>NW_024543089.1:15670000-17052500 GCF_018167655.1 Microtus oregoni
CTCCACATTTTCCAATCAAACCAACCAAATATTCAAGAGTTCTAGTCACGCTATGCACCAAGTATTTCAACAATCTGTTGAACTCCACAGATGTTATCCAACTACAATAAAAAGGACAAAACAACTTGTCAATTGAATGAGTGCATCTAAGTCTTTCCATCCAGGTACTTATGAATTTGGGAAATAATATATATATCTGTGGAATAATCTGAGATTGTCTAAGCCAGACTAAAAGAAAAGAATGTAGGATGGGAAACAGAAGACTTTGAGCCTGTTTTGCCTTTAGAAATCACCCCCAAATGTTTGGAATTCAGAAGGACTCTTATCTCACACCCAAAGAAAAGACTATTTCTCCCTCTATTTTCATAGGGCAGGAGATTCCCCGATATGCCTCATATAGTGACACGTCATCCTGCACAGTTGCACTGAACAAATAAATAAGCAAAAAAAAAAACAAAAATAAATAAATGAAATGGAATGGAATGGAAATTATTCCAACAGTTTTCAGATTGTTGGATACCCACTGCTGTTCTTCTTTTTGTTTTCTTCCCTTCAGGACAAGAGTCTCTGTTAGAAGCTTATTCAGCTGTCATAGGCTGGAAGCACACAACTTTATTACTAGAGAGGAATTGTGCCTTAGGATATTTAAGTGATATTTGATGAGACTTAAATTTTAAACGTTGATTCAATTGATGCCAGAATGGTGTTGGAATTTGGTGGCTGCCAATTTGAAATGAATACATTTCCCATGTAAGTACATCAGGAGAGTAACCTAAGATTGATCTTCAATACCAAACACAAGCAAGCAAGCAAGCAAGCAAGCAACATCAACAAATATCGAAACCCAGGTATGGTGGCTTGTACTTACAATTTTAATGGGAATGGGGGAGGGGAGGCAGAGGTGGAAATAAGTAGATCTGTGGGATCTAAGATCACTGTTCAGCCATCTTAACTTACTTGGTTAGTTGCTGGTCAATGAGAGAATCTGTCTCAGTTAAACAACAATAAAAACAAACTCCAAAAAAAAAAAAACAGTCAGAGATCAAAGAAGGACAATCAAGGATGTCTTCCTCTTGCCTCCACTTCTCCACTTGCCTCAATTTGTGTCAAATATACACACATACAGACACACATGTGTGTGCATGTATGTGCATGCAGACACACATATAAATATGAAGCATAAAACTATAAGCTAAATTATGTCTCCCTGAAATTCACATGTTGAAGCTGCAAGTCTCAATACCCCTGCATTTATAGATTGAAGCTCCAGGAAACCATGAAGGTTAAATGAGGCAAGGCAGATGGAGCACTAATTAGATAAACTTATTATAAGAGGAGGAGACAGCCAGGATTGTAGTTGAGGGGTAGAGTTGTTTGTCTGGCATAGGGCCTGGGTTTGGTATTTAAATCCACAAAAAATATATTGGAAAAAAAAGAAGAATCTTCGGTTCCTGTGTTTATGGCAACAAAATCAGAGTCCATATGAGAGATGGTGTCAAGGCAGCAATGAGAAGCCAGAAAGGGGCTTCTCATCAGAAATGGCCCCCTGGAATTTGATCTGCAACTTCTCTCTGGGACCAGATTTCTATGGTTTCATCTATGTAGTCAGTTTCTGTTTATTTGCTTGTTGCTTTTGTTAGGATGGTTTGAGCTAATAATCAAAGTTATATTTTAAAACTTAGATGTTGAGCAGAGAAAAACAAGTCTTATTTGCTTATGCTTAACCCACTCAAGGTGGTTTTGGTTTTTATTTTGTTTTTTAATTGTCTCTGTTGTCAGCTTAGGGCAGAAGCCTGGGCCGGAGAGTTGGAGGACTCATGAATAAAACAGTGCATCACTTTGGCACTGCTCTTCACTCCTGTTCTTTAGTACAGACGGTTAATGATGCCATTGCAGGACACTCGGTGAAGACTATTGCCACCATACGCATCATTTGGCAGTGGCTTCCTTCCCAACCACCAGTTGTCAGGGCAACCCAAGTATTGATTGCTGTCATTTTGCTTCTGTTAGCTTCCTTTATCTTCTGAGTTTGCTAAAATATATTTATAGGAAAGTAAAATGTATGTGTTTGTATGTGTGGGGGTAATTGAGATGCACATATGAAAGTGAAATAATTTTCTGTGCCTTAATCATACTCTCTCCTTGCTTGTTTATTTCTTTTCCTCACCCCAGTGAATATAACAAAGCACTAACTCCTCTTGTACTCTGTAATTTTAACAGAAGCAGAACTATGCTCCAGAGTGTTTTCTAGGATCATTTTCACAGGTCCATGCACCCTAGATCTAGGAAACCAAGCAAACCACACACAGGAAATGACAAACTCCTCTTTCAAAATATTAGTCCTAAATTTAGTCACATAAGAGACATTCTCATATGGAAAGAATCAAGTCCACTTGTGTCACTCAAATTCTCATTGATATTTCATTAAAGAACAATGAATGTGGAGTTAGAACACAAAGAAACTTCTAGTTCTCTCTCTGACACTAACTAATATGACTGCATGGGTCATTGTCATATGGCCTCTCACAGCCTATAAATACCATACAAATTTATCATATAATATTGGTCAATGATAGACTATATCCAAATGATGAACAGAGAGAAGGTAAATGAAGCCAAACACATAAAATAACACAAACATCAACAGAATTTCAGATTTCATATTGCAGAAGAAATTATACCATTGTGAAAGAAGCAGAAAAAAGACAAAAATATTAGCATTTTGGGTGACCTTACACCTGGGAATTACAACCTGCCTGCATATGGAGTGTGTGATTTGTGGCTAGTACTCCAAGTTTACAAACTGTGCTCATTTTAAAGCCATAATAAAAAGAGGTCCCATGATTTATGGAAGGACCAGAAAGTAGTGTGTCATTCCTGTTATCAGTATTCTAGGTGCAGAGACAGAAGGATCCCTGAGAAGTTGAGGCTTACATGGTAAATTACAGGCCATCCAGGGTAAGTGGATAGACGCTATCTCAAGAAAGCATCCAAGATAAAACCTCAATGAAAAGAAGGGCTGTGGTCAGGAGATGACAAGGACTGTGTGTGAAGAGTTGGGTTTTCATGACATCTGCTTTCCCCACAATTGCAGGAATGTATCTGCTAGGCAGTCAGAGGACACCCCACAGTTCACGAAGCTGCTTTCTCTAGGGAGCAGTATGAAAGTGTATTTTGTTTTAGAGCTCTTTTAGTTTTGGACTGCCCTAGTTATCTGATCCAAGAGCAAACAAAACATTATTCTCCTTATATGACATAGATTTATGGCAAGCAGAGCCAATAAGCAAGATAATTCAATAAGTGACCAGAAGAGTACACGTGTCAGCAGTAGTAACATGAGGCTAAGGTGGCCGTGCCTACAGACAAAATCTTTTAAATATATTGTGATTAAACAATCAGAGTGGCAGATGGGATAGATTGGCCTTCCAGAAGTCATCTCTATGAATATAGAAAAAACCTGACACAGAGAAATGAATGTCAGGATTATTAAAACCATAGGGTCTAGGGAGTCTGGATTGGGACATATGCACTATGTTAACTACAAATAAAATATAAAGTAAATCTACTGAATGCCATGCAAATACATAAACATAGGAGATTAATAACTTAAAATATAGATTAAATACTTTCTTGGAGGTAAAGTAAAACACATAGGGAGAGAAATGTTAATATTCATTGTTTAGGACTTGAAGAAGCATGGAAAATAAAAATTATTGTCCATTGCAAAGAGCAGATGACC
Source organism: Microtus oregoni (assembly GCF_018167655.1). Classification (NCBI taxonomy): domain Eukaryota; kingdom Metazoa; phylum Chordata; class Mammalia; order Rodentia; family Cricetidae; genus Microtus; species Microtus oregoni. The sequence continues at coordinate 15,673,740 of NW_024543089.1, forward strand.
TGAAGATAGTAACTGAAACACTGAAGAGCTAAATTTTCTTAGATAAGAAAAAGGCTCACAAAACGCTTCTACTGGAAATGTATCCTAGAATCATCACAACACTTCCTGGTAGTTTGATGGCTGTTGTAGCTTCAGACATTATACCCATACTTCAAGTAGAAGGAAGAGGGAAACACCCAAAGCCCATGATAGGCATAATGTTTCATCTGGAAATGTAAGTTTTTTCTAGAGACTTCCCCCATAACTTTCACAAGAGCTTACACTGATAGAGGTATGTGTTGTCATGCTCCAGCTACCTTCTGCTCTCCAACAAAAGGAAGTAAACTACATTTCACCGAGAGCACTAATATATTGCTAAAACCTCATACAGAATCCTGCTAACAGTTAATGGATACCTCAACAGGGACTAGAAAGAAATACTATATCCAATTATGTAAGTCAGTGGATATGGAAATTGAAGAAACATCATAAATTAATTGGAAAGTCAGGCTGATGTGGGTAGTCCTTCTGTATATGTATTGCTTTTATTGGTCAATGAATAGAGAAGCTGCTTGGGCCTATCAGAGGGTGGATTAGAGAAGGGTGGGAATTTCATACAGAGATAGAGGGAGAAAGTAGGTGAAGATAGGGAGAAGCCATGTAGCTTCCTGAGGAGAAAGACATGAGCCACCAGTCTGAACCTTGTCAGTAAACCACAACCCTCGTGGTAATATACAGAATAATAGAAATGGGTTAATTTAAGACGTAAGAGTTAGCAAGAAATATACTTAAGTTATTGGCCAAATAGTATTGCAAATAATAAAAATTCTGTGTGATTATTTCGAGTCTGGGAAGCCAGGAACTAACAAGCAGCCTCCACCAACATCAGGCAATGACTTTGGCTTTAGGACCATATTTGAAACTTAGAATATTATAAACTGCTTACTTAACCATTTTTCCTCTGGAACTAAATTGTGTGGAAATTTTTTTTCTCCTTCAGTTTCTGTTGAAACTATGGTCCCTTTAAGTCATGTATACTACACAGCAAGTGCTACACAAAAATGTCCTCAGCCTTATATCTAGCATCAAGAAGTGGCCTTGGAAGGAGCATAAGACAGGACTCCTTTACAAGCCCTGAGTCTCAAACATACTCTCTGGTCTCATTCTACTGCTTGCATAGGTTAATATCATTTAGAATAAGTAGCATAATAGTGTTTAGCCACTAAAATTATGGAGTCCCTTGTAGTCCTATGATTACTGACTGATTTACTTCCTTACATCCCTCTCAGCACACATATACACCACAGCCATATTTTAAAAGATTGACAGAGTGACATTTAATGAGGAAAAAATCAAGGCGAAAACAAGGCTTTCTTTATTAGATATATAGATCCCTACCTCGGCTAGATTTATAGTCTTTGTTACATGCAGCTACATAACCATAATGGAACCTATTGAATAACCTTTCCCCACCACCCCATTACAACTCTTAAACCTGTGCAAATTCTGTCCCTTATTTCACTGTCAAAAGTTTTGAAGTCTTGGGTTGTTGGGTAATTCCCTTGTTTCTTTCAAAGGACATGACTGTTCATTAAGCTTGAAGCTATGGCCTTCATGTTTCTAGACAGTCACAAATATCTTTAAATGTCATTCAGCCATGACTGTGCGTATAAGATTGAGGAGGTTTTTGCAATTGGGTTCAGGGAAATGATGACCTTGCTGTCATTTATCATCAATAAGCCCCGAATGATGGTTCATGTCAACACTCTGCTGGACAGAAATGCCAGGCCAGGCCATTTCACCAGCATTCAGACAATGCTGTGGATTGCCCTTCTTGGACAATCTTCTTTATTTCACATTGTTAAATTACTAAAGTTAAAGAATATATTTACTTCTATTACAAGTAAGAACAAACTGCTTGTCAATTGCAGTGATTCTGTGAATTCAGGAAATACTTCTCAGCTCTGGGGACTATAGACAAGAATGTTCACTGAAGAAGGAAATCTCTATTACTGTAGAGCAGAACAAGCTCTTGCTACTGTAGAGCTGCGACATTTTTCTACCTGGATTGCATCTGCACATTGAAAAGACAGGCAACTAGACTGTTGCTGGAGATAATAGGATCTGGGACTGGAAAGCCTTCGTATTTTATTAGGACTACATTGATCCCATTTCTTTAAGCCACCAGAGTGTTATTTCACATTCCAGCGTCTGCATAACTGCATTTCCTTTGTTTCTCGGTTCCATTTAAAATTCCCTGGCACATCTGGGCTAGTGAATGTCAGCAAAGATAACTATCAACATATAATGTCCTCCAACTACAACAACATGTGCTTGAAAGCCCTAAATGAGCAAGTCTCTCTATAGTAAGTGGGAGCAAAGGGAGGACAAATTAACTCCAACCACTTGGTATCTCTGCCAGGGTTCATTTGCAGTTTCACTGTGCAGAGATCATAATACTTACCACAGATGGTCAAGGAATGGGAAAATGTTCCATACATAAGACCATCTAAACTAAACAAGGGGCAGGTATTCCTCATACGCATTGCAAAGAAACTTTATATAAGCCTCAAAATCGTGTGAGGAAAAGACGTGAGTGGGTGCCATGAGCACATCCTAAAATGACAGTTTAATAACTTCAACAAAACTCTTGTTTCAATTCTTGCACAAAAGGCTATGGCAAATGAATTGTTTCCCAAGCATAACTCATTATCTCTACTGATTCAGTGAGCCTCACCTAAGGAATAAACAAGTTCTGCAGACTTTTCATAGTTTAACTTGTGTAGCATGCAAGATGCCTCCTTTCATCATCTGTCAAACATCCTCCCATGATGAAACAGTCCCCATGCTTACCTCATCATGTGGTTAGTTAGACTTTCTCAAGATGCTGGATTTCCCTGTAACATGGGTTTCCAAGACTCTAAGGTAGATACTGTAGGAGTTCGTAAGGTATCCCTTCAAATATCAGCTATCCTTATTTCTTACACAATTTTCTTTTGCCAATAAAACATCATATCAACCTGGAATTAAGGCAAGACAATTTTACAAGGGCACAGAGATTGGGAACCCTGATTATGGGAGGTCCAACTTACAGGACATCTGTTAAGATTCATGTTAATATTATAGCTGAAGGAAATGTAACAAAGTACTGTGAGATTGGTACCATTCTACATCAGAATGTTCTTCAGATATGATATAATTGTGTTCTGATAAATTGGCTGAAAGTCAAAAGCATTATTAATTAGAAATGCATTTAATCCTGATTCTGCCAAGTAAAACAGAAAAAAAAAGCTTTGCCTAGTCTATCTTAAATGTACTCATGACTCTTGCATTATCCTATGCTTGGGGAAATATCATCTAGATAAAATCTACTTTATAAAAAAGGGATACTATATGATAGATGAATATAGATACAGGATATGTAGAAACACTGCAGAATATCAAAAGCAAGCCTGCAGCACACAGTGCATCACTGAGCACTGGTTGTATAACTTTATGGTCATGTAGTTTTCGGAGAGATGTGACTCAAGGTCACTGCCAAATATCAAAGGCGAATAAGATAGGGAAAAACCAAAATCCAGTATTTAACTTGCATTCTAATGAATTTATCTTGATTTCACATATTTATAAACTGGAGACTTTTTAAAGTCAAGTCATTATAAATGGGAGGCACCTTTATTTCCAATAGTCTTTCACTTTTAATCATTATAATAATCCACTGAGTTTTTTTTTTTTTACAGATGGTAAGTTCTAATAATTTAATTCACTCGTGTTACCACATAGCACCACTGTATCCAAAGCAGTGGCTAGAATTCTAAGACAGCCCTTGTGATCTCTGACCCACAGTGTCCCTCCCCTGACTGTTACATGACAAAAGGATTTTGTAGATTTAATTAAGGTTTCTAATTAGTTGACCTCAATATAGGGAGATTATCTAGGTGGGCCTAACCTAATCAAGGCTTTTAAAACCAGGGGATTTTCTCTGGCTAGCAGTAGAAGAGAAAGCCAGAGAGATAAAAAGCGTACAAATGATTCAAGGAGCCACGCTTGACTTTGTAGATAAAGGCAGCATGAGAAGCTGAACTGATGACTCTTAACGCTTGTGAGTAACTACAGAGCGACATCTAACAGGGAAATAGTAGCTCCAGTCGTATAATTCCAAGACACTGTATTCCATCAGCTCTTTGAGTGAACTTTGAAGATAATTCACCCAGTGTCTTCAGGTGTGAGCCAAGACAGACTGTCCCTTCATTTAACTTTGTGATATATAATCAGAGATACATCTAAAATTTCCTGGACTTCTAAATCATAAAGTTGAGCTCAAAAGTAAGTATTTTTTGTTTTGTCACTAAATGTGATAATTAGTTACATAGCAACTGAACCAATATATCTGCTGGACTTTTCATGATCTTACACTCTTCCCAGCATTTGTATTTGTCTCTCTGTGTGTGGTTACGTCAAAAAGACCACTGACTGTGTGATTTATAAACAATAAAGATATATTTCTCACAAAATTAGAGACCAGCAAGCCCAGGGTTAAAGTTTGTATAGTTGTCTATAGAAATTCCTTCCTCTGGAGGGAAGGACAATTTGTAATCACAATTATGTGTAAAGCCATGTAATTATGGAAGAGTTGATATCTTTTAAGGACCTTAATACTGCTCATAAAGGAGAAATGATATGCCTTAATCACTTCTTAACAACCTTACATTTACAAATAGTAAGGGGCAACAATTACATTTGGAAGAGAAAAAGGATTCAGACCATAGCAACTTCTCTTCTCTCCCATTCACATCTCCCCATTTCTATATCACCCCAAAAGGGGCATATTCTCATAGAGTCTTGTCATCAGGTCCATCCATAAATTTTCTTTTGAGGAATTCAATCTAAATTAACACCGATGGTTCTAGAAAATTGACAGATGGGATAGAAACCTGGCCTGGGTCATTCACCTGGTGGTCATGTGAAAAAATTGTTTATGGACATTAGATCATAATTACTTGTATAGTATGTATACAGCCTTCCTCTGTGAAAAGATGGTTTTGTATGAAGACAGGAAGGGGTAGTTTGGCTCATGCCATGCCCCTTCCAATTGTGCTATACAAAGAAGACGTTTATTTTAGAATTCGTGTTACGTATCACTCTGCTGAAGGAAGAAAATGACAAGCTGAGGGCACGATGTGAAGGTGAAATGGCCTCTCTGGTAACATAAACAGAGACATACAGCCAGAGAGTAGAGCACATGGAGAAACCAAAAATGAGGTGACAAGTCTACCAGAGTGAGAAAAATGCTAATTCAGAGAGGCAATCTCTAAAATTAAACCAGAAAATGAATGATATTCTGATACCACACACAGGGATGCTTGGTCGAATGTGCTTGAATACATTGAGCTGAAGATTTTTATAGTTCTCTGTCATTGAAAAATTGACTGCTTGAGCATACTAACATTATCTTTCTTAAGTCTTTGCTTGCAGATTATAGTGAGTTCTCCCCTGAGTACACTCTCCCTGACAAAGACACTAATATCTAGAGGCAAATCTTAAGACATTCTCCTGTGAAGTGTGATCACAGGGAGAAGACACAGATAATTTACAAACAAGAACTATAGGTCTTGAGTAGTATTATACAGGTCAAATAAAGAGAGAATGTATCTGGACAGTGAAAGGTAGATTCGTTACTTTGTCATTGGTTTGGAAAAGAGAATGAAGAAATAAACACCTGGGACTGATGCTCAATTTGCAAATCTTGATATAATATTTTCAACCAAAGAAAATCTGCTGTCAGAATTTACAAGGAAAAGAAAAAAAAAGCAGGGAGACAAAATGTCTCACTAGTATAAGTCATCCTCTTCTGCACGCATCAAAGCCAGAGTTCACAGAGAGCTATTGCATATTCATGACATAAAAAAAAAATGCTGCCTAAGCATAGATGGGAAAAGTATGGTTTCATTGTAACAATGCTGATACAGTGACTATCTTTGAAAAGTTTGACTGGTCAGCAGCACAGATAGATGTGGTGTCTTTGCTCTGTGATCATCTCTCTGGGGCACTCAGCTTGGTGGCAAGTTGATTACATCAGACCCCCTCTTCAATGGAATGGGTGGTAACTGACAGATATGCTCATATGAGTTTTCCTCATGTAACATTGTATTGGTGTAATATGTAATGCTTACCATATGTCTGACTGTTATTTTATTCTCTGTAATATTTCTTTAAACTGGAGGACACATTAGAGAAAAGTGAGGGTATCGTCGAACATTTTCCTGGGAAATTGCCAGCTGTACTATTTTGTGTGACACCCAAGGCCTGGCAAGCAGAAAGAATGTCGCAATCACCAATTGACAAGGCAGAGTAGAGTTATATATTGATGGAGGAAGGTCATTGGCTAATAAAGGAACTGCCTTGGCCCATTTTATTGGTTAGAGGATAGGTGGGAGGAGTAAACAGAACAGAACGCTGGAAGGAAGAGGAAGTGAGCTCAGTCTCGACATCTCTCCTCTCGGGAGCAGACGCCTGAGAGAGATGCCATGCCCTGCTCCCGGGATGAAGCTCTGACCCAGAATGGACATAGGCTAGAATCTTCCTGGTAAGCGCACCTTGGGGTGCCATACACAGATGATTAGAAATGGGCTAAATTAATATGTGAGAATTAGCCTAGAAGAGAATGGGCCAAGCAGTGTTAAAAAGAATACAGTGTCCATGTAATTATTTCGGGGCATAAGCTAGCCAGGCAGGCGGCTGGGGTGTTGGGGACGCAGCCCCGCCGCACCCCTATTACTACAATATATCACATACTAGTTTAGAAGATTGCCACAGGTGTGCTATGTGCATTTGATCAATAGCCTTTTACATCATTCACCATACCTAGAGATGTTTGCATAGATGGTGGGATGAAAGCTGAAGTGGAGCTACCCATTGTTTCTAGTGACTCCATTTGAGAATTCTTCTTTTCTCTCTTTTATGCTCAAGGACAATTTTCTTTCCTATGCTAAGTTTTTGAGAGTTCATTCTGAAAGAGGCAGAACACCGTAGAAGATATTTTAGCATTTCACTTCAAGAGATATTTTGGAAGAAGGAGCTCCTAGGTACAAAGGTGGAAGGACAAATTCAGAAGAGAGGAGGTAACTGAAGGTAAAATATGGTAACAATTTATATGAGGGTAATAACATGAGAATATGATCAATCATGGATAGACTAAGGAGAAATGATGATAGACCTCAGATCCTGATACATTTAAAGGGCCTCTGACTGGAAGGAAGATGTCAAGACTTCCTTAGACCTCAGCTTGTATTTTTAGGGAGAGGGATTACCAGTTAGTCAAAAAATTGCAAAGCAGTAAAAACAAAACAAAAAACTCATAATAATGCAACTGGAAGTAGGCTAAAAGGAAACTATCTGAATAATGTAAAAGAATACAAAGTGCATCTTTTTTTTTTCTTTGCTCATTTCAAGTGAAATTCAGACTGGAGCCTCTACTTTCCATGGTTTCTAATTTCACCACTGTTGCTTTACCATCACCATTAAAAGCAAATTCCATTCTCCTTCTGTGAAATGACTTTTAGGAAAGGTCCCATTGTTGTATTCAGCCACTCTGAGATGGTACTTATTCTTCTTGGGATAGCCGGTAGTCCCAGTTTAGAGTCCGTCCATGTTATCGAGTTAGACCAAGCTGAGATTTGGAGTATATCACTAGTTCATTTGTGTAAATCTCAGTACCTTTGAAACAACTCATGTATAATGAGATAAGTAACTGTACCTACGCCATTAGATGAAATAAGAAAATAAGATAATAGCATAAAAGCATTTAGAGTTCTGTGTTCGACCACTTAACAGTCACATTTCTAGACTATTAAACCGGGATTCATTTTATTGCGTGAAGTTTCTGAATATATACTTGGTAAGTTGCGTCCATGTAACTTTTGTTTTTGCTTTTTTTTTTTTTTTTTTGGTCAGGATGATTTGAAACTTTATTTTTTTAAAAAATTTTTATTGAGAAAAAGAAAAAAAAGTTTCTGCCTCCTCCCAGCCTCCCATTTCCCTCCTTCTCCTCCCACCCTTCTCCCCCTCCTCCCACCCTTCTCCCCCTCCCCCCACTCCTCTCCCCCTCCCTCTCCAGTCCAAAGAGCAGTCAGGGTTCCCTGCCCTGTGGAAAGTTCAAGGTCCTCCCCCCTCCTTCCATGTCTAGGAAGGTGTACATCCAAACTGGCTAGGGTCCCACAAAGCCAGAACATGAAGTAGGGTCAAAACCCCGTGCCATTTTCCTTGGCTTCTTATCAGCCATCATTGTTCGCCATGTTCAGAGAGTCCAGTTTTATCCCATGCTTTTTCAGTCACAGTCCAGCTGGCCTTGGTGAGCTCCCAATAGATCAGCTCCACTGTCTCAGTGGGTGGGTGCACCCCTCGCGGTCCTGACTTCCTTGCGCATGTTCTCCCTCCTTTTGCTCCTTATTGGGACCTTGGGAGCTCAGTCCAGTGCTCCAGTGTGGGTCTCTGTCTCTATGTCCATCCATCACCAGATGAAGGTTCTATGGTGATATGCAAGATATTCGTCAGTATTGCTATAGGATAGAGTCATTTCAGGTTCCCTATCCTTATCTGCCTAAGGAACTAACTGGGGACATCGCCTTGGGCTCCTGGGAGCCAATCTAGGTTCAAGTCTCTTGCCAAACCTAAGGTGGCTCCCTTAATTAAGATATGCTTCCCTGCTCCCCTATCCAACCTTCCTTTATCCCAATCATCCTGTTTCCCCAAGTTCCCCCATCCTCCCCTTCTCATTTTCCTCTCCTCCTCTCCCCTTACCCCCATCCAACCCCTCCCCCAAGATCCCATTTTTTTTTACCCCGGCAATTTTGTCTACTTCCCATAGCCAGGAGGATAACTATATGTTTTTCTTTGTAACTTTTGTTTACAGACAGTATGTTACCACGTCTGGCACAGTGTTCTATATGATATACGATTATTAATATTCTTCATCAGTCACACACACACACATGTATGTACACACAGATGATATGTATCATTTAATATTCCAAATTATGTGTCAGTCTCTTTTCCCCTACTGGATACCTCTTAATGTTGGGAATTGTTACCACCTGACTTGACAGCCTAATAAGACAGCCTTACTTCTTTTGCGGGGGAGAGATGGGATCATTGTAAATGGGATTTCAGCTCTAAAAACCAAAGCCCTATTTCTGACTTATTGTGCTCAGTGATAACCAATTTTAAATGCTAACATGACAGAACTGAACATACCTAGTTAGCAAAGCATTCTGTTGGGTTTGATTAGGTGAACATTTCCAGAGCCAATGAGAACAAGAAGCTTGATCCTAAATAATTTAATCCATTGACAGGTTCGAAACCACAATATACAGTGAGGGTCGTGGAACTCTGCAAAGTAGGACTTGACTTTCTTGGAGGAAATGACCACCTGTGTATGTGCTCTGAAGGGGACCTCTTAAGACTGACTCTTCCCTCTTTATTTTCTGTTTCTTGGAACAGCTTGGGTGGACAACTTTGCTCCACCACACACTTGACCACAAGTCAAGAACAATGTAGAAGATAAAGAGAAATTATGATGTAAAATAAATCTATTTGCTTATACACTGCTTGTGCTGTGTGTCTATAGTGATAAAAATCCTTTCACATGCAAAGCTAGAACTAAATTATTTAACTTTATACCTCCAGTGCTAAATGAGCTCTATGTCGTCTTCATGGTACTTATTGCTTTCTTATCATTTGTTCAGTTTTTCAAAATGTGAAAATCAGGATTATTGACTTTATGAATTGCTAAATTACTGATAAATTGTGGCAAGATGATGTATATAAAGTCTTAAAACCTAGCTGCACGGTGGTGGCGCACGCCTTTAATGCCAGCACTCAGGAGTCAGAGGCAGACGGATCTCTGTGAGTTCAAGGACAGCCTGGTCTACAAGAGCTAGTTCCAGGACAGGAACCAAAGGCTGCGGAGAAACCCTGTCTTGAAAAAAAAAAAAAAGATTTAAAACCTGGTTATGGTGTGGGTTTTGATGATCCACGGGACGATATCCTTCAGATCTAGAAAATAATACCCCAACACACACAACAATTCTAAGCCCCTCAAACCATCCCCAACCTGTTAGATTAGAATTACCAAGATACTGAAAATTGCTGCAGGAAAACATTCGAGTTCAACTGGAATTATTTCAGGAAAGCTGGGTAAACTGAGCCTGCACAGGAAGGAAATCTGTGGAGGTATGTATAGAGCTAAGGAGAGCAGAATGTGTGCAGCTGAGGGTGAAGTGCACAAAGAGTCAGGGCAATGTGAATGTGGAGAAAGGCCTGGGGTGATAAAATACCACATCCACACTCAAAATGACCAGAGTAGACAGTTCCCCTTTAAGATGCTTGTCTGGATTTCTCTTCTATTCATTTCACTGGATAATTCTGACAGCTCTCTTTACTCCTGTCTTTCCCACCCCCACTCCTCTTCCATTCCCTTACATTATTCCTCCTCTATCCTCCTCCTTCCTCTATGTCTTTATGGGGACCAGAGACAAAGTTAAATTCTGAGCTTCTGTGATATAAATTTCCTGCAACTGCTGTTCCTTTGGAAAATGGAGGATTTTTCTGTTTTGTTTGTTTTTCAGATATATAAGTTGCATAATTTAAAATATATGTAGTGAGTAAGAAATGTGTTTGAAATGGAAGATTAGTAATTAAAAATCAGAGTGGAAGAGGAGCAGAATCAACTAAGTGATTCCCATAAAGAAAGAGAAAAATTATATTCATATTTTGACTTCTGCTCAGAATAAGGTTTGGAAATTATCACTGCTTATTATACTTTCCCTGAAACAGCATTTTGAAATCTTGGGTAATTGGCATTTGGAATACTGCTCAGTTACAGGATGCATGCTTAGCATGCACGAGGCCTGAGGTTTGATTTCTAGCAGCAAGCAAAATAATCTACAATATGTGAATAAATTCAATGATTTTACTTTTCTTACCTCAAGTTAATGAATATCTGTCTTATTTCTTATCTAGATACATTGGTAGCATATAATTATCTTTTTTGTATTCTTCATGTGTATAAAGTTTAAATGCTTGTGTTTAACTTTCTCGTCAGATTCTGGAGAGTGACTTCTCTCTACACAGCATCATTTTGAGCTCTTGCGTCAATTTCTATGATCAAAAGCAATTATTCAAGAACAGTATAGTCAACATTTGCTGATCATTTCTCCCAGGTGTAATGTACCATCCCAGTTGTCCACGTAAAAAGATGGCCTATGCACAGGCAATCCGCAGAGTTTCTATTGGTCACCTGTGGTTAAATATAAACTGTTTAAAATAGATTCGTGGGAGCCTAGCCAGTTTGGATGTTCACCCTCCTAGATATGGACGGAGGGGGGAGGACCTAGGACTTAACACAGGGCAGGGAACCCGGACTGCTCTGTGGACTGGAGAGGGATGGGGGAGAGGAGTGGGGGGAGGGGGAGAAGGGTGGGAGGAGGGGGAGAAGGGTGGGAGGAGGGGGAGAAGGATGGGAGGAGGGGAAGGGATATGGGAGGCTGGGAGGAGGTGGAAACTTGTTTTTTGTTTATGTTTTTTTTTCTTCTTTTCGCAATAAAAAATAAATAAAAAAAAAATAGATGCTCAAGGACCATAAGTCTAGTGGCCATAGTACAAGCTTCTCACTCTGAAAGTTACAAAATACAGCTTTGGAACTCAGGACCCGAGAAGTCACAGTCGGCAGGGTTGAGTCCCTGCCTTTTTGCAATCAAACATGTTGTCCTCTCCTGCAGTTTTAGGTCATCTGCCATGATTTCAACATACTAGAAGTCCTCTTAAAATGTACGGATTTAAGCTGGAGAAATTTTAGGACTTGTTTTGCAAAGAAGTAAACAATTCCTCTCTGTCCAATTTTAATTTGACATGTTTAATTTTTAATTAGTGTTTATCCAGCCAAGCTTATACTCATCTGTGTATGCAAAATCTGCAATATGTGGGGGTAAGCAAGAACAAAGGAGTAATGATTACATATCATCTATTTGGCATAATCATATTTAATAGGGTTGTATTATATTTGGTCTTATTTGTGTAACATTCACTGTATGGGAGTCTTGGAGATTATTTAACTTCCTAAATGATCTCATTAATGAAAAGATATTTTGGACAATTCTAGATATAAAGCTGGCATTATAGCTTTTGCAAATATTTTCATCTTGTACAATAGTGATGATTTCGAGAGTACCTGAACATTACTAATTTTAGAAGTTATGTTAATTAGTACTTCTTGTTGCAAAGTAAAAAAAAAAATCTCATTTGAATCAATGAGATAAACTAGAGAGTATTTCAACTCAAGGAATCCAAGAAATTGAGGAATATCCTAGGAAAGACAGAGGTGAGATGGAGGCCAAGGAGAACCTAAAAATCATACTTGGAAGGCTCAGATTTTCACAGATGTATTAAATTTTCAGTTATTAGCTCACATAATTTCTTCCAAATATATACTATAAAGCTTTCTTCTATGCAGCAGAAATATGACTCTGGTTCTCATATTAAGACTTTAATTATTTCTTCCTTTTCTCTCATCTCTGTCCTTCCTCCATATTGACCACCCCATTCCCTCAAGTCCTCTTCCCTGCTCCCCTTCTCCCCTTCTCTTCCCTTTCTGCCCTCCCTACTCCCATCATCCCCATGAACCAATTTTGCCAGGCTATCTTATGTATTCCGACTTTCCAGGTGGATCTCTATATGTTTTTCTTAGGGTTCACCTTGTTACTTAGCTTCTTTAGCATCATAAACTATAGGCTCAATATCCTTTGTTTATGGCTAGGATCCACTTATGAGTATGATGAATACATACCATATTCATCTTTTTGGGTCTGGGTTACCTCAATCAGGATGGCATTTTCTAGTTCCATCCATCTGCATAAAAATTTCAAGATGTTTTTGTTTTTTACCACCAAGTAGTACTCTAATATGTAAATATGACACATTTTCTTTATCCATTCTTCAGTTTAGAGGCATCTAGATTGTTTCCAGGTTCTGGCTAATACAAATAATGTTGCTATGAACATAGTTAAACAAATGTTTAACATCTTTTAGGTATATGCCCAAGAGTGGTGTTGCTGGATCCTGAAGTAGGTTGATTCCAAATTTTCAGAAAAACTGCCATATTGATTTCCAAAGTGGTTGTACAAGTTTGCATTTCCACCAGCAATGGAGGAATGTGCCCCTTACTCGATATCCTTTCCAGCATAAGCTATTCATTGGTGCTTTTGATCTTAGCCATTTTGACAGGTGTAAGATGGTATCTCAGAGTTGTATTTATTTGCATTTCCCTGATGGCTAAGCATGCTGAACATTTCCTTAAGTGTCTTTTGGCCATTTGAGATTCTTCTGTTGAGAATTCCCTGTTTAGTTCTGTACCCCTTTTTAATTGGTTTATTTGGAATTTTGATTTCTAGTTTCTTGAGTTATTTATATATCTTGGCTATCAGTTTTCTGTCTGATGTGGGTTGAATTTTTGTCTTATTGACTGTATCTTTGCTTTACAAAAGCTTCTCGGTTTCAGGAGGTCCCACTTATTTATTGTTGTCTCAGTGGGGTTATATTTAGGAAGTGGTGTTCTGTGCCCATGCATTGAAGGATATCTGGATTGAGGGAGCTATTATGGGGCTAGCAAGAAATTTCCAGGAATTCACGAGGATGACTCCAGCTAAGACCCTAAACTGTAACATGAGGGCCTGCTTGTTAGGGTTTATGTCCTGCCCAGTTCCCCGTAGCCTTCAAGCCCCAAAGAAAACCACACAGAAATCTCCATAAGTTATAAACGGGTTGGCTCATTAGCTCAGGCTTCTTTTAGGTCTTGTAGCTTATTTTAACCCATTTTTCTTATTTTTGTTAGCCACATGGCTCAGTACCTTTCTCAGTGGGGCAGCTCACATCTTGCTTCTTTGGTGGTCTGGGCAGAACTGGGAGGAATGGGCTTCCTCCTTCTTTGCTTTCTCCTGTTCTCATCACCCCACCTCTACTTCATTTCTGGTTGACCTGCCTATACTTCCTTGCCTGGCCAATCAGCATTTATTTAAAACATGATTGACAGAATACAGACAATTCTCCTGCAACACTAAGCAATAGAGGAGAGGGTGACCGAACTGACCTTGTCCTGTAGTTAGACTGATGAATATCTTAAATATCACCATAGGCCTCTATCCAGCAACTGATGGAAACCGAGGCAGACAACTGCATCAAAGCACTGGACTGAGCTCCCAAAGTTCAGTTGAAGAGTCGGAAGAATGAGAATATGAGCAAAGAGGTCAAGACCATGATGGGTTCATCCACTGAAACAGTTTACCTGAGCTAATGGGAGCTTAACAACTCCAGCAGGACAGGGAAGGAACAAGCGTAAGTCCAAACTAGTCCCTTTGAATGTGGTTGACAGTTGCATGGCTGGATCAAATTGAGGGGCCACTGGCAGTGGCACCAGGATTTTTCCCTACTGCTTGTACTGACTTTTTGGGAGCCTATTTTTTTTTTTTTTTGATATAGTAGGGAGAGCCTTGGACCTTCCCCAAAGCAATGTGACTTACCCTCTCTGTGGATGAGGTTGGGTGGGGGTAAGTGGATGGAATGGAAGGAGAGGAATCAGTGGGAACTTGAATTGTTATGTATAATAAAAAATGATTGTTTTTAATAAAGATAAAAATATTTAAAATATTTGTAATGAGTTTATTTTGATTGATCTAGTATGGCCAAGTTATGAAACTGGAGTCATTGAACTTTATCTCTCTCTCTCTCTCTCTCTCTGTCTCTCTGTCTGCCTTTGTCTGTGTGTGTGCATGCGTGTGTGTACATGTGCACACATATGTGTGTATGCTTGTCTGTCTTTATGAGCATACATGTGTGTGTGTGTGTATATATATATATATATTTAGAGAGAGAGAGAGAGAGAGAGAGAGAGAGAGAGTATTTTATGATGTTTGTTCATGTTCTCATACCTGTGTGCTTAGAAAATGGGTCCCCTAACATGACCACTCTAGAGAACATTACAAATAGGAGAAATTCTAGAAGCAAAGTAGACAAACCAAGCAATAGATATCCAAAACTTGAAGTAGGTTTTAATGTAAAATCAGTAACCTCTTCAGTCTGGTTCAAAATCAAGCTTGGGCCCCAGCTCTCACATAGAAGTAAGGTCTGTACACTAGTCAGTTCTGGAAGGTATGGCTTCCTTAAAACTGTTTGCTATCCTTTCTCACAAAAGATGCACTTTCTGCATTTATGACACAATAAAATAATCTATTTACTATGCCCCAAATACAGTGTTAGATTATCAATTAACCCCCATTGTTGCAGCAGAGAAAATAATAACAAGAGTTCTCTCCTAGTTTATTACTGAGATTGTAATTTAGCAGGCATTTTATTCCTGGATTCCTTTCATTAATAGGCAATGGCATTTAATAAATATCTACAAGAAACAATAAAATTTTCCTTCCTAGCCCTTCCCCTTTCCACTCCTGGCCTTCACTGGATTTTACTAATCGTCTGGGGTCTTGCAGAGGACACCCTCTAGATGTTTGGATTCCAGAATGACAAGACTCACAGTCAATGTCTATTTGCATGAAGCTGACTTGTGTTTCAGACACTAAACACACAGCAGTATTAAGCCTGCCAGCTTTATTACTGTGCATTCCACCATCTCAGAGAAACTGTCGTTGAAATCACTGAAATAAATCTGAGCATTATAAAAGAAGTATACTACTCGTACCAGATAGTATCTCATCTGCTTGTCCCCACCAGTGGTATGTTGTTTGCTAAGCATTTTACGATTTAGGAACAAAGCATGATAAAGTCTGATTGAATATTTAAACCAGACATCTGGAAGGATAAAAGTAAATGACAAGGGAAAACTATCCAGGTGTTTTCTTTTGATGGTGAGGGTAACCCAGCAATACTATCCAAATGCCTACATGCAAACATGACAACATAGAGAAGGACATTGGAGAGACTATCTTGTACATGTTACCGAAGACAGACACACAACTTATACACAGTGTGTGCATCCCTAGGCTCATTCTCTGACTTGTTGAACTAACTAATGGATTAAATATTTTAAAAAGTTTACACTGGGGTTTTCTTCCCTATTTTCTTTGGGTAGTTGGAGCTACTGAATTCAACTGAACTCAGTTGCTCTGTGAACAACTTTGCTATCTCAAAAAAAAAAAATACAGCCTGTTTGACAGCAAGATGTTTGGAAGCATTCCAAGAAAAATGAAAAAAAAGGAAAGAAAGAAAAGAAAAGAAAAGAAAAGAAAAGGGGACACCTGGTCAATGGAGAGAAGGGATCATAGTGAAAGGTATGCATTCCTATTTGCAGTCTGGTCATAAATCATTATCCACTCTGGCATTGATTAATTGGCCTTTCTCAAATCCTCCAGGATTCTTATGAAAATCCAGGGTAAAGAACAATTCCGCTATGAGAAGCAGACACAGGGATACAGTTCCAAAATGTTGTCTGGAGATAACAGTCCAGATACAGAATTGTGTCACATCTGAAGCTCATCTCTGCTGTATTTACATTTTTAGAGTGATTTAATTTCTTTTGTCAAAGTCTTCATTCACCCTTATCTGTGCTCTACAACCGAGCTGGGGAAAGGTGAGGGTGACAGAGACTACATATCCCACCTGCCTGCATGACAACAGGGCATCCCAGCTGCACTGAATCCTCATGTGATTCCGCCGGCTTTGTTGTTAATGACCAAGTTGTACATTGCCAATTGAAAATAGTATCTAAAATAGATTGGGAGTGGGAAATACCAGCACTCTGAATGTCACATGGGGCCAGCCTCATTGAGAGTTGTCTTGAAATTCTAACGACTGAGAATTAATAAGCTTTTGAGTATGCATATTTCTCTTTTTGCCTTTCTTTCTTCTACTTTCTCCTTTTGTTCCTCCATTCCTCACTGAGTTCACTCGTACACATTTTGTGCACAAAGTACATATTGTGTGCTTGTTGCCTTTAATGTATGTCTGTCTTTACTCTTTCCATAATAATACATTGATATGTGTTATTCATTAATGAATGGCTATTAGTGCAAATGTGTAAAAATAAAAAGACACACAGTACTGGAGAGATGGCTGCACTGTTAAAAATAGTTTCTGTTTACCCAGAATATCTGGATGGTCCCATCCAAAGACCCATGATGGGGCACTCATAACTAGCTGTAACCCCAGTTCCAGAGGATTCAATACTTTCTTTTGGCAAATCTGGGCATCCTCACACATGCAGCATATGCTCACACTAATACACACCCAACACATATACATAAATGAAAAATAATGATGTTTTAGAAGTAAAATGTCACGAGAAAAGAAACAGAAATAGGTGATCACATTTAAAAATCTTGCTATAGACCCTACTATAGAGATGCTAGGTGTGTGATAGGACTCATTTTGTACATGGATGATTTCATAGATGGTATTCCAAAGATGGGTTAATTATACAAACATCAAGAAATTTATATTCCTATTAAGGGTAAACAAAACCTTTATCTTCAGGCAATTTAAAATATTAGTTATATTCAATGCTATAAATCTAATGAAAGTTAAGGATTGGACTTTTGTTTTTTTACTAACACTATGTACTTTATTTTCTGTGCTCAGTGTAGGAAAACTCAAAGTCAGTGCAAGACATCCCAAGCCCAAGTTCTTAGCATGAAGGAAATGTACTTTCCCCAGGTGGACAGATGACAGAGAATCAGAGACAAAGACAGGAGATAGATAGCAAGAAGCGTATGGAAAGAAGGGAAAGGGGGCATGGATATTTCTCCCAAAGGGACAAAGGACTGCCTCTAAATAGAGAGGAGACAGACAAGAAATATAGCTAAATAGCAATTTATAAAGGTACAAGGGTATCCGTGTTAGATTGATAAGTTTAATTGGGAATGATAATTAGGTGAGCCAAAGAGGGCTTTTGATTGCTGGACTTCAATACTTTGATAGCTGGACCTTGGTAGTTAACCTCAGAAGAAGGAAGTGGCCAAATAAGGAAATAGAGATTGGTGGTTATCTTTAGGAATGTGATCTAGCAGTTTTTAGCAAGGCAGAGGGAATCAGGGAGAAGGGCAAGGCCTGCCAGAGCCATGCCTCAATGCCTGCCATGTTCAAGCTGGTATTCAGCTGGTTATTCAGTGAGAAAGTAGGCAGAAACAGGATTGGCTTAAAAGGTGAGTCACAAGAACCTGTTTATGTGGAGTAAAGAAATTTAGATATGATTTGCAAATGATGACAAACCAGTTTTATTCCCCCAAGTTCAAAGGAAGACTTTGGAACGTCTATCAGGAAAGCTAGAAATTTGCACTTACTGTCAGCTACTTACAACTATCTAAGGATTGGTAAAATGACTCCGACAGAATCCAAATCTGTTGAGAGAGAATGATGTTATGTTACCTGGTTACACGGAAGCTTCAGTGTCAAAACGACATCTGTAGAGAGCAGATGTGTGAATGCAGACACACTCCATGAATGCAAATGTTAGAGAAATTGATTAAAACCTGAGGGAGCACATCTTCCACACTAGTACCAGGTTTGTTATTATGTTTCTTAGATATTTGCCCATGTTTCATCATTCATGAAATTCAGCCTTCCATTTAATAAAATGCTTTATGTAACCCTAAGTCTAGCTACCTATGAGACTTTCGGGTGTCTTTTTTGTTGGGTTAATTCATAGACTCCAATAAATCAATTTACAAAATGACCAGGTTTCTCCCTTTAACAGTTACTTATTCCCTTTATCTTTATCCACAGCAAATTCATAGAGATTTGAAATTGTATACCAATTTTCTCTAGTTATTTAAAACTTATCAATATAATACTATCAACAATATGGAGTCTAACCTACTAAATTAATATTGGTTCTCTGTGAATTACAAGTGATATTAATACTATTATGTCCTTATAAATCTTTCAATTAACATTCATTCTATACCTCTTGAGATGCGAATGAATGTTTTGGATTTTTTGTTTTGTTTTGTTTTTGGTTTATTAAAACAGGGTTTCTTTGTGCATCAGCCATAGCTGTTCTAGAACTAGCTCTTGTAGATCAGGCTGGCCTCAACCTCACAGAAATCCATCTGCCTCTGCCTCCCAGGTGCTGAGAATTAAAGGCATGCGCCATCATGGTCCAACCTGGAGTGAATGTTTATTATTCCATAGTTGGAAGAAATCACAGTGTGGCTCTTTAAAAATATGAGACAGCATTATGTTTATATGTAAATAGAGTGTTTGTGGTGTAGCTATATAAAATTTCCTGTGTGTATGTGTGTACACATCTTTGTGCTTCCTTCTCTCTACCTTCTTTTTAAGTCATGTACTCTCAGTGCCTCTGGGGCTATTTGACTTGATGACCGTAAGTCAGTGAAGCTCATTGACGTAGCTGTATTGACTCTGCAGGGAACAACAGGGATCTACCTGTCTTGCCCTCCACCTGTCTTTGATGAGCAAGGAGCATTGCAACACAGGTTCTTATGGTTGTGCTATAAACACTTTACCTGGGACAACAATTTTCCATTGTTTTACAATGCCCACATTTATAATCTTTCATATTTTAGGGTTCTAATGAGTGGTATTAATATTTCTCCTGATTTTAGGTTTTTTGATATTCATTTTTAACCTCATTCCAATTTCAATGGTTATTTTGAGTACATAAACATTCACTGAATAATTTTGTATTTACTTGAGGTATGACTTTTATGACATCAATCTCTACTCTTCTTGGCTTACAGGGGTTACCAGCCTTACCTTTGACTATTTTGTATCTGGGACATTACATATTCTTTCATGTCCTACTATTCATTTTTTACTAAGCCTTTAGAGTACTGCTAGGATTCAGACTTTTGATTTTCTAAAGATTGATCCAATTTTCAAAATTCCTTGGTTAACTTGCTTAAAAAATGCTTATCCCTACAGTATATCAGAATATCTGTTTTTCGATCAATTTCTGTCACCTCTACCCCAGTAATTTGACATTGGCATTTTTTAATTCCAGACTTTTTCAGAATTGGAGGAATCTTACTCACTTAATCCTCATAAAATCTTGTTAGCCCTACTTTATGGTAGAGGATACTGAAGAACTAGCCCAAGGTCACACAGCTAGTAATTGTCAGACCATAGAATAAAATCAAAACCTTGTTTGTTTTTCTCTCTCCTTGTGTTTCATGGGCAAAATCGACACCTGAGGAGTACTGGGAATGGCTTGAAAACCAAAATAACTCTTGCTGGCTCTGTTTCAGATTCTGAATTCCTAGGCATGCTACAGCATTTTCCTTTAAGGTAGCTGTTTAAATGCAAATTATCTTGGGAAGGGTGTCACATTAATAGCTACTACCAGCTATTAACTCCTAAACACAAATCAATGTTCTTGCTCTCCAGGCTAGACAGGACTCTAAAGGATTGTAACGACTGAAGGGAATTTTGGAACTGAGAATGGGTAAGGTTGTGAGTGTAAGGATGCTGTCACAGTGAGGGCCTTGGACAAATGACAGATCACAAGGGCTGGGAGTTGGGCAGGACCTGACAACTGAGGCTGCAAAGGAAACAGTCTAAAAGCACCATTAGAGGAGATGATAATTGCAAAGATTGCCTGCTTTGCATTTTTGCATATAGCTATTTCAAATTCTGGCATACATTTTGAACATGCTTCAGTTTTTCTGATAAAATTCAGGAAATCACCCTTCCCCGTGAGTGTAAGGTATATGTTAAAAATGAAGAATTAATCCAAGCCTGCCAAACCTGATTCACATAAGGTCACAGCACGAGCTCACATTTGATAGTCATTAGCATCTTTTACCTATTCCTTAATGTATTTAATAAATAAGTGCATCTATGTTCTTATCAGACAATTGCACTTTCATTTTCAGCATTGTGTGATATGCTGCTAAAGGAATCCATCCCACAATAAATAAATAAACTTCATCATGCTATTTTGTTGGGAGAATCATAATTAATGTGTTGAAGTTGGAAAGGCAATATAGAAACATTTCTAAGTTTATACTCTTTCTGATAAATAACTCACTAAAAACTGATTCCGAGACTAATAAAATGATTCTGAGGTTGTGTACATTACTTAATTACTTAAGCTTTAAAAAAAGTGACATTTGTGCCACAGTAGTGAATGTTAGTGGCTAATAAATTTGTATAAAATATTAGAGGATTAAAATGGAAAAAAATATCATCACTTAGGATCAGATTAACAATGGAAAGGAAAGTGCTTGTCCTAAACCTCTAGGTGAACAATGGCACTTGAAAATGAAATACTGGCAAATTGCCCATCTCCTGTGGGAAAAGCAGGAAGGAGGCAGCAGCATCTTTGCAAGCAATCACACTGCACAAGGCAGGCTTCTTCCTGGGGCATTAACAACATCTCAACAGGACTCAGAGATTTTTGTCAAGAGCTACAATTTACACAATAATTACACTCATTGGAGCAAACACTGATCCCAAATTGCCTCGACTTCTTGTTCTCTCCCCAAATCAACCATTTTGTCCTTATCCCCAAGTTGTTTTTAAAGGATTCTTTCATTGGCATTTCCATTTTAACAAAGAGTATTTTGTGTGTGTGTTTTATTTTTTCCAAACACTTCATAGAGCTGATTTCTTTCTATTAATAGACTAAAGGGGAAGAAAAAGAATATATCAATTCAGAAGCGTTTGACATACCTAATCATACCTCTCCTGTATTCAGAAGAGAAATAGATGTTTCTTTTTAGTGTGGTTAGGCATGTTAATCATAATTTAGTAAGGAACACAAAACCAAGTGCAATGAAAGACAACCTGGATTTATGTGAAAATGACAAAGATTATATTGCGCGTTTTACATGACAAAGGTAGTTTGTCCAGACTATTAGTTGCCGGTTTTGCAAGGCCAGATGCAAAGCTATCTCTTTCTTCCCCAGATGAATAGGATGAGTGAGAGAGGCACATTTGCTGGGGTGAATTCTCATGCACACACTGTGGATGTTCGCATTGTATTCACGTGTCCGTTTGTCTTGATGACATGGGAATTCAGGGACCCTGTGATCAGATTCTGCCTTCATGGTGCCATGAAAGAGAAGTGATTTCCAACCACTCCAGCTCACACTATTGATGTCCGGGCTCATTATACATTATTAAGTTCTCTCTGGTGTTGGGACACCAAAGAGAGATCCTGTTAAGAAGCAGAGAGTGCAAAACAGGATCAGTGGGGTATTGTAATCAGGTGGAGAAGGAACGAAAGTGCTTGAGAAAAGACCTCCAGATGGTGATGAAAAAAAGATGACCTCCAGTGGAGATGCTACACAAACTCCTGTAGGGGAGCCTCATGGCTACATGCTGAGATGGGAGTTAAAGATGAAGAAGAAAGAGCAGCCAATTTTCCCTTCTAGGTAGCGATCAGGGCAAAAGCTTCTTTAGGGTTAAAGGGCTAATACTTCCAGGGGAAGAAGTCTGCTATTATCTATGACTGTCCATCACTCATGCATGCCCCCCACTCCTGGCTGGCAAAAATTATGTGTCACACGTATGTATGAAAATAGCCTTGCATACATACATATTGATTTTTTGAGTGCTGATCAATCCATATAACGTAGCTGGACTCTACTGTTAGTTCAGTGCCCTGAACTAACATTATACTCCATGGATTCTTATTGGATGTATTTATAAAGTAAGCTTTGCATTGCTGCTACCTGAGAAATACTAATGATTTATCTTTGTGTGGTTATGACAGTTTTGTACCCTTTCTTAACTGTATATTTTTAAGGAGTATGAGGATAAAATAAATTCAAATGGTTTCACTGTTAAAATGATATACAAATAAAATCAAGCTATTTTTATTTTGTAAATATGGAAATTTGTGTATTAACCTGCTAATTTCATAAATAACTGAGTTCTATGAAATGATGAAGTGACTTCTTACTATTGGATCCTACCAGAATATTTTTCATTTCCATTACACCAGCAATATATCTCAGAACTATAAATTAGGTTAATGTTTTAAGGGTAATGGTAAGAAGAGTTGATATAAAATGATCAGAATATACCATCAATGCCATTGCCTCATCCTAAAGAAAATAGTACATACTAAGTAGAGGGATCTAAGAACATTGTTTGTCAATATTTTGTTCTAATATTGTAATGTAACCGATTCTATTTGATTGCAAACAAATACATAATTAATGCAAACATAAAGAACAAAAAAATAAAAGTAGAAGTAAGTAGGCTTTAACAAGAGATAATTATAATTAATAATTTAGAAACATGCATGCTCCATATAAGAATGTGTCTACAATGATATAAGCAGATAGTCCTTTCATTTGTGAACCTGAATCATATCTATCATTTATACTGTGCTTGCATTGTCATGAAATATCCTTGAAAACCTTCAGAATCAAACCTGAAGGGGAAAAAAAAGCTACATTTGGCGTAAGAGGTCCTTTTTTCTGTGTGTTGATTTTATTGGTTAATGAATAAAGAACTACTCTGAGCCTATGGCAGGGAAGAGCAGAACTAGGTGGGGAAAACTAATTGAATGCTGGGAGAAAGAAGGGTGGAGTCAGAGAGAAGCCATGGATCCACTGCCTAAGACAGACTCTAGGAAATTTAGCTAGTAAGACACAGCCACGTGGCAATATACAGATTAATAGAAATGGGTTAAATTGATATATGAGTTAGCCAATAAGTAGCTAGAGCTAATGGGACAAGGAGTGATTTAATTAATACAGTTTCTGTCTTATTATTTCAGGTCTAAGCTAGTCAAGAGACAAGGAAGAAGAAGTGGCCTCCCTCCAACACACATCCTTTAAAGTGTGGCCTTTGTTATTCATGAAATGTATATACTTTGATCCTGCAGAAAGAAGAATATTTAATTAGAGGGACAAGAAGAGGTAGAGGCAGAAGAGGACAAAGGAGAAACATGTTGTCATTTGTTTATTATATTCACAATCATCTCTGGATACACAAAACAGGTAGGGGGTTAGAGGTGGGAAGATTCATGGCCCTTGGGAGGTTTTGTAGGAGTGTTCAGAGAAGAATAGGACTCCTTTGCATCTGCCTGCTGAAGCAAGCTAAGGAAATTTCATCATCCCACAAGGCCATCTTCCCTTTTCATCCTAACAATTTAGTACTTGTTTTTATGGAAGCATTGACTATGTCTTCCTCTAATTATAAGAGACTATTGAATTACAGATAATTTAAAATTAGCACATAAAGAATAGTACCTGCCCTCTATGTGCTTAAATCAAGGTATATATATATATATATATATATACATATATATATATATATATATATATATATATATATATGTATATATATATATATATATATATACAAAGATAAACATAACCTCTGGAGACAACTCTTGACGACTTCCTAAACATGCTGGAAGAACTCTACATTAGCCAACCTTACTAAGGAATCTTCATCTGCCTCCCCACAGACTGTTTTCCATCCATTCAAATACATTTTCTTCTGTCTTGCAGTTTCCCTAAGACATTTACGTTCTTTGCTGAAGATGTTGTATTAGTTGACGTTCTAAGCAACCCTCTGAGAATTCTTTATCTTCTAAGTGGCTCCAGTGTCTCCCCCCCCCCCTGTGTGTGCATGTGCATGTGTGCAAATGTGTGTGTGTGTTCATATATTCGTATCTACTTGTCATTTCTTTAGTCTGATATCCAGGACAAGCTCCATTTCTGTGAAGAATTTAAAAACCTGGTTATTTTTCTTTCCCAATCAATCTTATGATTGATACATACATGATTACAATTACCTAGCAGCGAATTTATCAAGGCCAATGATTTTCTCATCTTCAACTTCTGTTCTTAACCCAGTACTTGGAAAGACTGACTATCAATAAATATGGGAATGATGGAGGAAGGTCATTGGCTAATACAGGAACTGCCTTGGTCCATTTTATTGGTTAGAAGATAGGTGGGAGGAGTAAACAGAACAGAACTCTGGGAGGAAGAGGAAGTGAGCTCAGACTCCACAGCTCTCCTCTTGGGAGCAGACGCCTGAGAGAGACACCATGCCCCGCTCCCGGGCAGAAACACGTGATGAAGCTCCGACCCAGGATGGACTAGGCTAGAATCTTCCCGGTAAGACCGGTTCTCACAGATTATTAGAGATGGGTTGATTGGGATATCAGAATTAGCCAGTAAGGGCTAGAGCTAAAGGGCCAAGCAGTGTTTAAATGAATACAGTTTGTGTGTTGTTATTTCGGATAAAGCTAGCCGTGCGGGCGGCTGGGGTGCTGGGGACGCAGCCCCGCCGCCCTTATTACTACATGGGAAGTAAAGGTGAGAGAAAGGAATGAATCCCAAACCTGGAACTAGCATTTCATCCATTGAGGACAGCTCACTTTCTCTCCTTGATATATGAAAGGCTCTATATCTCTCTTTGACGGGAAGTAACTTTGTGACAAGTAGGAACAGAGTTTGGAAATGCCAACGATAGCCTACGTATGGAATTATCCATGTGCCAAACAGCCTTTCAAGACCATATCTCATTTCAAGGGAATAAGAACTAAACAGTCCCCATATCTGTGAGTCTCAACTGTCTCTAACATCCCAGGACTGTATCTGAGTGCAGAGTTTAAATGAACATGGGATTATTGATGTTTAATAGTTCCATTAAGAGAATTCTCTTTAGGGTAAGGTGCTAAAACTGAGTCCTCCCATTCCTTAATAACCAGAAGAAAGAATCTGAAGTAAGTTTAATTTAATTCAACTGGAAGGAATTGTGGGGCTCTGCAGCGGGCGAACAATATGCTTTGGATCACTGCAAAGTGCTGTGTGTTCAGGCAGAGGAAAGAGAATCTTCTGTGGCTTCTGATCAGCATGGTTATTAGCACAGCTTTCTAAATGAAATAGCATAACATTTTAGAAGTCTGTAAGGTCATATGTCAAAGAGGCTCAAAATACAGGCCATCACAGTCCTTTCAGAAACAGTTTGGGAGTTTCCCCTTGAACCCATGTGCATTCTGCATCAGACTATTTACATTCGACACACACTGTGTCACTCAAGGAGAGAAGATAGACGTCAAGTGCTTGAGGGCTCTAATATACCATTTAGAAGTGAGCCACCAGCTGTGGCAATGAAAATATAAGGGAAGAATACAATCTTAAAAAGAAAAAAAAAAGGAACTCTTTGAAACATAAAAGAAAAATTATAGTGTGCCTTGCTTGATTGTCTACTGTACAGAGGCAACTGACACTGACTTGAATTTGTGGCCTTGTAGCCCAGGAGCCTTCAAGATGATCTAAATTACTCAGGCTTGAAATGAGAAAACTTGGGCCTCGGCTTGCATAGAGACAGACACGAGCACTTTGTTTTTGTCAATCAAACTCCAATACTACGCATCACTCGGTCCTGTCTGTGAACCAGTCTCTTAAACGCAAAACAAGCTGACATGAAAATATAACCTTCATTCTTGCTGATCACGGACTGTTGAGAACTATAATTATAATATTCATAAAAGTATACTAATATATCCCTCATGATCTTAATATTATCAATACTGAAGCTTGGAAGTGTCATTTTGACGGCTGACGGTAGGTTTTGTGATCCTTAGGCAGAATTCTGATTTGGTGCTGCACATGATCAAGTGTGGCTGGCAGAACATTCCCTGAGGACCTGTTCTCCCTCTCTCCTTACAGCCTTCAGCTAAGAGAAACATGTCTGCCCCATCCATTAAAGGCTGTTGCCTGCTTTCCTAAAGAAAGAAAATACCACAGTTAATTTTGATTTTGACTAGGTATGTGTCATTTATAAATGAAAGTCTCCAGGCTTAGAGGCATATGCCTTTAATCCTAGCACTTGGGAGACAGAGAAAGAGAAATCTCTGTGTGTTCAAGACAAGCCTGGTTTCCATAGCAAGTTTTGAAATAGTCAGGGATAAACACTGAGAACACAATTTAAAGAAGAGAGAGAGAGAAAGAAAAACACCAAAAAGATGAAAATTATTTGTAAAACCAAAAAGAAGATATAAAAACAAAAACAAAAATACCAACTAAATAATTTTTTTTTTTTTAGGCAGGGTCTCATGTTGCTCAGGCTGGTCCCGACATCATCTGTGTGCTCTAAAGTGATGAACTTCTTATACTATTGCCTTAACTTCCATAATGCTAAAATAGCAGGCATGCGCTAGCTCAGTATAGGCAGTGCTGGGGTTTCAAATCACAGGCCTTTTTTGCATACCAGGCAAACATTCTATCACCTGAGTCTCATTCCCAGTCCATTGTTTCTAAAGTTTATACCTTATTTACAGCATCCTTGCTAGTTTAGATAAGTCCTACCTATGATATGGATTCTTCTCTCTCCCCATCCTACACCGAAGCTTCAAGAGCAGTATTTAAATTGGAGATATTTCATTTGGTTGAATTACAATGTGTGGAGAGTTGGTAACTAGCTTTTCCAGAATTATCCAAGTAATCATACTAAAGGCAGGGCTGCCAAGTATGGCATGCATTTGTCCTTAGGAACAGGCTGTTAGTAAGTACAGACTCTGGATTCCCTTTTCTTGTTTAGAGGATCAAGACTTCAAGAGGCGAGTATACATCTCTGTCATGAAGAGCAGTAGATAGATATATGCAGATTCATCCAGATCAGCACTATGGAAACACTGGCTTGTGATCTAGAATTGATTTTATTTAAAAATCTATCAGTATGATGTTGGAGAAAAATGTACTAGGTAGATATGCAAATCATTGTTACCTTTTCTCTCAATTTTTTTTCAATTCTATGAAATGTTCAATGTATATAATATATATATATATATTCATATTTTTATTTTACTTTTTAAAAAAGAAAACAAACTATCTTCTTTCATTTTACACACTAATCCCAGTTACCACTCTTTCCAACCACCTAACCCCCCTATAGCCCCCATCCTTTCCTCAGAGAGGGTAAGGCACATTGCTTTGGGGAAAGTCCAAGGCCCTCCCTACTATATCTAAGATGAGCAAGGTACATGGCAATACACAGATTAATAAAAATAGGTTAAATTAATATTAGAGTTAGCTAATAAGAAGCTAGAGATAATGTGCCAGTAGTTTCTGTGGGATTATTTTGGGTCTAAGCTAGCCAGGTGGACAGAAAGAACAAGCAGCCTTCAAACAACACATTGGCGCTAACGTGGCAAAGTAAAATCCATCGAAAAATCTTAGGGAGCTTGAAAAGGAATTCTAGACACAAAAATACAGTGTTCAACATACCTTGTTTCCACATACCGCAGATTCTTTAAGAAAGGTCTTATTGATTCAGCAGTAGCAGCCACTTGGTTTCAAAATGGCAGCTTCACAGCACTGGCCCGTGCTGCTAGCATAAACTTCGAGTCTTTTACGAAACCCAGCATTTGGATGGGGTTTGTGTGCAGTGTGCTGCAGCTTTTTTTGTAGCAATGTGGACTGGCTATGTGCCTGGAAGTGGGGCGATGTGCACGGCTCGGGGGCACAAGCAGATCCACCATGCTGGACTGGGCAGGGCAAGGAGTCAATACCTTATACACCCTAGTAATGGCAAAGCTTAAGTTTTAAGAAGTGCTTAGCATTTTAAGAAGTGCTCTTGGAGAGTAAGAATTACAGATACACAATAGGACAGATTCAGACATAAAAGACCTCTAAAAGGGTCACAGTGTTGGATAAATGTGCATAGGCTTGGGAGAGAGAAGAAAAAGAGTATAGAGAACTATAAAAAAAAAGCCAATGGATTTAAAAAAATAAAATAAAGTATTTAAAGAGACACAGTATAGATAGTCATAGAATAAAATAAAAAGGGCATTCTTGGCATTATTCGTGTCTTTGTGTGTGTGTTTCAATCTCCAACCTTTTTCCTAACTCGCAAACCAGACCATAATACCTAGAGCATAGAGCAGACATTATGCTACAAATTGAGGCCCCTAGCGAGATCAGGAACTAGGGATCCCTGGGAGATTGCCCTTGGGAATGGTGAGGGTGAATTAAAGATGGGTATGTGGCTATGTTTTTTTTTTTTTTTCATCTCCAGACTCTTGCTTGATAGTGGTTCTGAGTGCTGTAGGTGCCACAGCAGGAGGCACATCTGAGTTCTGGAACTAGGGGTGCCCTCTGGATGACTGGCCAGCAGGAAAACAATAAAGAGGAGGTGGGAGAGTGAATTAAAGGCCTTGAAAAGATGGAGTGTGCACAGAGAATCTGGTTATGTATATTATTGTGTTTTCTTTTCTTTTTCATTTTTGACTAGAAAGAGACATTTGATTCTACGGACTGCTAAGAAAAGTATCTTGACTTCAAAATATGGGTCTAAGGATGTGTTGCTTTGGAAAATAGGTTCTGTTTTTGTTCCCACAGAAGATGAGAACCTGTGGGATCATTCTAGGCTAATGTGGTTTTATGGACCAAGACCACCTTTAAGGTTGCTGTGAATAACACCCAAACATTACTTCACTCATTGAACAGCAGAAAGCAGTTTAGAGAGAATGACTTCCAAATTTCCTAAATGATTGTTTACTGGAGGTTTTGGGGCCAGGGGAGCTCTATAGGTGGCACTGGTGCAAGGATCATTGGCCAATTGTGGTGGTGCACACTGGTAGGATTTGCTGAAGAAGGCAGAAGTAGGAGAATCTGGAGTTTTAGGCCAGCATTTATGACTGCCACTAAACATCTGGTGCTGAACAGTCCTGGCCAAGACTTCAGGATCACTGTGGCTGTAGTAGCCACTATTGTCATCACTGTTGGCTCTATGACAGCCAGAACTGCCATCAGCCAGATGGCTGCTGTGGCTATCTTATACAGTGAATATGTTTACTAGGACATTTTCCAATGGATTGCTACACCCATGCCAGTCCAGAACTTTGGTCTAATTATATAGAGAAGAGGGAGATGTTGGGGTCTGTGGGACCCCAGACCCTGAATTTCCTGTGACTTCCTACCTGTCAGAGTAAACAACTTGTTTTTCTATGCTTGCAGCTACTCTGAACAAACAACTTGGTTTGCAGCTGCTTTGAGCATGAAACTTTCAGGAGTTCCTAATGGCAGGAGAGTGGCTTCTGGTGGGCTTGCAGTGTAGAGTTAGGGTGTGACCATTAGTCAAGAAGACCCTATATAATCTGCCCTGAAACACAATAAAGGGGGCATTCTTGGTGTTATCTGTGTCTCTGTCTCTGTGTGTGTTTCAATCTCCAGCCCCTTGCCCAACTTGTGAGCCATGCCATAGCACATAGTGCATAAAGCAGGCATTGTGCTACAATCAGCTCCAATAATTTCCTCAGTCATTTCAAATATTTTTACTACTGTCTTCCGTAAAGCCTGGGATCCTTGTTCCATGTATGGAATTGATTTAATTGCTTTTAATTTGTCATGCAAAGCATATTTAACCAGGCACCAATAAATAAATACAAAGTGGTGCAAGACCATTCATGCCACCCCTGGTTATGTCTCTTTGCCATATGACTGCAACTGTAACATGTACTAAACAATTATTACACATACAACAATTTACCAAGATCTCATAACAAAAGTGACTATCTGATTAATAAATAAATCAATAAACTTATAACCAGAAACTGTACAAGTCACTGCATGCAGCTGGGAAAGGGGCGGTGGGTTGGTGGGGGTGTGCGTAAGCTTAGGAAATATAGAAGTTGCTCCTCTTTGTTCCACTTTTGTGGGGTTTTTCAGAAAGTCCCTTAGTATATGAAATCAAGCCAGGTGGTCGGGGGTCGGAGACCTTTTGGGCTGTAGATGTTCTGGGCCTTTTAGACCAGTCCACCTGGTTGACATGGAGTTGGGATCCACATGGGTATCAGAAGATAATGGATGCTAAAATGAAATCCCATATTAGCTCATAATTGAGTGTAATAAAGTTTTATTTATTTAGGGGTAGACTCACAGATCACAATCATGTGTGTGAATAGGGAAAGGGAACCAAATCCAGCAGCTGGAAAAGAAAGTGTTTGTATGCTTTACATTGACATTTATAATATAAGAAGACACACCCAAGTGGGCTGATATCTTGGTTTTCTTTGAGAGATTTGCTAATTTCTACCATTTTTTTTGTTTTTTTCTCTTCCTCTGTTTCTTTAAGGGAGTGTGTCATTTCCACTTTAATGGTCTCTATAATTTTCATAAAGTTACATGTTATTTTTTGTTTGTTTTGCTCCTTCTGGGTTATGATAATCAAGTCTTCCTGTTGTATTACCACTGGGTCCTGGTGTTACCATGTTGCTTTTTAGATGAATTCTTACATTGGTGCCTACCCATCTCTTTTTCAAGTGATGCTTTGCATCTTGGTCCAATCCTAACAGTGGCTGTCTGTATCCAGAGAACTGTCCTACTGTCTGTAGTCTGTTCTGTCCTGTCACTGTCAATGTCTCAGGGTTTTCTGAGCTACCTACCTGCAGGAAACTCATCTGCTGATTGCCAATAGAAGCTGAGGCAGGTAGGGGAGGGGCCAGGGTTTTTGCCCCAGTATGGAAGGCCTAGAGAGTGTGGTGTCCTGTTGGGTGGCTGGTCACTCACCTCTTAATCCTCTCTGTGCAGTAGTAGGCTGTATTTCAAAGTTCCACTGAGGTTGCAGGGGGGCTGAAGGGTTTGAGGGCACAGTGGGATTGGAGTTTTCAGGGTTCAATGGTTGGGATGGGATAATGGAGCAGAATACCTGCAGAAAACTCCCCTACTAGCTGGCTAACGAAGTCAAGGCAGGTTGGGGAGGGACGGGGGTTTTGGCCCAAGTATGGAAGACATAGAGAGTGGGGTGTCCTGCCAAGTGGCTGATCACTCACAACGTGGACCTCTCTGTGTAGTAGTAGGCTGTGTTTCATATTTCCATTGAGGTTTTGGGGGATATGCGAGTTTGTGAATGTGGTGGAATTTGTAGCTTGCTTATTATGTATTAATTTTGCATGTTTAAAACTTTCTTTAGCAATAAACCAGGGAAGATAAAAATGTTGCTTTTTTAAAAAACGCATCTACCAATGCAATTAATTTTTTTAATTATTATTATTTTTTTTTATTGAAGGAAAAAAATTTCCGCCTCCTCCCAGCCTCCCATTTCCCTCCTTCTCCTCCCACTCCTCTCCCCCTCCCCCCACTCCTCTCCCCTTCCCTCTCCAGTCTGAAGAGCAGTCAGGCTTCCCTGCCCTGTGGAAAGTCCAAAGTCCTCCCCCCTCCATCCTGGTCTAGGAAGGTGAACATCCAAACTGGCTAGGCTGCCACAAAGCCAGAACATGAAGTAGGATCAAGACCCAGTGCCATTGTCCTTGGCTTCCCAGCAGCCCTCATTGTCAGCCATATTCAGAGAGTCCGGTTTTATCCCATGCTTTTTCAGTCACAGTCCAGCTGGCCTTGGTGAGCTCGCAATAGATCAGCTCCACTGTCTCCGTGGGTGGGTGCACCCCTTGTGGTCCTGATTTCTTTGCTCGTGTTCTCCCTCCTTCTGCTCCTCATTGGGACCTTGGGAGCTCAGTCCAGTGCTCCAGTGAGGGTCTCTGTCTCTATCTCCATCCATCGCCAGATGAAGTTCTTTATTTGTGGCTAGAACCCAATTATGAGTGAGTACATCCCATGTTCATCTTTTTGGGTCTGGATTAACTCACTCAGGACAATGTTTTCTATTTTCATCCATTTGCATGCAAAATTCAAGAAGTCATTGTTTTTACCACTGAGTAGTACTCTAAAATGTGTATATATTCCACACTTTCTTCAACCATTCTTCCATTGAAGGACACCTAGGTTGTTTCCAGGTTCTGGCTATTATAAATAATGCTGCTATGAACATTGTTGAACAAATGCCCTTGTCATATGATCGGGCATCTCTTGGGTATATTCCTAAGAGTGGCATTGCTGGGTCCAGGGGTAGGTTGATCCCGAATTTCCTGAGAAACCGAAACACTGATTTCCAAAGTGGTTGCACAAGATTGCATTCCCACCAGCAATGGATGAGGGTACCCCTTCCTCCACAACCTCTCAAGCAAAGGCTATCATTGGTGTTTTTGATTTTAGCCATTCTGACTGATGTAAGATGATATCTCAAAGTTGTTTTGATTTGCATTTCCCTGATCGCTAAGGAGGTTGAGCATGACCTTTAGTGTCTTTTGGCCATTTGAAGTTCTTCTGTTGAGAATTCTCTGTTCAGATCAGTGCCCCATTTTTTAACTGGGTTAATTAGCATTTTAAAGTCTAGTTTCTTGAGTTCTCTATATATTTTGGAGATCAGACCTTTGTCTGTTGCGTGGTTGGTGAAGATCTTCTCCCAGTCAGTAGGTTGCCTTTTTGTCTTAGTGACAGTGTCCTTTGCTTTACAGAAGCTTCTCAGTTTCAGTAGGTCTGATTTATTCGTTGTTGCCCTTAATGTCTGTGCTGCTGGGGTTATACCTAGGAAGCGATCGCCTGTGCCCATCTGTTGTAGGGTACTTCCCACTTTCTCTTCTATCAGGTTCAGTGTGTTCAAATTGATATTGAGGTCTTTGATCCATTTGGACTTGAGTTTTGTGCTTAGTGATAGATATGGGTCTATTTTCATACTTCTACAGGTTGACATCCAGTTGTGCCAGCACCATTTGTTGAAGATACTTTCTTTCTTCCATTGTATACTTTTAGCTCCTTTATCAAAAATGAGGTGTTCATAGGTTTTGGGTTAGAATCCGGATCATCTATATGATTCCATTGGTCGACTTCTCTGTTTTTATACCAATACCACACTGTTTTCATTACAATAGCTCTGTAATAGAGTTTGAAGTCAGGGATGGTAATGCCTCCAGAAGTTCCTTTATTGTATAGGATTGTTTTGGCTATCCTGGGTTTTTTGTTTTTCCATATAAAGTTGATTATTGTCCTCTCAAGATCTGTGAAGAATTTTGATGGGACCTTGATGGGGATTGCATTGAGCCTATAAATTGCCTTTGGTAGAATTGCCATTTTTACTATGTTGATCCTCTCAATCCAAGAGCAAGGGAGATTTTTCCATTTTCTGGTTATCTTCTTCAATTTCTTTCTTCAATGCCATAAGGTTCTTGTCAAATAGATCTTTCACTTCCTTGGTTAGAGTTACCCCAAGATATTTGATGTTGTTTGTGGCTATCGTGAAAGGTGATGCTTCTCTGATTTCCCTCTCTGCTTCCGTATCCTTTGTGTATAGGAGGGCGACTGATTTTTTAGAGTTGATCTTGTAACTGGACACATTACTAAAGGTGTTTATCAGCTGTAGGAGTTCTTTGGTGGAGTTTTTGGGGTCTCTTATGTACACTATAATATCATCTGCAAATAACAAAAGTTTAACTTCTTCCTTTCCAATTCGAATCCCCATGATCCCCTTATGTTGTCTTATTGCTATTGCTAAAACTTCAAGCACTATATTGAAGAGGTATGGAGAGAGTGGACAGCCTTGTTGTGTTCCTGATTTTAGTGGGATGGCTTTGAGTTTCTCTCCGTTTAATTTGATGTTAGCTGTCGGTTTATTGTAAATAGCTTTTATTATATTTAGGCATGACCCTTGTATCCCTAATCTCTCCAAGACTTTTATCACAAAGGGCTGTTGAATTTTGTCAAATGCTTTTTCAGCATCTAATGAAATAATCATATGTTTTTTTTCAGTTTATTTATGTGATGGATTATATTGATAGATTTTCATATGTTGAACCAGCCCTGCATCTCTGGGATGAAGCCTACTTGATCATAATGGATAATTTTTCTAATGTGTTCTTGGATACGGTTTGCCAGTATTTTGTTGAGGATTTTTGCGTCGATATTCATGAGTGAGATTGGCCTGTAATTCTCTTTCTTGGTTGAGTCTTTGTGTGGTTTTGGTATCAGAGTGACTATAGGTTCATAAAAGGAATTTGGCAATGACTCTTCTGTTTCTATATTGTGAAATACATTATGGAGTATAGGTATTAGGTCTTCTTGGAAGTTCTGGTAGAATTCCACATTGAAACCATCAGGTCCTGGGCTTTTTTTGGTAGGGAGGTTTTTGATAACAGCTTCTAATTCTTCGCGACTAACAGGTCTATTTAGATTGTTCACCTGGTCCTGGTTTAACTTTGGTATATGGTATTTATCTAAAAAAGTGTCCATTTCTTTTACATTTTCCAGTTTTGTGGCATACAGGATTTTCTAGTAAGATCTAACGATTCTCTGAATTTCCTCTGTGTCTGTGGTTATGTCCCCCTTTTCATTTCTGATCTTATTAATTTGCATATTCTCTCTCTGCCGTTTGATTAGTTTGGATAGGGGTTTATCAGTCTTGTTGATTTTCTCCAGGAACCAGCTTTTTGTTTCATTGATTCTTTGGATTGTTTTCTGTGTTTCTACTTTGTTGATTTCAGCCCTCAGTTTGATTATTTCCAGTCTTCTACTCCTCCTAGGTGAGTCTGCTCCTTTTATTTTTCTAGAGCTTTCAGGTAGGCTGTTAAGTCTCCAATGTGTGCTTTCTCTGTTTGCTTTAGGTGGGCACTTAGTGCTATGAACTTTCCTCTTAGGACTGCTTTCATAGTGTCCCATAAGTTTGATTAGGTTGTTTCTTTATTTTCATTGATTTCAAGGAAGACTTTAATTTCTTTCTTTATTTCTTCCTTGATCCACATGTGGTTCAGTAGTTGACTGTACAGTTTCCATGAGTTTGTAGGCTTTCTGGGGGTAGCCTTGTTGTTGAATTTTAACTTGAATCCATGGTGATCTGATAAGACACAGGAGGTTACGAATATTTTTTTGTAACTGTGTAAGTTTGCTTTGTTACCGAGTATGTGGTCAATTTTCGAGAAGGTTCCATGAGCTGCAGAAATAGGTATATTCTTTCCTATTTGGATGGAATGTTCTATAGATGTCTGTTAAGTCCATTTGATTCATTACCTACATTAATTCTCTAATTTCTCTGTTAGGTTTCTGTCTGATTGACCTCTCCATTGGTGAGAGAGGTGTGTTGAAGTCTCCTACTATTAGTGTGTGCGGTTTGATGGCTGCCTTGAGTTTTAGTAATGTTTCTTTTACGTACGTGGGTGCTTTTATATTAGGGGCATAGATATTCGGGATTGAGACTTCATCCTGATGAATTGTTCCTGTTATGAGTATAAAATGTCCCTCTCCATCTCTTCTGATTGATTTAAGTTTGAAGTCAACTTTGTTAGAAATTAGTATGGCCACACCTGCTTGTTTCTTAGGTCCATTTGCTTGATAAACCTTTTCCCATCCCTTTACTTTGAGTAGGTGCCTGTCTTTGTGGTTAAGGTGTGCTTCTTGTAAACAGCAGAATGTTGGATCCTGTTTTCATATCCAATCTCTTAGCCTGTGCCTTTTTATAGGTGAGTTGAGTCCATTGACATTAACTGATATTAATGACTAGTGGGTGTTAACTCCGGTCACTTTTTTAGTAGTAGAGTTTGTATGTTTCCATTCTTTGAGTTGTGCTGATGAAGGATCTCTAGATGTTTGAGTTATTGTGGTCATTGTTGGACTCCTTGGTTTGTGATTTTCTTTCTATTACTTTCTGTAAGGCTGGATTTGTGGCTACGTATTGTTTAAATTTGTTTTTATCCTGGAAAATTTTGTTTTCTCCATTTATAGTGAATGAAAGCTTGGCTGCGTATAATAGTCTGGGCTTGCATCCATGGTCTCTTCGTTTCTGCAGTACATCTATCCAGGACCTTCTGGCCTTCTTGGTTTCCATAGAGAAATCAGGTGTAAATCTGATAGGTTTACCTTTATAAGTAGCTTGGCCTTTTTCCTTTGCGGCTCTTAATATTCTTTCTTTATTCTGTATGTTTTGATTATTATATGGCGAAGAGATTTTTTTTTTATCCAGTCTATTCGGTGTTCTGTATGCTTCTTGAACCTTCAAAGGAATATCCTTCTTTATGTTGGGAAAGTTTTCTTCTATAATTTTATTAGATATATTTTCTGGACCATTGAGCTCTACTTCATCTCCTTCTTCTATCCCAATTTTTCTTAGGTTTGGTCTTTTTATTGTGTCCCAGATTTCCTGAATGTTTTGTGATGAGAATTTTTTGGTTTTGCTGTTTTCTTTGATCAGTGTGTTTATTTTCTCTATGGTATCTTCAGTGTCTGAAATTCTTTCTTCTATCTCTTGTAATCTGTTGGTAGTACTTGTCTCTGTAGTTCCTGTTCATTTACCCAGATTTTCCATCTCCATCCTTCCCTCGGTTTGTGTTTTCTTCATTACTTCCATTTCATTCTTCAAGTCTTGAACCGCTTCCCTTACCTGTTTGATTGCTTTTTCTTTTTTCTCTTGGTTTTCTTGAGTATCTTTGAGTGATTTATTCATTTCCTCTACCTTTTTGTTTGTAATCTCTAATTGTTCATGGCAGTTTTTCACCTCCTGTTTAAGGTCTTCTATTATTTTCATATAATTCACTTTTGATTTGCTTTCTTCTAATTCTTCTGGAGTAGGGTGTACAATTCTTCTTATTATGGGATCCCTGGATTCTGGTGATGTCATGTTGCCTTTCAGGTTGTTGGAGGAATTCGTGCATTGGTGCCTTCCCATCTCTTCCTTCAAATGGAGCCAGGAGAGGCCTGGTTTCTTGGTCCAGTTTTTGCTGTGACTGACTCCCTGGGTGTATCTCTTCAGTGTAGAAGTAGGAACTGTCCCCTCCAGATGGAACTCCTTAGCACCAAAACATGGAAGCCCGTCCAGATGGAACTCCTTAGCAGGGCCACCTGGTAGCCCAATGATCCGGGGACAAAAGGAAAAACGGGGCAGGCAGGGCAGGATCCAGGAGAGCACAGGCAACCCTGGAGCACAAGGTGAAAATGCCCAGGCTCCGTTACAGGGGACCTTGAGGCCTGCCTGGTAGGCAGGCACTCACCGCTCTGGGTGAGTAGACTTAGTGTAGGAGCTTAAAACTGTTCTTGAGCACTGGTCCTAGCATACAGCAGGGCAGGGTTCTGCAACTAATTCTTAATGAGCTGTCTGAAAGTATTTCAGAGTTGCTGGGAAAATTATGAACTACTTGTGTTGGAAAAAAAACTATTACAGAAACAATAATGTGTAATGTTCATCTTACTGCACTATAACACTGCAGCTCTAAAGTAGGGGTAAACTCAAAGAAACCCTACTTGTATTTTCATAGATATAATACTGGTCAATGATAGCAAATTGGTTTATAGCCCAAAGCAAGTTTGAGGACTAGTGAAAGAAACAAACAACAAACAAATAAAGAAATAATCAGAGATCCATTCAAATAAATTCATGAAAAATAAGATAATACAGAACCACCAGTACCAATGTTGAAAACTGGGAGGGGTCAGGCCTTTTTCTCAACTACATCCAGGTCATTTTTATAATCCTTTCCCACTTTCCTTGAAGTTCAATGTCAAAATTGGACGAATTTTACAAAAATACATCCTTTTAACAAAATACGTTCTTTAAGCTGTTCTACAGTAGTATCAACTCTATGGTTTATAGCTTAATTTATTTCCTTATTGTGAAGAAATTATTGTTATGTATGACATTTCTAAAGTTCCTGGTAGTGAAATTGCTGTACAGCTGCATTTTATGAGAAATTAAGATTCGAAAACATTCTGCCATTTTTAGTCATCCCAACTCCACAACCACCACTTAAATAAAAAGTAAATTCCAGGAAAAATATTACACATTTCTTTATCTATATATGTCTCTATTAGGATTTTATGTATCATCTTCACTTGGAGTAATCATAGGTGGGGCAAAGAATAATTCATGTTCTTTCAAGACCTTTTCAATTTTGTTAAATATCCTTGGTTTCTATAATTTGCTTTAGTGTTTATTTCTAGCAAAGATCTTATCAGAAGTTAATACAAACCTAATAGTGACATTGTTCTATGAATCAAAAAGTTTGAAACTCGACATTTGGCAGTTCATCTGTGGGTTCTTTCCACACCTGTTCAGTTCCTTGCAGAATTATGTACTTGGAGGCCTAATGCCATGCCCCAAGGGTGGATCAAGGTGTGCCCTGGCAGCAACCGGCTGAGTAAATTCCCTAGCATCTGTAAATATTAATTGTTGGTTGAATTTGGACAGCTGAGGAAGGCAAGTCTTTACTTTTTTATGTATTTTTTCCTGCATGTGGTTCCAGTCATAATTATAGGAAACTAGATGAGATGTGACACTAATAAATGCAAATGCATTTTGGGGAAAGTTACATTCTACAGTATAAGAGAGAAAAAGTAACAGTTTCTTTAATAAGTGATTGTTGTAGCTATCAAATAGAAACACATTACTGCATTAAACATGAATAATGACACTATGTGTGCAAATGAACTAAATACTAAAGTATACTTATACATTCCTGATAGTGTATAAATGTTGATAATGCTTTGAAGATGTGATGGAGAGGGCTATGGGGAATCAGGACACAAACTCTGAGAATATGAGAAACACTGCACATATTTTTATGGCCTGAGTGGTGATTTGGTACAGACTATAAGTCAGATCTTGGGAGAAAGAATATATTTAGAGGAAGGCACATATTTTACCAATACCAACACCTATTATCAGAAGTCAGAACAATGTGTTATAAAAATTAGACACTCTGAAAAGAGTTGCTGAAAGAATGAGTGAGTCATGAAGAATTTCCTATTTTTTTTATGGAGAGAGGATGCTCTGGAAAGGAAGTGTTCTCTACATTCTGAACTCTAGAAATAGGTTTCATCTTTTAGCTGTCATTCATATTCCATTCACAAATTAATTTATAATAAGCCTTTCTTTTCAGAGCTATTTTTAATTATCAGTATGTACACATGAATAAATGAGTGCATGCACACAGAAATGAAGGTACTGAAAGAGGCCAAAGACAATAGAAAACAGTTCTCATTGGAGCTGGAGGTACGAGCAGTTCTGAATCACCATATATGAGGCTGGGAACCTAACCAACGAACACTCAAGGGAAGCCCGTGCTCTTAACCATTGTGCTATCTCTCCAGCCCTAGAAGAAGCATTTTTAAGGTTTATATTTATTTTTTTTAAAATCAGGGGAGAGAAGTGTGGAAGAAATGAGTTAAGGCAACATTCATGCACTCTTCACCAGATTGATGCCATACTTCTCATTTTACATTTTATGCAACTGACATTTGAATGAAGTGGACCAACTAGTCAACTACTGGGAAGTGGCAAGCTTACTTGATATTTGTTTGGAATGAGATTATTGAATTAAAAGACAGAAGAAATACATATATCACAAATATATATATATATATATATATATATATATATATATATATAGTAGATGTCTTAGGGTTTTAATTGCTGTAATGAAACAGTGTGATCAAAAAAACAGGTTGGGGATGAATAGGTTTATTTGGTTTCCATTTCCACATTGGTGTTCATCACCAAAGGAATTCAGACAGGAATTCAAAGAGGGCAGGATCATGGAATGGATCTCACAACAGAATGGCACCCAACATGGGGAAGTTGAATCCACTGAAAGCCTGAGAAAGCTTGGGAAAGAGTAAAGCATGTATTCTTGGTAGCAGCAATTTCTTAGGTCTGCTATGCTTGCTACAGGCAAGCAAGCACTCTCATCTAAGAGAGGCTTCCTGACTCAGCTTTAGCTGCAAAACCCTGCAGCTCTTAAGAGGTCCTGCCACGAAACACTTAAACAGTGTAGATGAAAAGCTGGACGCATGCTTTTTCAGTTTTCAGCCATAGTAGGAAAAAAGCTGCACCATTTAAAAATGCTGGCTTTGTGGGCCGTCCTGCCAGGGCAAACTCTGACTCTTTGAGGCAGGAGGGCCGACTACAGAGAGAGGACTTGAGTGTTGTCTGTGGACATAATACTGCAGCTTAGTTGCTGGCAGGGACCTTGAAACGCCACAGAGTTGTGGCAATAAAAATGGCTCCAGCAGTACCTTTGCCATGAGGCTAGAAAGCTAAGGAATGGGTAAAATCTAACCGGCAAAGCCACGGCTTTAATCCTACCCATATTGCTCAGTAATTAAAAGGCTCATGTGGTCAGAAAAAGAGAGATGCAGTAAAGAGAGAATCAGAAAATAAACTTTAAATGATTTACAGTGTGTTAAAAAAATATGCAGGCTAAAAGTTAAAGTTCTTAAAGTAAAAAAAAAAAGGAAGAAAGAGAGTAGTTGGGTGTGGTAGTACACATCTTTAATCCCAACACTTGGGAGGCAGAGGGAGATTGACCTCTGTGACCTCAAGGTGTGGCAGAATACCCCTTTAATCCGAATGCCTGGGAGGCAGCATCAGGAGCATCTCTGAGAGTTCAAGGACAGCATGGTCCACAGAGTTATTCCAGGTAAAAGATATACAGAGAACCTGTCTCAAAAAGCAAAAAGTTAAAAGTAAAAATAAATGAAATAGAGGTTAAAATAAAGCTGCACAAAGATGGAAAATACACAGAGAATTTTGATATTGCATGCTATTATGCTCTGTTTGAATCAAAAATGAGTTTCTGCTGTGGGTAAAAGACAAGCAACTAAAACTAAGCTATCCGAAGGTAAAGTATTCACAGGGGAACCACAGATGTGATGGTGGAAATGAAAATGGCCCCTATAGACTCATAGGTTTGGCACTATTAGGAACTATGGCCTTCTTGGAGTAGGTGTGTTCTTGTAGAAAGAAGTATAGAGGGGGGTTAGAGGTTTTAAGTGTTCAATGCAGGCCCAGTGTCTCTCTATTTCTACTCTCTGCTAATTCAGAGGTATAACTCTTATCCACCTCTCCAACACTATGTCTGTCTTCATGCTGCCATACTTCCTGCCATGATAATAATGGACCAAACCTCTGAACTATAAGCCCGATCCAATTAAGATTTTTTTATAAGACATGGTGTCTTATATCACAAGAGAAACCTAACTACGAAAAGAGACATGGCTAGTGTTCCTCATGGTATAGATTGTCATTTCTTCTTATTGCAATGGCAGCTGCATTGCATTTGTTATCGGTTAAAAAAAAAGGTATGTAGCTAACACAACTCTGGAGGTACTGTGGAGACAGTCCCAGAGATACTGTCATCCATTGTGAGGTGTGGATTGGCACAACTCCTTGATGAATTGGGTTTGCTGCTTGACTAAGGAACATCCTTAAAATAGCCCAGAGAATAGAGAACATCATTACAGTCCTTGAAAATAGTACACAAGGTATAAGATTGATTATAAGCAGACTGTGGCATCAGTTACATGGCCCTTACTTTGTGCAATAAGACATTCAATTGATGCTCAGCTGTCTGCTCAGAAAGAACTCGCCTGAAGAAATTATGAGAAACAGACACTATCCTACTCACTAGCCATGAAGTTGTCAAGCAAAGTGGGCAGAAAAATGGAGAGTAAATGAGATGGAAGTGGTAGCTTGTCATTTCTTGTAGTTGGAGAGAATAAGAGAAAGAGTGGACAAATTGGATTTCTGCTAAATAGCTCTTCCTGGGATGCCAAAATTGAGTACTGATGGAAAGAATCAGGCAGTGAGGGGGATTAGAGTGAGGTAGAAGGGATAGAAGATACTCCTTTGATCTGACCTTTACTGCAAACCAAGGGGGAAAAAAAACCCTTGAGAAAGTATGCAGATGAAGCCTGATATAATGGCACAGTATGGGAAACTATATTACACTCTGACTTCAAGCTACTAGAATTAGAAATGACTTTTAAATAAGAATGAAAGAACCTCTCATAGGGCAGTTTATGAGGCTGTGAGACTTGAGGATGGATGAAATCAGGCTGAGTGCTTTGGAAGCAAGAACTAAATAGTATAAATACTCATTCTCTGAAGACAAAGACTGAATATTCTGAGGCAAAATAAGGAAAACCCATCCTTGATGGATAAACTCATATGAGCCACTTGAAATACTCAATTTTCACTGGCTGAGATCCTCATGAATATCAGAGACACTAACACAGCAGAGGATAGACAGTCATTTCTGAAGGAACTGGACTATGAAGGGTGGTATTCAATGACCAGCTCTTTAGGCCATATTTAGGACTGTGTTCAAAAGTGAGTAAGTGTAGTGAGGCTGTGGCAGAGAGGACTTGTTTAATCTGGTATGCAAATCAATTTTACAATGTGCTAACCAAGAGCAGAAAAGGGGAAATACAGAGGGGCCTCTCTGAGTCTCTTAAAAGTAAATACATCTGATTTCTGGCAAGCCAGAATTCCTGGTGGGGGTGGGTTATCAGATGCTAACTTCAATGTTTATTGAAGTCTGAATGGCTTTAAGATCTGAACA
The DNA here is from genome assembly GCF_018167655.1 of Microtus oregoni. NCBI lineage: Eukaryota > Metazoa > Chordata > Mammalia > Rodentia > Cricetidae > Microtus > Microtus oregoni. The sequence goes on from NW_024543089.1 coordinate 15,716,869, forward strand.
ATAGTATATGGAAGGCACTGATAATAAAATAATGCAGATGAAACAGATGAAGTAAGCATTTCCAGAAGTGGGTACATTTCCTCCCGCAGAAAGCTTTGTGGAGGACACTTCTCTCCTCAAGAAGGGATGCTGGGGGTTAGAGAATGTTTGCTATGTTATGTTCCTTCCAACAGCTATACAGAGCCAATGGAGAGGCAGCAACCCATCCAGAGATTCAGGACAGAGCCTGTCAGACCCCAGGAGCTAGCTAAACCCAAATTCATGACAGGCAGACATGGGTACATTTTAGTGTAGAGGTACACAGTAGAGAAAGGATTACTTCACTTAAGGATTCTGGAGAAACAGCTTTTTCATGCGATGGCCACAACACTTTTGGAAGGTGGAGAAAAATCCAAAGGACGCAAGACCTGAGCGGCATATACATATGTAGACATACGTAACAATAATAATTATAGAAGAAGAGGTCATGAATTTGAGAAGTGGGGAAGCACAGGAGGATCTGGAAGGGAAAAGAGGCAAGAATGGAAATGATGTAAGCACAGTAGAAATGTATATAACTGTCAAAAACTAAAAATCGAAATTTAAGTTAAAAAAAAAAGAATAAAGCAAGTATAAGAAGCAAACCACTATGTACCTCTTGTTCCTCCAATTTCTTGCCTTGAGTTTGCTCCCTGATTTCTCTCAGTGATGGATGGTCACCTGGGAATTGTAGGTGAAAATAAATCCATTCCTCCTCATGTTTCCTTGGTCATATAACAGCAACAAAAAAAGCAAGGTAGGATAGTAATTTAATGCTTAGTTATAACGAGTGGGGAGTTTGGCTAAGTATGGTTGGCCAAAGAGCAAAGAGTTCCTCTTTTCTTTTCTTTTCTTTTCTTTTCTTTTCTTTTCTTTTCTTTTCTCTTTTTCTTCCCAGACAGGGTTTTCTCTGTGTAGCTTTGGAACCTGTTCTGGCACTCACTTTGTAGACTAGGCTGGCCTTGAACCAGGGAGATCCACCTGCCTCTGCCTCCCAGTGCTGGGATTAAAGGCATGTGCCACCAGTGTCAGTGATTGTCAATCACTTGATAGGAGCTTCACAAGGATTCCTTGTTCTAATTATGTCTGCATCTTCTGAGGCTCTCTGGAATGAAAGTCTTATGATTTCTTAGAGAAATGAATAAAGGAAAGATCCATTTCGCTGGGTCTTGAATATTGGTGAGAAGTGTTGGAAGACAAAGGAAGGCAGGAGGCTCAGACACGGAGGGGGAAGGAACGATTCTCATTTTATATGTGCTCAGCACTACTGAGGATCTGGCATGTTTTGAAGTCAAATAATTAGTATGGCATAAAAAATAGAAACAAATCATATTACTTGAATATTAATCACATTGTGATTCCCCAAAATAGCAGCAGCTCTAAATTTTCATATTTTATTTTTAGAATGATAGGCATGCATCAGAGTCACAAAACAACTTCTGTGTATTTATTTAAAATTCATGCTATTGATGGTTTGTGTATGTATCTAATATATGAATATAATATGTTATTCATTTGAACACTTTCAGTAAGAGGACCCACATGGAAAGATTTTAAATAGTGAAATTATTTGTTGGAGCCAGATTTTTTTTCAGTTTAATGTCTGTTTTGCTCTAAGGAGGAGGGAAGAGGAAGGAATTGAGAGGCCATTTAATAGAGTCATTAGGGAGATTTTAAATTTTAAGATTTCTTAGTGGAGCAGCTATTGGCAATGATGAGTGCTGAAGAAGTAAGAGTCATCTTTGGGCAGGATGTGGTCACTAAAAGGTTGCCCATGTCCCAGTGGATGCTTGCATTTCTGTTCCTATAAGGTCAGGACTAACTGAACTTAGAGTCTACCACCACTGCCATCACCAATAATAATAATAAGACACAATAATAATAATATAATGGAGTGGGGTTGGTGGGTCTTGGGCAAGTTGGGAGGACATACTGAGAGCAGATAATTTCAAAATACATCATATATGGGAATATAAGTATATTTATTTCACCCCAACTTTCACATTCCCTCTGACTCCTTCCTCACTGATCTCTTTTTTACAGTTGTTTTTATTTAATAATCACACACACACACACACACACACAAATCACAAATCCTACTGAGTCTAGTTATTGTTATTCTTATGTAACCATGTTTAAGTTTGACCATTTGGGATTAGATAACTCATTTGAGGTTCCTTCCAGAAAACTGATTTTTCCTTCCTCAGCACCCATTCATAGACTGTAGTTCTTCATCTAGCTGGGACCTTAAGAAATTTCCCCTATCCATGCTGGCATATTGACAAGTGTTGACTTGTTTGTGCAGCCATATTATTGAGATTCCATGGGTACAGAATCTCTATCATGTGTAGAAGACACTGGCAAAAGGCATCTTGATCGGCTGGCTCTCAGGATCTTTCTTTCCCTAGGTGACGTTCCTTTGACTCTTAAGTGTAGCAGTCATGTGGTAGATGTGCCAATATGGGCTAGGGAACCCTAGTCACTTATTCTTTGCATTTTGGCAAATTGTGGCTCTCTGTAGAGACCACCACCTGCTGAAACAGGAAACTTCTTTGATGAAGGGTCAAAAATACGCTTACCTGTGAATGTAAGGATTATTATTTAGAATACTGTGGGAAATTATATTGTTTTAGCAAAATGGAAGTAGTATGGTCTCTTCTAGGATCTATTACCTCTCCAGCCAAGGGTAGTTGGCTAGATTTACAGTTATCACCTATAAATTCCCTCTTATTGAAAAGGGCTTATGTTAAATTAGATGGTAGTTGGTTATCCCTGTTCAGTCATTGTTGTGGTTCATAAGCTTTGCGTCTGGTTAGTATCATTGGTTGTTTTTTCTCCTTTGTCTGATTGCATAGCACATGACATTATGCGAACTATTCCTCAAGATGGAGGCTTCCAATTTAGTTCCAGACAATTTCTCAAAGTTCTGTGTCAAAAGTGTATGGTATCTTCAGCAACTGGATCTCAATTTTGATTTCTGGGAAGCAATCAAGGACTATAGAAATAGTCTACACTATTTTGCAAGTCTCTTGGATCCTACAGACCAGCAACTTGAAGGGATGTTTTTCATGTCTGTTGCTGTGGTTCTTGCTAGACAGTCTACTCCTCCTGAGGAGTTGGTGGATCAGCACATCATATGTCATAGCTTTTTAAAAAACACACGCACATGTAAATTATCTTTAAGTCAGTTTATGAAATATTTTCTCTTATGGTTTCTTCAGTCATCCTTGGCATTTTTCTTTCCTGTCTTCTTCTCCCTCTGTTTTACCCTTCCTCTCACACCTGTTTCTCTTTTGACCTTTATATCCCCTGTTTCTAGGTATTAGCTACAGAAGTGGCCTTTTATATAAAGTGAATCACTATATATGTACTCAAATTTCTGTCCTAGTAAATACAAAATCCAAGACATAGACCTACATATTAATATGAAAAAAATCTTACCAAGTATAATAAGAAAGGAGAATATGTATGTTATTTCTAAAACAGTGCCCTCTTAGAAAAGACGAAGCCTAGGGGTTTTATTAAGGGAATGTAAGCATATTCAGTCAGAAAAGCACTCAGAGAATAGGCATAATTCAGCTAAGTGTACTCTTAAGCATGCTAAGTTTAAGTTCATCAGTCAAGACATAACAAAACAGACACCACTGAACTTTTTTACCTTGGATCATAAAGATGGTGGACAGAAAAAAAGCTCCTGACAAACTCAGTTTTTCTACAGCATTTTAGCTAAAACCAAACAAAATAATAAACGACTCTTTGATTGTGGGTTAATTTAATAAAGTGCTTCCCCTTCAGGGGGCTGTTTTGCTTAGTCACTAATATCCTTTCTTTCCAGACTCTTGGTATTTGCTCGCCAAAGAGACTTTTCCATCACTACACGGTCATGTCTGTCTTTTTAATTTTCAAAATGAAAATCAAATCAAGGCAATAGCATCCATCCCTTTCCTGTTCCCTCTATTCCTTGGAGAGCAAAGCAGTGAGTCTGGCCTACACTTTGATTTCAAAGGGATATTCTAGACTTTACAATCATTTCTCCATTGGCTCACACTTTACTAATAAGATTAACATTCTTCTGTTATTATCACTACTCAGGCGTTGATGTTTTTGATAATTGAAATGACACATACATGTACATATTTACATGCTTTTACATATGCATCATTGTCTTCACTATAGGAGATGCTGAGGATTCAAATTTTACAGAAGACAGTACATATTTTAACAATCTATCAGTAACAAACTTTCTCAATAAAACTGAGTTTTTCTGGTATGTATCTGTGCCTTAATTAGGGTTTCTGTTGCTGTGAACAGACATGACCATGGCAAGTCTTATAAAGGAAAAACATTTAATTGGGTGGCTTATACTTCAGAGGTTTAGTCCAATATCATCATGGTGTGATATGGTGGCATGCAACAAACATGGTGCTGGAGAAGTAGCTGAGAGTCCTATATCTTGATAAGCAGACAACAGTAGATTGTAGCTTGAAAATAGAAGACCTCAAAGCCCACCCTCACAGTGACATTCTTCCTCCAACAAGGCCACATTTCTCTTTAGTGTCACGCCCTTTGGAGGCCATTTTCTTTCAAACACAACCTTCTACTCCCTGGCCCCCAAAAGTATGTAGCAATTTCATAATGCAAAAATGTGTTAAGCCAACTTCTAAAGTTCCTATCATCACTATCAGTCTCAAACTTATTTAAAAAATCTGAAGTTCAAAGTCTCTTCCGAGACTCATGCAATCTCTAAACTCTAATCCTCTGTAAAATTTAAATCAACATGCAGATCACATACTACCGACATGTAATGGCATAGAATATACACTATCAATCCAAACATAGAGAATAAAGTGTTGTGAGAAAATACTGGACCAAAGTAAGATTGAAAACCAGCTGGGCAGACTCCAGACTCTGCATTTCTATGTTTGATGGCCAATCAGTCTTCGCATCTCCAGCTCTTTCAGTTTTGTTGACTGCAACATACTTCTTTCTCTTGGACTGCTCCTACTCCCTATTAGCAGGTTTTCTTGTCAAGTATCCTACAGTTCTGATATCTCCAACATTTTGGCGTCTCCAAGGCAATCCAGGTTTCAACTTCACAGCTTCATACAATGGCCTCTTTAGGCCTAGGTTAAGAAACACTACTGATACATGCCTAGCCTCACCTGCTTTCCTTAGTCGCAGAGGCAAATTCCATAGCCCCTTTCTTCTCTCCCTAACTCTAAAGGTAGAATCACATGACTGAAGTTGTCAAGTTCTATGGCCTACTGAGGATGGAACACGGACTCATGTTCCAATACATCTTCACCAGCTTTCTGTTTTCCATTGATTCCTTCACTGCTTAAACTTGACTCTCCTTGAATTTGCTCTGTAAAACAGCCCGACCTCAAACTCAGAGGTCTATCAGCATCTGCCTTGAGTGTTGAGATTAAAGGCATGCACTCTCACACCTGTCTCTAAGCTTTTCTTTAATTCCTTTCTCAAGTTTAAAACTTAAATGGATGGGATCTTACCCTGAGTTCACCACTTTCTTTATTTCATTTCTTAATCTGTTTATCACTGTGAACACTGGATTTAGCTCCATTCTACTTCCAGGTGTCTCTTTCTTCCTCAGCTTGCTCCTTTCATTACCATTCTTTATAATCATAAATACTAGTAACTATATCACAGAGTTTATACTAGGTTGTTTTGAGATTTCCTCTGCCAAGGGGATTAATCCAAATCTCCACACTTTAGCCTCAGGCAGACTTTTCCAATAAGGGCAGAAGCAGGCACTTTCTTTACCAAAGTATAAGAAGAATGATGTCTAGACAACATATTAAAATTCTTTCTTCTGATACCTCTCAAATCAGTCCCCACAGTTCAAATCATTCTCAGCACTATGTTCTTCCATGCTCCTACAGGTATGGCCTATTAAGCAGGGCTTAAAGTATTCCACTGCTTTTGTAACCCAAAGTACCAAAATCCAAATTCCTCCAAACAAAAATAAGTTCAGGCCTATCACAGCTATACCCAAGTCCCTGGTACCAACTTTTGTTTTAGTGTTTCTTTTCTCACAAATAAATAAGGCTTTTCAACTATCTTCGAAGAAAATAAAGTAGACCAAAGGGAAAACTTAACAATGGAGGATGAAATTGGAGAAAAGGAGACAGAAACCGAAGTATAAAATTCCTTAAGGGACTCAGACACCAGAAATTCATGCTAGGATAAATGATTAAAATAGAGAAAAGCCCCAAGAGCACTGGGAATAAGGACTAAGAAAGTTTGTGTCACACAGAAGCAGAAATTAAGCAGAGCTAAACAGTTTTTATTTTCCCTATTCTTTTCTGACACCAAGCCCACATGTGGAAGATTTTGAAAAGAGAAAATAATTTTGTCCATCAGTTTGAATCTGGACACTTCGTTAAAGGTAATGAAATGGGAAGAGTTGATTTTGTTCTCAGAGTTCCTTCTGGCACTGACACTATAAGTAGTGTGATACCAGTGAAGCCTTCATTAGCTACATACTACGGCGGAGGGACACTTTCAGGGAATTGTAATTGCTTTGATGATTTCTTTAGTAAGTGCTGCTGTGGGAGAGGAAGCACCTAAATTTGCCTGGAGGTGTCAAGCTTAAAGACACAGAGTATAGTATTTGATTTGAGAGTTTGAAAAAGTTGTTTGGACTCAAGAGAAGAGACTCTTGGGCAGTGTATGAAATTGAAAGAGTACAGAAAGCAAGGTTTTGCTCTGGCATCTACAGAGAGTTCAAACAATGTGGGATTAAATGGTGCAAGATGGAGGATCCTGAGATATTCAAAAGCAGCAATGAGATATTAAAAAGCTGTCTTGTGTCATATCAAATTGTTTAGGATTTTCCCTTGAAGGTCAGTGAAAAAATACCACTAATGATTTTCAGAAAGCCAAGAGCTTGTAAAATTCTACGTTCTTGCTGGCAGGTACATTGGAGAAATGCTGAAACCTTTCTCAGTCTTCCATGGAATATGAGTCTTGTATAACTTCCCTCAGCATAACCAATGAGCAAGTACATTGAAGGAAAATATGTTCTACCAGTTTAATATTTCAAGCTGCACAGTAATTATTCTAAACTTTCCTTTTTAAAGGGAACTCCATGACATATTAAGTGCTGGCCTTACAAAGCTAATTTTAGATTTTCTTGTTCAATACTCTTTATCACATTAAAATGAAGCCAACTTGACTAGTACAAACAGAAAAAAATGGTTTATATAAAAGTACAAAGCAAATAATTGACTCTGAGTATTTATAGGAAAAAATGTGATGGTTGTTCTGTCTCTTGAAGAGACAGGCCACACCCACTCCCTCCCCCATCCACTGAGGCAGGCAGTCTTTCTTCCTGCTTGCAGCCTTAGTCTCTCTCTCTTTTCCACTTCTGACTCTCCCCAATTCTCCCTTTCCCCCTTCTGTCCCTCCCTTCTCTCCTCTCTCTCTCTCTCTCTCTCTCTCTCTCTCTCTCTCCCCCTCCATCTCCTCTTCTCTCTTTTTCTCTTTCCCTCATTAACCCCCTGAATAAATATCCAACCTCGCTCTGCATGTATTGCCTATCCATGTCTCTGTCTCTTGCCTGCCAGCCACATGTCTCTCTGTTGGGGACCAGCCACAGCTTGGGGACCTGCAGCCATCTCTGCCTGGAACTTGTTGCTCTCAGGGCCTGCTGCCTGCTGCCACATGGCTCGCTACCACCACTTGGGGACCAATGGTATTTCTGCTGCCTGTTACCGCTGGGGATCCTGCAGCAATTTTTAATTTTTCCATTACAAAAAGAATATTTTCTTTTGATCTGTCCTCAAAGTTTAATAATTGAACCTATGAAATAAAATAAAAATGTAGTGATTAATTGCATACATATACAAACAAGCCTATAATGACAGAAGACCAATTTCAGCTAGAGAAGACACTACATACTGCTTCAGTCTCTGTGAGTTCACATCAACTCTGTTAACTCTGAGGGCCTTTTTTTTTTCTTGGCTTCATCCATCCCCTTTGGCTTTTACCCTCTTTTTGTCTCCTCTTCTACAGTGTTCTATTGGGTATGATTGATATCTATCTATCTATCTATCTATCTATCTATCTATCTATCTTCCTATCTATAAAACTATTTATCTCTCCTTCTCCCTGCCTCTTTCTATTTTTGTACAGGTTCTTTGCATATAAATTTTGGCTTTCTGTTTTATGCTTTTTATAGGATTTCTGAGTGTGAGAATGAGTAGGTCTCTGCATCTATAGGTTTATTTTGCATTTTCTTGGGCTATTTTTTTTCTTGTTTGTTTTGTTCTATTCTGATCCTCCATTTTTCTTTTATCTTAATACAGAATATTTTATTATTTCATTTCAAAAGCCAGATTATTTTCTTATGAGACACAAAAGGTAGGTGGATCTAGATGGGAGGGGAGGTGGGAAGTAACTAGGAAAAACAGATGAAGAAAAACCTTAGTCAAGTTACATTCTAGAAACTGTATTTTCAATAAAGGGGGGAGGTGTAAAAGAGTCTGGAAGTCACCTTCCCATTTTCTACTGGCAATTGTAGAATGTCAGGGAAGATAACCAACAAGCATTCAGAACCTAAAATTAAGTCACAAGAGCAGGAAAATATTCATTCATGCTTCTCAGAATGAGACATAAAAAAACTTGAAAATTCAATACTTTATTTTTACATAGTCCTCTAACTCCAAACTATCCCCCCAAAAAAAGAAGAGCTAGGGAAATTCTAAAAACTACAGAACTCTGACATTTTCTTTTCTAAGACCATGACAGCATAAAAAAACTATGATCAGATTATATTGACTATAGAACATGATTCCTTTCTTCCACTTACCAGCACCAAGTTGCATATCTTTGCACCAAAGAACTTCACCAGCAAGGGCCAGGTTTAATGAGAATGCAAGGCAATGAGGCAGAAAAACTAGCTAGCCTCTAAGAAGCAACCAAGTATTATCTAAGTCTTATTTCCTATTGCTTTGATAAAAAATACTCTGATATAAGTAACAAGCAGAGAAAAAATTCATTTTAGTTTACAATTCCAGGTTATAATTCATGATTGCTGGGAAGTCACTGCACCAGGAAGTTGAAACAGATGTTCACATTGCAACCGTAATTTAGAAGCAGAGAGGAAAGAACTAAAGATATATAAATGCTAGATCCTTCTCCTTTTCGTTCAGTCCATGACCCAGCTCATCAAATATTGCTGTCCCTCACCTAGTGCAAGAACTTAGACTTTATTATTCCAGTTAAGGAAATCATCCACAGGAATACTCAAATCCAGCCTAATCTACACAACCACTCATTGAGACTCTTCCAAGCTGATTCTACATTACACTATGTTGACAATTAAAACTTACCACACAAGCACCATGCTTTATCTTCCCTCAAGATCAGATCCAAGCAGGTCTGGGCCCTGTGTCTGAAGTGCCACAGGGACTTACTTTCCACACTTTGAGGGAGAGGTTAGCAAAGAAAGACAATAGTCAACTACCCAGGGCTAGGGAATTCCTGGATCTTATAGAACAACTTATAATAGTCACTATACAGAATGAGTATAATCCCTAAATACATTCAAAATATTTATTCTTAAATACACATAGGGAAGAGCACAGCAATTGGTTACCAAATAACCAATGGTCAGCCCTGACAAAGTATACATACAAATAACCTTAAAAGAACTGAGAAGGTTGTATTTATGTATTTTAGGAACATAAAAATATCTATTCCTAAATAGTCAATATATATGTGATATGTATATAAATAATTTTTACATGCTATATGAAAAGAAGCCATGAATTTTCAATTTAACAGTTGGCACTTACAGGGGAGGGCTTGGAGAGAGGAATAAGAAGGCAGAAATAAAATAATTATAATATCAAATATAAAAAACCCTTTTAAAAATTTGAAATATAACCATGTTTTCTTTTTCACTTTTTGCTTACCTGTATTCCCTAGATTTTCCACATGAAGAAATAGCGCACTGAAATCAGAAGGCAAAATGGCAATGATAAACTTTCTTCACATTCATGTATAGAATTAATAAATCAGCCTCCAAAATTATCTTCCAGTCTTCTAGAAATTTGTTATATTCAATCAATTTTACCTTGTGACTTGAAAATATGTAAGTGTGGTTCGAAAGCATTTACTGCTGAATGTGCTAACATTCTGCCCTTCGCTGGGAGGACTACTCAGCAGAGAAAGTGATTTTCAGACTCTAGGTCAGGCTTCCCTCTCAGCAGCTTCATAAGGACTCACTGCCTGCCACCAGGCATTGCTGGCCATGAAGCTGCCTTTGAAGATTTCTGAACCACAATCCCTTTTCAAAAGGACTTTGTTGTGCCTAAAAATGCTTTCCATTTTAGCACAATTTTAAGCTGGGTAAATCTTTGATTTAGTATTCCTTCATGTGTGTTTTATTTTCATAGCTGTTTCTTATATTAATGGATATTGCTTTTTTTTTTCATTTTATCTTAAGCTTCTGTTGCGAACATAGCCACATGATCTATTGTCCCCAGGAATGACTTCAAATTTTCTCATTACTACAAGACATTAAGTTGCCAAGATATGATTTACTTTAGTAAGTGCCTTTTATGTCATCCATGTTGGAGAGATTTTGTGACTGTTATTTAAAATTCATTTCCCTTGCGATCAGTCTCAGTGTTAAAAAACAAAGGACTATGTGTTGGAATCGAGAGATACCAGAAATACAAGCTAACAGTCGCTGCCTTTTCAGGCAGAAGCCATAGGGCAGACTCTCCACCCACATGAAACCTGAGCAGTCACCTGGAAACTCCGAACATACTGCTCGTTGGCACTGCCATTCCAAATGGGTTCCTATCAGCTGCACACATTTCTGAATATGTGGATGCAAAGAGAAGACCACAGAAGTGGAAAATTGGAAGGCAGGAAAAAAAATCCCCTTAGGCAATGATTTAAAGTTAATTTTAAAGAATGTTAGGTGGAGAATGCGTGCTGGAATTTGATAAAGGCAAGGAGCACAACAGACAGCATCTGTTTGGATGCTTAGGGACTGGGTGAATTGGCTGATAAGAAAATGAAATTCTGTAAACAAAGTGAAGGCAACATGAAGGAGTTCAGTCCTGCTGAGGACTTGCTTAGCAGAGCACAGAAAACTGGCACCTTATCTATCCAAGGAAGTGATGTCTTATATGTTTGCAACGAGTACAATGAACATATATACATAAATATATGCATATATATATGGAGTAGATAAAAACTGCCTCATTTAAATCACTGCTGTGTATGGTGACAATATATTCCAGTATTTTTATGACATGCATTAAGCAACAGTGAGTGATTTAAAATGCAGGTTTATAGGAAATGTCTCTGGGAAGTGAAAAAAAATAACGCATTTTAACGTATTTTATATATGCACAGGCTTAAAAGTTACTAAGATAATAGTCATATTTGGTAATAATGAGTGAGGCCATTCTTTTTTATCTCTTTGATTTATAATGTGCACTTAAATCTAAGGCCTCCAGGCACATGTAAATTGCAAAATCGCAAATGATTTAAACAATGGCATAAGTAACAATGGCACTTAAGGATAGCATTAGCACCACACTATCACTGTTACTCATGGCGGCAGACCAGTTATGTTACCACAGAAATGACACTGCTGAATTAGTCTCGTTCTTGTCTTCATTCCAGTTCAATAGCATTACCTTCAAAACCATTTAACTTTAAATCATAAAAGTTTCACATTGTGCTTTCCAGAAAACTCTCTAAGAATAATTTTATACTGGCTTCAGGTTTTTTTTTTTTAAATTTTGCTATGGTGGCATTATCGCTTTTATTTAAAAACCAACAAGAGAGACCTGGAGAGATGGCTCTCTTACGTGTTTAAAGTCATGGTAAAAGACTTGGGTTTGGATCCCAGAACTCATGTGATTTGGCTTTCATCTCAAACCCCTGTAACTGCAATTCCAGGAGCCACTCTTTCCTCTTCAAGTCTCTGTGGGTACTGAGCATATACATTCTGCATATATACTCATGAAAGCCCATACAATTAAACTTAAAAAAAAATTTATAAAGGATTCAAAGGCAAGATATTCTGCGCTAGAATACACATTTAAACATCAACTGTCTTATGAGGTAGAATTATATATATTTGTTTATATATTAGAAAGAAATCGAGAAGCTTGGAAAGCCTATGGCAGGTCCAATTTCTCTTCTCTCTCTCTCTCTCTCTCTCTCTCTCTCTCTCTCTCTCTCTCTTTCTCTCTCCTGTCTGAGGATCAGGCTTTACTGTACAGCTCTCTGTTACGTCCCCAGCACCATGCTTGTCTGTGTGTCACCATGATCCCCACCTAGATGATAAATGACCAAGCCTCTGAAACCGCAGGCAAGGCCTCACTTGCTCCCCTTTATTAGTGTTGCCACAGTGTCTCTTCATAGCACTAGAACACCAACTAAGACACAAACTTATATTGGTTTTGTTTTGAAACAAGAAATTTTTCCATTGTCATAATTACTTGAGGTTAATTTCCTTAGTTTTTAAAAAACAAATAATTATAAACCATTTATTGTCATTTACTGTATCATGTATTTTTAATCCACAGCAGTCAAAAGAAACGTGGATTTTGAACATTTTTTAGCTTTCTATCTCCTCTCCTCCCCTTCTGTTTCTTTTCCTGTGTCTCTCCTCCCTTCCCCTCTCCTCTTTCTTCTCTTTCCCTTTCCTATTTCCCTCTAGCCTACCTCTTTTTCTTCTCCTCCCTCTCCTCTTCTCTCCCTTTGTGCTCTCATGTTGGTGGTTGGAGAAGAGAAAAACTTCAACCAAACAAGATGATGAAGCAGGAAATGATCCTGAAGCAGGCAAGTAAGACAGAGTTGACAATTAACATGGGCTGCAAGGGAAATGGTTGCAGCCTGATTACTTAGGAAGTGACACAGCTGGGCCATGGAATCCAATACAGACATTAGTGAGAGGGAAGTTGCTTCAGAACTCCTGAAGCCTCAGCAGGCTCCTTGGTGGAGTGGTTTGAGACTTCAGTAGTACAACTGAACAGAAAAAGGGGATGGGGAATCCTGTGGGCTCTAGAAAGTTCTTGAGATTTGTAGGATAAGTTCCCTTAGAGAAGGACAGCATATGAAAGCCAAAACCACTCCTAATGTCGAAGGGACGTGTATGTCTTTAAAGAAATACCAGCTACTTTACAATGAACTTGAGGACAATGTAGCAGGAAAAATAAATTCTAATAGAACCATGCCCAAGGCCACAGCAATATCAGAAAAGGGGTTGTTGTTGTTGTTGTTGTTTTTAGTTAGTTTGTTTGTTTTGTATTACTAAAGTACTCATCTGAAGAACTGATTAACTTTTTAATACATATATTCCCCCAGAGGCATACTCATTTTTTTGCTCCTCTCAGAAGCAGCCTCCAGGAGTCAAACCCACATAGCAAAGCTTCTTCTCCTACTTCTTTGTCCCCAAGTTCTCCCTCAGTAGCTGTAGCATGAAATCCCAAATTTTGGGTGACTAATAATCCCTGCTATGTGACATTACATTCTCATGTTCCCTGTCAGTGTTGGACAATGGGCTTCACAACAAATGAACAAAGAACAATTCTAAGGATGAGTTTGCTTGAACAAATAAACTTCACTGCTACTATGATCACGGAAAATGTAAGATGTGATTGAATTAGCTTTTGTTCAAGAACCTTCAGAAGAGTGAATCTTGAAGTTAAACACCCTTATGTACAATGTTCTGAAAAGCTGGAGGATAGGAAGTAGAAAAGATAACTATAGTCAACTATTAAATATACCATATCACCAAGATGGGTGGAAAGTAAGAGTTCTTTATCTTTTCAGTTCATTTACCCTGTAGTGACAGAGAATTAAGATTAAAATGGCCTTTGTAAAATGCTATAGAAATTAGATGCTATGTTTGCTTGAATATTTTATTCTAATGTCAGCTCTGTGATAAAAATACATGTGTGTGTGTGTGTGTGTGTGTGTGTGTGTGTGTGTGTGCATATGTGTGACAGAGAAGGGGAGGAAGAAAGAAAACTTCAATGTATTATCTGATTTCAAAATGTGTCCTTGTTTCAGCCTGTCAATTAGGATTCATTACATACAATCCTTGTCCTAAAAAGCCTGTCTTGAACATGGATAGTATTTCCATCTGCAAAAACTTCCTTACATTTCTTTGGCTGTTTGTAGTTGGGTTGTGGCATAGACTGTATTGATAGAGGAGAACCATTATGTTACCCTAAAAATATCACTGTGAGAATAAATAGTTTACATCACCTTCTAAACCTATAATGAAATCCACTACAGAGTCTAATCGTGGATTTTCTTTAAGCTTCCCTGTTTACTGAAAAGGAGAGAAAAGAAGGGGAAAGTACCTAGACTCATTATAAATTCCTGACTACACATTAACAGCGCAGCTCCCAGTGATTCATCACCTTAACACTGCTTTGTTTCTATTGACAGATCATTTTAATAACCACAATTCTCCAGGTGATGGAAAGTAGTCTGCATTTCTGAGCTCAAGCAATTTATTAAACTGCCTATAACAGGAACTCTTATTTTCTACATTTCTTGGTAATTCCTCCTTACCATATATATATAAAAGTACATCTGAATAACAATGTAACAAGGATTGCCTTTCCAGAAAATAATTTCAGGAGTTAGCAAGACCTGATAGAGAATACAAAAGTCATTTAAATAGGAGAGACTCTGACTACTTGTATATTATTTTCTGTGATGGTTGGCCCTATCACTGAGATCATTCAAATAAATTGTCAAATATTCCATATTTTTAAAGGTAGAATACTAATAGGTAAGTCAATGTCAATCTGCAGTGCTACATAGGATTAGAAGGCCAGTGAGAACCCATATGATCCAGAAAGTCTATTTGCCGGAGTTCACTACCAAGTCCTCTGCGTTTTCTGTTTAATGAGAAGTGAGAACCTGATCTAACTCTTTCTGTCATGGCTGGTCTAAGAACCAAGATGGCAATGACATTAGTTTTTATCCTTAACTATAGCTCCCAGTTTAAGTTAACGATGTGACAAGATCCTGGAAAAATGCACTCGAGCCTTACTCATGACAACAACAAAGCTTGACTTGTCAACTTGCTCGCTTCATGTTTTGAATATTGAAGCTAAAAAAAAAAACCCATGTAATAAGAAACCAGTGTTTTATGATGATGAGCTCCTTTGCATCTCCTTCATGTTATTAACTAGCTAGATGGAAACTGATTGGAGAATAGACTGGGAAAAGGTGGTATTTTTTATTCTGAGAAAAAACATAAATGACAGTTCAAAAGGCTATTTTCCTTACCTCTCATGGTTTTGTTCTTCATTTAATTTCCTTATTTCTTGCTAAAGCTATTTTGCCAAAGGCTACAATATACTAAGAACTAGAACTAGTGGAGTGTAAGTAAATCGGCTTTGAAGCTAAGTGGCCAAACTGCCTCCCTCAGGCAAAACTATCTCCTTATGATGAAGCAAGATTCCTTTATAATAGGCCTGGTGGACTTGTAAGGGATTACCTAAGTGTCAGGCCCAGTTCAGAGCATACTTACAATGCCACTTTGAAGGAGAAAAATACCATGTTTGCTCAAGTAAGTCTTAAAAAGTAATACACAGACTTTACTTGCTCTTTTCCTTCTGCAAGCAAGGTACAATAAAATTAGGGACCCCAAAGCCCTATGATCAGTGTCAGGCAGGGAGCTCATGACTAAGTGGTTGTGATTTACTAAAGGATTTGTGAGAACTATTGTGCCTGGCTCCAACAGCTTCAGAGTCCTTATAGAATCATAAACCTTTTCATATGAAGGCACTATGGCTTATGGACACAATCTGGGGAATTGAGAGAATCTATTCTGGCCCTGGGCTTTTCTCCCTGGCATACTCTCGAATGTCCCCCAGAGATTATTTTGAGCAAATCCATCCCTTTTCCTGTCTTTGGAAAGTCTTGCAAGTAATTAGAAACTTACATTTCTATATCGCCATATTGTTAAAACCCACGGAGAAAGAAGAACCAGCCTGTATTATGTTTACTAGCAATGTTTCCAAATTTTCCCAGTGTTCATTAGATGGAATGTCATGAGAAATTCCTTTGCTAGGTCTCTAATTTTTGTTTTGCTCTCAGAGTATGATGTGATTTCTTTTAATAACCTGAAAATATAGCTCAGTGGTACTACTGCACAAAGTCCTAAGCTCCACCCCCAACATTTTATGTATATATATATTATCTAAACTTCCCACTTCTTTTAGAACGTTCTTTGGTTATCAATAATCCCATATTTGCGTAACTTAACGGAATCAATTATATTCAATCCAATTGAGTACTCAGGTTCTCTTCTTTTTTTTTTTTTTTTTTTTTTTTTAAATAATTTTTTTTATTAAGAAAAGAAGAAAAAAAAAACATAAACAAAAAACAAGTTTCCACCTCCTCCCAGCCTCCCATTTCCCT
This sequence comes from Microtus oregoni, assembly GCF_018167655.1. Lineage (NCBI taxonomy): Eukaryota > Metazoa > Chordata > Mammalia > Rodentia > Cricetidae > Microtus > Microtus oregoni. The sequence continues at coordinate 15,733,327 of NW_024543089.1, forward strand.
CCCCCTCCTCCCACCCTTCTCCCCCTCCTCCCACCCTTCTACCCCTCCCCCCACTCCTCTCCCCCTCCCTCTCCAGTCCACAGAGCAGTCCAGGTTCCCTGCCCTGTGGTAAGTCCTAGGTCCTCCCCCCTCCGTCCATATCTAGGAAGGTGAACATCCAAACTGGCTAGGCTTCCACAAAGCCAGCACATTAAGTAGGATCAAAACCCCGTGCCATTGTCCTTGGCGTCTCATCAGCCCTCATTGTTCGCCATGTTCAGAGAGTCCGGTTTTATCCCATGCTTTTTCGGTCACAGTCCAGCTGGCCTTGGTGAGCTCCCAGTAGATCAGCTCCACTGTCTCAGTGGGTGGGTGCACGCCTCGTGGTCCCGACTTCTTTGCTCATGTTCTCCCTCCTTCTGCTCCTCATTGGGACCTTGGGAGCTCAGTCCAGTGCTCCAGTGTGGGTCTGTCTCTGTCTCCATCCATCACCAGATGAAGGTTCTATGATGATATGCAAGATATTCGTCAGTATTGCTCTTGGATAGGGTCATTTCAGGTTCCCAATCCTCAGCTACCCAAGGAACTAACTGGGAACCTCATGTTGGGCACTTGGGAGCCCCTCTAGGGTCAAATCTCTTGCTCACCCTAAAGTGGTTCCCTTAACTAAGAATTGTGGTTCCGTGCTCCCCTATCCACCTTTCCTTTATCCCAATTCTCCTGATTCCCCAAATCCCCCCTCCTTCCCTTCTACCTTTTCTCTCCCCATCTCCCCTTACCCCCATCCCACCCCACCCCCAAGATCCTAATTTTCTCCCCGGCAATTGGGTCTACTTCCCTTAGCCAAGAGGATAACTATATGTTTTTCCTTGGGTTCACCTTCTTACTTAGCTTCTTTAGGTTCACCTATTGTAGACTCCGTGGCGCTAATTTATGGCTAGAAACCAATTATGAGCGAGTACATCCCATGTTCATCTTTTTGGGTCTGGGACACCTCACTCAGGATAGTGTTTTCTATTTCCATCCATTTGCCTGCAAAATTCGAGAAGTCATTGTTTTTTACCGCAGCGTAGTACTCTAGCATGTATATATTCCATACTTTCTTCATCCATTCTTCCATTGAAGGGCATCTAGGTTGTTTCCAGGTTCTGGCTATTACAAATAATACAGCTATGAACATAGTTGAACAAATGCTTTTGTCATATGATAGAGCATCTCTTGGGTATATTCCCAGGAGTGGTATTGCTGGGTCCAGGGGTAAGTTGATCCCGAATTTCCTGAGAAACCGAAACACTGACTTCCACAGTGGTTGCACAAGATGGCATTCCCACCAGCAATGGATGAGGGTACCCGTTCCTCCACAGCCTCTCCAGCAAAGGTTATCCTTGGTGTTTTTGACTTTAGCCATTCTGACAGGTGTAAGATGATATCTCAAAGTTGTTTTGATTTGCATTTCCCTGATTGCTAAGGAAGTTGAGCACGACTTTAAGTGTCTTTTGGCCATTTGAACTTCCTCTGCTGAGATTCTCTGTTCAGTTCAGTGCCCCATTTTTTAATTGGGTTAATTAGCATTTTAAAGTCTAGTTTCTTGAGTTCCTTATATATTTTGGAGCGGATTTTATCCCACAAACCTATGAACACCTGATTTTCGATAAAGGAGCTAAAAGTATAAAATGGAAGAAAGAAAGCATCTTCAACAAATGGTGCTGGCACAACTGGATGTCATCTTGTAGAAGAATGAAAATAGACCCTTATCTATCACCGTGCACAAAACTCAAGTCCAAATGGATTAAAGACCTCAATATCAGCCCGAACACACTGAACCTGATAGAAGAGAAAGTGGGAAGTACCCTACAGGAGCTGGGCACAGGAGATCGCTTCCTATGTATAACCCCAGAAGCACAGACATTAAGGGCAACATTGAATAATTGGGACCTACTTAAACTGAGAAGCTTCTGTAAAGCAAAGGACATAGTCAATAAGACACAAAGGCAACCTACTGATTGGGAGAAGATCTTCACCAACCCCACAACAGACAAAGGTCTGATCTCCAAAATATATAAGGTTCTCTTCTTGACTGATAGGCATATATCAACTGTTTTGGAATATGACGGCTATGTTGATTCTTGCTAAGCATACTGTGTGCATGCAAAGAAAGGCCCATCTGGCCCTTTTCTTCAGGTTGAAGAAGACATGTTGCAGAGGTAAGGATAAACCCCAGAAGTCTACATGGCTTGGCATGTCATGGAAGTTACTTTACTAAAAGTTAAAGCCAGCATTCAAAGACACATATCCCTACATTTATTTCCATTTAGTTCCTGCCTGTATTTTATGTGCCTATGATTTAGCACTTCAGATTTATCATTTTGACACCCAACATATGTACACTGCTGGTAGATATAATTTTAGTTTGGTATTTTAGGTAGGGATATTTTTACAGCATTTGATTAATATATCCTTCTTGTGAGATATCTTCACTGTTTTTGTGTTTAGGCTTTAGAGAAAAAAATGCTGCTTGATGTTAATTTTTATTCAGCATAAATATCAAATGGTAATTAAATAAATTCTGACTTTTAAAAAAGCTAGATGATTAGTGTTTAAAAATTCATGTTTTCTATTAATTTTGTTCTTACTGCTCCGTTTTGATTGAATTTTTCTTTCTATAAACAGACATTTAAATGTGAACAGGGACTCCTACCTCAACACTAAAACTTGCAGAGTGAAATAAACGAAGTGTCACATTTAGGTGCACAGTAAATACAGACTAGAAAATGCAATGCATGGTAGTATTCTTCTATGGGGGCTGCTGTTCAGCATATTTTCATAGTGTTCAATTTAATCTTTCTAATTGCTGTTTCTTTGGGGAAAAGCGGCTGACTTGCCCTCTTTCATACTCACCAAATGAAGCATTTCCAGACAGTAAACAACTTTCAATGTTTCCTTTGCTTGGAATGCAGATAGACCAGGACGTTCACGAGCCGTTGAACATATTCTGCTTGACTCACAAGTGGAGAGTTTGTATTTTGTGGGATATACTGTGGTCATTAAAGAGCAGATAGTTGCAAACCATTGATCATCCAAATCAGGTGCATTTGAGCAGCACTGGTCGAATTCAGTGATTACCAAGGCAAAGGAATAAATTTGAGAAAGACATTTTATATTCTACAACTATTTTGTGCTTTTATCAACATCTGTTCCAGGTCTTAAGTCATTCTTGTTGTTTATATATGAGATGCTCCTAAGAGTATATGTATTGAAAACACATTCCTCGGGTGGTTGTGCTTTGAGTGGTGAGTGCATCAAGAAGTCAGTTACTTCTTCAGTGTTTAATGAATTGATTAACTCGTACTGGGCATACTGTTTCGATGGGAAGCCATATATAAGACAGTAGATCACTTCTGGGATAGCTTTGGAAGTTATACCTTTCCTGAGTTCCTTCATGTGTATCTTTCTCTACTTCCAAGACACCATGAAGTGAACAACATTTTCCAATTTATAAACCCTGCTGTGACTCTGTCCAAGTCTACGAAAGCTGGATCAGATCCACACATCAAAACTTCAGAAACCATAAACAATGATAAACCTTTCCCCTGATTAATTTGTTTACTTTAAGAATTTTCTGATATTGTTAAAAAATTGACCACCACACATATAGAACATGGTTCCACCCCCAAACAAACAGCTCAATCTAGGTCAATATCTGATCATTAGTCTAGATACTACTACAGATTAGGCATTTGTACAGCCTTAAATTTTATGTTTAGTATCATAAATTCTAAAAGTGAAGATATTAAGAGACTGGGTGTTTGGGAGGTTCTTAGGGAATGGAGGTGCAACTTTTATATAAAGGTGGCCCTAGAGATCTTTCTTTGTCTATTTTATGAGTATAAAATACGTTTACACTTGAAACCAGGACATGAAGTCTCATCAAAACCTGACCATGTTAGAATGCTTATCATGGGCCACCCATCACACACACAAGAAGGAGAAGTAAAGATAAAGTTATGGTGTTTTTAGATCAGTCAGTGCATGGTGCTTTGTTAAATGCAGACAGAACTGATTAAATAGCCATCAGGAGATGAGCATCTGCTTGGGTTCGCTAAGCAATTTTCTCTTTGGATCTACTTTCTTTCCCCAGAAGTGGCATACACTTATTCAAAATTTTATTAAAAAGTTGGTCTACCTGTTCTTTTATAGAACATTTATTCCTCTTATTCTTTCTTCAGGACTGGCTTGGAAACTGTTCTTAGCCAATTTCCATGAGATACAGGTCTCATGTACTAATATTGGATTAGTCCATGGTTGAAGATCAAGTTGAATTTTCTTTCTCACTCTCAATAGTTCATTCAGATTGTCAACTTGAGTCAAATGTGAAGTATCTAAGAGATTTGTAGAGCACACTTCCAGATTTATCGGTATGGGCATTTTCAGAGAATTAACTAAGTAGACAAGACCCACCTTAAATGAGGGTGATCTACCACAGAGGATTAATGTATACAAAAAAGAATGTCCCTGCTGCAAGGAGAGGGCTCACTTGTTTGTCCCAGCTGCCCAGCTAGTTTACACCTTAAATAACCACACATAAACTGTATTAATTTAAACATCGCCCGGTCCAATAGCTCAAACTTCTTATTGGCTAACTCTCACATCTTGATTTAGACCATTTCTATTAATCTATGTATCACCACATGGCTGTGGCTTACTGGCAAGATTCTAACTGGCATCCGTCTGAGGCAGAGGATCCATGGCTTCTCCCTGACTCTGCTTCTTTTTCCCAGAATTTAGTTATGTCTCCCCTGCCTACCTAAGTTCTGTCCTATCAACTAAGCCAAGGCAGTATCTTTATTAATTAACCAATGGAAGCAATACACAAGCAGAAGGAACTCCTACACCATGCCCCCCAAAGCAATCCTTCCCCTCTGTTTCTGTTTCTGTCTTTCTTGACCACCATAGTGTGATCTGTTAAACTCTGTCACCACCCCCTTATCCATTGTTATGCTCAGAGAACTATGAAACTATGTATGAGATAGTACACAGTTTTACTGCCCACTAATATTTCTGTCAAATTACTAAGGATATTTGGCCAAATGTTTGGTGTTTTGTAAAATTTTAATAAATACACAGCAAAATCTAGGTCAATTTCCTTATACTTTGCACTAATGTTTTAGTTGTCATGGTAATGTATTATGGTAACTGGCCTGGTAGAAATGAATATATTCTAAAGAGCCATATGCATCACTCAATCTCATTAGCCAGCTTTTGGGAAATGGACCCCAAGAAGTTTGAACACCCTTGCTTCCTAGGAATCTCATACTGAGAGAATGAGAAGACTAAAATTTAGTACTAACCAGAAGTGGGGGTGGGATGGGGTGTGTATGCCTTTCAAAAAGAGAGTTCTCCCCGTGCAGACAACTTGTCTGATAACCTTGTTACAGATATTGGCACCCAGAAAGTGATTGATCAATAGCAAGCAGCTCCACACCTTGACCTGGGCCTCCTAGATTTGCATAACCTGACTACTACATATGATACCTCCACTCATATTGAGTGAGGTAACCCAGACACAGAAAGACAATTATCACATGTACTTACTCATAGGTGGTGTTTAAACATAAAGCAAAGAAAACGAGCCTACAAACCACAATCCCAGAGATCTTAGATAACAATAAGGACACTAAGAGAGACTTCCATAGATCTCATCTACATGGGAAGTAGAAAAAGACAAAATCTCCTGAGTAAATTGAGAGCATGGGGACCTTGGTAGAGGTTAAAACAGAAGGGAGAAGCAGGGTGAGGAGCATAGAAAAATGTAGAACTCAACAAAAATTAATAAAAAAAAAACCAATCTGCTGGGTGGTGGAGGTGCATACCTCTCATCCCAGCACCCAAAAGGCAGAGGCTGGCAGATCTCTGTAAGTTCAAAGTCAGACTGGTTTACAGAGTGTTCCAGGACAGTCAAGGCTACACAGTAAAACCCTCTCTCAAAAAGTTAAAATAATAAATAAAAAATAGATAAACAAATACCAGAAAATGGCATATTTTTACCGACCTATCTTGGGTTAAATAGATTACATTTACTATAGCTTGCAATATTAATATGTTAAAGAATACTGAGATGTTCATTGGTTTATTACCTAATATGAGGACATATTGCAAATATTCTGAATTCTATAGAAATTCTGATCAGAATTGCTTTGTATAGTCAACTTTTTCCATACATATCTAAGGATTCTAACATGATTACTTCAAATTTTGTGATGGTTCAACAATTTAAAATTATTTTACATACTTATTTTTTTAAATTAGTATTAAATGGATTATGGCTATTCTTGGGCCAGATAAACAAAAGAGTGGTAAGTATATTAAGGAGAGTTTTGCTGACTTCTTAGCTATATCATTCCCAAAGAAGCTCTAAACATATCTTCCCAAACTCTCCCTTTCTGAAATTCAATACCACCATGTCTCCTTCTAGATCACAGCAGTTCAGTGCTGTAGTAAACCAGTCTTGCACTCATCTTCCTGTCTCAAATGTCACCATCTCCTCACCCCTTCACCTCTCCCTGCATACGGCACATGCGATCTCCAAACCACAGACATATCTACAAAACCATATTCCGTTTATTTCCTTGTCTTTCTCCATTGTGGTTCAAACACAGAATTTATTAGGTTTTGTCAAAACCATCCTAGCATATTTCTTTTGCAACCTCTACTACCATATTTTTTCCTCTCTTCCTTCCTTCCTTCCTTCCTTCCTTCCTTCCTTCCCTCCCTCCCTCCCTCCCTCCCTCCCTGCCTCTTTCTTTCTTTCTTTCTTTCTTTCTTTCTTTCTTTCTTTTTATCCATGCTACAAAGTGAAGCCAAAGTGAATGGCCTAATGTTGAGTTACAATGGTGTCTGTCTTTTCTGGTAAACCTCAGGTCTTGACCCCACCATATGAGTCTGGGCTCTTGACTGCAGGCTCAGAAATCAATCCTAGTTCTCCAGCAAGGAAAATTGAATGTAATTTCAGACTTAATGTGAGTCTGGAGCACTCTATTTGAAAGATGCATGGGGGGAAGGTCAGTAAAGAAGGCTTTCCTGCAAGTACAATAACTGTATTTTAGCAGGAATGTATTGTCTGAGATATTGCTATTGGTGCTGCAGGGCACCATTAGTACAAGATGAGAATGGGATACTTGTATTTGGCTTCTATAGCATGAGAAGATGCAGTGCATTACAAAGATAGCAAAGGAGAGTAATGCTTCACTATCTCTCCAGAGAGAAGGCCACACAAAACAGCACAACTTCTGTTATTAAACATACTGACAACACACAAAAACAGCACAACTATTACTATACATGCTAACTCATTATCCAAAGAAGGCTTCCACCTGATAGGACTCCACTCAAGCTCATTCTCCAGGAGTCTTAAAATACATTTCTAAGCCTCCTATTTCTTGAGGTATCCTCTTCCAAAATGTCAGCTCCAGTTATTATTTTGGTCAAACAAGCCTTCTGTTATACCTTTTTGCATGGCTTTTACACTTATGTACATATCCTGTTTACTCAACTCGCTTAACTCACAGTACTTGCAAGAGGCAGTGAATCACTCATTACTGTACAGCACAGTCTTTTGCACAGTATGATTTTTAAGGGATCTCCAGCCATTATCCAACATACCAGTTACATTTGCTAGTTGTAACAACCAACTTCTACAGATGGTGATCAATTTTTCTAGGGAGTAAACCCATCCCATGCTAAGGAGATTAGGAGAAATAATTAAGTATGGGATTCTAGATAAGACACACAGCAAAAATTTATGAAATTAAATGAAGTTTTTAATTAATAGTTTTGTTGGTATAATTTTCTGATGTCCATCATTTTAACATACTTATGCTCAGTATAGTTTTGGAAAATATTGTGTGTGAAACACACACATGCTTTTTATGCCATTTTGCAAGGGTTTTTGTTACTCTAAAATTAGTTAAAAGTGAACAAGCATAACCAGCTGTCTATGGTTCTCACTGTTTCCTCTAGTTCAGTGTTTCTTTTTATTAGTTGTTTTGAATGTATTCATTGATACCTTTATGGCTATGCTCACCTCCATTTCTTTACTTACCTGCTTTTTCTTATCCCTGTACCCTTTCTTCCTAATAAATATCCTTTCTACTTTCATAACTTGTAGTTTATGTTTGGTACTTACTATGTTAAATTAGAGTTTCTTGAATAAGCATTGGGGAGAGTGGATCATTGGAGGATGGGCATCATACCCATGGCTTCACCACTGGAAACAAATGATGCCTGATCATCTTCCCTAACCTTTAAATGTCAAAAGCTTCTCAGGGAGGGGTGTGGCCTCATAAACTACTGCCCTACCATGATGGAATGTTGATGGTCTCAATTTCCACTCGTGGCTGGTCTTGCACTGGTAATCAAAGCTGTTGTGAATTCATTAGTCCAACAGCAATGCTTCTTCTTTTATTGTCCCAATTATGTCACTTGCCTCAATTGCAAAGAGCCTTTTGAGATATTCTTCTAGTTCTCTACTAGATAAACTTTTTATTCCATAAACAGACTCTGTAAGTTCATGTGTTCTGGACACAGACAAGCCTTCTTAATAAAATAGTCACTTTTTTTGTTTCTCCTGCTAAACTTTGGGTATTGAATGCCCTTTCTGGTAAATGTGACTTTTGGACAGTGGTACAACTTCGATCCAATCTAGAGAGCGTTGTCACATGATTGGTTCCACACTCTTAAAAGCATTATTGGGACCTCAGAAGAGAAGTGAGAAGCTTTATCTGTCATATGTTCCCATAATTATACTGCCTTGTAACTGAATAAAACCAACGAAATCAAGCAATCATGAACTGAAAAGCCCGAAAATGCAATAGTCAAGAAAACCTCTTCCTACTTATACTTTATCTCAACTACATAATCAGTGCAAAGAGACTAACAGAGTTTCTCACCATATCTGAAACAACTAACTGTTGCCTTCTTTGAGAATACTCACTGTAATGAGAATCACTGATCCTTACTTCCAACATTCTAAATATTTTATATCTACCTACAGTCATAAAATGTGATGTTTATTTAGATGACTAGATATAAAATAGGCGGTATATTCAGGTCATCAAAATAAGACTCAAGGCAGTTTTGGAATAGGCATGTGGGTCAGTTTGTAGAGCAACTGTCTAGCATGTGCAAGGATCTGGGTTAAATCCCTAAAAAGACAAAATCAAGTACTCAAAAATGAAAATAATGCAAAAGAGTAATTTTTTGTATATAGCTAACTATTATTTGACTAAAGTTCTATATGGAAGAGCCAGTGAAGAATTTAGGCAAAACGAATGGGGTGGGGGTTTGTAATCGATTCATTAGAAAGTCACATACATTAAGAAATATAAAATAAGAAATCACAGTTACTGAATGTGTGGTCATTGACATAAATTTACTATTGGCTCAATTAGAAATAACATTTATGCAACCTAGTTAGTGAGTTTGACTCCTTAAGATTACAGACAACAATAACACTCTTGCTCTCTTTTTTGTCGTCACATGAAGCCACTTAGAGACCAGTGTTTTAAGAGTTTCAGGTTATAAGTAGATTTTTTTTATCCTAGTTTAAAAAGTATTGCTCATTATCATGTTAAAATTTAAGATTCCTCAATTAATATTTCAATCAACCAGGACTTTCTCAGACTGTAAAATTTTGGGACAAGGCAACAGACTATGTGTATAGCAGCATATCATTAGGAATCATTTCATTGTTTTGTTTTGCTTTTGACAGGGTGATGGAGGAAGGTCCTCCATCTACTACAACAGGGTTGGCGCAACTGTGTTTGTTTCTACCCTCTGTCTCTGAGCTATCCAGTCTGCGGTTTTTGGCCAATCAGGCATTGTAGGGCAAGGACTCTCTCTCATAGTATGGGCTTCAGGTTAAACTAAATATTGCTTAGCCACTCCCACAAGTTCTGAGCCACCATAGGACCAACATATTGTGCAGGCAGGACAGATTGCAGGTTAAGAATTTTGTGACTGCTGTGGTGCCCAGGTTTCTCATTCTGCAGTCTTCAGAGTACCTTTTCATGCCAAAGAGACTATAATAGAGGGGTGAAAACTCCATGCAGATACCAGCTCTATACCTCTGTGTTCAATGAGCTGTGTATGTTGTCCTCAGCTCTGTTGTCACCAAAGAGATGAGAATACAGAGGTGAAGGCTCCATGCAGGTACCAGCTCTACATCTCCACACTCAATGAATGTATGCTGTCCTCAGCTCTGCTGTCAATTTTCAAAGAGCAATCTTCTATCCTAACATCAGTCTGTGTTGTTCAAGGATCTAATATTTTAAGGCATGAATACAGTAACAGACATCCAGCAAAGGCTAACCTCCTTTGTTTCACACCAATCTGAATAGTATTCCTTGACTGACTGTAAATTCAATTCTATAAATGTCCTGCTGTGTAAGTACATTGTATTCGGATGCCTGTGTGTGTCAGTCCATCTGTTTCCTATATGATGGAAAATAAAAAGAATTTTCATTTTAGTAAACAGCCTTAAGGATTGTTGAAATGAGGATAAATGACAAAGTAAAACTTTATCCTAAACTTTTAAAAACAATTGAGAAAAAAATATAACATCAGCATAAATTCTGATGTTCCTAAACTCTGTCCCTCTTCCTTCAATCTTATTCATAGAATATAACTAGAAAGTATTAACTCATAATTTCAGTGGGAAGATACCACCTTGGATGGTAGAATGTTCCATCTTCCCAGGTTCTGTCTCTGAAAACTGACTGCGTTTTTACAGGTCTCCCACCATATCAATGAGGAGTGTTTTAAGTCTTCTCTGATTCTTGATGTATTCCCATGGACTTTAACATATAATAGGACATATAGCCACATAATGTTCCCAATCTATTTATAGCTCCATAGTCTCCAACTGACAAGATTTACTATAATATGAAGAACTACTTCCTTTAAAAAAAATTGAAAATGAAGTCAGTGCTTCCATGTTCAAGAAGTTCCTTCAGAGTAATAACCCTGGGTCACCATGCAGCAGGAGCTGGGGTGACCTGAATGAATGGGAGCTCCTGATAAGCTGGGGGAGTTCGGGCTGTCATCAGTCAGAGATCAGATAAGCAAAAGGCATCAAGGAAACATTCACACCAGTGGCAGCTGGAAGAAGCTTGCACAGAGTCTAGCTAAATAATTTGGCACTGCTGCCAGGATGCAAAAATAATGTGGCGAGCCCAACTGGAGGGATAAAGAGGAAAGGTGGCTGCGTGGGGAGACAGTTTAAGGAGTGCTTGATCCAGAGCCAGGTCACTCCCTGTCTTGGCTTTTTATTCATTGCCTTCACAGTCCTCTAGCTTGGTCAAATTCAGTTCTGACTGAATCCCAGTTGGAGGAAAGTCCTTGATAACAACAAACAGGTGATTTTCTGTCTGAGTGGCAGACACCATATTTCCATATGTCAGAGTAGAGGGCAGACATATTCCTCCACCAGTTCCCAGATGCTGATGTGAGCAAGCGCTCTGACTTGCAGAATTTCGTACACTTTGCTCATTGGAGCCTTATCTTCCACTTACTGCTGACAGGTCAGCAGGCCCTTTAGCCCTTTTTTCTGTGAAAACTCTTTTTCCTTCAAAAACATTTAGTTCTTGTTGTTGTTGCTTTTCAGTGATCTAGATCTCCTTCAGTTCCAATATCTGCTGAGGTGAATCAAGACTATTTGTATTCCATGTTCCACATGTGGATTCTATACTGTTTAAAACAATAGGAAGGAATTACTTTTTACAATCCTATAAAATTTCGTTCTGTAGTGATATTTCATTTGTATTTTAATACATAAAGCTTGCCTGAAAGTCAGAAAAGCAAAACAGTCAGCCACTAGCTCTTACTGCTCCCTTCAGTCTGAAATAGCGATCTTGCCTCCAGGAATCCTTTGAATACGACTGTATCTAAAAGCTGTCTCCCATTCCCCCCCCCCCATCTTATATTCCTCTGTAGCACTGGGATTAAAGGTGTGTACCACTAATGCCTTGTTTCTTTGGCAAAATAGTGTGACTACTGAGATTGTCTGTAAGATTGACTAGGGCATATGTTTTACTTTCTGATCTTCAGGAAAGCTTGATTCATTGAAATACAGATAAAATATTATTACCTTTTTCTGATTTTGGCATAATATGGGTACCAAAATATACACCAAACTATTGTATTTGGGCATAATTGGTAAGCTTCTTCAATTACTCTGCATATGTATCACCAGGGAAGCTTGAGAAACAGCATATGCTCATTTTGTTGAGTTGGAGTAGGGTCCGTAATTGCACAGCTAACTTGTAGAGCACACTCTCAGTAGTGGTAGATTAGTGTAATGATACACCCTTTCTCTATGTGAGGAGAAAAACTTCAGAGGGTGAATTATTCCTCTAATTTTATCTGTTCCCAAATTAATTTAAACATGACTTCCTATGCTTCTATACTGCTATACAGTTATACATTTATGTATAACTATGACAATGAATACAGATGAATCCCTCTAAAATTTAATCCTTACTTGACATTAATTTGGACAAAATTGACATATATAAAACATGAAAGAAGTTAATACTTACTGAATATATTTTGTTTCACTTATATGTTTCTTATAACTTGTTTTTTTTCCTGAGGTTCGAATGTCCATAGAATGCAGTTGGCCAAGAAGAATCATAATAAACTACCCATTATGGAGTAATGAGTCTAAAGATGATACCCAGGAGAGAATAATGTGACTGATATGAGATCATGAGATGCTTTAAAACTCACACCAGCTATAGCAGCAGTGAACAAAAAACTCATCTGTTCCTAGTCATGGATCTAGGAAAAACTGAAACTAGGAAATGAAAAATGGATGGTGTTCTGATAACATGAAGACCTGAAGGAAAAAGTTTACAGTTAACAATAAAGACATCAAAAAAGATGAGTAAGACTCATTATCATAATAAATGTCTAAATCTAGAGACTAAGCTAAACAACTTCAGAAAAATGTGCCTCCTCCCTAGGTAGTATAGAGAAGGAAATAGAGATCTTACTAAAGTTAGATGTAATTGGAGGAAAATAGCGATCTTCATCAAAGTTGCTTAGGTCAAAGATATATTACAAATGTCTGAACTTTCTTGGATCAGTTTAAGAATTGCAGACAAATCACATATGTCCTCCTTCATAAAACATCCTTAAACTAGGTTAACAAAGTGAACATTCTTAGGTGATGTCAGAATTGCTTTGGATATCAAGACTCTTCACTTCACTTTTAATATGAATGTTCTTTGGGCCCAATGTTGACATTTTATGGCAGCAGTAGATTCTGTTCTAAGTTTCATGAACTCACCTGCCCTGAGCTGGCTAGGATTTAAGCACAAGGCATGATCCTCTTGATTTTGAGTAGGTCTTGTGTACAATTAGAAAGATATTGGTTTCCACAAACATGAGAGTACCATTTACTAAACCTACTCAGTTTTTTTTTGTTGTTGTTGTTGTTGTTGTCATTGTTTGTTTTTGGTTTTTCGAGACAGGGTTTCTCTGTAGCTTTTGGAGCCTTTCCTGGAACTAGCTTTTGTAGACCAGACTGGTCTTGAACTCACAGAGAGCCACCTGCCTCTGCCTCCCCAATGCTGGGATTAAAGCTGTGTGCCACCACCGCCCAGCACCTACTGAGTTTTGTAAAGAAATATTTCTTTCTCAATATTTAAAGGTTTGCCCATTCAGTGCAGAATTCCAGTGCCCTTGCCACAATCTTTACCTTTTGATTAATTGAATTGTATTGCAAAAATCTGGGCATGGGAACCCTGGCATTTCTATCCTTTAAAGAATCTGCTATTCAGAGAAGCCATAGTACCAAGTTAAGAGCATAGACTCTGACAAAGTGGGGAGTCTAGCAGTAATCAAGGGCTTCCAAATTCTCTGTGTTATGACTTTCTGATTCAGAAATCAGCTGTAGGAAGTGCATGAGCACTTATCAAGCAATGGGCTCCATATTGACTTTCTGGAAAAGTTAGAATCTGCTGTCTGCAGGATATTTTACCTTCCCTCCCATTTCATACTTTGTCAATGTGGCACCATTTTATTGGAATACCTCTGATTCTTACCTTCTTGATAAAGTTCATTCATCCTCCTTTATTTACTGGGAAAATTTTTATTATATCTTATAATGCACTTTTTCTTCTGGAATAATGTATTTAGCTAGGTACATTGAGAATGGATCATTTTTATATCCCAGTTCTGTGATTGGCTAAAAGTATTTCCATGTCATATTTAAAAATTTATAAAGCGTTTTAATGGTGAATTATATTCATATCACTTAGGGAGTTTATGGAGTGATGTAAATATCACCTTTTGTTGTTACGCAGTTTGAGATTTATTAATCTCAGTTCCATGTAGTATTGAGTAATGTTTGTTAGCCTATTTCAATGAAAGAACCTTTAAAATGTCAACCAAGCAGATGCTCTACCATAACCATGAATAAATATGAGGGGATAGCAAGACTAAATATGGGGTAGTTTGTTATGCTAATATTCTTAACATTCAGTAGTGATAAAATTATATATAACTAATGAAGATGACAAGGAAAGACTTCTAAGTTCATAATTTTCAAAAATAGTAGGAATGCTTTTAGTAATATTTTAGTCAAGTGGTTTGTTCACTTTAAATAACTTTAAAAATAAAGTTAGTCAGATGTGGTAAGTGACATTATTTTGATAATGTCAGATCCTGCTAAATGTCAATACTATCTCAAATCTAATAATCCAGTGAGTGAGATACTTTGGTTGCATATACAAAGGTGTTTTTCTGTAGTCATGGAAGACAACATCTAAAATTCTCGCCCAAATTCTAAAGCCACAAACAGCACCAAAGCTTTGTCTTATTTCATTTCTCACAGCTGTGATAAAATATTCTGAGAAACGCAACTTCATGAAGAAGATTTGCTTTTAGCTTACTCTTCCAAGAAGAAACAATACAGTTGACGATGGCAGGAGTGACATGGCAGGGGGCAGAGAAGGTATGCACACACCATGAGGTTGGGTAATCACAGTGCATCCATGCTCAGGAAGCAGGAGTCTACTCTACAGACTCAACTAGCTTTCTACTTTTTATTTGACAGTAGCCTAGGGATTGATGCTTCCTAGTTTTAGGCTAGAACTTCCACCATCAGTACATTTAAGATAATCTCTTTTAGGCAAAGACAGAAGGTTGTCCCACAGGAGCTTTTGAATTCTGTCAAGTTGACAAGTTAACCACTAAAGCTTTACAGGTAAGCCAGTACAGTGGAACATACCTTTATCCTAACACTTGTGAGGTAGAGGTGGTCAGATTGCTGTGAATTCAAGATTGGAAGTCAGCCTGGTCTACATAGTGAGTTTCAAGACAACCAGAGCTATATAGGGAGACCTTGTCTTGAAAAACAACCAACCAACCACCACACCAAAAATCCCTTATGTTTTCATCTACATAAGTAATATTGGGATATTTAATGAATAAATGAGGCATGGTAAGTTAACAATGTGTATGGCAAAATTAAATAATAATAACAATACATTGTACTAAAGTTGTGTCTGTGTCCCCATTTTCTGAAATTTCTTTTAAATATTTTTGACTATGGATGTCTCAATCCATGAAAAGTATATCTGGGTGCTTTGTGTGTGTGTGTGTGTGTGTGTGTGTGTGTGTGTGTGTGTGTGTGTGTGTGTGTGCGCGCACGCGCGCACACACGCACATATCTGATTCTTACCTCAACAAAAAACAAAATGTAAGAAGGAAGGAAAGTTATGCTATCTATAAAAGAAAAATGTAAATGCCACTTTCCCGGTTTTGTATATGTCCTAGCATTGAATAGAGTTTATTAAAATGTGCCCTTTAAATATATAGACTAGGTGTGTCAAGACAAATTCACAAACCACATAAATGATTAAAGCAAGTAAAAACTATAATAGATCATGATTGAGTAAACAAGTGTTTAATTTTGTTGTTTTCTTCTCATCTACATGACCCTGTGTTTGAACTATTCTGGCATTTCCCAAATTCTACATTAAGAAGCAGGAAGCAGTACCTAGCTGAGATGGAATTTTAATTCTTCTACAATCATGCCACCGTGTCACTATTTGAAAATCTGCTCATTATTTCACTGTTAGAATCTGTGAAAGATTGTCATATATAATCTTATATAATGTATTTGTTTTAAATTGACAATATAACAAAAATAGATAATCTTAAAATTTATTCTCTCTAACTTAAGGTAGAAAACTCATAACAATGGGTGCCTACATTGTTGATGTTATAAACAAAGAAACTCTAGAAATATAAAGCAAACTCTTAGATTATTAATGGCATTCATGCATTCTTATGAATATTCATTATGAGCTAAATATAACTTCTGTACACATTACAGACAATTCTTTAAAGTTAAAAATACATACATAGAAAAAAATGAATTATATTCCAGAGTATTATATTTCCATCTTAATTATTTGTAATTATCATATGGTAGACATGTTATATTTAAATGAAATATTCTTATTGTCATAACTCAAAGGTGACCTTGTTCAATTCCTTCCTTAAACAAAACAAAACAAAAATGAAAGACAAAAATACACTGCATAATAAAGAATGTAGGTATATGATATCAAAAAAAGATTTTCTTGAAAAAAGAAATTCCTGAAAATCTAACTTCAATTGTTGTCAGTTCATTGTAGTAAAAAAGGCAGCCGGGGTGCTGGGGACGCAGCCCCGCCGGTTTAAAAGGTTTCGTCTATATTCATTAAAATTTAAGACAATTTTGGGTGATGAAAATATTTCATCTATTTACTTTTTATCCACAAACAAATCTTGATATAAAAATAAAGTACCTGTCATAAAAATATTTAAATACATATTAGAAAAATGGAGATATATAATGAAGGTCATATTTCAAGAATTATTAACATTACTATTATTTCAGATTTTTCAAATATTATTTCAAGCACATAGTTAACTCATAAGTCAGGTGTCATCACCATCCTTCTTATGTACATTGATAACCTAAGCATTAAAGAAATTAAGCAACATGCCTAAGGCTTCTGATCTAAATAAATATGGTGTGATTAGAATCAAAAGGATAATCTAATTTTCATTCAAACAAGGATGAAAATATATCATACAACACAAGATATCTTTTCTCATTTCCTACCAACCTATTGAAGTTTAGTTGGATAGTTAACCTCCTTAAACCTCTCAGGATTCAAAAAGACCACTATAGTAGGTGAAAAATGGCTAATGATAGCTGAAGGTGAATAAATTAACTCACATAAGTCTTTTTTTATCATATCACATTTATTCTTTTTTATGTTCTCTTGAAGTTCCTTTTTCAACGTTCCTCCTGGATGTTCCTCAGTATTCTTCACATCCCACAAGGTTTCCAATTTATATACCCAAAATGATATAGTTACCAATTTTCTGATAAATAACAATGATAACAAGCATGCATTTCTTAGGGCTATCAGGATGAATAAAATAGGCATCAGTTGTCTTAGTACTTCCTCAGAAGGGGCAGCATGGCTGTGCAGCTTCCCTTTAGGTATTGGGAGGATTTTATGGAGCTTTACATCAGTACATAATTCTAAGAGTAAAAAAAAGAGGTTTGTGTGTTGACAACATTTGTGTGGTTAGTTAGAGCTTGTATCAGAGTCTTGGTAGCTGAATTAAAGGGAATGAAACGTCTTAGCCCTAGAGATAACATCTAAGGTGGCTAGATCAAAGGGGAAACTATGATAGTGTAAAATCCAGAGTCTGTTTTCATCTACATGGGAAGTAGATAGACAAGATCTCCTGAGTAAATTGGGAGCATGAGGACTCTTGGGAGAGGGTTGAAGGGGACGGGAGAGGCAGGGAGGGTAGCAGAGAAAAAAATGTATAGCTCAATAAAAATCAGTAAAAAATAAAAAGTCCAGAGTATGGCATTTCTACCTTCCCAAGGGTGAATTTGTTCCCACTGATACTTGAGTGAGAAGCATTTCTTCTCTCCGGGCCTTATCCAAAATTCAAGGCACCCAGCACATGTTCTATATTTCAAGATTTTACGGCCAAATGAAAAGTCATCCAGTATAACAGTCCATGAGGAAGTTATGCCCAATAATTAATAGCCTGCCGAAGTATTTGGTGATGAATTCCACTATGGAAAGAAAGGGACACCATGGCTTCACAAAAGACAGGTTTCCAAAGCTTTACAAATTGGGAGTGGCCTAGTCATTTCGCCAGCTGTACTCTCACTGTATAATGCTTGTGGTCACCAGGACCAATCTATGAGATTGCCCACTGTGTTGCCATAAAAAAATCTGAAAATATTAAAAACATTTTGGGCAAATCTTGCTTTTAACTAATACCTACCTTTAAAACATTTGGACAGATCACCAAATAATATCACCAGATTCTTAAGATATTTTAAAACTTGTTTATTAATTTCTTATTTCTGTTACAAAGCATCACTACTAAGTTGTAGGATTAAAATTTTTTAGAAAAATGTGAAGTTTAAACTGACATGGAAGTCCACAGATAGAAAGGAAACTTCCTGTAGGACAGCAATAGTCTTCCTCATCCCTCATTGAGTGATTTTCATCACTCACTTTGAATATTTTGAGCTTATAAAATTTATGAGAGATTCTTTTTCCTTCCTTCCTTTCCTTCTTTCCTTCTTTCCTTCTTTTCTTCTTTCCTTCCTTCCTTACTTCCTTCCTTTCCTCCTTCCCTCCCTCCCTTCTTTCCTTTCGGAAAGTGTGAAAGAGATGTCATGCTCAATTACTCTCCACCTTATTCTTTGGAAATAAGATCCGTCACTGAATCTAGATCTAGACTGGTGGCCAATAAGTTCCTCAGACCCTCTTGTGTACTCCCACAGAGCCTGTGTTATAAGGTTGCACACAACTAGACACTTGTTTTTTAAAATCACAGGCTGTGAAGAAATTCTTGCTAGCATATAAATAACCTGTAAATAAAACAACATTATGTGCTGAAATAAACCAGAACAAAACCTATACTTCTCAAAGAGTAGTATATAAAACTATATTTTCTTTTTTAAAATTTTATTGATTTTTTTATTGATCTCTACATTTTTCTCTGCTCCCCTCCCCTTCAACTTTCTCCCAAGTTCCCCATGCTCCCAATTTACTCAGGAGATCTTGTCTTTTTCTATTCCCATATATATTAGATCTATGCATGTCTCTCTTAGGGTTCTCATTTTTGTCTAGGTTCTCTGGGATTGTGATTTGTAGGCTTGCTTTCTTTGACCTAAATGCTGCTTGACTGAAGAATGGATAAGGAAAATGTGGTACATTTACACAATGTTGTACTACACAGCAGAAAAAAAAACATTATCTTGAATTTTGCAGCAAATGGATGGAGTTAGAAAACATCATTTTGAATGAGGTAACCCAGACCCAGAAAGACAATTATCACATGTACTCACTCATAAGTAGTTTTTAAACATAAAGCAAAAAACCTCTATATTTTCAATGGCAAAGTATAAACTCCAAAGTGAAGCTTCACAGCATCAGTATGGCTCCTCTAATATACAGAATTTTCTCCTACTTAAATGATTTCTCCCTACCAGAGTAATTGGCAAATATATTTGTACTAATAATTTGAACAGAACAATGCATATTTTTCTGTTACATGCTTTATAAATCTTTCTTCCATTCTTCTATTACTAAATCTCAAATCTATTTCCACAGTTTTGGATAGTTGTTATACTAGTACCTCATGTCCAGTTATCGAATATGTGGTAGCTCCTACTGATGTTTCTAAGGAATTACCACAGAATCTGTAGCTTGAGAAGGACAGCATGTATTTTCTGGTAGCTCTGAAAGTCAGAAGTTCCAAATAAGTATTTTGCTAATATCTATGAATTAGGATGTGTGATTCTTTCCACAGACTGCAAAAATAGTTGATTCTTTGCTTCCGCTAACTTGCAGAGCTGCCATGTTCCCATCACTGCCGTGGCCATCCCTCAGCACTGCATAGAATTCCTCTTTTATCCCACTCAAGACACGATTAGTACCTTTACGATTGCATTAGGTATACACAACAGCAAAAATAAAAACTTTTGCTTTTTCAAAATCTTTTGGTCACATACAAAAAAAAATCTATCTTACTTTGTGTATAAAGATATTTATAATTTCTGAAGATGCAAATATAATTCTGGTCTTTACAAGGACACTTTAGTTAATAATGAACTATGCAGAAGACTTGGATTTCCAAGATACCATGAAGGAATATAAAATTATTTTTGCCTGGTGATGCCATAACCGTTCCAATGCATCATGCTGTGTATAACATTTTACTCACATATCTATGGTGATATCAGTATGAACCAGTCTACTATACTACCAATCACACAAATATTTATATATGATGGAATTATGCATACCATTATAATAAAGAGTATTGTTTTAATTGTTTACTATAGTATGTTTTTATATTTAGAATTTGTTTCTCCCAATTATGCACAAAAGTGGTTTACTGTGTATCATACACATATTTGCCAAATCTGCAAACTATTTCAAGAAGTCATGTTAATTGATTGATACCTTCCAGCTAGGTTTATGTGAGCTTACTGCTCACAAAATGATGGTCACCTAAAGACACATTTCTCTGAATCTCCATCAATAAGCAAAAAGAGTAAAAAATCATCCTTGGAGGCTATTATTCTGTCTAACAAGTTTTGATATTAACCTTCATTAATTTTCCTTCAGATTCTAGTCAACTGTGAAAATCAATTATATCATAATTACCTATAAACCTAATACTGGAGCTACATTACTGATACCTTATCTAAATTTGTTTTTTTTTTGCTTGCTTTTTGCAATATGATGAAATGATACATTATAGTAATGACTTGGGCTTTAGAAAGACTATGTTAGTAAGATTATTCAGATAGTTTGGAAGTGCCAATATGTGATATCAAAATAAAGATGATTTCATATGCTTTTATTTCCACTGCAACCTGCCAGAATCTGTTATGCTTTGTTAGATAATGAAGAAGGACCATGAGTCCAATAAAATGTATGTTTGAGATTTGTTGTTTTCTGATTGTCTGCCATTAATTTAAGAAAGATAACATATTGGTTTTGAGAAAATGAAGTACACATGCTGTATGTTTGCTCATACTGAAATAAAGGCACTATGACAACACCTATGGGCAGAAGTCAGAAAATTTTAGGAAATCTATATTAAATGCTAACTAGTAGTTAAAATACATAGTTGATACCAGCCTCAAAGTAAACCAGTTCATAAATTTAATTATTATGGCTCCATTAGTAACAATGAAATGTTGGTTTGTGTTCTTCATAGAATCTTGGTACTTGAACTAGTCTCATTTCTGCCCCAAATGAAGTTTTCCCACCATCAAAAGTCTGCTTGATTTTAATTGAATATTTAATTTTGGGGAATAAAAAAAGGCAGTTAATAAACTAGTATCCTTGCCATCAAACCTTGATACTTCACTGTAAGAGCTAATTGGAATCCAATTTTATTCCCACCCTTTCCCACTATCAACAAACTAATTAATTCTATGAATTTACTATTCATAACTATTCAGTAGGAGTGTGCTGGAGAAATGCCTCATCAGTTTAAGAACACTTAGTTCTCTTTCAGAGTATCCGGACTTGCTTGCGGGAACCAGACAGGCAGGTCATACATAGACATATATTATTTACATTAATGGGCATGGGTGTTATATATGAATTATGGACACACACACACACACATATATGTATGTATATATATATATATATACCCATAAAAATATAAATAAGCTATTCAGTAGACTGCTAGTTAGTTATCTTTCTCTTTTTATATGTATTTATATTGATTTTTCACTTCAAATTCATATCCTCCCTTTTGACCCAAATTATTTTTTAATTGCTAATTTAATCAGGACCCTTATCTGAATTGTAGATTATCAAAATCGTATGCAAAAAGCTTAAATTTAAGACCAAACTCTTTAACTCTATCTACTGACTTATCATTTATTTTTAGATCCTGTTTTCATGATTACCTTTACTAAAGAATAAATGCTTTTGTTTTTTTTTTTGTTTTGTTTTGTTTTGTTTTCCCTTCAGGACTTATTAACACTCATCTCAGTTTGCCATTTGAGGATTGTCACTGTTGCCAGCAATTTCCAAAAACTGCTTATTTTTTTCTATTTTTTTCTTTGATCTAATGACACCCAAGAGATTGACATCTGTTAAAGGGTGGTTTAGAACATGTCCAAATAACAGCAGTTTTAACTGAGAGAAAAATTCAAGGTACAAATCACAAATGAACTGACCTTTTGAATGAGTTTTCCCAGCCACTTTTAATGTCTATATTTGTGGAACTATGCTGAAAATAAATCATATCCTAGATGTCCCAACTTGTCAACAGACTCCTGATATCTATAAATAGTTAATTATTTTAAGTAATTATTTATTTTTAGACTTCTATTAAATTTGTTTTTTAACTAGTTTATACATAACTATGTTACATTCCTAATAATCGTAATTTTCCTATTAGTCTTTTTTAACAATTGTGTCTTTTTGTGAGGTTGTGGGGCCAATTGAGTTGAAGTAGGTTCATTAACATAGCAATGTACTTGAAACTACCTATTGTGGCAAATAGGATCCTCAGTGGGCTTATAATTGAACAAAATAATCAACCCTCCTCGTGAATCCAACAGTTGTTAGTAGCTGAGCTGAAACGAATTAATGAGTACCATGGCACCCTTACCCAGTAGTCTGGTGAAAGGATTCACCTATGCAAAACAAAACATGGTGAACTTCTTGGATCTGGTCACCGCAATCAGTACAATTTTTTTTTATATTTATTTTTTATTGAGAAAAGGAAAAAAAAAGTTTCCACCTTCCCTCAGCCTCCCATTTCCCTTCCCTTCCTCCCACCCTTCTCCCCCTCCCCCCACTCCTCTCCCCCTCCCTCGCCAGTCCAAAGAGCAGTCAGGGTTCCCTGACCTATGGAAAGTCCAAGGTCCTCCCTTCTCAGTCCATGTCAAGGAAGGTGAACATCCAAACTGGCTAGGCTCCCACAAAGCCAGAACATATAGTAGGATCAAACCCCCGAGCCATTGTCCTTGGCTTCTCATCAGTCCTCATTGTTCGCCATGCTCAGAGAGTCCAGTTTTATCCCGTGCTTTTTCAGTCACAGTCCAGCTGGCCTTGGTGAGCTCCCAGTAGATCAGCCCCACTGTCTCAGTGGGTGGGTGCACCCCTCGTGGTCTTGACTTCCTTGCTCATCTTCTCCATCCTTCCACTCCTCATTGGGACCTTGGGAGCTCAGTCCGGTGCTCCAGTGTGGGTCTCTGTCTCTATCTCCATCCATCACCAGATGAAGGTTCTAAGATGATATGCAAGATATTCGTCAGTATTGCTATAGGATAGGGTCGTTTCAGGTTCCCTATCCTCAGCTGCCCAAGGAACTAACTGGGGACATCGCCTTGGGCTCCTGGGAGCCACTCTAGGTTTAAGTCTCTTGCCAACCCTAAGGTGGCTCCCTTAACTAAGAATTGTGCTTCCCTGCTCTCCTATCCAACCTTCCTTTATCCCAATCATCCTGTTTCCCCAAGTTCCCCCCATCCTCCCCTTCTCCCTTTTCTCTCCCCATCTCCCTTACCCCCATCCCACCCAACCCCCAAGGTCCCAATTTTCTCCCCGGCAATTTTGTCTACTTCCCATAGCCAAGAGGATAACTATAAGTTTTTCCTTATGTTCACTTTCTTATTTAGCTTCTTTAGGTTCAGCAATTGTAGACTCCGTGACCCTTATTTATGGCTAGAAAAGAATTATGAGTGAGTACATCCCATGTTCATCGTTTTGTGTCTGGCTTACCTCACTCAGGATAGTGTTTTCTATTTCCATCAATTTGCATGCAAAATTCGAGAAGTCATTGTTTTTTACCACAGCATAGTACTCTAATGTGCATATATTCCACACTTTCTTCATCCATTCTTCCATTGAAGGGCATCTAGGTTGTTTCCAGGTTCTGGCTATTACAAATAATACTGCTATGAACATAGTTGAACAAAAACTTTTGTCATATGATAGGGCATCTCTTGGGTATATTCCCAAGAGTGGTATTGCTGGGTCCACGGGTAGGTTGATGCCGAATTTCCTGAGAAACTGAAACACTGATTTTCAAAGTGGTTGCACAATATTGCATTCCCACCAGCAATGGATGAGGGTACCCCTTCCTCCACAGCCTCTCCAGCAAAGGCTATCATTGGTGTGTTTGATTTTAGCCATTCCGACAGGAGTAAGATGATATCGCAAAGTTGTTTTGATTTGCATTTCCCTGATTGCTAAGGAGGTAGAGCATTACCTTATGTGTCTTTTGGTCATTTGAACTTCTGTTGAGAATTCTCTGTTCAGATCAGTGCCCCATTTTTTAATTGGGTTAATTAGCATTTTAAAGTCTAGTTTCTTGAGTTCTCTATATATTTTGGAGATCAGACCTTTGTCTGTTGGGGGTTGGTGAAGAACTTCTCCCAGTCAGAAGTTTGCCTTTTTGTCTTAGTGACAGTGTCCTTTGCTTTACAGAAGCTTCTCAGTTTTAGTAGGTCCCATTTATTCAATGTTGCCTTTAATGTCTGTGCTTCTGGGGTTATACCTAGGAAGCGATCACCTGTGCCCATCTGTTGTAGGGTACCTCCCAATTTCTCTTCTATCAGGTTCAGTGTGTTCGGGATGTTATTGAGGTCTTTGATCTATTTGGACTTGAGTTTTGTGCATGGTGATAGATATGGGTCTATTTTCATTCTTCTACAGGTTGACATCCAGTTGTGCCAGCACCATTTGTTGAAGATGCTTTCTTTCTTCCATTGTATACTTTTAGCTCCTTTATCAAAAATAAGGTGTTCATATGTTTCTGGGTTAAAATCCTGGTCTTCTATACAATCGATTCCATTGGTCGACTTCTCTGTTTTTATGCCAGTACCACACTGTTTTCATCACTGTAGCTCTGTAATAGAGTTTGAAGTCAGGGATGGTAATGCCTCCAGAAGATCCTTTATTGTATAGGATTGTTTTGGCTATCCTGGGTTTTTTGTTTTTCCATATAAAGTTGATTATTGTCCTCTCAAGATCTGTGAAGAATTTTAATGAGACCTTGATGGGGATTGCATTGAGTCTATAAATTGCCTTTGGTAGAATTGCCATTTTTACTATGTTGATCCTCCCAATCCAAGAGCATGGGAGGTCCTTCCATTTTCTGGTATGCTCTTCAAATTCTTTCTTCACTGCCTTTAAGTTCTTGTCAAATAGATCTTTCACTTCCTTGGTTAGGGTTACGCCCAGATATATGATGCTGTTTGTGGCTATCGTGAAATTTGAAGCTTCTCTGATTTCCCTCTCTGCTTCCATATCCTTTGTGTATAAGAGGGCGACTCATTTTTTGGAGTTGATCTTGTATCCTGCCACATTACTAAAGGTGTTTATTAGCTGTAAAAGTTCTTTGGTGGAGTTTTGGGGGTCGCTTATGTACACTATCATATCATCTGCAAATAACAAAAGTTTAACTTCTTCCTTTCCAATTCGAATCCCCTTGATCCGCTTATGTTGTCTTATTGCTATTGCTAGAACTTCAAGCACTGTATTGCAGAGGTATGGCAAGATTGGACAGCCTTGTTGTGTTCCTGAGTTCAGAGGGATGGCTTTGAGTTTCTCTCCGTTTAATTTGATGTTAGCTGTCGGCTTGCTGTATATTGCTTTTATTATATTTAGGTATGACCCTTTTATCCCTAATCTCTCCAATACTTTTATCATAAAGGGCTGTTGAATTTTGTCAAAAGCTTTTTCAGCATCTAATGAAATGATCATATGGTTTTTTTCTTTCAGTTTATTTATATGATGGAATTCATTGATAGATTTTTGTATGTTGAACCAGCACTGCATCTCCGGGATGAAGCCTACTTGATCATAATGGATAATTTTTCGGATGTGTTCTTGGATTCGGTTTGCCAGTACTTTGTTGAGGATATTTGCGTCGATGTTCATGAGTGAGATTGGCCTGTCATACTCTTTCCTGGTTGAGTCTTTTTGTGGTTTTGGTATCAGAGTAACTGTAGCTTCATAAAAGGAATTTGGCAATGACTCTTCTGTTTCTATATTGTGAAATACATTAAGGAGTATAGGTATTAGGTCTTCTTGGAAGTTCTGGTAGAATTCCACATTGAAACCATCTGGTCCTGGGCTTTTTTTGGTAGGGAGGTTTTTGATAACAGCTTCTAATTCATCGTGACTAACAGGTCTATTTAGATTGTTCACCTGGTCCTGGTTTAACTTTGTTATATGGTATTTATCTAAAAAAGTGTCCATTTCTTTTACATTTTCCGGTTTTGTGGAATACAGAATTTTGTAGTAAGATCTAACGATTCTCTGAATTTCCTCTGTGTCTGTGGTTATGTCCCCCTTTTCATTTCTGATCTTATTAATTTGCATATTCTCTCTCTGCCGTTTGATTAGTTTGGACAGGCGTTTATCAATCTTGTTGATTTTCTCCAGGAACCAGCTTTTTGTTTCATTGATTCTTTGGATTGTTTTCTGTGTTTCTATTTTGTTGATTTCAGCCCTCAGTTTGATTATTTCCAGTCTTCTACTCCTCTTAGGTGAGTCTGCTTCTTTTTTTCTAGAGCTTTCATGTGGGCTGTTAAGTCTCCAATGTGTGCTTTTTCTGTTTTCTTTAAGTGGGCACTTAGTTCTATGAACTTTCCTCTGAGGACTGCTTTCATAGTGTCCCATAAATTTGAGTATGTTGTTTCTTTATTTTCATTGAATTCAAGGAAGACTTTAATTTCTTCCTTTTTTTTCCCCCTTAATCCAGGTATGGTTCAGTAGTTGACTGTTCAGTTTCCATGAGTTTGTAGGCTTTCTGGGGGTAGCCTTGTGTTGAATTCTAACTTGAATCCATGGTGATCTGATAAGACACAGGTGGTTACTAATATTTTTTTGTTACTGTGTAAGTTTGCTTTGTTACTGAGTATGTGGTCAATTTTCAAGAAGGTTCCATGAGCTGCAGAGAAGAAGGTATATTCCTTCCTATTTGGGTGGAGTATTCTATAGATGTCTGTTAAGTCCAAGTGATTAATTACCTCCATTCATTCTCTAATTTCTTTGTTAGGTTTCTGTCTGCTTGACCTGTCCATTGGTGAGAGAGGAGTGTTGAAGTCTCCTACTATTACTGTGTGCGGTTTGATGGCTGCCTTGAGTTTTAGTAATGTTTCTTTTACGTACATGGGTGCTTTTATATTAGGGGCATAGATATTCAGGATTGAGACTTCATCCTGATGAATTGTTCCTGTTATGAGTATAAAAAGTCCCTCTCCATCTCTTCTGATTGATTTAAGTTTGAAGTCAACTTTGTTAGAAATTAGTATGAAACTATGTTAGAAATTTGTAAGAAACACACCTGCTTGTTTCTTAGGTCCATTTGCTTGATAAGACTTTTCCTAGCACTTTACTCTGAGTAGGTGCCTGTCTTTGTGGTTGAGGTGTGATTCTTGTAAACAGCAGAATGTTGGATCCTGTTTTCGTATCCAATCTCTTAGCCTGTGCCTTTTTATAGGTGAGTTGAGTCCATTGACATTAAGTGATATTAATGAGCAGTGGTTGTTAACTCCGATCACTTTTTTAGTAGTAGAGTTTGTGTGTTTCCCTTCTTTGAGTTGCACTGGTGAAGGGTCTCTAGATATCTGAGTTATTGTGGTCATTGTTGGACTCCTTGGTTACTTATTTTCCTTCTGTTACTTTCTGTAAGACTTGATTTGTGGCTACGTATTGTTTAAATTTGTTTTTATCCTGGAAAATTTTGTTTTCTCCATTTATAGTGAATGAAAGCTTGGCTGGGTATAGTAGTCTGGGCTTGCATCCATGGTCTCTTAGTTTTTGCAGTGCATCTATCCAGGACCTTCTGGCTTTCATGGTTTCCATAGAGAAGTCAGGTGTAAGTCTGATAGGTTTACCTTTATAAGTAGCTTGGCCTTTTTCCTTTGCTGCTCTTAATATTCTTTCTTTATTCTGTATGCTTTGTGTTTTGATTATTATATGGCGAGGGGATTTTTTTTTTTTTGATCCAGCCTATTCGGTATTCTGTATGCTTCTTGAGCCTTCATAGGTACATCTTTCTTTAGGTTGGGAAAGTTTTCTTCTATAATTTTATTAAATATATTT
The DNA here is from genome assembly GCF_018167655.1 of Microtus oregoni. Classification (NCBI taxonomy): domain Eukaryota; kingdom Metazoa; phylum Chordata; class Mammalia; order Rodentia; family Cricetidae; genus Microtus; species Microtus oregoni. The sequence continues at coordinate 15,761,499 of NW_024543089.1, forward strand.
TCTGTACCGTTGAGCTGCACTTCTTCTCCTTCTTCTACTCCAATTATTTTTAGGTTTGGTCTTTTTATTGTGTCCCAGATTTCCTGAATGTTTTGTGATGAGAGTTTGTTGGACTTGCTGTTTTTTTTTTGATCAGTGCATTTATTTTCTCTATATTATCTTCAGAATCTGAGATTCTTTCTTCTATCTCTTGCATTCTGCTGGTTATGCTTGTTTCTGTAGTCTCTATTCATTTACCTAGATTTTCCATGTCCAGCCGGCCCTCTGTTTGTGTTTTCTTCTTTGCCTCCATTTCAGTTTTCAATTCTTGAACTGTTTCCATTATCTGCTTGATTGTTTTTCCTTGGTTTCCTATGGTATCATTCACTGATTTATTCAATTCTTCAAACTTTCTGTTATTCTTCTCATCCATTTCTATAAGGGCGCTTTTTATATGCTGTTTAAGGGCCTCTATCACTTTCATAAAGTCAATTTTTTTCTACTTCTTCTTGGTTAAGGTGTTCATGTCCTCCTGATGTGAGGTCGCTGGTTTCTGGTGGTTTCATGTTGTTTTTCAGATTGTTGGGTGAATTCTTGCATTGGCGCCTGCTCATCTCTTCCTCCGAATGCTCCCTTATGGATATTCTTTTACAGGATCAGGTCTCCTTGCCCACTGATGTACCTTCCCAGTGATGTCACTCCACAGTGATGGCTCTCCTGGTGCCCAGATCGGATCTCTTTGCTGCTTGGGTAGCTTGTAAACAAAAGGCCTACCTTGCTTGCTGCAGGCAGGCTATGGAGACAAAGGAACTACCACCCTCCAGGTTGGATTCGGATTCGGTCCTGGTCCCAGCACCCTAACAGGCTGAGCTGGGGGGGGGGGGAGTCTGGATGCAAGCCCAAAGATGGGTCTCCCGGTGCCCAGATCAGATCTCCATGCTGCTTGGGTAGCTCATAAACAAAGGGCCTACCTTGCTTGCTGCAGGCAGGCTATGGAGAAAAAGGAACAACCGCCCTCCTGTCCCAGCGCCCAAACAGGCTGAGCTGGGAGATGTTATGTGGCCAAAGAGGGGAGGGAGGCAGATGTGGGGCGGTGAGGTTCTGGATGCAAGATGGGTGGGATAGGAAGAGAGAGGAGGTATCAGGCAGTATAGCCCCTGCAGGATGACCAGGAATTGTAGGAGGGATGAGAAATGTCTGAGTTCCCTGTTCCTGGCTGCTGCTGCACTCACTCACCCCAATGATGGTTCTCTTGGTGCCCAGATTGGATCTCTGTGCTGCTTGTGTAGCTTGTAAACAAAGGGCCTACCTTGCTTGCTGCAGGCAGGCTATGGAGACAAAGGAACTACCACCCTCCAGGTTGGATTCGGATTGGGTCCTGTTCCCAGTGCCCTAACAGGCTGAGCTTGGAGGGGGTGGGGGGTGGGGAGTCTGGATGCAAGCTGGGTGGGATAGGAAGAGAGAGGAGGTATCGGGCCTCAGTACAATTTTTTGAGTGCCATTCATTTTCCTAATATTCCTGATTTCTTTTTCCTTTATGGCTGAATAGAATTTCCTTGTTTATACGTACCACATTTTCATTATCCATCAGTTGGTGCACAACCAACTGATCCTGCTCTCCAGCTATTGTGAATAATGCATCAAAGAACATGGATGAGCAAGTATGTCTGTCAGAAGGAATACTCACCCCTAAGTATATGTTCAGGGGTTGTATAGTAGAGTCAAGTAGGAGTTCTATTCCAGCATTGTGAGGAACCTTCTCAGTGATATCCATAGTGTACCACATTATACTCCCACCAGCAGTCAATAAGGATTCCCCTTGGCCCACATTCCCATCAGTATTTGTCGCCCCTTAATTTCTTGATGATCTCTTTTCTCATTCTGATGAGACAGGATATGATAATTTGTTCTCTTTTGAGGCTAAAGACTTTGAGCTTCTCTTTTTTTTTTAATTTTAAATTTATTTATTTATTAAAGATTTCTGTCTCTTCCCAGCCACCGCCTCCCATTTCCCTCCCCCTCCCCTAATTAAGTCCCCCCCCTCAGCCCGAAAAGCAATCAGGGTTCCCTGTCCTGTGGGAAGTCCAGGGAACCCCCCACCTCCATCCAGGTCTAGTAAGTTGAGCATCCTAACTGCCTAGGCTCCCACAAAGCCAGTACGTGCAGTAGGATCAGAAACCCATTGCCATTGTTCTTGAGTTCTCAGTAGTCCTCATGGTCCGTTATGTTCAGAGAGTCCGGTTTTGTCCCAGGCTTTTCCAGACCCAGGCCAGCTGGTCTTGGTGAGTTCCCAGTAGAACATCCCCATTGTCTCAGTGTGTGGGTGCACCCCTCATGGTCCTGAGTTCCTTGCTCGTGCTCTCTCTCCTTCTGCTCCTGATTTGGACCTTGAGAATTCAGTCCTGTGCTCCAATGTGGGTCTCTGTCTCTGTCTCCTTTCATCGCTTGCTGAAGGTTAATATTCAGGAGGATGCCTATATGTTTTTCTTTGGGTTCTCCTTATTTAGCTTCTCTAGGATCACTAATTATAGGCTCAATGTCCTTGGTTTATGGCTAGAAACCAAATATGAGTGAGTACATCCCATGTTCCTCTTTTTGGGTCTGGCTTACCTCACTCAGGATAGTGTTTTCTATTTCCATCCATTTGTATGCAAAATTCAAGAAGTCCTTGTTTCTTACTGCTGAGTAATACTCTAATATGTATATATTCCATACTTTCTTCATCCATTCTTCCATTGAAGGGCATCTAGGTTGTTTCCAGGTTCTGGCTATCACAAACAATGCTGCTATGAACATAGTTGAGCATATACTTTTGTTGTATGATAAGGCCTCTCTTGGGTATATTCCCAAGAGTGGTATTGCGCGGTCCAGGGGTAAGTTGATCCCGAATTTCCTGAGAAACTGCCACACTGCTTTCCAAAGTGGTTGCACAAGTTTGCATTCCCACCAGCAATGGATGAGTGTACCCTTTTCTCCACAACCTCTCCAACAAAGGCTATCATTGGTGTTTTTGATTTTCGCCATTCTGACAGGTGTAAGATGGTATCTTAAAGTTGTCTTGATTTGCATTTCCCTGATCGCTAAGGAAGTTGAGCATGACCTTAAGTGTCTTTTGGCCATTTGAAGTTCTTCTGTTGAGAATTCTCTGTTCAGTTCAATGCCCCATTTTATAATTGGGTTGGTTAGCCTTTTACATTCTAGTTTCTTGAGTTCTTTATATATTTTGGAGATCAGACCTTTGTCAGTTGCGGGGCTGGTGAAGATCTTCTCCCAGTTAGTGGGTTGCCTTTGTGTCTTAGCGACAGTGTCCTTTGCTTTACAGAAGCTTCTCAGTCTCAGGAGGTCCCATTTATTCAATGAGGTCCTTAATGTCTGTGCTGCTGGGGTTGTATGTAAGAAGTGGTCTCCTGTGCCCATGTGTTGTAGAGTACTTCCCACTTTCTCTTCTATCAGGTTCAGTGTGTTCAGACTGATATTGAGGTCTCTTTTAAAGGGTACGTAAGATACGTATAGTTTTTCAGATCCATTGCCTATTTTGATTGAGTTATTTGCTTTCTTGATATTTAGTATTTTGAGCTCTTTGTGTATTCCAGACATCTTCTATTGGCACAAAAACTGACAACTATGTCCTTTCCTTTGTGCTGCTGTGACACTTGTTACCCTTGTTGTTCAGAAATTCTTTGTTGTGTGATATCTCATTTGTTAAGCCTTCGTCTTAACTCTTGCAGTCCTAGATCCTTATTCAAAGATCCTTGCCTCTGCCTACATGTTGAAGAATACCTGTCCTGTTTCCTATTTTAAAATATCCAGTCTTACATTAAGGATCTTTAGAGTTGATTTTTTTCCCGGGGAAGAGATAGATATAGCTTTATTCACACACACATACACACACACATATCCACAAATATATATTCTTGTATATGAATATATATATTCTTATGTATATACACACATATATATATATTACATATATGTGTTTATATATATAGTATAAATAGTCCATATCTCTCTGTGTATGTGTATAGTCCCTTACTTACAAACAATGAAATAGAAAGTTTTTGAAAAGAAGCTGCACCTTCAGCTGAAACATCTCCAAGGTCAACTAAGTCATTAGCACTCTGATGATTGTTGATATGTGGGAGGTTACCCATAGCCATTCAGATTATCATGGCCATCTTAAGTCCTTTTGATAGTCATTTATCGTCCTTCTTTGTACCAATCCTGATATCTTTGGGACTATTGAGAAAACCTTCCACAATATATAAACACTGCACTAACTTTCTTTTGGAATTTCATTCTTACAAATAGAACACAGGTTTTCCAATCAAATAAAAAGCTATGGGTACAATCACAAAGCCTCTGAGTATTGTAACATAGGTCTCCCACTTGGTTTTAACCCATCTACCTGAAGTTTACACCATTGTACTTGAACTTTGCCTTGATTTAAGATTTTAATTGTTATGTTACTATAAATCTTCATGACTTGGCTTCCATGTAGGAATCTGAAAATCGGGAAAACCTAAATTTTTATTCCTAGGCCACAGTCACTCATATTTGACTTCAATGTCAAGAGAATGAACTATCTTTTTCCTCTTTGAGGGGAGAGTTATGTTTCTTTCTGCACAAGTATTAAAAACATCATGTTTTCATCTCAGCATTATTCTCATGCCTCTATGATCAGACAGAGTGACCCCCTAAGAAAAGAATAATGTCCCTCATAATGTTATATTATTATCTGAAGAGGAAGCTATGATTTTGTTTAACTCTTTCAGTTAATAAATCTTTTGAACTCAATTTCTTTTTGTGTGAGAGTGTGGCAATGATTTCTACATTTAGGTATTGAAAAGGATATGGGTCAAGGAGACCTCAAATACTAAGACAATCACTTAGAAAATAAAGTTTATATATTTAGATATGGCATTTAAATTGTAGAACGATTAATAAAAACCCAAAGACAGATTGGGGTTCAAGATGAAGGTCAGCAAAGAAAATAGCTAGCCACTGGCTCTTACCTCTATCTCAGTCCAAAATGGTGACTCTACCTCCAGGAATCATTAAAATGAAACTGTATTAAAGATGTCTCCTCTCATCTTTTTTTTTATTTAAATTTATTTATTTATTAAGGATTTCTGCCTCGTCCCCACAACCGCTTCCCATTTCCCTCCCCCTCCCCCGATCAAGCCCCCTCCCTCATCTGCTCGAAGAGCAATCAGGGTTCCCTGACCTGTGGGAAGCCCAAGGACTGCCCACCTCTATCTAGGTCTCCTCTCATCTTATATTCCTCTCTAGTGCATGCACCACTACTGCCCAATTTCTATGGCGAACTAGTGTGGCTACTGGGATTAAAGGTGTGTGTTACCACTGTCTGGATCAGTGAGGGTGTTTTACTCTCTGATCTTCAAACAAGCTTTATTTATTAAAACACAAATGAAATATCACTACATAAATCCTAGTAGTGCTATTTTGTCTTAGAGTCTACATTTTAAATTTACACAGATTTCACTAGCTGAGAAGTCACTACACTTTGAGGAAATAGTCTGATTCAATTATGGAGTATGTACCTCATAATTTATAGCCCACTTTATGTTCAATTTTGTGTATTTCAGAACTAAAATAACAACAAAATGACTAATATTTATAGGGATATATATAATATTTATAGTATTTCAAAAAGGATTTCCCTGTGTAGCCTTGGAACTTGCTCAAAAAAAAAAGGCTGAGAAGGCCAGCCTTGAACTCAATTCGTCTGCTTCTGCCTGACAGGTGCTGGAATTAAAGTTGTGAGCCTCTACTGACCAGGTTAGACTGAATAGTTTTGAGAAGATTATTCATTTATTAATTACAAAAGGCAGAAAAGATGATTTGGGTAATCTCTAACTGTAAATCTAATTGTAAAATAGATTGTCAATACAACAGAAGAAAAATAAGAATGGTGGTCTGAAAGAAAGTAGCAGTAAGGAATCGACTAGAAATGAGAAAAACTGGCCATGTCTTGGCTTTTGTTTCTTTGTGTTTAGGACTGAGGTAGTGAGGTGCATCAAGAACACAATGTGAGTTTATCTTGTGAGGCTTAAAATTTTATTCAGGCTCACAATCTAATATATTGCTTGTTGTTGCTGTGCATGGAACTATCACTCTGTAAAACAGTAAAACTAAAACAGGACAACCAAAGAAATGCACGAACTCATCATTATGGAACAACACTATCTGCAGCCAGTTCTAAATTGAGAACCGTATAGTGGGTGGTATTATTATTTGTAAAATGGCTCGTTACACCCATGCATTTGAACCATGTGTTCTAGGTATAGCAGAATATTAATCATGTGATTTTTCTATTTAATGTAATATGCAATATTCATTCCATAGACAGAATTATTTCCTGTAAGTAGTTTTTGGCTTGAAACCAGAAAGAGGCTTATTCTTCTTGTTGTCTGTAAGTTGGTTGGTGATGAGAGTAACTATAAAGGTCGTGTTTATTATGATCAGAAAATTAAGAACCGCATAGAGAGAGTAATAGGGCTAAATCAGACACAACAAATGCTATGAAAAATGATATCAGTTTTTACTGTTTAAAGTATGCCTGCTTTTCTCTCTATGCTCTGTTTTAGAGCCAACAGTCATCCAGATGGTGGTAGATCTTTGGGACTTGACATTATTTAAAAGGTCACCACAGGCAAATTATGACGGGCACCTTGTTCTTATCAGAGAGCAAACATCTGCGATCTTGCACCAGTTTTGAATCACCAGTATACCAGGATCCCAGGACAGCTCTTGCCAACTTTCTTTCCTTGTGAACTATATGCATTATTTTATTGTTCTATTAAAATTTGTTACATGCATTATGAAAAGTGTACCACAAAACTCCAAGCAAGCTGTCACTTAAATTTGATTAAAAAGAAATAAGGTTTTCAACTTAGAAGCATGACATCGATTCATATAATGGTGTCAACATTCAAGAAATGTTCTTTGTGAAAGGCATAATCTCTTCCCTATACCAACTATGTATATAGTAGCAAGCATAAGTGTACTGTGATGGCTAAAGAGTATAAGCTAATAGATAAAACAAGCTAGCCTGCTTACATTATTTCTGAATGGTTTAATTCTGTGGTTCATGGGCTCTTTTCTCATTCAACATTAGAAAACCAAAGCGCTTTACATTTATTAGTTTAGTGGGCAATCCTATTGCCCTCCAGGGTTCTCCTCTCTATACTTACACACCCCTATTTTTCTCCTGTATTATAGTCATTTTTAAATGTAGATGTTATGGAGAGGCAGATTGGGAAAGGAAATGCCATTTATTTCATCATCTAGTTGTTTGTTTTGACTCTGCCAACTCAATAAGAACTAGGGCTAATATTGAACAATGAGGCCATTAATTAGTAAAGAAAGTCTATGTTTTGTTCATTTGATATTTTATACTTAATTATATTATTTTTCCTTCCATATATCCATTCCAATACCTATACAAAACACATTCACCAGTAAGGTCTTGTTTTTAATTTTATCCTTACATTTACTGTCTATATTCTTGGCTTGGTTTGTGTTAATTAACTACTCAACAACTTATAAAAATATACTAATATTTACTTAGGCTCTTATCCCGTTAGTATCCTTCCTTGATCCAGACAGTTTATCTACTTGACATTTGAGGATAATTCATATTCTGTGTATTGGAGTGAGTACTATAAAATCAAATCATAGCATTCATAAGTATCTTTAAGTGTTTCTTGATTGCAGTTGAGAGATCTCTAGTGTCAGAAATTTTAAGATACTAATTATTTTGAACAAAAAAGAACTAGGTTACTAATAGGCTTTTGTTTACATAGATATGAGAAAGGCGAATGGAGGCATAAATGAGTTATACTAACCCATATGTATTTTGTGCAGGGTCGTTACAGATCTACACTTTAAATGAAGCTACAAAAAGAGAAATGATACTTCTGTAATAATGTAAGAGTTTTTAATAAGGATAATTGACTTCCAAGTTTAAAGACTTAAATGAATGCTTGATGCAGAAAGCTAGGCTTATAAGAATGGTGCTTGTATAAAACATGCCTGCCTACGTAAAACAGTAACATCAGAAGATAGCATGATTTGTTAATATGAGAATTGTAACTCAACTAGTCCAATATTTTGAATGATGTCACAAAATTAACTTTATAACAAAATGAAGAATTAACACCTTTTCCCTCTAAAATATTTCAATTCATAGATCCTTTTCCTTTTTATTATTTAATAAGCTATTTGTGTGTGTGAATTGTGTGAGTGTATAGTTTGAAGTATGTATACATGAACATGCAAATGGTATATAAATGTATACAGAGGAGGACAATGGGTGTCTTGTTCTATCATTCTCCAGCTTCCTCTCTTGAGATAGTTTCTTTTTCTGAACCTGGAGCTAGTCTGATAGCCTTGAATCCCAAGTGATCCTCTGGTCTCCAACCCTCATAGCATTGGGATTGCAGGGACATTCTCAACTTTTCTTGGTGTTCTATGGATTTGAATTCTGATCCTCATACTTGCTTGTTGGGGACTGTGGCCCCCAGACCCTGAATTTTATGTGACCTGCTGCCTGCCAAAGCAAACAACTTGTTTTGCAGCTGCTCTGAGCATGAGACCCTCTGGAGTTCCTGATGGCAGGGGATTGGCTTCATGATGCCTTATCAACCAAGGGGAGTCATTGCTGTGGGGCCCCACTTTCTTACTGGAAATTTCAGAGATTACTACAGGAAAATCTACTGTTTATTGTGGAAAACTTAAACATTATTCATCTACACATGTATTTATTGAAAGATACGATATAGACAAACAGGCATGGAGAAAAGTAAAATATTTCCTTAAAAATCTATCTTCTTTCTGTCCCATAGCAGATCGCCCCTGACATGAGACAGAAACTCTGAAATTTTCTTTTAACAACATGCTTGGATTTAGAGAATGATAGCTATAGTCCAACCTCAAAACCATCTCTATCTATTTTTTTCTATCTTCCAATTGAAGACATGGCTAGTTAAATTTAGATTATATGTGAAAAAAAAATCAGAACAAATGTGAAGTTCTACTTTTAAGATTTCCCTAAAGTGTCTTCCACATTAAAGATAATCTTTGGATACAACTCATATCTTTATAGCTGCATTCTGATATAAGAATCTGGGATTTGGCCACTTTTTACAATAAAATTAGACATTCATCTAAACTTTGAAACAAACATTTTCCTGCTATTATTTTAGTAAGTAGTTTTTGGATGGATAAAATCAGTGTTTTATTAATTCCTTATGTATTATGCTCTTGAACTCTCCAAAAATATGACTTCATTCATTGAAAGAGACTGAAGCAGTTTCCTCCCTAACTTAACTCTGTAATTTGAAGACAGGCACATTATTGCATACTGATAATGATAGTTGCAAATATATAATAAGTCCTTTTTAAGTGCTTGGATCCAACTCAAATAGATTTTCAAATCTGATTTTATAAAACAATCATGAATAAATAGATAGTGCTATATAAATACATATATATTTTATATAATTTCTAATGACATAGAAAGCCTGATCATAATGTTAATAAAAATATTTGTAACAATATTCTGGCGGAGAATAGATGCTTGATTAAAAGCAGAAATATAGTTTTATATATCAATTTTGTTGTTTACAGGAAAATAATGACTCACTGTTATGCATAATTCATAAAGAGATGAGGAATATTATACTTTTTTCTTTTTAAGAAGGAAGATATTATTTGGACCTTTGTGATCCAATGATTTTTGGAAAAACTGTGTGACTCTTGTTTATTTTTATCTCTTCTTTCTTTCTTTCTTTCCTTCCTTCCTTCCTTCTTTCTTTCTTTTTCGCTTTCTTACTCTTTCCTCCTACTATTTTCCTCCTCCCCCCCTTTTTCCTCTTTCTTCCTCTATATCTACTTCTTACTCCTTTGCCTCCTTCTTTGTATAACAATTTGAATTCATGGCCCATTAAACACATGTACACACACTTTATGTGGCTGAGATTCCACAGAACGTGCAGTATAATACATATATACATGTTTCTCAGTTTATTCTTGCAGTGCAAGGCTTTCTGGAGGTACTGATATTCACCAGTGAGACATTAGAAGGTATTCAACTGGACTGATGCGAAACTAACTCAAATAAAGGGATCATGCTCTGGTTTCTGTGTACACTCTGCCTTGCATTTTTCCCAATTCATGGAAGATATATACTATTAATATCATCTTTATTTTTGAAATAGAAATCCTTGCATTTCCACAGGGGACACAGCTTCATCTCTACACTGAAATTATACCAAGTTGTAACTGTAGTTCATAAACTACTTAGAGTCTTGATGAAATAAATAATTGTAATAACAATATTCATCATAATTATTACTTTTTTGAAAGCATATTGACTTCTGGGTATTCCTTGACTAATCCCATATGCTACCACAATATTTGAATTTTAAGGAGATATATTATGTGTTTCCCAGATCACATCCCTAGTGAAGAAATTCATTAAATACAGAATTCTCTATGTAGCCTCACCTCTCACTGGTTTAATATAGAAAAGCTTGTTCTAGGTACAGAAATTATATTTACAATTTTAAATTTACTATGATATTGCATAATATTCAAGAGAAACTTTAGGCCATCTCTGCTTGATTGTTATCAAAGTTTATTGTTTGAATTCAACTTTCCTGTTTGCCTGATTTCATTTATAAAAGGAACCTAGCAGAAACAAGAAATATAAGAAAACATTTCAAAGTCACTTTTCAAGTAATGATAGCTGGAACCCTATGCAAGAGAGAAAAGATGATGCCACTGAATGCTGCACTAACATGAACTCCAGAGAGCTTGTTATATTTTGCAAGCAAAACCTACCATAAAGTGCCATATGTTGATATAGAAGAACCCTTAGTGAATTGTAGAAAGTTACAAAATTGTATAGTAGTAGTAATACATAAAGGTGATTAAAGAGAGGAAGTTGAGCAAAGCAGAATTCTTTTCTTATTTCCTTGAAGTGTAGAGTGTTTCAAGTTTTCGAAATTCAAGGCCTAGGATGAAATACACATATCTTTCAGAGTCATATTACAATTATGTGTATTTTTCTGGCAAACTTTTTATGGTAATTGTACAATTTGTCTTATGTCATTTTTCTAATAAATTTTGAAACAGTTAAAATGCAATGTAAGAATTCTTAAAGCTAGCATTTCTCACGTCATATGTAAAAGTTATGGACTCTGACAAAGTCTTTCAAGCAATCAAGACTAACGGTTATACATGTGAAATCAGAAAAAAATGGTACTTTGAGCAAAGCAAAACATTTTTGTATATAATAATAAAATGGAAGTTGTTGGAGGGGCTTGGTCCTGCCTCAACTTGGTACCCCAGACTTTGGTGACTCCCCAAGGGAGGCCTTATTCCCTCTGAGGAATGGACAGGAAGTGGGATGTGGGGGAAGGCGGGGAGGCAGAAGAAAGGAAGGGAGAGAACTGGGATTGGAATGTACAATGAAAAAAAATTAATAAAAAGGAAAAATGGAAGCTGTGTTATAAGAGAATTGAAAAAAAATAAAACGTAAGCCTTTGTTCATCTATCTTTTCCTGAATCTTGTTATACTTGACTAAACTTAGACATTTAACATTGTTATCTCTCAAGTGATAAAAGTGTACGTATTGATCAATTCAGTTTGTAATCTGGTTTTTACTTCATAACGAAAGAGAAAGAATGTAATGAGTCTTTCTCTGTCCTGCCAGCAAGCTCCAAATAATGACGTGGAAGCTTGTAATAATTATGGAAGCTTGTCCTTAGCTCAGGTTTGTTTTTAACTAGCGCTTATAACTTAAATTAACCCATTTCTGTTAATCTATGTTCTGTCAGGAATTATGCTTATTTCATATCTCCTCCTGTCTCTCCATATCTTGATTGTCTTCTCCGTCTTACACTTCTCTTCCTGGAAGTCCCAGCTGTACCTCCTGACTAGCTATTGATCATTCAGCTCTTTATTAACCCAAGCACAGAAATGTATTTTCTCATAATATATAAATACCCCACAATATTTCCTTCCTTTTGTCTAAATAAAAAAGAAAGGTTTGAACTCTAACATAGTAAAATAATGTACAATGAGAACAATTACCAATTAAGAATTATTTATAATGTTCAATCTCTTTGATATTCAGAGAAAGCATTCTATTAAATATTATATTCTAAGTCTATCTTGATGAATTTAAAATTTTATACCTAAACCATTTTCTTTCTTAACTTGTATAGCTATCCTAAAACTCTTTTTAGACCTCAAAACATTTTCTTAGATAAACAATTGAAGCATTTATGTCTCTTAATCTCAGACACTTTTCATTTCTTATATAAGTTTCTTTTCTAAATTTGGTAACAAGAACATCTGTAAAACTAGACAGGATGTTTAAAACTCTAACCATCTAGTCCTTAACCACATCAAACATCCAAGAAGGATATAGTATTACTTGAGTAAACAGGAAGTGTAAAGCAGGCAAATTCCTTTTTTTAAAAAAAAATTTATTTATTTATTAAGGATTTCTGCCTCCTTCCCGCCAAAGCCTCCCATTTCCCTCCCCCTACCCCGATCAAGTCCCCCCCCCCTCATCTGCTCGAAGAGCAATCAGGGTTCCCTGACCTGTGGGAAGCCCAAGGACCGCCCACCTCTATCCAGGTCTAGTAAGGTGAGCATCCAAACTGCCTAGGCTCCCCCAAAGCCAGTACGTGCAGTAGGATCAAAAACCCAAAGCGATTGTTCTTGAGTTCTCAGTATTCTTCATTGTCCGCTATGTTCAGCTAGTCCGGATTTATCCCATGCTTTTTCAGACCCAGGCCAGCGGGCCTTGGTGAGTTCCCGATAGAACATCCCCATTGTCTCAGTGTGTGGGTGCACCCCTCGCTGTCCTGAGTTCCTTGCTCGTGCTCCCTCTCCTTCTACTCCTGATTTGGACCTTGAGATTTCTGTCCGGTGCTCCAATGTGGGTCTCTGTCTTTGTCTCCTTTCGTCGCCTGATGAAGGTTAATATTCAGGGGGATGCCTATGTGTTTGCCTTTGGATTCACCAACTTACTTAGCTTCTCTAGGAACATGAATTATAAGCTCAATGTCCTTTATTTATGGCTAGAAACCAAATATCAGTGAGTACATCCCATGTTCCTCTTTTTGGGTCTGGCTTACCTCACTCAGGATAATGTTTTCTATTTCCATCCATTTGTATGCAAAATTCAAGAAGTCCTTGTTTTTTACTGCTTAGTAATACTCTAATATGTATATATTCCATACTTTCTTCATCCATTCTTCCGTTGAAGGGCATCTAGGTTGTTTCCAGGTTCTGGCTATTACAAACAATGCTGCTATGAACATAGTTGAGCATATACTTTTGTTGTATGATAGGGCCTCTCTTGGGTATATTCCCAAGAGTGTTATTGATGGGTCCAGAGGTAGGTTGATCCCGAATTTCCTGAGAAACTGCCACACTGCTTTCCAGAGTGGTTGCACAAGTTTGCATTCCCACCAGCAATGGGTGAGTGTACCCCTTTCTCCACAACCTCTCCAGCAAAGGCTATCATTGGTGTTTTTTTTTTATTTTAGTCATTCTGACAGGTGTAAGATGGTATCTTAAAGTTGTCTTGATTTGCATTTCCCTGATCGCTAAGGAAGTTGAGCATGACCTTTAGTGTCTTTTGGCCATTTGAACTTCTTCTGTTGAGAGTTCTCTGTTCAGCTCAGTGCCCCATTTTATAATTGCGTTGATTAGCCTTTTACGGTCTAGTTTCTTGAGTTCTTTATATATTTTGGAGATCAGACCTTTGTCAGTTGCGGGGTTGGTAAAGATCTTCTCCTAGTAAGTGGGTTGCCTTTTTGTCTTAGTGACAGTGTCCTTTGCTTTACAGAAGCTTCTCGTCTCAGGAGGTCCCATTTGTTCAATGATGCCCTTAGTGTCTGTGCTGCTGGGGTTATACGTAGGAAGTGGTCTCCTGTGCCCATGTACTGTGGAGTACTTCCCACTTTCTCTTCTATCAGGTTCAGTGTGTTCGGACTGATATTGAGGTCTTTAATCCATTTGGACTTGAGTTTTGTGCATGGTGATAGATATGGATCTATTTTCATTCTTCTACAGGTTGACATCCAGTTTTGCCAGCACAATTTGTTGAAGATGCTCTCTTTTTTCCATTGTATACTTTTAGCTCCTTTATCGAAAATCAGGTATTCATACGTTTGTGGGTTAAAGTCAGGGTCTTCTATTCGATTCCATTGGTCGACTTCTCTGTTTTTATGCCAATACCAAGCTGTTTTCAATACTGTAGCTCTGTAGTAGAGTTTGAAGTCAGGGATGGTAATGCCTCCAGGCGCTCCTTTGTTGTATAAGATTGTTTTGGCTATCCTGGGTTTTTTGTTTTTCCATAATAAGTTGATTATTGTCTTCTCCAGATCTGTGAAGAATTTTGATGGCATTTTGATGGGGATTGCTTTGAATCTATAGATTGCTTTTGGTAGAATTGCCATTTTTACTATGATGATTCTCCCAATCCAAGAGCAAGGGAGGTCCTTCCATTTTCTGGTGTCCTCTTCAATTTCTTTCTTCAAAGACTTATAGTTCTTGTCAAATAGATCTTTACCTTCCTTGGTCAGAGTTACCCCAAGATATTTTATATTATTTGTGGCTATCGTGAAAGGTGATGCTTCTCTGATTTCCTTCTCTGCTTCCATATCCTTAGTGTATAGGAAGGCCACTGATTTTTTGGAGTTAATCTTGTATCCTGCCACATTACTAAAGGTGTTTATCAGCTGTAGGAGTTCTTTGGTAGAATTTTTGGGGTCGCTTATGTATACTATCATATCATCTGCAAATAACGAAAGCTTAACTTCTTCCTTTCCAATACGAATCCCCTTGATCTCCTTATGTCAAATTCCTAAACTATAGAAGCAACAAAAACATCTAGCTGCCGTGACAGTCACCCAAATTACCCCTACAATATTGGAGCATCCACCTTCATTCTACAGGCCTAGACTATCTGAAGGATATAAACAGAAACTTTTCCTTTGTTTCCTGGCTGCCCAGACCCAAATAATCACAGAAAAACTTTTCCTTTGTTTCCTGGCGGCACAGATGCAAATAATCACACAGAAACTATATTAATTACAACACTCACTGTTTGGCCATTGGTTCATGCATATTTCTAATTAGGTCTTACATCTTAAATTAACCCATTTCTATTAGTCTGTGTATTGCCACATGGCCATAGCATTACCTCATTTTCTACATAGCTTGTTTCTTCAGTGGCTGACTGGCCTCTGCCTGACTCCATGTTCTTTCTTCCTGCATTCAGCTTAGTTTTCCAACCTAACTGTATTCTGTCCTGCAATATAGCAAATTAACCAATGGTAATAAAAACAACTTCATAACATACAAAGGGGAACATCACATCAGACAAACTTTTTTTTTCTGTGAATCAAAAATGTTGACTGTCCTGGTTTGTCTTGGTAAAATTCAGTAATTGCTTTCTTTTGTACCCTGCTTGCCCAGTTTTGACAGTATCCTATCAGTAGTCAAGGCTAGAGAAGTTTCTTGACCAGTGGTTAACTTTGTGGCAATAAAAGCAAACTCCATATAGAAGCTCTTCAATGCCCATTAGCCTTTCCTAAAGTAGATTGATGTCGCCAGGAGTAGATGTATCTCACTGTCACGAAAAGCCTTAATGCTATCGAAACATCTTAAATGCCACGTTCTGTAGGTCTCTGAAATGTTTGAAGACCATATATCTTTCTAAAATATATCTTTGTATGACCTTGAAAACATACCTAACATGACAACAAGTTTGATTATTATAGATGACTAACTATCAACCTATATTTCACAATTATTTTATATGGTTTATAATAATAGCTTTCAAGGACAAGAACATTATAAAACATTTTTAAAGGAGCTGCATAGATACAACATCTTACACAAAGTATAAACATATATACAGTGTGTTATAACAATAATAACCTTAATTTTGTACAATATACAAAAATCCATACCAATGTAAAATATTTGAGACTAGTGGTTCCTTTTTAGTTTAAAAGTAGATTCAATTACCTACGCTTTTATTCTATCATTCCCATATCCCCCTGGAGAACAAATTATAATTGGTCTTAATAAAGAAATCCCAGAGTCAGATATAGGGATTTTGTTGAAGATCAGAGAAGCAATCACCAACCACTTGAAAATTCTTTTACCTCCACCAATGCTCAGATCAAAGGGGCAATTCACTCCTCAGATTGAATCTCCAGACTATGTCTCCATCAAACCTCATTCTGCTCTGCTCCTCAGACTCGTCTCTCCTAATATTCCCCTCTCTATCCAACCATATCACTCCTGTCTCTACCTCATGGTGCTGGGATTAAAGGCATGGGATCCCAAGTGCTGGGATCACCTTTGTGTGAACTCTGTTTCTCTTTTAGACAGACTCAATCTTGTGTAGCCCAGGGTGGCTTTGAACTCACAGAGATTTATCTTCCTCTGTCTCCCAAGTCCTGGAATTAAAGGTGTGAGCCACCACTCCCTGGCCTACATGGCTGACTAGTGTGGCTGCTGTGTCCTGTGATCTTCCAGCAAGCTTTATTTTTTAAAATGCAAAGAAAATATCACTACATCCCCCTTTCCTTATCAGAAAGAGATCCTTGCATCCAACCTCTCTCGCTTACTTTCCTTACTTAAAATAACCAATAGCAATTTGCAACCCCCCTCCACTAAATAATGACAAACACCTATAGCCTACCAAATGACCACAAAATACCCAGCCCCCCCCTTGACAATGTGGGCATCATGGTCTTAAAATCACTTCCTGCTGTCTGGGGGCAATGACACCTTTAGGGGAACCTGAGAAAATTAAGATAGTGGTAAACTCCTGGAAAACCTATCTGTATCATTTGTTGTATAGTCTCTGTGTAATGGAGAAGTTCAGGAATTAACTGAAGTCCTGGCTGTAGTAATATGTGAGGCTAGGCCATCGCAGGTAGCAACTTTGAAATTGTTCAAACGTCCACAGTTTTCTGGCTATGTACATTTCCCTTCAACTTCCCCCAAAGCCAATGAAAGTAGAGGGGAACTTTCTTCCATTGGACATCTCTGATTCTTATGGCAACTTTTATTTTTTTTGCAAGAGTAACTGTGACTAGATTGGAAACAAAGGTAATCAGGGGGTCTTTGATACTAGTGACACCTGCACATTTTTATTCTTCCATGAAAGGTAACATTCAAAATAGTTCTTTAGTATGGACATACTTGGGGACAGGAACATATTGTACCTGCTACCATAACCAATAAACTTAACAAAATTAGTTTAAACTTATCTGTAACCAGAAAATATTGATTAACTTAATTCAATGGAGTTGAATGAAGAAAAACCACTGAGTAATGCTACAAAATGAATTTATTTTACTCTTAAAATGATAAATATTAAAACTCTAATAATGTTATATATTTATGAGAAATGTGGAAAAAAACTGTATTTATAAACTATTGGTGGAAGTATACTTATTAGAGCTAAAACCATAATGAATGGAAGATGACTGTGTCCAAATGAAAAGTAAAACCACTATATGCATCATGTTAGACTTTTCATTACTATGAAAAGGCAGCTACTATAGACTATTAAAAATGGCAATGACATTTATTTTGGTCATAGTTTCATACAGATTTCAGTGCTTAAATCTTAGCTCCACCAAAGTCTGAGGTAAGGTAAACCACCATGGAGCCAGGAGAATGTAACATTTTCTTTTCATAGCACACTGACAGAATCAGAAGCATGAGGGGTAGGGATGGGTCAGGAATAAGATGGCTCCCAGGGACATATCTTTAGTGAACTACTTTCAATTGGTAGCCACAAGCCCATATTTCACCACTTCCCAATAATGTTCTTAAAATATAAATCCATCAAGGGATTGATCCATTGATTAGGTCAAAGCCCTGAAGTGCTAATCTCTTCCCAAGAGTTCATCAGTGGACATCCAAAAGTGAGCCAATATGTTACTTTATATAAACACCATAATGTGTGTGTGTGTGTGTGTGTGTTATAGCATGATTATATTCTTGTAGCTATGCACTTAAATCATTTTAAAGTAAAAGATAAGTTAAATTCACAATAATTTCTTCAAGAGGAAATATAGATAATATGTAATTTATTCAATATATAGTCATATTTTTAACATAAAACCATACTATATATGAAAATACTAATGATATTTATTGTGAAAAGTAAGACACAATGTAATTTCAGTCATGCTATTAATCTATCTACATAGACTGTTATTTTTTACCTGTAAAAGAATTTGTCATAAAATATCAAAAAGGAGGCTTCTTTAGACTCTATAGTCATTCTCAATCAAGTATTGTTTTAATAGCTTAAATCAGTGATTGATAGCTTATGGGTGATGAATACTTCCTGATGACAGCTGATATAAATTTCCATTGGAATTTTGACTACTTTTCTGTTGAAATGTCAGAGTTATCATTACAATAGCAACCATGTGTGCAAAATGCCCAATTACTATTTTACCTGACCCCTTTTCTCCTTTTCATTTCGGAAACCTCATTAGAGTGGGCTACATTCATGCATTAAGAATCCACATCCCAAATATATGAGCAGTAAGTGAAACAAGCAGAACTTGACAAATAAATGATCCCAGGGCCTGACTAAAAATAAGTGCTAATGGCAGGAAACCACATATCCTTGTACTCAGCCACAGACTGCCCCACTTAAAGACGGAAACTGAAGAAGGGAAAGACTGAGTTTGATTTTTCACTTGAGTTTAGCTACTCAAGTCACCCTTCAACATCATATCCACATTGAGGTTCTACATAATTTTAAAAATATTCTTTCTGACATGATAGTATAATTGCAACATTTCCTCCTTCCTTTCCTCTCTCCAAACCTCCACGTACTCCTAAAGGCTATCCTGAAAATTCATGGCCTCTTTTTATTATTATTAAACATACACACAGAGATACACACACACACACACACACCTAAATATAAAAATACAACCCACTCAGTCCATATAATATATAATGTTACTATTTTATCAGGGATGATTATTTAGTATTGGGTAACTAATTAGTGTGTTCTTCCCTAGAGAACATTATTTCTCCTATCAGTATTCCTTGGTTGCCTGTAATTCTTTATCTAAGGCTGATACCACGTGAGTTTTTCATTTGCTTGTAATCGCTAGGATGTTTATTCATGTTGTACTTGTTCAGGCCATGTTGAGGCAGCCATGTTGATGAAATTCCATGAGACTAGCTTTGGACAGGTTTAGGGAACTCAGTCTTACAGGAAACTTTCTGTTCCTTGATGTGTGATAAGAACTGCACTTCTTTTCTTTTTTTGTATTTTTTTTAAAAAAATTATTGAGCTCTACATTTTTTCTCTGCTCCCCTCCCTGTCTCTCTCTCCACTCCCCTCCAACCCTTTCCCAAGGTCCTTATGCTCCCAATTTACTCAGGAGATCTTGTCTTTTTCAACTTAGATTAGATTAGATCCATGAATGTCTCTCTTAGGGGTCTCATTGTTGTCTAAATTCTCTGGGATTGTGACTTGAAGGCTGTTTTCTTTGCTTTCTGTTTAAAAACTACTTATGAGTGAGTACATGTGATAATTCTCTTTCTGTGTCTGGGTTATCTCACTCAAAATGATGTTTTCTAGCTCCATCCATTTGCCTGCAAAATTGAAGATATTGTTATTTTTTTCTGCTCTGTAGTACTTCATTGTGTAAATGTACCACAGTTTTCCTTATCCATTCTTTGGTTGAGGAGCATTTAGGTTGTTTCCAGGTCCTACCTATGACGACAAACAATGCTCATTGCAGCATAGTTGAGCTCATGTCCTTGTGGCACAATTAAGCATCATTTGGACATAAACCCAAAAGTGGTATTACTGGATTTTGAGGAACATTGTTTTCTAATTTTCTGAGAAATCACCACACTGATATCCAAAGAGGCTGTACCAGCTTGCACTCCCACCAGCAATGCAAGAGTGTTCTCTTTACCCCACAAGCTCTCCAGCATAAGTAATCATCAGTGGTTTTGATCTTGGCTATTCTTATAGGTGTAAGATGGAATCTCAGAGTTGTTTTGATTTGCATTTCTCTGATGACTAAGGATGTTGAACATTTCGTTAAGTGTTTTTCAGCCATTTTAGATTCCTCTGTTAAGAGTTCTCTGGGACTGTACTCCATTTTTTTTATTGGATTATTTGTTCTTTTGATGACCAATTTCTTGAGTTCTTGGCAAAGGAGACCACTTCCAAAATAGAACCCCAGCAGTACAGACACTGAGAGAAACAATTAATAAATAGGACCTCCTGACATTGAAAAGCTTCTGTAAAACAGAGGACATGGTCAACAAGACAAAATGACAGCCTACAGAATGGGAGAAGATCTTCACTAACCCCACATCAGACAGAGGTCTGATCTCCAAAATATACAAAGAACTCAAAAACTTGGTAATCAAAAGAGAACTGCACTTTTGTGGGTATAAGCACAGATATTTAGCATGCCTTTAGGAATTGTGCTTTTTTAGTGATGGTTGGAGATTCTTCTCCAGGATCTAGGATTTCACTAACCGAGGTAGTTAGCTAGGTTTCCAGTACCAGCACATTTTTGAACTTTCATGTAATTCTTTGCACTTATATTTCAAAGGTGGAAGTAGCAAAATATTTTTTTGCAGAAACCGATGCCATGAAAATTCCATGAAATTATTTGTTTAATATATGACATAAAATTCTGATGTGGGATTCCCCTCTGTATACCATGGGTTATTAAGGAAACTTTCCTGAGCCCATGATACAGTAGAATAGAGCTGGTCAGGGAAAATTAAACTGAATGCTGAGAGAAGGAAGACAGAGTCACTGAGAAGCCATGGAGCAGCCGCCAGAGACAGACATACTGAAACTTGGCCAGTAAGCCACTGTCAGGTGGCAACAAACAGATAAATGGAGATGGGTTAAATTAATATGTAAGAGTTAGCTAATAAGAATCTAGAGCTAATGGGCCAAGCAGTGATTTAATTAATAGAGTTTCTGTGTGATTATTTCAGGTATATGGATAGCCAGGATACAAATAAGCGACCTTTCTTTCTTACTACAGAATTCTAGATTCTTCTCAGTTTCAATGAGGATAGTAGTCACTGACTTGTGAAGGGGAAACATTTCTCTGGTTTATTGTTGAAATTCTAGAAATAGTGTTCCTATGATTCTAAACTGAAACAGTTCTTTGTCTTTACTCATCCACTTTTTTCTCCTCAGTGTTTAAACCTGGCATTAAATGTTCATATGGCAGTCCACTGTTCTGTTTGTATAACATATCTCTGTTTATGAACCTGCTATATATGACTACATGTTATCGTTAAGAGGGCAGATAGGGTAAAATTCTATGCCTCTTACAGAATATATATTTTGGCATCCCTTTTTGACTTTCTTAAATTCTTGCTTCCATTCACTTTCCTCAATCTGTGATAACATAAATGGTTGCGTTCCCACAGTACTCACAATTATATGCTAACTTTTTATTATTTGGACATGATTGACAATTGCTGTTCTAGCATCTCTAAAACTAGAATGAGCCCTGATGAAAGGAAAATCTGTTTATTTAGACAGATATGAATATGGGATTTTTTTAATCATCATGTCAAAATATCATATCTCAGTGTCTTAAAGATGAATATAAACATATATGATCTGACAGATAATTTAAAATGTCGGGTATTCTGGGCATGATCTACAAACTTTAGTCAAATATTTCAGCCTCTTCAGTGAAGGTGTCTAAATCTTAGATTTATATTTTAACTGGAACATTTTTAATAAAGTATACTGCTTCACAAGCTCTGTATATTGTTGGGGTCATTAGTCAGGTCAACAGAACACAAAATTGATCTCCTTGAAGCAAGAAAAATCCTATAGCAGGCAGCCTTTAGACTTGACACAGCATTGACTCTTTCCTGAGGGTCTAAATAATTTCACTTCCCCTCCCAATACTTGCACTATAATATACAATCCATACATCTTACCTGAAGGTAAGGGCATTCGGAACTGGATATAACCTTATTGGAATTATTAAGCCATGATGGTAAGTATTCAAGAAATTGATCAGTACCTCCAAAGGAGATTCCTGAAAATAATTGCCTTGAACAAATGAGGAGAAAGCTCTAAAATACCATCTACTAAACAGAAAATGGTTTCACTATATTCACTAGACAGTGGATCTGCTTTGATCTTGAACTGCCCAGAAAAAGAAAAGATGACTCAGGACAGAAATAAGATCCCAGAGACAAAAGTTCATACCATAGGAACTGGAGTCAGTCCTAATAATGGAAATTTCAATATGAATCTCAATGAATTTCAGACTTGTTTGCTTCTCTTATTTCCCCATTTTGATAGTAATTTCTACTCAAATAAATAGCCTTAATATATATTATCTCTGTATATTGATTTTAAGTATTTAGGTAAAATTGTCTGGGCAACCAGCACTTGTCTCTTTTGCTTAAATGTTTCCAGAATAATAGGCCCTGAACCTAAGACATTGTCTCTGTGGTAACTCTATGAATTTTTCCATCCACCCAGATGAGGTTTAGATAGTGGGATCATGACTAGTACACTTCAGTTTGACAAGAATGAGCCTTGGGGGCATTTGGGTATGTGGGGGAGACATTCACATGCAGGACAGAATTTATTGGTGGGAAGAGGGTAGACAGAAATTTAGTTGCGATTAGTAAAGTGTACTGAAATTCAGATTATTTTTATGGTCTTCCTTGTGTTTTAAATGGAAAAGCCTCTGTGACAAATAGCCTGAATTAGAAAAGATAGTATTGAATTTCTGAGACAGATTATAAATGAGAATATGACTTTCATTTTGAGGCTTGAACCCGCACCCCTTCTCTTCCTTTCTCTCTTTCCCTTCTTCCCTGGCTTCCCCATATTATTTACTCTGGAGACAGCCAGTTGCTCTGTCATAAGAAACTTAATAAAGAGACCTTGGTACGGAGGAATTAATCCATGTGATTCAGAGGTTTTAGGATGGAACTATAACACATGTGCATTCAGAAACGGATGCTTCAGTCACATTCAAGCTCTCTGCAGACTTCTTTTCCAAATTTTGTAATCTTTTTGGATACTCTGTGCATAAAGTATTCAGGAAAAAACACATTCTTGATTCTTGAACTTCGTTTGATAGGAGAAATGCCTCTTGTTTAAGGTTGCAAGCTTTGAGTGATTTGTTACATAGCATTTAATAAGTAATATAATCACCAAGTACTCATCAATGTTTTACCAGATGTTCTCCTTTCTATAAGATTTGGACAGAGTTCATGAGAGAGCATACAATTAACAATCTAACCTCTGATTCAGTTGAGGCTCATTCTTAAAAATAAAAAGCATGAGGGGAAAAATTAACCACTGGACTTTTCATTGTGAGAAATTGATGGTTAAATATACACTGGAAAACCCAAGTGCACTGTCTAATAAGGGCCTTTAGGGGAACTGCAAACTTTAGATCATCACTGTCACCATGAACTATAATAGTTCTACAGATACATGAGAGGGACTGAAGGGGGAAAAATCACTCTGCTGCTTTTGCTACTGGTGGGTCCAGACACCTGGGAAGGTGTAGAATGGGAGAAAACACATAAATTCCAGAAAATGCCACATGGCTTCAACATTGTTTATCAGCATAGCTAAGAAGGTATAAGAAACTGGCCTCTGCTTTACCCTTGCTCTAAAGAAAAGGAGACCCGGTGAGTAAGCCTCATCAACTTAGACCATGAAACCCAATATGGACAAGTTCAACAGAAACATTTGGGTTAAAAGTGTTTTAACCAAAATCTGACAGTGCCCCAGTACCTCCTTGTCCTAACTGCAAGGCAGATGATGCTTCTCTCTTAATACTAAAAGTGGGAAGGAGAGCTGATGGAAATGAACAGGAAAGACACTTCCTCAGGCCGAAAAGAGTCACCACAATAGGGAACTGGAATGTGAGAACACTAAAAACAGTCAGGGGAGTCTGCTTGCCCTTGCATGAGCTCAGTCACTCCAGGTGGGATGATATCACTGGATTGGCAAAAATGTATTAGACAGGAACACAAGAATATATAATAAACGGATGCAAGATTATAAACTCCAGTGGTGGGGGAAAGCACGCAGCAGGTGTAGCTTTAATCCTATCAAATTTGACCCAAAAATGCATGCTCAGGTACAGGCCTGCAAATGACAAAACTGTATAGGCCAGATTTCACATAATGACACATCCAATAACTATCATACAGGTATACACACCAACAGTGAAAGCAGGAGAGGATGTCATCAACAGTTTCTACACATATCTACAGAACAAGGTCAGCAGAGTGTATAAGAATGACATAGTGATCATTATAGGTGAATTCGATGCAAGAGAGGCATTCAGAGAAAGAATCAACTATAGTGTCATGGGAATGTATATATATGGATTCAGACAAAGGAATGATGGAGGGGAACAACTGTTTGACCTCTGCTATGCAAATAACTTGAACATATCCAACACAAAATTCAGCAGGCCAAACCATCAATATGCACACATGCAGCCAAATTGACTACATAGTGGTCAGCAGGAAACAGCTAATCATTTCGTACTGCTGACTTAGAGTCAGGTCACCAACTTGTTATGGCCAACATTTAACTAAAACTTAGGAGAGGCACACAAGACAAGATGAACTGGAAGATCAATTGTAAACAACTGATGAACGGAGCTGTACGGAGAGAGTATAAGAGAACCACTGGGGGGAAAAAGATGAGGAAAATCATTAAACAACTCTTTACAGATATAGAAAGCAAATGGAAGAAAATCAAAAGAGCTATACAGGAGGCTTTCAAGGAGATACTTGGTTATGCAAAAGAAGCAACACCAGTAGAATGGTTTACTGCAGAGACAATCAAACTAGCAGAAGAAAGAAGGAAGCTAAAGATCAAATGAAGAGGCAATCCACAGGAAGCAAAACATCACAACTATCTTTACAGGGAAGTCAAAAGAGATTGAAGAAGGAGAGACAGCTGTATATACAAGGTATATGCAAAGAGGTTGAAGAGGCTAGACTCCATAATAAAGCACATCTTGTCTACGAAGCTATCAGACAGATAACTGTCAGATATGCTCCTCAGATTCAGGTGATTAAAGATGGGCAAGGTCATTAAATAACAGAACCATGTGAAGTATAGAAAATACGGAGACAATACTGTGACACTCTATACAATGACCCTAGTTCTGTCAATGTAGACTACAACAAGAAACACTTCAGCAGCCACTCAAATATCAGAGACAATGAGTAAATATTAAATTTTGGCAGGAGCAAGGAGAGGAAGGTATCATGAAAGCAAAATGCAGGAAGGCCCTCTGCAGTAGAGGACATCACGGTGGAGGAGTGGGAGGTGGCTACAATAGGCTCAGGGGCTGAAGTACTTTTCAGGCTCCTCAGAGAGATATGAGAACATGAAGTGATTCTCACAGAAAGGAAGTACTCAATCAGAATTCCCATCTGGAAAAAGAAGGGAGATATTGAGAAGACTGAGATCCAACACATGGAAAGGGCGGACACGGATTTTAACTTTGTAATAAAGAGTAAGAACCTCAACCAAACAGTCAACTTTGTCTATTTGGGAGGAATTCTCAGGTCAAAGGAGGGAACTATTTCAGAAGTCAAGAGGCGGATAGGGAATAGGGATAGCCAGGGCTGCATTCCAGGTACTAGGAAAGGTTTGGTCAGCAAGAAACATAACGATAACAACAAAAAAATTACAGGGATATGAGACACTTGTCTTGAGCTGCCTTCCTTATGACTCTGAAACCTGACAATGAAATGCTCCTCAGAACAGCGGCTGAATGTGCTTGAGGAGGCATATCTCAGGAGGATTCTAGATGTCACACGAAGAGAGGGGTTATGCAAATATGACATTAAGAAACTTTTCCATCTGCAGAAGAAAGTAAGCTACAGAATACAGCAATGGCGCTTGAGATACTTCAGCCATGTTATGAGAGTGGATGGTGGCAGATACATAAAGAGAGAACTACTTGGAGGAGTGCATGGGATAATGTGAAGAGGAAGTTCCAAAAATGCATAAAGGAAGACTGTGGAACCTTGGGTATGACAATAACATAAGCATCTAGAAATGCCCAGGGTAGGAACAGCTGGAGACCTTCCATAAAGGGCTGTCCATATATGCTTAAGCATTCCTGGGGCATAAATGAATAAATGAATTTACTTTTCTAGTTACTTTGACGAAATACCTGACTAAAAATTAAAAACAAAGAAACAAACCTGTGATAAAGTTTAGTTTATCAAGTTAAATTCTTTAAGGAAATCAAGACTTATTTTGGCTCCAAGTTTGAGGATTCAGTCCATCATGGCATGGAAGTCACTGCTGTGCAGATATAAGCATCTACACTCAGACCTAGTCCAGCTGGCATGGGATAAAACCGGACTCGCTGAACATAGTGGACAATGAGGACTGCTGAGAAGTCAAGAACAATGGCACTGTTTTTTTTGTTTGTTTGTTTGTTTGTTTTTTTTGTTGTTGTTTTGTTTTTGTTTTTCGAGACAGGGTTTCTCTGCGGTTTTGGAGCCTGTCCTGGAACTAGCTCTTGTAGACCAGTCTGGTCTCGAACTCACAGAGATCTGCCTGCCTCTACCTTCCGAGTGCTGGGACTAAAGGCGTGAGCCACCACTGCCCGGCTGGCACTGGGTTTTGATCCTACTTCATGTACTGGCTTTGTGGGAGCCTAGGCTGTTTGGATGTTCACCTTACTAGACCTGGAAGGAGGTGGGAGGTCCTTAGACTCCCCACAGGGCAGGGAACCTCGTCTGCTCTTTGGACTGATGAGAGAGGGGGAGTTGATTGGGGGAAGGGGAGGGATATGGGAGGCGGTGGTGGGGAAGAGACAGAAATCTTTAATAAATAAATAAATTAATTAAAAAATGTTTTGAGAAATGCATCATGAGGCAATTTCCTCGTTACTCAAACATTGTAGAAAACTCTTACACAAGGTGAGATGACTACAACATCCCTAGATGATGTAATCTTATGGAAGTACTGTGATATTTGTAGTCCATTATTGTTCAGAACCCCACTATGGACCACAAAACTGCATATCATTGGTGTATTGAAATAAATTCAAGATAACTAGAAAAAAAAAGCATCTACACTCAAGAGCAGAGAATTGAGTAATGTGCTCAGCTTGATTTTTCCTTTGTACTAACTGTTATACCAGTGCATGTGATAATGTTGCTCACATTCGGAGCCGGGGGGGGGGGTCTTTCGGATCAATTAATCCTCTCTGGGAACATATCATAGACACAAACAAAATTAACTCTCAGGACTGCTCATTTTTCTCAGTCTCTAACCATCTCTCTGGCATCTTCTGTTGTTACCACATCATTTTCAATTACAGAAGAATGAAAATACTTATTCAGCTTTGTTTTTCATAAAGAGAAGAGTTGTATTTTTATTGTCGGTGACCTTATCTCTGATCAAGGTGTATGCTGCTTAGCTTCCACCTGTGTGCCCTGACTAAGATGGTGTATGAGTGCTCCAATGTTCTTTAGTGTAGAAGATCACTTTGAGACAATCTGAATGAGTGAGGCAACCTCAGAAAATAAAGTTTAACTTCACATTTCGAAAGTGACATTTTAGCTACTTGTAAAGATATGGGAAAGAATTATAACTTGGGAATAACCTTTAGTTCTTCCAGCCATCTTTCAGAGGTTACACCCACAACCATTTTGCCCTTTTCCAATCAGGAAGCAAAAATTTATATCTATGTAGCATCAAAGCCTTTTGGTTATAATCAAAACGAACATAAAGGTGAACATTTTCATTAGTGCATGTCATGGACATTGTAGAGCAAAGAATCATTACCTTCCCCTGTCCAATCTGTCTTCCCTGAGGAGCCATTTAAAGAGGGTGGCGGGGTAGTGTGAGCCTTCCAACTACTAGAAATAAGTTTTAAAGTTGCACAGGAAGGTTCTCAAGGAATGCTGGTGTTTGCCTGATTCCAGCAGCAGAAATGCGTGAAACAACCACAAGTCAGGGACATGTGATGACTCCATGTCAGGAGTAAGGCATTCAGCTCTAAAATCAGGGTCATGGATTGAAATCTAAGCAATAGATGTGAGTCCTAAACTCGTGGAAAGAGTTAAATTTTTTTCTATGTATTTAATTAATCATGGTCATTGGGAGCAAAGAAATAAGGATAATGCATCATGTGTCTGGACCCATTGAACACTTCACAGTTGCACAAAATCTATACAAGAATTCAAATATTTTGATTCCAGATCACTAAGAAAGAACTTTGCCGTAGAAGTTTAAGGCTACCAATTAAAAGTTTTTGGGAAAGAATCAATTGTTGTTTGAACAAAAATTGATCATTACTTTATTAAAGGCCACAAAATTACCTTTTAAGCTAACAGATTCATGAATAGATGTCCGTGTTCAATTGTTATTTTCACAAAGGATTAATATGTTAACTGTCAATCGCTAAACTCAACATGTTGTAGAAGATCAGTTATTCCTAACTTTCTACAGATTAAAATTTGCATGAATTTCTGTTACATAGGTCATTGCATTCTAGTTCACTGTATTCTGATGAATAGTGGTAGGCTTGCCAAAATGAACATATTGGTATTATAGTTTTAAAAATTGCATATCTACATTTTTCATTATATAAGAAATGATATGTTTCTGAACACACATTTTACTAATGAAAGAGCACATATGAGTGGGTACTGTGTTCAGGTACCCAGAGGATGCCTGCAACTGCACATTATACTTAACCCCATGCATACCATTATTTTCTGGACATACTTATGGTTATTTTAGCTCATAAACTAAATATAGTAGCATATTAATGATACTATTAGATATAAAGAGGAATTATAATAGCATTTTCTGTATTTAAAGTTCTATAAATGCCCCCTCATCTCTTTATATTGGCCTCATCATCTCTCCATGTGTACACATGAGATGAGACAATGCCAGTATGATGAAGTAAGCTAAGTGACATTGGCACTGAACACAGCATTAGGTTTTATTGACATGTGTAATTTGTGGGTTATCAGTTGATTGTGAATAACTGAAAGTGGAGAAAGCCAAGCGTCTATAAGGCAAGACTACTATAAGAACATTAATTTATTGTTAGACACTACACATTCCATATTATTTCATTTCATTGTGTTGATTGCTTGAATAATCTTACATAGTGGCCATCACCTCAAAAATTTTATAATTGAAAAACACAGAAGTCAAGATTTTATAGTTGGTATACGATTCAGCTGATATTTAAAACCAACTTTGTCTAAATCCTGATCTTTGGTGGCCCATTTAGTTAAAGCCTTTATGCTTCTTTAGACTGACAACTTGTCAAGTGCCTTCCTATTATCACTTTGTAATCTGGGTGGTTTGAATGAGAATGCCTTCCATAGGCTCAAGTGTTTGAATACCCAGTCCTCCAGTCAGGTAAGGGCTCCTTTTTTTTTTTTTTTTTTTTTTTTTTTTTGGCTGGGGGCTAATGAGGCACTGTTGGAGAAAGCATGTCTTGTCACTGGAGGAAGGTTTTGAGAGCTTAAGGTCTCTCTTATTTAGTCTGCTACTCTTGCTTTTTGCTTGCATTTGAAGATGTGAATTTTCAGCTTCTACTCCTGCTGCCATGATGGACTCTTTATTCCTCTGGTATCAAAAGCCCAAATAAACTCCTCCTTCAGTAAATTGCCCTGGTCATGGTGTTTTATCACAGCAATAGAAGAGTGTTAATATAGTGACCTTCTTTTTCATATGGGACTTGCTTTTATCAAAGAAATTATCAAAGAGGTGGCACAATCAAGGCTTGAATTGAGTTTGCATAGTGGGACCTGGATGGTTTTCCTTCTGTTTTTGCCATGAGATCTTATCTCAGCAGATCTGTTATTTCCAGATGAAGATGAAAAACACATGGAGCAGAGCCTTCCCGGATTTACTGTCCAAAGCAAGGAAGTAAAGAACAATACTTCCACCTGCCAGTGAACTGCAGATGAGCAAATTCAGGTTCAATGGAGTTCAGCCTAGGCCAATTGTATCTGAGATGTTTATAGATGTGTGGGATGAAAGGACAAACAAGTGCTGCTCTATAGGAGGAGTATTTTGATGTGCTTGCAATTAATACAAACAAAAACCTGTGGCTCTTTCCCCTGCATCCAGAATGCATGTAAAAGGTACTTAAGACCATTTTGATGTTTCTGTGCTATTTGGGGATAAAAGAAGTTTGATATTTACCCTGAAAGGTAAGGTTGGCCATATTAAGGTGGTTTAATGATTTCTCCATCAGAAAGCAATACTTTCTGTTCTGTGTTAGTCTACTTAACATGAGAACTAAACTGAGGGAAAGCATGCTGTCTGGACACATTGACTCATTGATACACAGATGGATATGGCTATCTCAGGACACTCCTTTGTCTGTCCTTCTTCTGTAAACACTGCTGAAGGAAACTGCTTCTTAGGGAAGTGTCGATGTTCCACTAAGAACTGGGGAATGCCAGCTTATGGCCAAATTTAGTCATTTGTTTATTTTAGTGTTAGAAATAACTGAACACATATCTATTCATTACACATTGTGGATTGCTTCTTTTGATCTACAATTAGTCATGTCGAGAGATGAAATACCTTATAAACATCTTATAAGAAAGATCATATGAACATAAACACCCCTATTTAGAAAATACTTGCTAATCCTTGCTAGAAATCAACCTGAGGATTGCAACCTCAAGTGGTCATTTCCTTTTCGCTGGGGACAGTCTCCTAACACAATAAGAAAATGCATATTACATTATGGTTCATGACAGTAATAGAATTATAATTACAAAGTAGAAATGAAAATAATTTTATGGTGGTGAGTCACCACAACATGAAGAGCTGTATTGGAAGCTTGCAGTATTAGGAAGGTTGAGAACCACTGCTCTAAATGCTGTAAATAGGAGCATGGCTTATGAACTCCGATTAGAGAGGAGTAGGAAAGTATAGCTGGATAAAGAGAAGGTAGAATATATGCAAAACTGCAGTTTGTGTTGTATTTATAGATATAGATGGGAAAAAACATGACGTCTAGGAATTTTCACTCACATCTCATTTGAGATTTGAAACCATTGGTTCTGTCACTTGTCAGCATCAGAATACTGTTTAATAACTACCTTACCTTAATAAAACCTTATTCTCATACAGGATATTTTAAAAAATTAATGCCATCTGAAAATTTTTAACTTGATTTGTAGGTAGAAATTTGAGACAAGAAATATGGGTCATTCTGGAAAGTTAGCCAAACCTGGATTTATTTTGGAAAAAATGTCTGGTATGTGTATGTTAGCATATAATTATAAAAATATTTTTATTCTCTCTCTACATATAGGTAATGTAGATAGATAGATAGATAGATAGATAGATAGATAGATAGATAGACAGGCAGAGAGATGTAGATAATATATGTGAGTTAGTATACACTCTGGGATGTTTAAATACATTTTTCATTGATCCCAATGTCCCATTGTAAGTGTGTGTGTGTGTGTGTGTGCCCACATGAATGTGTGTATATATTTAAAGTTATTCCTTAGCCGTTTTCCCAATAGTTAATATGTTTGAATCTAGAATAGAGTACATACATTACTATAGAGCATATATTATCTGTTGTGTGCATCCTCCAGTCCCAGCACATCTCAAAGAACCAAGTAATTGCTGTCCTCATTTAAAAGTTTGTCTAGTTGTTACCATTCAGATTACAGTTGGTGGCTGCTTCCCCAATCCATTTGCTTGTTCTTTGTCTGTTTTCACACTCCTACAAGCTGTGTAATCACTCATTCTTTCTCATTTATCACAGCCTTTCCCAGTCCTGACTACACTATCTCCCCATTTTTGTCATGGTGCACTGGTACATTACAAATACAATTAAGCCTCTTACGATACATCAGCTTTTGGCCAACAGAGCTCGGCTTCAAGGTTGAAAGATTTCTGATATTACCTCTGATATCAGTTCTTTCCCATTTATCGGCAGTGTCTGGACTAATGCAGCAATGTTGCATTAATTAAAGGAAGCATCTCGTAATACTGCTGTTTTTGCAGGGCTGACACAGAATCAGGGGGCTGATGCCTGCTCATGTTTTAAGAACCATTTATCACCCATGTCATCCCAAAGCAGCCAGCTGTCTGAGCCAAGCTTCATTTGCATTTCATCAGCCACAGCCTCTTTTTTCCCCCATCTCCCTCCCATGTCTTTGTATAGCAGCTTTAATTTTTAAAGCACATTTTCAAAGAAATAGCTCAGCTAAAATTAGTATGCTATGGAGAAAGATGATTTGAATAGCAGACATCCAGCTCCAACTGATGAGGGCCCAACTAGGTCTGAGAAACTAAGCTTTGGTTTCGTGCTTTCTCTCAGTGAGCTGGTAGAGTGATGGTGAGGGCTGTAGCCACTATCCAACTCCCTAGGTATGCTCATGCATTTTATCTATATGTGCACTGTCCAATATCAAACATAAAGTTTCCATTTCGTTCTCTGCTCGTGAAAATGGTTTATTAGAGTGACAAGTGAAGTGTATTTGATTCATTTTCATCACTCATTCTGCACTCGGCCCACTCTTCTCCCACCCCATTTTCACATTCTGCACCCACCTCCATGTATCAAAGCTTTTGTAGACGGATTTCGACAGTAGATCCAATTTTCCAATGCAGAGGAAATCAGCTTATGTAGCTGTGCAATTCAAAACTATTTTGAAATGAAATTTGCATTCCCTTTTATAATTTCAAAGCATGTAAAATGGCTATGCTTAAACACACGCTTTGATTATATCACTCCCTTTTCATACACATCTTAGTAACTCTAGAAAAAACTAAACTGTCAGTATCAAACCATAAGCAATAACTGAACATGATTCACCTTCGTAGTAAATCTAAAAGAGTTTAAGAGTAGCAGGGGACTGGGGAGTATAGAGAAAGTGTGAAAGAAAGACCTTTTACTCAGTGCCATGGACTTTGTTTATCCTCAAAGTTTTGCCTAAACCAAATCTCTGGAGATCACTTTTAGGGTCAATTATACTTTTTTATGTCTTTTTTCTTAACCCAGATGGTCAGCAAGAGTGGACACCTGTCTCCCACTGAGGCCATTTGAAAAGGGAATTTAGCAGGCTTCCCTGATAAAGCCCTTCAGTAACTGTGGGGGTACTTTCAGATTCCACTCAGTGACCCAGAAACTTGGAAGCTCTATGTCTTTATCTAATCCCTCTGGATTTCTTATCTCAGTAGTTAATTATTTCAACAAGTTTTTTTCCCAAAGAAAGTGATCTTTTGAAATTCCTATTAAACTGGGCAGAAAAAGTAGGAAATTTAGTTTCTATCCAGAGCACATTTTAAGATGCATGTCATTTTAAAATGTAATTACCAATAAATCATTTTGAACAACCCACACGTGCTTTCTAATAAACTCACTACAAGTTTGATAACTAGGTCAGTGTTAATGATTATTGGTGTGTGGTGGATAAACTATTCCAGTATCAAGGCGCAGTGCATTTTGAGAATAATAAAATGTATGTGAGTAGGGAAACAACCATGATACTAGAAATTATTACATGAATATGTGGTTTGTTTTCCATTTGTTTGAAATCTTCAGAATTTCAAAAGTAAATTTTTTCATTCTGTACTGTTTGTTGACATGTCTTTTCAACATTAATTATCCCATACCTTTCCACATATTCTGCTCATGCCTTTATTTCTTATCCATCTTTATTTTGATTGATGAAATAAGACTGTTGTATTTTGAGGGGAATTTTCCCCTTTCACTTTTCTGTAGATGGAGGCTGCTTGTTTGTTCTTGGCTCCCTAGACCTGAAATAATCACACAGAAACTGTATTAATTACAACACTGCTTGACCAATTAGCTTATGCATATTTCTAACTAACTCCTATAGCTTAAATTAATCCATTTATATTATTTTGTATTTTGCCACAAGGCTCATTGTTTACTGGTAAAGTTCTCCAGCCTCTGTCTCTTTTGGTAGCTACATGGCATCTCTCTGATTTTGCCTACTTTCTCCCAACATTCACTTAACTTTTCTTCCCTGCCTAACTCTATTCTAACTTGCCACAGACCAAAGCAGCTTCTTTCTTAACCAATGATAACAAAGCATTCAGAGCATACAGAGCGGAATCCCATATCACCTCTGTACCTGCAAATCTCCACTTGTATTATCGGTCTTCCAGCCAAATCAAAAATTATTAAACCATGCTCTCCTTCTCAAGCTATTTTCTTAATATTTTTTGTAAGTGTTTTCCTTGTTACTACTTTAATTTGATTTCCTGCTTTTTCAAAATCCTTGGAAATTTATGGATTTTGAAAGAATAAAGTCAGTGCTGCAGACATTTATAAGAGTTGATTTATTGAAACCCATTTATTTAGTTTCTTATTTAGTTTAGTGGATATGTTCTCCTTTTGAAAGTCAAACCATTGTCTCTTGATAATACAATTTATTGTTTTAAACATTGCATGGATATGTATATAAAACTGTATTTTGAGATAAAAGTTTTATTTTAGGATACCTTTTGATTTCTATAAAAATTGTACAAAATATCCCTATGAATCTCAGAGCCATTTTTTTTGTCTTTGTAATCTCTTACACTGGCATAGTCTGCAAACAGAACTTCAAAACCCAATATTAAATCTTATTAATTAAAATTGATACATTGTACAGATTTTCTTACTTTTCAAGGAATGCCATTTGTCATACAAAGAGAATGGGAATAAGAGTGCCAGCTCCACTTCTAGTTTTATTTCTGCTGCTGTATCAAGCAGCCTGACTTAAAGCAATATTGGGTGAGGAAGAATTTATTTCGCAGTGCTTTTGAGAGAAATCAAGGCAGGAACTTAAAGGCAGGAAATACCTACAGCTAACAAACTCACTTCACAGCTAAAGAAGCATGACAGGAACCATGGAAGATGCTGCTTGCTGGTTGGATCACAGGTTCATTCTAAGCTAGATTTCTTATACAGTTCAGGATTGCCTGGCTGAGGAATGGTGCTACCAACAGTGGACTGGGTCACCCTACATCCACTTACAATCAATACAATCACTCACATGTTAATTGTACCTAAAGAATTTCCCAACAGATCCTCTTCCCTATTAATTTTATGATATGTCAGATTGACAGCTAAAACCGGCTAGGATGGCCCTAATATCACAACTGTAACTATGGGATACCTATAGTATTAAATCATGACATTATCCAATTCGTTAACCAGGAGATTTAAACAAAATGTTATAGTGGATATTAAAAGTAAGTAAAACCATAGTGGCTTCCTCATTGATGGTGTAGGAGGACTAAATATTATGGATAAAAATGCATCCTTAGTGTACAATTTGGGGTATAGTATATTCTCAATAAAGGTTGGATTTTTAAATTATTACTAAATTTTACATCTGTGAAACACAAGCATCACCATCCTAATCAGTGTGGTCACTGGATAAGAACAAGGCATATAGCTCATCAGTAAACACTTGTTTATCATGTTTCAGTTCAGTTCTACTATGGTTCAGTTCCTAATGTGCATGTGCACTTGCATGGTTTTTTTTTTTTAAAGATTTTAATGTTTTAGTTACCATTTCCCAAATAGCTGAGAATTACTGAGGAATTAAAACTTTTTTGCTGAAATATGAAAGTTATTATTGTTTCAATAATAATGTCGTAAGCTGAGTATGCAGAGGGAAGCAGAGTTCAGGGATCCTCAAAATCCTGATTTGAAGGAACAAATCTTTGATTTTCTTGTTGTCCGCAGATTTGTGTCATAAAATCTCAGCCTAAGGATTTGCTTTCTGTTACATTTGTTGAGAAAATATAAGAAGAAAAAGATAAAAGGTAGCTAAAAGGAGTTCAACAATTCTATGATAATAGAATCAGACTGGAAAATATGAACAGATTGAAATGCACCTATAAAAACATCAAATGGCTGCTATCATTCTAAACTTGCATGAACCATACAGGCGGCACGTGTAGAGGAAAGACTGGGCAGGGTTTCTTATCTTGAAGAAATTTTTCTAACAGAAGGTTTTCACTATTTGCATGTTTAGAAAGGAAGATCTGAGGAAAAAACTCATATGCATCTATTCTGGGATGAATGATGCTATCTACTCAGAGATAGATGCCTGTTCATGCATGGCTTTGTTTTCTGTCCATTGTTACAATGTTGCATAGAACATTGGACACCGGTCTGAACCTAGCTGCCCTGTACTAAAGGAAATTCTCCAGGTACAGGAAAAGAGAAGATCACATTGCTTTCCACAAAATTTGAATATAATCATACTCTGGATAGGCTTATTGTGTTTTAGAGTTGCATATTTATAGCTATAAAAGAAACATTATTAAAATTTGTATGGTTTAAAATTCAGTAGCAATTGTAAACTCAAAATTTCTTAGAGTCGTAAATTGTTCTGAAGTAGATCAGGTCCTGTAAGGTACTATGTTTTGTTAAGGAAGAGACTTTTTTTTTAGTAGGAGGAAGGTGCTTGGATTGAGCTGTGCTGTGAGATCTATCATATTCTATTATGCATAGCCCTTTACTGAGACTTTTTTAAAAGAAGTAACATCACTCCTGTCCCTACGGTAGCACATATTCAATCAACATCTGCAAATATTATCAATTGGACTTCACATAACTGCTGCTACTGAAAACAAACAAAAAATGCAAAAACAAACAAACAAACAAAAAACAATATGAGCTATTCAGTAACAAAAAAGTAATTTAGGAGCATTGGACCTCACACCCAAATGTAGTTCCTACTTGCATATATGAAAATAAACAGAATTTAATCATATTTTTTAAATTTATAGGGATTCTAATGGATATAATTAACTTAAAATATAAATTTGTCCATACATATTTGAGAAAATAAGAGCATAAAATGATGTAGTAGTAGCAATCACAGAGTGACTTTCACGCTTTACAATTCTGAGCACTGTCTACAACAGTGTCTTTAGTTTGTCTTGGTAGATGAGAGGTAAGGACTCGAACTCTTACACAGAGTACAGTCTTCTTCTATGCTCAGCCACTGGTCTGTGAAAAATTAACCTTGGCTTTCCCCCTCTCCTATGTGCATCATTCAAAAATGCTGATCTGAAGTACTAATCACACATAATTTTCTCCTTTTGCGTGTTTAGATTACACACACAAAGGTTGATTATTGTAGTCTCATGTATTTGATGTCTATATAGAATGAAACACAGAGATCCAGCTACGAATGTACTTCATTGCAGGTCTGATTGAGGAGACTAACAATTTGATTATTTTTCTTTATACACTTACATTAATTTTGCTAACATAAGCCTGATGTAGTATTTGTAACTATACAGCAAAAATCTCATTGACCTGAGAAGTACTATAGAGAAGTATGAAATTAAAATTGCAAAAATTATTAAACCAGGCCAGATAAAAGCAAAAATATAAACAAACTGTACTCTAATATTCATATAATAAATGAATAAAGATTAGCTCACGCTTATTTTTTTCTTATTTGTTGCTGATACAGTGAAGGTGTCTCATAGCTCCTGAGCTCAGTCTGATCTTTTCGTGAATATTGAAGGGTGGAGAGGATGGCCTGAGAGAGAATGCAAACTGAGACAAAAATTGTGGAGAAGCCACATTTTGAAAATCCTTGTGCATCAAGTTTCAAGTTCCTATTCAGCACAGTTTTAAGAATTTTTAACATAAGTCAATGTGAACTAGCATATGGACTAAGTTTCTTTTAAGTTTCTCATGGATTTAAAATATAAGGGATAAAGATCATTTGGCCAATATGTTTTCAGTTTTGAAAAACTTCCAAATGTTTAAAAAAATACTCTTCAGAACAACCAAATCCATATGCTCATAGGTTTTCCCATAGTCACTATTGAATGATGAGAAGTACTTGAGTTGAGACAAAATGGGTGGAGACATGGTACATATGTTGTGAGAAAACTCAGTGGATATTTCCAAAAATTGGCTAAAACTTAAATTTGGTCCTTATGGCAACTTAACCAAAAGAATCTAACACTTCTATTTTTAGCTACGATATTAGTCTGTCACAAAATGATCCCATGACCACTCCAGTAATGGAAAAAGGCAATAATATGAAAACCACACAATCTCCCTTAGTTCGAAGGTCTCCTGCTCTCTGTGGATAAGAAAGGTTTGACGGTATGAGCATGGAGCTGAATTATTTCCTGACACATCAGTTTCAGTACAGATGAAGCAGGAGGAACATATGTCATCTGCATCACAAATACACTGTAGATTCCCTCATGGCATCTGAAAACTATGTTATATAACTATGTACATTTAAAACAATAATAGGACATTAAATTCTGTCAAAGAAGTATGTTGATATACTTAAAACAAGAAGGAGAGTTCTAAATCAAGAGGACAGGATGGAAGAAGGACAGGAAGTTGGGCAAGTCCTGGATGAAGAGTAAAGGGTGAGTTTGGAGTGTTACACATATACACACACATACATGATGAAAATACATCTATTCATGGAAAAATTTTCAGTTAAATAAATTATATTTTAAAAACTTAAACACTCAGCAGAGGCAGAGAGCAGAAAGCAGAGGCAGAAAGACCACAATAAGTTCAAGTTCAAACTTATCAATAACGTGAGTTCTAAGCTAGTTGGGGCTATACATTGAGATATTGCTTTAAAAATAAAATCAAATAAAAGTCTGAATTTGGTCTTTTAATTAATATATTTAAATATATTAATTATTCATCCCCTATCTTGTACCAGAAATTCTAGGAAATTGGATACATTAGTATATTAATAAATAGCACATCCATACCCTGTCTGCCCTTGTAGAGGTATGAAAGTATCTCCCAAAGCTAACTTTTCTCATCACATTTTTCTGGCTTTGTATTCCAAATATGGTAAATCCAGTCTAGTGATTTTTCTTTAACTAAACCCCAATAACAACATTATTTTCATTACTCTAAAGCATGATTTTCCTCTTAAGGAAACTTCAGTAGCCATTCTTCTGGTTATAAAAACTGCAATAAATTCCTAGAGGGTTTTATGTCATTAGTATCAGTATGATCACCAATAAATTTAGTTGTGATTTTTTTTCCAAAACCCATTCTACTTATTTCCACCCATTCTGCACTACTATATATGTATCATATGCTTAGGTGAGTGCATACATCCATAACATATAGACAGAAAGGAGGTTGGTAGAAGGAAGGAGATGAGGACAGAGTAAAGGAAGAAGGAGAAAATATGGAGATGAAGCTAGTTAAGGCATACAATTCATTGAGAAAAAATTGTTTATGAAACTCAGTACTATGTATACTGACTATATACTAATTAATTAATATTGCCATATAGCATGTATATTAATTAAAATGGGGGAACACGGGGCTATTATTTGGCTACATAGTGAATGGTTGGCTTAGTGCCATCATGTGGGTGGCTGTTCCTTGTCCTATTTCAACATGCTAGAATAAAACTCAGTGACTTCAAACAAAGGCTGTGATTTTTTCCTGCATCAGCATTCATGTACAGACAAGAATGGTGGGTTGCTTCATCGATGTTCTGTTTGACTTCACCTGGGTTAGGGTGCGTGTGGCTGGAAAATGCATGCCACAGTAGCTTACTCACAATGGAAAGCTGTTGCTGGAACTCATATGTGGTTCAGCACTAATTCCTCCTTACAACTACACTTCCACATCCTTGCTTGGCTTTCTTGCAGCTGAAAGCTGGATTTAAAAAAAAGTCTCCAGAAATTCAGGAAGCAGAGAGTGCCAGTTGCACTTGTTAAGGGGCACACTGTAATTTTGTTGTTTCTTGGTCAAAGCAGAGATCTTTTATATACAAAGAAAAGAACACCTGATTTCATAAGTGACTTACCCAGGGATGCTTGAGAATGATTCAGTGACTATTTAAGC
Source organism: Microtus oregoni (assembly GCF_018167655.1). Lineage (NCBI taxonomy): Eukaryota > Metazoa > Chordata > Mammalia > Rodentia > Cricetidae > Microtus > Microtus oregoni. The sequence continues at coordinate 15,801,450 of NW_024543089.1, forward strand.
TCTTCTTTTTCCACATCCTTATGCCTCTGTTCCTTTACTAATCCTTCTTAGGATGTCCTTCTGTTGAGTTTATGTACAAAAGTTCTATTCATTCCATCATGAAACAAGTCATGTTGCCTTATTAGAAACCCAATATCTTAGTGTTCTTTTTTCTTAATTACTTTACTCTCACTAATCACTGTCTGCTTCACTGAAATGTTGAGTAGATTTTGTATTTATTGTGGTTAGGAATCGTGTATCACTCTGTAAAAGCCTTTAAATCAAAAATAATGAAGCATCTTACCCTGGAATATTGAGGAAATAATGACCAAATAATTAAACCGAGATGAAGCCACCTCACATTTCCTTTCTGTGAATTAATGTTGATTATTCATGATGAAAGTAATGTCTATTTTTAGAGTAATATATTGTATGAGAAAGTCACCTGAACAACCATTCAGTCAGCTACTTTTACTTATGGGAACACCTAAAGCAGGGCTTCTACTATTTCTTTAGTAAAAATGACTTGGTTGGGAAATTCTCTGCTCTTTGACCATTTAGGAGCTTCTGAAATAGCTATGAGAAATGTGGAGGTGGAACAACCTCTTTCAGATGTAGTTAATGGTGTGCATAACCCAGAGCACAACAGTTCCTAGCTCTGTCAAATGTAGCTAAGCATGACGTCATTGGGGAACATCTAGTCTTATCCTCCCCATCATTACTTCAATGTTTACACAATTCTCTCTAGACTAGCCCAATCCCAGTGATGACATGCTCCCCTAGAACTAAGAAATATCCATTATCACAGGTGAAAATGTCAACAAATAGTAGATGGCCAAGACATCTCTTGAATCTATAGGACACCAAATTCCAACAGTTACTTGGTGCAGTACATTAATTATAAGCAGTCATTTGGTGTAGGAGATCCTTCTGTCTATGTGTTGTTTCCATTGGTTAACAAAGAAACTGCTTTGGGCCTATAGCAGAACTATAGAGAAACAGAGCTAGGCAGGGAAAACTAAAGGGAATGCTGGGAAGAAGAGATGGAGGGAGACACCATAGATGCCGAAAAATCACAGACATGTGGAGATACACAGATTTAATGAAAATACATTAAATTAAGATGTAAGAGTTAGCCAATAAAAAGTTATAGCTAATGGGCCAAGCAGTGATTTAATTAATACAATTTCTGTGTGGTTATTTTGGTTGTGGGTGGCTGGGATAAACAAATATCTCATCTACCTACAGTCATTTTCTCATTATTATCAAAGTTACTACAATGGGAAACTTACATTTAATAGCTGAGAGAAGCTAAGGATATGTGATGGGGGTTGGGTTATATTTTTGTGAGTGAAAGGATGGGATCCAAAGGGAAGCACAGAATTAATTGTGCTTTTCTATTTACCTTAAACCTAAGGCAAATTCTTTCAATTATATACTAAGGTATGATTCACTCTGAAAATTAATTATCTATATTGTAAGTGAAATGAATCTAAATTATTAATAGTCAAACACCATTCATTTCAATTCTATCTATCAAGTCTCAGTCTGGAATCTATTCATTAATCATCTTTCAAATCTTTATCTATCACTTATGTGTATTTATATATACCCTGAAAAATATAAAGAAAAAAATGGGAGAACTGTTAGTTTAAAATATGCTGATTTTGTATGAACACTATAAAATATGATAGAGTACTTGTACAGGTCACAAAGTTTTAGAAACACTTCTATCTATCTATCTATCTATCTATCATCTACTTTAACCTGAAATTCCACATTTTTCTATATGGGAAGTCATCTAGTGGATCTATTTCTATTTTAATGTTCTTTGGCTTCTCTTCTATTAACAATGATACATTTCCTCAACTGTGTTAATACAGTCCTTGGAAATTTGTCCTTGATCTCCTTCTAGATGTTTTAGATTCAGTACAGTCAGTGGCTAAAAATACGTGGAATGAAGCATGGCACATATAGCCATGATTAATTGGTTAATTGCAAGTGATATTGGCCATTCACCTTTTTAATAGAAGAACAAATTGATAACCAATTATTAAATAACATTTAATTGGTAGCATGCAGATATTCACATGAGAAAAATATAATCAGCTAGATTTGAATTCTGTCTGTCTGTCTGATCCCCAAATATTTATTCCCTCATAAATGACCCACTGGGAGTTCTGGAAATAATAACAGTTTTATAACAATAATATAATTAAGACTAAAGCAGAGAAAGCCACATACACAATGAATCTGACATACCTTTTAATGCCCCAAAGTATTTACCTTCATATAGAAGAATGGAAATTACCTGTGTATGGAAGGATGGCAATTAGCACAATGCTTTAATCAAAATGTTGGTTAATGATGATGCATGCCTTTAATTCCAGCACTTAGGAAGCAGAGGCAGTCAGATCTCTGAGTTCAATGCCAACGTGATCTACAGAGTGACTTCCAGACAGCCAGAACTACAGAAATTCTGCCTCAATAAAAATTTCAACTTGCATGGATCACAAAGAAGAAATACTGATCACTCTGACTTCAAAATGAATAAAATAGTAACAAAGGATGCATCAAAACATATATTAGGAAACTACAAATTGTAGACTGAATAAGTGAAATGATTTGAACTTTCATAAGAGTGTGAATAGGATAGTAATTACACAGATAACCTGGATATTTCTCTCCAAAATTGTTACCAAAAAGGAAAGATTAAAATATTTCCATGATGGAGCATCTTGATGAGGTTACTGTAAACAACTGATCAAAAATTATCACCAAACACAAGGTGAAAATGGGAAATATGAAATATTAATGTAATGTACTAAAAAAGAATGATACTGCTTCCATGATTGTCTTATCATGAATCTTTAACATGATTAATAATGGGAAAAGAAAGCAAACAAGCACAGAAAATGCTAAAGGAGAGCAGTAGAGAATAATGGGGCTAGTACTTTCAAAGGTATTTAGGACAAGAAATCAATGAAAAGTGGAGAAGCTGTTTTAGAGTGAAAGCTAGACAAGATGTCTTAATGTAATATTTGTTTCTGAATGGGTGTGTTTTAACAACAAAGGTTTGTATTAAGATCCTTAATAAACAAATACTGTTCCATGATTGCACTTTCAAATTTCCATTGAAGAAAAGTCTCTCTTCCTATGTCTCAAGTGTTGGCCTTTCTTTCCCTACTTGTATGCAATCAAATATGAATAAAAAGACCTTAAAGCCCTGATTTTCTTTCACATGAGTAAGTTGAATGTTTCATGAGATATTTAAACCATTTGTGGCATGTATGTGTTTTGTTGAAGTTAAACAAGAGTATTGAAGTTATACTTAGAAAGCAGTTATGTATGGTCTTCACTATTGGAGAAACAGCTTAAAAATTTTAAACTAGTGAGTTTTAGTTCAAGTGGAAGAAAGTAAAGTTGGTTATTTTATTAATACCTAAATGCATATTATTCCCTCTTCCAGCAGCTCAGATAATACTGACTGCACACTTGCTTTGGCCCAAGCAATGGGAATAAGACAGTAAATAATAGCGAGCCAGAACTACAGAAATTCTGTCTCAATAAAAATTTCAACTTGCATGGATCACAAAGAAGAAATACTGATCACTCTGACTTCAAAATGAATAAAATAGTAATAAAGGATGCATCAATACATTGTTTCTCCAGGTTCAAGATTTGATCAGGAACAGGCTTTGCCCTATATATATATAACACACATCCAATCCCATATGCGTCTGCCAGGTCCTCTAGCACAAGGTAATGAAGAAATTGATCAATTATTGATTGGTAGTGTGCTACAAGCCTCGGAATTTCATAAAAAAACATCATGTTAGTAGCAAAGGTTTGATAAAAGAGTTTTCTATTACATGGCAACAAGCTAAGGAGATTGTAAAGAAATGCCCTACTTGCTCTTTCTACAACCAAAAGCCACTGCCTGCAGGGGCTAATCCAAAGGGCACCCAAAGGAATGAAATATGGCAGATGGATTTGTTCCACTTTGCAGAATTTGGCAAATTGAAGTATGTTCATCACACCATTGACACTTATTCAGGCTTTCAGTGGGCAACTGCTTTAAGTTCAGAAAAAGCTAATTCAGTAATCACTCACTTATTAGAAGTCATGGCTATCATGGGTATACCTACACAAATAAAGATGGATAATGGTCCTGCTTATGTCTCTAGGAAAATGAAACGGTTTTTTGATTATTACAATATCAAGCATGTTGCAGGTATACCATACAATCCTACAGGTCAAGCAGTCATAGAAAGATCAAATCGAACTATAAAGGATATGTTGAACAAACAGAAAGGGGTGGAAAACACCCCCAGAATTAGGTTACATAATGCTTTGATAACCTTGAATTTTCTCAACGCTAATGAGAAAGGAACAACGGCTGCAGAAAGACATTGGATAATGGGAAAGTCTACTGAACTAAATCAACCAGTTTATTTCAAGGATGTGCTGACCTCACAATGGAAGCCAGGAGATGTGCTACGTTGGGGAAGGGGTTTTGCTCTTATCTCCACAGGTGAGGAAAAATTGTGGATACCATCAAAATTAATAAAGGTTCGGTTTGAAGAAGAGAAGCCACTTGGAAAAGATAAATAACAATTCTTTCACAAGGATGGCGAGCATACTGATGGTAAGAAATACAGATAGGTTGAGGGCAGGGTTCTTTTCTTATCTCCACAGGAAAATACTCATCTTCAAAGAAATTGAGAGACCCTGAATATTTAATTACTGATGGATGGACACATTTTGTAAGTATTAATTTTTATTTATATGTCTTATTAAACATTTCTTTATAAATATATAGAGCTGGTTTTGAAGTTGGACTCTGGCTCAGTCCCTCTCCAATTCCAAGCCTGTTAGTAAGAGAAAAACCCAGAGTTTCTGGAGTTTCTGTCTCATGTCAAGAGCCATGATATGGGACAGAAAGAAATATGAGTTTAGAAAACATCTTTGCTTTTCTTCATATTTATCATACTTTTCATTGAATATATCTATCATGCCTTTCACTGAACATATATATGTAAGTCTATATATGTCTATATGATTAATGTTTAAGTTTTTCACAATGAACAATGAGTTTTTCCTGAAGTGACATTTGAAGTTTCCAGGAAGAAGATGGGGCCCCACAACAACAACTCTACCTGGTTGATATGACGTCATGATACTGATAGTGCTACTACAAGACCTGTTTTGGATACCAGCTGCACAAGATGATCCCAACTTGGTTAGCTGAAATGGTGCACATCTTGTACAACATTCTGGCCAGACCTCCACAAAATACTCAGAGACTATTTGCAATTTTAAAAGACATTGATCTTGAAATTTAACCATCATTTTACTTTCACAGGATCCCCCAGAAAGAACGTCGCCCCCATGACAGCTGGAAGTAATTCTAGAGGACGACGTCCCCTCTCCCAGTAAAATTTACCCCTGGGTTTAGGGACATCATTTAGGGGTTGGGAGGTTTGGGGAGGAATTTTATAAGCTCAGGGATCATTTTGGAAAAAAAAAAAGAGGGAATGATGGGATAATAGATTTATAATTGTGAGTTACTGCTTTTAGACAAATATATTGGTATAGATTCTTGTATATTGATACAAAGTTAAATTATATTGACTATTGTATGCATGCATGTTTCTATGTCTGTTTAAAACATTTTTATATATTGACATATATTGTATTGATATATATATTGTATATATTTACCATATTGCAGTGTACATTTCTACCTCTGATTAAGATACTTATATAATGTTTGTGTATTGATATATATTTGCCATATTGCAATGTATATTTGTACAGTGTTTATATTTGGAGGTCATTATCCTCATTTGTTACACAGTTGTTTGTTGTCTTAGTCTTTAAGTTAGATAGATATTGAGAATTATATAGATTAATAGTCATCTAAGTTTGTCATTTATAATTAGACTAATCAGGTTCTTTAGATATATAGAGATTATACTTAGTATAGATAGATAATCTACAACCTCTTCAAAGAGCTGTAGAAAATGGCCTTTAATCTAACTCAGAGTTTCGTGATAGTGAGACACAATTGTTCCTGGCAACAATGCTTTATTCCCGAGAGAATGTTGAGCACCAAAGACACTCCACCTGGAGCCTTTCTTTTTGGCAGAACTGGCCTGTGGACAAAGAAATGCCCATACCTCAACCACTGACAGAGATACTGAGCGTGCATCAATGGATAAAACAGGACTGTCATATCTTGCCAAGACAGGGTAAGAAAGTTTTGAAAAGTTCCTTGCCTTTAATAATGGTATGTCAGTTATGTTAGGCCTTAGCCAAAGTTGGTTGACTCAGCATTGCAAACGAGACTTTGGGTGATTGCCCAGGTAGTCAGTTGTCTCTGTCAATTGTTGCACATTTTGGATATATCTCGTTTGTTAAGTAATATTTATTCACTTCTCGGATCTTTGACGGAGTTGAAGATTATATAATTGTAGTTACTCTCTACATTATTTGGACTCCTTGAGATAGAATGTTTAGCAAAACTTTTGTTCTCAATATTGTTTGTTATATTTATTATTTGTTATTATTGTATATAGTTGTATTTGGTTTAGTTCTGTCTTATTTAGACAAAAAGGGGAGATGTAGGGATAAGTCCCGCCCCTTGGGGGCATGTTTGCCTTGGGCTAATGTTTACCTATAAATCTGGCAAGCATGCTCACAGTGCTCGCTTCTGCTTTCCTGGTCTCCGCTGGAATAGTGGTTCTGTAAGTCTATTTACCCATTAAAGCTGTATATATTTTTACAATCTGTCTGCATTTATTTACGCCGTTACATCTGACCTCACCATGTTCATGTTCTAGAGGGAAAAAGGAGAAAAGTGCTAAGGAAATTGTGTTATAGATTCCAGATGTGTGCACACTGGGGAAAACTGAACTAGAGGAAGACCACAGGACTCCCGATAACCTATGCCATCTTCAATGGAGTGGTGAAAGGTCCAAAAACATGTCACAGAATAATCTTTGTGGCTCAGTGGGAAGAGGCAATTTCTACCCAGCCTGATGTCCTGAACTGATCTGAAAAAAATACACCGAATACGAATAAAACTATATCCTGTAGTTCTTTTTTGACCTCCACAAGTATGCCTTAGCATGTGCATGACAACACACACACACACACAAACACATGCTCACACGAATTATTGAATGACTAAATATACATAAGTAAACACATTTGATCTTCTTTTATTGTCTTGGACTAGTTAGTAATGGAAAATAAAATTATTATACTGGAAGAGCTGGAGGGATGGTCCAATAGTGAATAATTCTTGCCACCTTTACAGAGTACATGAGTTTGGTTCACAGCACCAAAGTCAGATGGCTCACCACTTCCTGTAACTCCCATTATTGGGGATCTAATAGCTTGCTCTGGCCTCCACCATGATCACCTACATGCATTTACATACAGATAGACAGACAGGCATACACACATGCACAGACACATACTCACACGTTCACACATGTACATTAAAATGTAATTCATAGATTTCAGATTCCACCAAGGAGTGACCATAATTTGCAGACAACCATCCGAGACAGAGAGAGGAAACCATGCAAATGAGTAACTTGCAGTGGAATATGGGAAACCATCAGGTCGTTTGCTAACTTGGCAAACTCTTGGTTCTGTCATTCTGTGCAAGTATTCACTGGACAGTGTTTCTTTGCTGTAACTAATGAGGTCAGAAAGTTCAAATGGAAGAACATCCAGCTCTCTTCTACTGTACAGCTACTTGATTGCTACTCCTTGCTTTAGTTTTACAATTCACAAAAGTCTCTGTAAGGCAAATATTCTTTAGCCTTTTGATGTGGCTGTTAACTCCTTTCAGATGCTTGAGAGAACTGGTGTCATTATATTTTCAGTCTATATATTCAGTCATGAAATGACCACTCTCAAATGTGGCCATGAACTTAGAATATGGCCTCTCAAAATGCCAGAAGTTTGTCTCTATTTAGGAGACAGCAAAACTGTGGGTAAAAATCCTAACCCCCACCAGCTTCGCTCATTAATTCTAGTTTATATTTCCTTGGGAAACATGTACATTTTAGGTTTGAATTTATGTGTTTTCTTTATTTTATTTTATCTTCTTTCTTTCCTTTTTTTGTAGTTAGAATAGCTATCTTTGTCTGGCTTTAGGGAAAGAAAGCTATAGATGCTGACTTGGCATTTACCTTCTTGGAATGATTTCAATTTTATTCATCTGACCAGGAATTATTGCAGAATATCACCCTCCTCTTTATCAGGACAAAAAAGATATCACACTAATTTTGTGAAACAATTTTTTTTAATGAAAAGAGAGAAAGAGAGTAACTGGGCTAACATCACAAGAAGTAGGTAAACCTAGAATTGTGTGATGAAAAAGTCTTGTTTATATTTGCCTCATAGGAACTCTCCCTATCACAGGGCTGCAGAGTGACCATCATGGTCACTATTATTATATAAAATGGATAATAATTTTCAAAGAATGAATTTTTAAAGATTAATAACTTCTATAGGAACATTTTACTTCTATAAAATGTGTGGCAAAGTCTTACATAAATACCAGAGGTACTTGCTGACTTGGAATATCCCTAAAGATGGCATCAATAATACCTACCATTCTATTCTTTAAGAAAAGTTTGTGTTTGTTATTTGCTCTCTTTGAGTCTTCACTAATTAGTTACTGCTTCTGATAAGATAGTACAAGGGGAATGAAGCATTATCTTTAGATAATTTATTTCCAAGTCTTCAGCTATCTCACTAGTCTAATTAGAAAAGGAAAGAGACAGACAGACAGAAAAAAGAATATACTGGATGCTGTAAAATAATCCTCTTGTATACTGTAAAGATTTGTCACTCTGAATGGTTTGATAAAACACTGATTGGCCAGTAACCAGACAGAAAGTATAAGCCAGGAGACCAAACTAGGGATGATGGGAAAGAGGAGGGTGGAGTCAGAAGAGTCACTAGCCAGACACAGAGGAAAGAGGAGATGAATGTGCCATGCTAATAAAGGTACCAAGACACATGGCAAAGTATAAATATAAATATGGGCTAATTTAAGTGTAATAACTAGTTAGCAATAAGCCTGATTTATCAGCCGAATATTCTGTGATTAATAAAAGCTTCTGTGTATTTATTTAGGACGAGGCAGTCAGTACCATCCAATTCTTCCAGTTATTCAAGCTCAGATTTGACGGAGATGAATGAGCCCCACTCAGCCTCTGTCCCAGAGCTCCACCAGAACCGGACCCCATACTTAATGTAGTCAGAGGTGCAGTTAGTCACAGGGGATGCTGCAGAAAGAGAAATATGCTGTTGAGCACACTCACTGCCTGGCTTCCTGGAGTAGAAAGGTTAAGCAAATACAAGTGTTTTTAAGTCACAGTTGTTATATATTGAACAACAGGAGATAGGAAAAACAAATTTAACCATAAATTTCATAATGATCATTTATAAAACTCCTATAATTGAAGAGATATGTGCAATGATTAAGTTTCTGCTTTATGTTAAAACATTCAGAAATCTATAATATATCACACTATATAGCTTTCTGATGTTAATTGTTCACTGTTCTTTAGATAAAGTTCTGGTTAATATAATTGGTTAAAAGTGAATATAACGTATCAATGGAGCAGCATACATAAAAGTTTAAATTCTTTCAGCAAATATAACATGAATGCATTTTAGCTCATATTTATGAGAATCAGGCATTGGATCATGTCAGTTACATTATTCTCTAGAATGTAGTACTGCTTCATTAATAAATATGTTGTTCAGATAAGAGATATATCAGAAAAAGACAGAAATATATAAGTTCAGATAGTATGGAAATTAATTTTTTCATAATGTGAGTCCAAAGTTACATTATTTAAGACTGCAAATGTACACATCTGAATTTTATGTTGATTGTTGCTTATTTGAAAATTTGCCTAATGTTCCCTTGCTGCTCCCTCTTGGAGACAAAAACAAATGAGAATAACTACTTAAATGGTGACACAAATCAATGTTAATAAATTAGTACATTCATGAAAAGACTCCCAATTTTACTGGCTAAAAGCACACCATTACAGACTGCATTATGGTAGTTTAAAAGGCACACTGATAAGTGCCTGTATTCAAATCCATTTCTTTGCCCTTTGTGTTCTTATCTTCCCTGGGCCAGCAGACAATCCTGCTTTTCACTAACCTTTGGCACTCCACCATCAGCAATAAGCCTTGCTCCTCCATCGCCACTGAGCGCCCTTAATTAGCATCACCTGAGGTATGCTCCATTTGAAGCAGGCCCATCAGCAGCACACACCTGCTTTGGTGCTTGCAGGTAGGACAGGACTCAGTATCTCTGGGCTCTGGGGAGTCCGTCTGCTTGGCCGGAAGCAGTAACTAAATACCCATCATCTTCAACCAGCTTGCTGTGGGCTCTAATTCTGACAATTGTTCCTCCACGGTGTCAGAGTGCAAGGATAACAAACAGGAGCCTGCGCAGGACACAAAGTAAATGCACAGGGAGGAAAATGGTTCTTCCATTTTCGAATTAAAAATAAATTGTCAGTATGAAAAATAACCAAGGAAATATTTTCTGCTTCTTCAGGATGAAAAATATTTGTTTTTATATTGAGAATTTTGTATTTTAAGCCTTCAAGCTATGAAGTTGCAAATGTTTTCACCTCCCTTTGCCATACTTTGTTTCTGAGCCCTTTCAAAACATTTCAGGGCATGTTTTTCCAGAAAATACCTTAACAGTATAAAGTATTTCATGCATATGTTATGAGGGTACAACTGACACACTTTTAATATAAAAATGATAGCAATGCATAATGAAAAAATGCAACGAGTGTCTTTTACCGAACAATGGATAAAACACAGGTAGTTAAACGAAAGGAATTTTAAAAAGCTTCATTTGTGTTCTTATAAACTCACATTCTTCGTTTTTGTACCTTTTTCTTTGCCAGGAAGAATTTAGATGTGACAGTTAATGGGTATATTTTGTTGAAGCTAAGTTCTTTTAATGTCAAGCTATTATATCTTCGACATACATAGAAGAGAAGGTGCCAAGATTTCTAACAAGTAGGTACACATTCTCTTCAAACATAAAGGCACTAAAGAGCTATTGTGCTGCCAGATTGATGTATTGAAAGATATGCACTGAATTCTCAGTCTATTAAAAACTGTCTCTCGGGGGAAAAAGTCCTATAGAATATATTCCAAAGTACAGTCTTTGGTCTCCTTGCTTGATTAGAATTAAACAGACAAAAAAAGCCCACATATTTTACTAAACAATAAATTAGATACAAATATCAAGCAGATATGTTGTTTCTGTTGGACCAGGAATCACTAGCTAGGCATCACACTCTAGTCTATTTCTTTCTTATATATTTTATATAAAAATTGAAAACATACAGAAATATTGTGTTAGTGTTTAAAGCTAGGCATCACACTCTAGTCTATTTCTTTCTTATATATTTTATATAAAAATTGAAAACATACAGAAATATTGTGTTAGTGTTTAATAACTTTCATTTTCAATGAAAATGGCTCATATGTATAAAAAGCAAGAATTATATATTATTATAGTTATATATGTATATAATTATAATAGGGTAATTATTGTGTTTCAATTTTCCTTCCATTCTTAGAATGTACAAGCTACTCACTCTTCTTCTTACATATGATATCGAACAAAGGGGCCTGCCAGGAGGAGTCCTCTGAGTCACCTCTGCTGCCCTCATCCTGTAATGCTATTTTCTTCATATTGTACCCTCCCCCGACGAACTTGATTCTGAAGGTCAGAGAAAAGAGTGCACTTTACAAACCGTAAGTCTGAGTGAGTGCTCACATCTGCATGTGCTTTCTCTATTGGGAATGGGGTGCATTTATTTCCCAGAGTGCTCCGAAGGCAGATGGGGTGGGATTCCAGAGCCTAGCTAAGGCAGTGGAAGGAACAAAGGAGTTGGAGCTCCTTTAACTGACATAACTTTAGTTACTACTCTTGGTTTTCTTATTTAGAAGCTTTTTAGATAATGCAGGAGACAGCTCACATGAGACTCAAATTCTATAAATAGATAAAAGGAAAATAAAATGCCCAAACAAAATTTTGCATAACTCGTAGCATTGCCTATTATTAAAATACTAAAAATAATTTTAAATATGAAATTAACCAAAGGTTCTTGGTTATAACTTTCAATACAATATATAGGTAGCATATTTCAAACATGCTTTGTCTAATTTAAGATCCTTGGCATAGTACATTTTATATGAAAACAGTTTGCATTTTGTATATTCTTAAGAGAAACTATATCTGATATCACCATTTGCTATTTACAATATATGTGTAGTTGTTAAACTTGATTGTTAACTTAATGAGATTTGGAATCACTGTGGAAAAAACTTTTGGGCTTTCCTCCTAGGAAGTTCCGAGGTCAATGAAAGTAAAAAGACTCACCTTCAATGTAGATGGCACGCTTCCCAGACTGCAGTCCTGGAGGGAATTAACGTGTATAAGCTAGGCCCAAGTATGCATCACTCTCTGTTTCCTGATTGCGGATGAAATGTGACCAGCTGCTTCAAACCCTGGCTGCTGTGACTTGCCTGTCGCAATGATCAAACTATTGGCCAAAGCACTTCCTTTCTCCCTCTTCAACCTCTTCTTCTATTGTTTTGTAATTGCTATTATCATCATTATTATATGTATCTATGGTGGCATAGTTTCCAGTAGAGGTCAGAGGATAGTCTTATGGTTTTGTATGAATGGCAGTGTACTGCTGTCCCACCCAGCTCCACACAGCTAGCTTTACCCAAATTAATTACATGGAAACTGTATTTTTGTAAATACTGCTTGGCCCATTAGTTCTAGCCTCTTATTGGTTAATTCTCACATCTTGATTAACCCATTTCTAATAATCTGTGTAGCACCATAAGCTGGTGGCTTACCAGGGAGATTCTTAACCTGCATCTGTGTCGAGTGCGAGAATATGGCAACTACCTGACTCGGCTTCTTTCTCCCAGCATTCTGGTCTGTCTACTCAGCCTATCTAATTTTCTGTCCTATCAAAGGCCAAGGCAGTTTCTTTATTAACCAATGAAAGTAACAATAGACAAACGGCCCTTCTCCATCATTATGGAGTTGGTTGTTCTTACACACCATTCTGTGTATTGAGGTGATTCAGTTTAGGTTGCCAATTTTGTATGGTAAATATCTTCTTAGCATCCTTGCTGGCCTCTTCCTTTCCTGAGTAGGTTTTGATGGGTCTTTTGTTCCAGCAGTGTGTAAACTAAGTTATTATGTGAACAACTGAAAATTTCATGCAGTAAAGGCATCAAACTTTAATTGTTTCTTTGATCACGGAGTCTTTTCAATATGACCATTGTAAACACACAGAGAAATGGGCGGTTGTAGCACATGCTTTTAATCCCAGCAACCGGGAGGCAGAGGCAGGCATATCTCTGTGAGTTCGAGGATAACCTGGTCTACAAGAGCGAGTTCCAAGACTGGTTCCAAACCTACAGAGAAACCCTGTCTTGAAAAACAAAACAAAACAAAAAAAAAAACAAAAACAAAACAAAAATCAAACAAAAAAAAGACACACACACACACACAAAAAAACAAAAAAAAAACAAAAACAAAAAAAAACAGGGATTTTGTGTCTACCAAGGGGCTGAAACAGTGCTCTGTCATCAGCTGTCCACCAGAAGTAGAATTGCCAGGGACTTTCCTGAGAATAAAACTTGCACAAGGTATTATTTCACAATAACTCCCTCTTTTAGTTTTACTTTTTCTAAAAATAAAAATAAATTGTTTTTAAGTAGATGTCAGAAGATTTTGGGTAAAAAACTGAGAACATCAAATACAAATATTTAATAAGTAAAAGATGAAACTCACATCTTGTGATCATTCACTTATAAAGGGCACTTCATCTATCATGGAGGCCAGTAACTGAGATTATCAATTGTTTCTGACCACACACACACGAGGAGACAGAAACAGAGAGATGGGAGGGAGAGGAGGAAGAGAGAAGCTTGGGGAGGCAGGAGCTGTTTGTGACAGGACTCTACGAAATTTGGGGTTTTGAATTCCTTTAGGATATTTCTTACATTTTTTTTTCCTCTCTCTCCTTTTTGTGTTAGCATAGAAAGCTAACAGTAAGTTTCATTTCCCCATGAAAGTTAGAAAAAATACAAATAATACACTATTCCTCCCATGGTTCAGATGTTTTCATATGAGAAAGCTAATAAAGCCATTGGCAGAAAGAGTGCATGAATCTTTCATAGACAGTAGTTGGTCTCTCAGTGATAGTGACTGAAATTGCTAACGAGAACTGAATTTATTATTGAAATGAAGCCTTAGATACCAAAGTTGATCTTGCCTATTTTAAGACTTTGTAAAAAGTGCTATTGAACAACTAATTTCTTGTATGAAACACCAACTACCAAAATTCTCTTACAATGTTCACAATGAGCCTACCTGAGAATAGAGCATACCCTTCTTAGTTTCTGTGAGACTATGTTTTTATTCCTGTGACTGGTGCCCAGGACAGATATACAAATGAGGATCATCACGCATGCACACTGAAAATCCAAGGTTCCTTTTGTTAAAGAACAGTGAAATGGACAGGAGAACTCAGATCTAATACTGATAAAGTGACGCAGGGTAATCAAGAAATATAATTTAAGCCAGCACTGACAAATCATTAAACAATATCCTAATACTGAATTGTAACCTTCAGAGCAATCAAATATCTGTGATAAACTGCAATTGCCTCTATCATATATATGTGTGTGTGTGTGTGTGTGTGTGTGTGTGTATGTGTACACACATACACACACACACACATATGAGGATATATCCTCAACAATTTATTGGAGTAGAGCTTTGTTTAATGCATAATCTGACCATGTGAAAAATACAGGCACTGAAGTGGAAAATTCTTTTGCATTCTCCTGTGCTGGCACGGTCCTTTTCTGTCAGGTTGCCCACACACACACATGTCCACAATGGGAGCAATATTTACAAGCTGCATTTTACATAATTCTAGGCAATGACTATCTACTCCTCCAGTGAAGAGAATTCCCTTGGCACTCCCACTTGCCATTCAGTCCTGCTGCTTCGTTTTTTCTATTGTATATCCTGCAGAGTGATACATTGCAGTGTCTTTGCCTGTGGTAGCCGAACCAGAGTCATCCATCATCACAATCATGGGAACTGAGGACCTTATGGACTGGGAGTAAATTATGAAGCGATGAGGAAGGTGATCATTTTTGCAGAAACAGCTATTTCATGTTTCTGTGCTAGGCACCATCCTTCCTTTCTTGTTCAGAGTGAAAGAGTAAAAGCCACAGGACCAGTTTTTGTTCTTTGGATTCATGCTGATAGAAGAGAATGCAATCAATAGAAAATGCACTTAACAAGTCTCAAATTGACTGGTCTTTTTCTTGTTTATTTTGAATTTCAGATGTAATTCTCTGTTGACCTGCTGTTAATGCTATGTAGCTGTGGATTTTCCAGATTTAAGTGTGTTATAAGTGGATAAATTTCACCAAGAGGGTAATTTAAAATAACTGATTTGAGACCCAGGCTAGGTACTACAAAGGAAAAGTTGTCAATTTTCTTTGTAGAATTCAGTCATGTAGAGTCTAACTAGATAACTTATTGCTTTTTGTCCCTTTTATTCTTATTCTTCTACAGTAAAATATCAATTAGTGACTGAAAATATGATCTATATCCATAAGTCAGAGGAAACATCAAAACATCACTTTGTCTTTCAGTCTTTTTTTTTTCTTAGTGAATTAGAATCAATTTAACCCATGATGTGTGGAAAACGTGGGTTGGTAACATCTAGAAAAAAAAAACTTACTATTCAGTTGAGGATTAAGTAAGTAAATTTAAATAATTTTGCTATAGTACCTGGCTCTGCTGGTAAGTGGCAGGAAAAGTAAGAACCTGAGGTCAACACCCCAGTACTTGACTAAAAACTCTTACACAGAAACATGTGCTGTAGTCTCAAAATTGGAGACAGAAAAATAGAGGATCATTTCGGCTTGCTGGTCAATCAGGGTAACCAAATCAATAACATCCATTTTACTATATCTTCCTCAAAAATGAGAGTGTAGTGTAATTGAGGAAGACATCCAACGTTGTCTCTTGCCCTAAACACAAGAACATTGACACACACAAACGTAGTGTTTTCTGCTCGTATTTGTGTATGTATATGTGTGTGCTTATATTTGTGTGGATTCAACTGTGTTGGGGTGTAAATGCAAGTATTTCCTCATCATACAGAGGCCAGAAGCTCCAATTTTATTGATGGAAATAGTTTCTCTTGCTGAATCAGTTGCTTAACTACTTAACTAATCTTGACAACTATCCTGTCTCTTCACAACATCCAAGTTCTAGAATTATGGGTGCCTACCCAGTGGGTTCTGAACATCTGAATTCCTCCCCTCACGCTTGTTTGTCAAGCACTCCACCCAATGAGCCACCCCCCAACTCCAATTTAAATTGCTTTGAAGTATGTCCAACTAGATTGGCCCATGTTTTTTCTCCCTTTGAATATTTGACACTTTTACAGTTTGATCTTATAAAACCCACTTGCACTGATTTACATTAGTCATTGCAGATACTTCGATTGCCTTCTTACAGAAAAACACTATCTTACTTCCAAAGTGCTTATTTCTTTAGTGTAACTTTTTAAATCTAAGAAGTGATTTCTTTTATCCATGTGAGAATAGTATATAGCTTCACTTTGATGTTTGTTTCCCTTTCCGATTTACTATATTTTAATTAAAATATAATCACCTCATTTCCTTACTTCCCTTTCTTCCCTCCAATCACTCCCAGGCTCCCCCTTCTCCTTCTCAATGGCTAATTTTTCTTCGAGTCTCTGTGTGTGTTATGTGTGTTATTTCAAGGCTGACTACTTTGAATCGAATAGCCAATGCTCATCTTTGAGTCCTTCAGAGAAGTTAATTCTCCCTTTCTCAGAAATCATTAGGTGCCTGTAGTTTTTTGTCTGAAGGTAAGAATATGTGATATATTTTTTTTTAACATTTATTTGGTCCTGGTGTGTGTCTTGGTGTACACTGGAGGTCAGAGGATAGATACCAGGCAGGACTTGCTTCTCTTCTTGCATCAGGTGGAAAAAAAAAGGCTAAACTCAGATTATTTGCTTTGCTAGGCAAGTGTCTACTCACTGGGCCATCTCACTGGCCTAAGACTGAAATTGTAAACGATGTGTTATTTTTAAAAATGTTGGTATATGCCTGAGTTTACATGCATCACATATGTACAGATGCCCATGGAAGCCATAGCTCCTCAACAATTAAGGAAAACGCCAACAGAACTAGAAGTAATTAAACATAAATGTTAGGAAACCTATAAAACTTCAGCTATATAGTGCAAACTGCTATTACATGTATAGGAATATATACCATTACCATGTGTGAACCCAAATTTTACTGAGACAAATGAAAGGCATGGGATGGCAGACAGATTAGCTTTATTTTTAAAATCTTTATTGGCTTCAGCTGTTAGTTTTAAATGAAACCAGTCTCTTCTATTATATTTGCACTAGTATGTGCTCTGCCTTCCACTCAGGAACCCCAAAAACCTCCCCCAAACTTTGTCTTGTTAAGTTGGTAAAATTATGTAAACATTGGTGTGTGTGTGTGTGTGTGTGTGTGTGTGTGTGTGTACATTTTTACTAAATACTTGAAAGTCTGCGTGCTTATCATTCTAGAATGATGGGAACATCAACCAAATATAGATGATTCCTGAAACTTTTTAGTGTCCTACCCATAATTTTCAGTTGTGTGAGCAGGCTCTTCAGCAAAGAAGAGTAATGATGTGCTTCAAAGTTTCTTCCACAGAGAGGCAAATGCAGCAAGGATCTAGAAGGATCTAGAATTTCACATATCCTTGCAATGAAATACGGTGACTCCTATTTCAAAGACAGATTTATAGGCATGATTGTAACCTAGGTAGCCCGAATTTTACATGCTCAGTGCAGAATAGATTAAATTCACATGGCTTTCTCTAGGAGCTAACACAGCTTTGGATACATCTCCTTCTTATGTCTGCCTTTCCTATAAGCTAAGTCACATAATCCACAGTTAGTGGCTGCTGAGGCTGAGGAAGTAGCTTAATAGTGCTTTTATTAGTTTCCAGGAATATACTATAATCTCTAAACAACTTTTGTAATTGACAGAGTCTAAGGGTTATATGCCATATTTTAGTCCCTTGCCTAACAAGTACTCTAATGTGACCCATTTCTTCCAGTCGTCTACTTTGCTGCATAAGTCAAAGATTCATTGTGAACTATTTAAATGAGGACAGAAAGGCAGTCTAAAGTATAATGTTTATACAAAACACTGTGAATCTTATTCACATAATGTGGCAAAACTGGATATTACTAGGTTTGAGCCTCAAATTCACTTAGAAAAATTTTTACATGTAAGCAAATGTAAATAATTGAAAAGTTATAGAACTTTGGGGTGATACACATAGTATTCTAATCAGAAACAAATATCAAAGTAATGTTGCTTAATCTTGTCTCTCTCCACTTTCTTGGGCAACATCCAGAAATTTCATTTATGAGATTTCTAGGCTCTGTACCCTTACACTATAAAATAACTGTTTTCTCTATCTATTTCTTCCTCTCCCTTGCCACAGAGACGATTGCTATTACAGTTTGTAATATATATCATGCACACACACGTGTGTGTGTATATGATCATATTTCTGTATATGTGCCATACTATGATGTGGAGGACAGAGGATTACCTTAAGAGTCCATTTTAGCCTTCCACCTTGTTGAACATTGGGCCTATCTGTTGACAGAGTCCAGAATATCTGACCTTCATGCTTCTGTGCTTCCTCTGTCTTAATTCCCTGGCATTAAAGACTTCTCCAGCATGAGAGTTTACAGCAATATATGAGATTCAAAATCAGCCTACCTACCTGAGCCATCTCTCCAGCCCTAAAAATCACACATGATTTTTCTTTCATTACCTCCCTCAAGAATGTCTTCACAAAATGGCCTTGAACTGCTGTACAAGTTGTCCTTTTATGTTCTTAAGATGAATTCCCGTTCCTACTTGAAGAACCTAGTAGTTGTTGTTTTCTAGGAGAAAAAAGCTGGTATCTTCAGTAGCTATAGAAGATTGGCTCCATTTACACATTCTAACATAGACTTAATCCTTTCCTGTGCACTGAAAAGAAATCTAGCATTAGCCAGTAGGGAATTAAATATCTTTTATTTGATGCAGGAAAAAGAGGATCTATGTCTACAATTTAGTTGACATATCATTGTTCATTTTTTGGAGTCCATTGAGTAATTTAGGTAATGTTATTTTTTGGTGGGCTTGCAATTTTAGTATTTATTAAGGAGGAAGAAAAATTTGCATGCTAGTGAGATAGACTTGTTTTTTACATTATTTCTTTTAATTTTTATTATAATATAATTGCGTAGTTTTTTTCTTCCCTTTCCTCCCTTCAAATTCTCCCTTATAGGTTATTTTTCAAAATTAAAGCATTAACATAACAGGAAAAGAAAAAATAACTTTCAGAAAGTTGTAGCAGGATTTTCCCCTCTATTGGTTTCTAGTGGTACTTAAAAATATAAATTATGTAAGAACTGATATGTTTTGGTAGATATTATTCTCTTTCCAACTTATCTTTCTACTTTAAATTGTCATCAAAAGTATAGCTAAAAAAGTAAAAACCGAGACTCTGATCAGGGCAACATGAAAATGGCAGAGACAGAAGGCAATCTGTCTTGGGATATCTAAAGATGATGCTCTTCCCTTACAGGTATTCCCATACTATGTAAAAATGTTCGCCTGGTGATCCTAGCACTCACAGTGCTGCCAAGTTCAAGCTTAACTTCATTGGATATGTTTGACATTTTCATGTGTTCTTGATTTAGTTCCAGTCTTTGTAAATCACTGAAAAGTCAGCCTCTGAATTCAAGCAAATCTTCTCTCAGCTCTTTCTTGGTTTGCATTCTTATGGACTAACTTTTGTGTCTCATAGACTCTATTATTACTTGACCAGTTATTTTATTTGTGTGGCCAAATATTAGAAGGCATAATGAAGCTAATAAAGGAATGCATTGAGTTTAAATTTTTAGACAAAAGAAGTCAAGAACCAAGTAATCTTCAAAAGCAAACAAATGAATGAAACTGTAGTCAGCATTAGAGTTCTCCTTGTTACTATAATCAAAGAATGTAGTTGGCACATAATAGATATTTATTCAGTGAATGCAAGTGTCAATAATATGTACCACATAAGAAAAAATAAAATACAAAGCAGATATTTGCATAATGAAAAGATAGGGGCTAGAAATTAACTTTGTCAAACAATATAAACCAAGTAGGCACACAAAATTATGAAGAAAAATTAGAAAACTCCAAACTACAAAATTCAGACAAGCAATGATGAACCTGATAATCATAGCATAGGGGCATTCTTTCCTAAAGGCTTTCTGTGTTTAAAGGGTGCCTAAATTTTTCATTTATCTGTAATTCTTATTATATTATCAATTTGATAGACTCTAGAGTAACCTTAGGACAAATCTCAGAACCCCATATTAGAGTGTGACCCTACATTCAAAGAGCCCAGAAAAACAAACAGAAAAATGCATGGCAAACACTGGTTTAAAAGAAAAAAAAAACATTGTTTTTAAGTCAAACATCAAGACTAGCCAATACAATTAATAAATAGGATTATTCTTGGGTAGACACCTTTCCTGAGGCTTAGCTGACCTAAGAATTCGAGCTGATGCATCATCTCAGAAGCTCATGGCAAAACATAACATATTATTATGGCAGGTGGCTTTTGTATTCTGGGGATTTCTAAACCACTTAATTTTTCTAGTTAAATAATTCAGAATACATTTTTCAACTTTATTTTGTATTTTTCATGAAGAGTATATTATTTATTAATATTTGTTATTTTGGTCAATAAGAAATATATGATAAACACCGAAAGATACACATGGTTTTCTTTTCTGCGTAAGAATATGCATGTGTGTTGTTATTGTTGTGCATGTGTATGGATGTACATACCCATGCTGGTTCCTTTACACGGTTTTAATGTACGTCTGGAGATCCAAGGTTGATGACAGGAATCTTCCTTGACTGCTTCTCACCTTATATTTAGTCAGACTCTCCTCTAGTTGAACCCAGGCTTGCTGTCTTGGCTAATCTTCATAGGCAACCTCCTCTGTGGATTTCATCACTGTCTATTATGCACAGAGGCCACCACACCCAACTGACTCTTACATGGTTTTGGAGAGCTGAACTCCAGCTTCACACTTGAGTGGCAAATGTTTTATCTACTGAACCAGCTAGCTCTCCATACCAAGAATTATAATTTTCTAAGTACTGTATTTTGACTTCTACAAGAACATCTATATATGGCAAGGTATGGAGGTGCATGCCTTTAATCCCAGCATTTGGGAGGAAGAGTGAGGAGGATCACTGTGAGTTTGAGACTAACCTGGTCTACAGAGCGAATTCCAGTAGAGTGACAGACAGAGCTCCACAGAGAAATCCTGTCTCAAAAAAACCTAAAAAAGGAACATTAAAAGTAGAAAAGTAGTACCTTTAATGCATATTCTTTATGTAAATGAGAAACAGACTTTTGTGACAAAGATGATTGACAGCTAGATTGTAGTAAGAACGGCGGGCCTCTTCCTGCCACCCGGCTAGCTTTACCCAAAATAATTACACAGAAACTGTATTATTTTAAACACTGCCTGGCCCATTAGTTCCAGCCTCTTATTGGCTAATTCTCACATCTTGCTTTAACCCATTTCTAATAATCTGTGTAGCCCCACAAGGTGTGGCTTACCAGGGAAGATCTTAACCTGTGTCTCTGTCAGGTGGGAGAATCATGGCGACTGCCTGACTCGGCTTCTTTCTCCCAGCATTCTGTTCTGTTTACTCTGCCTAGCTAATTTTCTGTCCTATTAAAGGGCCAAGGCAGTTTCTTTATTTAACCAATGAAATCAACACAAAACAGAAGACTCTTCCACATCACTAGATGAAATTATATGACCAGAGAATTTTAATTGAAAGAGGAGATTTCAATTTCATTCTATACTAGGAAAACAGGTAACGACCATTTACTAAGGGCTTAACTTTTATCTGTGTATAGTAATTAGTATAGTTTCTCTCAGCCTTGAGGGTGTTATTGCTTTGAGTAGTTGCAATTCCTTGTTGCAACATAGAATGTATCATCTCTACTTAATCCATGAGATTCAAAATTAAATACTTTCTGGGTTACATCTCACTTTACTCAGGTCCCATTCCTAGAAATATGATAAAATGCCTCCTATACATTGGAAAATGATTGGCTACAGAGATGCTGATATGAAGAATCAGTATTATTAGTAACATTGAAAATCATAAATACAAAATTTGTAAGTTTTCTCAATAATTTAGATGTGTGTGTTCCTTTAAGTAATATTCCAGATAGATATTACTTGCTACAAGAGTCTTTCTTCCTTCTTTTATCTACAACTTCTGAATTTTCATGATCAGTTGGACAACAGGAGAAGATATCATGGAATAGACAATCTGAAAGGTGAGTTATAGACATTTAAGACTGTCCCTCATTCAATGGACTTGAACTCAGTCAAATGATGAAGCCAAGGAATTCTGAAGAATGATGTCTATTTGTGGTCTGTGTAAAGAGGAAATACATATTTAATGAACAGTTTGTACAAATACCCTGGAGAACATAGAAACAATATCTGCATGAAAGGGGAAGAACTCAGTAAACTACAAATAATTTAAAAGCATGCTTACAAGAAAATGAACAAATAAATTGAGTCCATTTGTACAAGTGAATAAATGCAGCAGCAGCAAAACAAAATGAACTATATTCAGTCATAGCAAAAGGAGATGTTTGGAAGCATAGATGAGCAAAATAGTAAAGCCTGGGAGACCATATGCTATGTAATATCTTCCAACAGAACTAAAAATTAACAGAAATCCAAATTGCTTTTTAGGCACATTGTATATAGGAAATATAGGATCACAGAATACTAAATAATGATTATTTTAAGAGTAAAATATGATGTGAGATTGCTGCAGAATACAAGGTACATGAAACTTTCAGAAATCATTCTTTGGTATTTATTTATTTTTTTATTGAGAAAAGGAAAAAAAAAGTTTCCCCCTACTCCCAGCCTCCCATTTCCCTCCCCCTCCTCACACTCTTCTTCCCCTCCCCTCACTCCTCTCCCCCTCCCTCTCCAGCCCAAAGAGCAGTCAGGGACCCCTGCCCTGTGGAAAGTCCAAGGTCCTCCCCCCTCCATCCATGTCTAGGAAGGTGAACATCCAAACTGGCTAGGCTCCCATAAAGCCAGAACATATAGTAGGATCAAAACCCCATGCCATTGTCCTTGGCTTCTCATCATCCCTCATTGTTCGCCATGCTCAGAGAGTCCGGTTTTATTCCATGCTTTTTCAGTCATAATCCAGCTAGCGTTGATGAGCTCCCAATAGATCAGCCCCACTGTCTCAGTGGGTGGGTGCACCCCTCGTGGTCCTGACTTCCTTGCTCATCTCCCTCCTTCCGCTCCTCATTGGGAATTTGGGAGCTCACTCCAGTGCTCCAGTGTGGGTCTCTGTCTTTGTCTCTATCCATCACCAGATGAAGGTTCTATGGTGATATGCAAGATATTCGTCAGTATTGCTATAGGATAGGGTCGTTTCAGGTTCCCTATCCTCATCTGCCCAAGGAACTAACTGGGGACATTGCCTTGGGCTCCTGGGAGCCACTCTAGGTTCAAGTCTCTTGGCAGCCCTAAGGTGGCTCCCTTAACTAAGAATTGTGCTTCCGTGCTCCCTTATCCAGCCTTCCCTTATACCAATCATCCTGTTTGCCCAAGTTCCCCCCATCCTCCCCTTCTCACTTTTCTCTCCCCATCTCCCCTTACCCCCATCCCACGCCACCCCCAAGATCCCACTTTCCTCCCCGGCAATTTTGTCTACTTCCCATAGGCAAGAGGGTAACTATATGTTTTTCCTTGGGTTCACCTTCTTATTTAGCTTCTTTAGGTTCACCAATTGTAAACTCCATTACCCTTATTTATGGCTAGAAAAAAATTATGAGTGAGTACATCCCATGTTCATCTTTTTGGGTCTGGGTTACCTCACTCAGAATAGTGTTTTCTATTTCCATCCATTTGCATGCAAAATTCGAGAAGTCATTGTTTTTTACCTCAGCGTAGTACTCTAGTGTGTATATATTCCACACTTTCTTCATCCATTCTTCCATTGAGGGACATCTAGGTTGTTTCCAGGTTCTGGCTATTATAAATAATACTGCTATGAACATAGTTGAACAAATGCTTTTGTCATATGATAGGGCATCTCTTGGGTATATTCCCAAGAGTGGTATGGCTGGGTCCAGGGGTAGGTTGATCCCGAATTTCCTGAGGAACCGAAACACTGATTTTCAAAGTGGTTGCACAATATTGCATTCCCACCAGCAATGGATGAGGGTACCCCTTCCTCCACAGCCTCTCCAGCAAAGGCTATCATTGGTTTTTTTTATTTTAGCCATTCTGACAGGTGTTTTGATTTGCATTTCCCTGATTGCTATGGAGGTTGAGCATGACCTTAAGTGTCTTTTAGCCATTTGAACTTCTTATGTTGAGAATTCTCTGTTCAGTTCAGTGCCCCATTTTTTAATTGGGTTAATTAGCTTTTTAAAGTCTAGTTTCTTGAGTTCTCTATATATTTTGGAGATCAGACCTTTGTCTTTTGCTGGGTTGGTAAAGATCTCCTCCCAGTCAGTAGGTTGCCTTTTTGTCTTAGAGACAGTGTCCTTTGCTTTACAGAAGCTTCTCCGTATTAGTAGGTCCCATTTATTCAATGTTGCCCTTAATGTTGGTGCTGCTGGGGTTATACCTAGAAAGCAATCTCCTGTGCCCATCTGTTATAGGGTACTTCTCACTTTCTCTTCTATCAGGTTCAGTGTGTTCGGACTGATATTGAGGTCTTTAATCCATTTGGACTTGAGTTTTGTGCATGGTGATAGATATGGGTCTATTTTCATTCTTCTACAGGTTGACCTCCAGTTGTGCCAGCACCATTTGTTGAAGATGCTTTCTTTCTTCCTTTGTATACTTTTAGCTCCTTTATCGAAAATGAGGTGTTCATAGATTTGTGGGTTAAAATCGGGTCTTCTATACGATTCCATTCCTTGACTTCTCTGTTTTTATACCAGTATCACACTGTTTTCATCACTGTAGCTCTGTAATAGAGTTTGAAGTCAGGGATGGTAATGCCTCCAGAAGATCCTTTATTGTATAGAATTGTTTTGACTATCCTATGTTTTTTTGTTTTTCCATATAAAGTTGATTATTGTCCTCTCAAGATCTGTGAAGAATTTTGATGGGACCTTGATAGGGACTGCATTGAATCTATAAATTGCCTTCAGTAGAATTGCCATTTTTACTATGTTGATCTTCCCAATCCAAGTGCAGCGGAGGTCCTTCCATTTTCTGGTATCCTCTTCAATTTCTTTCTTCAATGCCTTAAAGTTCTTGTCAAATAGAACTTTTACTTCCTTGGTTAGAGTTACCCCAAGATATTTCATGCTGTTTGTGGCTATCGTGAAAGGTGAAGCTTCTCTGATTTCCCTCTCTGCTTCCATATCTTTTGTGTATAAGAGGGCGACTGATTTTTTGGAGTTGATCTTGTATCCTGCCACATTACTAAAGCTGTTTATCAGCTGTAAAAGTTCTTTGGTGGAGTTATGGGGATCGCTTATGTACACTATCTTATCATCAGCAAAAAACGAAAGTTTAACTTTTTCCTTTCCAATTCGAATCCCCTTGATCCCCTTATGTTGTCTTATTGTTATTGCTAGAACTTCAAGCACTATATTGAAGAGGTATGGCGAGAGTGGACAGCCTTGTCGTGTTCCTGAGTTCAGTGCGATGGCTTTGAGTTTCTCTCCATTTAATTTGATGTTAGCTGTCGGCTTGCTGTATATTGCTTTTATTATATTTAGGTATGACCCTTGTATCCCTATTCTCTCCAAGACTTTTATCATAAAGGGATGTTGGATTTTGTTAAATGCTTTTTCAGCATCTAATGAAATGATCATATTTTTTTTTCTTTCAGTTTATTTATATGATGGATTACATTGATAGATTTTCATATGTTGAACCAGCCCTGCATCACTGGGTTGAAGCCTACTTGATCATAATGCATAATTTTCCTAATGTGTTCTTGGATACGGTTTGCCATTATTTTGTTGAGGATTTTTGCGTCGATATTCATGAGTGAGATTGGCCTGTAATTCTCTTTCTTGGTTGAGTCTTTGTGTTGTTTGGTATCAGAGTGACTGTAGCTTCATAAAAGGAATGACTCTTCTGTTTCTATATTGTGAAATACATTAAGGAGTATAGGTATTAGCTCTTCTTGGAAGTTCTGGTAGAATTCCGCATTGAAACCATCTGGTCCTGGGCTTTTTTTGGTAGGGAGGTTTTTGATAACAGCTTCTAATTCTTCGCGACTAACAGGTCTATTTAGGTCATTTACCTGGTCCTGGTTTAACTTTGGTATATGGTATTTTAGTTCTTTTGTATTTAAATAACATTTTTAAAATTTATTTTATTTATCAACTAGTTTCCCCTCTCTTCTTCTGTTCCCTTCCTTTCTCATCTACATCCCTCCCCATCCACTCCTCCATCTCCCCTCTGAAATGAACAGACCTTCCATGGGCTTGTGCAAGCGCAAAGGATGATACCTCAAATGGAGGAAGGACCAAGCTCCTCCCCTATTTCAAAGCGGGACCAAGTAATCCAGCATGGGGAAAAGGTTGCCAAATGTCTGCTAGCACCAGAGAGAGGTCCTGCTCTCACTCTTAGAAACCTTACTAAGAGACCAAGCTACAGGATTGCCACACACATGCAGAGGGCCTGGGTCAGTTCCATGCAAACTCCATGAGCTCCTGAAAGCTCAGGTAAGATGTCTCTGTGGGTTCCCAATCTTGAGCCCTCAGCTGGTACAATACTTCCTCCCTTTCTTTCACAAGACTCGCAGTGCTAGTCTGCAGATCTCTGCCTCTGCTTATATCAGTCACTGGATAGAGTATCTCTGATAGCAATCAGCAAAGATACCAATCTGCTTACAGTAGATGGCCAGTTCAGACACACTCTCCACCACTGCTAGGAGTCTTTTTGGGGGTCATCCTTGTTCGTTCATAGGGATTTCCCAAGCATCAGGTTTCTCCCTATCCCTGAAATGCTTCCCCATCAAGATATCTCTTTTGCTGCTCTCCCCCTCTATCCTGCCTCCAACCCACCTCCTACTCCCAGTCTCCCTACCTGATTCCTCTAGTTCTCTTCCTTCCAACCACCCCCCAAAACCTGCCCCCAGTTTACCTTGTTATCTAGATACTCTGGTACTGTGGATTGTAGGTTGCTTATGCTATAATTGATTCCTAATGACCCCATAAGAGTGAGCATATACCATGCTTGTGTTTCTGGGTCTGGATACCTTACTCAGAATGATTTTTCTACTTCCATCCATTTGCCTGTAAATTTCATAGTCATCATTTTTTACAGCTGAGTAGTATTCCATTGTATAAATTTCCTACATTTTTGTTATCCATTCTTTGGTTGAGGGGCACCTAGGTTGTTTCCAAGTTCTGGTTATTACAAATAATGCTTATGTGAACATAGTTGAACAAATGTCCTTGTGGTATAATTGCAAATCTTTTGGGTACATATCTAAAATTTGTATATCTGGATCTTGAGGTAGGTTGATTCCCAATTTTCTAAGATACCACCATACTGATTTCCAAAGGAACTGTACAAGTTTGCACTTCCACTAGCAGTAGAGGAGTGTTCCCCTTATTCCATATCCTCTCCAACAAAAACTGTCATCAGTATTTTTGATCTTAGCCCTTCTGACAGGTTAAAAAAATGGTATCTCAGAGTCATTTTGATTTGTATTTCCATGATGATTAAAGATGTTGAGTAATTCTTTAAGTATTTATGACCATTTTGAGATTCTTCTGCTGAGAATTCTCTGTTTGACACTGTAGCCCATTTTTAAGTTGGATTATTTGGTATTTTGATGTTTAGCTTTTTGAGTTCTTTACACATTTTGGAGGTCAGCCCTTTGTCAGATGTGGAATTGGTGAGCATATTTTCCCACTCTGTAGTCTGTTGTTTTGTTTTATTGACAGTGTCCTTTACCTTAAAGAAACTTTTCAGTTTCAGGAGTTCCCATTTATTAATTGTTGTTTTCAGTGTCTGTGCTACTGGTGATATATTTAAGAAGTGGTCTCCTGTGCCAATGCATTCAAGGCTACTTCCCACTTTCTCTCTAATAGCTTCAGTGTAACTGGATTTATATTGACATTTTGATCGACTAGGACTTGAGTTTTGTGTATGGAGATACATATGAATCTATTTTCATTCTTTTACATGTCAACATCCAGTCATGTCAGCACCATTTGTTGAAAATACTTTCTTTTTTCCATTGTATAATTTTGATTTCTTTGTCAAAATCAGGGATTCATAGGTGTGTGGACTCATGTCAGGGTCTTGTATTCAATTCCATTGAGCCACATGTCTGTTTTTATGCCAGTAAAAAGCTGTTTTTATTACTATAGTTCTATAGTAGAGTTTGAAGAAAGGGATGGTGGTGTCTCTGGAAGTTCCTGTATTGTACAGGAATGTCTTAGCTATCCTAGGTTTTTGACTTTTCTGTATGAAGCTCAGCATAGTTCTTTCAAGGACTGTGAAGAATTGCATTGGGATTTTGATGGAAATTGCATTGAATCTGTAGATTGCTTTCGTTAAGATTGTCACTTTTACTACACTAATCCTACCTATCCATGAGCATGGCATCTTCCCATTTTCTGATATATTCTTCAATTTCTTTCTTTAAAGACTTAAAGTTATTGTTATACAGGTCTTTCACTTGTTTGGGTCACGTTACCCCTAGATATTTTATATTATTTGTGATTATTGTAAAGGGTGTTATTTCTCTGGTTTCTTTCTTGGCCTGTTTATTACTTACATAGAGGACTACTGAATTTTTGAATTGATATTGTATCTAGCCACTTTGATCAAGGATTTATCAGCTTCAGGAGTTCCTTGGTAGAACTTTTGAGGTAACTTATGCATACTATCATATCATCTACAAATAGCGAAAGTTTGACTTCTACCTTTCCAATTTGTATGCCCTCTATCTCCTTTTGATGTCTCATTTCTCTAGCTAGAACTTTCAATACTATATTGAATAGATGTAGAGAGAATGGACAGTCTTATCTTGTTTCTGATTTTAGAGAAATCACTTTGAGTTTCTCTCCATTTAATTTGATACTAATAGTCGTTTTGCTGAATATGGTCTTTATCATGTTTAGATATGTTCCATGTATCAGTGATCTCTCCAAGATCTTTATCATGAAGGAAGGTTGTACTTTGTCAAAGACTTTTTTCAGCATCTAATGAAATGGTTATAAGGTTTTTCTTTCAGTTTGTTTATATGGTGCATTTTATTCACAGATTTTCACATGTTGAGTGAATCTTGCATCTCTGGGAAAACGCCTACTTGGTCATGGTGAATGATCATTTTCATGTGTTCTTGAATTCACTTTGACAGTATTTTATCTTGTATTTTTGCATCAATGTAAATGAGGAACATTGTTCTGTAATTCTCTTTTTTATTGCATCTTTATATGGTTTGGGTATCACGGTATATGTAGCCTCATAAAGAGTTTGGTAATATTCCTTCTGCTTCTATTGTGTGGAACAATTTGAAGAGTATTGGTATTAATTTTTCTTTAAATTCTGCTACAATTGTGTTCTGAAACCATTTGGTCCAGGTCTTTTTTTTTTTTTGACTGGGAGGCTTTTAATAACTGCTTCTATTTCCTTAGGGGTAATAGATCTATTTAAATTATTTATCTGGTCTCTAATGTGGTACCTCTCCGGAAAACTGTCCATTCCTTTTAGATTTTCAATTTTTTTGGATATAGGTTTTTGAAGTATGACCTAATTATTCTCTGCATTTCCTCAGTCTCTGTTGTTATGTCCCCCTTTTCATTTCTGATTTTGTTAATTTGAATATTCTATCTCTCTCTGCCTTTTGGTTAATTTGATAGGGGTTTGTTAATCTTGTTGATTTCTACCAAAGAACCAACTCTTTGTTTTATTTAATTTTTGTCTTTTTCTATTTTTTTCGATTTCCTCGCTGAGTTTGATTTTTTTCTTGCCATCTTATCCTCCTGGGTAAATTTTCTTCTTTTTGTTTTAGAGATTTAAGGTGTGCTGTTAAGTTTCTATGAAGAAAGATGCTTAAAAGAAACCTCACACCAGCTCAGAATTGAGTATAATAAAGAGTTATTTATTTAGGGATAGACTCACAGATCACAATCTCCTGCATGAACAGGGAACAGCAACCAAATTCTGCAGCTGGAAAAGAGGTCGATGCATGATTTACATAGACATACCTTAAGAGGCCATGCCCAAGTGGGAGTTAACTAAAAGGCTACCGGTGGTAGGAATTCTTACAGCACCTCCCTCTGTTGTTTAAATAAGAAAGTTTTAAGCCCAATACAAAGATATAAACAATAAAAACAAATATCAGGTATAAAAATTAGAATTACAACCAGCATAAACAATACCAAGCAAGAAACATGATAAATGCTTCAATAATTATCCTATCCTAATGAGTTTCAGTCTTGTATATATATAACTTGGCCAATTTATGAGAGGAAAGTAACTACAACTATCTAGTCTGCAACCCTAATGAAAACCTGAGAAGGAAAGTAATATTACTTGAGTAAGCATGAAGAGCAATCAAGCAACTTCCAAAATGTGCAACAAATGACAGAGACAATTGGCTACCAGGGCAATCACCCAATGTCTCATTTGCAACTTTGGAGCACTTTATATCATCATATATAATATAAGAGGCCACACCCAAGTGGGCAGATAACTTAAGGGCTACTGGTAGTAGGAATTCCTACAGCATTTCTTGTGTGAGATTTCTCTAAATTCTTTATGAGGACACTTAGTACTATGAATTTTCCTTTTAATACTGTTATCATTGTGTCTCCTAAGTTTTGCTATGTTGTGCATTCATTTTATTTTAAATCTAGGAAATATTTAATTTCTTTATTTTTCCTTTAGCCAATGGTAATTCAGGTGAGAATTATTCACTTTCCATGAGTTTCTAGACTTTCTATAGTTTGTGTTGTTGAATAATAACTTTAACTCATGGTGATCTGTTAAGATACAGGGGTTTATTCCAATTTTTTATCTGTTAAAATATGCTTTGTGATTATCTATATGTAGGTATGTGTTCTATCTTAGAAAAGGTTCATTGAGATACTTAGAAGAAGATATATTCTTTTGTGTTTGGTTGAAATGTGCTATAGATGTCTGTTAAGTCCAATCGATTCATAACATCTGTTAATTTCTTTGTTTCTTTGTTACTTTTCTGTTTGGAAGACCTGTCCAGTAGTGAGAATGGGGTGTTGAAGTCTCAGATTTTTAGAGTGTAGGGTTTGATGCAATTTAAGCTTTAATAATGTTTGTTTTACAAAAGTAAGTGTCCTTATATCTGGGGCATAAATGTTCAAAATTGAGACTTCATCTTGATTAATTTTTCTGTGATTAATGTTGTTAATCTCTTTCAATTAATTTCAGTATCAAGTCTACAATATTAGATATTAATACAGTTAACAGCAGCTTGATTTTTAGGTCCATTTGTTTGGAAAAATCTTCTCCCATCCCATCTGAGGTGACATCTGTCTTTGCTATTGAGGTGTGCTTCTTGCATGCAGCAGAACAATGGATCTTTTCTTTGCATCCGTTTTGTTAGCTTGTGTCTTTTTATGGGCAAATTAGTCTATCGATATTCAGAGATGACCTGTGATTGCTAATTTCTGTTATTTTTTGGTTTTGTTGGTGGTAGTGTTTATGGTCCCTCTTTAGGTTTTGCTACTGTAGGATTATCCATTGCCTTTTTTTTTTTTTTTTTTGAGTGCAGCTAACTTCCTTGGATTGTAGTTTTCCTTCTAGTACCTTCTGTAGGGTTGGATTTGTGGATAAGTATTGCTTAAATCTGGTTTTGTTGTGGAATGTCTTGTTTTCTCCATTTATGGTGAATGAAAGTTTTGCTGCATATAGTAGTCTGGGCCTGCATTTATGGTATCTTAGTGTCTGCAAAATGTCTGTCCAGAACCTTTTGGTTTTCATAGTCTCCACTGAGAAAAGCTGCATTTATTTCTGATAGGTCTGCCTTCATATGTTTCTCTGCCTTTTTACTTTGTAGCTTTTAATATTATTTCTATATTATGTATGTGTAGTGTTTTGATTATTATGTGGTAAAGGGACTTTTTTTTTTTTTTGGTCCAGCCTATTTGGTGCCCTGTAAGCTTCTTGTGTCTTCATGTGCATGTCCTTCTTTAAGTTGAGAAAGTTTTCTTATTATTTTGCTGAAAATATTTTCTGTACCTTTGAGATAGACTTCATCTCTTTCTTTGTTCCCTATTATTCTTAGGTTTCATCATTCCATGGTGTCCCAGATTTCCTGGATGTTTTGCATTAAGAATTTGTTGGATTTAACATTTTCTTTGACCATTGAATCTATTTCTTCTATCATACCGTCAGTGCCTGAGACTCTCTCTTCCATCTCTTGTATTCTGTTGGTTATGCTTGCATTGGTAGTTCCTTTTCATTAGCCAGCTTTTCCATGTCCAGAATTCATTCCCTTTGTGCTTTCTTTATTATCTCTATTTCAAATTGCAAGTTTTAAACTGTTTAGTTCACCTGCTTGTTTGTTTTTTCTTGTCTTTCTTGGCCTTCTTTAAGAGATTTATTGATTTCTTCCAAACTTTTGTTTGTCTTTTACTTGATTTCTTTATGGAAATTTCTCATTTCCTCTTTAAGGGCCTCTATCATCTTCATAAAGCTATTTTCAGTGTCATTTTCTTCTGCTTCATCTGTGTTGGAATGTTCAGGTCTTGCTATTGTAGAACCACTAGGTTCTGGTAGTGCCATATTGCTCTTGATGTTGCTGAATATATTCTTACACTGCCATCTACCCATATTTTCTTTTAATTGATGCAGGTAGTATTCATTTCTCTAGGAGCTGCTGATCTGTTTGGATGGAAGGAGGTTGAAGAGTTTAGTGGATTTGGGTGGCAGAGTAGATCTTATAGGTTATAGAGACCAAGGGATGGGGATGGTGGTGGAGCAGACTGCCAGCAGGACTCTTTCCTGACAGCTCGTTGTTGGGGCTGAGACAGGAGGGCTGGGATGGGAGGGGGAAGGGTTTATGGCCTAGGGATATGGGCTGTTTACCTGGGAGACAAGTCACTCACCTTTTCTTCCAATTGGTGCAGGTAGTCCTTGTATCTCTAGGGGCTGTTGGTCTTGCAGGGGATGTTTAGCAGGAAGGAGTGTGAAGGGTTCAGTGTATTTGGGTGACAGAGTGGGTCTTGCAGGTTACAGTGTCCAATGGGTGGGGATGGTGATGCAGCAACCCGCCAGCAGGACTATTACTTGCTTGCTAGATGCTGGGGTTGAGATATGGAAATCATTCTGTACAGGGGCTGAGTGCTTGGTTTCATTGTTATTCTTTTAGTTATTCAGTTGTGTAACTCAGAACATTATTTATATGCAAAGTGTTTCATTCCTGTATAAACTTTGACAATTGACAAAAACACAGGAAGGACATTAGTATGTGCTTATCATTGAATATTACAGATTTACTGAGCATCTGTTAGTAGCAAATTTAACTAAATGTTGTAATCTTTAGGACTGTAATGCTGGTTATTTTAAAAAGCTTCTTAAAGCAGGACAAAGAAGTTAATTATACTTCTGTGGGTGTCTGGTACTCGATTTCATTTTTGCTTTAATTACTGTTATTTTGTGATTTATTTTGATTATAATATCTAAGTTTTAACATGAGGATTTGGTAGTAAACTGTTTTGAATAACTTGGAGGAAATTGTTTTTCATGCTAATATGCATTTGAAAAATGTTATTTTGCAATTTCATGGGCGAGTTATGCTTTCTATATTTTACATTTTTAATGAGACTCAAGAACACGATGTAAAATAAAATAGATTTTATCTTAAACTCTATTGGGACAATTTATTTTATGAAATGAGAAACAGTAAAAGAAACCAAAGACCTTTATTGAGTATGCTGTTAAAAATATACAATCTATGCCTTGGAAAACCAATTTTTACTGGCCTGAAAACTTATAAATTACATTTTGGGATATAGATATATAGACAAAGCAACAGTTTATAAGAAAACATTACTTTTCTTTGGTTCAGTTTTTGTGCTCAGAGCCTTATTCAATTCAAATGCTCTCAATGTGGAAGAATGATGTCCAAGCATTTAGTGTGATAAAACCTTGTAGGCATCACAGATACTGTCCATATTCTGGGACACACACACACTCACTTGACTCCCCCTCTTTATTTTGTTTTAATATTTTATCAGAGCGTATTGCCTTCTGTTTAAGGGATGTCATCAGAGCCATTGTTTAATCATGGAAGAACATTTAATGAGTCCACACAAAGGAGTAATACATGCAAAAGTATATTTTTAAAGATTTAACATGAAGCTCCAGCATCCAATTAATCCCCCTGCTGCATTGTTGTCATTTAGGCTTGCACATTTGTGGATCTGCATATTGTTCAAGCATCTTATTTTGACAAAGGTACACACAGAACCTCAAGCAAATAAATTTGCATGAGGCTAGTCATGATATTTTGACAAGTTTTGGATGGATAAATATAAAACTGATGCAGACACCGTGATGCCTGACAGACGCTGGTGTTGGCTTCATTATTGTCATGGAAATTCTGGGTAAAAATAAATTTGACAAGCTTTGTTGTGTTTAGTGCCACTGAAAAAGTTGTTTGTGTAATTCCTTTTATGATTAACTGGGTACAGTTTTAATGATACCATTGAAAATCAAAACAATAAAGTGTCATTTCCAGCAACCAGTACCTAGAAGCTTAAGACACAGAACAAATGTGGCAGGTTCACCTCGGATATAGCTGTTGGGTGAATAAAATATTTCAGAACAAGGGAGAAAACGAAATATGTACAGGGGAGCATTCATTTAAAAAATTATCTAATCTGAGGTATTTTACTCATTTCAACTAAAACACATAGCTTTTTTATATTAACTCATCATTTTTATAATCGCTCTTTAAAGATAAGCTGTACCTACGGAATCTGTATAACACAAACTGCCTGGAAAGCACAATGATGCTTCTAGCATTAGGTGAGGAAGGAAAGAGTCTTGTAGTGTGCTTTCCCTTTAAAATTTCTTTTCTCCATAAGGTAGCTCTGCACACATTATCCCTTTCTGGCTCTCTGCATTGATAAACTGAGTCTCACCAGGTATTAATTATGTAAATAAAAGCAGTTATTTAATCCAGATTTAGCACACAGGATCAAAAAATTAATAAAAAGAAATAAAACATGAGAAAATTGAGTTTTTTTTTCTTTTTTAATATTCTGATATGTGACCCCAGAGCTCATGATCTGTAGACTAAAATTTAACTGGCATCAGTCTCCCTATCAGGAATCATCATGCATCATATCAAGAGCATCCCAAGCACACTTGGTTTAGTCTCAGCAATTATACATTGGCCAGCGTTACCTACGTTATTTCAATGCCTTGGATTTTCAGCTACCTACGTTATTTCAATGCCTTGGATTTTCAGCTACCAGTTAGACAGCTATGGCTTATATTAGGAAATGTATCAATAATTTAATAAGGCTTGCGGGGCCTTGCTACCTTTACAGTTCTTACTGCATCTTATTTTTAAATTTTTTACTACACTTTTATACTTAGTTTGTTTTTTCATTAGTATATATATTTCGAGGAAATAAAAATGAGACCATAGTATAACCATTATACAAAACATTTTGATTAAATTAATTATTCTTAAGATGTAGCTGTGTTTTTTCTGTTTGCCCATCAATCACTGGTTCACAGTGCTCCATCATATTCCATTACCTGAATGCACCACTGATTATTTGCCATTCTACTCCTTATGTATATTTGTCCTCATGTAACCAATGTTATCTTCCTGAACATGCTCGTGTTTTTCTCAGTTACATACATTCTCCTAGGGCAGTGATTTTCAATTGGTTGATCATAAGACAGAATAAAACTCTCCAGAAAGCTATCCTATTTGGTTACCAGGTCAACATACCTTTTTCAGAACTCCTAAGTGATACTCATTTGAGACACCTTCACATTTTGTCTTCTATTATATAATTCCTTTAAATGGGTTTTTATTATTTTAATTTGTAAAACTTTTGATCATTTAAGTGTCAGAATTACAAGACCAAGAGGACAAAGGCCCAAGTTCATCAAATTTAACAAAACAACGTAACTGGGTCTGAATTCAATCTTACCATAGCATCTTTGAGAGGTTCTTCTTTGACTGACTGGTAGATCTTCCAAAAACCCCTGCTTGGTTGACATCTCACTAGCAACATCCCAAACATGAATGCTCGTTTTGAAAGAAGCTCATGGTTCCTTCTACACAGTGTGACTAAAAATGGAAATCCTTACTTTGTGGAAATTTTAAGGTGAAAAATCTATTGGATATTTGTAACGCTAGCAGTTGTGGACTTCCTTGTTTTTAATAAACTACCTAGTAAAACCAAACTACTTTTTTAAATCCATAAAATTGCATAAACATCAGAGATCTGTCAGAGAACCAGGCATTTATTTCAACGCAGTTTTAAGGAAGAGCAAAATACAAATTTTTCAGGAGAAGCTCTGTATGTTTGCTTTAGTTAAAAATTATAAGTAATTGATTTATTTGCCAGCAGCAGCTTAAGGAGCAGAGGCCATTCAAGTGGAATTACACAGTTAACTGAAAACACGTGTTGACAATGTAAATCAATCATGACAGAAGTTTTGAGGAATATGCATATTGCATATAGCACCGTGTTCATGCATATGTGGTATGAAGAATAACATGGTGGGGAGGCAGTACATGAAGGGATCAGTTTTCATATTTTCTCAGAATCAGCAATAGTCTTAATTGGTCACCATATGTGTTAAAGTCACTAGGGTCACCATAGATAGACATTTAAAGGATGGATACTCTTTCAGGCAAAGAGTGAAAATACAGTCAAGCAATAAAGTACAGCTACCCATTGAGAGATAGAGTCTATCTTACTTTACTGAACTAAGTAGGGAACTGATGCAACAGAAATCCCTGCACCCTCTACTTCATTCTCTTAGAACACTGCCTGATGACTTCTCACACATGTCTCAAAAAACAAATGACAAGGTGGAAGAAAGTCAAAGCACCAAGGAGTCCAGGTAAGAGTGTCCAATTAACTATGCTGCATAAGCACGGAATTGAGCCATCTCACCTCAGGTGCCAGATATATCAGTATCGAAGTCTTCAAAAATGAAAGCCCCTAACTCATCATCTATGTCAGTCTTGTTAGCTACATTTCTGGAGACACTGACCATCGTGACCTAACTCTGCCTGAATTCCTCACTGACAGAATCTGCGAATATAATCAGATGGGGAATTTTTATATCATACAATAAAGAATAAATTTAAATTTGTTCATGTTGAGTAGAATATTTTAAAAGATAATGTGGATGAGGGAAAGCACATTCTCCTACTCTTTTACATTTTATACAAGAAACTAATGGGCTATAATAGAGAAAAAGATAATTCTTGAGAATAAGAACTAAGTATAATGTAATTTTTAAAAGGTAATTGTTCCCAATTAAACACCAAGCGTTCAAATCCAGCTATCAGTAGAAGTTGAAAAGGGCTTTAAGACTATAATTTTCAGTTGGCTGAAACTAGATCATGATTACACAGTATTACTTACCTGGCCATACACCTATAACCTAGCAAGCAAATGTGTGTATGTTGATCTAATCTTAGAAATATTAACATAGCTTTAGTCAGAGAAATGTGTTAAGAAAATGCATTTATGGCATGGTCTGGATTTATTAGTTCACATTCTTCATCAGATATTCAAGTGCAAAACTTGTTTAAATTCTTGTATTATTTATGTTTCTAAACAGTGTCTACAATTGATACATAAAGAACCTGAAATAGTGAAATATGTATTTTACTGTACATTACCAAGAATACATACTAAAAACTTAAAAATAAACTAAATGTGGTAGCAACACTTATTTTTTACTTTATTAATTTAGCAACACTTATTTTTTACTTTATTAATTTTGAATTAAAAAGTATTATATATATATATATATATATATTATTTCCCCTCCCACATATTCCCAGATTCTCCCCACCTCCCTTCCCACCAAAGTTTTTGTTATCTCTGTCTCTCACCAAGCACAAAAATCAAAATCAAATCAAACATACTAGAAAAAATAAAAACCAATATGACCAACAATAAAAAATAATCCTCCAAAACAATACAAAGACACCAGGGAGTACATTTAATTTTGTCTAATTGTTCCTGAAATGGCTGTATATGAATGAGGGAAATCAAAATTCTCCATAATATTTTTCCCTGGAATATGATTGATATGCCCAATGACACTCAATTAGGGCAAACTGGCTTATCTTTCCCAGAAAGTATCAATTGCAAATATCTTTTTGGTTAGGGAGGTCACATTTTTTTTTCCAGGGCTGGAATTTTATCTGGGTGAATCTGTGCAGGACTTATGTGTGCTCTCACAGTCTCACCGTCTCTCTGTATTCACATGTGTATCTGTACCATTGTGTCTGGAAGACAATATTTCCTTAGAACCATCCATCACATCTGGCTCTTAATATCTTTCTGCATCCCCTTCTCATAAGATCTCTGAGCCTTGGGGGTAGGGTGGCATGTTGCTGAGAACATTCCACTTAGTGAGGAACTAAATCTCTGCACATTGTCCATCTCTCTGTGTGTGGGGGGGAATTCCTCTGTTAATTACTATCTACTGCTAGAAGATTTTCTGATGAGTTTTGACCCATGCTCTAATAAATAAAAAAAGCAATATGTCATTAGGAATCATTTTATTTATCTGTTCCATT
The DNA here is from genome assembly GCF_018167655.1 of Microtus oregoni. Taxonomy (NCBI): domain Eukaryota; kingdom Metazoa; phylum Chordata; class Mammalia; order Rodentia; family Cricetidae; genus Microtus; species Microtus oregoni. Next base: position 15,840,504 of record NW_024543089.1, read on the forward strand.
ACCAGAAAAATAATCCACTCCCGCCTTGGCCCATGGCATATCTAGTTTTAGATTCTTGGTCACAGCAGTGCCAGGTATCAGTTCCATCTTGTGGATATAGAGTGGGTCTTATATCCAAGAAAACATTCTTGGTTACTTCCATATATTTGTTCCACTATTGTGCCAGTATATCTTGCAGACGGGTCTCTGTTTAGATTAAAGGCTTTCTAGTGGATGAATTGATAATTATTCATCTTTTCTGTATGCAAAGTATCTGCCCACACATGCATAGTCAGCAGGGGTGACGATTCTAGTTGGGCACCAGCTCCCTTTTTTCGTGTTTGATGACATAAATCAATTGTGCCTTCAGCAATAGAGCATTACAATTAAGTAATGGAGAATGATGACAAATACCTATGATATCTGAGGGGTCCTGTAGTATTTATCTTAGTTTTAGTGCTGTAAAGAGATAACATAACCATGGCAACTCTTATAAAGAAAAAAAATTAATTTAAGTGACTTACTTAAGGTTTCAGAGTTTTAGTCTATGACCTTCATGACAAGGAGCATGGCATCATACAGGCAGATATAGTGCTAGCTTCATATTGATCAGAAGGCAGCAGGAAGTCAACTGATACACTGGGCAGTGTCCTTCGTATAGGAAACTTCAAAGCCCAACTCCTACAGTGTGACACATTCCTCCAACACGGCCGGCCATATGCACTCCAACAAAGCCACAATTCCTAACAGTGCCATTCCCTTGAGATTATGGGACCAATTACATTGAAACTGACACAGTATTCTTTTGGTCAATGACTCAATAAAATATAACCCTCTCCTGGCAATGGAGGCATCTTATTACCAAAGCTTACCAATAAAACATATTCCCTCTTTTGTGATTTAAAGAAACAATTTCAATATGGATTTTGGATTCTTAAAATGTATTTTATCCTATTGGGCCCCTGTTTTAAATTAATATCACAATTGATTCCATGGAAGGAAATTTTGTATATCTTCATGCTATTATTAGAAATATAAACTTCAAATTACTGCTATAAATACTAAAAACAGCTTTAGCAGTGTGGGGTATGTATTATAATAATAAAGAATTATATGATAATAAAGAATTATATAATAATAAAGAATTATCTGATAGAGCTGAAGTGAAAAATATCAGTTTAGTTCTCTGGGACTAGAGACAGGAAACAAAAATGTATTAGGTATCTCTTTGTGTCTACTTCAACTTTCTTCTCTCAAAGATAAACATGCTTTAACTTTTAAACTATGAACCAAAGAAGAACAAATTATTATTCTTAACCCCAGAGTTGACACATTACACACAGGAATGGATGAGGTTCTCACTCCCAGTTAGAAACATCTTAACTGTGACTGATTTAGGCTCAGTGTTCATTTTTGAGAAAGGAAATTTCACGGGCCCTGCACTGCCCAGTTGGAGAACAAGAAAAAAACCCAAGTTCCTAGAGAAAAAATAATACTGAAACACAAGAGCCCTGTGTTCACTACCATGTTCCCATATCTACCTAAATGCCTTGCAATGCATCTGCTGGGTATATCGATGTTTTCAAGGATCCTCAAAATAACTGCCAGCTTTGTATTGATCTTGCCAAATTCTATTTACCTTTGACTGACTATGCAGTTTATTTACAAGGCACTACTGCCTAGCAGCCTATGGGGTGACCAGTGGAAACTCACCACACATTAGGGACACATTATGCTGGATAGCAGTGGTCAACTCACCATGGGTCCTTTGCTAATATCCCAGATGTTAGAGTCAACACCAATGTGCCAGGTTCAACGGTAGCTGGCAATGTTTTTTTTTTTTTTTCAGATGGTCTCTTTGCTGGCAGCAAACAGGGGTGCCATGACACTTTTAAGAGATGTCTTCCTAATTCAGCATTAGTAACAAATAAATAAAAAGGCAGTGGCTTCCTGGTTCACCAACACAAATGGCTCTGACTTTTTTAGGAGGTCCTGCTATAGAGCACTTGAATGGTTTTTGTGGGCCTGGGTGTTTGTATGTACACTTGGGGTTAAGAGAAAAGCAGCTGAGATCATACCTGCAGCTCAATGTCACCCTCATTGGCAGGCTTCAGGATCTGCTAGGAGTCCAGAGGTAGGGGAACATGGTGAAATGCTCCCACCATACACAGACATATTTGAGGGCACACACTGTGTTGGCTGCATGGCAGATTTAACTCTTACTCAGATAAATAGTTTCTATGCTGCACAGTCTTTCCCAGAGTTGAGGTGATGAAGAGAGCACCCACACAGCAGTCCCAGAACTGGGGGTGAACTACTATCACCACATTGAAGGGACAAGAGAGGTAGAGCCAGCATCCAGTATGCTGCAACCACACTGCTGACCATTTTAAAATGCATTTTGTCAGAAAAATATTTCAGATACGCAACAGTACAGATTCAGACATAAAAGATATCTAAATGAGACACAATGAATTTAAAAAAATGTGTGTAGGCTTGTGACTTTTCATGACAATGAGACAAATTGGTTCCTGGCAGCACCAGTCTACTTAAAGAGGATGATGGGCATCAAAGAGGCTTATGGAGTTTGCTAGTGATTTGTATAAGAAACTGCTCTTGCTTGGACTGCTTGATGTTATGCTGTATGAACTTGGTGTAAGACTTCCTTATGTTTGTGTGTTGCTTTCATTAGTTAATGAATAAAAAAAAACTGCCTTGGTCTAGTTGATAGAGCAGATCTTAGGAGGAAATAACAGAACTGAATGCTGGGAGGAAGAAGGGCAGAGTCGGAGAGAAGCCATGGATCTTCCACCTGAAATGGACACTGGTAAGAATCCTCCCTAAGCCACTGCCATGTGGCAATACACAGATTAATGGAGATGGGTTAAACTAATCTGTAAGAGTTAACCAATAAGAAGTTGGAGCTAATGGCCAAGCAGTGTTTTAATTAATACAGTTTCTGTGTGGTTATTTTGGATGTAAGCTAGCCAGGTGGCCGGGACAAACAAGGGGTCCCCTCCCTACTACATGAACTGAACATGCAGGAGGCACAGAAAATGACTGCTGAACTTGCCCTAGGCTAAGATGGTTCTTTGAGATTCCTGCTTCATGAAAGAGTATGCAAAGCATTCCATAGGACACAGAAGAAAGTGACAGAGAAACTGCCATATAGGCCTGTCTTAGAAATTTCCTGATCCATGGGAAATTCTGCCAGATACTAGAAGGCCTATAGGCTGAAGATGGATACTCCAACAATACAGAAGAACTTTGGGTCTGGGAAGCCAGGAACAAATGACTGACCAGGTAGCAAGATGTCTCTGTGAATTCTAGAGTTTTGGAAGTTGCTTACAATGTACTTCCTGTTTACTTAGTTAGTATTACATCTTTTTGGAGTCTTTTATGGAGTTAAAGAATATATAGCTATAAGAAAAGTAGATATAAATATTATAACTGTAATTCTTGCTTGATATTTGTTTTGTTATATGTAATTTTACTATGTTAAAGCTAAAACCTTTCTTTTCATTTAGACAGAAAAGGGGAAATAGTGTGGGAAGTCCTTCTCTGTATGTGTTGCTTTTATTTGTTAATGGATAAAGTTGTTTCAGCCAGGGGCTTAGCAGATTAGATCAAGGTGGGAATTCCATGCAGACAGAGGAGGAAAAAAAGACAGAGTTAGGGAGAAGCCATGTAGCTACCACAGGAGACAGATGGCAGACACTGGGGGGAGGAGGGGACTTTACCCACAGGCCACAATCACATGGCAATATACAGATGAATAGAAATCAGTTAATTTAAGATATAAGAGCTAGATAGAAAGATGCTTAAGCTATTGACCAAACAGCATTGCAAATAATATAGTTTCTGTGTGATTATTTGGGGTCTGGGAAGCCAGGAACAAATGAGAAGCATCTGCCAACAAATGCGATCAAGAGTGCTAGAGTTACAGAAGAAGCTGTAATATGTTATAGGTCTAGGGTGGTTTCTAACTGCACTCACTGCATTACCTTACTTTTGAAGGTATTATTTCAACAAGCCCCTATTACCTGAAGAAAAGCATAATTCTGTCCTGTGGGATGGAGAAAAGGCTAAATGAAACTATGGTTTAGGTGGCAAACAATAATACTCACTCAGTGAGTGAGACTGAACTGAAAACCAGGCTAAAAGAAAGTAATTTGGATACAAGGTATCAAGACAGCTACCTAGAAGTTTTCAACATTCACCCTACCTTTTGCAGTACAAAAGTTAGCAGGAATATGACTGCATCTTACTTTTGGGCTGGAACAGTATCCATCCCCAGTCACAAACTGGGTCTAAGAAGTGGGGCGGGGGTAGTACTTTAAACCTTTCAGGATTGTTCATGCTGCCCTGGAAAATAACTTTGTTAGTTTCAGACATAGGATCTAAAGTGTGTGAGGGTATCTACAGTGTATGGCGAGGGATACCACTCCTATGGAGGAACTAGTTACATGCTGAGAATCCCAACACCACTGTAATCTACACTACACTTCTACAGCTGCTAGAATCCAATTCCTGCATGAGCCATGAAGACAGCATGTCTCTCCAATTTTGCCACACTATTTGCTGTAGCTAAAGTAATTCATTATAACCAATGAAATTTGTAGAGACACTTTAATGTGCTGCTCAGCAGAAATAAAGCTAACATTTTAAAAAGCACCCAAGATACATCTTCAGGAGATTGCTTATTAAAAACTTTGCCCCATATAAGTATTAGTGATGGATAAAATAACAGACACATAGCTCTTTGTACAGAACCATAAAAGCTATGGAAAATGAAAAAAACACTCGAGATAATCTGATGCATGCAAAAGAGAAAAAAACATAATTTTATCAACATATTCCAAAGAAATAAATATGGAAAATATTGGATGGATAATTTAAATGGATGTTTACAAATATTTCAGTGAGATTCTAGAGGTACAAGTAGAGGATAAAAATTAGCGAAAAATGTATTCTATAAATGAGAAATTTAACAAAGATTTTTGAAAAGTACCACCTAATATTTGTAAATAGAGAGCACTTGAAACCACCTCTGCAGTTTGAGGTATGCCTTGTGGACCACCCCATGTGGGAAACTTCATTATTGCTACCTGAAAGCAATGTGTTTCATGGACCCTTCTTCAAAGTAGGAATCCAAAATCCTTCTGTAACCATCACTACCTGAGAACCTGAGGACCATTCTTGCTGTTCCCAGCTAGGAATCCCCATTTTTACTGCTTAATGTTCACATGTTCTAAGATCCTCTTCAGGTAGTAAGTCCCCCATCTCAATTATATCCTCACCAATTCAAGTTGGTACCACTCTGTAAGTTTCATCTTTACTGGAAAATTTTCAGTTTGATAGGTGTTATGCACACTGCCATGAGAGAAAAGTAATTACCAATCTTATTTAACTAATAACACTAAAACTACAATAATAACCGGCCTAGCAGGTTATGTCCACTGATGCAATAATGAAAGGAATGTTACATGAGTAATTCCTCCACAAAATAGAACTCATGCCTGGTATAATTAGGGGGTCAAGAACCTGTTTTTAGGTAGATAATACGTCCTATACGTTTCAGCTATATGGACTCATTACTAAACTGACTCATAATGACCTATTAATAAATTAGGATAACCATTACCAGAAACCAGTTTTTAAATGATGATTATTACAGAGACCTACAACTGATCAATATGCAGACATATGAGATTTTGGAGTCCTCAGGCCCAAATGGGACATCAATATAACACTTCATCTGTCCATGATGAAGGGTCATTACATAATTGAGGACAGAAAGATTACAAGAGCCAGAGGCTGTAGATGATTATACTGAAATGGTATTTTCCACGTTTAATAGAGCAATTGTACATATGAACTTGTAGCAGTAGTGATAGTGTGGATAATACCTATGCAGATCAAGCTAAGAAAATTTCACCATGGAGGATGAATATGGTCACATTCTCACCTATGTCTCAGGAGTTACTGGCATCTAATGGTGGCTGGAGAAGGCGACTCAGCTTTCTTCCAGTTTGAGTTCCCTGAGAAGCTGCTGAAGGTTCCGCAAATGGCCCTACACATATGTACATAATGGCAGCACTAAGAGGACTCTGTGGTTTAAGAAAAAATAATATAGGAAATTGAGAAAGAACAGCTGTAAAGGAATAGGCAAGAAATGAGGGACAGACTTGATCAAAGCAAATTACACAAATGGTTGAATAAACTATGTTACATACACAATCCAATATTATTTAACCATGCAATAATGAAATACCACATTTGTATCAATATATAATTAATGTTAATAAAAAGTAGAAAGTACTGTACTGTTGTAAAAAGGCTGCTTGATTATTTTCCAGGCACCCAGACTTCTAAAATAAGCTGAGAGAGATTAATTAGATCACTACTTGGTCTATTAGGTCTGGCTTCTGATTGGCTAGCTCTTAAGGATTAATTTAACCCATATCTATCAATCTGTGTATCCACATGTGGCAGTGGCTTACCGGCAAAGTTTTGACAAATCTGTCTCTTGTAGCTGCTCCATGTGTTCTCCCCTGATTCTGCCTTCCTTTTTCCAGCATTCAGTTTCACTTTCCTCATTTAGCTAAGTTCTGCCCTGCTATAGGTCCAAAGTATTTTTCTTTAATAATTAATGGTAATCACAACATAGAAAGAGGTGATGTGGGATTCCTCTTGTTTTTCTCAAGTGAGAGCTCATAGATGTCAGTTTTATACAAAACCAAAAATCGAGAAATAATAAACTAAAAAATATGGTTATAGTACCAAACTTTGAATCGTTTTTCTGATCTGTTTCACCTGTGGATTTTTTTAAAGCTTAGAATATTGAGAGCAGATTGCAATTTCATCTTAGAAACCAAAATAAGCCTAACAGAATGACACTTCTATAGAGGGCTCCCAGTAGCAACTATGCGGTTACCTTGCCACATATTTCCTAAAGTATTTGTCCTTAGATACTAATTCTAGAGTATGTCAACATCTGGTACAAATTATGTATTTTTCTTTATCTATAACTGTACTACTTCATGTCATTACCATCAAGCAAACATGTGTTCTTCATTATGCTTTATTCTCTTCACATTGAAATAGTTATTAAAATAACATGACACATTACTCCAGTTTCTGTATTTACTTGTACAATTTTAGTAGCAAATAAAGTGCTTGAAAAACATTGAAAATTTGGTTGATCTTATTTTTTATTGTTTCTGCAAAAGATATGCTATGATTAAATATTGAGATGTTGTAACCAAGAGTTTATTAAAAATAGCTCCTATCCTAACAAGCCTAAAATGCTAGATTTTCAAAGACTACTGATTACATTCAAGAAAAATTAAGACAACATTTAAGAACAGCTTTTTTTCTGTTCATCAATTTAGAATCCAACATATCTTTGAAAGAAGATGTTTCCCTTAGATGACTGCTTCGTTCTACACATTCTACTCCAAGAGCTGCTTCTTCTCTCTCTACTTTAATGTAATTGCTTTTATTGTATATATTATATATGCTATGTAAAATTTTAACTAATTTAATTTATGAACAGATGCGTGCACATGAAGGTACCTGTCTCTAGAGGCCAAAATAGGGCTTTGTTTCTCTGGAGCTGGAGTTACCCACAGTTGTGAGCTTCCCGACAACAGTACTGGGAATTGAACAAGAGCAACATATTCCCTTAACTACTCTCCAGCTCCACTATTGTCTTTCATTGCTGTATGTTACCTTCATTGGTAGGCTATTTTGTACTCATCAGGAAAACAAAACCTGTTGCTGATAGTGTTTGCAATAATTGTCAATACTTAGTGAGCCTCAGCTCTGGAACTGGACTTGATAGAAACTCCTTTCTGATTCTATAGGTTCGATCATAGGTGATCCAATTGTCATTTTTATACTTCAGTTTTCTTTTATGTAAAACTTGTAAAATCATAATGTCTTCTCACCTAATACTTTTAAAGATCACAAAAACTCAAAGAGTTAACGTAAATTATGAAAAGTCTGGACATTATTCAACACGGTCTATTACCTCAGGCTCTAACTTTTTCACCAAAATAGTAGTCCATATTTTCTTTTGCTTTTCACAAATGTGTGTACATATGTGTTATATATAATAAATATAGAATAAAATGTATGTAATAAAAAGTTCTATATCTAAATACACACAGATACCATGGACATAATCATAACAAACAAATGCATATAAGCAGACTCAAGGAGGTAAATGCACTTAGTGACTATACTTAAACAAATAAATGATGCAATATTTATGAGAATCTACCTTTGTAGTACTTCCAAGCTAGCGACTAATTTAAAGCTAATATATTCAATCAAACTACATGGTGTTAAAATACACTCAAAACTTTATGTACTTTTTCAAGACAACAGACTTTAAACTCAAAAAAATTAAATAAAATATATCAACATCTGCTTGAATGGGAAACAAATAATGATTGTCTTTACTTTTCTTCCTGAAGTTTTGTTTTTTTTTATTTTTCTATCTTTAATCACTTTTATTTCTTCTCAATAAATGTCTCTGTTTAACCATTATGAAATGTCTGTGTTTGAACTACCAGCATTCTGTGATAACATTTGAAGACAGTTTATTTTTTCAATGTTTATGCCCCATTTTTGTTAAGGGTTTAATAAAAGATTAAAGTGGATTCGAAATATTAGTGAAAAGCATGCATTTTAGTCCTGAAATGCCCTTGCCCTTAGAACAAATAAAGGTCAAATTGTGAGATGTGTTCATATATTCTGTAGGAACATCGAGAGTGCTGAATTTAGAAAAGCTAATTTGCATACTAAAATTGTGACAAGAACAGAAGTTGGCACAAAAATCAATATATTCATGTGACAGACACTGCAATAAAAATAGAAATAAAATGGGAGAATTTTTATGAAATTTATTATAAATTTGGACTAACATGCTAATAGCTGGAGGTAGCATGTCCATAAACATGCATTTTCAAACACTGTCTTTTAATTGAGTGTTTCATCATTCTCAAGGATAATAATTAGAACATTTCTGATTTCCCTATACTTTTATGTGTGACCCAATAACAGTGTGCATATTAAACCAGCTGTTCTTCCTCATGTTAGAATAACCAGGCCTTGGTGCATCTAGTGAGAATTCCCTGAGAATGTGCCTGCCACTGTATTGTGGAAGCCTTACTCTGGCTCTGCCCCATGGGACAGAGAATGATTTCATCTTCATGCTACATTTCACAAATTAGGAAACTGAGGCATGAAACAATTAACCTATCTACTGTAGGTCACAAGGAGCATCCATAGTGGATATCCAATTATGATTCATAGATGGAACCAGCAGAATGTAAGACCACTTGTTCTTTCGGCCACCTGACTTCCTATTTCTTGGGTCATGGCACTGTGGGTATAATTGCTTCTGTACATGGGGCAAGGGATTGTTTTGTTCAAGTGATTTTGCCAATTATTTAGATGAGTACAGTTCTTGTGGTAGTCCTTATAATAGCATCACAAGAGTTTAAGGCAAATCAGACTGTCTATTTATAGGTATTTATTACAGCTTTAAAAACATGTAGAAAGATGAAGTATATACATAAACCTAGAACAGTCCAACAACTATCGAGCAGATATGAGGTCACTCTGATCTTGTCCATGATCATCCTTGTAACAAGAAGAGTGACAGAGACACCTGTATTGTATGTTTCAAAGGGTATAAACCAATATAAAATTCATGAAATTAAAATTTAAAAATAAGCCACTTAATTCCATATATGTGTTTTTGTAACTTTTTAATGCCGTCCACTCCTGGGCTCCATATTCTGGCCCACAAACTCCAACTACTCTACCAGAGAGGCCAAGCTGATCCTAGGGACCCAAGGTAAAATATCACCTACCTCCTGCTATCACTCTGTAAAGTATGACCAATAGTGGCCGACTGAGCCCAGTTTCTTGGTCTCCATATTCTAGCCTACCACTTCAGTAGAAGATTTCTACTTAATCTGAGGACAGGCTAATTTCAGGAATCCAAGGTAAGACACTGCCACGCTAGAGACCCAAGGTAAGAGACTACTCACTGTTGTATGAAACCGCTTGGTTGTACCAGGCTGCTCAGCCCTGAAATAATCAAAGAGAAACTGTATTAATTAAATCATTGCTTGGCCAATTAACTCTAGCTTCTTATTGGATAGCTCTTACATCTTAATTTAACCCATTTCTATTAATCATTGTATCACCAAGTGGCTGTAGCTTAATGACAAATTTCCATCCAGTGTTTGTCTCTGGTGGGGATATGTGGCTTATCTTTTCTCTGCCTTCTTATTCCCAGGATTCCATATAGTTTTCCCTGCCTAGTTTTACTCTTCCCTATCAAAAGGCCAAGACAGTTTCTTTATTCATTAACAAATTAAAGCAACTCATATACAGAAGAACTTCCTACATCATTTCCCATTTTCTGTTAAATAAAAAGGAAAGTTTTAACTTTAACAGTAAAATTACAAATAACAAGATAGGTCTCAAGCAGGAATCATAGTTACAATATTTATATCTACTTTATCTTGTACCATAACTAAGGAAAACTATAACTATTCTTCAACTCCATCAAAGACTCCAGAGGTATATAATATTACCTAAGTAAACAGAAAGTGCATTGTGAGCAACTTCCAAAACTCTAGAATTGACAAAGTCATCTTACTCCCTGGACAGTGACTCAAAGTTCTTCTGTTATGTTGTTGGCACCCATCTTCAATCTATAGGCCCATAGTATCTGGCAGACTTTTCCATGAGTCAGGAAATTTTAAAGGCACTTAGGCTTATATTGGTATTTGTCAGTAACTTTCTTCGGTGTCCTGTAGAATGTCCTGCAGACTCTTTCATGAAACAGGACCCTGAAGGAATGTTTCACCTTTAGGCAAGTTCAGCAGTTATTTCTCTGTGGGTTCAGTTCATACAGCATAACATTAAGCAGTACACGTAAGAGCAGTTTCTTGCCCAAATGTCTAACCAATTCCATAAGGAGCCTCTTCAATACCTATTTTCCTCTTAAAGTTATTGGTGATGCCAGGAACAGATGTGTCTCATTGTCATGAAAAAACTAAGTTCTTAAAAATATTTTAAATGTCATATCCTAAGGGTCTCTGAAAGATTTGAAGAATATCTAACTAACTGATACATATATCATATATATATGTATATATAGTGACTACAAAAAGACTATTATAAATGACTATCTATTAACCTATATTTCTTAATTATTCATTAAATTTTTAAATGAGCTGCACAAACACAATATCTTAATAAAGAGTAGAAATAAAATTATAACCAAACTGACCTTAAATTTGTATCAAAAATCTAAGATTCATACCAATATAAATTTCAATAGCATATCCCCCTTTAAATGTAAACAAGCATTTATAAACAATATTTGAAAATATGGGCATAGTTCTCTCCAAACTGCTTCCTGTTTTTTGTTGGGCAAAGTAATTTTTGGGGGTGTTCACAGCAAACTTTCGAGGGGGTTGGGTCTTGTTCCATCAAACCCCATTAGCCCAGAATGAATCCTCAGGTTCTCATCCTCTGTGGAAAAAAGAATTTCTTTTCCAAAGCAACATATACTTAGACCCAAATACTGAAAACATGATACCATTAAAATACCTGTGCTGGTTTAGCTTAGCAGCACAGACAATGAAATGTCTTTCTGTACTTAGCTTCTTCACAAATAATTTAAAGAAAACACAATAATACACATAATCCAGACTCTCTGTATATTTTCCATCTTTATATAGCTTATTTTCCTTTACTCCTTTTAATCTATGACTGTGTGTACTCTGTCTCTTTAAAGATTGTGCTTTATTTTTTAAATGATTTACTTCTTTTTATAATTCTCTATACTCTTTTTCTTTCCTTTTTCAATTCTACATACATTTATCCAACACTGTGATCCATTTAGAGGTCTTTTCCATCTGAATTTATCTTTATTATACATCAGGAATTATCTTTTGACCAGGAACACTTGTTTTTTCCTTTTAATGCTAAGTAGGCATGGCTAAGGCCATCTCTGCAGTCTTGCTGCTTGTTCCTCATAGTCCAACATGGCAGCTGGACTATTTGCTGCTTCTGAGAGCCATTCACATTGCCCCATTTTCAGGCACACAGAGGGTCTATGGTACCATTAATCAAGTTGTAACACTGCTCACAGAACCTATTTAAATGCTCCATAGCCAGAGTTCTTGCTGCTGCACATTAATTTTTCTACTACTGAATCAGGAAGACCTATCTTAAAGGAGCTGCAGCATGCCGCCAGCAAGCAGAGCTATCTGAAAAGATAATGCAGCTATCTTTTTAGTTTTTTAGTGTCTAGAATTTTTTTCCAAACCCTCTTAGGTTTTATGTGGATTTAGCTAGCACATATTGGAGTACCAATTTTGGCTAAGGCCTAGAATAACTAAAAGACCATTTTCAGAGACAGGAAAAATTTTCGAAACTGTCTTGGCAAGATTTGACAAGTCCTAAGTCAGTCCACAACCAGCTAACCTTCCCTGAAGCTGGCCAAAGGTCACTATCAAAATGACAAAATGAGAGCTTCCAGAGCGGGAAAAGGTCTTCACCAACCCCACATCTAACATGGGGCTGATATGCAAAATTATATATAAAGAACCAAAAAAAAAAAAAAACAGGTATCAACAAACCAAATAATCAAATTAAAAATTGGGGTACAGGTCTAGACCTGAATTCTCAACAGAGGAAACTCAGATGGCCAAGGAGCGCTTAAAGAAATGTACAGCATTTTTCGCCATCAGTGAAATGCAAATCAAATGATTCAGATTCCATCTGTCAGAATGGCTAAGACCAAAAACACAAGTGACAGCTCACAGGTCACACTGGAGAGGAACAAAAGGAACACCCCTCCATTGCTGGTGGGAGTGCAAACATGTTCCAATTTGAAAATCAACATGGCAATTTCTCAGAAAGTTGGAATCAAAACCACCTAAAAATGCAACTATACCTACCACACTCCTGGGCATATACTCAAAAGAGACTGTATCATACCAGAAGGACACTTGCTCAAATATATTCATAGCAGTTTTATTTTTAGTAGCCGGAAACTGGAAGCAACTTAAATGTTCATCAATTGAAGAATAAAGAAAATTTTGTACATTTACATAATGGAGCATTATTCAACTGTTAAAAAACAATAACATTATGAAATTTGCTGGCAGATGAATGAAACTAGAAAATGTCATCTGGAGTGAGGTAACCCAGACCCAGAATGACAAACATGGTATGTTCTCACTTACAGGTAGATCATTAAAGTAAGGGATAACCAGGGTCCAATCCACAGACCCAGAGAAGCTAAGTAACAAGAAGGGCTCAAGCAGGGAGGCCAACACACGAATCTCACTGTGAAGGAGAAATAGAATAGCTATCACAGGTAGATTTGGGGAGGGGTCTGTTTTGGAGATGGTCATGGGAACAGGAAGGATCAGGTGATGGGACAGGATGAAGAGAGAGAAAATGGGGAAAGACACCTGGAATCAGGGGCATCTCTGGGACGAGCTAGAAACCTAGTGTAATGGAAACTTCCAGGAATCAAAGATGGTGACTCCTACCAATGGCTGATATGGAGCATGAACCAGCCAGCTCCTGTAACCAGTCAAGACTTCTAGTAGAGGGATTGAAACACCAACCCAGACACATAATCTTTGACCTACAATTTACCCTACCTACAAGATATGCTAGATTTAAAAATGACACAGAATTATGGGAGTGTCCATCCAATGACTGATCCAGCTTGAACCCACACAATAAATGGGAGGATACACCTGATGCTGCCTAAAGGGCTAGGGACCAGAGACTGGAGAGTACAGCGACCTAGGATAAAACCAAACATGATCTTGCAATACTCTGATATACTCATAGATTGTTGCCTAGCCCAATTTTTATCAGAGAGATTTCACCCAGCAACTGATGGACACAGATGCAGAAACCACATCCAAAAATTATGACAACCTTGGCAACTTCCATGGAAAAGAAGGAGAAAGGATTGTGAGAGCCAGAGGGGCCAAGGACACTACAAGAAAACTCCCAGAACCAATTAAGCTGGGCTCATAGAGACTGAACCACCAACCAGGGAGCTTGCATGGGACTGACCAAGGCCCTCTGCATGGACGTTATAGTTGTGAAATTTGGTCTTCTTGTGAGACTCTTAAGAGTGGGAGCAGGGCTGTCTCTGACACTGCTACATGATTGTGGGTCCATTTCTTCCTACTCGGTTGTGTCTTCCATCCTTAATAGGAGAGGAGGTGCCTGGTCTTACTGCAACTTGATATGCCATGCTTGGCTGGTATAAGTGGGAGGCCTGCCCTTTTCTGAAGAGAAAGGAGGAGGAGTGAATGGGACCCTGGGAGAGGAGAGGTTTGCAAAAGGCACTGGGAGAAAAAGAAGGAGGGAGTGAAAACTGTGATGTACCTGGAAAAAATTAATTAAAATATAAAATTTAATGCCTTTATGAGAGTTCTTTACTATACACATCCATTAATCTATAATATAACCTTTACCGACATAAATGTCTAAGTTTACTACCAAAGAGATGATTGGAGTTGCATAAATTATCAGTTGTGGTTTCTGAAATCACAGGTATATTTTAATTTACCTTTTTAATTTAATTTTCGAAGAAAAATCAGAAAAGACTTGAAGAAAAAATATAGCCACATGAAAAATAAATGTGAGGAAGGTATGGATGAAGCAGCATGGATTTTGTTGCTGTGTTTCTGGGACAGCCTGTGTTGATTTTATTTGAAACTGTTTTATTAGAATATTGTATTGTGTCTCAGAAATATTATGCAGTCCTAGACTAGGACATAAACTGTAGTTCATATTACCAAATATGATGCTGGCTTGTATTTGATAGTAGAGTTTAAGGACAGTCCTCACTATTACTAAAATTCTAACAAATACCAAATCTGTGTAATTTATATATGTATATGACATTGAAAAGGAATATCTACATATAGAATATAAATATTAACAATATACAGTTTCATGTTTCTGTTTTTTAAATTATGTCTTATTTATAGTTGACCTAAAATACATAGCAATTAAATTTCATTTTTTTTTGCATCATTGATGCATTGAATAAGATTATGATGCTGTCCCTATAGCTGCTTAATGCTTTTTGCACAGATTTAAGCACATGAAAAATAAAAGAAATAATAATGTTAGCCAAACCTGCTCTGTGTTTCTAACATGAGATCACTCTGCTAGGTTCCCAATTAGGCCATCATCTACTCTTTGTTCAATTTGAAGTCTTGATGGATTTAAGAATCAGGAACAGAAGTGATGTGCCCACTGCAAACTTGTTTGACAACTTGCTGATTTAAGGTTGACTTGTTTATGCATTTGCTAATAATTTAATTGCAGAGTCATTTATTTTTCATGCTGTCACTCACTCTCCTTACTCTCCTGGTCTTATGATGTAGTGTTAACAGATCTCCTCAATAAGTTGCTTGATAAACAACAGCATCTAGATATCCCCGGAACCCATTCTTCAGACCCAGTGAATTAATTAGTTTTAGTGTTCAAGAGAAAACACAGAGCTGCTCAAGAGGCAAAGGCAGGCAAATCTTTGTGAGTTCAAGGCCAGTCTGGTCTATAAGAGCTAGTTCAAGGACAGGCTCCAAAGAAGAGAGAGAGAGAGAGAGAGAGAGAGAGAGAGAGAGAGAGAGAGAGAGACACAGTCATCAAAGTGGCAAGATAGGTAGATTAGAGGTTCCTTCCCCATCTCTGCTTTCATCCTTATTTCTTTTGTTCCACCTCCACCTCATTTTCGACATTGTTTCAGTCACCCAAAACCTTTAATCCAACCCAAAAGACAGCAATAGAAGCTATGCAGAGTCAAGTTGTCCAAGGAAGAAGCAGATGGGTTTCTCTGAGGGCACAGAATAGAGAGTCTCATATTCCCAGTGATGCAGGTTTCCATGACCCAGTCCCATTCCAGTTCCCTTCCTTTGATGGTGATAGCCTTCCTTTTTCCAATGCTTCTTCCTTTCATTTTTAAAGATTGTATGCTTTCTTAAGCCCTTTGTTCAAGTTTAACATAATTAAGCAGTTTTAGAATACAAAGTTTGTTTTTTTCCTCAATTTTATCATCCTTAAAGATGTTCTTTTCATCTTTTCTTCTTATAAAATGAAATGAAGAAATGTGTTAACTCTATTGTAATGCATTCTATATACTCTGTAACATCACAATTGAAATTTTTAATTTTTTAAATCTGGAATCAAGAAATATGAGTTCTCATAAAATATTTTTAGCTTTACTCTTCTGGACGCAGCTCTCTCTCTCTCTCTCTCTCTCTCTCTCTCTCTCTCTCTGTCGCTCTCTCTCTCCCTCTCTCAACATTATAGTTGGCCTTGGGACACCATCAATATGAATAGCAGTGTGATGTGTGGAAAAAGTGGGGCTCAATTTTCCAAGCTGCGCTCATAGCAACAACCTTGAAACTGCTCTCAACCTCTACCTATAAACACGCTGAATAAAGACCTAGAATAACCTGCGAAAGAAAGTGCCTCACATGGGAATAACCTTATGCAGACTTACATCATTAATATCTGTAGACTGGAGTAAGTTCTCTAGTTGTAAAAATTAGCATTCATGGCAGACGTGAGATAATGTTCAATAACTGTACCCTCTCCATCTTAAAGGAACCATCTCTCTCCGATGCATAAACAGAATCTAGATAACAATCTCCAGCCCCAAATTCCTTTTTTTCCTACATAAAATGAACAAAGATATGTTTTCAAAAATACATTTTAAGAATATCCAGGAACAAATATCAGTATCCTGTGAATAGTCCGTGTCACTGTTACAACACAGAGGAAATGTTGATGCTCACTAACGTCCATTTGATTTTATTTTAATCAACTTGTCTTTAGCTCTTTTAAAGAAAAGAAGGAAATTGTTTACAAATCCTTCAGAGAATCCCTTCATATTCCTTTGACAGTTCTATTTTATTTTGCTTCTGGAAAAGTAAGAGGCTTTGTTCCCAGAAAACAAGCACATTAGATGTACACATGCACACACACACACACATACACACACACACATGCACAAATGTAGGCACAAATGCAGGCATGCACTCAAGCCCAAAGGATGTATGCACTATATATACAGCTAAGAGTGTTTCAACCTTGAAACTTCAATTCAAGCATCAAATACCCAGGTTTAATGTGGATTAACATCTTGTCATAATTTAGGTAGTTTTCCCATTTGTCTTCTCATTCCTTCTCATGTATTTCTGACACTGGTCACACATCACAATATTTGATTTTTCCCTTTTTTTGTCTTTTTTCCACTATGCTGCCTGATCTTCTGAATAGGCCCCTGGCTTTCCATCACTGTATTCCCAGGGTTTACCACATATCTGGTAAATGTTGTTCCCTTGCAACACTACAACTCCCAGCATCCCTCTGGACTCCAGCGCACGCAAGCGCGGGACACATTTCCCAGAAGCCTTTGCATCCTCTGTTAAAAGCAAGGACAAGCCACAAGTTCGCCCCTTCTTGTCCCTTCCCTTTGTCCCTTCCTTTCACTTTTCCTAGTGTGTTTTCCCCTCCCATTAAAAAAGTGTACCACGTGGTACCGCCGCGTGTCTGTGTCTTTTCTAGCGTAACCCTCGTCTAACCCGCAGGAATTAAGAACAACCCGCAGGAATTAAGAACAACATTTGGTGCTGCCGCATCGACTCGGAGACCTCTCTGTCCGGTGCCCGAGACTTTTGCCTCTGGGTTTCGCCGACAAGGTCCAAAGAACCGACAGCCTTCGCTCACCACCACCTGTTTCCAAGGCCATTTCCACAGCTTCATCCTGATCCGTGAGTTACCCTGAGTTGGCTTCCTTCCCCCGGGGCATTCGAAGACTGTCAGGCTGGCTTTCTTTGCGCACCTCGGGCTAGGGCTAGGTTGCTAACCCGCCTCCCCCGGTTTTTTGCCCTTGGCCGAAACGCTCAGTCCGCGCACCCGAGTTCGGTGCTCCGGGCTTTTTTCTCTTTTTTCTTCCTTTTTTCTAACTTTTTCCTGTCCACTTTTGGGCCGCTTCTTGTGGCACCTCCGGGCCCTGTGCCCTAAAGAGCTTAATCGCCTCCTCTCAGCCGGGACTTTCTCTCCCATACGGTTGCTGGGCTCGGGGCAGTTAAGTGTTAACACGCCCCAAATTCGCACGGACGCCTGCGTTTTTGGCTTGCCGTGTTCGCGGTACTCTGTTGGTACCTTTTTGCAGCTGGGCTGCACTTCGGCCATGGGCTCAAAAAATTCTAAACCGGTCCCCCCATCTTCCCCGCTCGGGCAGCTTCTGGAAGCTCTCCAACCCCACGCCCTCATTCCCTCCATAAAACTTTCCAAGTTAACACGGCTTTGTTCCAAGACTTGGCCTAAGTACAATTTACAGGCCTCTATTCGCTGGCCTTCTCAGGGATCATTTGACCCTGACACTCTGCGGGAGCTGGCAAATTTTTGTCACCGGTCAGCTAAATGGAAGGAATTAATGTACGTGATGGCTTTCTTTTATATGGCTCTAAAAACTGACCCATCTACCTCGTCACACTGTTCACCGGCTCACATGTTTTTGGCTCTACCCTCCCTCCAGGAACCCTCCGCTCCGACCATGGACCCCGATGACGACCCCCCGCCTCCCCAACCTCATGACACCACTCCTTCCCGCCCTGCCCAATCGGGGGCCACTTCCTCTATCCCCCCTCTTTCAAAAGTTTCTTTTAGGTACAAATCAAGGTGTTGCCTACACCTTCTCCCCACGCCTCTAAACGCTCCATTCCTAGGTCTCCAGGAGTTCCGCGTAAACATCCTTCTGGGTCGCCTTCTCGTTCCTCTGAATCCCCCAAAAAATCTCATTTCCCCCGTCTCATATATCCCAGCCTTTCCGATCCAGCTTCACCTAACTTCTCTCGCAGCAGGACTCGACTGCGAAGACAATTAACAATTTCTTCCCGTCACAGGAGGCGCAGCAGGCTGGCCGAATCGACATCGGATTCTTCCATCTAACCTCCCTGCCCCACCCCTCTGCCTCGGTCTTCCAAGACCCCCTCAGGCGCTAACCCCACCCGCCGCCTTGCGCCTAATTTCACCCCTCCCCTTACGTGCTCGCGAGCTGCTGCAGCAGCAGCAGACCCTGATCAACCCAAACCAGCTACCGTTCTGCCCTTACGAGAGGTAGCTGGGGTCGAGGGCCCACTTCGGGTGCACGTCCCCTTCGCCTTATCGGAACTTTCACATATTTCTAAGCTACTAGGGTCGTATACGGCTAACCCCCCTAATTTCACAAAAGAGTTTCAATATTTAACCCAATCTTACAGCCTAACTTATCATGATATTTATATGATTCTCTTTAACAACTTGCTTCCTGAGGAACGCCGACGGGTCTGGGAGCAGGCGAGACTGCATGCTGATGAAGTACACCAGACTCAGCCTTCTCATCCACCGGGTGCAGAGGCGGTGCCAGAACAGGAACCCCACTGGGATTACAACTCCCCCGGGGGCATTCTGTCCAGAGACTGATTCTTAACCTGCCTCCTGGTGGGATTAAGAAAGGCGGCTCTCAAACCAGTCAATTATTCTAAACTTGCAGAAATATTTCAGGATACAAATGAGAATCCTTCCGCATTTCTTGACTGTCTCACCAAAGCTATGCTACAGTTCACAAACATGGATCCAGAATCCAACGAGGGCAGACAGCTCCTGATGTCCCACTTTGTCAACCAGTCCTACTCAGACATCAAGGCGAAGCTCAGACGTTTGGAGAAGGGTCCCTTAACTCCACAGGCACAGATCCTGGAGATGGCCTTCAAGATCTACCACTCAAGGAATGAGAAGGCCAGAAATCATTGCCACGTGATCACCGCACCCGCCAGGCCAGCCGAGGTGATGGACTCCACTGCCCGCCCTCCGCGCGCGGCTCCCCCGCCCCCCGGCCCATGCTTCAAGTGTGGTAAGACAGGTCACTGGTCAAAGGCGTGCCCCAATCCCCATCGAAACCTGAGGGGCCCCTGCCCAAGGTGTCACAGGGAGGGTCATTGGTCCACAGACTGCCCTCGTGCATTCGGTGATGCTGGGGCAGCCGCCCCAGAGGACCCCCAGGTTGACCTATTGGGTCTGGCTCTGGAAGACTGAAGGTTCCCGGGCTCCTCCACTGACAACCCGACTGCTACGCCCATCTGCAACCAGGAGCCGCGGGTACTTCTTACAGTGTCGGGACGCCTCATCTCCTTTCTCTTGGACACCGGAGCAACATATTCGGTTCTAAGGGAATTTTGGGGGCCAACCTCCCGCTCACGTTCCCCTATTGTCGGGGTAGGGGGACAGCCTTATCTACCTCTCCAAACTCCACCTCTCAATTGCATATTTAAAGGTATCTTTCTCACTCATTCATTTCTAGTTCTACCAACCTGTCCAGTCCCACTCTTGGGAAGGGATCTTCTGACCAAGCTGGGAGCTTCCATTTCTTTTGCGCCCCCCCACCCGTTTCGTTTCAGATCCGTCGGTGACACAGCTGCTGCTTCTCCTGGCTCCGCGACCCTCTGATACTAACATGTCTTTTCCCCTCCCAGCTTCCCAGGTGGACCCTCTCGTGTGGGACATCCAAAACCCAGCTGTCGCTAAACACCACCCCCCCCGTTGTTATTCAGTTAAAAAACCCTACTGGGTATATCACCCAAGCCCAGTACCCGCTTCCTTCCCAAAGCCTCAAAGGACTAAAACCTATAATCTCTGATCTCTTGAGGAAGGGGCTGCTCCGCCCCACCTCATCCCCCTTTAACACTCCTATACTGGCTGTCAAAAAAATCTAACGGAACTTATCGTTTAGTTCAGGACCTCCGGCTCATTAATTCTGCTGTCATTCCCTTACACCCAGTGGTACCCAATCCTCTCACACTTCTGTCTAACATTCCTTCAGGGACCTCCCACTTCTCAGTCTTAGACCTAAAGGATGCCTTTTTCTCTATTCCTCTCAGCCCTCAGTCTCAGAACATCTTTGCCTTCACCTGGACAGATCCTGATACTAATTTCTCCACACAACTAACCTGGACCGTCCTCCCTCAGGGATATCGGGACAGCCCACACCTCTTTGGCCAGGCTCTGGCCTCTGATCTGCTCTCACTGTCCCTCCTTAAATCAAAACTGGTACTCTATGTCGATGACATCCTGCTATGTAGCCCCTCTTTGGAGACTAGCAGGACTGACACCGCCACCTTATTAAATTTTTTATCCAAAAAGGGCGGGTTAAATCCGGAAGATGGAGAGCGGGGGCCTGGGTAAGGGCCTGTTGGAGTCTCCGGAAAGGTTTGGTGATGGGGTGAAGCAGGGGCTCATGCATAGAGCCGAGGGCTGCTTCGTATAGGGGGCGGGCGAGGAGAGAGAATGAGGGAATCCAGGATCGCAGGAAACCGGCCACTCCCAGGAATGACAGAACCTCTTCTTTGGTGGAGGGAACTGCAAGAGATTGAATTAGTCTCTTTCTGTCTAAGGTGATAGCCTTTTGTGTTGGGGATATAGTTAACCCCAAATACGTTACCTGAGTGGTGGACAATTGAGCCTTCGAAGGCGAGACTCTGTAGCCCTTTTTGGATAAAAAAGGTCACGGCACCAAATGTTGTTCTTAATTCCTGCGGGTTGTTCTTAATTCCTGCGGGTTAGACGAGGGTTACGCTAGAAAAGACACAGACACGCGGCGGTACCACGTGGTACACTTTTTTAATGGGAGGGGAAAACACACTAGGAAAAGTGAAAGGAAGGGACAAAGGGAAGGGACAAGAAGGGGCGAACTTGTGGCTTGTCCTTGCTTTTAACAGAGGATGCAAAGGCTTCTGGGAAATGTGTCCCGCGCTTGCGTGCGCTGGAGTCCAGAGGGATGCTGGGAGTTGTAGTGTTGCAAGGGAACAACATTAAACAAGAAAAGCAGCGTAAATACCATTTCAATGAATAATTGTATATGAAGGAATTAATTTCCTTTGGATCCTTTTTTGTTTTCTTTCAAGTTTCTTTCTTCAAATCACCAATTCAACTAACAACTATGTTTGGCTGTTTACTGAAATCTGGAGCAATTTTAGTTTATTTCTAACTTAAAACTTAAGGTGATATTACATATTTTGTTGTTTCAAGTGATGTTTCCTCAGTGTATATTTGTTTGTGGTGCCCTGCTTAACAAAAACAACTAATTTGAAAAGAAAGCAAAGCTCCAATTAGGACACCAAATGCACTTGTTTCATTCATACAATTGATTTTAGTTTTATATAAGTAAATAAATAAACAAGCAAAGAAACAAACAAATAAATACATACATAAATAAGCAGTCAAAAATGGGGTTTCCTTGTTTTCAACCATTGTCTGGAACTTTGCAAAGATGGCAATGCTTATTCCCCAGTACCCAGTGGTCAACTATTAAATAGAAAGTGTCTCTTGCTGTGGGTTAAGTTTCCCTTTTGATGGAGCAGTTACCAATTAATCAGGGACACTTGAGCTCTTGTGCCCTGTAGTTTTGGCAGCCTTCCCAGATGTGAACTGATAGGGTTCTGTTAAGCTGGTGGGTGAGATTATGTTTCAGCAACTGACAGAGTGTTTGGAAAATATCAGGCCTTGAAACTGACCTCTGTGAGACATTTCTCAAAATGCGACCCTACTTTGTCATGTGATACTTGAGCATCACTTTGGGATATGACTTTCTTACAGTTATATTCTGACTTATACATTCTTCAAAATTTCTTTATGAAAAGTGGTGTGTAGGACTATATTAGAAGTGTTATTAAGACCTAAGTGCATTAGTCCTCATTGTCATGAAGAATTTAAATTTTTGTTGGGAGATTATCTTTCATAAAATCAAATTACCTTCTGATTAAACACCTGTGCTTTTGAAGTTCTTGCTAGTTAACATTGTGATTATATCTAGCAGTAAACCAAATATCCAAAATCTTTACTTAAGGATGATTGTCTACTTACTATGCCTAAATTTTTGTAGTGAAATGTCCATCTCATAGCTTTATATCCTTGTGTTTCCTCTTCCTGGTACCCCTTTTCCAGAATTTCATTCCTAATTGATTAACTACTCTCATGAAAAACACGTTGTTTCTGTGTGTTCTTTCATTTGCTCTGAACTCTTCCCTTTGGAAATAAAAACACTCTTCACACATGGTAGATTACCTCACAAAAAGAATGTAATAACGTAGTATCTTAATTAGGAAATCCATGCTGAAAGCATTTACTACAAAACTCCGCCTTGAATATTATTTCCACATTTTCTTTTCTATGTTCACAAGAAAGAGCAAATGTGCATGCTTCTCAAAACTGAGCAGCATACAGCAGTTTCTTCAGTTCACGTTGCCAGCAGTTGGTTTCGGTCTTTTCATACACTCACTGAGTTGTTAGGCATTTCCCCTCTTTCCGCAGTGAGTTAAGCACCTGGTCTACATTCCCAGTGTGTCTGTCCCCTGCAATGCCTTTGGCTACATGGTTTAACTGAATCACCTCACTCAGTGAAGGAACTGATAATTTAATTTCTACCAACTACAAGCACAATACAACACACTAAGTTCATGCAAATTAAAATCCTATACTTCTTCATATTTTATCTATTCTTACTCATGATTATCAAAACATCACTATATTTAGACAATTTGAAGTAACTCTTAGAATGAGGTTTGCACTCAATCTTTGTACTGCCAGTCAACAAATCATAACACAGAGACTTATAAATTAGGAAAGCCCGACCTTAGTTTAGGCCTCTTTCTAACTAGCTCTATAACTTAAATTAACCCATTTCTAATGATCTACAAACTCCCACATGACTCATGTCTTTTACCTCTCTTCCTGTATTTCCTGTTTCCTCTCTGTCTCCTTTGACATATCCCTGGTGCCTAGATTCATCACCTCTTCTTTTCTCTCTGTCCAGAAGTCCTACCTAGCCTATTCCTACCTGGTTATTGGCCATTCAGATCTTTTTTAAGCTAATCAAAAGCCACCTTGGCAAAGATACATTTTCATAGTGTACAAAAAGATTATTTCACAAAAGATGTCTCAATAAAGGGCTTGTATCTTATCAGAGTAACTACAATTGGTAGAAATTTTGAGAAGAAAGAGCTAAGGCAGATTCTTTCCTATGATAGCCTCAAACAACTTTCACAGCTTTTTCTGACTCCTGACTCCATTCTTCCTTCCTGCCCTAAACTCCACAGTCAACAAATACAAATTTAATTTACTGTGATTCAATTCAATCTCACACATGATCTAGAATATTTTATTTACAGGATATAATTTAAAAATTGGCACAAGCCAGTAAACCAAACAGATATAGCTCCCTGTCAATCCAATAGTTGGCTCCTTCCCTTGACTTCTCTTGTAATATGTAGTTCACAACCTTATATTGTACATGCAAACTCTTCCTCATGTTATAACTTAACTACTATCTCTGAAGTGTTTCAACTTCCATGATAATGGCATGCAGCCATGTAGCCCCCTAAACTTAAGGCTTTCAAAAAGAAAAAGGACACTCAAGTCAGTGACACAGATTGTGCTTAACACATGGTAAATATTTAGAAAACTTTTCATTAAATTGTTTATGTCCGTTGTTTAGAAGTTAGGGGAATAATACTCTATTAAAAATTATACTTTAGTTACTTATGAATACATTTGCATTGCCCTCCCCATAATGATAAGAACCTTGAGAATCATGAAGTCAGATATTAAAACCTGAACAAGTTCAAATCAGACTAAATCAGAGCATGGAGAAGCTGTCTACAATTTACAGATGCAGAGAGAGGGGAATTCAGTTTTGTTCACTGGAGTGACACCAGGTATGCTAACCATAATTCAGGGCAGGTTTCATAATCAGAAATAATTGGTCAATACAAAATGTGTGTGTGTGTGTGTATGCAATTTTTACAATGCAAAAAAAAAACCCATGAAATTGGGTGGGTAGAGAGGGAGGATGATCTTAGACAAAATGAAGGAGGAGAAGACTAAGATTTTTGTATAAATTGCATATATGTATTTATATAGTATAAAAACTTAAAAATAAAATCTTAAATAAAAAAATTATGTATATATTATTTTCCATTTCTCTCTGTGATCCTCCAAGTGAGAAATTAAAACCCTGCCTGCTGTGTTAAATTTAGTGAAGAAAGTATTATTTCAGATGGGTATATTTTTCAGGAACTCTTCAACCTTATTGTTGTTTGTTTTGTTTTGTTTTGTTTTAGACAAAGGCTTTCATTGAACTTGTGCCTTGCTAGACTCTCTTACCAGTGAGATCCAGGAATCTACTTGTCTCTGTTTCTCTAGTGATGAGGTTATAGGTACCATTGCATCTGGCTTAATATGTGAGTAGTGGGAAATGGAAACTCAGGTTCTAATGCTATGAAGCAACTCCTCACCAACCATGTGAATATTAATGCTCAGATCTTTGAAAGAGAATTTACAACACTTTATTCCTGACCCAATTTGTCATGAGGAGGGACACAAATCCAATAAATGTACGTACTGGAGAATATTCTAAACACCTTTAAAAAAAAGAATTATCCACTTGGTAGACAATGAAATCCAGCTTCCAACCTTTCCAAAGCCTGGATTTTCCATATTTTGTATGCTAATGACTAATCAAATCACAATCAGTATGCATTTTAAAGCACAATGCAAATACCGAACTTCATTTGACGATGTAAATACGTGATAATAATTATGGAAATTTCTTTGGGTGAAGGGCAGCAAACATCAGTATTGTGGTACTTATTTGTTTGATTCCAAGTGCCTCCATCTGCCAAAATCTTACTAAGGAAACACTCATTAGCGTTTTAGGCATTGCTACCCTCAGTAGTGCAAAACCATATAAGAACAAGTTGTTGTGCACATGTTAAATTACTGAACAGTGTTTGTTTTGCTATAGTCTTCTATAATTCTGTCTGACTTCTGCATCACTATATAGCTAGGGCTGCTTTGTTTCAGTACTAGATCCTCATTATTGATACTTGAAAGGTTCCCCCATTCAGATGAAGGGACTGATTTAGACGATCACACCCTACTTGAAGTAGTTCTTCAGGTTGTTCAGATACACTGCCAGTACGTTTTTTCATTTGAAAGTGGGAGTTATCTGTTTTGAAATACTGTCTGATAACAGTAGCTTGATTCTGAAGGAGTTAAATCTGGCTTCTCAGTGAAGCAGTATTTTTATCTCTGAGAGCCATTTCCTGCAGCTCTTCCACCTTGAATTACAGGTGAGGAAGATAATCTTATCAATAGTTCAAAGCAAATCCAGCCTCAGATTTCAAATTATGAGAAAGCACTATAGGCTACAGAGTGATTGCTCATGAATAATTTTAAATTATTCCTACAATTCTGCTAAGCAAATTTAGACTTTTTTTAAGATGAAAAAAACTGAGAGGTATATGCTTTCATATCTTGGTTTGCTTTAATAGAAAAGCCACAATTCTTACTTATTTTTGTTAGAAAATCATATTTTTTTCGTATAAGATGATATTCATACATTCTGTAATATACAATATGATACAACTCTTAGACATTAGATAAATGCATAATATGCATCATTGTAACAATATCTCTATTACAAGAATATTTTACTTCACTTTAACTTTTTATATGCATAATTCATATGTGTGTGTGTGTGTGTGTGTGTGTGTGTGTGTGTGTGTGTGTTTTGAGACCAGGTTTCTTTGTGTAACAGCTCTAACTATTCTTGAACTCTCTTTGTATACCAGGCTAATCTTGAACTCACAAACATCTGCTGGGATTAAATGCACGTGCCACCATGCTGAGCTTCAATATTTTAATATTAACATTTTTTCTGATGTCATAAATACAGTAGAAAATAGATAGCCTTTCCTCCATACTATGACAAATTTTGTTTCCTCTCCTTAATAATAATGTCTATTTTGTGTGTGTGACAGTATTTTGTATGTGTATTTGTGTCATCTTTCAATTTTTTACTATTAATAAAACCACAATTAATAAGCATTTTTGTTCATTTTTTTCATTCCCAGATTATTTTCATTTTTGGTTTATAAAATACAAGCATATGTCAAAACACAATACTTTATATGTTAACTAGTAATGTATATTATCAGATTTTTAATGTTCTTGTTAGCTTGTTAATTACTGACAATATACGGATTGCTTAAATGTAGGTAGGATAATTTAGAATTACATAATATTTTCCTAAACTTCCTTTATGAAAGTGCCACTACAGCTCATCTAAGGTTAAGTGATGAATATGAAGGTTCTTAATGGATAATCACATTGGATTAAAAGACAAATAGTATGATATTAACATTAGAAAACCTTTAATATACATACTTGGAGGAAAATGAAAATTATAGAAAAATAAGGTTTGCTGAGAATCAACTAACTCTAATCGCTGCATAAGATTTTCCTCTTTGTTCTATAATTTACAGACAGTATTTGATATTTTATTTTATCATTTTTATGGAAAAAAGATCCAGACTCTCTAAATGGTAAAATAAATGAATATTTAGATAAGTTAATCTTGCTTACAAAATGTAATAATGAAAAATTTGAAGCTTGACCTAAAATCTCTGACTCAAAATTTATTCCATTATTTTTCTGCAACATTTTCCAGTATGAGAAGCAAAGACATTTAATGTTTCTGGTCTATTGGTCATTATCATGTTAGATTATAAATGGTATATCTATACAGAGAGATAGATGTGACATATGGTTTCTTATAACACAGTGGGATCTCATGAATTTAATAATACATTTTCCTGTAAAAGAGGATGTAATTCAGTTGATTGATATCTTTTTCCCATGGATAGATTGAATAGAGGTGTCAATGCTGAAAATTTAGACAGATACATCTTAGAGTCCAAATATTAAGTTTTTCTAAAAAGCTACAAGCAGGAATACAGTTTTTCAGTAAGTCTGTGTTATTTCTAGAGTTGTTTAGAATGATAACAGGGCTATTAATAAAACACTTCAAAGAGCAAACAATCATGGAAGGATTTGCCAGGAATTAGAGAAACATGATAAAGCATAACACGGAAAGATATTAGTCCTGTTATTTATTGTAAATAGCTGGGAGAGGTTAAGGAGGACCCTGCCATGTTCTGATAAATTCGGGAACATTGGTCCAGTCATTGCATATATAAGACATGGTCTCTCTTTATATGTGCATCCACCCTTAGGATAACAAAGACTGGCTTTTCATTCTAAAATATTGACTTCACCAAGGCCAGCTGGCCTAGGTCTGAAAAAGCATGGGATAAATCCGGACTAGCTGAACATAGCGGACAATGAGGAATACTGAGAACTCAAGAACAATCGCAGTGGGTTTTTGATCCTACTGCACGTACTGGCTTTGGGAGAGCCTAGGCAGTTTGGATGCTCATCTTATGAGACCTGGATAGAGGTGGGCGGGCCTTGGACTTCCCACAGGTCAGGGAACCCTGATTGCTCTTTGAGCAGATGAGGGAGGGGGACTTGATCGGGGGAGGGGGAGGGAAATGGGAAGCGGTTGTGGGGAGGAGGCAGAAATCCTTAATAAATAAATAAAAAAATAAAAATAAATAAATAAAATATTGACTTTGAAATGCACCATGTGTATTGACAATTTTGATGATTTTTATCCTATTCAATTCTTGTTTTGTGTTTCATAGAATTTTTTTTTCTGCTCTATGAAATACTACATGTATTTATGCCATTTTAATGAACCATATATTGGCTTGATCATTTAGAACATAAACTCATCCATGATTGTAAACCATAGATGCATATTAAATGAGCAATACCATTCTTTATTTATTAACCCACTGAACTGAGTTTTATGTGAAGTATGTATTTGTTGCAAAGATGTGAATAGTTTGTTTCCTAGGAACTATTTATTTACTATAATATCAGAAATTTTATTGTATCAATTGTACCTTTATTAGCATAAAATACTATACTTAAAACAAATTTCAACAGTCTTCAAATAGAAGTACTAAATCCTGAGTATGCTTAAGAAATAAAAGACAATAAACATCATTAAACTATGACAGAGTCCCATGAATGTATCGTAACTGGACTAGACTGTTTCTTTACATGACATTTGAGATGCACTGTCAGGCATTGAAAGTTTTGGGATCAACTGTGGTAGGAGGCCACTTATTTGTTTTCAGCTGCTAAGCCCCAAAATAATCACACAGACACCATATTATTTGCATTACTGTTCAGCCAATAGCTTAAGTGTATTTTTGACTAACTAATATCCTAAATTAATCCATCTCCATTAATCTGTGTATCCCCACAAGGCTGTGGCTTACTGGATAAGATTCCCATGTCTATCTCCGGCAGCGCTCCATGGCTTCTCAGAGACTGCCTTTTTCCTCCCAGAATTCAGTTTAGTTTTCCCCACCTAGCCCTACTCTTTTGCCCTATCACAGGCTAAGACAGTTTCTTTATTAACCAATGGTATTCACAGCATACAGAGGGGAAGCCCACATCAATCACCACCTTTTTAAATGGGACCACAACTTTCTTTCTTATTTTTGTTCCTTTGAACAAATTGAAACATTGATCTGGGGTGTATGAATTTATATATGAACTCAGAATGAACTTACCCATCCAATTCACTCAAAATTGTTTTGCATATATTTCAAACACACAACCTACAAGGTTCATTTTGATTCTGAAAACCATTCTTCCTTATCCTTAAAATGTTCTAGATTCTAGAGCACTTCAGATTCTAGAACACTTAAGAAAATTGTAGGGGTCGGCTGCTGGGTGTGATTGTCTCTGCAGAGCTATGTTTCGCAACCAGTATGACAATGATGTCACCGTTTGGAGCCCTCAGGGCAGGATTCATCAGATTGAATATACAATGGAAGCTGTTAAACAGGGTTCTGCCACAGTTGGTCTAAAGTCAAAAACACATGCAGTGTTGGTTGCGTTGAAGAGGGCACAGTCAGAACTTGCAGCTCACCAGAAGAAAATTCTCCATGTTGATAACCATATTGGTATCTCGATTGCTGGTCTGACTGCTGATGCTCGACTGTTATGTAATTTTATGCGCCAGGAGTGTTTGGATTCCAGATTTGTATTTGACAGACCACTTCCTGTGTCTCGCCTTGTGTCTCTAATTGGAAGCAAGACCCAGATCCCAACACAGCGATATGGCCGAAGACCATATGGTGTCGGACTGCTTATTGCTGGTTATGATGATATGGGCCCTCACATTTTCCAAACTTGTCCATCCGTTCTCAATCAGCTCGTACTTACCTGGAGAGACATATGTCTGAATTTATGGAGTGCAATTTGGATGAGCTGGTTAAACATGGTCTGCGTGCCTTAAGAGAAACACTCCCTGCAGAGCAGGACCTGACCACAAAGAATGTTTCCATTGGAATTGTTGGTAAAGACTTGGAATTTACAATCTACGATGATGATGATGTGTCTCCTTTCCTGGATGGTCTTGAAGAAAGACCACAGAGAAAAGCACAGCCGTCACAGGCTGCTGATGAACCTGCAGAAAAGGCGGATGAACCAATGGAGCACTAAGTGATAAAGCATACAGGGCTATGAGGACGGAGGCTCATACGCTGGTGCAGTAGTCTGCGCTCAAAACCAACATCTGCAGAGCATGGGGTGGGAGGTTTTAGGAATCAGTCCAGATGTGAGTTTTCTCCGAGCAGCTTCACAGAAACCATATAATGGGTGCATTTTCTTTGAAAGGGTCTACATAATCATTTTCTAGAAAGTATAGGTATCTATCCCAATGTTTTTATATGAAGAAAATAGTGTCTTTGCAGTTTTAAAGACAACTGTGAAATAAAATTGTTTCACCTCCAAAAAAAAAAAAAAAAAGAAAATTGTAGAGATACCAGGATTTCCCATCATAACCAATATCCTGGAATGTTGTATTTGAATAAAATATTGAAAAAAATAAGCATAGGTAAACATAGAAAACTGCATGACAATACTTTCCATTGATTTCCTTCTCCTTTTTTTCTGGAACAATATGTCAGCCACACTGCATAATTTCAGATTTTATATAAAGACAGACAATCGTGGGTAAGACATAGAGTAGAGCATGTGCAACAGCAGGCATGAATTCTGTATCTGTTTATATACACAAGCATGAGCTCACCCCTAGTTACTAGGACTGCTGCTAGGCCCTACTGGAGAAGAAAACAAGTGTGCATGTGGAAAGTATCGGACACACACTCTTAACTCAGTTGAGTTTTCAGTATATGACTTAGTGAACCGTTTTTACATTATATTGCACTCTGAACTTTAATAATGTGTTACTTGAAGTATATGTTAAAAATATTTTTATGAGAAATATGTTCTTGTTTTGAAAAAGTCCTTTCTGGGCAAGTTTAGCAGGTCATTGGTAACTGTAAAATTAGTTTCATGTAATTATTATATAAATTATGCAAAAATTAAATATGCTAGTGTTATGAAATTAATTGACTACAGAAGAGTGTTTCTTTGAATAGATACAATAACTTTATTAGTTTTGGTCCTTGAAAGGAACTACTATAATTTTGAACACATAAATTAAACTGAAACAGCTTGCATTAACATTAAGGGACATTGATCAGATTTTTTTATAGCCTGGTTTGGCATCATGTCCTTTCTGATAACATGCAATTGATGTCTTTCTTTTTCTATTACCAAAGAGCATCTGCCCAAATAAAGCAACTAGCCAATTATTTTAAGGACTCCTTTGCACTGAGAATCTTTAGTCTATTCCTGTGACTCTTTTTCAATCATTAATGTCTATCAGTGCTTCAGAACTTGGTACCTCAGAATATTTTTTTTATTCATAAACACCTACCAAATTGACATCCAGAGATGGCAGATTCATACTACATCAAAGATCTTCACTCCTATTTTGAAGACCCAGATGATTTGCATAATGAGTGGAGGAGAAGCTTATGTAATTACTACAAATGCAGCAAGGCTTGAAAAGAAGGTTCCCTCCAGAGCTGGGACATGCAATTGATGATGTAGAAATCATCACTCAGCAGCCTTTGCTCTCACCAGTCTGTTAGAAGACTTCTAGGTATGTAGCTATGCTCACGTTTATGTACTCATACACAGGAACTGTAGTAAAGCAGAAAGCATTGAAGACACAATCCTGAAATCATTTTCAAAACATTGGTATGAGACTACTTTGAAATAATATGTAGTATTATTTGTTTTGTAACCAATGTTTGCAAGCAATACACATCTAACTTATTTTATGTGTCTTTTAATGGCGACAGTTCTTTTTAGCTTTATTTCTGTTTCATGTGTCCTTTCTTCCTTTTGTTTATCTGTTTATTTTGTTTTATTCAGATGTGTTTATTTTTGTTCTCTCATCTCGTTTATTATTTCTTAGAACCCTCTTTGTTTTCTAATGAAAGACAGAAAAACAGTGGATCTGGATGAGAGAAGATGTGGGGAGGAACACAAAGGAGGAGAGGAAAAATGTTATCAGAATATATTATATGTGAAAAAAATCTATTTTCATTTAAAGGAAAAGAAAAACAACAAAACTATTTTTAAAGGTTTTAACTCTTTAATATCTCAAAATAATAAAATTCTTGCAAATATTATAACTCAATTTTTCTTTAATAATATTTCACATAAATTCCATCTATCACAAAAGAAACATGGGAAATACCATAATGTTAATGATAAAATAGGATCTCAGCAAAAAAGTGACAATGTCTATTTTCAGTATGTCATGACATTAAAATATTTATTTGCTTACCATCTATCTCTTATACAGAGAATGATGATGACAGGAGTGAAAATGTTATTAGAAAGTAAAGATATTTTAAGCACACTACTACAAAAATTGGCAGAAAATCCATAAAACCTGTCTATTTATTGTGCATATGTTTTAGCCAATAAATGTATCTACTAAAACATATGCATAGACATTGATTAATAATAAATAGATATGTAGATAGATTATAGATAGAGAGTAGATAGATAATAGACAGACAGACAGATAGATAGATGATAGATAGTGCAAGTATCTCCTTAGGAAAGAGACGAAAGTATGTCCCATCTCAACTAATCAGGACGAATTAATTCGCTATTTACTTATATTTGAGCACATACGCAATTGGTAAACGTCTATCTACATTTTTAATTCACTTCATTAATGCAAAAGTTACCTTCTCCTAGAAATATTCTCACATGTAATCCCCATGATGATGCTTAGGTATCATCTGATATAGACAACTTGATACAGTCATCATCCTGGCTTGAATGTTACCTTATTTGGGTCATGGCACAATAACAGTATTAATCATAAGATAAGTGATTATCCAAGATGATCACAACGTGCTCTAAATATGATCACATGGCTCTTCTTATAAGAGATACAGAGAAGGATTTTATACACAGATAAAAGAAGGTGATGCAAAAATGGAAGATACTTAGGTTTTGTCACGGCAACTGAGAGGATCTTATCTCATTACTATTTCCCCAAAGGTCAAGAATGCTTTGTATACACAAAGACATGTCCGCATGAATAACAGATTTTCCCCTGTATATTCAAAATAAAGAAATGCTTGCTGATATCTGAGAGTTCAGTATTATACCACCATCAGGAAACTTACTATTTTCTTTATTTTCCTATTATTTTTAATTAATTAATTAATTTTTTAAAACAATCTTTTCTCTTTTTACATACTAATCCCAGTTATTACTCCATCTCCTCCTCCTGCTACTCCCACATTCCCCCCACCCCACTCCCCAACCACTCCTCAGAGAGGGTAAGGCTTCTCATTCAACAAAGTCTAGCACATCACTTTGAGACAGGACCAAGGCTATCCTCACTATATCTAAACTGAGCAAGATGTCCCTTTAAAGACAATGTGCTCCAAAAGGCCAGTTCAAGCAGTAGATATAAATCCTGGTCCCACTGTTAGTGGCCACAGACTGTCCCAGCCATACAACTGTCACCAACATTCAGAGGGCCTACATTGGCTATAGTACACAACTCCAGAGAAGCTAGGTAACAAGGAGAACCCTAAGAAAGACAAAAATTGATCCCCCTGGGAAGGGGAAATAGACAAGTTCTCTTGAGAAAATTGGAAGCATTGTGGGGGGAGAACAGAGAGTGAATGTAGAGGAGGGGAGAAGCGGAGGGGGAGAAGAACATGATGAAATGATATGATTGAGTTGGGAGAAGGAGAGAGGGGAGAGCAAACAAAGAGATACCTTTATTGAGGGAGTCATTTTAAAGCTAGCAAGAAACCTGTAACTAGGGAAATTCCCAGGAATCTACAAAGATGACCCCAACTAAGACCCTAAGGAATAGTGGAGAGAGTGAACTGGTCCTCCCATCTAATCAGATTGATGATTACCTTGTCATCACAGAACTTTCATTCAGCCCCTGACAGAAGCAGATACGGAGATCCACAGCTAAGCACTGTGCCAAGGTCACAGAGTCCAGTCAAGAGAGGGGGGAGTGATA
Organism: Microtus oregoni; assembly: GCF_018167655.1. Classification (NCBI taxonomy): domain Eukaryota; kingdom Metazoa; phylum Chordata; class Mammalia; order Rodentia; family Cricetidae; genus Microtus; species Microtus oregoni. The sequence continues at coordinate 15,874,954 of NW_024543089.1, forward strand.
ACATGAGCAAAGGGATCAAAATCATGATGAGGATGCCCACAAAACCAGTTGACCTGAGCATGTGGGAGCTCACTGTCTCTGGGTTGACAGTGGGGAAACCTGCAGAGATACTTACTATTCTCTATATTCAGTTCATGTGTCTGTTTGATCTTGGTGTACACATAAAGTAGTCAAGAACCATTCATTAACCCTTACTCTTAGAGTGCTTGCTAACTTTACAAAAGTAAATTTATATCTTGTTTAAATTTATATCTTGACTATCTCTCCCATTGTTGTCATTGTTCACTCCCTTCCTTTTTTCCTCCAATCTTCCTCCTTCAGCCTTTACTTAACATATTTTTTCTCCTTAAAATTACTTCTTTGTAATATTTCTCCTCCATTTTGTGTGAGGGTGATAACTGTTCAAATCTTGCTCGTTACTCAACTCATGTTGGCTTATTCATCTAGTTACTTATTTATTATTTTTATGTGTAGAAAATTGCTTTATTATAGGAAGGGTAATGTAGGCAATGTGTTCATCCCACAGAAATGTGGCCCAACTGTAGATCTGCTAAAGTATTCTCTCCCCTTTACATTCCCTTTCAAACAAACAAACCAAAAAATAGGAAAAAAAAATTCTTGAACATCTGTTATATGTTTCCAATATTTATTTTGTATAGTGAGACAATAAATATATAGACCAACATCAGAGATAGAGCATACTTGATTCCTGATCTCTACAATAAAAGGAGCATCACAATAAACTGAATAACTAAAAGTTTTGGTTTCTAGGAGAGTATAAAAAGTTACATGTGTAAAAGTCCTTTAAGTATAAAATATCTAAAATATTGCAATGCATATACCCAAACTAAAATATTTTCTAATGAAAATGCTAATATTATTGAAACCATCAGCAAATATAAACATCTTTCCTGGTGGATGAATCTTGACTCTTTGAAATAGCTATTGAAGGATTTTGGTAGTTGTGAGAATTTTATTTTTTAAGGAATTAAGACAGGGTTTCATGCACCAGTTCATAAAAATAGACATTTACAGCCGGGCAGTGGTGGCGCATGCCTTTAATCCCAGCACTCGGGAGGCAGAGGCAGGTGGATCTCTGTGAGTTCGAGACCAGCATGGTCTACAGAGCTAGTTCCAGGACAGGCTCCAAAGCCACAGAGAAACCTTGTCTCGAAAAACCAAAAAAATAAAAAAATAAATAGACATTTACATTTATGTTCATGACATCGATGGACACTTTTTTTACTAGGACATTTTCCTCTGAGCTTGAGACACTGCTTGATAGCATTTTAGGTACATGAGCACTTAGCAAACTGGAGTCATGCCTCTCACTCTGATGTGCTTTTATGAACCAAGTTTTTATTAATATTATAAACACTTGCTTGTCATTTTAGCTTCTTTATCTTTAGAAAACACTTTCTCTGCTCATCCAGTAAGAAGCAACTTTGTACCAATTAAAGTTGCACCATGTAATTGCAACTATTCACACACAACTACAGATTCTGCCTCCCTTCCTGGTACAGGACCACATTTTCAGTCTCTTCCCCCACTAAACGAAAGGTTGACTTATTCAAAATCACATGTGAGCAATCGCATCAAATTCTCCCAAGCTCCTCATATTCACGATATTTTGATGAGCCGTGAATATCTTTTGTGACATCTGAAAGGACAACTCTTTTTCAAAACATTTTCCTCATGCTTTAAACAAATCCATTTGAGAATCCTAGTTAACGGCAGTTAAAATCTTAGAAAATGTAGTTCATAATTAATATGACTTAGGAGCTGAACGTGCATTGTCTTAGTGACCTAGGAATAGCAGTCCTCTCTGCACACTTTCATCAGAGTGCTCCAGTAACCAGCTTCATTGGTAATGACACTAACATGTAGAGAGGAATTTTTCTGTATTTGTGAAGTAATTTCAAGAGTGGGCTTAAAATATTCAGTAAGCCATGTTGTAAACAGATGGTCTGCCACCCAGGCTTTGTCATTCCATTTATAGAACAAGGCAGAACAGAGCCGGTATAATTCTTCAAGGCCCTGGGGGTTTCAGAATGGAATATGAACACTGACATCAACTAAATGTCATCAACTGTATTAGTTCCTAACAGGAGGGGTTTGTTCTCTGAAGGTATTGCTCTCTTCTCATCTAGCAAAGTTGTAGATGCCATCTTCTTCCAACATGAGGATACTTCTTCTGCTTTGAAGATCTTTCCTGTTGAGGACCAACTTCCCTTAAAAACTTAGCTAGAGCTCCCAGAGAGTGAGTTGTAGACTCCATATTGCCACTTGCTATTTGTACCATGAAGATGATGTCTTTCTTTAGCCTCCACTACGAATCTCTGCTATTTTCCAACCTGTCCTCTTTAGCTTCCTTCCTTTCTTTCGTTATCCCTGAAGAAATTAGAGTTGTGGTTCAGGTCAGGCTTTACTGTATGAGAGCCTCTAACAACGTGGAGGAGGAGGATGTTAGTTCGTTCCCAGTCTCCCTGACCTGAAATATTTATGCAGAAATTGTATTAATTACACTGCTTGGCCAATGACTCTAGCATATTCCTAGCTAGCTTTTACATCTTAAATAAGCCCATTCCTATTATTTTATATTTTACTATGAGGCTTGTGGCCAACCAGCAAGGCTCCAACTGGCTGATTACATCGTTTTCCTCTGGTGGATACATGGCATCTCCCTGACTCTGCCTTCTTTCCACCACTATGTGTTTGGAATTCCTGCCTTGCTCTATTCTGCTAAGCCACTGGCTGAAACATCTTTATTAACCAATGGCAATAAAACGTATTCACAGCATACAAATTTTAATGGAAAACAAGACCCACACAGCTTTGCAAATGAAGCAAGAGAACTTTCTTTGGTTCAAAACAATAGTGACAGACAGAGAGACACTGTCAAGACTCATAGCAGCCTCATGAGTGAGGGTGCTAAAACATAAAAACTAATTTTGAGTGTTTCCTTTTATGTGGTTCAAAAGAAGGAAGAGTGACTAAGAGGAGGTGTAGTTGGGGTAGGTCCCTTTCATATTGATAAATTGAACCGTACCTTCACATTTTCTATTCTGTATGTCCTTTCCCCTAGGGCATCTGATTTTAATCATAGTTATAAGATATTAAGTTGCCCTGAAAGGTTAAGATTAGATACATTGACCCCAAAAACAGTTCAAGATGAACTGGCTCTTTTGTTCTTCATACCCATTTGACACTTGAATAGAAACTTTGCTTTTAGCAGTGGTGAGGAAACTTACATTTTGACCCAGCATAGAGGGCCTAGAGAGTGGGGTTTTCTGCCGGTTGGCTGATCACTCATGCCTTGATCCTCTCTGTGTAGTGGCAGACTGTGTTTCCACTGCCAAATTCTTTATCTCCCCTCTATGAGCTAACCATTGTTTGATTGCAGATTATACTGTCTGAGACAACTTAGTAAATATAATTCTAACTGCAGTCTTCTACTCAGGAATGCAGACTATTTCCGGTTTTGTGTGTCTTCAATTCCTTTGATTACTACTTAGCAATTCTTAGGGTAAAGTGTTAGGGCTGAAGCTATACTGAAGCTGAAATTCCTGTGCTTAAGAGACCTATAAAATAAAAATGCTTCTAACCTGTAAGCCTCACTTGCCCAAGGACAGACAACTTCCTGGAATGTTAGGAGCTGTTCATAAGATGACTAGCCCCATGTTTTTAAGTTTTTAAACAACTGGTTGTTCAATTACAGAGGATGTGTCTGATCACACATATTGAGGTGGTATGTAGGCAGGGAGTACTACAGGATGTATGCTTGCCCCTATGTATTCTTGTGAGTTTTGCTTTTTTATGTGCCTGACTAATGTTACTAATTGGCCATTCTCTGATAGCCTTGGGTATGAATTTGTACATCATCCTGGCAAGTATTTAATAAAACTTGCTTTAATTTGCTGCAAAGATTGTAGTAGTGATCTTATTCTCATCCAGTGGGATCAACAAGAGATCTATATGTACTTAGTTAAGTTTATTCTTCTTTAAGATATAGTGAATTACAAACTTCTATAATTTCTATTCAGCAATATACTGTTGATACAGAGAACCAACAGCCCACTTAGCATCTGATTATTTTACTGATATTTTCAAAAATAAGTGTTCATATTATTTTTGTGGAATCTCTGGTTTTCTATGTATACAATTTTGTTATAGCAAACAGACCTTAGTCTATTTATTTAATGTTTGTATCATTTTATTTCTCCCTTGTCTAATTGTTTTGGCCAAGATTACCATTACTATAGTAAATAAAAGTAGTAAGATTAGGCTTCATGAACTTGTTGCTTATATTGGAAATATGTCAACACTTTTCCCATTCAATATTCTGTTGTCTATTGAAAAATCACATATAGCCTTTATTGTAATCTTTTATTGTTTAATCTCATACCAAAACACAAAGCTATATAGTCAAGAATAAGTTTCAATATTGCTTTGACTTTCGTAATTTCTAACAAAGATTTCTAAGTTATGAATTTTCTATGTGAACAGGAATTACAGATATCAGCACCTTATGAAAAATATATCCAAGTAGCAGAAAAAAAATAAATTCAACAAAAAATGGCTGAAATCTGACCCTATTAAAAACTAGATGCAAAAGGCGCTATTCTCAAGTCATTCCATGCTACCTCTCCATTTATAAACTTCATAGAAAGAAGAAAAATTGTGACTTTCTGTGACTTTCCTATAAATAGCAGTTGACCCATCATGTAATCAAATTCTGTTCATAGATGTACACATTTAATTTTGCTAGAGAAATAAGGGTATGACTTTTAAGTATCTTTGAATCAGAAAGCAAAAGTGTGATCCAAAGATTTCATTTATTTAGATAAGTAACTGGTTTAAAACATTAAGTAGTGAAATTCCACCTGGCATACTTCAACCTTAAGCTAACACCGTGGACATGAAAGCAAAATTGATCATTGGACTTGGAATCACTTCTGCTTGCTATATACGAATAGCAGGATCTAGAGATACAGCAAGTTGGTCACACATTTAAGACAATTGAGCCTTGGCCTTTGTATAATGGAGTTAATCAAATAAAAACAAAACTTTTACAAAAAGGTGAAGAAGTAACACAGTAAGAAACGAGAACTGTTAAGAATTACAGCTTAAGAGAGCAGAGTAAGGATGGAAGGGGTAAATGGGCTTATTAGAGTACTGCTGTTACAATGGAAGCTTCTAATAGGAACTAATAATGTTTGGCAATTCAGACTATGCATAGTATTCATATACAGCCTGTAATGAACAAGCATCTCAGGTACTCAATGAATCTTGGTTAGATAATGCTTTTTTATTTTCTATTTAGCACTTGTTCTTAGTTTTGTCGACTTGGTCATATTAATTTAGAACTAAAGACCCCTGTCTGGCTGGTATACAAATTTGTTTTTGTGAATAGCACCAATGTTAATATGTCAGTATATTGAAAAGATACTCATCTATGACTTTAAAAAAACACCTAAAGTTTATATTTTTTATTCTGCTTCAAAGTCTAATTAGTCTTCAAAGACTAATTTTACCTTTTTTATGTGTCATAAATACATAAATAAACTACATTCACTTTCCACAAGGATTTCCTAAGGTCAAAAGTGTAAAATTCAAAAGCTATATTCCTTCCTTCTTTTTGATCCACTGAAAGCCTGAAGCGATATTAATATCAATTTGCAGAAAAAGGACAGAAAACAGTCATTTCAAGCAAATATATATGTTTTTAAGTAGCCTATTATTGATGTATGGTAAATGCAAAGACATCACCAGAAAATTGAATTATAAATCAAACCTAAAAATAAGGTATCAGGAATTTAATTTTGCAAAGATCCAGTTCATAACAAGAAGAAACTGTTTTTCTCAGCAATAGTGCATACATCAATGATCAGTATAACTGTTAGAATTATCTATCTGATTGAGGCTGTATTTACCAAATCTAGACAGTTCTATCTGTAGTAAATTTAATAATAGCCATAATAAATGCATTCCACTCATGAAAGGCAGTGAATGTGCTAAAACTGTGTGTTAAAGGGGATTTAGTATGATAGATGGAACTGGATTCATAATCAACCCTTCTTAAATGGCAAGATTATCCTAGATTATCTGGATAGTCTCTACACAATCACAGAGATCTTTGCCAGATGATGGGAGGCATAAAAATCTGTAGTGATATTTTCTTTGTGATGTAACAACTAAAACTTGTCTGAAGACCAGAGTGCAGAGCTAGAGGCTATCCTGTGCTAGCTCACATCTTTAATCCCAGTATTTGGGAGTCCCATACCTTTAGTCCCAGCACTAGGGAGGTGGAGACAGGAAGGAATACAGGTGGATGGAGAGAGGAGTATAAGGCAAGAAAAGCCAAGAGCTCAGTACAGTCTGGAGATGCAGTCTGAAGCAGTAATCAGAGGATGCAGTCTGAGGACAGGATCATGGCTTCGGTCTACGCATTGGTACAGATAAAAGGTCTTTCTAGTGGCTGGGTGCTCTGCTTCTCTGAGCCTTCAGCTTTTACCCCACGATAGCTGACTCTGGGCTTTTATTATTTAAAACAATTAGAATTCACGATACAAAAAAAAAAAAAGAGAGAGAGAGAGAGAGAGATGGAAAACTGGGAAGGAAGGAGCTGAAATTTCTTAGTTTGAGGATGGAGAAAGGAAGACATGGGTAAAAGAATGTGAGCTTCCACTCTGAGAAAGCAAGAAAAGTTATCTCACCTCCATCTACAAGTGTCTTCCAGAAACCGTGGTTTCAGAAAAGGAGACCTAAATCATACTCCTGATGCTTAGAACTGATGATAACAAGTTTGAATTTTGTTAAAGGGTTACTTCTGATATTGCCCCATTGGTTATAACATCCTAACAATGTCCCTTGCTTAGCTCTGCAACTCCATAATATTAACAGCCATAGTATAGTGTATATGAAACAAATTTGCGAGTGAAAAACTTAAAACATTTCTCACAAATTTCTGAAATAAAAATCTTGTGTTGTAAATGAGTAAATTGATGTATGCAAACAAATTTTATATTATGTAATAACCAAGTGGGGCCTTCAATCTCAGCACCCAGGAGGCACAGTCAGGCATATCTCTGTAAGTCTGAGGGACAGCCTGGTCTATAGAGAGTGCCAGTACAACAGTCAGGGCTACACACAGAGAAACCCTGTCTCAAACACTCCCCCACAAAAAGAGGAAAAAAGGAAAAGGAAAGAAATAACCAAATAAACACTGATACACCTGTATTTATAAATGATTCCAAATCTGGATCCCTTCAGCTATTGCTCTCTACCTCTCGGATCACATGAATCCTCATAGACAACTTGTGTAGGAGGGTCTTCTATCTATGTGTTACTTTCATAGGTGAAATAAAGAAACTGCCTTGGCCTAGTTGATAGGGCGAACTCAGGAAGACAGAACAAAATTGTGGGAGGAAGAAAGCAGAGACAGGCAGATGCCATGGCTTTCCTATCCAAGATGGATGCTGGTTACACTCATGCCGGTAAGCCACAGTCAAGTGGCAATACAGATTATTAGAAATGGATTAGATCAATATGTGAGAGTTAGCCAATAAGGGGTTGGAGATAATGGGCCAGGCAGCAGTTTAATTAACACAATTTCCATGTGGTTATTTTGGGGAGCAAGCTAGCTGGGCGGTACAGAACAAAGGACCCGCTCTCCTTCCACAATAGATAATGAGTATAACCATCTCTCTAATTAAATTATTCAGCTCATTGTACTGATTAAACAATGAGGTGTATAATTACATGAATTTTTTTCAGGAATTAGCTACAAAATTTACTAAATTATTATACAATATAATGACAAAAATCTGTGCAGATAAAAATCGAGTAAATATATTCCTGTATTTTGAATAACATAGACTTTGAATTCATGGAATATTAATAGTTATGCGAACGTACAACAAATTGTTAGAAAGTTCAGATCCATGGCTCAAATATTATTTTTGTAATACCCCACAAACTTCTTTTATAAGAAAAAGAAATATTCCTCCCTAACTATTAGGGAGTGAGTGCCTCTCCTTGGGAGAGCTACTCTATGTGATTATGTAAAATCACCATAATGCAGTGTTATTTTCTGTAGCAGCACACACAGATGCATACCTTAGTGCCCCTCTGGTTTATACTGGCCTTATTACTTGGTAAACCTGTGAACCTGGTTTTATAAACTCTACTACTCGGTGTTTTCCCTTTACCCTCATGTGTCCCTTGGCAGGTTCTGTGGAGTGTTAAAGTGGCAAGGGGGAGACTCGGGCAGACTATTTCTGCAGGCAGCAGTACAGATTGCTACAATGAAAAGTCGAGCACTCAGGTTTCCAGCATCGCTGTTTTCTGACAGCCACCCCAATAGCTCAGCAGGCATTTTTAGTGCCAACTTGCCAGGTATATGATTTACACTTGATAAGTAATTTGGATCTTGGCCTCTCATTTCCTACGCTGTCAGAATGTGGGCTTCCCAGAGTAGCAGCATGCTCAAATCCTAGAGGATGAAGAGTGATTCCATCCTTTAACTGACCGTTAAAGAAACAGCCCATCTGGTACTCTCAGCTCCTCTCTACATGCCTGTAGGAATCAGGAAGGCAAAGGGTACGGAAGGAGTGGGGATGGATACAGTGAGAAATTAATAAGAATTTTATAGAAAAATGAGCCTTTTGATGCTAACCAAACATAATACTATGATAATATGACATAACTAGAAATAATTTCTTTATGCTTAGAAATAAAATAAAAATTCAGAATGAGTTTAACTTTTTATTAAATTCGTATTCTTATAATTGAATCTGCAAGCTTAATGAATATGTTTATGATGGCTAATTTTTTTTCTATTCATGTTTGAGGAAAAAAATCTACTTTATAAACTATGTTAAAAATAGCTTTGATTTTAACAGTCTATTTTTAGATGGTTGTTGAGGGTGAATTTCATTATTCAAATGCAAATATTTTATGAGTGGGATATATTTAAAATATAAACAAATAAAACAGTCTTTGTCTATGGCATTCAGAAAGAACTCAGATGTTCACATGGTACTATGAAGCCTAAGAAACAGACAATCTCTGTGGTAGGTAAACAAAAAAAAGTTATTATGAACATTTTGCATTTGTATAGGTTTGGGAAAAATAAAACAAGATATTTTCTTAAGATGTAAGATGTATTGGACAATTATTATTAAAATTTTGAAAGCATATAATTCTGACAATTGCTTCTGCTCAACTTTATTTGGGAAATATAGAACAAGAATTGGACACATAACAGAACTTGCATATATCTTAAACTCACCAGAATAGCTGGTAAGAGAGCAGCGGCTAGGTTGTCATGTCTTGATGTGACTTACCCACGTTACAGCACTGTATGCTCTAAGTCAATGCACGATTTGTGTTCTTACTGCATACATCTTACTTCGCCTTACAGTCAAAATGCTTTCCTTTCCTAAGGTTTCAAAAAGATAAACAACAGCAAAATAGTGTCTACTTTGTTTTCCATCCATAAACACTTGAAGATTCGCATCTGAATCTGATAGCAAGCTACACAGCTGTGTGCAGGTTTTGCTCATTTGTGATTGTTTCTTTGTGTGAATAAGATGTGCTTTGGGAATTCTCCATCCTTATGTCTTTGTAACATTTAACTCACTTGATTTTTTTTTTAAATCTAGGAATCAGTACTGCCTTAGCCTGAATTGCGTTGATGATTGGAGAGCTGATTGTCTACATATTGCCTATGCTGTACTCTTCGCCATGCATTGGCATCTGCCCTGAATGCTTCCATCTTCCCTTCCTCTCAATTGTGATGTCCAGTACACTGCTACTCCCAACAAAAGCTCCTAGCTAGATACTTCATGAGTTAGTAAAGGAGAATGTACTGAAATCTCATGTCGATCTTTTCATTTTGCCTTAATGATTTTGTGAGTGAGTAAATTGGATAGCAATGTTTCTGAAGGAAGTTTCGAAGCAGATGCTTAATGGTGTAACACAGAAAATATCTCAGGGGAGACTCTGTGCTCAGGTTAGCGGTAAAAGTCTATGTGTCTCTTTCTGCCAAAGACATGGGACAAAAAGAATGGGGGTGGGGAGAGAGTCAAGCAATATCACTCAGTGAATGCTGCCTTTCAAAGAGAGTGCTGCCTCCTCCCTTTAAAACATACTGAGAACATGTTTCTGAGCCTTCCTGCTCTCATCCTCTCCCTTCCTTCACACAGATGTAATCAAGCAAGCAGGATGTGAAGAAATCACCATGATAGTAGCTGTACATACATTTCAGAGAAAAATGTTGTTAAAGAGCTTGGGCACTGGAGTAAAACTGCTACATGGCACAGTAGCTCTGGCTGACTCAAGCTTTTCATATTTCACAATAAGGGATTATTGATTTTGCTGATGTTGTTCACATGTTTAACCTTGTAAGAATATTGGGGGATTTTTATAATCTTTCCTTTTTTGTCTAGACATTATTTTTGGTTTGGAAAACATATCATATTTTAAATTTAGAAAAAAATAAACAATTTGAGCTAATTTTCTCATTGTTGCAGACACATCATAAATGGTATCATATTATATAAAGATATGGTAATACTAGTATATCATGTATGTTGAGCTTAACCCTATCTCCAAATCCCATATTGAACTCTTTTTCCCTTTTCTACTCTCCTGTTCACCCATCTCCTTTGTTCCCTAGACAGTTTTTTTTTATTTCCGTGTCTCAAGTATGTATAGGATTTATATATCTATTAAAAAACAAATAAAAACAACCCAGAGCCCACAAATGAAAAGCACATGTTTGTTTCTCAAAGTCTGGCTTAATTCAGTTAATATGACTATGACCAGTTCTATCCATTTTGCTAAAACACAGTATGGCATCGTTATTTTGAGGCTAAAAATTTCTACAAAAATTATACAGGTCTCCTTTCAAGTTGCTTTAACTGTACCATGTCACCCAGAGTATTGTTAAATTTGAGGTCCTTCTGCCTGAAGCCCCTGAATAGCTAGAATTCAAAGTGCACAAATCTGCTGTAGCCTCTTACTCCTTAATTTTAGAAATTGCTTTAGGAAGTTCAAATTTACAATGTGTTTGATTTTCAGCATTGTGACAAATAGCAAATAGGAAAATTTGCAAGAAATCAAGGTTCATCTCTCCTCACAGTCTCAGAGAAATCAATTTTTCATGATCTTGGCCCACTACAGAGGTCCTTAGGTAAGTTGAAAGTCACTTTGGTGAGACTGTAATATAGAAAATCAACTCACCTCATGATGAATAAGAAACAAAGAGAAAGCCTGTCTTCAAAAAAATTATCTTTCAAGAACCTGTTTTTTCCAATTCTACCCTAACTGCTATGTTTTACCACATGGCAATAATGATATCATATTTTGAATTCTTCAGGGAATTAACCCATTCAGGTCAGAGTCCTCATCAATCAGTCTCTTTTCAAATCTAAGCTTCCAACATGAACTTCTGAGTAACATTTTATATTCAAAGCATAACAAAAATTTCATCATAAACATATGCATTTCCAATTATATCTTATTCAACTTTTTAAGAAGAAAAGAGTCTTCTGTTGATGAATTCCAGGATGTTAACACAGCAACCCTATGTCTGATTTCTCAGGATACTTCCCAAAAAGGAAATTTTGCTGTCAGAAATATTTAGGTTGTGTTGGCTGCTTGTTACCCCATCAGCATGGCCATGGCCTCTCCTAAATACTGACATGAAAGAGTATATTTCTTAACATTTGAATCTATCTGCTGCCCTTCTCCTTGGAAGAAATTTCAATCTTTTAAAAAAGATCTTTATCAGATTGTCAAATTTATAATCTATTAAATGTTTATATTTTGATTTGTAAACATAAAATTAGAATGGATATTTATCATCTGTAAATATTAATTACTTGAATGACAATGTATTTGACATAACATTTTTTTCTGGATAAAAAGAGATAAATAGGTGGTAAAATTATTACCAGCAAAACTAAGAAAACAAAACAAGCAAGAAACTCAAAACGAAGAAGAAATATTGATTGTCATGGTTCACATTGAGGAAAAAACCTAAACTTGATGTCATTATTGGAAGAGTTTATGAAATAGATGTACAGTATGATAAATTTGCCATGAATGTCTGTGTATTTACAACAGTATGGAAACTTAAATTAGCCTTTTATTTGTTTTGTTTATCCTTAAAGTAATAATAGAGGTAATTTTCTATTGAATTAAAATAAGCTGTTGGCACTTCTTCACGGATCATAGTCCTCTTTAATAATGAGGCCTATTATTGCTAACAGGGGAGAGTGATTCCACCAATAACAAAACTGATGTATCCCTCGGTGCTCATTTATAGTGGTTAAATGGGATTTAGTGAATTCTTAACAAACTGGTACAATTTGTAGAAATGTATTTTACTGCCACTTTTGTGATTTAAAACAAAAATCTAATTTCACTTTCTAATATTTTGAATACCCAATATCTCAGATATTATTGTCTTATCAGTAATTACATCACATATCACACACATGCAAGAATAAATGCACACTGAAGAAATTATAAGCTTTGATGCATATAAAGACCCTTATAATGATCAAAGCTGGAAAGTTAAAAAAAGCATTTTGAGTTTCCTGTTATGAAAGTCATCAAAATTATGCTAAAAACATAATTGTAGAAAGAACTTATGTATCTGAAGGAGGATTAGATAAGCTGCACTTTAACATGTCTTGTGACTGCAGAAGTCCATCATTTCATAGCCTAGGACAATAGAATGCTTTTCAAGAAATTATAATTTCATAAATTTTATCCTAAAACTAATATGTGTAAAGTTTTGACAATAAAGTGACTTTGAAAAAGAAATATAATATAAAGAAGAGAAGTGTTCCACTGTGGTTGTTCAGGGGATAAAAGTGTTAGCTGTCCCAGACTGACAATCTGAGCTAGATTCCAGATCCCAAGGTAGAATCGAAAAGAAACTCCTAAAAGTTATCCTCTGACTGTCACATGGCACAGCTGTGCACACACACACACACACACACACACACACACACACACACATAAACCATCACACATATATACATGGAAACTATCACGGATACACACAAACCATCAGGCCACCACACCATCACATATGATACACATACACACACAAAAAAGTCATTGTACCATTACATCATTACAAAACAATAATAATAACAGCAATAATAACAATGCAATAATTTTGTGATATGTGGTGGTTCACACCTGCAATCTTTGTACTTGAGGGTAGACACAGGAAAAAGGAATGGAGCCACACCAAGCTACATGGTGAGAACCAGTCTCAAAACAGACAAAACCAAAGTCAAAAACAAATTTCTCTTTGGTTTAGTTAACAAGATAGAATAATTTTCTTAGGTCCATATTCTTTATTAGATTTACACATGAGTAAATGTTTCCTGTTTCCCTGACAAGAATTAACATACTACAATTACCTATCTCATGTTCTCAACATCAATGTAAGATGTGGTGCTTTGATTTGCATTTCCCTGATGGCTAAGAATGTTGACAATTCCATAAATGTCTTTCAATCATTTGAGATTCTTCTGTTGGGAATTCACTGTGTATATCTGTACTCCATTTTTACATTGGATTATTTGGTATTTTGATGTCTGGTTTCTTGAGTTTTTTTTATATATTTTGGAAATCAGTTCTCTGTCTGATGTGGACTTGATGAAGATCATTTCCCATTCTGCAGACTACCATTTTGTCTTATTGATTGTGTCATTAGCCTTGAGGAAGCTTTTCAGTTTCAAGAGGTCCCATTTATTAATTGTTGCTCTCAGTATCTGTGATTCTGGCTTTAGATTTAAAAGTGTTCTCCTGTGCCAATGTGTTCTAGTTTAGTTCCCACTTTCTTTTCTAGCAGTCTTAGTCTAGCTAGATTTATGTTAAAGTCTTTGATCCCTTTTTTTTAATTTATTTATTTATTAAAGATTTCTGTCTCTTCCTCGCCACCGCCTCCCAATTCCCTCCCCCTCCCCCAATTGAGTTCCCCCCCCCCAGCCCGAAAAGCAATCAGGGTTCCCTGTCCTGTGGGAAGTCCAAGGAAGTCCCACCTCCATCCAGGTCTAGTAAGTTGAGCATCCAAACTGCCTAGGCTCCCACAAAGCCAGTGCGTGCAGTAGGATCAGAAACACACTGCCATTGTTCTTGAGTTCTCAGTAGTCCTCATTGTCCGCTATGTTCAGCAAGTCCGGTTTTATCCCAGGCTTTTCCAGACCCAGGCCAGCTGGCATTGGTGAGTTCCCTATATTGAACCTCCCCATTGTCTCAGTGTGTGGGTGCACCCCTCGCCGTCCTGAGTTCCTTGCTCGTGCTCTCTCTCCATCTGCTCCTGATTTGGACCTTGAGATTTCAGTCCTGTGCTCCAATGTGGGTCTCTGTCTCTGTCTCCTTTCGTCGCTTGCTGAAGGTTAATATTCAGGAGGATGCCTATATGTCTTTGATCCCTTTTGACTTGAGTTTTGTGCATGGGGATAGATGTAGCTCTATTTCTTCTACATGTTGATATCCAGTAATGCCAACGCCATTTGTTGAAGATGCTTTTTTCCCAGTATATAATTTTAGCTTCTTTGCAATATATACATATTAGAGTACTACTCAGCAGTAAAAAACAATGACTTCTTGAATTTTGCATGCAAATGGTCAGAAATAGAAAACACTATCCTGAGTGAGGTAAGCCAGACCCAAAAAGAGGAACATGGGATGTACTCACTCATAATTGGTTTCTAGCCATAAATAAAGGACATTGAGCCTATAATTCATGATCCTAGAGAAGCTAAATAAGAAGGTGAACCCAAAGAAAAACATCCTCCTGGATATTATCCTCCTGGATGTCATCCTCCTGGATATTAACCTTCATCGGGCGATGAAAGGAGACAGAGACAGAGACCCACTTTGGAGCACCTGACTGAAATCCCAAGATCCAAATCAGGAGCACGAGAGAGAGCACGAGCAAGGAACTCAGGACCACGAGGGGTGCACCCACACACTGAGACAATAGGGATGTTCCATTGGGAACTCACTAAGGCCAGAAGGACTGGGTCTGAAAAAGCATGGGATAAAACTGGACTCGCTGAACATAGTGGACAATGAGGACTGCTGAGAAGTCAAGAACAATGGCACTGGGTTTTGATCCTACTGCACATACTGGCTTTTTGGGAGCCTAGGTTGTTTGGATGCTTACCTTACTAGACCTGGATGGAGGTGGGTGGTCCTTGGACTTCCCACATGGCAGGGAACCCTGACTGTTCTTTGTGCTGATGAGGGAGGGGGAATTGGTTGGGGGAGGGGGAGGGAAATGGGAGGCCGTTGCAGGGAGGAGGCAGAAATCTTAAATAAATAAATAAATATATATATAAATACAAAAACAAAAAATAATTTTAGCTTCTTTGTCAAAAATCAGTTGTTCAGAGGTGTGTGGGTTAATATCAGGGCTTTCAATTTGATTCCATTAGTCTACCTTTCAGTTTGTATGCCAATACCAACCTGTTTTCATTACTGTAGCTCTATAGTAGAGCTTGAAGTCAGGGATGGTGATGCCTACATAAGTTCTTTTATTACATTGCTTTAGATATCCTGGGTATTTTTTTTCCATATGAAGTTGGGTATTGTTCTTCCATGGTC
Source organism: Microtus oregoni (assembly GCF_018167655.1). NCBI lineage: Eukaryota > Metazoa > Chordata > Mammalia > Rodentia > Cricetidae > Microtus > Microtus oregoni. The sequence goes on from NW_024543089.1 coordinate 15,890,596, forward strand.
AGTGAAAAATTGTGTTGGTATTTTATTGGGGACTGCACTGAATCTGTAGATTGCTGTTGGAAAGATTGCCATTTTTATTATTTTGATCCTACCTATCCAAGAGCATGGGAGATCCTTCCTGAACACTGAAAGAAATATGACACTAGCTCAGAATTGAGTATGATAATGGGTTATTTATTTAGGGGTAGACTCACAGATTACAGTTCTCTGCTTGAATGGGGTACAGCAACGAAATCCTACAGCTAGAAGAAAGAGGCCATACACTTTCTTTACAATGGCATATTTAGTGTAAGAAGCCACACCCAAGAAGGCAGGTAACTTAAAGGCTACTGGTGGGAGGAATTCCTACATCACCTCCCCCTTTTGTTTAAATAAGGAATTTCTAAGCCTAATACAAAATTACATGCAATAAAAACAAATATAAGATATAAAAATTAGGATTACAACAGCATAACCAATATCAAGCAAGAAACATGTGATAAATGTTTCAATAATTATTCTATCCTAATGAGTTTAACTCCTGTATAATAAATAACTTGGCCAAGTCATGAGAGGAAAGTAACTACAACTATCTAGTCTTCAACCCCATTGAAGACCCAAAAAGAGAAATAATATTACTTGAGTAAGCAGGAAGTGCAGTGCAATCAGGTAACTTCCAATATGTGCAACAAGTGACAAAGACAACTGACTACCTGGGCAATCACCCAAAGTCTCATTTGCAACATGGGAGCAAACCAACATTGGCTAAGGCCTAGAATAACTAACAGACCAATTTCAGAGGCAGGAAAAATTTCAAACCCTGAGGACCAACCTTGTTGGGAGAGGAGACATCATCTTCTAGAATTACTTTCAGCTCTCATAGGGGTTATCTTCTTTCCATGGGACCCTGTAAAAGTAAAATGATGGTTAAATTCCAAGATTACTGTCCCGTATAAATATAAATAGTCTCTGAGCATTCAGTAGGGTTTTTTTCTGAGGTTCCTATTTAGAGTTCTGTCCAGAACATTGTAAAAAAGAAAGTGCACCATTTCAGATAAGCAATTTGGTGCTATCTGGTACTCAAAACATGTCTTATAGTAGCACCATCAGCATCATGACATCATATCAACCAAGTAGAGTTGTTATTGTGGGGCTCCATCTTCTTCCTGAAAACTTCAAAGATTAGTTCAGGAAAATTTATTGTTCATTGTGGAAATCTTTAACATTATTTATTCAGATATATATTCAATGAAAGGTATGATAGAGACAAAATAGGTATGAAGAAAAGTAAATTTTTTTCTAAATTCTTTCTTCGTCCTCCCATTTCATGACTCCTGATGGGAGATGAATAACTCTGAAATTTTATTTTTACAATATGCTTCGATTTAGAGAAGGACAGAGCCAATGTGCAACTCAAAAGACAGCTTTGATTTTTAAGTGAGTCATGATTATTATTTTAGTTAGTATTCAGAGATTCTTACCCTCAGATAACATGTTCTCATAAGTCATAATTCTATTTGCTTGGTGATTCTATCTGGATAATTATCTTTTCCTATTTAAGTATCCAGAAATGTCCACTGTCTCTTGAATTTTTGAAGATTAGTATTTTCCTGCAAAGACAAAAACAAAACCCTGCCCCAACCTTTATGAGGTTTCTTTACCATTGATTGGCTCTGTGGATGAGCTGTCATTTCTCTTTCTCAAGAGATTTCTCTTTTTCAAAGTGAATCTTTATTAATTTTGATGGTATTTATAGTTTATCTCCTTCTGTGGACAAGTAGGACATCTTCTTATAATCTCCTTAGCTTGTTACTGAGAAATATGCTTTGCTTGACAAATTAAAAGTAATTAAATCAGAGCAATAAGCCCAGAACTCAGAAATCACAGGCAGGGAACACAGCTGGAAGTTGCACAAGTCACCACAGGCAGGGAACATTGCAGTTGGGGAGGGGAAATTTCTAAGTTGCCGCACACAGTTAGCTCTACTGTGGCAGGGGTTTTACAAAAACCTGTTTAGGTAAGAACATGTCAAGTGGGCAGGGGTGGGAGATGGAGACTTTCTGGGCTGAGGACTAGTTAGGCCTTTAAGCTGGTCCACCTGGTAGATGTGGAGTTTAGATTCTTGTGGGCTCCAGATGAAGATGGACTCTTGAAAGAAATCCCACACTAGCTCAGAATTGAGTATAATAGAGGGTTTTTTTATTTAGGAGTAGATTCACAGACTACAGTCCTCTGTTCAAATGGGGCCCAACAACTGAATCCTGCAGCAGGAAGAAGGAGGCTGGACACACGCTTTATATTTGGCATATGTAGTATAAAAGCCCATGTCCAAGTGGGTGGGTAACTTAAAGGCTACTGGAGGTAGGGATTCCTACAGCATGTTCCGTTTTCTTATATCTTCTTCATTTTCTTTCCTCAATGATTTTAAGTTCTTGTCATACAGGTCTTTCACTTGTTTGGTTAGACTTATCCCAAGATATTTCATTATTTGTGACTATTGTAAAGGGTTATATTTCTCTGATTTCTTTCTCACCCTGTTTTCATTTGTCTGTTGGAGGACTACTGATTTTTTTGAGTTGATCTTGTATCCTGCCACATTATTGAAAGTGTTTATCAGCTGTAGGAGTTGCCTCATAGAATTTTTGGGGTTACTTATGTATACTATCATATATCATCTACAAATAGTGAAAATTTGACTTCTTCCTATCCAATTTGTAACCCCTTGATCTTCTTACACCTGTCAGCATAGCTAAAATAAAAAACACATATGACAGTTTATTCTGGAGAGAAAGTGTAATAGGGGAACATTCCTGCATTGCTGGTGGAAGTGCAAGGTTGCACAGCCAAATTTGAAAACAGTATGATGGTTTCTCAGAAAATTGGCCATCAATTTACCTCAAGTCCCACCAATACCACTCTTGGGCATATACTTAAAGGATGTACACTCATACCATAAGAACATTTGCTCGACTATGTTCATATCAGCATCATTTATAATAGTCAGAACCTTGAACAACCTAAATGTCCCTCAACTAAAGAATGGGTAAAGAAAATATGGTATATTTACCTAATGGAGTACTATTAAGCTGCAAAGAAAAAAAAAACAATGGCATATAGAAATTGCAGGTAAATGGATGGAACTAGAAAAAAAAATGCTGAGTGAGGTAACACAGAGCCAGAAAGACAAACACAGTATGTACTCACTCATAATTGGATATTAGACTTAAAGCAAAGGATAACCAGCCTATAATCCACAACTCCAGGGAGAAAAAAAAACCTAAGAGAGATGTACATGGATCTCCCAGAGAAGGGGAAATAGGCAAGGTCTACTGAGTAAATTGAGACCCCGGTGGAGGGGAAAGGGGGAGGAGGGAGGAAAACATGAGAAAAATGGTAACATTGAGATGGGGGAAGAACAGAGAGGGAGAACAAGAAAAGAGATATTGTAATTGAGGAAGTAATTATGAGGTTGGTGAGAAACCTGGTACCAGGGAAATTTCCAGGAATCCACAAGGTTGATCCCAGCTAAGACCTTAAGTGGTAGTGGAGAGGGTGCCTTAACTGGCCTTCCTATGTAACTGAACTGATAACTGCCTTAATTGTCATCATAGAACCTTCATTCAGCAACTATGGCAGCAGAAGCAGAGGTCCACAGCTAAACACTGGCCTGAGCTCCAAGAGTCCAGTCAAAGAGGGGGAGGAGCCATAATACGAGCAAAGGGGTTAAGACATGATGGGGATAACCACAAGAACAGCTGACCTGTGCTAGTGGGAGCTCACTGACTTGAGATTGACAGCAGGGGAATCTGCTCAGGACCAAGCTCAAATTTCTGATTGCGGGTTGTGTGAATGGAGCAGTTATGTGACTGGGGCCATCTGTGGGGCCACTGGCAGTTCATGCATTAGGAATAAATCCTGTTCCCACTGTCAGTGGCTCCACAGACTGCCTCAGTCACAAAACTGCCCCAGCATAAATACATGGGGGAGGTCATTGGTATTGTTTCAAAGTGATGTGCCAGACTTTGTTAAGTCCCATGGGATGCCTTATCCTCTTCAAGGAGTAAGTGGGAAAGTGAGGGGAAGGAGGGGGAGAAGGGAAGGAGTGGAAACTGGGATTGATATGTAAAATGAGAAAAGATTGTTTTAAAAAATAAAATTAACAAAAAGATGTGGTGCTTCATTCTGTTTGTCAGCTGCCATTGTCTCTCTGACTACACTCCCTGTTCTATCGAGTTTAAACAAACTTAATTTCCACTTTCCACACCATTATAAACAACTTATCATTTCCCTTTTTATATGTATGCCATGAGAGATATACTGAATGTTCTATTCTGCTATTATCATTTATTCTTTTTTGCTTTGCTTATGGTTTCCAAAACTGAAATTCAATAAACTCTGATTTCAGTTTTACTTCTGCTTATACATCATACACAAGAACTAAAAAGAATGATTTAAACTGAAGAGAAAATTATCCTCTCCTGTGGAGTATTCAGAGGAGATGCTGCAAAGTTCAAGGTCAGGTAGATTTAGTTTATCCTTTCAAATGCTCAAAATCATGCTGATTTGGGGGATTAAAGTTCTCTGATGCTCACAATAATTAATTTGTTCCTATGGAAGCAATAAAACTGAAGCTAAAGTTTCTATTTTTATAAAGCATGGTAAAATATATTTACATTATTTTAGAAACCATATTAAATATTTCTAATGGCAGTTAAGAAGGTATAATGGTATGTGGAATTTATGTGAAACATCAAATTCTCTCCAAACATTTATTTATTTTATTGCTCTCATAACATTACCATAGAAGAGGTCATAGACCTGGATGTCATCTTGGTTTCACTATTGACACTCCAGGAGGTGACAAAAGAAGTTTCAGTCATGTCTCTGTTTCAACACTGTTGATGGCAAAGTCACTCATGTCCCTTTAGAGTTGAGTCGACTCTGCCATTTTGAACTCACATGAAAAATGTGTCCAACAACACAGATAACATCACATGAAATAAATCTGAGTATCCTGAATTTCTCATCTCTAAACAGTTAGGAATGATTGAGATTTTAACCATCTTTTTATGTATTATGTATTATTATGCATTCACACAATATAATTACTATTTGGGGAGTGAATATATATTTTTAAGTATTTTATAAATTACCTTTTGGAAATAGGGCACTAAATGGTTTTTAGATTTTATTTTGCTTTTTACTTGTCCACTTTTAACCTTCAATGTTTAAGTTCTAAGTTAGAGAGGAGAGCATAGGAGTCACATATGCCTGTGTAGAAAGTATAAAAGTTAGTAGGGATCAAATTAAAACATTTCAAAATTCCATGAACTATTGGTTCTATATAACTGTAATGATAAAGAATAGAATTGGTTTCATCTTTTTTTCCAGGAATCTCTACTGATTCTATATTCTCAAAATATTTCTTGAATATACAGAGACTTTTATGTGAAAAACATTTCAACCACTGTACTTGCCCAAACTTTTTGTAGCCCTACATTTGATGGAACTATTTTAACATTAATAACTGAAAACTATATAAACATTTTATTGAACCAAATAAATATGACTTGTTACCTTTGTATTTCTGGATGATTTTTTTAACAAAATCTAGCATATGTTTGTGTATTTGTGGTGTGTATGTGTTTATGCATTTAAATCTGAAATGAAGGAAATATTTGGATGTAATTAATATTAATACATAGCAAGGAAACTCTTGAAAGTCTCCTATTCACTATCAACTAATATTGATACATTGAGCAGTTTCTGGCTTACAGGAAGCTACTAGGATCTATCATTTGCAAATTGATTCTTTTTATTGATTTCTGGAATTATTCTTTTCATATTTTTCTTCTTGCTGAGACACCTCATTAGATTTCAAGAGCGTATGCCTGTCATCTAGTCTCAGTTAAGCCTGTTTCTTGGCTTACTCCCCATTCTTCAAGACAATTAGTCTCCTTTATCTTTGGCTCTTCTTCCTATTCATACTTACACCAGTTTCTCTGTATTTCTATAGTAGGTTTCAATCACAGCAAAATTTCCTTAAAATTTACATTTATATTTCTACAAAAGGGCTGCAGCTATATTTTTAAGTCACAATTAAATAATCCTTGCTGTTTCTCTTGAATAGTATCATGGAAACAAAAAAAAATGATTCTTTTCAAGAATTCTTTGGATGTGGATAGTAGGTCAGGGACAGCATGATAGTGCATCAGAAAAAGTTACTAATTGCTTAGGATATATGAGTGTGATTTTCAGAATCCACCTGGGAGAGGGAAAGAACTGACTCCAAAAAGTTGTCCTCTGACCTCAGTGTGTGCTGTGATGTACAACTTCATCATCCCCCTGTGTACAAACAAATAAAAAACACATAGATTCATTTTAATTAAAATACCAGCAGCTCAGTATTAGTATTTTGATAACCACGATACATTAATGAAACACAAAACCAAAGGCCCATTGTGTCAGGCTTTTATTCTGGGATGGTTGTGTGTGTTGTATGTATGTGCTGTGTGTGTTTTCATGTGCCTCTTCTCATCTAACGATTAGTGGGGTCATGAAAGTAGGCAAATAAATCTTTAATCAAAGTTAAAGTTGATTGGTTTAGAGCATAACTGATCTTATTTCAAGTTAATATTGCAAGCCAGTTCCAAATTTTAATAACATATTAAAATGAGTTGCTATTTTATTCATATATGATATCAAATGTGAAATCATAAATTGAAGAATAGAAGATGGCATCATCTTGTTTTTAATAGACTCAGGTCAGATTTCATGGGTTTACAGGACATAAAACCATGTGATTATTTCCAAGAGTGAAAGTAATGTGCGGCTTGAGAATGAAGGCAGAGTGCAAAGCACCTATAACTTGAAAAAATGCCACAAAACTAACTCCTAATTTTATAAATCAGGGGCAATTTGGTATTTATTTAGTTACAAAACATGTTCAGTAGCCTTAGGAAAAAGAACTCAGACTCTTATTTACATGCATTATAGATGAGAATATAAAACCTGTCTATAAATCAGGTTTTGAATTTTAGTATAATTGTGCTTTTCAAAGTAGATAATTAAATTGCTGTGTCTTTGGGGAAAGGTCATCCCATTGGGATAGCACAGATTAATCTCTCTAGGGTATTTGCTCTTAATAACCAGGAATCGTTGTTTCATAAGCTTGAAGGCTTGGCAAGAATCCATCCAGCTAAAAAGACTTTGAAAATGACATGAATTCACTAAGAAACACTCTAATAGTTTTATTTAATCACCAATTAACCTGCAAATGCACCTTTTTGTTATCGTGTGCTGTTGCCCTGCACTGTGATCATGTATCAGCCTCCGGAGCATCTTTCTACTTCCCTGTGTTTAGTTTGGTGTCAGTGCCCGGAGTTACACATACAAGGAAAGAGATATGACCTTGGGTTCGGAAAGAATAAAACTTTTCATTTAATAAATTATTTTTTAAATATATGTCACCTGGGTCTGTGAATTTCTTTTATATTCCTTGTTGTACCATTATAAAAATTATTAAGGATACCTTTTGATACAAGTTGAATAAATCAGAATAACCTCTTGTGTAATATAAAGAGATAACTATGAATGTTCATACAAGCAAAACTTTATTGAGAAAATATGTCTCAACCCTTAATGAAGCAAAGAAAAAAAGACAAAAATCAATTTAATTTTAAATTATACCACATGAATATTCTCAAGTTGATATTGCCCAGAATCTAATTTGTATCACCTAATAAAAAATAAAAATAAAACTTTTAATCCCAGTAGTTGGGAGGCAGAGGCAAGCAAATCTTTGTGAGTTCAAGAACAGCCCAGTGTAAGCCGGGCGGTGTTGGCGCACGCCTTTAATCCCAGCACTCAGGAGGCAGAGGCAGGCGGATCTCTGTGAGTTCGAGACCAGCCTGGTCTACAGAGCTAGTTCCAGAACAGGCTCCAAAGCCACAGAGAAACCCTGTCTGGAAAAAAAAAAAAACAGCCCAGTCTAGAAAGCAAGTTCCAGTACAACTCATCTGTTACACAGAGAATCCCTGTCTCAGAAAATGAAAAACGAACAAAAAAACAAAAATCACCTTCATGTTACAAGTAAAATGTAAGTTTCTAGAAGAGTAGTAATAAATAGGTTTATAGTGCCTTACAATTCTAGCGTTTTGCAACATTCTACCAACATACTCTCAAATCACTACTAGAAGTTATGAATCATACTGAAGAAAACTTTTTCATGTGGATATTATTAGTAAATATTTCATCATTGTTTTTCAAAAGTTAATTTATCATTCTTATTTAAAATAGGACCCCTCTAAAAATGATATCCATTTTGCTTCTTTGTTACTAACAAAGTGTTTTCTAGTAATAATCCTTGAATAGTCTAGAAATATTTAATTAGTTTGTTTTCATATTCCTGTGTCCTGATATTAGATGATTGCTTTCTGCCCCTCGTGATAATTCAATGAATTTAAGTTTGAACAATTTGGCTTCTTAAGAAAAACATGCTTAGGACATTGGGACACAATGTTTAAGATAATGTAGTCTGTACATGGAGATTTTATCAGTCCCGCTGGTCCTACTGACCCAGTTTCTGCCTGCCCGCTGGGTCCAAGCAGCAACTTATGAAATAACCACTCTGAAGCTTAGAATCAGTTACATTTGTTTGGCCAATGACTTAGGCTTCTTACTGGCTAGGTCTGTTTTTATATATATATATATATAAATTAACCCCTTTCTATTAGTTTATATTTTTTCATGAGGCTTGTGGACTCTTGTCTTGTTATCTCACATCTTGCTTCCTGCATGGCTAAATGGTGTCTCTCCTACCTGCCTTCTCTCTCTTCCTATCTTTGTTTTGATTTCCCACCTACATATATTATGCCTTACCATTGGCTGAAACAGCTTTATTCATTAACAAATAAGAGAAAAACATAGTCATAGTATAAAGAAAGTCATCCTACATAAATAGTCAAAAAACGTAGCCAATTTTCTTGAAGGAAAATATTTACAATTTTCTGATTTATTTTATTTGACAAGATTCATAACAATAATAAACAAATATTTACTTTTTTACTTTGTATAACTGTCTTGAATATCTTTGCTTGAGAAACTTTAAGCAATTTCCAAATCAATAGACAGCTATTTCATAGTCTGGGAAGTCTACTGTAAGAGTGTCAAGAGATTCAGTGTTGGTTGAGGACTCAATTCTTGTCTCATAGAGGCCAGTTTCTCATTCTGTCTGCATACACTAGAAGAGGTGGAATAGTGGTATTTTCTTTTATGAGAACACTGAGATGACACCTAGGGACCTACCCTCAATATCTAATCAATTCACAAAGATTCTCCCTATTCCTACCATGACATAAATACTAGAATTTCACATAGACTACTAGGTGACATACAAAACCACTGCAAAGGCTTATGAAAATTATACTTTCATAGTAATATAATGTTACTAACATATCTTGGCTTAATTGCCTTTCCTAACCAGCATACATTGCCGAGCCTTGTGTTTTAGAAACATTCGCATGAAGAGGTGACTAGTTTTTAAATGATTATGTAAATCTAAAATCTGTACTAATTACCTCATTTTTACCTATTAAAACATCTGTTCTGAACCATGAAAGCATCACTGGGACAAAGTTCAGGCAAATACGTTTTCTATCAGCAGTTGTTTCAACTCATCACATTTAACATTTAGCATATTACATCATTGGTCATAGTATTAGGATGGTACCTTTTATCACTTGCTGACAGACTTTTACAGTGGACATTTATTACTTTTTTAAAGCTGTATTGTTTGTCTGTCACCAGTTATACACAAAATATTCTAGATAAACATGAGAAAAATTCAACATGAATTTATATAACTAACTGCCACAAGCTATAGCTGAAATAAATTGTTCAGTTGTACTGTTTTACCTATTTACTGGGATCCTATGTTATGTTGATTGATGTTTTTCTATGGCCTCTTAGAATTTATTTCCTCCTAAAGTTAAAAAAAATACCTTTACTATACTGTTCAAACTTATTAAAATCTCACCAAGTTTATTTTCTTTCAATGTGTGAGAATATAAATAAAATAACACTAGGTTCATAAATCACACATGCATAATTATATAAACAAGGATTACATGCATATTGATAAAATATATAATAAACCATTTGACTTTTGACATGTGTCTATGTATTTTATGTTCATACACTCAAAGTATGTGACTATAAAGAATTTCTAGTTTTGTTTACAGTTTATTTAATGACCTATTTGTAAACTTTAGTCTAATCTGTAATATCTAATATTATGGTAAAATGTTACAATAGCCAAAGTCTGTTAGGAATGAATTTTATTTCTTGACTAAATCATTTACCACTAATTCCTTAAAATCTCTCACCCTGTTCCAGATCATTTGTTGCTTGTATCATTAATAACCACATAGCCTGGAGTGTTACTGTTTCAAATGTGTTTTCATTTACAGATACACAAATTATTTGTTCATCGGCATATTCAAAAATCACTTAATACCAAAGAAATAACAATCTTCCTTTAATTATACTGTTTACAAAGCTTGCAGAAGTTTTGATTCTTAAGAGAGAATTCCTTAGAGCAAATCACCTCATACTATTAAACTGAGAAATTAATTAATGTCTCTGTCTACTGTGGCTGTTTCTGGCAGATTACTTGAGTAAGATAAAGTTTAGTATTGAAGTACATTTTTTTTCCTCTGTCTTTGGCTTGCAATCTATCATGAAGCATAACAGCCTTCCCCTAACTCATCATTCTGATCAAATTTTGCCACTTGCACACAAAACTCTAGCTATTTTTTGTGTGGATTATATAAGAGAGAGAGAGAGGGAAGAAGAGAAAGCACAAGAAATAACATATATCTTTATAGAACACAGAAGTTTTATATGAATTGTAGTGTCTTACCTAGGTGAAAATAATTTTACAGATAGAAAATTTGAACTATCTTTTTCCTCCTGACCTTTTATGTGCATGTATGTATGACATTCACTGAGAATGTTTACAGGCCTCTGTCTGATGCCCCTTTGTTCACCTTGCTTTTAGGAAGGAAGTCTATTAATTCATTCACACTGAGATATAAATGATGAGAGATTCAAACAATTTTGTAGGTCAGGTCTTTATGTTCCCAAAGAAACTCAACTACAATCTTGATTAGTTAGTTTATTAGAGTCTTTTCAAAAATAGTGTCAAGAGTGGTCATAGCAGATGGCTTATATAAATAAATACATTGCCTCAATCCTTTAATACAGCAGAGGAGAACCTTGAATTTCTCTGTCTCCTTTCTCTAGCTCCCGTATGCTGGAATTACAGGGGTACACTAAGACATCTAACTTTATGTAGAAGTGATAATCAAACCCCAGGTTTTTTGAATACTTTGTAATAACTCCTATAGACTGACCTACATTCCTACTTTTAATCCCTTTATGTTTAACAATTAAACTTTGGTCTCGCTGTCTTAGTTTCTATTCTGCTGTTATAAGAAAATCTGACAAAAGCAACTTACAGTTGTGGGTTTGTTTAAGCTCCACAATGCATCATAGCGGGGGAGTCAAGGAAGCAGTGGCATGAAACAGCTGGTCTCATCTCATCATAATGAAGAGCAGAGAACAATGACCCTTCATCTTGTTTGTTCTATTTTATACAATCCATGATTCCCACCCTGGGAAAGGCAAGGAAAGGTCAGCCCACACCAATTACCTAATCAGGATAACAGGTTTATCTAAGGGTCCATCTCTTACACATAACCATGCCAATGAATACCCTTATTTCTCTTTTACGTGTAAGTGTCTTCAGAGATGTCCTGAAATTTCTGAAGTGCTAAGGTGTCCAGAAAACTAAACAACTCAAGATATTTGTTTAACAGACCTGAGGACATCATTCTTTTATAGGTGTGTGTGTGTGTGTGTGTGTGTGTAGTAATAAGGGCGACAGAGCTGTGTTCCCAGCACCCCGGCTGCCTGCTCGGCTAGCTTATGCCCCGAAATAATTACACGGACACTGTATTCTTTTAAACACCGCTTGGCCCATTTCTATCTAACCTCTTCTAGGCTAATCCTCCATATTAATTTAGCCCATTTCTAATCATCTGTGTTGCGCCCCTAGGTGCGCTTACCGGGAAGATTCTAGCCTATGTCCATCCTGGGTCGGAGCTTCTTAGCGTGCGTCTGCCCAGGAGCCAGGAGCATGGCGTCTCTCTCAGGCGTCTGCTCCCAAGAGCAGAGCGGTCGAGACTCTGAGCTTACTTCCTCTTCTTCCCGGCATTCTGTTCTGTTTACTCCTCCCACCTATCCTCTAACCAATAAAATGGGCCAAGGCAGTTCCTTTATTAGCCAATGACCTTCCTCCATCATGTGTGTAAATATAAATGTATTCATGAACTTATTTAGATCCTAAAGCAGATTAGTTGTAGTGGCATCCCATTTGTATTTTAATAAATAAAGCTTGCCTGAGGAGCAGAGAGCAAAACAGCCCCATTGGTCAGTCTTACAGACCAGTAGTGGTAACACAAACCTTTAATACCAGAAGCCGTATTAGTTACCATAAAAACCAGGCAGTACATGCCTTTAATCCCTGCCCTAGAGGAGATTATAAAATGGGAGGAGACAGCTCTCAGACACAGTCTCATTCCCAGATTCCTGGAGACATGATCACCATTTTCAGACTGAGGTCAAGGTAAGAGCCTGTAGCTGGCTGCTTTGATTTCCAAACCTTCGGGTTGAACGCCAATTTTTCTCTCTGCATTTTTATTAACCATATTTCAATTAGTACCTATAAACTCTTGAACAAACATGAAAAATACACAGAACTTGAGAACACGGGACAAGAAGCCAAAGGGCAGGGGACTGAAAGGAGTGCATATCTAGAAGAAGGCATGGTATATCTGTCAGATATCTTACCAGAGTGCTATCAGGAACAAATATATATGTACACAATAACACACATATATGTGATTCATTAAAAATTTAAAAAATTGAGAGAAATATCTACTAAGCAATAAAATTGCAATTGCTTGAATAAAAAGTAAAGAGTACACCTAACACAAAGGACTGATTACTCCTCATGAGAAACAAAGATGATCACTAGGCTGTGCCAAGAGAAAAGAAAGTTCTGAGAGACAACAAACAAGTAAACAAAAGGCCATTGTACCACAGTCTATATCAAGAGGTATCATCTTCAATAGAAAATTACTTTCAAAAAGGAAAATTGGGTTCTGACTTGGAGAAAATAAGGTACCAGACACCATCAACAAATGACCAGTTCTAACAGAAAGATGAAAGGCCTTTTAGAAAGAAGCCCCCGGGAGACCAAACACCATAAGTATGAATGATAAATACAATCTATATACTTTTCTTCTTAATTTCTCTATAGCCTATGTAAGTTTTGTTTAAAAGTGAAACTTGAATTCTATAAAATGCAGTTTATAGAATTATAACACATTGGGGAAATACGGATAAGAGGGGAGAAGGGTGAGGTCAGTGAGCTGCTTGACTGTGAGTTTTAAACATTGCAAACAAAGTACAACTTAAGCACCTAATGAATATTGAAAATGTATACGTCTGTTCTAAAATAATCACCAGAAAATGCTGAAACTACTATCTACCTGAACCGAATACAGCAAAACAATAATGCAAATGCCATTAACACATTTGAGAACACTGGAAAAGAAGGCAAATATGGCGAGATATTGGGTAAGGAGAGTTAGTTATTTGAATATTCACTATACCACAATACATATCAGATTAACAGAATACTTGTACTAATATTTGCATAAAAATAAGTTAATTTATCAGAAGTTTTACAAAAAGAAAGCTATTGCTTTAGATGGCTTCCTTGGTGAATTTACTAAAACATCTGGAAGAGATGTAATACAGATTTTGTAGATATTTTCAATAAACTAATAAGGAAGTTTCCAATTGAATTAACAAAACAGTAATGTTTCTATTAATGATACCAAAGTTAGTACCGGGAACTAAAACTGAAGTATATCTCTTGTGAACTACATACAATTCTTTACAAATTATCAATCAAAAGAATTCAGCAATATGTTATATTAACTTCATAAGTCATGACAGAAATACAAAATCTGTTAATGTTTTTCAAAGCAAGAAATCCACATGATACTTTAAATATATGAAGGAAAATCCTTTTTGATGTTTTTTCTCCATTTGAAATTGAGCACTTGCCTTGATTCCGAGCACTAGGGAAACAGAGGCAGGTAGGTCTCTATGAGCTCACCAGTGAATTCCTGGTCACCCACGGCTAAACAGTGAGATTCTATTTCAAACAAACAAAAAATGCATAAAACAAGCAAACAAAAATCTCAAAAGACTATTCCACAATCATTCATTTAAGTGACTTTACCAAACTCATGCAGAAGTGGCCAACATCATTTGATGAATGGAAAAAAAGAACACTTGCAGCTAGCATGGCAATGATCAAGTTGACAATTTTTCTACAAGATTAGCAATAAGACTAACATGTCTACCTGTGACATCTACACCAAATACATTTTGGAACTCTTATCATGATGCTTCTATTTAGTATGTAATAAATAAGAAATATAAAAGAACAACTAATATAACTAATACATGAACTTTTTGGCATCATGAGACCCAAAGATGACATGAAAGTAAGTTGTATAAATTGAACAATAAAATAGTATAGAGGAAAAATGTGTTTATGACAGTACCAAACAAACCTAAAATATTAAAATTAATTTAAAAAACATTACATCTTTACCCTTAACACTGCAATCTATTGCTGAGAAAAATTAAAAGATGCCTAAATAGAGGTAGTGATACACTAAAACAAGTGAGTTGCAACAAGATACAATTAAATTGTATGGTTCAATTAAATATCAATTTGGTATCAATATTAGAATAGCTATAATAATGAAGAAAGTACCAACAGAAATAGTAAGCACACGAAACGTGTCCAAAAATCATCAATTATCAGACAAATGCATATTAAAAGTAAATAAGATATCATTATAGAGCCTCGAGTAATTAGATTTCAAAAGTCTGAAATTATCAAACTTTGGTGGGGATAATGAACACCTAGAATTCCTGAGTCCTATTTGTCATGTTAGGAATCATATCAGATGCCTTCACACAAACCTGGAATTTCTTATAACGCAGACCTCCTTCTGTGTTACTGGGCCAATGGAAATGGTAAATACAGCACCTTTTTTTATTATTGGTAACTTAGAAGACTTTCAAACTCAGTGTCCATAATCTGGTGTTACAGTTCATGGTGTCCTTCACATCTCTTATTCTGCTCCTATCCTATGGCTGTAGTACTGGTATGGAGAGGTATCTAAATGAATTCTTCAATTAGTTTCCTTCTTTGGGCTATTTTACATCTTTGTCCTTAGGGGTTTAATGATTACACCACAGTTTGACAAACTCATCTGTAATGCCCTTGATAAATAGAGTTGATACAACCAACAGTTACAGTTCGGGTACTGTGGTAAAATATTACAACCAGAAGCAACTTCAGGAAGAACGGTTATTTGGGTTTACGGTTCCAGGAGGAAAATGGCAGGTGAGGTGCAGCAACAAGTCATGGGAGCTGGAAGCTGAGACATTCTGTCTTCCACCTCAGACATCAAAGAGAAAATGAGAAGTAGGGGTGAGACCATAACTTCTCCAAGCTCACACCCAGTACTATACATCCTCTCATAAGGCTTCGCCTCTAAATGCTCCACAACCTCTGAAACAGCATCGCCAACTGAAGACCAAGTATTCAAGACTAGGGAAGACATTTCTCATTTAAGTCATCAGAGTTGACAAATGGCAAGGCATGGCTCGTCATGGATGCCTGACATTTGGAAGTTAAATTATTGATCAATGAATCAGTTTTTCATTCTCTCTGTTTTCTACCTTCGCATCTCCTTTCAGCTGTATGGTTCTTGGCTCTGTGGTCTGTGATCCCCCAGCAACTGTTCTTTTTCTTTCTTCACATACTGGGGTGTAGTATGAATACTGAAACTGGAGCTCTTCCAGAAGTGTTACCTATGCTGGGTTCAATTCTATCCCCTCCGCGAGTTGTCTGTCCTCTGTGACTATTTCTCTCTTGCTTCCCTTCATACCATAGCTTACTCATCCCCTTGCAATGAGTTTGAAGACATTTAACCATCATGGCTGGAGTTCTCCTGTTCTGCATTCCAGAATAGGAAAGTTGATATATAAATCCCATACACTGTGGCATGGTATCACTGTAGCTAAGGGCACAGAGCAGTACCTGAATTCCTATAAGAATTGTTCATTCATTTTGTACTCAATTCTTATTCTGTCCTACCTAGTAGGTAATCTAGTCTTTAATTTCTCCATACACTCTTGCTCCAAACCCTTGTTTCTGAATTTATAAAGAAGGCTCTCCTCCATTTTAAAAGAAAAATATTTGAGTGATTGGTCCATTCAAGTCTGGAATCTACACAGAGCACATTTTATCATTACCTCCCTACTGCTTACACTACTAATACCATTGCAGGGTGTTCACATTCTCACATCCTTCTTTTTATTAACTTCCTAAGCTTTCCTCTCTCCAAAAGTAAACACCATTTTTCCACTGGAGTATGTGTGCTCGTGTGTGTGTGTGTGTGTGTGTGTGTGTGTGTGTGTGTGTTTGTGTGTATTTCATGGTATCTGTCAAGAGACAAGTCCGCACTCACCATTTATATTTCAAGTGGAAAGTATTAGTCCCTGGGCACCTTAATATCTTAAGCCTCACCTTTTGTGGTAACAGCTCGCAGGAAAGCTACTTGTGACAATGTGCCAAAATCAATATGACTTTTCCCTCCAATTTTTCCCACTTGTGAACAGCTAAGGTATGGGATGATGTAATGCCTACTCTCAAAGGCTTATCACTGTGTGGCTTTCACACCATGAAATCTTGGATTTCAATGTCCAGCACAGTGTCCCTTTGACTGTTGTTGATTTCTTTTCCTCACGTGCTTTGCTGTGTTTCTTCCATACTGTTCTCTTCATAGGAATTACTGGCTAGCCACAGACCATTAAAAACCTTTGTCAATAATCGCTCTCTGAAAACAAAACAGTTGTTCACTGAATTAAAAAAAAAATCATTTAAATGCAAAAAAAAATCAGTTCAAGATTTAGGCTAAGATACAAGTTTCTTTGTTGTGGTCATTACATTTTTTCTGCATATTCAATTAAATGATTTATGCAATATAATGTCCTATGTGCATGCACATACATATAAATAAAACAATATAAACTCAGCAAATTATAAATCATATTTTACTACATTGTCCACATACCTCAACTACCTGTAGTATATTCAGCCCATATAGGCATCAGTGAAGTACCCACTTATTAATAAACATGTCTACATTTTGCATCTTGGTCTTCTGTTATCTCTTTCCTGTCTGTTGTAACTTATCTACTTCTGAAAGCCATGTTCTTTTCAAAACATTTGGAGACTCAGCATGCACCATAGTCTTTTCTTCTGTATCTCACAATTTTTATACCACAGTTATTTCTGTTTATAATTGCTAATGCAGAAGTCCGAGAAATTGCTTCAC
The DNA here is from genome assembly GCF_018167655.1 of Microtus oregoni. Classification (NCBI taxonomy): domain Eukaryota; kingdom Metazoa; phylum Chordata; class Mammalia; order Rodentia; family Cricetidae; genus Microtus; species Microtus oregoni. The sequence goes on from NW_024543089.1 coordinate 15,908,133, forward strand.
TGTAGTTTCCCATTTCTCAGTTTTAAATCTTCAGCTATAAAATCTAAAATGTCTAACTCCCTACTCTAATGAAATGCTGCCCCGCTGGCTCTTTTTTTACTAACTGCACAGGATTAAACTATCATTATTTCATGCTCACTGAATCAAATTTGGTCCTATCTATTCAATACATCCTTTCTAAAGTTTTAAATTTCCTAAATTTCCACATAATTTGGTCTAAATTTATGTCTCAATCCTCTTTCAACAATCAGAACACCTTTGTTAAACAGATTTAACTGCTCAGTGCTGGATTGCAATTTCTTCAACTTCAGCCCCAAAATCCTGTGTGTTACAAGTCTCAGTATCCTCAAGGAACTATTCTCCACACTGTTCTCATCTTCTCTTTTTCTTGCTACATTTCTTTTCTACCACCACTAGGAAATTGAGCAAAAATGCTATTGCATTACTTTTTCAGCTAAATTGTCAAATTCTTGGTGTCAGGTATGTTATTAAATAAAAATATTGATTGACAGATAGACAGTAGTCTTATACTTTAATTGCATATTTTTCCACATCTGAAATATTATATATTGAGGGTGTTTTCCAGGTGCCAGATGTGATCCTAAATTCATTTAATTCTCCCAAACACAGTCGGCAGTTGTTGTTATTAAATCTATCTAATAAATGAGAACCGAAGTTCAGAGAGGTTAAATCTCCAAGGTCATATAGCTAATCAAAAGCAGATACATTTGATTGCAAAGCCTCATAATCCTTCCATTACTCCTAGAAAATTCCAATCTATTGTTAAATGATTATTTTAAATGAGAAGACTTTCAATTGTTTTAATGTGATATCATGCAATTATAGATAGTCTACTGACGTTGAATCTATGTTTTGAAAATAATTGTGTTTTGTTGGCCATTTTTTGTTAGTATTGTGTTTTTTGATCTATTTTCCCCCTGCCCCAAAATATCATAGGAATATTTGAAGTTCTTCATAATTCAAGAATTAGTGTTGATATTACTTTTGTTATGTGGTAATGAAACTGTAAGATCAGATGACTGATCATGAGAAATTGTCAAAATGCACTAGAGAAATTTCATTACATAATGATAAGCACCAGTATATGAGAACTAAAACATCTTAAAAACTTTCTGTTATTTGGTTAGTGTTGTAAATAAATTGTGAGTGCTTTAGAAATATGTCTTTTTAAAAACCAAGATTGCAATGTTTACCTAATAGATATGTTATAAAAATAGCAAATTGGATTAAGTCCTCCAAAACTTAATTCTTTGTCTCTATTCTGTGCAAGTCACATATAATCTCCTCTTTATGGTGTCAAAAAATTTGAAGGTTTCACAGGACAAAATGAAAAAGAATAAAACAGCCTTGTAATTTATCAATCCTTACAATATGATCAATCAATCCATGATCATACTGGTCAAACAAATAAATCTGGTTTGTTTTCGGTCTTGTTGAAATAATGTCCATCTGTAGCGAGCTGCGTGGAGCCACATCTGATAATCAGCTCCTAATTATGGCTAAGACCTGACTTATGCTGTGATCACGCAATGATTGTCAGCTGCTTGCATATGCGTGAACCTATGGGCAGTGCCCACCTGGCAATCCGGGGTTGGCAGCCTGTGCCTTTTTAAGGGCTGGGAGAGGTTTGCCCGGGGAGAGAGGGGAAGAGAGAGAGAGAGATACAATTGTTAAAAAGGGTCCTGAATAAACTGCTGCAAGAAGAGCTCCGGGTGTTGCGTCTTCCTTGCTGGTCAAGGTAGAGCCGCGACATTCGTCTCAGCCTCTTGAGTGCTAGAATTTGAGGCATGTCTTAACATAAATGGCACAATTTGCACTGTTTATTTAACACTAATTATAAACATCACTGAGAAAAACTTCTGCCATTAAGCTATGGAAACTAGATATATTTTGGTCGTGGATTTATTAAACAGAATGCCCTAGACTCATAATACCGCAATATATCAGAAGAGCTTTTAACTTCACCCTGCTTACTGGAAATACAACAGATGAACAAAAGAGCTAACTTTTCCCCAGGCAGTATTTGGCTGAGAATTCCCGAGAGGCTTGCTTCGAAAGGTTGGTGTCTTAATGCAGTGGCATCAGAAGGTTATGGAAACAGCAGCGTTTCTCTTTCGTTCTTTTCTTGTACTGTTTATCTCCTGTCATCACTAAATCAGCTTGAAGTCTTTGGCCCTAGTTAAGATTCTGAAGAGGCTGGCTTGAAAGATGCTGATTTAGTTAGGAAGCATCCGAGATCTGAGAGACTGGGCAGAGATGGATCTGACACCCAGAACATTGGGTACCAATGCACCTCAGCAAATTGCCAACTGTGTTTTGTTTCCAGCGACAGACGCCAGGAGGTGTTGGTATCCATCCATTTGGATGCTGACGAAGACTTCTTTTGTTTTTTCTTCAAAGCAAGGAGAAAGCCCCAAGTTTTAAAATGAATACCAATCTCACTGACTAGGGAAATTTGAGGAAAAGAAATCCTTTCTCTGTAACAATACAGAAAGAAGAAACATGACAGAGTTAACAGAAAGCCCCATCTTCCTGTCAGCAGTCTTACTTTAGTTCCGCTGAGATCCATTAGCAGCTGTGAAGTGTGAAAATTAGGAGCGAAAGCGCAGCGGATATTTTAAGGCTGAGAATGCAGTCAGCTTTCACATTCCCTTATCACATTCGCCACTTTACCCCCACCCAACATGTGATCTGTACGATTTTTTTCCTTCGTGATTGCTCAACAGATTCAAATATTGCCCCAGAAGTCTACAAAGGGAACTGACCTGGCACAGGGGCCTGTTTCCCAGGAGAATCAAGGGGACAGGGAAGGGAGCAGATGTTTTCCATCAACAACTGATGCTAGCGTGCTACCATTACTCCCTTCCTAACCACATGCTCTAGGCCCTAATCATGTACTCCCCTCTTTTGCTTTCATAGACACAGCAGCATGTCATACTTCAAAGCCTGTCTTGTTGACACAGCTTGCTTCAGCTGTTCACATTGCAAATTGTTCTCTGAGACCGACCACACGTCAGTTCTTTGCAGAGTGGCTAAAAGGACTTGCACGTTCTCAGTGACAATTGCATTTCTGTGTACTGCGGCATGGGGGTCTAGACACGTGGCACAGATTTGTTTGCACACGTTAGGCCTCTGTGATGTATGGGGTATTTTACTTCCATTGCTACATGAAATAAAACGAAGTTTCAGCATCATTTCATGAAAGCTTGAGAGCTTCCCATTAAATTCCTTTCTGGGCCAAATGCTTTTTTCAAATTTACTCAAATATAAAAACCAGAGGCACCTGGGGTTACTATGTAGGGTGTGAAACAACCCTGTACCTATTGCTCACATTATTTTGTCTAAACTGACCACTTTTCTGTCTTTGTTCATTTATGTCTACACAGAAACCTACTCAATTTATGTACCACACCTCTGAGTAGTTGTCCCCCTAAATGTGATTGGGTGGAGTCACAGCAATAGTAGTTAATGGCCAAATTCTTGGGACAATGGTCTTGTACTCTGTAAAGATTTGTCACTTGTACTGGTTTAATAGAAGGCTGATTGGCCAGTAACCAGGCAGGAAGTATTAGCAGGGTGACTGGAAAGGCTCAGTCTGTAGTCATCACCCAGACACAGAGGAAGCAAGATGAGACTGTGTTGCTGATAAAAAGGAACCAAGTCACGTGGATAACACAGACAAGAATAACGAGTTAATGTATAATGTAAGAGTTAGTTAATAAGAAAACCTGAGCTACTAGTCCAACCAGTTTATCATTACTTAGACCTCTGTGTATTTCTTTGGGACTGAACAGCTGCGGGACCGGGCAGGACAGAAACCTCTGTCAACAGACAAAAGACTGACACAGAGGTTCATATTCTTGACTCAGCCTGGCTGCAATTCAGTCCTACAGCCTCAACAAATTCCCCTTAATACTTAGTCCCATTATCTACAGTGACAGATCTAAAGTATGCAAAGACCCAATTAAGTTTTTAAATCCCATTTTCTCTACATTAATGCTTGGCAATCAAAGCTCAAAATCAGCACAATCACAATCTTGGCTTCTTTCTAAATGATTAAAAATACCTTTTAAAGACAATCAAGGTGGATAATTTTCTCTAGTCATCTAAAGAGAAAATTTTCTCATGAAAAATGACAAATTTCCCATAATCTGCTCAAATACTCAAACTGTCTTCTTGGATTAGTGAAGTTCAGGATACTATAATATACATTTCCTTCCTCTTATTTTGCTCTTTGGTTGGTTTGCCTAATTTCCTTTCTCCTACTTGACCATTTAACATCACAACAATAATTATATTAAAAAACAACCTGTATCCTTCCACTCACATGTCCATGATATAATTCACCTAGGTCACCTTAAAATAAATACTTTGTTCTAGCTTTCAAGGCATTCATGGTTGTCAAGTCAATGGTTTTACTATGCAATGCTGAGGATCTAACCCAGTGCCTGACTGTGCTAGGCAAATGCTCTACTATTAAACTATGTTCCAAACCTAAGTTCTTCATATTTCTATAACAACTGAATTCATCAAAGCTGGGTTAGATTTCTTGTGGGTATTTTTGTGTTGTTTCTACTTGTGTTCCTCTCCACAACTGATCCTTGCATGGTGTGAATTCTATTTTTCTTAGACTAATTTTCTGGATTCCATGCTTCCTTCCCAAACCGGCTCACCCCTCATAGGGCTGTTTTCTTTGGGCCTCTCCGAGTGTTCTCAGTCTTCTAATTCCTTCTATATCAACAGTCGACAGATATTTCACAGCAGCAAAAGGTAGTATGATTTCCTCCCTCCCATACAATGAATTAAATGGGAGAAATGGTGTTGGAAATAGTAGCATTATACAAAAAAAAAAGGCTAAACAAAAAGTTGTAAGTTTGAACTAATCCAAAGTTAGAGAAGCAGATCTTGGTGTAACAGAAACCTGACAGAATGCTCACTCTGTCAGGAGACAAATTGCAAAGCATTAATACCAGCAAGGATAGAGAGGCCAGAGAGCCACTGCTAAATTATCCAATCAGAAGAGGTTGTCTGCTACCTCCTGAAGTTTCTCAGAATTTATCCCCTGTTGATTGCTTATGAAATTCAGTTAACACTAAATGTTGTCAAGGACATGGAAAAAGGAGAATCCAGATAAAGAGCTGGTTGTGCTGTCAATTTGTCCAGCAACTGTAGAAATAAGTCTCTTGCTTCTTTCTTTAGTTTTTCTAAGCTTAAATTAGAACTACAGAATTAGCCAATATGGGAAACAAGTGCTGAAGACTTTTAGTCAAATGTACATACAGATGCTGCTTGCCTGTGTTATTGCATACTGTTCACAATAGCCAAGACATAGAACCAACCTACATTTCCACCAGTATGAGAAAGGCTAACCAAATGTGATTTACATTGATAGACAAATAGATATCTGAATGATAGACAAAGAGACGATAGATGATAGATTCAGAAAAGTCAATAATTTGATGTGTGGGCATTAGACTTATTTGTAGATTCATAAAAGAATTTTTTGTGTCTATGACATGAAAGCAGAATATGAGACTGTCAGAAAAAAGAATAATAGTGAGGAGAAACGTGGGAGGAGAAAGGGAAGAATTTGAAGAAAGAATATAGTAAAAGTATATGTCATACTTGAAAGAAAATGTCTTTATGAAATCTAACAATTAAACAATGCTTATGCACCAATAAATCAAGTGTGGAAGAGATATACATTTATGTACACATGTGTACGGTACACATTTGCCAGAGTACCTGTGGAAGCCATGGGCTGACATTGGGATAACAAATGTGAAAAGATATATGCAAGCATTGATTTTGAGAAGTACCATTTCAGAGGCTGTAGACAGAAGTTTCTCTCCTGCCTGGTCCTGCCTGAAAAGTCTCTGCCTTTCCTCTTCCCAGAATTCTTCTAGTCTGGTTATCCCACCTATACTTCCTCCCTGGCTACTAGACAATCAGTGTTTTATTATACTAATATGAGTGACAAATCTTTATAGTGTACAGTAGTATAATCCCACAGCAAGGGGAAGTGCATAAAGAACAAACAGACAGTCACATATAAACAACATCCTTACACTAAGTAGATGAATTTAGTAGGAGATATCATTGCCTAAAGCTTGCTTTTCCTTTAGGTGGAGTGTAAATGAGCATGGCTAACAATAGAATGAGGAGGAGGAAAATAAGGAAGAAGAACAACTACTCTGTTTTCAAACTCTCTTCTTTAAGGAGAGAAGCCAAATGTCTCCTTCTCCTGAACTATGTTCCGTTTTGCTCAAGCTTGTTGATGATATCGAGGAAGGAAAGCCATTTCTTTTCAAGATGGCAGACTGTCCATATTCCAAAAGCTAGCTATGAACAGGAATTTTTATTGACAATTTTGCATACTAGAATTAAGTACTGTCAATATTTTTTAAGTAAAAAGTAAAGCAGCTGGGCAGTGCTGAGGCACACCTTTAATCCTAGCACTTGGGAGGCAGGTGAGTCTCTGTGAGTTGGAGGCCAGAGATCTACAGAGCGAGTTCCATTACAGGCTCCAAAGCAACACAGATAAACCATGTCTCAAAAAAGAAAGAAAGAAAGAAAGAAAGAAAGAAAGGGTAAAGCAGAAAACAAGATTTTGAAAGTGTTTAATCCATCTCTAAATAATAAAATGATATGACAAAAGGGCTAATTAATCTAAGCTACTTTACTAACTTCCATTATAAAATATATAGATTTTATTCCCTTTTTATTGCATTCTGCCTTATATGTCTAATGTTTCTGGAACATATAGTAAAGGAAATAGATAAACGACAATGTGTGTGTTTATGTATCCATGTGTGAATTTCCCTTGTGTAACAGCCTTATTTCCTTGAAATAGTGAAACTCTTTCTCTCAGTAATGTTTTTGTCCTTGTCCACAGAGTCTATTTGCTCAGCAATGTTACAGTCAAGCACAGCATGTACTTGGTGCTGAGACAGATAGAAGGAAGGTTGCTGGAACACAGGCAGCTCTCTACTGTATTCCCAGGTCTTATGTCTTCAGACTTTGCCACGTATAATAAAGGGAAATCTAATATGTTGACCCAGTAGGCACAACTCAGATTTATGGTGGTTTGTTAAAGAAGACAATATGGAATTCAATATCTGATCATAACTGGATACAAATTAAGTAAAATTTTTTGGTTTTTTTTTTTTTCGAGACAGGGTTTCTCTGTGGCTTTGGAGCCTGTCCTGGAACTAGCTCTGTAGACCAGGCTGGTCTCGAACTCACAGAGATCCACCTGCCTCTGCCTCCCGAGTGCTGGGATTAAAGGCGTGCACCACTATCGCCCAGCTAAGTAAAATATTTTTATTTATTTTTTATTACTTTTAAAAAATACCAATCCAAATTCCCATTTCCTCCCTCCTTTCCTTCCCTCCCACCCTCCCTCTCTCCACTCCCCTCCAATCTTAAGAGACGGCAAGGCACCTTGCCCTGTGGAAAGTCCAAGGCCCTCCCCACTGCATCTAGGTTGAGCAAAGAGAATAGGATCCCAAAAGGCCAGTATATGCAGTAGAGACAAATCTTAGTGCCAATGTCATTGGCCACACAGTCTGCCCCAACTGTCAACCACATTCAGAAGGACTAGTTTGACCCCATGATTGTTCATTCCCAGTCCAGTTGGAGTAGGTGAGCTCCCATTAGCTCAGGCAAACTGTCTCAGTGGGTGAACCCCTCATGGCCTTGCCCTCCTTGCTCATAATCTCACTCCTTCCACTTTTGACTGGACCTTGGGAGCTCAGTAAAGTGTTCCAATATGGGTCTCTTCCTCTGTTTTCATCTGTAATTGGATGAAAGTTCTATGGTGATACTTAAGATAAGTCTGACTACAGGGCAAGGCCAGTTCAGGCAACCTCTCCTTTATTGCTTAGGGTCTTAGCTGGGGTCATCTTTATGGATTCCTGGGAATTTTTCTAGAGCTAGGTTTCTCGCTAACCCCAAAAAGGCTCCCTCAATCAAGACATCTCTTTCCTTGCTCTCATATCTGTCCTTCCTCCATCTCAACTATCCCATTCCCTAAAGCTCTCTCCTTCTCCTCTTCTCTTCCCCTTCTCCCCTTCCTTCTTCCCTCAACCCCATGCTCCCAAATTTTGTCGGGTGATCTTGTCTGCTTCCAATTTCTAAATGAATCTATATATGTTTTTCTTTGGGGTCACCTTATTAGTTAGCTTCTCTAGGATTATGAACTATAGGCTCAATGTCTTTATGACTAAAATCCATTTATGAGTGAGTACATACCATATTCATTTTGGGGGGTCTGGGTTACCTCACTCAGGATTGTGTTTTCTAATTCCATCCATTTGCATGCAAAATTCAAGATGTCATTGTATTTTACTGCTGAGTAGTACTCTAATATGTAGATTTGCCACAATTTCAAATTAATTAAAATATTATACAGGTATATGAGGCTATGGGTAAGCTTCCTGTGTGTGTGTCCTTGACTGAGAATAATGGTTTTGATAGATTCTATATTAGATTTAAAACATGAATAGCTATTTTTGATTCAAAATTAATTTTTCCTTGCGGAAATACAAAGGATAGTTTGTTATGCTGACCTTATATACTACAATGCTGGCATACATAGGAGTTTCACAATAGCCTAGAATGGAGTATAACAAAAGTTTATTTATCTGGAGATAAACTCACAGAAAGAGTAGCAATCCACAGTCCTCTGCATGTGCTTGGAACTGGAAATAAATCCAGAAGCCAAGAGGCCCACACATTTTTCATCTGCATTTATAGTACATGAGACCATGCCCAAAGTGGGTCTGTATCTTAAGGACTACTGGCTGAAGAAGCTCCCACAGCACCTCCTCCTCTTGTCTAAATAAGAGAGTGCTAAGCCTAATATAAAACTATATACAGTAAGAACAAATATCAAGTGTTGTCCAGGGAAAAGAAGAGGCAAAAACATACATAAAAAAGAGATACAATGAGCATGAATAACACCAAACAAGAAACATACACTAAATGCTTCAATAGTTACCCTATCTTAAAGAGTCTGAATCTTATATTAAAAATTTCTTGGCTAAGTAATGAGAGGAAAGTAACTATGACTATCTAGTCTTCAATACCATCTAAGAACTGGGAAAGGAAATAATACTACTTGAGTAAACAGGAAGTGTAAACAAGCAACTTCTAAAAGGTACAAGAAATGACAGAGACAATCAGCTACTGGGTAATCACCCAAAGTCTTATTTGCAACATTGGGAAAACCACCTTTGGCTAAGGCCTCAAGAAACTTACACACCATTTTCAGAGGTAGAAAACTGGAAAAATCATCTGACATTGTCTTGCCAAGGTTTGGCAGTCTTTTTGCTTGCATCTTGCTTGTGCAGTCTGGACACCATGTATTTTGGCAGTGCTCAAGGCAGGGACAGTTCTTTGCCCAAAGCCCAGTTTTGCCAGGAAGAAAGCAAGCTCCAAGTGGAGTATCTTTGGTGTTCAACATTCTTTCAGGAATTGATCAGTGTTGCCAGGAACAATTATATCTTATGTCAACAGAATCCTAAATTATTTAAATGCCATATCATACAGTTCTTTGAAGTGTTTGAAGATTATCTATGTAAAATACAATCTTTATGCATCCAAAGAACTTGATTAGTCTAACTATAAGTATGACAAACATGGATAACTATTGACCTGCAATTCTTAATACCTATATTGCTTGAAGACTAAGGCATCAGAACAAAAAATTTAAACCATCATTAAACAACTGTGTAGCAGATGAGGACAATAACCTCAAAATGTAAACAATATGTAAATATCTTAGGAGAGGTAGAAACATGCATACATACAATATCAATATGACAAAATAACTTTGGAAAGGTACACAAATATTGTAAACAGAAATAAGATATTCAATATAACAAATATAATTTGAAATTGTATAAATATACAAAAATTTATACCAATGTAAATTGTCTATAAATAATAGCTCACAAGTATTCTCACTATTAATCACTGTTATTATTAGTGTGAGTAAGCTCACACTAATCTACCTATTATCCTATTCCATCCATTTTCATTTTTTTCCCAAAAGAGATCCCTGAGCCTACTTTATTTCCACCCCAAACCCTATGCCAATTATAGACAACCACTAAAAATATCCTTAGTCCTGAGGACAAACTTTGTTTGAAGAGAAGATGTTGTTTTCTATAATTACTTTCAGCTGTAATGGGGGCAATGTTCTTTCTATGAGATCCTGTAAAAATTAAAATGATGGTTAAGTTTCAAGAACCTCTGGTATAATTGCAGATAGTCTCTGAGTAGTTGCTAGGGTTTTTCTGAAGTTCTTATTTGAAGTTCTGGCCAGAACGATGTAAGAAAGTACACTATGTCAGCTAGCCAATTTGGAAGCATCTTGAGCAGTTTGTCACCCTAAACCAATCTTAAAGTGGTGTTATCAACATAATAACATCATATCAACTAGGTGTAATCTTTGTTGTGGATCACCATCTTCTTCCTGGAAACTTCAGATATTACTTAGGAAAATTTATTGTTCATTGTGGAAAACATAAACATCATTCATATAGACGTATATTCAATAATAGATACCACAGAGACAAAAATAGGAATGGGGAGAAGTAAAAAAAAAAACGGAAAGCAGGGTTTTGATAATAGTAGTCCCTAAATTTTATCTTCCAATGTCCCATACCAAAGGCTTCTTGATGTGGGATTCCCTTCTGTATGCTGTGAATACCATTGGTTAATAAAGAACTGTCTTGGGCCTGTGCAGGGAAGACTAGAGGTAGGCAGTGTAGTAAAATGAGTGGCTTCCTGCCACCCGACTAGCTTAACCCTGAAATGATGACACAGAAACTGTATTCTTTTAAACACTGCCTGGCCATTAGCTCTAGTCTCTTATTGGCTAACTCTCACATCTTGATTCAATCCATTTCTAATAATCTGTATGTCACCATAAGGACGTAATTTACCAGGAAAGACTCAGCATGTCTGACCTGGCAGCTTCATGGCAGGCAGTTCTCTGCCTGCCTTTTTCCTCTCAGCATCCAGTTCTGTCTTTCCCACTTACCTAACCTGCTACTCTATCAAAAGGCCAAGGCAGTTTCTTTATTCAACCAATGAAAGCAACACATAGAAAGAAAGACCTCCTATACCAAGGCAGGGAAAACTAAACTGAATGCTGGAAGAAAGAAGACAGAATCAAGAAATGCCATGTAGCTACTGCCAGGAGTAGATGCGAACTTTACCTGGAACTTTATCCACTAAGCCACAGCCTTGCAGAAATTCACAGATTAATGGAGATGTGTTAATTTAAGATATGAGTTAGCCAGAAATATTCTTAAGCTATTGGCCAAACAATATTGCAAATGATATGGTTTTGTGAGATTATTTTCCTATTGAAAACCTGAATAAGTGTCAATGTGTGGTGTATATATTTTAATGTTCCAAATTCTACAAATTAGAACACACCCATCTGCCAGATTCCATTCCTTTGAGTACCTTTTAGGTTACTTCCTACAGGTAGTGGTATTTTTGTTATATAAAACACCAAGTAGGACAGACATCTCCTTATAATCTCCTTAACATGTCATGTAATAGAAAAGTCCTTTTTCAAAACCATTTCTATTGACAGGATATTTTTATGTAATTCTGAGGTCCTCCACACATATCTAATCAACAATAGATCAATTTCTGCATTACCTTGTGTTAGAGGACATGGCAGACGCATATGGGGTTGTATGTGTATTATGTATACAGGACAAAGCCAATTTTTGATCATATCTTGAACCTGAATAAATAACAGTCAATTATGTATCATCCAGCTTCCGAATTATGGCAACTACAGAACTTTCTTAACACATCATGTTTAATAGAAATGCTTGAAATATCTGAACAAATTATGCTTTTCTCATCTAGTTTTTCCAACATTGTTTTTCAAATCAAAGATTTCATGTAGGAGGAGGCCACTTGAATGTCCTGACTGCCCAGAACCAAAACAACTACACAGAAATTATATTAAATAAAATAATGTTTGACACATTAGCTCTAGGTTCTTATTGGCTAACTCTTATATTAATTTAACCCATTTCTATTAATTTGTATATTGCCATGTGGCAGTGGCTTACTGGCAAATATTCAGCATGTCTGACTCTGGTGGCTCCATGGCTTTTCTCTGACTCTGCCTTCTTCCTCCCAGCATTCAGTTCCCAATGCATGAACATCCACAGAAAGGAAAATATCATTTTTGATAGACTGAAAAAATAAAATTATTTGTATACACCAATTGTCTAATCTATTGAATAAAAATAATCCTTACATAAATTGCAATGGTACTTTTGACAGAAGGGGAAACAGTTAGGTTCACATTCTAAAAGATCCCAAACTGTCAAAGCAATTTGAAAAAGATAAAGGCTAGAAACTCCATATTTCCTGATTTCATAGTATAATAAAGAGCTAAAATATACACCTACTACTATACTGACATCAAGACTGTCATGCAGTTGAATGAGACAAAATAGGCAGTCCACAATCCACACAAAATTGCTTGATTTTATAAAAGGTATAAAAGTTGCAATGGAGTTAGAACACCCGTTAGAAGTAGTGTTGGAAAATTTAATTTCCTCATAGACAAAAATGATATTTGATGTTTCCTTCTATATACAAAAATATTAAAAATGGACTAAAGTGAAAACCTAAGACATGAAACCACTAGGCAAAAATGTAGAACACAAAAAAAATTCTAGGAATTGGCATGGAATTAATATTGCAATAATATTTTGGATATAACTGCTAATCCCCAGCCAACAAAAGCAAAAATAGGAAAATGGGATTGCAGTAGTCTGAAACGTCTGTACAGAAAAATAACTAACAAAATGAAGAAATAAACTATGTAGTAGATTAAAATGTTTTCAAACTATGTATCTAATAAGGCATTAATTCAGTAAATGAATTAATTTAATTTAAAGATTGACAACCTGAATATATATTTTTTCAAAGAAGAAATAGAAATGTCAAATAGGTACACAAAAGCATGTTACATCACTGCACATTTGAGAAATGCAAATTGAGCCATATATGGAATCTGATAAAATACCCACATAATGCAGTAGAAAGATGCCCATCCAAAGATACAAAGAAAGGAGATCATTTATGAATTTCTATGAGAAAAATGTATTAGTACAAACACTGTTGAAAGTGTAGCGATTTCTCAAAACATTAAAATTGGAGCTACAATAAGATCAACAGGTGTGGTAGTTCATACTTATTGCTAGGCTTCCTTAGCCTCCTTATTCCCCAGGGAAAGGTGAGTGTGCTATCTGCCTGTTCCACAGCCCCATTATACAGGACAATCAGATTCACAGCCCCACAATACAGGACAATCAGACGTGATAGGAAATCAAGTCAAAGGAGGAACTTAGTTTATGACTTTGAGTGTCAGCTTACATAGGTTAAGTGACATATTGTGATGTGGGCATATCTCCAGCCAATGAGAGACATTCAAGCCTTCCCTCTGGCTGGAGGGGCATCTACCTAGATTTTGCTATCTCATTTACACTCAGTTTCCTCAAACTCAAGCCAGGCTTTTCTCTGTCCTATAGGCCTCAAAGTAGAGGCCCTGAAATAATTTTGGCCCAACATTCTTCCCCTTTTGTTTTATATTCCACCCTCTACCACAGTCGCCAAGCCAGAAGAGCCCACTGAGGAGAGAGTACAGGTCAGTGACATCCCAATCCAGAGTTTCAGCCTGGGTATTCTCAAATTGAGAGTTTATCCATGGTTTGAGATGTATCAACCCTATCATAATGTACTTAAAGGGCCATGAGTTGTACCTGTTGTATCTGTTTTTGGAATGCTTGTTTCAGCCTTTGGAGAACACATGGGCCATAAAGACAAAACAATAAACAAATAGCCATCAGCCCAATTAGGGAAGAGATGTGTGTGGTAAGCCATGGGGACCAATTAAACCAGGTCTCATAGGAGGTCCTAGACTTAAATGAATCAATAACTTTTCTTAACTCCTCTAGGGTTCTTATAACTATCCCAGAATGGTCTGCATAGAAGCAACATCCTTCCCCAAGTGCCCTGCAAATTCTTCCCTGTTCTATAAACAGCAAGTCCAAGCCTCTCCAATTTTGTAAGGTTACCCTTGCTAAGGAATCCAAAGACTTTTGTTAATTAATGTAATGCAGTCTTTGTCTTTTCTAATTATGTCCAGCCCAGTCTGCTCACATTCCCTGAAAGAACAATAGTAATCAGGAGTCACCCCCCCACACACCAAAGTTTCTAATATCAGAGGCAGTCTGGTTGCTTCCTGGGCATACATTAAAGTGTGTCTGCAGGAGGTCATGTCTCCTAAGGATATGAGAACACCCAGGCTCATTAGGGTAAGATGCCTGAGGTAGGGTGCACCTCCGAGAGCCTCTGCATTCAGGTCTCCCTTTGATCCCTGGAATCCAGTCTCCCACATCCCAACTTCTGCCAAATCACAGAGGTCAAACATCACATTAGGCCATCATGTCCAGGCTGTCGTCATCTGATAAGTCTGGTTTAGAATCCCTCCAAGTGACAGTGCTTGACAGTTTCCACATCACCTTCTGTGGTTGGTTGGGGTTTGCTGTCTGGACCTTGATCCCCATGAGAAGACACTCCATGGCATCTCTCTCTCTGCTTTTCTTCTACCAGCATTCAGTCCAGTTTTCCCTGCCTACCCAAGTTCTACCCTATCAACAAGCCAAGGCAGTTTCTTTATTCACTAACTAATAAAAGCAACACATAGACAGAAGAACCTCCCACACCAGAAATCAGTACTTCAATATTGTTTGCTGTGACCAAACCATGAATTAAAATACAGTGTCTACTGAGGAATGAATGGTTGACAAAAAAAATTATTCAACCTTAAAAATGAAGAAGTGTGGGTCATTTTGGCAATGTGCCTTTGTGATTAAGAATCTGCACTGCTCTTGAAAATGACCATAGTTCAGAGTTCGATTCCTAGCAACTATATTGAGCATTTTACAACAGCCTTTAACTCCAGTTTTAGGGGAATATGATATCCCTGGCCTCCACAGGAACCTGTACCCATATGTACATCACACACAACACATACACACACACACACACACACACACACACACACACACACTTAACATTAAATTTTAAAACAACTAGATATAAAATCCTGTGCATAGATCTAATCTACATGGGAAGTAGAAAAAGACAAGATCTCCTGAGTAAATTGAGAGCATGGGCCCATGGGGGAGAGTTGAAGGGGAGGGGAAAGGCAGGGAGGGGAGCAAAAAAAAATATGTGCTCAATAAAAATCATTTAAACAAAAAAGAAAAGAAAAAAGAGTACTTATTCTTTTTCAGAAGACCTAAGTTTGGTTTTTAGCATTCATGTACTGGAATTCATAGCTGCCCGTAATATTCTCTCTCTGTGTGTGTGTCTCTCTCTCTCTGTCTCTCTGTCTCTGTCTGTCTCTGTCTGTCTGTCTCTCTCTCTCTCGCTCTCTCACACACACACACACACACACACAAACACACACATACAAACAAAGATAAAATTTAAGGAAGAATTTCTATTATGTGTATAGCATTAACAAACTTGAAAGCTTTGCATTAAATAAAAAACCCAGGACATAAATACCTTATGCTTTCACTTGTAGATGGGAATGAAAAAGTTGAGCTCACAACAGGGTATTAAAATGGAAATTGCCATGGGCTTGAAGTGGATGAAATGTGGTGGTGTTGATTCATACAAAGTTTCAGTCATGCAGAATGAAAAAGTTCTGTTCTGACATATAGGATTCTGCCTATAATTAATCATACTTACTTTTTATAGGGGTTATATGCTGATAAATCCATCATACTTTGACAATGCTATAAAGAAAACTTTCACACACTGGACCTAACCTAACATAACCTACCAAACAGAACAGCTAAGCAACACAGTGAACTGTGGAGTTTTAGTTGATTACATGTCCTCATAGAAGCAGTGACTCTGGCTGGGCATTGGTGGTGCACGCCTTTAATCCCAGCACTCGGGAGGCAGAGGCAGGCAGATCTCTGTGAGTTCAAGACCAGCCTGGTCTACAGAGCTAGTTCCAGGACAGGCTCCAAAGCCACAGAGAAACCCTGTCTCGAAAAACAAAAAAAACAAAAAAAAAAAAAAAAAAGAAAACAACAACAAAAAGAAGAAGCAGTGGCTCTGCCCAGTGGAGTATTGGACCATATGTATGCTCTGGTGTGGAGGGTTGATACTGTTCTTCAGTGTGTGTTTTCTATCATACCCAGGCACTTTCGAACAATCAAAGTAAATACTTATCTGTATATAGATTCAAATAATCCTAGATAAGAAACTACAGTAAATTACATTGCTAAATCTTTTTGAGGCTATAACTTAATACCTGACTACATAAATAGGTACACAAATGGCTACTATGGGAGGCAATGATATTGTTGATTAGTTTGATTGTGCTATTTCACCATGTGTGGGAATTAAAAAAACACCAAGTATTATACTTTAAATATATGTAATTTTTACATTGACTGTACTTCAATAAACTTGGGAATAGGTAAAAGTCAACAAACGTAAAGCAAAACAGTACACATAAAAATTTTGAGAAGAGTGACTGTCCTAAGAGGGAATAAGACCGTCTTGTTCCAGACTTTCTCCGTGAACAGCAATGCAGAAGAACACACCCACCCTTGAGCCTTATTTTTATTAAATATACATATTCAATTTCAAACATTGGAATGAACACCCTTTAATTCAATAATGTATGTGCTCCTTTGGGGAAAGTGTACATTCTTGTATAAATGAAGACTCATTTTAAAATCAATATGGAAGCTGAATTGCATTTATTTTATTTCTTGATTTTTGCCAGCAAACTTCTAAGAGTGTTTATATAAGGGGAATGTATTTCAATTTGTCTTAGAAATTAGATTATGTCTTTTCTTGCCTTTTAATATTTTACTGTTCCTCATTAGAATGTGGCCCCGTTACAGAGTCTTTTTCTCTTTGGTTCTTCGTGAACATGAGCTTAAACCCTCTTCAGAAATTCTAAGTTCAGGATGAGTTGCTTTGTGCTTTATTATTACTGGCTCATTTCACCTTCTCTGCTTAGCCAGCCAAGTCTTTGATTTCAATTGGAATATTGGCCGCTCTGGATCCCATTATTTTGCGGTATCATTTGTATCAATTCTTTAGCTCTCAGGGTCGTTTGTACTAAATGCACTGGAAGCAGAGAAATCTTCAGCAAATTCAAGTGAGAGATAGTTCATTTTCAAGGCTGCACTCTCCCTGTAGTTCCCACTGTAATTGCTGTTGATTATTTTTATGTTGTAATGAAGCAATAATGATCAAAACAGAAGACGTTTCTTAGGGATTCACGACTGGCTGACTTTGCCTCAGGTCATTAACCCCATCATTAATTCCCCTGAAAATGCATTGTGTTATGGTCATTATTGTTAATAACAGGCTGCATGAAAACATTTACACATACTCCGGAGTAAAACTGTTGATTATTTTCTGCTAGTACAACTCTTATGATTGAAAAACTTGAGTAGAAAAGGTGATAAAGAGAAGAAAATGAATTATTGTTCAGCAGAGGAGGATGATACATATTTAATGTATGTAATTTATCATGTCACATATGACACATGTATACAGATATTTATCTATGCAAAAGTTGTATATGAACATCTTAGTAGACATCTTATATTTTTAGCTGTAGACCACACAGACATACATTCTTGTAACTTATGAAAAACATTACCAGTAAGTTTAAGACTTTAATGGCTGCCACTTTTATTCATAGCTGCTTTCTTAATTATGGAAAAATACTGAGCAAATGTACTATTTTTCTTCTGCTACATGCCAGTTTTTTTAATGCCACTGAGAGAATGAATATGCACAAATTTTTCTGTGAGGGCTAGAGAGATGAGCCAGCTGCTAAAACCATTTGCTGCTCTTACAGAGTACGTGGGTTCTAGTCCCAGCATGTACATGGCAGCTCATAATTACTCCTATCTCCCATTTCAGGGGAACTGATGCCCTTTTCTGATCTCAGAATGCATATACATACAAGCAGGGAAAACATTGATGCACACAAAATAATATAAAATAAAAAACTAAAGTGCTTTTATTGAAGAGAATTTCCCTATTCAGTAACTAACCAAATATCCACATCTTTGTAGCAATAGAGGATGAAATGGGCAGAGCTTTTTATTTTTTATTTCTTGCCATAGTTACAAAGAATTTTCTTTTCTAAAAACCATTTGCATGTGTCCATGAGTGATCATAACGTGAGTACAAAAACTGTTCTAGTAAAATTAACTCCGTTCCTCGCCCTAACCTGGCGCTCAACAACCTAGACTCCCCTGTAACGTATCAAGGATCATTCTAACCAGAGGATGCTGATGAAAACTTCGCCATTATTAAGCTCCCTGAAAGAGCAACCATTCCCCACAGGACAGAGAAAAGGGGCCAGGAGACTACTAAGTGTCAAATTGGAGCAAAACCCAGAAGCCCCATCTTTCCTGAAAATGAAAATGCCATGTGTCTGTGGCTGATCTCAGTCCCTTCTGAAGTTCAGCTTGCTGAGAAACATAGCTTCCAATAATTAGGAACACTGTATTTTATAATATTATGTCATTGGCAATTACTATTTCATGTTTTTTTTCTTTATAGTTTCCCTATTTAAATTTGAAATATGAGGGAAAATAAACAAAAGGGAAAAGGGCTGGCCAGGAAAGACTCCAGGTATTGAACTGTATGAATGTAATGGACTTAGGGGAGCTATGATGCTATAACTGGAAATGTCAGGGACTGTACACATGTAAATTATTAAAAATTAGCAATACCAAAGCAATTCGGAGAAGTTGTTTTTAACCATAGAGGTGCTAGAAAAAAAGTAAACCAAACTATTTGTCCCAGGGGCCAATTAGTAAAATGTGAATTAGTAGAAAGATCTATCCAAATTTTTCAGTAATTTAGCTGAGGTAAATCAGCTGCAGAACATCAGGAATAGAGTCTGAATTAAATAATTTTCTCTTGTGTTCACATGAATTCATTCCAGAAAAACAATTACTGTTATCCTTTTGAAATTTGTTTTTTGTTTGTTTCCTGAAGAAGCCCACATGATGACTTTCAGTATCGGCAGTACTGGTGACCGTCATCAACCTCTGCTGACCACAGTGCCCAGATTATGTAGGCAAACATTATCCCTACTGTTTCCCTGAGGTAACTTTTTGGACGTGGTTAACATTTTAAGTCTCTGAACATGGAATAACGCATATTACCTTCCATATCACAGCTGAGCCTTGGCCAAATAGTCAAGGCTTTAACAGAAGCGAGACTGACTTCCTGTGAGGAAGAGCCTGCCAGCAGGCTGCCTTGAAGCTCCAACTGCAGGTTCTGCTGCAGTCCTTAGGTCTCCAGCCTCCTCTGCATTTTTTATTCATTTACTATGTATAATTGTGTGAGTTAAGGCTTTAGAATAATTTTCTTCACACTTCCCATCAGTTCTAGCTCTCTGGGGCAAACTGACCAATACAGATGGGAAATAAAAATGGAAACAGGAAATTGTATGAACAATCAAAAGCATGTAAGGCAAAAAGAAAGTGATTTGAAGGGTATAGTCCCATCCTGAGAAGAACACACACTGCTCTCCGAAACGAAGTAACATCTCAGGGTTGAATGTGCGGCTAATGTAAACATATAGTGACATTTTCTTAGTGCTCCCTTTTCTGACAGTGGGAAAAAATACTTTTTTAAAAAAAAATTACCTTTAATTCATCTATAATTCACTTAAAAAGATATTCAAGAAATGCTTTTTCAGAAAAACATTTTCAGGAAAATATAAATAAATGATTTGTGCATATATATGCACACACATACATACATACATACATGTATGTGTATATATATATCACTATCACTTCCATATATATATCACTATCACTTCCATATATATAATAAATATATATATATATGGAAGTGATAGTAAGGTAAACTTCGAAGCTGGTAAAATGCATTTTTGAGACAAAAATCACACATAGCCCAGGGTGGCCTTACACGCGCCAAGTATTGGAAGATTGCCTTGAACTCCTTAACTACACTCTCAACCTGCCTTGATCTCCTGAGTGCTGAGATTATAGACACACAATACCATGCCTAGAAAGCTGTCTATCTTCTATGAAATTTAATTTCTTTGTGGGGAATAAAAGGGAAAACATTTTAACAACATAGGATCTTTCTTAGAGATCCTATATTATTTTAATTACATCTAATTATGTACACAGGTGTGCACACACACACACACATTCAGGTTCATGTCATTCCAGTCTACTTGTAAAAGACTTCATTATAACTAAAAAAAAAAAAAAAAAAAAAAGACTACGCTTTGCTAGTGCCAGGACAGGCTCCAAAGCTACAGAGAAACCCTGTCTCGAAAAACTAAAAAAAAAAAAAAAAAAAAAAAGACTTCATTATATATACTATTGTTTTTAATACATCACCCACATATACACCATAATTAGTTCTGCATTTGCTTATTGTTTCTTCTTCATTCTGCTTCCATCTTAATATTAGCAAAGGTTTCTTTAAGAACAGAGATCTGCAGGTAAAAGAATCAAATGATATTGTCCAGAAAACAACCCAGAAGTCTTTATCCCTAAATTTGTAATCAAAAGACTTGAGAAAAGCAAGCACAGACAATAGCAATTTGGCATTCCACCAAGTTTGGGTTAAGAACATGCCACCTTTATAAATAATGTACTTAGCAGCCAGAGACCCTTTTCTGCATACAATACACACACACACACACACACACACACACACACACACACACACACTTTTCTCGAAACATTGAACCTAGCAACCCATTGGCAACCTAAGACCCCCAGTGAATCAAACTGCAAATGTAACTCTTTTATATGATTGATATAAGTTAACAACTCCATAATAATGCCCCTTTTCTATTCAGATACCTAGAACACATCAAACACAACAGTAATTATTAACTAATTAATTGGTTGATTAATCAATCACATGGACCACTGTCACTATTTTTTTTCTATTGGTTTTTCAAGACAAGGTTTCTTTGTAGGTTTGGAGCCTATCCTGGAACTAGCTCTTGTTGAACAAGTTGGCCTTGAACTCACCGAGATCCACCTGGAATCACCCTACCCAGATTCCGACACCAGTAACAGAAAGATTCTGTCTTTCTAGAAAAATGATACTAGCAACATTACTACTATCTCTTTACCCTTTATATTAGTAATGATGTATTAGTATTTGACTGTATCCATAATAACAGACTATTGTTTCAAATAGTGCAAAGAATGTATGAATGAAGCCTTTTAGACAGAAGGCAAAGTGTAATAATAGAGGAGACTCAGGACTCTTTTTGGCAAAATTCTTCCAAATATGCTTGTTCATAGAAAATGTGGCTTTGTCTTCAAGGGGCATGCCCTAAAATCCACCTCAGTTGGTTCCTATGGGTTAACATGGGAGGAAGTGTTCCCATTTTCTGAAAGCCTCTTTGAATGCGGCCACCTGATGAGTTTCCTCTGAAGTCTCTTCCGGTGCAGAATTTAAGAATGGGTGGTAGGAATGACACTCCTTTGCAATAAATGCAGAGAACAGATGCTGCCTGAGGAATTTCTCCCCTGTGATTATTTCACAGAAGGAGAAGTTGCAGATTTCATCCTCATTATTTTATTTTGTATAGTGCCTTTTACAAGAGCTCAATTTGATAATTTTATCAGGAGTTATGGTAATTATCAATTAAACCTGAAGTATTATTCAAGATAATTGAGAAGTGAAAATGAAATGTTATTTCTGAATGGTGCCAAAAGCAAAATTTTACAAAAATAGCATCCTCAGTCTTTAGCTTAAGAGTCAAACACTGTTCCTCTGAAAACAACATTGACAACTTATTCCTCTTTAAGTTTTGTATTAATCTACATATTTTATGTGTACTGTGGTTCTGCTTTATTTATATTTTTGTTCCATGTGAGAATGGAGTTACAGATGCTTACGAGCCACCATGTAGGTGCTGGGAACTACACTTGGGTATGCTACAAAAACAGTCAGTATTCGTAGCCTCGGGGTCAGTCATCGGTAGAGCCCCTAACAACTTCTTCCTTCTCTGGTCATTCATTTTACAAATTAGCAAACTATTACAATTTGTCAGTATTAGATTAATTTTTCTCTGTATTTACACATTTCTATAAGATGATATTAAAATGTACTTGAGCCTAGATGTGGTGGCACATGACTTTAATCCCAGAACTTGGTAGGCAAAAGCAGGCAGATCTCAATGAACTTGAGAACAGCCTGCTCTACAGAGTGAGTAGAGAAACCCTGTCTCAAAAAACAAAACAAAAAAATTGTATTTGAAATATGATATTTTAGACAATATTTAGTGGAAAAGTGTGTTTAAGTACAAAAATCCTGAAATATTTTAGCAATATGTTTGACAAAGTTATTGAAACTTTTGTAAGTGGAGATTCAGTGAGACCATTTGTGCTTAAATTGTAACTTTATGATATAAACTCAGGCAAAACATGTTATTTCCCTTTCTTTCTTCCATGACAAAAAAAAAGACCTTTGATTCAATGCCTAGTACATAATAAAGGCTCCATCAATGTTGAGTGAATGAATGATTAAGATAGACCTTTGTGAAGGAGGCAACATTTGAGTGAGACCTAAAAATGCAAGGCCTGTTGGAAGGGAGAGGAGGAGGGGACAAGCCAGCACAGGGCAGAAATAAAACTATATTGGTGTGGCAGAAAACGTGATACATGAGAGTGAAGGTTGGCAAAATGAGCTAAGTCAAGGGAAAGCAGAGTTCAGAGAAATAGGACTTTGAAGCCATTCAGCAGCCACTACACACTCCCTGTCAATGCAGATAAAACACCCTTGGAACTCCAGCAAGTAGGCTGTAGGGATGAAGAGAACTCAGAATGAGCTGGAGACAAGGATAATAGCTATAAATGAAGCTTCCTGCCCAGTATTCCAAAGATGGGTGCCAGGGGATGGGATGAGGCCCCTAAATATAATATTACAGACTCTTTGTATAAAGAGGTGTAAGGGAGCTGGGATGATGCTTTTGACCAAACAGTACCACCTGGCTCTAGCAGTTGTTCTGGGGAGCTATCAGGGAGATGCAGGGATGCAACAGGGTTTCCCATATGAGGCCTCTTTTGTTCTGGAAGACAATTAATTGGCTTGGTGGCAGAGCAAATATTTCCAAGTCCCTGAAGTAGGAACACCAGTGTCACCATTTCCGAGCCATCCTCATTGAGAAAGCAGCACCTCTCTCCACACCACCACCTCCTGTATCCTGGTACAACATGGTGGAAGATGAGCTAAAACATTGTCACCATGACATCTAGTGCAAAAGATGCCCTGGGAACCTCCATGAAGAGGCAGCCACGGTGAGCAAGGGTGAAGGTTTGAGGGAAGTTCCTAGTTCCACCACTTAGCAACCTTCCAAGCATCTACCTAGCAACCGTGGGTCTCTCTAGCAGTGAACAGAGGAAGAGGTGATGCCCTGACCATGTGGAGGCTGAAGTCAAATGCCTTATAGTCATGCAGTCCCAAGTCCATGGAATAGCGCACCTCACCTCAGGAAGTAAGGCCTGTTAGCATGACTGTGAGTATTTCTCAACCATTTGAATTTGTAGCAGGAAAATCCGGTTTCAGGTTAAAAAAAAAAATAGAGTATGTCAACAAAAGAGAATGGAATGAAGTATTTTCCCAGCAGATATCTGCATGTGACAGTGCCTTCCTGTAGTGCTCAGACAATGAAGTGGCTAAAAGTCTTTAGCTTTCATGCTGAAATAATCCCAATGGAAAGGAATCTCTTTGGGTTACCCACAATGAAGTGATTCAGGGCTTGGAAACTCTACTTTTCTGACTGCTGAGACCCCTCCTAAGCACTATACCTTAGTTTCCTTATCTATGCTGGCACTGCCAGACCAGGGGCTGCCCAGGGAGAGTTCAGCCCAGAGGTATAATGATGTTCAAGCTAAGTGAAAAGATGTTGCCTCCTACTATCTGTTATCAGGGTCTTCCAGTTTCTTGACTTCTGCTCAGGTGTCCTCCTTCCTCCCCTGGCTTAAGGCAGGAGAATGCTGAACGGAGTTTTTTCTTTCTATCAACCACAGACTTCTAAGCGACCTCTTTCAAGACTGAATGTGAAGATCCAGCTTTTGAGCAAGGATTCCAGGAATTCCTCTTGGTGTGTAGAGTTGCGATAAGATGGCCCATTCCAAGAGTAAGGAGAGTCAGGGGTGCATGAATGGTTCAGGGTCTGTATTCCTGGTAGCCCCATTGGGATCAGCATCACAGAACCTCTCTTTGTTTCAAGGAACTGTCTGTTTACAGTTTGTCTGATATTAATTGTCAGTAAATTCTTACAAAATTTTGTAGTAATAGCAATGTAGTTCCATTTTTGTATTCATGATTGCCATAATTTTTGCACTCATGATCTTGATATTTTCTGGTTCATAAAGGCAATAATGGATAATTGCTTTTAAAAAAAGATTTATTAATTATGGTTACACACACGTACAAGAAGAGGGCATCAGATTCCATGATAGGTGGTTATAAGCCACCATGTGTTTGCTGGGGATAGAACTCGGGACCTCTGGAAGAACAGTCAGTGGTTTTAACCTCTGAGCCATCTCTCCAGCCCCAGATAATTGCTTTCATATGCATGTATTTTCAGATATGTGGAAGTCAAGAATCACAAAAATTTGACTGTTTTCTTTCTTTTTTTCTTTTCTTTTTTGACTGTGATAGGGTAGAATAGAGCTAGGCAGGGGAAACTAAATCGAATTCTGGGAGAAAGAAGGCAGAGTCAGGGAGACGCCACTGAGCCAACCAGAAAACAAAGAGGCAAGCTGCAAGTTGGAACCATGCCAGTAAGGTGGGAGCCTCGTGATAAAATATAAAATAATAGAAATGGATTAACCAAAGATAAAAGAGCTAACTAACAATACTTTTAAGTGATTGGCCAAGCTGTGATTTAAATAATATAGTTTCTGTGTGATTATTTCAGGGCTGAGCAGTCAGGAACAAATTAACAGCCTTTCTAACTGCAGGTAATTAGCAGATGTTAACCTAGGGCCTGAACCTGAAATTCTGTTTCACAAAACTACAACATGGATTCCTAAATTTTCTCAGACAATAGTTATTATAGATGGCTTATGAATTGGAATAGAAGTAGAAAACTGTTCATTTAGGCTGAGGATGTAACTCAGTGGTAGTGAGCATTCATGTCATGAAAATATTTAAAATGTTTAAACAAGTTTAAGTGGTAGTGGAGTTGAGCATTGTTTCTGTGAGCTGGATTGGGAGTATAACTCACCAGCTAAAGCCCCAACCCACCTGCTCAGGGCACCAGGATTAAGCACTCTGAGGAGAGATGCTAACTGCAAAGGAAACCACAAACTGATGAGCAGACTCACTATGGCAACAGCGAGTTCCAAAGGGTCACTTCAACTCCAACAAGTACTGGTGAACAGAGGACCCCTAGTTGTACAATGTATAATGAGATGTTAATTATTAATGGTAGGATTGGAAGGGAAACATGCAGAGGACGGCCAGCTACTGATATGAGAGCAACAGAAAAAAATGTGAGATGTAAGTTGAAGGAACACTAAGTATAAAGGGGGGACATTAGGCAGGGTAGTAAATAGGGGCGGCGGGGCTGTGTCCCCAGCACCCCGGCTGCCTGCTAGTTTATGCCCAAAATAACAACACACAAACTGTATTCATTTAAACACTGCTTGGCCCTTTAGCTCTAGCCCTTACTGGCTAATTCTGATATCCCGATCAACCCATCTCTAATAATCTGTGAGCACCAGTCTTACCGGGAAGATTCTAGGTCCATCCTGGGTCAGAGCTGAATCTCTTCTGCCCGGGAGAGCGGAGCATGGCGTCTCTCTGAGGCATCCGCTCCCGAGAAGAGAGCTGTGGAGTCTGAGCTCACTTCCTCTTCCTCCCAGCGTTCTGTTCTGTTTACTCCTCCCACCTATCTTCTCACCAATGAGGGCCAAGCAGTTTCTTTTTATTTAACCAATGACCTTCCTCCATCAAGGCAGCTCCAATTAAAGTAAGATGAGGTAAAGAAAAGCTCTAGAAATCCTAACACTCGGGAGGCTGAGGTAGGGGATTCTCAACTCCAAGCCAAACTCTGTTCTTTGGTAAAACCTACTCAAAAAACAAAACCAAAAGCAAACAAACAAAACCAAATAAAAGGACACAAAACAAACAAACAAACAAACAAACAAAAAAACTCCACAAGAACAACAAAGGAAGAAAGAGAAGTGGGCAGGACAAAGTTGACCACTAGTTTCCTGATAGTTGTAAAGAAGGAAACTATTAGAATGAGGAATGAGAACTCGGCAGAAGCCCACACTAAGCAAATGGCAGGTACTCAACAAAGGGCGCTATTACTGACCACAGGTAGCAGACCTGATGTGTGGTCCTTTACAAGGGCAGACAATGTGGGGTTGGAGGGGGGCATTCTCTACATGGGCTACCATGTGGGCTCAGTTGTCAGGTCTGTCTTTATGTGGTATCGTCTCCAGTACATGGTCAAACTGGATTTCTGCCTTATTTCTATTTGGTTCTGACTCAAGTCTCTCCTGCTAGGTAGAGGCTACCGATATACTGGAAACCAAGCTTCAGGGTTGAGTCACGTAACACTTTCTCTCAACTCTGAGCATGAACTATGTATGCTCAGATTAGCATCGAAAACTCTCAAGTCAACAACCCAACAGCTTCTAGCTCTGCCTGGGTCTATGATGAGAAGACTAGGTTTCCACAGTCCAGTCCCACCCTCTGCAGGAGCATTTACTGAGCACAGGGGGTTGGATCTTGCTCATTCTCCTTTCTCATTTTTCCTCTTTCTTTCTCCTCCTATAACTCATTTTCTTCCTCCTACTCTACTTATATTTATCTAGTAATAAGGACAGTGTTAAGTGTGTGAAATTCAATCTAGTTTAAACTGTGTTTCCAACCACCCACAGTTACGCTCACTGAGGAAGCAAGCACTCTTCAGAGGAGTAAACCTCTCTGTGAGTAGACTGTTCTGGACTGTCTCTACTCTCCTACCTTCCAAAGTTTCTTTTCGGCCTACTCCATGCAAAGCTACCCGCAACCATCTACCTGTTCCATGGCTGTCCTCCCGCTGAACCTGTTCACTGCCCAGAGATTCTGATGGTCTGGTATTGGATCATCTGCCCTCTTCCTGGATCCAAGACTATACTCTTTAAAATTCAAACTTAGGCAGAGTGTAGACAAATGTCAAATAAACATAAATAAATAGAGGATCAGAACAAAATATATATATATATATATAAATGGGGAATTGAGAAAGTACTAAACACACAAAAGGTCAAATTCATGATAGGCTTTAATGCATGAAAGTGAGTTGATTTAATGAGACAAAAGTTAACTGAGAATTCCGTTAAGTCGCAAGAAACCATGGCATTAATTGTTTTCCCAATACTAAGATTTGGATGAAATGCTTTCAGATTGTAAGTGTAACTATAAGAAACGTGTTATGATATCTGACATTAAGCCTATTTCCAGGCTGTGAGGAATTATTTTTCTTCTTTCTTATTTAATTATTATTTATTTTGAAGCCATTTTTAATCTGGCTTTAACACCAAAAATAGCTATGTTTAGTAATTTGTTTTGTTGTGTGGATCCTCTCAACTGCATTACTAAATAACTTTGTTGTATTTCTCTTTTTTTTCCCCTATCTTTTTTAATGCACACCAATAAGGGGAAATGAGTGAGACAACCATGGCTGTGACTTTAGTTGAGGGTCTGTTTCCCATTTTCCTTGACTCTCATGCACCTGGACTCTTCTATCTACTTTTTGTTTTCAACATGCCCTAACTTTTATTCATACAGGGTACAGTGGGGATTGAGCTAGAGCAACAAATAAAAAACTAAATGAAGATAATACAGTCACAAAGTTTAGTTTTAATGTAAAGAGAATCCCAATCTGGTGTTGTTTGTATGCATGTTAAACACCACAGCCCTGCGTGGTTCTGATGGAGATTAGCCTTGCTGCACCTGGAAGGCAGTAGAGCCAGATTTTACATGTTTACAGGATTCTATTGAGTTAAACACTTTTTTTTCCTCTGCTTTAAGATTTATAGTCCAGGATCTCCATTGCAGAATTGGAAGAACACTGTTCTTTCAGTTTCTCACTTCGTGGTCAGAGACAAGATGGCATTAGAAATGTGCTCCTTTCTTAATCTAGTCATAATAAAAGTCAAGAAAAAAGCAGAAAATTACCATATCCCAAGTTTGCTGACTACAAGACTGAAATCTGCTGCCTCATTACATCTTCAGAGAGGTGCTTCTGACACTTTTGCCTCTTTTTACATCCTTATGGACCTTAGCAATCATTGACAACGTTTGACTTATTCAGATCCGATACAAGGACAGCACCTATCAGAAGCAAATGGAAATGAGTGTTTTAAGGAGTGTTATAAATGCTTGCAAATAATGTGATTTCAGAACATTGGTTATTTCAACACTGAAATATTCCATGCCTATATATTCCTTAATTTCTTCTGTGTATGTATATGCATGCACTTGTATGTGTAAACGTGCATGTTATGTGGCAAGGTACATGTGTTTGTAGTAATATACTCCCACTTGTGTGTTTGTGTGTAGAGGCTACAAGTTAACCTCAGTTGTCATTCATCAGGAACAATTCACTTTGGTTTTTGAGAAAGAGCTTTTCACTTGCCTGGAACTAAAGTAGCCTAAGTAGGTTGGTCAGAGTCCTGGGGATTTGTCTGTCTCTCTGTCATGCTAGAATTGCAAGCATGTGCCATCAATCCTAGCTTCTGGTTAGTGTTGTCAGCTCCAGGGATCAAACTCAGATCTTCATACTTACAAAGCAAGAACATTAGCAATTGAGCTGTTCCCATTCTGTTAGTACTGTTCAATTTAATATTTTTACATGCATTAAAACTGTATTTACATCATTTCTACGTTTTTGCCTCCCTTCTGAAATCCTTCCAGTGTCCCTCTGCACTTGCTTGTGACCGCTTCTTCATTATTGTTCACACACACACACACACACACACACACACACACACACACACACCCTGCATAGTAGATGTGTTTAGGACTGATCACTGTGGACTGAATAACCAATCAGGAATTTCTTTCCAAAAGAAAACTAATTCTCCCTCTCTTAGAAGCTATTGATTGCCTAGCTATTCCTCTTGGGGTGGGACCTTGTGAAATTTCTCCCATCCACGTAGTCATGTTAACTGGAATTGGTATTAGCAGCTGCATTGTTGAGAATTCATGGGAACAGTTTTTTTTTTTATCACATATAAAAGACACTACCTAACAGTTCAAATATTTCATGTATTTAAAATAAATTTTAATTTTTATAGTAGAGATTCAAAGCATAACATTAGCATATACAGGCAGGTAGTAAAATTGGTACTATTGTGAAGTACATCTCACAGGGTTAACGTTTATGACAAAAAGAGGTAACATCTACATATGTAAGAGAAACCCCTCATACAGTAGGATTAAAAGGCAAAAGAAATCACTCATTGATTTTGATAATGGCAGAACCAATCTTTATTCCCACTAACTCTACACAGAATACATTTTCTCCAGTCTCTGGTTCTTGTTCTTTCTGGTGAGAACTCCAAAGCACATATCCTAAAAGATTTGATGCACTATCTCTGCTGTCTTGATTTGCATTTCCTTTATGTGCAGTAACTCTGAACATCTTTCCCTGTGTTTGGAATTCATTGCTGCATCTGCTTGGGAGAGATGTACATTCTGGTCCTTTTGTTCATTGAAAAAGAACCTGCTATAATTTTAAGAGGTATTTATTAATTGTGTATTATACTTTCTAACAAAATTGTAACTTTCAAAAAAACATTTTCTCAGTATACACATAAATATTCCATTTTTAATATTGTTTTATTTGCAGTAAAGATGATTTAAAATTTTGCATCTTGTTTATTTTTGTTTTAGTTACCAAAGGTTTTGACTTATTAACTAAAGAACCATTATTAAGGCCAAGGTAAAGATTTTACCCCTGGGAGCATTTCAATTTCAAGTTTTACATTCAGGTCTTTTATTGTGTTACTGTTCCTAAATATTATCAGATAATGTCTGATTTTATTCTCTTTGTATATGTGAAAATCCAGTTTTCATAAGACCATCTTTGAGGAGAGTATCTATATTTACATTGTTTCTCCTTGGTACCCTTTTCTAAAACCCATTGATAATGAGTGTTTGGAGTTATTTTCAGTCTTTTCCTTTCAATTAATTTTTATTGGCTTTTCTTTCTATCTTCTTCTTCACTTCCATTTCCTTTTCTCTTATTGTAATCTAGAAAAAAATTCTCAATCCATTTGACTACATACTAAAGTCATATTCCCAAATGAGGCTACATTTGCAGATGCTTTGTGTTAGAGGAAGGGAGCTACTTGTTGGTTCCCAGCTGCCCAGCTAGCTTAGACCCAAAATACTCACACAGAACCTGTATTAATTAAATCACTGCCTGTCCCATTAGCTCTAGCTTCTTATTGTCTAACTCTTACATATTAATTTAACCCATTTCTATTAACCTCTGTATCACTGCATGGTTGTGGCTTACCAGCTAAATTTCCCAGCATCTGTCTCAGGCAGAAGATCAATGGATTCTCCCTGACTCTGCCCTTCTTTCTCCCAGCATACAGCCTAGCTTTCTCCACCTAGTTCTGTTCTTCCCTGCCATAGGCTCAAAGCAGTTCTTTATTCATTAACCAATAAACATAAACAGAAGGACCTCCCACACCGAGTTTGGTGGTTTTTCTCTCTCCTCTTTCTCCCCCATCTCTTCCCCTCCCCTTCCATATCTCTCATCTCTCCTCCTCTCTCTCTCTCTCCCTCTCTCACTCATCTTCCTCTCTCTCCGCTCTGTCCTTCTCCCCCATCCCCAGTGGGGTGGGGGTCAGGAGACAGAGGAAAGTATTTTATAACTTCCTTAATAAGTCACCAACTTACCTTTTGAGCCCGAGACTTGCTCTGAAGCTGAAGCTTACCAGTTCCACTAGTCTTGCTGGCCAGTGAGTATAAAAAGGTCCTTAAATTTTTACCTTCTGCAGCTAGCCATTATGTAGGTGCTAGAGATTTGAACTAGGTCCTCATGTTTGCAGGGCAAGCACTTTCCTGACTAAGTCATGACTCCCCTCCAACACACATCTTCATAATGTAATTCAACACCCTCCAAGTAGTAGTGACGATAATAAAACTAAAATCAATTTACCATACACCTTGATCTCCCATGTCTGAATCCCATTTACAACTGAACTGTTTTAGATCAAGTAATTTTACAGACCTATTTGCCATCCTCCATGCAAAGTATTTTTTCCTTTGAAAAGTATTTCTCTGATTCTGTATTTGTATCTAAATTATTTTTCATTTCTTCTCCTTTAAGGTAGATCAGTCACCATATAGGAAACACAGGTGATTGTTTTAATTGCTAATAAGTTTATTTTTCTTTTTAAAACAACCCATTCTAACTCTGCGCACAGAAATCAACAAGCTGATCATTCATTTGTCCATAAGAGTCAGGCTTAACATAAGGAACTTTTACCTCAGAGAGCGGTATCACTTATGCCAGTTAGCTTAGCCAGATTAAAAAGTCTTTCAGATCCCTGTCCTATGTGGAAACATAT
This sequence comes from Microtus oregoni, assembly GCF_018167655.1. NCBI lineage: Eukaryota > Metazoa > Chordata > Mammalia > Rodentia > Cricetidae > Microtus > Microtus oregoni. The sequence goes on from NW_024543089.1 coordinate 15,939,875, forward strand.
ACCAAACAATGTGTTGGGATTTGAAGAAATATAGATCAATTCATATTTTTCTTTGTCAACTCAGACTTTGAGACAGACACATCTATGGGACATCTGTGCTTTAGAATGTCCTAGTTTCCTTTCTTTTGCTGCTATAAAAGACTCTGAACAAAAGCAACTGAAGGGAAGACAGGGTTTATTTCATCTTACAGGGTATAGTCAATTACTGATAAAAGCTGGGGAAGGAACTTGAATCAGAAACCAAGAAAGAAGTGTTGAAGGAAGGGTGGCTTGTCAGTTCCCAGCCGCTTAGCCCCAAAATAATCACACACAGACTCTATTAATTAAGTCACTGCTTGGCCCATTAGCTCTAGCTTTTTATTGGCTAACTCTTACATATTTATTTAACCCATCTCCATTTATCTGTGTATCGGCATGTGGCTGTGGCTTAATGGCTAAAGTTCCAGCATCGTCTCTGGCAGGGCTACATTGTTTCTTTCTGACTCTGTCCTTTTTCCCAAAATTCAGTTCCATCTTCCCCTTCTTCCTCTGCCCCACCCTGCCATAGGCTCAAGCCAGCTTTCTTTATTAACCAATCATATTCACAGCATACAGAGGGGAATCCCACATCAAAGTCGTCTGCTTGCTCCCAGGCTCAGACTTAGCTAGCTCTTAAATAAACCAAAAACACATGGCCAGACATGGTACCATCCACAGTCCAGAAAACTGTACCCTTATACATCAAGTAACAATCAAGGCAATTCCCTACAAACATGTACATAGGGTAGTTTGATCTGAGCAATTCGTCAGTTGAGACTTCTTCTGAGATGACTCTGGGCTCTGTACAGCTGACTGTTGAATATTATTTTAAGGTGTGTTACATGTCCTTATGCCGTGGAACATTTCATGATGCAAAGATGTGTTACATTATTTTATATTGGATTTGTTTAACTCTGTGAATCTATGATTCTTTGCCTGTCTAAAATACCTGATGGTCTAATGACCAATAACATGGCAGGAGAAAGGATGCATAGGACTGGCAGGAAGAGAAAATAAATAGAAGAAAAAATCTGGGAGAAAAAGAAAGAGCAAGAAAAGGAGGAGAGGAAGCCCCTAGGTGGCCAGACACCCAGCCAGTCATGGAGTAAGACTGAAAGTAAGACACACAGAACGAAGAAAAGGAAGAAGCCCAGAGGCAAAAGATAGCTGGGATTAGATAAGAAAAGCTGGACAGAAACAGGCCAAGATAAGACTGGGCATTTATAAGAAAAAGAGTCTGTGGCGATGTATTTGGGAGCTGAGAGGTGTGTTATTCTCAAAGTCCAGAACCTAAAATACCACCATGAGACTGAATCCAATGCAAAAGCAAACAAGTCTTTATTGTGAGTAAACCCAGGCCTCTCTGGTGTGGGACAATTCTGCATTCTGTCAATTATGTTTTAAATAAATGCTGATTGGCCAGTAACTAGACAGGACATATAGGTGGGACAACCAGACAGGAAGTCTGGCAATGAGAACAGGAGTATTCTGAGAAGAAGGAAGCTCTTCTTGCAGTCCTGCCCAGACACCAAAGTAGCAGGATGTGACCTGCCCCCCTGAAAAAGGTACTGAGCCATGTGGCTAACGTAGATAAGAATAATGGGTTAATATAAGTTATAAGAGCTAGTACGAAGCCTGAGCTAATGGGCCAATCAGTTTATAATTTATGGAGAACTCTGTGATTTTCTATGGGACTTTGCCAACTATGATGTACCGGGCGGGACAGAAACCCCAACAAGCAGGCCCTCATTTCCACCTCTCTGTCCCACTGGAGAAGGGAAGCATCAGAGTCAGAGTAGGAGAGACCCGGAACAGCACTGGGTGGGGGTTCTTAAACTGGCCAGGCAAAAAGGGGGAACTTAGGGAATTCCAAACTTGCCTGGCTACAGACTCTGAATTGGCTCAAGACCTCCAAAACTACATAGTTACATATTTGTGATTGGCTCAATCCCTGACTAGGGGTACCTGGACTGTGCTGTTCTGGGTCTAGGGAAGTTGCAACATTGTAGTCTCAGCAAAAAGACAGCTGTTTGTCTATTTCTGATTGGCTTCCTGAACATGTCTGATATTTTCTGAAAATAGAATATAAAACTCACAGATGGCAGGTGTCTTGTCTTATACAGAGAAGCAGATAAGACTTTGATGAGACAGATCTTGAGAGACAAAACTCAGACCTCTCTTTGCTGTAGTTACATTATTATCTTCTTATATTATATTGTTATGCTTGACTGTCCATTCTCTATCAAAATGAATCATAGAAATAGTTTTCCATGGTACTTTAGGTCTTTATTTCTGACCCCAATGCTATCTAAAATTTTGGTTACATAAAAATGTTTGTGCTTTTCTGTTGTTGATCTGTCTTGCATTATAATAGCATTAGTCATCAACTCTGCAATGAATCAGGCAATTAATTTTTTCTCCCCTACACTTTGAATTTTAGTTCCGGTGCCTCCTCCACAAGCATCACTAGGAGCTAAGATTCCCTACTGTAATATTTCTCAATATTTTGCTTTGGCCTAGAATTTCATGATTTATTTATTATTTATGATTATTTTGAGATTTATTTCCTTAAATATTTATAATGATGATATTTCAAGGAGTTCTGCAACAAAATAAATTTGTTTATATATGTTTTTCCTCCTCTACTTCAGTTAGCCAGCAATGTTTGCACAGGGTTTGTAGGACCTGTAAAATTAACCTTTTCAACCTAGCCAATTCAACATTTTTCAAATTAACAGATTACAATACTGCCCAGATTAAAGTAAGCATTTTCCATTTCTTTTAATTTTTTAGTTCACGAAGGTTCCATGAAAACCCAGTGTGAAACAACTTGGAGGCAAAATACCATCATTTACAACACACAAAATTTCTCCACTTATTGGAATACACTTTCATTTTAAAGACATATATAAGAAATAGCAAGACCATAGCAAAATTAAAGCTAATTAAATCTATACTTAACTAAAGATCTATTAGACTCCTACTCATTATAAGAGGCTGACATTACAATTCTCATATTGCAAATAATTTTAAAGAATACAGATAAAAGTGAAGTAGTCTCATTTATTTAAATTGGAAAATTCATGGTAATGTAATTACTATGAATGCAGATTCAATATATATATATATATATATATATATCTACATTTAAAAGCATATGATGTACCAGAGCTTACTTCTTAATTAATTTTTATGTATTTATCTTCATTTATGTGATATATGTGTCTGTGCAGGTACTCATGAATATGTGTACACCTGGCGCATATATATATATATATATACAAAAACAAGTTCATGTGTCATTCCTCAGGAGGTGTGTGCTTTGATTAGTTGAGACGGGGTCTTTCATTTGGCCTGGAGCTTGCTGAATAGAAAAGGCTCACTGACCATTGAATATCTGGGAATTTTCTCTATTAAACCACCATGTCCAACACCTTATGATGTATTTTGGGGATCAAACTCAGGTCCTTCTACTTGTATGGGGATCACCTTCCCAAGTGAACTCATTTCTGCTCTGAACTTCTTATTTTCATGGTAGTAAAGGGGGGAGATGAAGAAGGACTTTTCCAAATAAGCACTAAAGTTTGCTATTCTATTGATCTCTATAAACATAATAAAACAATGCCATAGTAGTGAATGTTTATTTATTCTAATTCTTCCTTCTTAATGGATGTCAACTCTCAGCTATCCCGAAGCCCAACGTAGTGTTTAGTAAGAGTGAAATATTACACTTTATATGATCACTAACATGATTATTATTGTATGAATTTATGTCCCTTTAAGTTTATATTTACGTATTTATATACTTTCATTGGTAGAATTATTATATGAGAGTCAAGACAAGTTGGCATTCAGACTGATAGCTTCTGAATAATTAAACTTGCATTTTTTGACCATTTCCTAATGAAGCTAAGCTTGTATGCTTGTGTAACATAAGGGAATATCAGCAATATTGATGTGTACATCCCTACATTGCAGGATATTATTAGTAACCTCTTCAAAACATTTTCTCTATGTATTTGGCATTATTTCCATTATCTGCCTTGCATTTTAGCCAAATTACTAACAATAGAGTTTCCAGTTATTTTATGTAACTGATATTTTCAGTATTCAACAATAGTATATTTAGACATTTGTGACAAAAGCGTTATCATACGTTGTATTATGTACATTTTAGAGCTCATTTTACTCCACAGTCATGTTATAAGTGTTTTATAAATTATTTGAGTTAACTGAGGTGTGCAAGAAAACTCCTGTCCCTACTCAGTACCTTTGCAGTTCTTTTCTTTACTGGAACATAGTTTCAATTTCATAGCTTTGCAAAATTGTTCAAAAATTTCTTATTCATTTTCTCTTTGTATTTATGAATTGTTGCCATTCTGCCTTATTTATTTTATTGTTCTACACACACAAACACAAACAAACTTATCCTTTAATATTTACATAATGTATAGTGTGTTTCTCATGAATGAGAATATGTTCTTGTGATTCCCGTATATGCTAGTGTTAGCCAATGTTCTGTTGCCGTGCCATGACAGTGACAACTCTTACAAAAAGAAAACATTTAATTGCAAATTGCTCATAGTTTTTGAGGTTTATTTCTTTATCCTTATTGCATTCAGACAGACATGGTGCTGGAAAAATTCTGAAAAATCTTTATTTGGATCTGCAGGCAGCAGGAAGAAATCTGGGCCTGGATTGGGCTTCTGAAACCTCAAAGCTTACTTCCTTTGAAATACTTCCTTCAGCAAGGTCATACCTACTCCAACAAGGCCACACCTGCTAATCCACCCAAGTAATGCCACTCCCTGATGAATAAGCCTTGAAATATATATGAGCCAATGGGACTTATTCTTATTCAAAGTACCACAATGCCTAAAATTCTAATTTGGTCATCAATGTTCTCATAGCATTTTCCCCTTCCAGTTTATAGTTATATATTCTATTAGCTGCCATGCTTCTCAGGTTTTATTTATTATGGAATATTCCCTTGTTTGTCCTTTTTCATGATAGATACAGTCTTGGAAAATACAGGTCCTCCTGTTTCCAGAGAATTATGTGTTTTAATGGGTTTGTTGAAACTTTCTTCATTAGTAGATTCTTGCCAGGCTTTTCAGAACTTACATCATACCAAAATATCATGTTAGAAGGCCCATGACAGTTGTTTGGTCCCTTAATGATGATGTTGTTATGAATCATCTGACCATCTATTTTTTTTCTAGTGCAAAGTTGTATTTTAGAAATAATTTGTGGTAATAATCTCTAAAACCATGCAAATTTTATTCCTTGTTAAAAACCCCTAGTTATATAATAAAGACCATCCTCTTCTCATAATATTCTTATTAATTATTTGGGAATTTTTCATTATTAACCCCAAGAAGTCTCACTTCCCAGTTTTCCCAGGTTTGCCCCCTGACCCTTGTGGCTCCCCTCAGAAAAAAACGGGGAAAAAGTTCAATTTGTGAGGCCCATATACTCACTGGAACATGGTCAAACTCCCAATAGTGAGCCCAGGAAACTGGGTCCTTCTCCACCCACCCCCCTGCCGGGAGCTTCAGTTGTTGAGAGCTACACTTCAGTATCCCTCTCACAATTTTTAGGAGTTCAAAGGGTCTTTTTAGCTCCAAGACTTTTTCTCCCTTTTCTATCATCATTCCTCTCTGAAGAATTTTATTTACCTTTTTAAAAATTTGTAGATTGGTTAGTTATATGAGTGATTATCTGTATGAATTCATGTTTCTATTCTTACTTTTGTTTACAACCCATTAAAGTGCCTGTTTTGTTACCTTCTCCTTGGCCCGTGATAAATCTTTAAAACTGATGAGGGCATGATTTTCATAAGTCTCTATCAATTCTTTCTGACAATTTCTGCTTTGAGGAGAGCTCAGAAAACACTGAGAGGGCAGAAATATTACAAGAACGGCCTAGAAATGACAGGGAAGCTGCACTCATGATACCTCAGTACCGTGGCTGTGGAAGTTCTCTTTCAAAAGTCATTGATGAAAATTGTTATAACCCCATATACATGTTACTCAAAATGTGCTCAAAGATCTAGAATCATCATCATTGTTGAGGATTTCACTAGGAATTTACCACAGATAATAATGTAAGGGAAAAAGTTGTCCTTGGGGTGAGATATTATCCAAGTTTAAAGCAGAAGTCTGACTAATCAGAGGATCACGTTTTTTCACTTTTAACAAAGCTCCCCAAGTTGTGCTCCACAGCTCAGTCTCACATTTTAAATCATGTGGTCACAGCTGTTAATGGGCTCTTTCTGGTTCTCAAAGATTAGGATTCTACTAATTTAGCAAAAAGGCATTCACAAACGTAGAAAATAACACATTTCATCAGCCAAACTACTATAGACTTACTGATTTAAGCAACAGAAATTTCTCAGAGTTTGGATGGCTGGTAAGTCTGAGGACTCAGAGACCATGGGTGAGTTGTGATAATGGGACTCAAACTTATTTTAAGATGCTGTTCTTCTATTAGAGAAGTGAAGAGAAAGAAATACCATAGAACATAGAGAGAAATGTCCATAAAATATCTGAGGCCTCCCGGCAGTGGTGGCACACACCTTTAATCTCAGCACTCTGGAGGCAGACACAAGTGGGTCTCTGTGAGTTCAAGGCCAACCTGGTCTACAGAGTGAGTTCCAGGACAGGCTCCAAAGCTACACAGAGGAATGGCATCTCCAAAGAAAAATAATATCTGAGGCCTTCACTTCTCTTCAAGGACACTAATTACATTAGGTAGGCTCTACTTTCTTGACAGATGTAGTTCAAACTACAAAGGACTCAACTTCAAATATCATAAATCAAAATGAGGATAGCTTTTTAATATATGAGTTTTAAGGGGACAAAAATATTTAATAATAGCTAATATTATTGCTGCCTTAAAATGTTCAATAATTTTAATCTTCCTTCAATATATTTCAAACAGAAAACTTTTTTCTAACCTACCATTTCTCATCTCAAAAATCTATTATTGCTCAATCCTATTATTTATGGGACATACAGAGAAAAATCAATAAATATTTGCCAAATGAAAATGAACTAAATGTTTAAATGAATATTCCTTTGAAAGAACTTCTAGTTATCTAAGCTATTGTCTGGACACCAGTCCAAATTCAAGCTGTGACACCTGTCCAAACATGCACAGGATGCAAGGGAAAGGTGTCCAAACTTTGATGTGTATGTTTATATGTGTATATACATTTATGTGTATACATATGCATTTGTTTATATGTCTGTATATACATGAACATATATTTACGATTTGTGTGTGTGCATGTATATATTAGAGTATTATGTATACATTTGTGTGTGTGTGTGTGTGTGTGTGTGTGCAAACTAGAAGTCATTCTTGGGTTATGATTTGTGAGGCCTGAGTTCTCCAAGCATTTTACCAACTGAGTTCTCTCCCCATCCTCTCGCTAGATCTTTTTAAACCAAGCAACTCACACTTGTCTCTGAGGCCCTGGCATTGATGTTACTGTTATTGTTTGAATCTCTGAGTGCATTTACTGAATTTCATTCCTCTGACAGCACCCATTCTCATTCTTTTATCATCGTTATACATTTTCCTTTACCTTCTCTAACACTAATAAACTTACCTCTATGCTTTTTGTCACCATTCATTTATAAACTACCCATTTACATATTTGTTGTATTATTTCATAAATTACTATCATCATCACCTAAGTTGGCACTTTCTTTGAAATATCAGTTGGGAAACTTTCATTCAATATCAAAGGGAAGGAAAAAATCTTAGGATTTAATTTCCTGAAATCATACCCAGAATTCACTGTCTTTATTTATTGTTGGGAATTATGCCTAGTACATAGGTGCTTGCTAAAGTCCACTTATGCCTGAATAGGAAGTTATTAAGGAGTACTTTGATTCATGATTTTAATCATATTTTGTTTCTTTAGTAGGTTCCTTCTATGTAGAATGTAAATCCTTTGAAAAGGTAGACAATTCCATAAGTCACTATACTTAAATGTGTTCCAAGGGTCTTTTTTTTTTTTTTTTTTTTTTGTAGACCAGGCTGGCCTCGAACTCCCAGAGATCCGCCTGATTTTGCCTCCTGAGTGCTGGGATTAAAGTGCGCCACCACCGCCTGGCTTCCAAGGGTCTTTTATTTAGGAATAATTCCTTAACCCTAACAAATTATTTTTGTGGCTGTAACCTGAGTTGGGTTATCTACTTGTAGAACAAACTGCTCAGGAAGACCATTGACTGAGACAGAGTGTTGGGCACAAGAACAATGTAAAAGAGAAAATGTATTCTTCAATGGCTTTGTAAACAGAAAGTAGTTGAACACATTTCATCAATAAACCTGCTGCTAAGTTTTCCTTAGCTGCTTTCTTCTTCATACACAGTTTACGTAATAAAATATCAATAAAGATTTCAAAACGGTCTCCAAAATCACCAAAACTTAATTAGCTGCTGTTTAAGCCCAAAATACTATATAAAATTTCTGACATCTATAAAATAGTTAGTAATATATTCCTAATATGATCTGAATTAGTATTTAATTTTTTATGCCTTTTTAAAATTTAATTTAAAAAAATCAGTATATTCTGTTCATGCTTTCCCTTCCCTAACTTCACTCCAACCTATCCACCTTTCTGTCCATCCAAAGCAAAGCCACAATTACCACCTCAAAAACAAACTAAAAGAAACACAACACCTCTTCAAAAAAATGTAAAACAAAATAAACATAGTAACAACATACCAATAAGACAAAAAAAATGTCCAAACAAAGTGAAATAAAGCAAAATGCCTACAAAACGTCCATTCAGTTTATTTTTTTGGCTATCTACTGCTGGGCATGGCTTTGCCCTGAAATGTGGTTAATATGTCCAGTTAGAATTCACTAACAAAAACTAATTTTTATTTGCCGGTGAATATCAATTGTATAAAGCTTCTTGCTTAGGGCTTGGAACTAGTGTTTACTTCCCCCTACCAGCGCTGGGACCTCTATCTAACTTGAACTGTGCAGGCCCTGTGCACAATGTCACAGTATCGCTTAGTTTATATGTGTGTCAGTCCTGTTGTGCCTAAAAGACACTGTTTTCCTGGAGTCATCCATCACTGCTGGTACTTAAAGTCTTTCTGCCTCCTCTTCTGCATAGATGAGCTCTGAGGGGAGAGATTTGATGAAGACATCCTTTTTAGGATTGACTGCTTCACAGTCCCTCAGTCTCTGAACATGATACACTTGTGGGACTCTGTGCTGTTTTAAATTCTCAGGAGAAAAAAATTAAACATACAGTTAGGATGTTTCATGTAAATGGATAGCAGGTTTCTAGAAAGTCAATATCTTTCCGATTAAAATAAGATTTGTATTAAATTGTGTGAGATATTGTTGTTTTCGTGGAATTGCAGTCTCCAGTTCAGGCCACTGCAGGTTCTAAGTTCCAACAGGCAAACATGATGCACAGAAACTGCCTCTGAGCCTGAACTTTTCTGTCTTTAACTCAGTTGGTACAGAGAACTGAGCAATGCACCATCACACTTGTATATAGATTTAAAAAAAAACAGTAAAAGTCATACTGTGAGCAGTTGAGAGCAATTATTCAATCAATCCTTCTATTACAGAGGATTTATGGAGCATTTACTCAGTGTCAGGCATGTTCTAAGTCCTGTGCCATAGGGAATAAGCTCTTTGCCTTTGTGAAACTCAACTGGGGAATGACTAAACAATGAAGTGAATAGTCAATGAACAAGATAATTTTAGATGTTAAAAAAGATGTTAAAAAGAATGATGTGAAAAGAACTGGTGCAGGCGTTGCTTTGTTTTAATTGGCCAATTAATACTTATAAACCATAGTTGTTGGGCTGACTGCTAATCATAGTCAGTGCAAACACCCTCTCCCACCAAAAAAGAACAAAGAGAAATAAAGTCCTTCAATGTATGCCTTGATTCATTAAATGAAGATAAAAGAGTCAGTATGGCTAATACTTAAGTATGAAACAGATAGGATATAGTATTAAAGTAGGAGAGGTAGGTGGGGGCCAGATCCCACAGGCCAATGGAATCCAATGCGAGTATTGAAAATTGATTTTAGAAGGAATGAATATATTTTATTGGGACTTGATACCCCATTGTGACTTTGTCTTATTCTTCACTGCTGACACATTGGTAACACTGTTGCTTTGACAGAATGAACACTATTCTTTAATAATTCTCCCTCAAGTTGAGAATGGATACAATTACATCCCCTTCCCAAAGGAAACAACAGTGTTAAAAAATATTTCAGAATTTTTAAGGCTATTCAATTGCGGATACAGAGACCAATGATCCTGGTTTCTAAAACACTTCTAATTTGTCCACTCTAATGTGCTTTGAGAATTAGTCATTAGTATGTCATCAATGATGACTGATTTTTTAAAAACTAATTTATGAAGAATTCTTTCTTGTTATTCTAATTGCTTTGCTTCAAAAATAGAACAGCAATAAAGATATAATTAAAAAACAAAAACTAACCTATGAGGAAATATTATGGCTTAAAATATCACATTGTATTAAATATATTTTACCTGAATTAAAATGAATTTTATCAAAGGATGAATTTATAGCATTTTTAGCTGAAAACTAGAATATCATATGCACTTAGGAGAACATAAGAGTTAAGGATTCTCACAAATGTTGATGGAATAAAATGAATTCTTAGTTTATTTGGCCAATAAGTGCAGCAATTACAGACCTACATGCTCTGAATGAACAGTCTTCATAAAACAAAGAAAAGAAGCCTACAAACCACAATCCCAGAGAACCTAGACGACATTGAGGACTCTAAGAGAGATTTACATTGATCTAATCTATGTGGGAAGTAGAAAAAGACAAGATCTCCTGAGGAAATTGGGAGCATGGGACCTTGGGGGAAGGCTCAAGCAGGGAGGAGAGAGGCAGGGAGAGGAGCAGAGAGAAATGAAGAGCTCAATAAAAATCAATTGGGAACAAAAAGGTAAAAAAGAACTTAAAAAACTTCAAATTATCAAGTGTTGTGAAGTTTAATCTGTCTAGTCAATGACAATTGGAGGTGACCTGCCATCGCAGTGGCTTCCTCTGATATGCAACTGAATACAATTTGGGAGAGGGGTTTTGAACTCACTCTTACTTGGTCTTGGGAAGCTTCTGATGTGCCTGTTCAGCAACCTGGTCCTGAGCTTTCTTCATTCTTCCATGGTGAACCAAGATGTAACAATGTCACTTCCCTGTATCCATGAGTATGTGTTCCCTATTTCATCCCTTAATAAGTAAATTTTCCTCCCAAGCATCCATGGATTGCTCACAATAATCAAGAGTAAAACCTTTATGGAAATATCTTCTTCCTTGGTCTTATCTCTTTCCCCAACTAAGACATCCCGATCACTCATGTTCTCCTTCCTCTCCCTTTCTCCCCTCTCATCTTCCCTTCTATCTTCCTCCCTGGCCCCATGCTCCAAATTTGCTGGGTAGATCTTGTCTATTTCCTGTTCTTGGTGGATCCATATATTGTTCTCCTTGTTCCCTGCTTTTCTGGTGTTGCGGACTGTTTTTGCTTATTTCTAATATCCACTTATGAGTGAGTACATTTCATCATTTCATGCTTGTCTTTCTGGGTCTGGGTTATCTCACTCAGAATGATTTTTTTCAGCCTTCATACATTTGCCTGCAAATTTCAAACTATCATGGCTGGTTTTTTTTTTGTTGTTGTTGTTTGGTTTTTTTTTTTTGTTGTTGTTTTGGTTTTGGTTTTTCGAGACAGGGTTTCTCTGTTGCTTTGGAGCCTGTCCTGGCCTGGAACTAGCTCTGAAGACCAGGCTGGTCTCAAACTCACAGAGATCTGCCTGCCTCTGCCTCCCGAGTGCTGGGATTAAAGGTGTGCGCCACCATCGCCTGGCTCACTATCATGGCTTTTAACCACTGAGTAATACTCTATTGTGTCAATGTGTCACATTGTCTTCATCCATTCTTGGTTGGAAACAACCATTTAGGTTGTCTCCAGGTTCTAATTATTATGAATAATACTGCTATGAACATAGTTGAGCAAATGTCCTTCTGGTATGAATGTTCATCCTTTAGGTATATGCACAAAGGTAGTACAGATACTTCTTGAGGTAGATTGATTGTCAGTTTTCTGAAAAGCCACCAAACTGGTTTCCAAAGTGGCTATACAGGTTTGCACTCCCACCAGCAATGGAGGAATACTCTCTTTACTCCACATGCTCTCAGTGTCAACTTTTATCAGTGTTTTTATGTTAGCCATTCTGACAGGTTTAAGATGATATCTCAGAGTTCTTTTGATTTATAATTTTCTAATAGCTAAGGATGTTGAGCAATTCCTTAACTGTCTTTTGGCCATTTGAGATTCTTCTGTTGAGGATTCTCTGTTTAGACATAGAACCTACATTTTAGTTGGATTATTTGGTATGTTGATGTCTAGTTTCTTGAATTCTTTTGTTGTTGTTGTTGTTACTTGGAATTTATTTATTTATTCTTATTATTTATTTATTTATTTATTAAAGATTTCTGACTCCTCCACGCCACTGCATCCCATTTCCTTCTCTCTCCCCCAATCAACTCCCCCTCCCTCATCAGCCTGAAGAGCAGTCAGGATTCCCTGCCCTGTGGGAAGTCCAAGGACCTCCCAACTCCTTCCAGGTCTAGTAAGGTGAGCATCCAAACAGCCTAAGCTCCCACAAAGCCAGTACGTGCAGTAGGATCAAAACCCAATGCCATTGTTCTTGACTTCTCAGCAGTCCTCATTGTCTGCTAGGTTCAGCGAGTCCAGATTTATCCCATGCTTTTTCAGACCCAGGCCAGCCATTCAAAAATTTATACTTCCTCCCCTCCTCCCATCCCCATTCACTCTCCTCCGTTTCCCTACCTCCTTAAGAGAGGGCAAGGAACCCTGCCCTGTGGGAAGTTCAAGGTCCCCCCTCTACATCCAGGCCTAGGAAGCTTTGCATCCAAATAGACTAGGGTCCCAAAAAGCCAGTACATGCAGTAGAAACAAGTCCTAGTACCTTTATCAATGGTTTCTCAGTCAACCCCCCATTGTCAGCCAAATTCAGAGAGTTGTTTGATCATATGCTCATTCAGTTCTGGTCCAGCTGGATTTGGTGAGCTCCCATTAGAACAGGCACACTGTCTCAGTGGGTGGACCAACCCCTTGCAGTCCTGACTTCCTTGCTCATCTTTTCCTTTCTTCTGCTCTTCAACTGGACCTTGGGAGCTCAGTCCATTGCTCTGATGAGGGTCTCTGTCTCTATCTCCATCTGTCGCCGAACAGAGATTCTATGGTGATATTCAAGATAATCATCACTGTGACTGGGGGGGTGAGGCCAGTTCAGGCACCCTCTGCTCTGTTGCCCAAGGACCTAGCTGGGGACATCCCCATGTGATCGAGGAAGGTCATTGGTTAATTAATAAAGAAACTGCTTGGCCCTGATAGGTTAGAACACAGGTGGGTGGAGTAAACAGAACAGAATGCTGGGAGGAAGAGGAAGTGAGCTCAGACACCATGCTCCCCTCTCCTGGGCAGACACAATGAAGCTCTGACCCAGGATGGACGTAGGCTAGAATCTTCCCGGTAAGCACACCTCAGTGCTACACACATTAATAGAAATGGGCCAGGCAGTGTTTAAAAGAATACAATTTGTAAAGCTAGCTGGTGGCAGGAGCTGGGTGGCAGAATGCAACCCACAGTTCCTGCTACAGAATGGCGCCCAGACGTGGATGACTAAATCCACAGAAAGCCTGAGAAAGCTTGGGAAAGAATAGAGTAAAGCATGTTTTCTTGGTAGCAGCAATTTCTCGGGTCTGCTCTGCCTGCTAGAGGCAAGTAAGTGCTCTCATCTAATAGAGGTTTCCTGGCTCAGCTTTAGCTGCAAAACCCTGCAGTTCTTAAGAAGTCCTGCCACGAAACACTTAAATGGTGTTGATAAAAGCTGACTGAATGCTTGTTTGTTTTCAGCCGTAGCAGGAAAAAAGTTGTGCTGTTTTAAAATGCCGGTTTTCTGGGCCATCCTGCCAGGGCAAACTCTGACTCACACTCAAGCAGGTAGTCTGACTGAATGTGGTCTTTGAGCAGAATGCTGCAGTTTACTTGCTGGCAGGGACCTTAAAACTCCATAGAGTTGTGGCAGTAAACATGGCTACAACCAGTACCTCTGCCATGAGGCTGGAAAGCTAAGGAATGGGCTGGATCTAGCTGCCAAAGCCACGGCTTTAATCCTACCCATGTTGCTCCATAATTTAAAGGCTCATGTGTTCAGAAAAAGAGAGAAAGATACAGTAAAAAGAGATTCAAAAACAAAGAAAACCTCTAAATGATTTACAGTGTGTTGAAAATATATGCAGACTAAAAGTTAAAGTTCTTAGAGTAAAAAACAAAAAAAAAAGGAAGAAAGAGAGTAGTTGGGTGTGGTAAGACACACCTTTAATCCCAACACTTGGAAGGCAGAGGAAGATTGACCTCTGTGACTTCAAAGTGTGGTATCACACACCTTTAATCCCAATGCCTGGGAGGCAGAGACAGAAGGATCTCTGAGTGTTCAAGGACAGCCTGGTCTTCAGAGTTATTCCAGGACAAAGATATACAGAAAACCTGTCTCAAAATATAAAAATAAACAAAATAAAGTTAAAACATAGCCATACAAAGATGGTAAATAAACAGAGAATTTTGATACTGTATGCTATTATGCTCTCTTTGAATTGTTTGAATGCTGAGGAAGGAGCAATAGCTGCTAAAAGATATTTGTTTATAAATGCTGCTGAACTAATCCAACATAGATACTTTGAAAATACCTTGACTTCGGAATTTGGATCTAAGGATATGATACTTTGGAAAAGAGATTCTTCTTTTGTTTTCACAGAAGATGAAACCCTGCGGATTGCTTCTATCCCAATATGATATGATGGACCACACCCTTCCGAAAGGTTGCTGTGAACACCCTCAAAAAATTACTTCACTCAATTGAAGACTGAGATTAACCTAGCACACAGGTTATACCCTGAAATATCTGATTAACAGCACCCCCATACAGCAGGAAGCAGTTTGGAGAGAAAAAAAAACTGCACCCATATTCCCAAATATTGCTTATAAATGTTCTTTTACATTTAAAGGGGAATATGACAGAGATATGAATAATTTGCATTGGTATGGATTTGACAATATTGATATAAATTTAAGGTCAATTTTGTTATATGTATATGTATTTCTGATATTGATTAAGGTATTGTAATTGTGCAGTTCACTTAAAAATGTAATGTATATAGGTTGTTAATGGATAATCATTAATAACAGTCAAGTTTGTAGTCATGTTAGTTAGATTTTCTAGATGTACATAGATATATTTTAGATAGGCATTCTTCATATCTTTCAAAGATTATAGAATATGGCATTTTAAATGTTTTAATAATTTAGGGTTTTTCATGACAATGAGACACTCTGCTCCTGGCAGCACCAATCTACTTCAAGAAGAAGATGAGCATTGAAGAGGATCCTAATGGAGTTTGATAGCCATTTGGGCAAGAAACTGCTCTTGCCTGGACTATTGCATAAACTGAACATTGAGAACCCACAGAGAGAGGACTGTTGAGCTTGCCTAAAAGTGAGATGATCTTTCGGGGTTCCTGATTCATGAAGTAGTCTGCAAGATGTTCTGCAGGACACAACAGATAGTGACTGAACTGACTTTGAAATTTCCTGCTTCATGGAAATGTCTCTGGATATTATGGGCCTGTAGGCCGAAGATGGATACCCCAATGGTACAGAGAAACTTTGGGTGACTGTCAAGGCAGCAAGATGTCTCTGTCATTTCTAGAGTTTGATAGTTGCTTATTTCTTGTTTGCTTAGGTAATATTGTATCTTTCTGGAGTCTTTGATGGAGTTGAAGAATAGTTAGTTGTAGTTATAGTTAAAAGATAAAATAGATGTAAATATTGTAATTTTTACTTGATAACTGTTTTGTTATATGTAATTGTGCTATGTCAAAGTTAAAGCCTTCCTTTTTTTTGTTTAAACAGAAAAAGGGGAAATGATGGAGAAAGATCATTGGTTAATTAATAAAGAAACTTCTTGGCCCTGATAGGTTAGAACATAGGTGGGTGGAGTAACAGAACAGAATGCTGGAAGGAAGAGGATGTGAGCTCAGATGCCACGCTCCCCTCTCCCAGGCAGACGCGATGAAGCTCTGACCCAGGATGGACATAGGCTAGAATCTTCCTGGTAAGCACACCTCGGTGCTACACACATTAATAGAAATGGGCCAGGCAGTGTTTAAAAGAGCACAATTTGTAAAGCTAGCCGGTGGTGGGTGCTGGATGGCAGAATACCCATGGGATCCCCTCTAGAGCCAAGTCTCTTGCCAACCCTAAAATGGCTCTCTTAATGTAGATATCTTCTTACCTGCTCCTATATCCGCCTTGAATTTTGGAGATCAGCCCTCTATCAAAATGTGGAGTTGGTAATGTTCTTTTGCCATTCTGTAGGTTGTCATTTTGTCTTGTTGACCATGTCCTTCGCCTTACAGAAGCTTCTCAGTTCAGGAAGTTCCATTTATTCATTGTTGCTCTCAGTATCTGTGCTACTAGTGTTATATTCAAGAAGTGTCTCCGGTGCCTATGTATTCAAGGCTACTTCCCACTTTCTAATCTATGAGGTTTGGTGGATTTATGTTGAGGTCCTTGATTCTCTTGGACCAGAGTTTTGTGCATGGCAATAAATATGGACATATTCACATTCCAGAAAAGAGACATCTTGATAGAGGGAGCCATTATGGGGTTAGCAAGAAGCCTGGCACTTGAGAAATTCCCAGGAATCCACAAAATGACCCAGGCTAAGAATCTAAGTAATAGTGGAGTGGATGCCTGAACTGCCCTCCCCGTGCAATAAGATTATTGACTACCTTAACTGTCATCATAGAACCTTCATTCAGTGAATGATGGAAGCAATTGAAGAGCTGCGAGTGGGGAAAGGAGAGGTTCTAAAACCAAACGTTGGGCGCCAAAATGAAGGCGTAAGTCACAAACAATGCCACACCAGTTCGGGGTTATGATTATTAGGGTGGTATTTATTTAAAGGGGAAAAAACTTACAGATCACTGTCCCAGGCAACAGCCCTCTTCGCAACCAGGAAAGGAGTCTAGTCGCAGGCGGAGCAGGAAGTGAAGAGAGAGAGAAGAGGGAAGTGGCCGCTTTTTTAAAGGGAGAGAAACCACGCCCCAGTGGGCTGGTACCTCAGCGGTGATAGGCTGGAGGAGTGGGAGGACCTCCCGCAACAGCCTGGCACTTGAGAAATTCCCAGGAATCCACAAGAATGACCCAGGCTAAGAATCTAAGTAATAGTGGAGTGGATGCCTGAACTGCCCTCCCCGTGCAATAAGATTATTGACTACCTTAACTGTCATCATAGAACCTTCATTCAGTGAATGATGGAAGCAATTGAAGAGTTCCATAGCTAAGCACTGCACCAAGTTCTCTGAGGCTGGTTGAAGAGAAGGAGGAGGAGCAATAATAGAGCAAGGAAATCAAGACCATGATAGAAAAATGTACAAAAACAGCTGACCTGAGCTAGTGGGAGCTCAATGAGTCTTAACTGACAGCTGGGAGCCTGCATAAGACCACACTGAACCTTCTGAATGTGGGTGACAGTCATGTGGCTTGGGCAGTTTGTGGGGTCACTGGCAGTGGGGCCAGTATTAATCCCTAATGCATTGGCTTTTTAGAGCCCATTCCCTATGGAGGGATATTTTGCTCAACCTAGATACAGGGGGGAGGGCCTTGGTCCTGCTTCAGTGTGATGTGCCTTATTTTGTTGAGTCCTCACGAAAGACCTCATCATCTCTGAGAAGTAGATGGTGGGGGTGGAGTGGGGGAGTATAGGAGGAGTGGGAGAAGGGAAGGGAGAGCGAACTTGGATTGGAATGTAAAATAAAAATGATTGTTTTAAAAAATTCTTTAAAAAAAAACTTTCATGAAGAGACTCCTTATTAGTATGTATACCACTCTACATCTGTGTCTGAATAAAAAAATACATTATATATAATGTGTTTTTAAAATATATATACATATATACATATATTTCATGTATATACATCTATATAAATTCCACGTACATGTGGTCAGGTTTTCTAACACATTACCAAAGGCCCATGAACTAAATAATCAATAAAATAAATTGATTAAAAGTCTTAGGATTATATGTAGTCCCACAATTTCCCATTTAACTAAACATTTAAAACTCTGAAGCACCTAGCTATTTTATTTTCCATTTCTTTTTATACCCAGTAATACAAAACAAATAATTAATATATGAGTAAAAATATTAAAATGTGTACCATCTAGAATATATAACTCATATTAATAATAAGTAGGATGAAACACATGCCTAAAGTATACAAAAATTATGCAGTTAGACTTGATAAGATTCACAGTCTCTACAGAAACACACCTCTGGGCTTAGATGCAAGGATGCTTCCAGAGAAGTTTAATTGTAAAAGCAGGACTTACATGGGTGTAGGTCCTGGGCGGAGTAAGACTGAGAAAGAAAACTGAACATATTCCTTTCTTTCCTGATTGTTTCTGCAATGTGTTTAGCCATCATATGCTCTCACTGCCATGACTTTGCCATCATAATAGACTGTGATTAAAACTGCAAGCTGAAGGAGCCAAAATAAACCTATATTGTCCTAAATTGCTTTTGCCAGGTATAACAGAAAAGACAACTAATACAATGACTATGTTTTGTTATAATATTACTAGGCCAGATATTTGATGCTGATGACTAAATCATTGAATAAACTATAAATGGATAATAATAAAATGTAAAGTACAAAATGATATCTTACAAATTAACTGAAATAATTTCCCTTGGATTAAAAAAATAGAATTAATTTTATAAATAGCAGAGGCAAGATTTTTTAGGACTTTATGTCCTTATAAAATTTAAGTACTTAAATTTTGAAGGTACCATCACAATGTCCATCTTGGAAAGCCCTTGTATATCTCCCTACAGAAAGAGTGGCACATGTACAGAAAGAATACAATCCTTCTCTCTAGTCTTTCCATTCCTCCACCATCCTCAGTTGCTGACCTCTGCTGCTCTGAACACTGCCATTTGAGTGATCTTACCATCTCTCCTCTGCATAGTGGTCACTTCCTATGAATACAATCATCTTGAAAGCATTTACTCTCAAGGATGGAGAACTAATAGCCCTCTAAACTCTCCACTTTTAGGGGATATGCTTTTAGTTCTGTCTTATTTTGCTTAAGAAAATATACCAAAAAATGCTATGTACACTAGAGATTTGTGGTGTCTTTCAGACCAAAATTATGAAATGTATCAAGCTCAAATTAAATAGAGCATTTGAGACTTTCCCTCACACGCATTCAAGGCCTTCTACCTGTTCCACTTTATATGATCCGTTTTGTCCAAAAGAATCACCACAGGGACTGCTTGTCTAATTCAAATGTTCTTCTGTCCTTTTCAGCATGTTCTAAGCTGACAGATGTGATTCTAGTAGGTTCATTTATACAAAAACCAATGTGAACATGAATGAAAATTAAAGGGAAAAGATTAACGAGCTGATGATGCTCATTAAAAATAAAAATGTCAGTGCACTGTTTCTTTTTTATCCTGAATTACCTCAATCTTACCAGACAAAAATTCTAGTTTTAAATAGATGTTGCAACTTTCCCCTTTTGATTTTCCTGTATGTTTATTAGTAAAAATTTCTTGTCAATGATAGAAGTATCATACAACCTCAAAAGAAACAAGAAATTGAAAAAAAAATAAAAATAAAACTTAAGAATGTGATCATCTGAGTGTTATATTGTATTAAAAATGAAAAGTAGTCCATAATTTTTAAATTATACAAAACCATGATTTCCACAATAAAAAATGCCAAGCAATGTGTTTTTTCCTTCTCTGCAAAACCAAACACTTTCACACCTCTTCTGGCTCCTTTTCTCTTTAAGGGTATTAGTGAAATGTTCATAAATTTGGAGTTTTCTAAATTTACTAGAAAGGCTAGTCAAGCAAAATTCCTTTTTTTTTTTGGTTTTTTGAGACAGGGTTTCTCTGTGGCTTTTGAGCCTGTCCTGGAACTAGCTCTTGTAGACCAGGTTGGTCTTGAACTCACAGAGATCCTCCTGCCTCTGCCTCCCAAGTGCTGGGATTAAAGGTGTGCGCCACCACCGCCCGGACGAGAAAGTATCTTTTAACAAAATGTGTTAGTTTTTTTTATTGTAAACTCTATAGTAGAAAGTGAAACTCAAATAGATCTTTCTATCACTACCATTTTCAAATTTAGCAATGAAAATGTTAATGTCAACTGTTCACTATTCATGATAAGATTATTTGTGTTTATTGACATATTTAGAACTTCTTTCATGCAGTTTATTCTAATCATATTCTTCATCCTCTCAAATGCTTCTCAGACTCTGCCCATGTTTCAAACCCAACACATTCTTTCCCTCTCAATAAGATAATTTTCCTATCAACAGTGTTTATCCACCAAAACATTGAGTGAGAATATAATAAAAAGAATGTGGAAATTATGGTCCACCATCAAAATCACTTTCAAGTACTAAAATCTTATACAAAAATTTTGTTTTTCCATTTTGGTGAAAGATTCTAACTTTTTGCTGAGTCACTCAAACTATGTGCCAATCTTGGTTATAGATTTGATTATATCATATTAATGATGGTCAATTTCAGCTCTCCAATATTACATAAAGGTGTTTTATTAATATCCATATTGCTTTGTTAATTAATTTCCTGTGATAAAACATACAAATGAAGATATTTCTTCATGGTGTGCTGATTCTATATAATAGGGCATAATTCTGTGGAACCTGCATAATTCTTAACAAGCTTGGTTATGCTCACTGGCTTTCTGCTATTAAAATATTTAATTTAACCATAAATTTTACTGACAACACATTCTAATTTTGGAGCAGATCAAATTAAGATTCTAATTTTAATAATAATCAAACTGGTTATGAAATCCTTCCTAATTCAGTCATTACAAAAGAATTGAATGATAGAGATTATGATTCCACTATTAAAATATTTTAATTGCTTTTTTTACAGCACAGAGTAGAATATAACTCTAAATTGGAAACTGGAGGGAAAAAAATCAGATTTTGTTCATCATAGTCATAGTGAATTAACCAGCTTTTTCAGGATAATTTTCTTATTTTTCAAGTATGTCTGTATGTGAGTATGTGTTTGGGTGTGTTTTTGTTCTAGACTCACTTTTAAATTATCTATGCTCTAATATTTTTGAATTAATTTTTTGAAATGATGAATTTCAAAAACAACTGAAGGCTTCCAAAAAAGATTTTATTACCTATGTAGGACAACAGTTATCATGAGCTATAGTAAAAGTGGAATATATCTTAGCTTGTGTATTGACAATCACATTAATATTTAAATATGGTTATATGTAATCAAAATTTTCATTTCTTTTCAAATGATCTGCAGCATACTTACAAATATAAGTCTTTAATATTAGAATGATAACATTATTCTTAATCATGCAATTATCTAAGGAGAAATATACCATGTTTTAAGTGTGCAATGATTTATAAATTTATTGCTAACAATATGTATAATAAACATGTATTTATAAATTTTCAAATTTTAAAGCATACATCAGTTAGTTAAGAAAAACTTCCATTTCCTATCCAGCACTGCTATGAGACAATGGTCTTTCATCCTGTCACTTGTACTATTTTTAATAAAATGCTGTTTGGCCACTAGCCAGAAAGAAATTATAGACAGGACAGCTAGGCAGGAAGTAGAGGTGGAGCAATGAGAACAGGAAAATTCTGGGAAAAGAGAAGCTCAGTTTGGAGTTGTGACCCAGATGCAGAGGAAGCAAGATGTGACTGCTTCTCCGAGAAAGGTACCAAGCCACATGGCTAACATAGACAAGAATAATGCATTGGCTAATATAGATGTAATAATTAGTTTATAAGAAAAGTCTGAGCTATGGGGCCAACCAGTTTCTAACTAATGTAGACCTCTGTGTATTTATTTGGGACTAAACAGCTGTAAGACCATGTGGGACAGAAACATCTGTCAACACAGCATTAAAAACTTTAGAATAAAAAACAAAAACAAAAATCCTTCATAACATGACAAAATTTCTTTAGGGAGAAGATGAATACCTTACTGTTGCATGAGATTTCTGTCCTGCCTGGTCCTGCAGTGATTCGGTCCCACCCCCCCCCCCCCAAAAAAAAACACACACACATGCACACACAGAGGTCTACATTAATTATAAACTGGTTGACCTATTAGCTCAGATTTCTTATTAATTTTTACATCTTAAATTAGACCACAATTCTTGTCTGTGTTAGCCACATGGACTGGTACCTTTTATCGGTGATGCATTCTCATCTTACTTCCTCTGTGTCTGGCATCCTCTGTGACCACTGTATACTGAACCTTTCCTCTTCACAGAATTCTCCATTCTGGTCACCCTGCCTACCATCCTGCTTGGTTACCCTACCTATACTTCTGGCCTGGCTACTGGCCAATCAGTACAATTGGCAAATCTTTAAAGGAACAAGAACATTGTCCCACAGCGCTCCCCCCACTATTTTTCAAAACAAGAACTCTGAATTGAATCTCATTTGTTTAGCTTTTTTTCTGACCATTATTCACAACAACTTGTAACCAACATTCTAAACAAAGGGAAATATTCATAATCCATTTTTTTGGGAATGTGGTTGTAGTTCTAGGCTACTTTCTGCTAATTGGGGACACTGGTGATCTCATGGGGATTTGAAGAAAATTTACAATTATGGTCAAGTCCTCACTGGAATATTCCAGGGTTTTTGACCATCTTAGCCAACAGTCTTGGGGCTATCCTGGATGTAGAACTAAGAAGAAACTTCAACAAAGATTGTCTGAAATGTTAGATTATCTGGGTTATTCACTCCTATCAGAGATTTTTTTTCAGGGGATCTTTGATCAAACCTGATTTTTCTTAACCTAGAATGAATTCAAAGCCTCTCATTTCCTGTGGAAACAAAAGGAAAACTTCTTCTCTAAAGTAACATATCTTTATACTTAAATTTTGAAGCCGAGGCATTCTCAAAATATGTAGGTTTATTAATCCTGTAGCATTTATAATCAAATGTCTTTTAGTAGCTGCTGATCCTTACTCAGCAGTTATACAATTCAAAGGCAAAATAATAACATACAGTATCCAGATTCTCTGTGTGTTTTCCATCTTTACATGACTTTATTTAAAACTCTATTTCTTTTATTTTTATTTTTAGTTTTTGGATTTTTTGAGGCAAGGTTTCCCTGTGTATCTTTGGCTATTCTGAAACTTACTCTGAACTCAGAGAGATCTGCCTACGTCCACCTCCCAAGTCCTGGGATTAAAGGTGTATGCCACCACACCCAACTACTCTCTTCCTTTTTGTAGAAAAAGAACTTTATCCTTTTTCTTTTCTCTCCCAAGCCTACATATATATTTTTTAAACACACTGTAAGTCATTTAGAGGTCTTTTTTTTTTTCATCTGAATCTATCTTTACCATATATTTCTCTTTTTCTAACTACATGAGTCTTTAATTTGCTAAGCAATATGGCTAGGATTAAAACCATAGTTTTGACAGCTGAATACACCCCATTCCTTAGCTTTCTAAGAGTCTTGCTTCATGGCAGAGGTACTGGAAGGAGCCATGTGTATTGCCAGAACTCCATGGTGTTTCAAAGTCTGTGCTGCCACCACCAAGAAGTATGCTATCAGCTATTCATAAACACCAGTTAAGTGTTATATGGTGGGGGGCATCTTAAAAGAGTTGCAAGGTTTTTGTAGCTAAAGCTGAGTCAGGAATCCTCTCTTAAATGAGATACTCTTGCATCTAGCAAACAGAGCCCACCCAATAAAATGCTGCTACCAATAAGCTGTGCTTAACCTGTTCTTTTGTGTCTAGAACTACTTTCCAAATTCTCTCAGGTTTCAAGTGGCTTTAGTTGTCCACATCGGTGCCAGTTGTTGACTGAGATTTCTCTGAATTCCAAGGTTATGGGTTCTAGCTCCACGTTGAACACCAATCTTTTATATGAAGGCTGCTTATTTGTTTCTGGCTTCTCAGAACAGAAATAATCACACAGAAGCTGTATTAAGTATAACACTGCTTGTCCTATTAGCTTATGCATATTTCTATCCCAATCTTATCTTTTAAATTAACCTACTTTTATGATTTTATATTTTACTGTGAGGCTTGTGGCTTGCATCTTTCCCCTCTGGTGGCTACATGGCATCTCCCTGACTCCACCTCCTTTTTCCCTAGCATTCAGTTTAGTTTACCTCTGTTTTTCCCTGCTATATGCTCAAAGCAGTTCCTTTATTCATTAATCAATCAAAGCAGCACATATACAGAGGAACTTCCCACCCCACTGTACAGTTTTCACCATATCTCTGGGTCCTTCCTAAAGAGAACCTGGCATTTTCTGTATTCCATGTATTTTGGTTCAAATCCGAGAATTGTTTGCCAGTCTGTGACCCTACTCTATTGGCATTAAAATTACTCATTTATCAAGTTGATCTAGATTTTCTTTTCTTATAAAGATTGAAAGAATAGTAGTCTTATATTCTCAAAATTTTGAGACAAAACTCAAAAATGATTGTAGATTACGTTAGTGACTCTGAAGCCTGATTAGGTCTAAAGGCATTGAGTGCAAGAATGAGATTGGCTCACAAATAAAAGTAGTCAGACCATTTGTCTTCCTAGAGGCATGTGAGATTAAATAAGAAGAGAGACCTTTTGAATGAAGCAGATAGTCACTGTTTCAAGTCCTCCTATGCTATTATTTTAAGTTGTTAGCTACCATACTTAGGAGAATTAAACTTCTCTTTCTTATAATCTACACAGTTCATACTATTTTGCTATAATACCTTGTCTGAGTTTGATTTTCTGTTACTGGGATAAAAATACTGACCCAAATCCATCTGGGGAGGGAAGAGATTGTTTCAATTCACAGACAGTAGTTCAATATTGAGGGAAGATAAGGAACTCAAGGTGGAAATCTGGAGGCAGACACCGAAGCACAGATCATAGCAGAATGTTACTTACTGCCTTGCTCTCCCAGGATTGCTCAAATTGCTTTTTAACACCATCCAAGACAACCTGTCTAGAGGTGGCAACAGAACTTTTAAAAATAGCTCTGAAGGAAAAGGTAGGATCATAGCAGAGTTTTCTTATGCTCCCTTTCAGTCTGTGTGTGTGTGTGTGTGTGTGTGTGTGTGTGTGTGTGTGCATGTATGTATGCATGTGTATTCTTGCACTCATTCTTGTGTGTGAATATTGGAGTACACTATAATTGTATGGAGGTCAGAGTATAGGCTGAGGTGAGATGGAGGTCTCTGTTATATTTTCTGCTGCTTGTTCCTGTCCAGCTGTTCTTGTTCTTCCTAGGATTTTCCTGCCTTTGCCTTCCATCTTCCCTTAAGAGCTTTGAAGTTAAATATACTCATTTATCCAATTTTTATTCAGTTCTCCTATATTCAAACTTTGGTACTCATGTTTATGAAGCAATTGCCTTTACCCACTAAACCATGTCCCCAAGCACGGCTTTTGCTTTCTACGGGAGTAAATATATAACTCATAAAAAAATTTCTCATGCAAAAATTCACATGTGTTGCATTTTGTCCTAAATGTTTTGACTTTATAGATAATGCCTTTTGATAAAATTTAATCTAATTAATTGTTTAAAAGTAGCTTCCTCATAACTGCTCTATGATCTAGGTGAAATGATGAGAGTTTAAAACAAGGTAGGGGACTTAGAAGTTGACATATTTGACTACCTGAGAAAGGAGCAGATAGTTGTTGATAGGGAGGAATTTAATATCCTTTGTTTTTAATGACCAGAAAGACTCTAGCAACTATGAACATATTTCCATGTGATACAATGAACCTGATGTGGGAGACATTAACAGAAATTGAATGAATAGACTCCAGTTTACAGAACTTTCTACTGTATCGTATGTATCAACCTTGTTTCTTTTTGGACTGAAGTAGTAAGTTAATATTACCTATTATAAAGTAGCTTATTTAAAACTAAACATGTCTGTGATGAGAATGATAAGTAAGTATGCTATATAGTATGATGTTCTACCCTAGCAAGATGTTTAGAGTTACACATAAGTCTATTTGATTGATGTCACAATGACTACTTTATTGAGTCATATAGTAAGTGTTTCCTGCTTGTCTCTGACTCTGCTTTATTTAAATCCTCAGGCACTCTCCATCAGCTGTCATTACAGGGGGAAGATCATATATGCTCTGTGGATATATTAGGATTTTGATCTCCTGTAGGAAGAGGGCCTGCTTGTTCGTCCCGACCACCCAGACCAAAAGTAATCACACAGAAATTTTATTAATTAAAACACTGCTTGGCCCATTAGTTCTAGCTTCTTATTGGCTAACTCTTACATCTTAATTTAACCCATTTCTAGTAATTTGTATATTACCATGAGGTTGTGGCCTACCAGCAAAGTTCCAGCATGTCTATCCCCCATGGCAGATCCATGGTATCTCTCTGACTCTGCTTTCTTTCTTCCAGAATTCAGTTTGTCTTCCCTGCCTACTAAGTTCTGCCCATTCAACAAGTCAAGGCACTTTCTTTATTCATTAATGAAAGCAACACATAGACAGAAGGAGCTCCTACACCAGCCTCTTATATATTTTGAATGTCAGAAAAACTTACTATAACTAAGTATATAAAAGCAAAAACATTATTTTCAGAAATACAGTTTGATAATAAACAGCTCATTCTAATGATTTCTCTTTTGCCATAGAAATTAGAGACTGGGGAAAGAAGATCATTTGGCCAGATCCCTAAAGAGTGTTTCTAATAAAATTATGTCACGAATAAGTAGTAACACTGACATATTTGAAGTGATTCATTTCTAAATATACTTAAAAATTGCATATTAATATGTTGTGCTCATGAACAAAAAACCTGAAATATGATGTCTCTTTCCATTGTTAGAAAGTTTATTAGAATATAAAAACAAAATAGTTTGAAATTTTGAAATAGTAAAGATTTGATATGTTTGCTTGTAAATCAGGGGGGAACAGAATTCTAATGGTTTCCTATATCTCTAGAAAAATGCAAAAAGAACCCTTGAATTTTACAATGTGGGGGAGTGAAAGACATGCTCAAAAAGATTTTGTCAGCTTGAGAGGGTTTATAGGTTATGTGGAAATAGAATTTACAGCTGTAAGACCTGTTTAAGGCTCAAAGAGACAAAGGCCCTCTCAACCCCTCCCATAGAATATAAACATGAAAAGAATACTGATCAACAAAAGCTTATTAAGATTCAGTATCACTACTGATTTAAATCAAGGAAATAGTTGATTCCATTATTGATAAATAGTTTCATCTGGTTATGGTAAAATAAAATGTCAGTAAGTATTCCTGAGCAGATAATCTCAAATAGAGAAATATAAGGAGCTCTAGTAAAAGTGATAAAGCTTTTCACTTCTCCCCTGGAATACACCTGTTCAGGTGTTCATTATAATACTAAGAACACAAAGTAGTAGTCAACATAAGGGTCTCACCTGGAATGAGATGGGAAATGTTTTTTCTGGAGTCAAATATGTGACTATTACTCAGGAACACAGACTTACATTCTGTGTTCCAAGATGTTAACAGTTTAATGGAGGTTTTATAATAGTAGGACAAAATGAAAAATGTCAGAAATGCATATACCTTTTAAATACATTAGGGGGCTCAGCAGTGTGCCTGAGTAAAGATCAGGAAGCCTAAGTTTACTCTTGCTCTTTGTTGACAGTTTAAGATTGGGTTGAAAAAATTCAGTGGACTGTTAGTAGTTTCCAAATGCTCTTGTATACTGATCAAACACAGAGTTGGGCAAAGATTGCAATTTAAGAGGAGTAAGATAATGCAAAATATTTTGGCTCTGGCTTTGGAACCTTAAAACCTCTGTGTGAACACTGAAACTCTAAAGCAGTGAGCTTTCTAGGTCATTCACATAGCTGATGCTTCTTCCAAGAAACTTTATATTGCAATCATGATACATGAAAAACACCATTTCCATGGGATCTTTTGATGTGGGAGTGTCATATATCAATCTGTTGATTTCATTGGTTTAGCAATAAAGAAACTGCTTGGCCCTGTGGGTGGAGTAAACAGAACAAAATGCTGGGAGGAAGAGGAAGTGAGGTCAGACTCGTCAGCTCTCCTCTCGGGAGCAGACGCCTGAGAGAGACGCCATGCCCCGCTCCCGGGCAGACACACACTATGAAGCAAGCCGCCAGGTTAGACATGCTGAACCTTTCCCGGTAAGACTGGTACTCACCGATTATTAGAGATGGGTTGATCGGATAACAGAATTAGCCAGTAAGGGCTAGGGCTAAAGGGCCAAGCAGTGTTTAAATGAATACAGTTTGTGTGTTGTTATTTCGGGCATAAGCTAGCCGTCCAGGCGGCCGGGGTGCTGGGAACGCAGCCCCGCCACTCATATTACTACAATCTTTGTCTAAGGATTTTGACACTTGGAGTCATTACTATATAAAAAATGTGAAGAAATAATAAGGGAAAGCTTCAGTGGTTAAGCAATAACTGCTCTTCCAGAGGACCCAGACTTGATTCCCAGCACCCAAACTGCTAACTCCCCAGTTCACTGCGACATATTGTCTCAAAACAAAATAATTATGGAGAACAACTGTGGAAGACATGGTTTCTATATGCACATGCATGTCCATGCAGGTGTATACAGAGTTGTACATATGTAGTAGGATATGTTATAGGAAACATGGGATATGATTGCTAAAACAGTACTGTAGAAAATTCTACAGCCAGTAGTAGTAGCCTTTATGTTTCCTGCCTACTTGGGCATGACCTCATGCTGATGTACCACCCACACATCTGACCTCTCTTCCGCCTGCAGGATTAAGTTCCTGTTACCCAATCATGTAGAGGACTGTGATCTGTGAGTCTACCCCTAAATAAATACCCCTTTATTATACTCAATTCTGAGCTAGTGTGAAATTTCTTTTTAGCGTCCTTCTTCAAACAGAACAAAGAAGTAACTTGATCTTATTTTATTCCAGAAACTTACATTCTGGCTACCATTTCTTATAACTACTATATGAGCATCTACAGACCCCTTTGACACCCAGTTCTCTTAAATATCAACATGTGCTACCAAATCATGTTCAGGCCCTGATATCTGGATTCTAAATAATCTCCTCTTTGCTCTTGAGACTCAATACTAGGTTTCCATACTTCCAGATCCATCAGTCACTTCCTATGTGACACTTCTGACCTATAAGTTGCTTTAACAGTCATAGTTCATAAAACCAGTGGCTTTCTCCTAGGTGGGATGAATGAACTTGTCCCTATGTCATTCTTAGTAATTTTCTTCTACATATGCATCAGCAAAACCATTTTCAAATTTCTGGCTCTTCAACACCAAATCCCTTTTCCTCATAAATGCTTGCTGACTCAATTACTAATGGTATATATATATATATATATATATATATATATATATATATATATATATGCATTGACAAAGAATACATGGACAAATCCAACAGAATAACTGTCTCAATGCTTGTATGGTCTTTTATTAAATCCTTTTATTTTTATCTTTGGGATAAAAAGGCAAAATGAATTTTCAACTGTTTGTTTCAATGGTTTCATTCATTATAAATGAATAAAGCAAAAGTGAGAGATGATTAGTATGTTGTTAGAACAACTATAATCATCAATTATATTTGGTGTGATCCATGTCATTTCTCTCATCAAATGTTTTATATCATTTAAGGTATACTGGTGTGTTTAATGCTCATTCTTCTATGCTAATATTCTTAATCTCAAGGACAAAAATTGGATTCAATTTTACCTAGGAAGTTAACTTCTTATAAATGATAACTTTATGTACTGAACTTCATTAGACATGCATAATTATCTTGAAATACATGCTAGTGGCTGACCAATGCATGTGTTCTTAATGCTTTGGAATCACCAAAATAGAAACATGGAACATAATTGCTTTTACCTTATAATTCATGTGTCTGTATCTGTGTGAGTGCATACCACATGTGTGAGTTCCCAAAGAAGCCAGAAAGGGGCACTAGATATTCTGGAGCTACAGTTAGAGTGGTTATCAGCTGCAACACATGAGTGCTGGAAACTAACCTCAGTCCTCCAGAAAAACAGCAAGACCTTTAAATTACACAGTCATCTCTGCACAGCAGAGTGCAATTATAAAATAGGATAAAAGCTCTTATCAAAATAATTATAAAATCTGAATATTTAAAGATGTAACAAGAGGTTCAGGAGGAAGCATCATTTATAGTGAAATTTGTACAATGAATGAGAAAAACAGAAGATAGACATGACAGCAGTAGTGGCTCATCTAGAATATTAAACACATCCCTCTGTAATCCAAGAGGATTACAGAGAAACATCAACATTTCTAAGTTCTCCTTTTGTGTTGCAATTCATCTTTTCTTTTAAAACCTCTAGAAAACCATGCATCCCAAAGACTAGTATGTGTTTCACAGATATAAAAAGTTAAATGGGGAACTAAATAGCTACAATCTACTAGGAAGAATGAAAAAGTAGCATGCTTGCACTTTTCTTCCTTCTCAGCTACATTTTTCTTTATAAGCTATTGTTTTGTATCCTGTTCTATACTAAATAAAATAACTGGAGTTAGACGGAATTTCTGCTAAGGATGCATTTGTAGGAAGTTGGAGAGATAGTTCAATGGTCTAGAGCACTTGCTGCTCTAAAAACAACAAATGTTTGGCTCTCTGCCTGCTCTTTTGGAGGGTTCTGTACTTCAGTTTTTACTGTTTCTCATACTCCCACGTATTATGAGACATATCTATGTATGTTCTCCAGCATTTATTGAGAATTGAACAAATACTTGATTAGCAATTCCAACCTATGAACCTTCCAGCCCCGTGTCCTCTCCTCCTAATTTCATCTGCACTCATCTTGGGCCACCTTTTCTTGTCCCTCAGATGGACTACTGTGAAAATTCCTCATGTGTTTCCTGCCCCTAGATTCTTCCTCTTCACCCATCAGTGCTATCCAGGAAGCAAGTCAGACTAAAACATGATGAAAAAAGAAGTTTGAAAAAAAGGAAATAAAATTATGACTTCATCTCTAAGCCATGAAAGCTACAGAACTGTACAGGCAAGGGATGCACATAAATAAACAAAACTTCCCATAAGCTTTGAGAAACAACCACTTTCCTACAGTGCTTACTTCCACAGGCAAAATAAATACTAATTAGAGTTGTAAAAGGGTGAAGAAACACTATATTTTCTTCAACATCATTATGTATTATTTAATTAAAATAACAGAGTATCAATATGGATTTTTATTTTATGTCAGAAAGAAAAAAGATTCTGGGAATCTATAAGGCAACAACCATGTAATTAAAATATGTCATTTGTAATATTTAGTAGACTTTCTCTTGTTCTGGGAATGGAGTGGTCAGGAGGCAAAAAAGGACAACACAAAGCACTATCAGAAAAGGGGGAGAAAGTCAAAGCACATTTGCAATTGGAAAACATCTGAATTCATCACCCAGCCTAAGAGACCAAACAGAATTAAATATCAAAGGCTACATCAAAGTTTTCCTCTGAGAGCTGATTTGTAAGCAGCATTAATGCTTTGTATATGGAGTTGACACACTTTTCAAAGTTGCTTTTATTTTTATGTATGCTGGTTGAGTTTAAAATGGAGTGGACAAGGTGGAGATGTTGTATTTATAGTTACAACTCTAACGTTACAAGGTCAGGTGGGAGGTTTGCCTGTTTCACTCTAAAGGATCTGTGAGTCCTGGTGGGGAAAGAACAAAGTGAGACGGCACCAGAATTCTAAGCACAAGCCTTTAGAGAGAGTTATGAAAGAGACTGAAAGGGAACAATAAGAGAAGCACAGATGAGGAATGTAGACTGTGAAGTAAAAGTCTCAAAGGAAGAAAACACTGCCCACAGCACTGAGAGATCAGCAATAGCAGATTTTATAGTGAAGTCAGAGTTCAATGTCTATTAAATGTTCAGTTGAGAAGCAGTCATTAGTGAATCACAGAAAAAAAAAACTTGTCCAAATATACATGAAGCATGATTAATTAAAATTCAGACAGAGAATTTGGGGTTCAACCTGAACACCCAAAGAGCAAAGCCACCAGCTACTGACTCTTACTTCAACCTCAGTCTGAAAATGGCGATCTTGCCTCCAGGAATCTTACTCAAGAGTGAGACTCTGTCGGCGAGCTGTTTCCTCCCATCTTTTAATCTTCTCTAGTTCTGGGATTAATGGTGTGCACCACTGAAATTGAAGGCATGAACCACCCTGTTTCTATGGCAACTAGTGTGGCTACTGGGATTAAATGTGTGTGTTAACATTGCCTGGCTGTAAGGCTGACAAGTGTGGCTGTTTTACTCTTTCATCTTTGGGCAAGCATTATTTATTAACATACAAATGAAATATCACCACATATACAATAAAAGTACATTAAATTATGCTGAATAGTTTAATATTGCATGTGCATTTTCATATCAAATATATATTCTACTAGAAGATGCTAACAATGAAGAAAAGATGAACAGATGAAAAGTACATTCAGAAACACACACTTAATATATGAAGAGATAACAAGCATACTAGTAATCAGAGAAATGCAAATTAAAATGAAATCATTCACCACTTTATAACCATGTGATTGGCAGAAGTTGGGAAGTTCAATAGTGGTAATTAGTGGGGAGGTGATAAAATCCTACTAGCTTAATCTTTCTGAAGTGCACTTTAAGAGTACTTATTTAGTAAGATAAAAACTGCATATACCTTATGACTCTATAGTCCCCTCCATTGTTATAGAGAGCAAAAGTATTCTATGATGACCACTAAAGAGGCATCTGGGATGATTTTCTTACTCAAGAGACACTGAGTATACTGTAGAACCGGAAGACTCTATTTCTAACAGTGCAATGTTCAAACACCCTTGTAACACATATACTGAAAGGTACCACAACATGCACTGAAAGTAGGAAGTACGTTTGAGGGAAGCAATTAGAAGCCAGTGAGAACTGGACTGTGGAGACAGCTCAGTGGGCACAGCACTTACTGTGCCACATAAAATGCTATGCTCATGGTTGCACATGTCTATAACCACAGCCCTGAGGGCAGAGGGTAAAGACAGATGGACCCAGGAGCTCACTAGACAGCCACTCAGGCTGAATAGGTAAACTTCAGATTCAGTAAGAAATCCTGTCTCAAAAAATATGGTAGCAAAGCCATTGAGGAAGACATCCATAAGTCAATGTTTGGTCTCCACATGCATATGCACATGGATTCACACACACACACACACACACACACACACACACACACACACAAAGACACACACACCAAGAATTTAATGAAATATGAGAAAGGAGCACACATGATGATAAAAGTGAATTGATGTTCTGTGTCTGAGGAAATAAGTACCTTGTGACATCTTTTGATGATAAAATAAAGGGAGAGGAAGATGATAGGTGTCACAGTCAACAACATGGAAAGAAAACATCAGTGAAGGCCAAATAAACTTTAAATTCATCAAGGATATCAAGTGACTATTCTTGGATTTTTAATGAGTTATGCTTGTTTACATAGACAAATGAGAGAGCTCTCTATGGGTGTCACCTGTTTGTTTGGTGTCCCCTCCCATTAAAAGGCAGCACTGCTTAGTGACAGAGCTGCTTCCTCGCAGCCCATCTCTGTTTACTGAAGAGCTGCTTTTCCTTCTTGCATTTATGACACTTCTCAAAACACTTTACACTATCTATGATTTGATTGATGCAAGGTTAGGCCATCTGCTTGTCTTTTGCCTTAAAAGCAAATGTTTTTATGGGATGCTTGATGAGTTTCGACCTGGCCTCAGTCTCAAAACAACAGCTTTCTCAGTATCTGATGTCTATCTTCTCTGGTGATCCTATGACATATGTGCTTTCAAACAGCACACACACACACACACACACACACACACACATTCACAGAATGAGATACAGAAAGACAGACAGAGAGACAAAGAGACACAGAGACAAAGAAAGTGATACAGTCTAGGCATGTTTTATAATTCTGCTTTTCGTTTTCTGGGCCCATGATAAGCTTTAAAATAAAGCTAGTGACTTGTGGACTCTAACAGTGACATCATTACTGAACCTACCAATAAGACTTTGTTTTTTCCTTTATGCCATTATGGGGTCATTCTTTGAAAAGGTACTTTTAAATTTACATATCAGGTGTTTTCTGAATTTTCTGGACATGTACAAGAAAGATAAAATTAGCAAGTTAACAAAACTGTCTTGCTGAATAAAAGCTCAAAAAAGATTTTTGTGGTTAGTCCAACTTACAGAGCACTTTTTGGGAAAAGCATGACCTCTGTTTTATAGACCAGAACATGATGCTGTGTTGGAATTGCAGTGAGACAAAGATGGGAGGAGGAAGAAGGGCAAAGAAAAGGTGAAAGCCTCAGGTTTAAAATATAGCTCTTCACTGTTTGAAATATTTTTTTAAAAAAATCTTTATAAAATGTTTGAAATAAAATTATGCTGAGTAAATTCTAACATTCACATTAACAAAAATGATAATTTATTGACAGTTGCTTTTGCTCCAATTCAAAGCACAAAATAAAATTTACACCAGATAATATGCTATTAATTAAAGATGAATATGGCTTCCAGAAGATTATAATAAAGACTTGTTGTTGTTGTTGAGGTGAAGATCAACATAAAAATCAATAAACATCTACCCATTTCAACAACACCTAACATCACCTACAGCAAAACCTGTAACAAGAAAAGCGGGCTGCTGTTCTTCCGGCCACCTGGCTAGCTTAACCCCTAAAATAATCACACAGAAACTGTATTAAATTAATGCCAGGCCCATTAGCTCTAATTTCCCATCAGCCAACTTTTATATCTTAATTCAAGCCATTTATACCAATCTGTGTAACACCACGAGGTCATGGCTTACTGAGAAAGATTCTAACCAGTGTCTATCTCAGGTAAGAATTTCATGGCATCTGCCACTCTGCTCTTCTTCCCAGCATTCTGTTTTGTCTACTCTGCCTACCTAAGTTCCATCCTATCAAAAGGCCAAGGCAGTTTCTTTATTCAAGCAATGAAAGCAACGCTTAGAGAGATGAACCTCCTACACCAAAAGCCCAGTCTTTTTGCTTGCTTCCTTTTGAGCAAGCCTCTAGAAAATTGCAGCATTCCCATGGAGAAGCAAGAAATTGACTCTTTATAGTTGTCCTTGTATCCCTCTCTGGTCTTCCTTTTTCAAAATACAAAGCCATCTCTAGTTTCCTTGCCCGGAAATTACATGCTTCTTCAATGAGAGAGACACCTCTTCAAATGTTTGCTGATTCAAGTAGGAATAGTTGCAGTCCTCCTAGATAACTTAGAAAATAAAAGAAAAACAGTGTCCTATTGAAAGAGCAGCAAAGGATAAGCCCTATTTTCATAAACACCTTACAAAAATCTCAAGAACTTTTAACAAATTTTTCATATACTTTACCGCATCAAAAGACAAGCCATGTAAAAATGAACTATGTAAAACTGATAAACTTTGCTTGCACAATCATGGTCACAATTATGTTTAATTTTTTACATTAAATACAAATGCCCTAAGAAGGCAATAATAGAGCTGCCCTAAGATACAGTTATACCACTAAGGCATATACCCATAGGACTATACATCCTACTACAGAGATACTTGCTCAACCATGTTCATTGTTGTTTTAGCCATAACAGCCTGAAATTGGAAAAAGACTAGATACTTATCATTGGAAGAATAGACAATGACAAATATGATAGTAGTCCCTTATAAGTTGATATTAGCTGTTAAACCTTCAATACCAAAGCTATACTCCATAAAACCTCAGACAAATATATATTCATAAGAGGACAAGTTGGATTTTCCCAGAAAGGTGAAATATAGGTAAGGATAGACAGAGAAGGAGGACTGGAGTGAGAGGATCAAATGGTGATGGGGAGAGAAGAAGGGGTTGAATGAAGGAGCACTCTGTGGGATAGCTAAACTAAGAGTCATTTGAGGGATTGTATAAAAGCCTAATACAGTACAAACTTTCTAAAGTATATAAACATATGGAGGTAACCTAAATGGAATTGCAAGTTAAAAGGGAGACAAACCTGCTCCCCTACATTTCTTTATACCAAATAAAGTTAGCAGTCTCCAAAATAGATTACATCTTATCAACTTATTGGCCAAAAGTATCACAAGGGAACCCCAAAACAATCAAGGATATTGTCAAGGCTCTAGGTTGTGCTCCACAAACTCATTGTAAGACACTATTGCTGAAGACAGTACTTTTGCACCTCATGGAACATGGAGGAGTTGAACCTGTCCTACATAGAACCTTTACCACATGGGCTAGTATTCATTGGAATAGAGAGTATTTGTCATACTGACAAAGGAAAAGATTGAAAAAAAAAGGCCCTTCACACTACAATGATGATGTACCTGCAAGAGGAACTAGTGCAATAGTGGCACAAGTCTTGTGGGAGTATCCTAATCAATGTCTGACTGGCTTTAAGACCCACTCCATGAGATGTAACCCAGTAGGACATTGCACTAGTGCACAGGAACCTGAGATGAAATATGGCAGAAATTAAATATTACAATTCTGCTAAATGAATTTCCAATAAAAATGATTTCTCTTGATATTCTGCTATACTCATAATTTCATGTCATGCTTCTCCAACTTCAGAGTTTTCTCCTGTTGTTGATGAGGAGAAATACAGAAACTCATTGCTGGACAACATAAAGAGAATGAGAGAGCTTGGAATACTTAGTCTTAAAAGAGATGTCTCTATCAAGCCTTTCCCCTCTGGGCTCAGAGAGATCTGTAGAAGTGAAGGCAAAAAGATTTGAAGAATCAGAGGCAATAGAGGACACCAAGGAAACAAGACCTTCCAACCACAGCAGGACTGAAGTATAAATGAACTCACAAAGACTCTGGAAGTATGCATAGAGCCTGTACAGGTCTGGGTCAGATGAGGTTCCAGTGTGAAGGAGGAGGCCAATTGTTCATTTTCCAGCTTCCCATACTCCCAAAATAATCACACAGAAACCATGTTATTTAAGTAACTGCTTGCTGCATTAGCTCTAGTGTCTTATTGGTTAGCTTTTACATTTTGTTTTTTTTTTGTTTTTTTTTCTTTTTATTTATTTATTTATTAAAGATTTCTGTCTTCTCCCCGCCACCGCCTCCCATTTCCCTCCCCCTCCACCGATCAAGTCCCCCTCCCTCATCAGCCTGAAGAGCAATCAGGGTTCCCTGACCTGTGGGAAGTCCAAGGACCACCAACTTCCATCCAAGTCTAGTAAGGTGAGCATCCAAACTGCCTAGGCTCCCACAAAGCCAGTATGTGCAGTAGGATCAAAACCCATTGCCATTGTTCTTGAGTTCTCAGTAGTCCTCATTTTCCACTATGTTCAGTGAGTCAGGTTTTATCCCAGGCTTTTTCAGACCCAGGCCAGCTGGCCTTGGTGAGTTCCCGATAGAACATCCCCATTGTCTCAGTGTGTGGGTGCACCCCTCGCAGTCCTGAGTTCCTTGCTCGTGCTCTCTCTCCTTCTGCTCCTGATTTGGACCTTGAGATTTCAGTCTGGTGCTCCAGTGTGGGTCTCTGTCTCTGTCTCCTTTCATCGCCTGATGAAGGTTAATCTTCATGAGGATGCCTATATGTTTTTCTTTGGGTTCACCTTCTTATTTAGCTTCTCTAGGATCGCGAATTATAGGCTCAATGTCCTTTATTTATGACTAGAAACCAAATATGAGTGAGTACAACCCATGTTCCTCTTTTCTTAAAGTAGAATTTCTATCTTTTTAAAAAATTACTTCTGTTATATTTTTGATATTATAATCACATCATTCCTTCCTTCTCCTTTCTCTGTCCAACCTCCTCATCTCATCTACCTTTCGTTTCTTCCTGTCACATTTGTGGCCTCTTTTTTCAGTAGAAAAACACATGGCCTCTAAAAACTATGGGAGTCAGGTATTATGAAAAATTGCAAAATTGAAAAATAAGAAAAACAAAAGAATATCTTTGGTATTTCCTATCCAAAAGAGAAAACCACTCATTTCAGAAGGAATAATATTGCTTTTTGTTTACCCATTTATATCCTCAAATTCCTCTGAAGAGTACTTTCGCAGAACTATTGAGGCATTTAAGAATATACATATATCCATGAGACAATTACTGAAAAAAGAGCTTTTACATTTTGATTTAACCCATCTCTATTGTTTTCTATTTTATCATGAGTCTGGAGGCCTACCAGCATTGTTCTGGTATGATTTTCTTTAATGTGCCTCTATGGCTTCTCTCTGACTCTACATCTTTTCTCCAAGCATTCAGTTTAGTTTTCCCTGCCTACCTAAGTTCTTCCCTATTAACAGGCCAAAGCGGTTTCTTTATTTATCAACGGTATTCAAGAATATAGAGGGGAATCCCACCTCACCAGTTCTGAGAGGGGAAGAAGATTCAATTCTATATTTCTAAACCAAAAACCATCTCCATCTTCAATTGATAAGTATTTGCAAATGGAATGATGTGGGATTCCCCTCTGTATGTTGTAAATACCATTAGTGAATAAAGAAACTGCCTTAGCCTGTTGATAGAGCAAAACTTAGGTAGGCATGGAAAACTAAACTGAATGCTGGAGAAAGGAGGGTGGAGTCAGAGAGAAGCCAAGAGGCCATGCCAGAGCCAGACACTGGTTGGAATCTTACCAGTAAGCCACAGCCACATGGCAATACACAGATTACTAGAAACGGGTTAAATTAAGATACAAGAGTTAGCCAATTAAAAGTTAGAGCTAATGGGCCAAGCAGTGATTTAATTAACATGGTTTTTGTGTGATTATTTCAGGGCTAAGTAGTCAGGAACTAACTAGTGGCCTCCTCTAACAAATTGGTGCCAATGTGGTTGACTAAAATCGACTTAAAACCTGAGAGGGCAAGAACAGGATTTCTAGGCACAAAAATACAGAATTTAACATGGCTTCTTGCTGTTTGCTGGCAGCATGCTGAAGCTTCTTAAAAAGAGGTTTTCCTGACTTATCAGTAGTAGGGAAAAAGCTGTGCCATTTTGAAATGCCAGGTTTCTGGGCCATGCTGCCTTCTCCAACTCTGGCACTTCCACGAGAATGAGCATTTGAATGAGGTTTGTGAGAAACATACTATGACTTGCTTGATGGCAACTTGGACCAGCTGTGTGTCTGGAAGTGGGGCAGTGTGCCTGGCTCTCAGTGACAGCAAGTGGCTCAGCCATGCTTGGCTGGGTGAGGCAAGCAGGCAGTGCTTTATTTCCCTTAGCACTGGCACCTCTTAAGTTTTTAAGTAGTGCTTAGCATTTTAAGAAATGCAGCTAGGCAGGAAAGAATTACAGATATACAATAGGACAGATTTAAACATAAAAGACCTCTAAATGGGTCACAGTGTTGAATAAATGTACATAGGTTTGGGAGAAAAAAAGAAAAAGAGTATAGACAGTTAAAAAAAGAAGTA
This sequence comes from Microtus oregoni, assembly GCF_018167655.1. Classification (NCBI taxonomy): domain Eukaryota; kingdom Metazoa; phylum Chordata; class Mammalia; order Rodentia; family Cricetidae; genus Microtus; species Microtus oregoni. Next base: position 15,979,492 of record NW_024543089.1, read on the forward strand.
AACAATTTTAAAAGTAAAGTCTTTAAAGAGGCAGAGTAAAATTAAATGGAGTAACCAAGAATATGTAACATAAAGATGTAAAATTCACAGAAAGTCTATATTATGTATATTATTGTGTTTTCTTTGAAGTTTTTGACTGTGAAGGAGCTAAATACAGAGAGACATTTCATTGTATGGGCTATTAAGATAAACCTACATTTATGTTTTAAAGGTATCTTGTCTTCAAAATTTGGGTCTAAGGATATGTTGCTTTACAAAAGAGATTCAATTGTTTCTACAGAAGATAAGAACCTGTGGATTCCATCTAAAGTAATGTGGTTTTATAGACCAAGACCCCCCTAAAAGATTGGTGTGAACTCACCAAAAATTGTTTTGCCCAACAAATAGCAGGGAGCAATTTGGAGAAAACTGGTGTGGGACAATTGTCCATATTCTGTCATTTATGTTTTAAATAAACACTGATTTGCCAGTAGCCAGGCAGGATTTATAGGCAGAACAACCATACAGGAAGTAGAGGTAGGTCAAGAGAACAGGAGAATTCTGGGAAGGGGGAAGCCCATTCCTCCCCAGTCCTGCCCAGACATAGAAGAAGGAAGATGTGACCTACCCTGTTGAAAAAGGTACCAAGCCATATGGCTAACTTATACTAGAATAAAGGGTTAATATATGTTATAAGAGTTAATAAGAAGCCTGAGCTAATGGGCCAATCAGTTTATCATTAATATAGACCTCTGTGTGATTTCTTTGGGGCTAAACAGCTGTGGGACCTGGTGGAAAGACAGAAACCAGGCACGACAGAAACCAGGCAACTTGATTTATTGGAAAAAAATTAAGGTCAATTTTGTTATATTGTGTATATATAGTACTGCTCTTGATTAAGGTATCATGATTGTGCAGTTTATTTAAATATGTAACATATAATTAAGAAATATATGTTAATAGATAATCATCTATAATAATAGTCAAGCTTGTAGTCACATTATGTTTTATATAGATAAATAGAGTTATATTTCAGTTAGATAGATATTCAAATCTTTCAGAGACCTTCATAATATGGCATTTGGAATGTTTAAGAACTTAGGACTTTTCATGATAATGAGACACATCTGCTCCAGGCAGCACCAATTACTTCAAGATGAAGATAGACTTCCAAGAAGCTCTTTATGGACTTGGTTAGCCATGTGGGCAAGAAACTGCTCTTGCCTGGACTGCTTGATGAACTCTACATATAGGACCCACAGAGAAATTACTGCTGAAATTGGCTATAAGTAAGATGGTCCTTTGGGGTTCCTGATTCCTGAAAAAGTCAGCTAGACATTCGGCAGGACACAAAAGAAACTGACTGACAAACTACCAATATAAGTAGAACTGTCTTTGAAATTTCCTGCTTTATGGCAAGTATGCTGGATACTAGCCTGTAGGCTGAAGATGGATGCTCCAACAGTACAAAAGGACTTTGGGTGACTGTTCAGGCAGCAAGATATTTCTGTCAATTATAGAGTTTGGAAAGTTGCTTACAATGAACTTATTGTTTATTTAGGTAATATTATATTCTTCTGGAGTCTTTGATGGAGTTTTAAAATTGATAGAAAGTATATACAGATTTGTTAATTATGATAAAAGATAAAGTAGAAATAAATATTTTAAACGTAATTCTTGCTCAATACCTGTTTTGTTATAAGTAATTTTACTATGTTAAAATTAAAACCTTTCTTTTCTTTTAAACAGAGAAAAGGATGTAATGTGGGATTCCCTTCTGTATGCTGGGAATATTATTAGTCATTAAAGAAACTGCCTTGTCCTGTTGATAGGGTTTAACTTAGGTAGGCGGGGAAAACTAAACTGAATTCTGGATGAAAGAAGGGCAGAGTCAGAGAGAAGCCAACTCCATATAGCCCTTTGGAGACAGAGGCCAAAACTTTACCCAGTAAGCCACAGCCATGTGTCAATATACATATTAATAGAAATGAGTTAAATTAATATGTAAGCGTTAGCCAATAAGAAGCTAGAGCTAATGGGTCAAGCAATGATTTAAATAATACAGTTTCTGTGTGGTTATTTCAACACTAAGCTTCCAGGAATCAACAAGAAGCTGCCTGCTGCTACAATGGAAGTCTCCCCAGTAATTTTTACAGGGAATACAAACCACTCTTATGACCAGCTCCTTGCCTAGCAGTAGATGTTAAAAATAAAATGAACTCAGGGTATTCTTTGTCTAATATTGCTTTATCCATGCTTTCCCCTCACAGTTCTTAAGAATATATATTATGGTTTCAGTTGTTTTGAGGATTTTGGGGGGGGGGGCTGGGTGGATTTCTGTGAGTGCAAATGTGTGTATCTATGTGTTTGTTGTACTTTTATTTTGTTCTTTTTTCTTTTATTTTTTTTTCTTATTCCACTGTTTTAGTCAGTGTTCTATTGTAAAGAGATATAATGACTACAACAACAACTCTTATAAAAGAAAGCATTTTCATCAGTGTGGAGAGCATGGTGGCACATAGGAAAACAATATGTTGGAGAAGTAATTGAGAGTTCTACATCCAAATTCACAGGCAGCAGGAAGAAAGAATTATACTGGGCCTGGCCTGGGCTTCTAAAACCTTAAGCCCACCCCCAGTGACATACTTCCTCCAACAAGTAGATACTTATTCCAACAAAGCCACATATCCTAATCTTTTAAAATAGCACCACTCCCTGGCAAACAAGCACTAAAATCTATGAGCCTATGGGAGTCATTATTACTCAAACCACCACATCTAGTGTGTTTGTTTTCTATTTTATCTTATTTTATTTTATTTAGGTGCTCATCTGTTTTCTAGGTATAGGGATAAAGGGTTTGAATTTGTTCACAGGGTTACTAGAAGCACTTGGGGGAGGAAAAATTGCATTCAGAACATGAAGTATGAGAAAACTCATTTTTTACAAAAGAAAGGAGAATATATTGAAAAAGCTATTTTCAATAAAAAAGAAAATTCTTGTAATAGTTAAATAATATTATTTGAAGTTAATAATCTCTCTTTTGGAATTGCCCATCTCAATTCATTAGATTTACTAAATCTTAAATAGGTATAACCAACTAAAAACAACTGGGAACATTGTGGACACTAGTTAGGATGAAGGCTGTCTTAGTCACTGTTCTATTCCTGTGAAGAGACACAATGACCAAGGCAACCCTTATCAAAAAAAAGCATTTAATTGGAGGTTTGCTTACAGTTTCAGAGGTTCAGTACATTTTCATCATGACTGGGAGCATTGCAGCACATGCAATCCTAGAGCAATATCAGAGAAAGAGACCATGGGTTTCAAAACCTCAAAGCCCATCCCACACACTTGGAAATGGCACACTTCCAACAAGATTACACCTCCAACCCTTGAAATCTTTTCAAAAAGTGCCATTTTATGGTCACTAAACATTAAAATATATAGCCTCTGGCTATCATTCTTTTCAAATTCCCACATGGACATGAGTATCCTGCCCACCACTGACTTTCCAGAAAAAGATCATCAGAGAATTCAAACTCCTCCTGTGCAAGACAGAGCTGAAAGCTATTGAGTAAACAAAGATCTCATTAGTTTCCCTGGTCTTGGAGTATTCATTTCTCAAGTCAATGCTTTTTCAAAGTATCTTGGAATTTTCTTGAGATAGAATATATATACTTTTTGTTTAAGTTTGTTATGTTTTATTATAAAGGCAAATATATACTTGCTAATAGAGCTGTGGTGGCACAACAGGAAGTCAAAGGTGTAAGACTTTTTTCTCTGGTCACTGATATCATGCCCCCTCCTTCAATATCTTCATGTCTTCTTGAGTTTTGCAGAACCTACAAACTCCTGCAAATCATAAACTATCACAAAGATATTGAGGTTTTATTCTCATAAGGCTGAATAAACTAGATATATTTAACATTTCAAACATTTGCAATAAATAATACTATTAAATTAATGTTGTGGGTTAGCTAACTAACATACGAATAGCTGTGAATTTTGCTTCATCATCCTGGATAGGCCAGTATAGTGATATAAAAGGTATTCTGAAAGTCTTCTCATGAAGGAATATCTATTTAAATTTTCACAGAAATGACAGCAATTTCAGTTTTACCAATTCTCAAATAAATTTAAATTCAATTTTTACATGAATCATTTCCAAAACAGGAAAAAGTCAAAGGAAAATTTGGAGAGAAAACAATCTGCAATTTTATCACTTACAGTGAAAATATTCCTTGTCTCCAATTTTTATGCAGATGTAAGGTAATATGACCACAGTGATAAGGTCCTCCATGGTAGCAATAAAAATGCCATGGAGTAACAGGTGTTAAGAATCAATCTTTATCATGTTCATCATAATCTGTCATGCATTGATCAGTTACACAATTAGTGGCAGAACCATGACTCTAATTATTTTTTCATGGTACCCAAGTTCATATGCACAAAGAATCTCTAGCAAGAGAACCAGAGTCAGAAGGCTAGTGTCTATCTTTTCAGCACATAATGAAAGATTTATTGACAAATCCCTGATCATGTTTTTAAGCCCTCAACAAAAGTATAAATTACAAGAGATATTTAAACCTAATTTATATTCAGTACAAATTTTACTTTATGGTTTGAGTATAAAGAAAGCAGTAATTGGATTTTGTATTAGGAATTAAATTACAAATGTAGGTTGGAACTTGTATATTATAAATTAATAATGCAGGGATGAATGTTTGGAAAAGGAAGAGAATTTCAGAAAAGTATCTATGAATCATAATGCTAGTATTTACAAAATATATAAACTACTTTTTAATAAAGTATTGTACAGACAAGCAGGGCAGTTCTTTTTTCCCTATCTGCTAGATGCTTTTATTGCTGCTACTAAATGAAGCAGCATCCAATTCATACTTCATTGCAAATAGTTGCTGTGTGGCAATAATTAGAATCCACAAACACTGAGGAGGCAAAAACTGTCAGAACCAGGCTATATCCTGAAATAAAGATTAGAATAAGAGATGAGGGAAAGGGATATCCTCTTTCATTACATGCAATTGACTAGAAAGTTTAAATTCATCTTTGAAATATTTTATGTAACAGAAATAGAAAGAATAGGATTAATGTATATGTTGGGGGACGGGTCACTTGTTTGTCCTGGCCACCCAGCCATGAAATAAACACTCGGAAAACCATATTATTTGCAATATAATATAAATTCTTCAACTCTACCAAAGAATCCAGAGGTATATAATATTACCTAAGTAAACAGTAAGTACATTGGAAGCAACTTCCAAAACTCTAAAATTGACAGAGCCATCTCACTGCCTTGACAGTCACCCAAAGCTTTTCTGTAAAATTGGGGCATTCATCTTCAGCCTAAAAGCTAGCAGACTTTGCCATGAAGCAGGAAATTTCAAAGAGAGTTTACCTATATAGGCAGTTTGTCAGTCACTTTTTTTTGTGTCCTGCAGAATGACTGGCAGACTCTTTCATGTAGCAGGAACCCTCAAAGACCATCTCACCTTTAGACATGTTCAGAAGTCATTTTTCTAGGTCCTGCATGTTCAGTTCATAGAGAAGTCCAGAAAAGAGCAGTTTCTTGCCTACATGGCTAACCAACTCCACAACAAGCCTCTTGGATGCACATCATCCTCTTGAAGCAATTGGTGCTGCCAGGAGCAGAGGTGTCTCATTATCATGAAAAGTCCTAAGTTCCTAAACATTTTAAATGCCATATTATGAAGGTCTCTGAAAGAATTGAATATCTATCTAACTGAAATATATCTCTATACATCTAGAAGGTCTAATTAACTTGAATATAAGCTTGACTATTATAGAAGAGTATCTATTAACATATCTTTCTTAATTATACATTACATTTTTAAATCATATATATATATATATATATATATCACAGTACCTTAATTAAGATCAGAAATACATATACATATAACAAAATTGACATTAAATTTGTACCAATAAACCAAGATTCAACCAATGCAAATTATTCATATCTATATTATGTTGTAGTAGGAGGAGCAGCAGGCCACTCCCTGCTGTCTGGCTCCCACACGGATAGCTTTACCCAAAATAAATTGTATTCTTTTAAACACTGATTGGCCCATTAGCTCTAGCCTCTCACTGGCCAACTCTTACATCTTGATTAACCCACCTCAAACAATCTGTGTAGCACCATGAGGTGGTGGACCACCAGGAAGGATCCTAACCTGTGTCCATCTTGGCGAAGAGAGCTATAGCGACTGCCTGACTCGGCTTTCTTTCTCCCAGAATTCTGTTTTGTCTACACCACCTAAGGGCTGGTCTATCAAAGGCCAACCAGTTTCTTTAATAATTAACCAATGAAAGCAACAGATAGATGACACTCCCACATCATCATATCCCTCATTAAATGTAAACAAACATTTATATACAATATTTGGGAATATAAGCATAGTTTTCTCCATACTGATTCCTGCTGATTGTTGGGCGTAGTAATTTTGGGGGTTGATCCGGGTGACCTTCATGGAGTCTTGTTCCATCAAACCATACCCATTTAGAAACAATCTACAGGTTCTCATCCTCTGTGGAAAAAGCAACATATTCTTAGACCAAAATTTGAAAGTCATGATATTATTATAATATTCATGCTGGTTTTGCTTAGTAGCCCACACAATGCAATGTCTCTCTGTATTTAACTCATTCACAGACAAAAAATCAAAGATAACACAATAATATACATAATCCAGACTGTCAATTTTTATTTTTACATCATTTATTTTTCTTTGCTCCTTTTTATCTATGACTATCTATACTCTGTCTCTTTAAAAACTTTACCCCTTTTTAAAGCATTAACTTTATTTTATGACTGTCTATACTCTTTTTCTTCTCTCTTCCAAGCCTACATAATTTTATCCAACACTATGACTCATCTGGATTTGTTCTTTGTTGTAATACGAGTGGCGGGCTACGTTCCTGCCGTCCCAGCTCACGGCCACCTGGCTAGCTTATGCCCTGAAATAATTACACAGAAACTGTATTCTTTTAAACACTGCTTAGCCCATTAGCTTTAGCCTCTTACTGGCTAGCTGTCACATCTTGCTTTAACCCATTTCTAATAATGTGGGTAGCCTCACGAGGTGTGGCTTACGAGGAAAAATCTTAACCTGCATCTGTCTGGAGTGGGAGAATCATGGGGACTGACTGACTCGGCTTTTTTCTCCCAGCATTGTGTTCTGTTTTCTCTGCCTACCTAATTTTCTGTCCTATCAGGCCAAGCAGTTTTTTTTTATTAGTTAACCAATGAAAGCAACAGATAAGATACAAGACCCACCTCCATCAGTTCTTATTACATATCTTTAATTTGTTATTGTCCAGGAGGGCATTTGAAAATGCTAAGCACTTCTTAAAACTTCAGCTGTACCATTACTATGGCATATATGTTACATACCGCTTGCTTGCCCAGTCCAAAACATAAGCTGAGTCATTATTATGATATATGCGGTTCTACCTGCTTGCCCACCCAGTCCAGCATGATGGAGATACTTGTGCCTTTGAGAACCATGCACACAGTCCCAATCTCAGGCACACAGACAGTCCATGTCACCATTAAGCAGCTGCAGCAGTCTGTTCACAAACCCCATCTAAATGCTATGTCCCTAAAAGAGCTAGAGGTCATGTTGGTACAAAGGCTCAGAAAGTCGGCATTTTAAAACGGTCCTGATTTTCAAATCAAGAAAACCTCTCTTAAGTGAGCTGAGGCACACCACCAGCAAACAGAAAGAAGCTGTGTTAAACTCTGTATTTTTGTGTCTAGAAGTCCTTCTCAAGCTTTCTCAGGTTTTACATAGTCCATCATGTTGGTATGCCAATTTATTGGATGGAGGTAGCTTATTGATTCCTGGCTGCCTGGCTAGTTTAGACCTGAAATAATCACACAGTAACCATATTAATTAAATCACTGATTGGCCCATTAGCTCTAGCTTCTTGTTGGCTAACTCTTACATATTAATTTAATCCGTCTCCATTAATCTGTGTATCACCATGTGGCAGTGGCTTACCAGCGAAGTTTTGGCATGACTGACTCTGGTGGAGGCTCCATGGCTTTTCTTTGACTCTGCACTTCTTTTTTCTCAGTATTCAGTCTAGCTTTCCCTACCCAACTAAGTTCTGCCTTGCTATAGGTCCAAAGCAGTTTCTTTACTCATTGATGGTAATCACAGCACAGAAAGGGGACTCCCACATCATATGTAAAATTCACTAACAGAAAGTACCCAGTGCACAACATGAGTGCACAACTGGAGACTACCCTTCTAGGGCAGAAATTAAGCAGCACCTAAATGGAGATGAAGGAGCTTGTTTGTATTAAATTTGTAACTCTTTCTAAAGAAAACCCAGGCCTTCAACAATATCTTTAGCTTTTAAAATTATATTAGCAATTGAAAATATGATGTGGTAGTACTACCTATGTTAATGTTTCAATGTTATAGGAGTTTCATTATGAGTTCTTGTAGCATCTTATTCAGCAGTAGGAGGGTGACTGCTTTGCTAAGGGTACTATTTTATCATTATTTTCAAAGATAATCAGATTGTACTAATAGTTATAATTTTCTGGTTTTTTTCTTTCTTGACAATTTTAGAAGACTGTTTTCTGTTACTATCACTACGAACATGCAATCAGTTCTCAGTGTATCTGAAAGGCTCTGATTATGTGTTTGTTATATTTTTCCAATCTTGTGATGCTTCTTTTTCTTCTTATTTCACACATGTGGACAATTATCATGAAATAAACTCTTCTGAAATAAATTTTGTCATATTAGACTCTGAAAGAGACTCTCCAACTTTATAATACACTAGATATTGATCTTTATATTACTCTATCTTTTAAACTTCTTGTCATTCAGCAAAACAGATAAAGTATATTTAACATGATAGGAATTACAATGTTGCTCCTACTTTCAATTTATGTTGTGATTTGATGGGGGAAGGTCATTGGCTAATAAAGGAACTGCCCTGGCCCATTTTATTGGTTAGGACATAGGTAGGTGGAGTAAACAGATCAGAACGCTGGGAGGAAGAGGAAGTGAGGTCAGAAACTCCACATCTCTCCTCTCGGGAGCAGACACCTCAGAGAGAGACGCCATGCCCCGCTCCCGGGCAGACACACGCCATGAAGCAAACCGCCAGGTTAGACATGCTGAACCTTTCCCGGTAAGACCGGTGCTCACCGATTATTAGAGATGGGTTGATCGGGATAACAGAATTAGCCAGTAAGGGCTAGGGCTAAAGGGCCAAGCAGTGTTTAAAAGAATACAGTGTCTGTGTAATTATTTCGGGGCATAAGCTAGCCGAGCAGGCGGCTGGGGTGCTGGGGATGCAGCCCTGCCGCCCCTATTACTACAGTGATTGTTCACACATGATATACAATGACATTTTTAAGCTTAAGATTAATTAGCTATATTAAAGACTGTTTTTATTCTAGGATTCTATACCAACCATATGAATCTGAACTGATTTTCATTATGCTTTGATAGAGTTAAACACATACACACACACACACACACACACACACACACAAGAAGGAAAGAAGTAAGGTAAAATCAAATTCAAACCAGAGGCAAGTGACACTTTGCTGCACTAGAAACCATTTGTAGGATTGTGAATCAGACCATATTACTAGAAGACTGGAAGGAGCACTGAGAAGTAGCCTCTGCATTTTCTTATCTGCTTTCTTTGTATTTTGACCTATTGATATTTAAATTACCATGTAGTTTATTTTTAGTTCTTTTAAGTTACAAAAGAGGAAGTTATATGGACAGAAACCCAGAACAAGGTTAAAAGTAAGAAATTTCTTTAGAGTTCCAGCTATGGTTGGCTGAATCCCTCAACAGTGCCAAAAATATAAAAATGTTTAACAGGTAATTGTAGCAGTTTGCTTGGAAATTATTTGAGCAAAAACAAGTGACCGGAAAAGATCAATCCTGCCATAAGATGCATTCCTGTTATACACTCTGGGTCTGCCATGTTTTGGAGTAAGAGGTAAATATTATTTTATTATATCTAAAAGGAAATCTGACTCAATAATCCAAAGAAAGCCACAATATACGTCTTTATGGTCAGCTGTTCTGTCACTAAGTTTATGAGTTTGACAAAAATCAGGCCTGGAAAAATTGTACAAATTCTCTTATATGGTATTATCTATAATTTCAAGGACAAGTATTTTAGGGGGAGGGGAAAGTAGAAGTAGGGAAGAAAGAAAATATCCTGTGAATGTTTCAAACAAATTCAGGACCATAAGAAAAGTTATAAGACATTGATAGTAATGTGTATAAAAATGAGGGCACATTTAAGGTCTGAGAAATATAGTATGTATAGATTAATGGTTATGAGTATAAATAATAATCAAAAAAATATAAAAACAAGCATTTGCATCGCTAGATAAATTAGGTTCATAAGATACCTTGGGATTGGTATTTTATGCCAATCTGAATGAACCAAGAGATAAAATACTATCTCAGATAAAATATTATCTCAGGGTAAGTCTCTGAAAGACTTTCTATAGTTCATTTTCTCTATTAGCTTTAAAATCAGTAGAAAAAAAAATTACCCTGATCCTTCCTTCCCCAAAAGACCTGAACTGACTAATACATGAATGTGGGAAGCACTCTCTCTATTTGTTTGCCTTACTATTGAACTGTGATATCATATCTCTTCTGCCCTCAGACCTGTATTTATATCATCAACTTTCTTGTCCAGTGTGCAGACAGCAGATAATGACATGGCTCAGCATCCATAATCAAATGAGCCAGTTTCTTATAAGACCCTCACAATTATGTACATCTATCAAGTATCTAGAAAATATCTATCAGATATATATGTACTCTATCCCTTATTTTAATTTGGTGAACTCTAAGTTGTACATTATGGAGAAAAGAAAATGACATTAAAGTCTAAAGAGTGTTGATACCTAGAAGGATAAAATGGTGTAGAAATCACAGAGATCTGTTGTGATGCACACCTTTAATCCCAGCACTTGGGAGGCAGAGGCAGGTAGATCTCTGTGAGTTTGAGACCAGCCTGATCTACAAGAGCCAGTTCCAGGATAGTCTCCAAAGCTACAAAGAAAGCCTGTCTCAAAAAAACCACACACATACAGACACACACACATAAAGAAATGGTTTAGAAATCCCAGTGATGGAGTTACAAGGTAAAGTAAATCACTAGTCTATGAAAACAGAAATATCCAATGGGATTTAAGGTTTAAGACAATCATAGTACCATGGAGCTAGTGATAGTTTACTTTTCTGTTGCTATTATAAAATACTCTAACAAAATTAACTTAAGTAGCAAGGGTCTATATTGATTTACTATTCCAGAGAGATAGAGTCCTCCATGGTAGAGTAGGCATGGCAGAACTCAGGAAAAGTAGTAGGAAGTTGGTTGATCCCATCTTAGCCATTCGCTAAAAAGAGACATGAGGCAACAAGAATTATAAAGTTGAACAGAATAATGTAAACACATGAGTGATATAGTCAGAATTTATACTTATATAAACAGCCTCCAACTCTAAGCTTTCAGTAACTACACAATAATGCAGTTCAGGATATTATTTAGGGCTATCAAGTTTCATGGCATATTCATGTCACCTATGGAAAAAGATAACACTCTATAAACTTTTAAAAGGGATCCTAAGAATAATTAAACATATGGTATAGCATGTTATAGAAAAATATAATATTCCCATCCATAGCCTGTAGGCAACACAAAAATTCCTCACAGGGTACATGCAATTTAATAAGGACTGATTTTTCTCCTCATGATACTTTCACAAAATTTTCATTTTAGAAAATCATAAACAAGAAGATCATTCCTGTGACATATCAATCAGCTAACCTTTAAAGCACTTGCAATAAATAAACTAGAAGACACACCTAATTGTTTCTTCTGTTATTTGGCACCTTTCTATAAATGGAAATAGACCAGTCACATCAATGATAGCAGAGTTTCATATCATGTTAAAGTCACGGTCCTATTTGAGAATCCTAAAGAATATTGATCTATTCTCTTTGAGAGAAACATGGAAAACATAGAAAAGCATTGTTTGCAATGTAACAACCACACCCCAACTCCTTTCAAGTCCACTAATGGAATTCTTGTGAGTCATCAATGGCTACTGAACATCTTTACTCCAATGGAATGGATTAGGGAATGCCTATTTTTATTATTGATGTTATTGTTGTTTTTTATTGTTTTTTTTGAGCCATATATGTTCTCTGTTCCCTCCTCTCTCCCTTTTTACCCTCTCCCATGATCCCCATACTCTCAATTTACTCAGGAGATCTTGTCTTTTTCTATTTCCCATGTAGTATGGATCCATGTATGTCTCTCTTAGGGTCTTCATTGTTGCTAGGTTCTCTGGGGTTGAAAATTGTAGGCTGGTTTTCTTTGCTTTATGTCGAAAATCCACTTACGAGTGAGTACATATAATATTTGTCTTTCTGGATCTGGATTACCTCAAGCAATATGATGTTTTATAGATCCATGTATTTGCCTGCAAATTTCAAGATGTCATTTTTTTTTTCTGTGTAGAGTACCATTGTGTAAATGAACCATACTTTCTTTATCCATTCTCCAGTCAAGAGGCATTTAGATTGCTTTCAGATTCTGGCTATAACAAATAATGCTGCTATGAAGTTGAGCACATGTCTTTGTGGTATGATTGAGCATCCCTTGGGTATATACACAAAAGTGGTATTGCTGGGTCTTGAGGTAGGTTGTTTCCTAATTTTCTGAGAAATAATCATACTAATTTCCAAAGTGGCTTTACCAGTTTTCACTCCCACCAGCAATGGAGGAGTGTTCCTTGTATCCCACATTCTCTTCAGTATAAGTTGTCATCAGTGGTTTTGGTCTTGGTCATTCTAATAGGTGTAAGATGGAATCTCAGAGTTGTTTTGATTTGCATTTCTCTGATGGCTAAGGATGTTTAGCATTTCTGATGGAGCAGGGTCATTTATCTATGTGTTACTCTCACTGGTTAATAAAGAAACTGCCTTGGCCTTATAGGTTAGAACATAGGTAGGCACAAAGACAGAACAGAATGCTGGGAAGAAGGGAAGTGACTCAGAGACCATGGAGCCAGCTGCCAGGTCAGACATGCTGAATCTTTCCCGGTAAGCTACCACCTAGTGGTGCTACACAGATTATTAGAAATGGGTTAGTCAAGATATCAGAGTTAGCCAAGAAAAGGATAGATATGATGGGCCAGACAGTGTTTAAATGAATACAGTTTGTGTTTTGTTATTTCGGGTATAAAGCTAACCATGCGGGAGCCAGGCGGGACAAAAAGCAGGCCTGCCAGCAGCTCCTCTCTACACATTTCCTTAACTGTCTTTCAGCCGTTTGAGATTCTCCTGTTGAAAGTTCTCTGTGTAGGTCTGTACCCCATTTTTTATTGGATTATTTGTTCTTTAGATGACCACTTAGTTGAGTTCTTTGAATAATTTGGAGATCAGCCCTCTGTCCCATATGGAGTTGGTGAAAATTTTTCCCCATTCTATGGGCTGCCATTTTGTCTTATTGATGATGTTCTTTGCTGTATAGAAAGTTCTCAGTTTCAGGAGGTCCCATTTATCAATTGTAGCTCTCAGTGTCTGTGCTTCTGAGGTTATATTTAGGAAGTAGTCTCTGTAACAATGTATTCAAATATACTTCCCACTTTCTCTCCTATAATATTCAGTGTAGCTCTTTGAGTGATGATTACAACTAAAAGAGCAATTGTTTGTTTTTTAACTTCCTAATTTCTGCAATCATCACTCATTATTGATGACTCCTGAAACAAATCCTCTATATACATTTTTACATTTCTCACAGAATAGTTTATTGTAATCTTGTTCTCAATTATTCCATTTCTATGTCTTGTTGTATATGAACTGGGAGAATAACATATAGAGAAAGAAAACTATGTTTAAAAAAGTTGGCTTAGCATTGTAATTAAACCTTTACATTGTTGTGCTTAAAGAAAGAACAATTTAACTATTGTAAAGTGGTCATCAAGAAGCATATGGGAGATTGAGTGGTGACTCACCAGGCAAATGTATCACCCATACAAATGTGAGTTCAGGGTTTGTATCACCACCACTGATATACATGGCAAGGAATTGTTGCAGCACATCTCTAATTCCAACATATGGAAGGTGGAGAGAGGATATCCCTAGAGCAATCTAGCTAGCTAACTACAAAGTAGGAGATGTCTGGGTTCAAGCAAGAGATCCCAGTTCACTATATAAGCTAGAGAGCAATTGACGAAGACACCAAATGTCTTATCTCTGACTTCCATTCTTGCATACCTCTGCACCCACCAACATGTGTGTCCACACATTTGAACATGTACAATGATACACATACATACATACATGCACTAAAAGAGGTTTTAATTATACCCAGTGAGCTATTTCTTTACTGGGTGGACAGCCAGCCCTTTCTATCAGAGTCAATGCTGGGTGCCTTGGAAGAGAAAGTTAAAGCACATGTTGCCTCTTCTGAAAATGAGTGACCTGTGTGCAGGCCACTGTTTTCTAGTTGATTGCCTGGCAGAGACACAGGAATGGGTACTTCCTATGGTAGAATCTAGACTGGTATCCTTGACACTGATGCTGTCCTGTGAAGGCAGAAGTATTTCAGTAACCTGAGACATTGGAATTTTACCACCTAGTTGGTTGCAATCTTAATTCATTCACCCATCAGCTGTTCCATTTCATAATTCAAATAAAGGCACGGTTTTTCAGAACCCTCTATCTGATCATTTTTATAAAACCTCGGGTTAAGAAATTGCTCTTGGCGTGGGGAGATGGCTTAGCATTCAAGAGCATTTGCCACTCTGGCTGAAGGTCTGGCTTCGGTCCTAGTTTCCACATTATGGTTCACAACTGTCTGTAACTCCAGTGCCAATAATCTGATGCCTTCTTTTGGTAACTACAGCCAGATATAGATATCTGTGATGTAGATATGCATATGTGGACAAACGTTCATATTTACAAAATAAAATCAAAGAAATCTTTTAAAAAGAAAATATCCTTGTGTTATTAAAGTGAATATCTGGTGAGGTATACTCAGTATTTAATTCAGTCTTGGGGGCTTCAACAAATGGAGGCAAAGACCTGTTTCCAATTTAGTCTATTCCACATATCTATTTCAAAGTTTGATATAAATTACCAGGTTTATAGTATATAAGCCATCAACTTAATTCTAAAAAAATGCTACTAAATATCTTCAGACTGTTCTTGTCATGGAAACATGCATCTAAAAGCATACATTATTTTCTCTTTTTTAACATCACAAACTATAGGAGGCATACTTGTTTGTTTTTGTTTTGTTCTGTTTTGATTTGATTTGATTTGTTTGGAGATGTCCCACCTTCTCACTCAGGCTGGCTTTGAACTTATAATCCAACTCTAATCCATCACCTGAAATCATCAACATATGTCACCCAGTCTGATCGCCTTATGTGAGCAATTTTGTTTTCCTTGATGTAGCACTAGTTCTTTTGTTTTAGAATTAAACTCAATGACAAGTCTAATCTTGTGAAGTGTTCTCTAGGTAGCCCTGTTAAAGAATCCTGTAGAAGGTGGGGGTCAAGAGCAAGCCTTTCACAGTTGAGCATTGAATTCTAAACAAAACGGCATGTCGCTATGTCAAGGACAGCAGTTGTACAGTGGCCCTATCTTATGAACATCCACTTCTCTTGCTAAACATTTGTCTGCTAGAAGCCAGGGTACAGAATGCAGTTTTGCATTGTCTGCATACACAGAGAACAATGCATTTTTGAAAACCCAGGGTGAAACTGACATAGTGGAGAGAAGGCAGATAGCCATCTATATTACTGTGGCAAAATTGACTTTCTGAGATCAATAAAAATTATAATAAAGCTGTGGATATTTATCCCCTTTAAAGCTTTCCATTTATCAGATATTTAAATGATGACTTTGCAATATGACTTTCACTTCATCAGCATCTCTGCGGAAATTGGAAATTATACTATGTGATACAATTAAAATGTATATCCACAACCACTCAGAATAATCATAGCTAATTAGAAATTATGAATCATTAAAATGACATGGTTTTCTGGCAGTGTGTGTGCGCGCAGCTAATTCCTGTCTCCTAACTTCCTTATCCAATCTCTGTGTAAATCGAAGCAGTACATTTGTTACACTATTCCTATTAAGCTTCTGCATTAGCTAAATTGCCATTATAACTAAGGTTTAAAGGTTATCTGGGATAGCAAAATACTCAACATAGCTAATACATATAATTAGTTGTGGTTAGTTTCCATGTTAACTTTTCCCCTGCTATTCTGTGAATTTTCAAAAATAAATAATTTACGCAGCCTTATCAGAGATGCCAGAGTGCTCCTGATGGAATTCAGAGTATCCTTATCATAATAAAATCCTAATTTCTATTTGTTCCAGTACCAACATTAATTTGGAAGTTGACTATAAAATTATCCAAATACTTGAGTAATTTTGGAACAACATTTACAGGGCTCTGTGGGGAATGCTGAAGTTTAAGAAGAGAAAGAAAGGAGGGACAGAATAAGAAATGCTGAATTAACTATGAAATTTCCTTTGAAAATTAAACATTTTACAACTTTTCACGTGCCTGTGTGTGGTGTGCACACATAGGTGTATGTTTGTATGCACAGAGACCAGAGGCTGCTGGTGTTGGGTGTCTTCAACAGTCTGCATTCTATTTAGTTAAGCAACATCTTTTTCTGAACCTAGAGCTCTCCTGGCCAGCAAGTTTCCCCAGCCAGCACACACTGCAACATCGCTTGATTCTGCTGGAATTAAGGTGGGATTATCATGCTTATCTCCCTGTTACTTTCATTCTGGAGATCTGAACTCCAGTTCTCATTCTTGCAAGGCATGTTTATGTTTTTAAACCATGCCATATTTCGATCCTTGTTCATCTTTTTTAAACAAAAAGTTCAGTATGCAAATATGATGCTTAAAATTGTTCCTAGTTACCTGCACATGACCTGTAGAAGATCAAGTCAGCCAAAATGCAAGCTCACCTGGGAGAGGTAATTTCTAGGCCTTGCCCTTTGCTGGGGAACTCCTGCCAGTAGGTGGTTGCTGGAGGAGGGAGGCGCATCCTTTGCCAAGATTCACCGGTAGAATTCCCATGCTCCAGCAGACAGCCTCATACTCATGCACAGGCTGGACTTAGCAGGGTATATTTAAAAAATTGAAATTGGGGACAGGACTTAGAGGATATGAGGAGAGTTGGAGAGTGAAAGTAGGGGCGGTACATATGCTCATAGTCCATAGCATACATAGATAAAATTCTCAAAAATAAAGAAAAATGAAAATAGTCAGGTGTAATGGCTCATGCCTTATCTTAGCAACTTGGAGGCAGAGGCAGAAAGATCTCGGAGAGTTTAAGGCCTTCTAAGGCTACACAGCAAGAACCTGTTCTAAGAAATAAAAAAAAATAATAATTCTATTACAATGAGCTAATTAAAATTTAGTTCCATTTAAAGTGTCTAAGAGCAATATCTTGAGAGATATTTCCAACTATTGTATGTTCATAATGATTTTTTAATTAATTAATTAATTAATTTATTAATTTATTTATTTATTAAGGATTTCTGCCTCCTCCCCGCAACCGCTTCCCATTTCCCTCCCCCTCCCCCTCCCCCGATCAAGTCCCCCTCCCTCATCTGCTCGAAGAGCAATCAGGGTTCCCTGACCTGTGGGAAGCCCAAGGACCGCCCACCTCTATCCAGGTCCAGTAAGGTGAGCATCCAAACTGCCTAGGCTCCCCCAAAGCCAGTACGTGCAGTAGGATCAAAAACCCACTGAGATTGTTCTTGAGTTCTCAGTATTCCTCATTGTCTGCTATGTTCAGCTAGTCCGGATTTATTTCATGCTTTTTCAGACCTAGGCCAGCTGGCCTTGGTGAGTTCCCTATATAGAACATCCCCATTGTCTCAGTGTGTGGGTGCACCCCTCGCGGTCCTGAGTTCCTTGTTAGTGCTCTCTCTCCTTCTGCTCCTGATTTGGACCTTGAGATTTCTGTCTGGTGCTCCCATGTGGGTCTCTGTCTCCTTTCATCGCCTGATGAAGGTTAATATTCATGAGGATGCCTATGTGTTTGTCTTTGGATTCACCTTCTTATTTAGCTTCTCTAGGAACATGAATTATAAGCTCAATGTCCTTTATTTGTGGCTAGAAACCAAATATGAGTGAGTACATCCCATGTTCCTCTTTTTGGGTCTGACTTACCTCACTCAGGATAGTGTTTTCTATTTCCATCCATTTGTATGCAAAATTCAAGAAGTCATAATGAATTTTCCAAGGATGAAAACAATTGGGCTAAGCTATGGGAGGAATATCAACTTCAGGTCTTTCCTTAAAATGTCAACAGATTCTACCCATCTCTTATGAGTCAGGGACAATACTCATCCAATAATTGTAGCAGACACTACATGAGGCAGAGGAAGCAAAAATAGAGACAATTCTGTAAGTGGCTTACTACCTAAGCAGGCAGCTGACAGGTTCAAAATACACAAACAATTGCTTAAGATAGCTAAGATAGCCCCATTCATGAACATGTGACAGTCACAACACAGTTTAAATAGCATCTAATCTTCAACCTGGATGGAAGAAAAACTATGATGTTTAAGGAAATGACCGATAATGAGATAGTTATTGTCTAATATATGGCTAGTGGTAATTCACATGTAGGTTGTAGTTTTCCCATTATTGTTGGGTAATTAGGTATAATTATAGTCTACTAGTTGAAGCACAATATATTTGCTAGCTGGTACAGGTTTTGTGTCGACATCAACAATGCTATGGTCATTGTGGTTTTTCACTCAGCCTCAAACTCCTTTGTGTTCTTTACTATTGTGCTGGGTGGGGCTCCAATGAGGAAAAAAATGAAGTTATTCTTTGAAGCTGGAATGTTAGGTTTTACATACCAGGTAGAAAGCAAGACAGCTGGAGGAATAAAACGTTACTCACTACTTCTTGTTTGGAATAAAAGAATCACCAGCTGACACATGATGCTGTTTCTCCACATCTTACTCAGGGTCTTCCTGGAGACTGGTTAGACACCAGTACTCACAGGGCAACTCTCTCTTCTCATATACATAATGTATGCATATGGGCTGGAAAGACCGGTTAGTCATCAATAACAATTGCTGCTCTTGTGGAGGACCCGTACTTGATTCCTAGCACCTACAACCATCAATAACTCTAGCTTCAGAAGTTCTGGTGCCTCTGTGTGCCCCAGACATGAACATGGTACACAGACATATGTGCAAACAAAAAATAAAATAAATAAATATAAAGAGTTAAAAGAAAAAGATGTGGAGTTGATAGTATACTCTAACACAAACTTCATTAGTAAAAGGAAGTAAATAGAATAGGAAAGAAACCAACCCCAAATCACACTAAGTTTGGAAGAGGTAAATCGTTAGCAACACGATTGAATTCATTGAGAGTGAAAATGCAAACCTCATATGAATGAATAACACTGGAAAGAAAGGGAGACTGCTGAAGTGCCAGGTGGAATAAGGCTGTATATTTTCAGCAAAACCAAAACCTTCCAAGCAATTGAGGGTTAAGTACAAAGTGATGGCAATTGTTTCTTCCAACATAAGAATTGGTAATCTTTCAAAATGAAAAAAATTAATTTAAAACATAACCTAAGCAAAATATCATTTCCAAAATCTGATTATTAGGTAGAATAGGTAGCACATAATTTTGTTGTGCATAATTGAGATGCTATTGGTTTACAAAGATTATTTACTTAGGAGAAAAACAGCATGAAGCATCTTGAAATTATGAAATTACCTCTTGTGCATTATCATGCATGGATTTTATTATATGCTTACATTTATAAATATGTTAGATTATATATGGAGACTATGAGCTAATATAATGAGCAAAATAATTTATCAATAATTTTCTACAATCATTGACTGAGTTCATTTTATGGGCAAACATGTACTGAGATCATTACATAAAATAGTAAATTCTGATAATCTATTAGTGGTTTCACAGAAGCCAAAGGACATCTTATTTTGGAGAAAGAAATAATAAAATCAACAGTGTCGAATGTAAGGGAGGCATATTGACAAGGGATACTTGAAAAGACAACTGATAGAATTTAGCAAGTTTGTCACTGATGGTATTTACTTGAAATTGTCATTGGGAGGACAAAGGGAGAAACATGTATCCACATTTCTCATCTGAATGGGCATAATAGAAATGAAGGTGGATATGGCAAATTATTTCAAGAATTTTAGTAATGAAAAGATGGAGCATTAAGAAATATGGGTATTTAGTTTTGCTATAAATGCATGTTTGTTAAGTAGATATTTATTTATCCCAAATGAAAACAGAAATATTGACACTAATTTAAAATATATGCTAATGATTGATACATTTTTTATTTTCAAAAATAATATTTAATTACAATTATATCTGTAATAACTGCTTCTGCAATTAAATTTTACCGTAAAATGGAAAACCATGATATCAAGACAGTAGAACTCTGTGGTTTGTGTGAGTTTCTCCAGCTGTACATACATATACACAAGAACTGTTCTGTGCTTAAATTTGACTTGTGAACTGATGATGGACAGGCACTGTCCATAAAATTCTCTAAGTATAACAGAAGAATTTTAATAAGAATTTGGAAGGTATTTATTAAGTAAAATGGTACGGTACCAGTTATAGGCAAGTATGCATGACAGTTTGTGAGAACACTAACTTACTACAGAAATTTGGTTTTCTTCTTAAAAGATGGAATCTCTGAATAGATGCAGAAATGCATATTGACAAGAGGAGAGTGAATAATCTAATTTCTATAGTCAAATGGTGGGGCACAATACACTCCTAGCACTGATGGAGGAAGGTCATTGGCTAATAAAGGAACTGCCTTGGCCCATTTTATTGGTTAGAGGATAGGTGGGAGGAGTAAACAGAACAGAACGCTGGGAGGAAGAGGAAGTGAGCTCAGACTCCAGAGCTCTCCTCTCGGGAGCAGACGCCTCAGAGAGACATCATGCCCCGCTCCCGGGCAGACACACGCCATGAAGCTCCGACCCAGGATGGACATAGGCTAGAATCCTCCCTGTAAGCGCACCTTAGGGTGCTACACACAGATGATTAGAAATGGGCTAAATTAATATGTGAGAATTAGCCTAGAAGAGAATGGGCCAAGCAGTGTTTAAAAGAATACAGTGTCCGTGTAATTATTTCGGGGCATAAGCTAGCCGTGTGGGCAGCTGGGGTGCTGGGGACATAGCCCCGCTGCCCCCTATTACTACATAGCACGAATGAGACACTGATGTACGTTAATGAACCCAGAAACACTGGTGACAAACAAAAGGCAAAATGTACTCCACAGTTAACCTTACATGCAGTTCAGAAAATGGCAACATACTTGAATAAATGTATGAACTAGAATACTAGATTTGGTAAGGACAGCAAGCAAAGCAGTGATGGCAAGAGAATATTAATGCTGTAGGAATTCCTACTGCCAGTAGTCTTTAAGTTACCCGCCCACTTGGGCGTGGCCTCTTATACTATTTATGCCAATGTAAAGCACACGTCCAGACTCTTTTCTGGTTGCAGGATTCAGTTGGTGTTCCCTGTTCCAGCAGAGGATTGTGATCTGTGAGTCTACCCCTAAATAAATAACTCTCATAACCCTCAATTATTATCAAATCTGAGCTAGTGTGCTTCTTTCTTCATATTAAATAGTGACAGGAGTGTTGATTTTGATGAGGGTGCACGTTAAGCACAAGCATACGTTTGTCAGAACACATGTCTTACACACCTTGGTATCAATACAGTGGGACAAGTATAGAGAAGTGTGTGTATAGTGTGGAAAGAGAACTCCTCATCTCCCTGTGAAATGAATCTCAGACTTGGATCTCTGTGAAATCCATCATATTAAAGCCCCTGAAGCATGCTTGTGGCACATGGTTTAAAACAATACTATCCCAGCAATCACCCAATGCATCTCAATTTCTGTCTTTCTGAACATTCCACAAACTTCCATCTTAAAAACCATTTCAGGAACCTATTTCTATTGTTATTATTTACTACGAATGACTGAGTACATAACCATAGCTTCTAGGATCTGTTTCCAACTAATTTGGGGCACTCTATCACCTAACTCCTCCAAAATGCCCTGGTAAACTGTGGTTGTCTCATTCCATCTTTTTCCTCTTCTTTTCTAAAAACAAATTTACATAAAAACATATAGATTTCCAGCTCATAAAATTATGCCTTTGGCATATTCTTTATATATACCTCATACCACTTCCAGGTCATTTTAGGCCAATGACCCAGGATATATCTTATTTTCTTTCATTTATTTTCATTATATGTTGTTCAATTTAGATTGAACATGTTGTCAATTGACCTTTATTTTCCCCCTGGCATAACTTAATTCAGAATCCTTTGTGTAGAGAGTAATAGTTCTTAGAGATTTTTTTTTACCAAAACTATCATATTTATTTGTATTGTACAAATTAAGCCCTAGATTATTTCTTTTTTAAAATTAAGAAGCAAGGATTAGAGCTATATTGTTTCATAAAGAAAAAAAGGTAATTTGACCAATAAAAATATTAAAAAATGTAGAGTATGTTGAAAGTTAAAGACAGCATTTTTTAGAAATAGAATTCAAATAAATATTAGACAGATCCCAAGAATAGCAAGAGAATTTCTATTTATTGCTGTAAATGTATACTTAGTTAGCTATAAAGAAAGAATAGCTGAAATAAAATTAGCTGAGTTGTTTGCAATAAATACTTGGGGGAGGATTTACAGATTCACCTCTCTATTAATTGTTGTAACATACACACAGCATGAGTTCTGGATTTCATTGAGGAGACTCTACAGGGATTCAGGTTGGGTTAGTAAGTGTCAGCTTCTCGGAACTCTGAAATATGCTGGAAATAATTTGTGAAGAATTTTACTGAATATGTAGTGGCTCTAATAAGATACTTTGATGAGTAAATGAATCAGAAAATTGAGGACTAAATTCTCCTTGCATTTCATAGGCTTGTGCAATGATAGTGAGGTCAAAACATTTGGATTACAACTGAAGAAGCATCAGCTCCTTTCTTAAAGACTATTTAAACCAAATCATTGTCAGGCACTAAAACAGAATTATAAATCTCACTAATTTAAATTCAACTCTTGGGTCTAGAGCTCACATTTAAGGGGAAACCATGCTACACTGTTGCACATGTTATGCAAATGTCAAGATTAATAATAATGCCCTGAGATGAATTGTTAGCTGAGAAGAAAAGCATGCCAGGTGATCATGGAACACACAAATTATTTTCAAATCTACTAAATTCATTCTAAAGGTGTCTTTTAAATATAAAAGTATGTACTTTTGGAAACAGAATGAGACTGGATTGTATGTAACACTTGATATTTAAGCATATTTCCATACTCTTTTAATCTATGGCAAAACATATGTGGATAGTGTTGACTATGATCACTTTACTGAGTCCTTTGCTTTCTTGATCATCTGATTATAAATATAAAAAATTCCAGAAAAAATATTCCATTTGTGGATACACCCATAATATAAAGAAGCAGAAAAGATATGGAATCAATATATAAATAAAATATATCTATGCATAGACTTATCTAAATATCCAAAGTGCTTAGTACTTATCATGCTCTATTCACAAAAAATAATGTGAAAAAACTAAGGGGTGACTTTGTCTCTCACACTTGAAACATGTGCTCATCATGAAATACTTTGTGAACATGTTGAAAAACTCACAAAAGGTATTTTATTATCTACCATTTAGTTCTAATGAGACTGTCTCCCCCAATTAAGAGGCAGCTCATCTTTTACTGTTTATTGTACTATCACAGCAAGTACAAAAATTATGATTGTCATATGAGTATGTGATCAACATCTTTCATTTTCTTTGCAGTTGACCTTCAAGTCTATGAAAACAATCTCTTTACTGTTTATGTCTCCAGAGCAGAAATTAGGACAAGACTATTCAGCTAAAATCCAATTTTACTATTAGGTAACTTTACTAAGCACATTCTATCTAAACATCATTCTAATTTAATAGAGTCCTGCCTTTTCATTGGCCCATTCACTTTCACAAATGACCAAATTGCTGTCAAAGTAGTGGCAAGGTGAACACTTGGCTAGAAATGTAAAATTATGGAAAGCAGAGTTACATTTGTTTTTATGTATTTGCAAATTGTCATATGGCTCTTGCAATGGTTATCTGTTGCATAATCTTTTCAGACTAGTGTATTTTGTAACTGTGAATTTTATTTTGAGAAAGGAAAAATACAATATACTACATTAAAACTTAATGGTGACGGATCAAGTTGACTTCTTGTCGGGGCTCACTATTTAATACTCTTAAGTAAAATAAAAAGTTGAGAATATTGAGAGTTCTACAAAATTTTAACTCACTGTGTTGGTTAACTTTCATGTCAACTTGTCATAAGGTAGGGTCATCTGGGAAGAAGTCCTAATGGCTAAAATATTTGCCTAAGAATGGTCTTTATGAATTCTATAAGGCATTTTCTTGATAATTGATTGATGTGGTAGGACCCAACTCACTGAGGGAAGTGCTATCCCTGGTCTGGTGGTCTTGTGTGCTGTAAAAAAAAACAGGTTGAACAAGTCATGGGGAGCAAGTCAGTAAGAATTACTTTTCCATTGCCTTTGCATCATCTCCTGCCTCCATGATCTTGTCCTGCTTGCATTACTGTTCTGACTTCCCTCAATGATGAGCCTGTAGGGTAGGTGAAATAAACCCTTTCCTTTCCAAGTTAGTTTCAGTCATAGGTTTGCTGTTCATAGAAAGTAAGAATATAAAAATATCTTCTTAAACCATCAGACCATGTCAGTTAAAATAGAAATCAGTCCACCAACCATTAAAATAGAAATCTCCAACAAACTGACTTGTAAAATTGTTAATAAATTGTATAAAACTGAGGTGTTTCCACTTTTAAAGATGAATATTTTATCAAATTCCTTTAAGACATAAAAGGCTACTCTGTCTTCTCAAATGCATTTTGACATGTTTGTTTTACTTACAAAACTTGAAACATTAGCAGAGGACAAAGACAAGAGAAAAGTGGCAGCAAACATGCAAAAGCATTCTGTTACTAAAACAAAGTCAAATACGTTTGAAAAGAAAATTAAATTTTTCCTTCACACTAAAAGTATCAATATGTTCCAGAAAATATAAATCTAGAGAGCATTAAATAAAGACTTCCAGGTGAAAACCTGAACTAATTACCGGAGAGGTATTCTTTCACTAGTAAACATGGTTACCAGTTGGGATGTCAGCAACTGTAACTAAAAGAAACTCCAGCACAAAATAGTGTTTATAAAAGTCCCTAGGTCCCCTAACAGGAAATTTAGCAGAAAGCAGATGCCTTGGGTTCTTGATTCAGTTGCTTAATGATGTCATCAGGGACTTAAACTCTTTCTATCCTTTTGTTCTATTCACATTGCTGACTGTCCCTAAAATAGGGTATATTTGGGAATCATAGGTTCTCAGCAGCAAGAGAATAAATGCAGTTGCTAACATCTGATAAAGGCAAGCCTTTCCTTTACCAAGGGAATGGATATTTCCCTAAGTCCTAAGAACCAAGATTTCAATAATCAGAAGGATGGAATATGCTTGGTGATTAAAGTAAAGCATGGTCTATCACTGAACAGAGAAAGGAGACAATTCATCATCAACCTTGGAAGAAACAAGTTGCAATAGGAGGGCAGACAGGGGGAATTTATTTGGAGAAAGCAAAAGGCAATTTCTACAACTGCAGTCTGATTCCAAATCATTTTAAGTACATCCCATACATTCTCTATCACCAACACAAGAGCTCATTTGAAGCTGGTGCTCAGCAGATTCCTTATTGTTCTGCCTGATGAGGAATTTGAAGGAGCTTATTTTTCTTACATCTCTATCTCATAGATGAGAAACAAGGAAGAATAGAACAGTGAAGAGGAAATATTAAAATTTTGGCAAAAAACTGACTTATCTTGGATTTTAAAATGGCTATGTTGGACACAATCAAAATTTAAAAAGCTTTGATTAAAAATGATGTGGTTCAGTCTTGACAAGGTATTATGAGCCATAAAACACAATTCACATAGCCAAAACTAATTTCAGTATATCAAATCCATTTCATTTGTCACATACCATAAAAGAATCCTTAGACCTAGAAAGAAAATTTAGTTTCCCCGGTCATTCTCAGCCATTCCCTACTTGTCTTTGTCTTCTTTCATCTAGCTCCCAAAAATTAGTTCAGGGCTTCTTGTTTACCAGAACAAGTTAATCTCTAAATAATAAAAATAAGAGACATGCCTGAACTAATATATTTACTCTCAGATAAGTCAAGCATGCATTAGTTGTGATGTCATACTGGAAGAAACTATATAGTTATCATACACATATCTGGTGACCACAGTTTCTTTCTGTGTGGGATGAAATCAGTCAGTAGTGATGACTGTAGAGACAGAAGGATCAGGGAGACAGTGGGGTGGACACCTCCACCGTGAAGTCTGAGGCTGCTACTAGAGCTAAGGTTCATTGAGCCTAGCCTAAAGAAAAAAAAGCAGTCTAAAGAACACTGACCCAGGTGTATGTTTCTGAATGCTACTCATGAGTGTATATTATTTGAAACACCTATAATCTTGACAAGTAGGAGGCGGGGCCGTAAGGAAAGTCATGAATGGGAGGAAAACATGGGCTACAAAGTGAACTTGTAGTCCAAGTTGAACTACAGAATGTATCTCTATCTCTAGAGGAAAAATGGACTAAAATCCATCTGTCATTGCCTAAATAAATAATTGAAGGAAAATAAATAAAATGTGCATTTACTGGCACAAAATATTTTATTTTTTTATTTAATTTTTTTGCACAAAATATTTTCTGCTACATTTCCATTTTACTTGTCTTTAAAGGAAGCAAGATGATGAGAGAGTACAGTTTTGTGTCTAGATGGTTATACAAACAACAGATTTACCCCAAAATATTGAGAAGTGCATGGAAGGATACTTAGAGAGAAAAAGAAACATTACCTGATTGTTCTTTGGGCTTTCGAGGGACGGGGACTTGATTGGGGGAGGGGGTGGCGGGGAAGAGACAGAAATCTTTAATAAATAAATAAATAAAATAAAATGTAAAAATAAAAAAATGAAGTAAGGCGCTAGAGTATACTTTTAATCTATAAAAACATGACTCCAGTAGTTATTAAAAGTAAATTAGTCCTCATAAATATAACCTAAAAGGCAATTTGAAGACAATGGGAATATATACATTAGGTCGTGCAAATGAAAGAATGAAGTATGTGAGTGAATTATTTTTCCAAATTGCTTTAAAATTAAAAGTATCCCCAATCAAAATCTCAGTGGGAAAGAAATACATCATTTTAAAGTTAATCTTCAAATGGCGTATAAAAGTGAAGAATTGTTAAAAATATTAATTATGCTAAATATAAAAATGGTAGTAGAGACACCCACACACCTTAGCACTGAACAGCAGCAAAATAGTCTGAGTCTGAGTTTCTTCTTCAGATGGACATAGAATTCCTACAGTAGACACTTCTTACAACTTTTTTAAAATCCGTTTCTCAAGACAGGGCTTTTCTGTGTAGCCCTGATTGTCCTGGAACTTACTAGATTTATTTGCCCCTACCTCCCAAGTGCTTGGATTAAAAGTGTGCACCACCACAGCCTGTCTGACACATACTATTTCTATTTTAACTGAAATATTATTACTAGACATCTAATATTATATGTGTCTTTATTTTCTAAAAGAGAAGTATCATACAGATTTAACAAATTAGAATGATGCATCTTAGTTATTCCTAACATACATTATAAATTCAATAATTTGTATCGAATTATTAAGGTACAAAATTGTGAAGATTTAAATTAACTGCTGTAGTTAGCTAATTTGTTTTATTAAATCATAGTTGTCATTTTGTAGCTGGCATTTTCCTAATCACATGTAAAAAAGAAATCATGTTTTCATATAGAAGAAGGGTATATGTTTTTCATTAAGGATGATTTCAGTTTATGAGGATTTATGTCAAAGCACATCTTTGAAGGTGAAGCTTCACATGAGAATGATTCACAGTATCTCTTCACATCTTTCCTGAGATCTTGAAAATGCCATGCTTGTTCAAGCTGTATAAATCAAAATAAATAAAAAAATGTAACATGAGGGTCCTGTTTGTTGGGGTTTTTGTCCTGCCCGGTACCCCACAGTCCACAAGCCACAAAGAAAATCACACAGAGATCTCCATAAGTTATAAAATTGATTGGCCCATTAGCTCAGGCTACATATTAGCTCTTGTAGCTTATATTAACCCACTATTTTTACCTATGCTAGCCACATTTTTCGGTACCTTTGTCAGCAGGGCAGCTCACGTCTTGCTTCTTTGGAGTCTGGGCAGGAGTGGGAGGAATCAACTTCCTCCTTCCCAGAATTTTTCTGTTCTCATTGCATCATTTCTACTTCATATCTGGTTTTTTTCGCTTATACTTCCTGCCTGGCCAATCATCGTTTATTTAAAACATGATTGGCAGAATACAGACAATTCTCCCACAAAAAAATAATGTAAAGTGGCATCATCTGCAATGAGGAAGCTCACTGGTGTCATTTAAGTCCCCCTCCTGCTTCCCATTATAATTCAGTCATCACGTACTTGTTCATTAAACAGTTTTGTAACTCAGTTTTGGGGGGACTACTTATTTCAAAGTAAATTGTATTACATAAGTACAAATAAATAATTTTGGGATTTATTTGTCAAAAAATTAAAGTCATGTAAAAACAAATGAGCAAAGAAAATGTAAGTTGACCTTATGAAGGCAAGAAATAACATGTATTGTTTTATGGGAGGAAGTTTTAAAAATACAATGATAAATCTGCCATTTTCAAAGGGGTAATAGATTAATACAATAAAATATAAGCCTCCAAAACTATAAGCAATGGGATATAAATAACTGGCAGGGAAGCTGAAATATTCATATAATTAAGGCTAATTTATTTTCCTGTCCTAATTATCTCCATTGTCTGACCTCAAGCCCTGTCAAGTTTCCTTGACAAGGTATTTCAATCCTTTCATGTTCTAAAGGCCTTCATATGCTTCCAAGACTAATAGACCATTGTCAATATAAACAACCAATGGAGTTTGCCACAACTGATGCATGTCACAGAGTTACAGAACAGAATGCCTACCACATGGAGGACTTTCAAAGGCAGCAAACTGAATCCATGCTGGAGCTAAATAGTCCCTGGGTTTCATTGCAAAGTCCCAAGAGAAGAGTATGTCCCAAAGAGAAATAGCAGAGTCCTAGAAAAGGATTCAGAATAGGATCCAAGTTCACCAGAGACCACCCACATGTATCTGTCCCAACACATGAAACTGAAGAACAAGAAGAAAGCCTGGACTCAGGACAATAGTGCAGAATTGCCAGAGCTTTTAGAACTGTAATAGCCATGGTAAAGTATATAAATAGACACTGAGACATAGCACTGGGTAGAAATTAGTGTGGCCAAATGGATGTAGTAATATTTCTCCTTTTTTGTTTTATTTCATTAAAAGTAGATGATTATTTTCTGTTTGATCAATTACCAACTCCTTAATGGTCTGCTAACCAGTTTCTTGCATTCCTCAAATCTAGAAAATTTAACTGATACTCAGTAGAATTGTATTTAAGGAACAAAAATGAAAGCTCCTTACTCCCTGTCCTAAAACTATGTATTGTCATCTCATTACTGTTTGGACAGAAACTAAATGCTTCATTATTATTTGTTTTGTTTCTGAGTATGGAGAGTTGGACTAAGGAATTGAAAATGCTAAGCACATACCCTTCCACTGAGCCAAACCTTCAGTTCATTTGAGACTTAGTTCCTCACAGTTTCACATTCTGAACTGAACCTCACTGTTTCGCCCTTGGCATTATTTACTCTGTGCTCAGAACACCTGCCACCATCCCCTGACCATAGCCATTCTTAATCAATGGATTAGATTAGCTCTTACTAGCTTCATTCACCTTTTCTCCTCTTATTTCCACATGGATTTGTATACAATGATTGATATTTCTAGAACTAAAGTGAGCCTTCCTTTCCTTCACAAATTTGCTGAAATGACACTTGAAATACAGTAAAGTTTAAATGTATCATCCACCTCAAAGGAGACAAGAAAACCTCTAGGGATCAGCACTGAAGAAGAAAATATAAAAGGCACAGGACCAACAGAAAGCCACATTTGGGATCGGACAGCTCATCACTGGTCTCTAATGCCAACTAAATAAGTGGAGCTAAACTTCATCTCTATTCATAAATACTAAAAGGGCAAAAGCTGAACCAATTCAAGAAAAGTTCAGAAAAGTAATGGGCAAATGTCCATACCTCCCTGGTTCCTGGGAAAGAAATAAAAAAAAATCTTCTCATAAAAATAAAAATTCAGAACTCTTTTATGCTTTAAGTAGTGAAGCTACATTTTAATTTCTAGCGTGATACTGTAGTTCTGTGCTAGAAGAATTAGCGTAGCAACTGATATAGGAACTCTTGTGCCACAGCAGAAGGCAAGAAACTTGCAGATTCAGAATGAAGGTGCCTCCTATAAAATAATTACAACCCGGTATGGTGTAGTTTACATAGATCTTCGACTGAATTTTGCCTCTCTATTATCTGACCCTCATGTGTTTGTCTCACTTTCAGGACAAATACTCCTGGTAATTATTTTTACTATTTTCACATTCAAAATTTCTTGGTCTACTACAGATACCAGACACACAAACATAGGTTGTCTGAGGACATACATACAACAGTCATATACACAAAGAAACTACCAGATAAGTTCACTGGCCACAAGGTCCTTCATACTAGCTCTACTCCCTTGCGGTTACAAAGGAGACAGGGGACAGATTCTCCAGTGAGTGGGTTTTGATGGCTCAAGGAAGATATTGGAGGAGACAGGAGAGAAATAGTTCTGGGTTTATGCCTCTATCAACGAAGTCTTCCAAAATTCTGTGTTGTCTTATTGAGACGGTATACATGCCTGAGCATCTTTGTTGCAAAGTCACAGATAGATCGCTAATTCCTTCTTCCATTTGCTCCTATCTTTCCTCTTAATTCATAATCATTTTCCTTCAGTCTACCTTAACTACATGTTTGTTTCTTTATGAACATATTTAAGGTTTTATCACCAATGATTCTCTCCTAGAGAATTTGGGTTGGTTGAGATATATCATAAGTAAGTTGTTTTTACCAAAAACAGAAAGGAAAAAGAAAAGGAAGTGTATAAGAGAACATATTGAACAATTTTCACAAAAAAATATAATAGTTGCAGGTATAAAATGAAGAAAATGAACCAAATGGCTCTCTTTAAGAGGAAATGTTTTTCCTTCCTTCATGTGTGTCTAGGTCAAGTTGGTTGGGAAAGACTTTCTCTGATGAGCTACCTTGCCATTCGATAAATGAAAATCTGAAAGCATATACAAGAATAAATTGGGCAAAAACAGTAGGTACTTTGGAAGGAGTTCTGAGGGAACACATCAGGGATGGAAAAGACAGAAAACAGATACAAAATCTTGGGATCAGAATCAAAAGCAGCAAAATGAACCTCTAGTTCTGAAATAAGAAAACAAAAACACAGGGAGAAAAAATCAAACTGAAAATTTGGTGATGGCCAACTGTGCCTCAGAGCTGAAAAAGCCATTGTTCTTCAGAGATAGAAGGCCAACCAATACCAGTGCCTGACAGCTGAGGATAAATCCTCATCACCATGACTTCCAAGACAATGAAAGAATCTCCAAGTTAAGCAGGACAATTGGGGCAAAGGACAACTGTTAAAATAGCAGAAAACAAACATATTAAGACTGACAGGACCAACAGGGGAAATGTCTTTATTGAGAGAGAACCCAACCAATCACAAAGTAAATGCTCATAGGTGCCTGCCTAAGGGCCACAATCCTGTACAATAAAAGAACTTCTGGAGGCATCACACTCCCTGACTTCAAACTCTGTTATAGAGCTACAGTACTGAAAACAGCCTGGTATTGGCATAAGAAAGGAAAGGAGTACCAATGAAACAAAATCATAGATCCAGATATTATTCCACACACCTTTGAACTCCTGATTTTTGACAAAGAAGCAAAATATCAAATGGAAAAAAAGAAAGCATATTTAACAAAGGGTGCTGGCATAACTGGATAGCAACATGTAGAAGACTGAAAATAGATCCATACCTATCACCATGCACAAAACTCAAGTCAAAATGGATCAAAGGTCTCAACATAAAGCCAGACACACTGAGCCTTAAAGAAGAGAAAGTGGTAAGTAAACTTAAATGCATTGGCACAGGAGACTGCTTCCTAAATATAATCCTAGCACCACAGACACTGAGAGAAACAATTAATAAATGGGACGTCCTGAAACTGAAAAGCTTTTGTAAAGCGAAGGACATGGTCAACAAGACAAAACAACAGTCTACAGAATGGGAAAAGATTTTCACTAAACTCACATCAGACAGAGGTCTGATCTCCAAAATATATAAAAACTCAAGAAATTGGTCATCAAGAGAACAAATAATCCAATTTTTAAAAATGGTGTACAGACCAAAACAGAGAACTCCCAACAGAGGAATCTAAAATAGCTGAAAGACACTTAAGAAAATGTTCAAAATCTGTAGTCATCAGAGACAAGCAAATCAAAACAAATCTGAGATTCCATCTTACACCTGTAACAATGTCCAAAATCAAAAACACTGATGACAATTTATGCTGGAGAGGTTGTGGGGTAAAGGGAACACTTCTGCATTGCTGGTGGGAATCAAGATGGTACACCCATTTTAGATATCAGTATGACAATTTCTCAGAAAATTAGGAAACAACCTTCCTCAAGACCCAGCAAGGCCACTTTTGGGTATATATCCAAAGGATATTCAATCATGCCACAAGGACATGTGCCAAGTATGTTCATAGCAGCATTGTTTGTCATAGCCAGAAACTGGAAACAATATAAATGCCCCTTGACTAAAGAATGAATAAGGAAAATGTGGTACATTTACACAATGGAGTACTACACAGAAGAAAAAAATAAAAGCATCATGAATTTTGCAGGAAAATAGATGGAGTTAGAAAACATCATTTTGGGTGAGGTAACCCAGACACAGAAATACAAGTATCACATGTGCTCACTCATAAGTGGTTTTTAAACATAAAGCAAAGAAAAACAGCCCACAAATCACAATCCCAGAGAACTTAGGCAACAATAAGGACCCTAAGAGGGTCATACATAGATTTAATTTACATGGAAAGTAGAAAAAGAAAGATTTTCTGAGTAAATTGGGAGCATGGGGACCTTGGTGGAGGGTTGAAGGGAAGGGAGAATCAGGGAGGGGAGCAGAGAAAAATGTAGAGCTCAATAAAAATCCATAAAAAAATGAAAAGAAAAGAAAGACAACATCCACTTTACCTACTTCTATTGATTTTGATTTAATATCTCTAAATTCTGTTATCAACTATAAAATATCCATGATTATTATATAAAATATATAATATATTAGGTATATATATATAAGACGTGTGTGTGTGTGTGTATGTGTGTGTGTGTGTGTGTGTGTGTGTGTGTGCCTTCAGGGATATTAAAGGCATTTCCATTCATCCTTTCTGGTACAGCATCTCTATTAACAAGTTATGATGGAGTCATAAAATAGAAAAGTGTTTGCCAAGAAATTTGTGAGTGTGAGGTTAGATTTGAATGGTTATGAGTTATAAATAATAAAGTTGACAGTGGTTTTCTTGGACTTTAAGAGTAATTGCAGTTTAAATAAATAAAATTAACATAAAAGATGACTAGAATACTTATTATAAATTCTGACACACAGGAGATGAACTGTGCATTTTATAAGTGTAAGCACAAGCAAAAATAATAAAAATATGAGTAATACCTCTTTCTAAAATAATGTCAATTTATGAGACAGTTTAAGAAATCACTGCCAAACAATAGGACGCAAAAATAGGGGGGAAGGGAAGAAGTTTAGAAGCACAGTAAAATTTCAAGTTCTCATGAAGTATGGTGGTTATCAGTAATCGCAGCTGATGGAAGTAAGTTGTGCACACCTGATAAAACATTCAATTTTCCCATCGAGAGAAAATTCAAACCGAGGTATTGTACACACCATACACAAAAGGCTTACTTAAAGCATACAGAATGAGAAGAAAGTTCAGAATAAAAGTTTAGCATAGAATATTAAATATAATTAATTATATTAAAATGGTATGGAATATTAAAATCAAACACCATGTGTTAGAAGAAAGTACACCATTGTCAGAGTATAATCTTTAAATAAAAAAAAAAGATTCTTCACTGAGTACACTAACTTAATTGTGAACCATATATACAACAAACATTAAATTATGTCATGTGTTATTTGAGTCCTCTGAAAATCTGGCTCCAGAAGCATATCTCCCCACCTCATCATGTCAGACTCAGACATGTTAATCTCAAAGTGCCCTCCCAGAATCCTTGTCAAGCTGGTCCCCTTTACTCTGTGACAATGAAGAAGAACAGCAAAGCAATCCTTAAGTAAACCATCATGTCCTTGAGAGCAGCTAGAAAGTGAATCATTTCCAACAGATGTTACTATTGTTTATCCCAATATCGAAAGTGCCTGATGTAGGAAAGTGAAGCCAAAAGTTTAGCCATGGGCAGTTCATCCAGAAAGCTTCTGCTCCCAAGCCAAGCTGCTGGCTATTCTTAAGCCCCTTGTTTGATACGATAACATTCCTGCTGATATTTGTTCTTTCACTTAGCAGTCTTGCCCTAAGGACAATCTGGCCTGCCTGGGACTCCACTTGGATCTCCAATGACTCCCCCAACAGTGATTCCCCAGCCAATTGCTGCTGAGTGTTTTTAGAACCAGATTTGATGATGTTCTAGTATTTATCAGATAGATTTTTCTATCTTTCACTTACTGTTCATCCTTCTGCTTTTGTTCACTACTTACGCAAAATGGAAAGTGTGGCTAACACATATTATGAGTCATATAGAACAAATTTACATAATTATTTATACATAATATAAATGATAATAATACATATTTACATATTATTCTTTCCCAAATGATATAAATATATAATGAAAATACACAATATGCATAACAAATCCTTAAACAAAGGCAAATCATTCATCCTAACTATGATCGAAATAATTATAAATTGTCTCCATAAAAGGCTCAGAATGAACCGATTGTGTGAAGGGTGTGACAGAAGTCAACGGTAATGCAAAGGAAAAGAAGACACCATGAACCAGAGGACAGACCCTGAGCAGCCACAGTGTTATGGGGGAGAGCTGCATTAAGAGCTGAAGGCAGAAGGTTGAGCCATTTGTATTCTACTTGTTCGAATTCACGCTAATTAAAAAGGAAACAAAATGAGCTATGTAAATAGCTAGTGAACTGTATTTTATTAAAGTTAGTTACCAACAGAGTATTATTAAAATGCCTGTCCATATATTACAAGGTGATATATGCATTAATAATGGAATGATTGTTTTTTTCCAGTTTTGAATATTAGCATACAAAATTTTAAGAGAAAAAGCAAGCATTTCCTATATGTACGAAAAACAAGGGATCATGCTGAGTAAAACTAAAACAGAAAGCTTACTGTTATAAAAACATGTGACTGTTTCTCACAGTTTTATCTGAATAACTTTTCAGTTTACAGTGTTTTAATCAGTACTGCACCTTTGAAAATAAATTTGGGTATTCATACTTGTTTTGAGCAGGCACGTAATGCAGACCTAATTACTTAGCTATCGCTGAATGGCTGACTTCCCCCATTAAAGTACACACACACACTACTCACTTTAAACCTTCACAATATATCAATAAGTAGAAAGTTATGAAAAAATTAAGACCATTAACTGAATCATCCTAGCAAAAAGAGTTGCTTTTACCCTTGAATACTTGATCAATAAAACATTATTTTCTGGAACTTGTTATGATTTGGGAAAGCTAGGTTAAAGATTGCCTCTTTTTAGTCAATGAAGAATAGTGTTTGTATGCAAATTAATAATGTAAACAAGCTCCTCTTGGTCTGCATAATGATCCAGTGCAAATAACTTCTCAGTTGCCAGACTAATTAGGAGAATATTTGGGAGAAAATTAAAGGCTATGCTATATAATATATTCCATACTAATTATATATGAACATGATAATATTAAATATATAAGAAATAATGATGTAATTCTCTTAAGGCTCTAAACGTAAGAAAGTGCTTTGAAATAATATGGGCACATGCAATGATTTTCAGAATGGGGGGAATGTGCGCGCGCACACACACAATTGTAATTGAAATTGCAACTAAATGTTTTCAATATGGGAAAGGGAAAAATTAACAGTGAAAACTAAACTATCTTCCTACAAATGGAAGACATTTGCCAAGTCTTCATCTGATAGCTCATATGTAGAATGTAAAAGGAAACTAAAAACATAACAAAAAAAAAACACAGTCCAATTTATAAATGGGCAACTGTTCTAAACAGGTATTGCTCAGGGAAAACATAGAATTGACTAATAAAAATACTATTTTAATAATGCTCAATATTATTAGCCAAAGAAATTATAATATGATTTCATTTTTATTTAGTTATAATGACTATTACAGGTATGGATATGTATATGCATATACATTTAAAATGCTGGCAAGGACCAGGGCATAGTTTAGTCGGTAAAACTTGCTAGATAAGCATGAAGACTGAAATTCAGATCTCCAGAATCCACAACATTGCCAGAAAATGTGAGGGTCACCTGTAATTCTATACTTGGAAGGTTGAGCCTGATTGCCCAGAGCAAGTGGATAGCTATACTTCTTTTAGGTATGAGCTTGTGTTCAACTGAGAAATCGAGCATCATTAAGTAACTGAATAATATGGATAATGAAATACATGAAAACTAGAATCAACTTCTGACTTCCACCCATATGCGTACACATTCACACAAACATGCAGCCTCATATATGGGAACACATATATACATAGTATACACATCTCCATGTTAAATATATGTCCGTAAACAAAGGGAGAATAAGGAAAGTCATTGGTGTGTAAATTATTTCAGCCATGACTGAGATATAGAGGTTCCCCCCAACCAGAAACCTGTGCTATCATCCTACCCTATTCCTGGCATATTCCAAAGGATGTTAAATAAACATTCCAAAGACAAGCCTTCATTAATGACCATGTTTATACATTGCTATTCACAGTACCTGAGTTATTGGATCCACCTAGGTCATCAATAATAAAAGAATGGGCAGATGGCTCAGGCAGCAGCAGACTGCTCAGGCAGTGGCAGGCTGCAGATGGCGGGGACCAGGGGACCGGCGGGGACCGGCACTGTGGCAGATGCAGGCGGCAGGGACCGGCATGCAACACCTAGAGCAGATTGCCCCCCTACAATTAAATCAAAGAGGCAGACCTTTGGTTGGTGAAGTCCCTGGCAAAGGAGGAGCCGGGTCCTGTTCCTGAAGACCCTTCTGAGGGGTGAGAGGGATCTTGGGCCCCTGGCAGGAGCCAGGAAACAGAGCTTTGTAAGAGGAGCCCCTGGCCAGCAGGGAAACCAGATCCGGTTTTAAAAGACACATTAGGTAGCATCGATAGGAGGAGATGGGCAGGCGCCAAGGCAAGAATTCACCCAATAATCTGAAAAACAACATGAAAACACCAGAACCCAATGATCTTACAACAGAAGGACTTGAACACCCTAACACAGAAGAAGTGGAAAAAATTGACTTTATGAAAGCAATGTCCCTTAAACAACATGTGAAAAATGCCCTTATAGAAATGGATGAGAAGTATTACCAAAAGTTTGAAGAAATGAGTAAATACATACATGATACCTTGGGAAACCAAGAAAAAACGATCAAGCAGGTAATGGAAACAGTTCAAGAATTGAAAACTGAAATGGAAGCAAGGAAGAAAACACAAACTGAGGACCAGCTGGATATGGAAAATCTAGGTCAATGAGCAGAGCCTACAGAAACAAGCATAATCAATAGAATACAAGAAATAGAAGAAAGAATCTCAGATTCTGAGGACACCATAGAGAAAATAAACTCACTGATCAAAGAAAACAGCAAAGCCAACAAATTCTCAGCACAAAACATTCAGGAAATATGGGACACAATAAAAAGACCAAACCTAAGAATAATAGGAATAGAAAAAGGAGAAGAGTCACAGCTCAAAGGCCCAGAAGATATTTTTAACAAAATTATGAAAGAAAACTTCCCCAACATAAAGAAAGATATTCCTTTGAATATTCAAGAAGCATACAGACTGGATCAAAGAAAAACATCCCCTTGCCATATAATAATCAAAACACAAAATATACAAGTTAAAGAAAGAATATTAAGAGCTGCAAAGGAAAAAGGCCAAGTAACTTATAAAGGTAAACCGATCAGAATTACTCCTGACTTCTCTATGGAAACCATGAAAGCCAGAAGGTCCTGGATAGAGGTACTTTAGAAACTAAGAGACCATGGATGCAAAACCAAACTACTATACCCAGCCAAGCTATTGTTCACTATCAATGGAGAAAACAAGAAATTCCAGGATAAGAACAAATTTAAACAATATGTAGCCACAAATAGAGCCCTACAGAAAGTAATAGAAGGAAAATCTGAAGCCAAGGAATCCAACATTGCCAACACTGCCTACAATAACTGGGGCATATAGCAACCCTTCACTAGCACAACTCAAAGAAGGGAGACACACAAACTCTACTTCCAAAAACAATAAGAATAACTGGAGTAAACAACCACTGGTCATTAATATCACTTAATATTAATGGTATCAATTCACCTATAAAAAGGCACAGGCTAAGAGATTGGATACGAAAACAGGATCCAACATTCTGCTGTTTGCAAGAAACACATCTCAACCACGAAGACAGGCATCTACTCAGAGTAAAGGGTTGGGAAAAGGTCTTTCAAGCAAATGGTCTTAAGAAAAAAGCTGGTGTGGCCATACTAATTTCTAACAAAACTGACTTCAAACTAAAATCAATCAGAAAAGATCAAGATGGACACTTTATACTCATAACAGGAACAATTCATCAGGATGACATCTCAATCCTGAATATCTATGCCCCTAATATAAAAACACCCACTTATGTAAAAGAAATATTACTAGAACTCAAGGCAGACGTCAAACCACACACACTAGTAGTAGGAGACTTCAATACACCTCTCTCACCAATGGACAGGTCAATCAGACAGAAACCTAATAGGGAATTAAGAGAATTATTGGAGGTAATGAAGCAAATGGACTTAACAGACATCTATAGAACACTCCACCCAAATAGGAAAGAATATACCTTCTTCTCTGCAGCTCATGGAACCTTCTCGAAAATCGACCATATTCTCGGAAACAAAGGAAACCTCCACAGATACAAAAAAAATATCAGTGTCCACCTGTGTCTTATCAGATCACCACGGATTAAAGTGTGATCTGATAAGATCACAGCACAGCACACCTGAAAGCTTTAGAAAAAAAAGAAGCAGACACGCCCGGGAGGAGTAGAAGACGGGAAATAATCAAACTGAGGGCAGAAATCAACAAAATAGAAACACAGAAAATAGTCCAAAGAATCAATGAAACAAAAAGTTGGTTCTTGGAGAAAATCAACAAGATCAACAAATCCCCAACCAAACTAATTCAACAACAGAGAGAGAACACACAAATAAATAAGATCAGAAATGAAAAGGGGGACATAACCACAGACACAGAGGAAATTCAGAGAATCATTAGATCTTACTACAAAAGCCTATATGCCACAAAACTGGAAAATGCAAAAGAAATGGACATTTTTTTTAGATAAGTACCATATACCAAAGCTAAACCAAGACCAGGTGAATGATCTAAATAGACCTGTTAGTTGCAAAGAACTAGAAACTGTTATCAAAAATCTCCCTTCCAAAAAAGCCCAGGACCAGATGGTTTCAATGCAGAATTCTACCAGAACTTCCAAGAAGATCTAATACCTGTACTCCTTAATGTATTTCACAATATAGAAACAGAAGAGTCATTGCCAAATTCCTTTTATGAAGCTACAGTTACCGTGATACCAAAACCACACAAAGACTCAACCAAGAAAGAGAATTACAGGCCTATCTCACTCATAAATATCGACACAAAAATTCTCAATAAAATACTGACAAACTGAATCCAAGAACACATTAGGAAAATTATCCATTATGATCAAGTAGGTTTTATCCCAGAGATGCAGGGCTGGTTCAACATACGTAAATCTATCAATGTAATCCACCATATAAATAAACTGAAAGAAAAAAAAAACATATGATCATTTCATTAGATGCTGAAAAAGCATTCGACAAAATTCAACACCCCTTTATGATAAAGGTCTTGGAGAGATTAGGGATACAAGGGTCATACCTAAATATAATAAAAGCTATATACAGCAAGCCGACAGCTAACATTAAATTAAACGGAGAAAAACTCAAAACCATCCCACTAAGATAAGGAACACGAAAGGATGTCCACTCTCTCCATACCTCTTCAATATAGTTCTTGAAGTTCTAGCAATAGCAATAAGACAACATAAGAGGATCAAGGGGATTCGTATTGGAAAGGAAGAAGTTAAGCTTTCGTTATTTACTGATGATATGAAAGTATACATAAGTGACCCCAAAAACTCTACCAAAGAACTCCT
The DNA here is from genome assembly GCF_018167655.1 of Microtus oregoni. NCBI lineage: Eukaryota > Metazoa > Chordata > Mammalia > Rodentia > Cricetidae > Microtus > Microtus oregoni. The sequence goes on from NW_024543089.1 coordinate 16,020,232, forward strand.
ACAGCTGATAAACAACTTTAGTAATGTGGCAGGATACAAGATCAACTCCAAAAAATCAGTGGCCTTCCTATACACTAAGGATAAGGAAACAGAGAGGGAAATCAGAGAAGCATCACCTTTCACGATAGCCACAAATAGCATAAAATATCTTGGGGTAACTCTGACCAAGGAAGTGAAAGATCTATATGACAAGAACTTTAAGTCTTTGAAGAAAGAAACTGAAGAGGACAGCAGAAAATGGAAGGATCTCCTCTGCTCTTGGATTGGGAGGATCAACCTAGTAAAAATGGCAATTCTACCAAAAGCAATCTATAGATTCAATGCAATCCCCACCAAAATCCCATCAAAATTCTTCACAGATCTGGAGAGGACAACAATCAACTTTATATGGAAAAACAAAAAACACAGGATAGCCAAAACAATCTTATACAATAAAGGATCGTATGGAGGCATTACCATCCCTGACTTCAAACTCTACTACAGAGCTACAGTATTGAAAACAGCTTGGTATTGGCATAAAAACAGAGAAGTCGACCAATGGAATCGAATAGAAGATCCTGACATTAACCCACAAACCTATGAACACCTGATTTTCGATAAAGGAGCTAAAAATATATAATGGAAAAAAGAGAGCATCTTCAACAAATTGTGCTGGCAAAACTGGATGTCAACCTGTAGAAGAATAAAAATAGACCCATATCTATCACCATGCACAAAACTCAAGTCCAAATGGATTAAAGACCTCAATATCAGTCCGAACACAATGAACCAGATAGAAGAGAAAGTGGGAAGTACTCTACAACACATGGGCACAGGAGACCACTTCCTACGTATAACCCCAGCAGCACAGACATTAAGGACCTCATTGAACAAATGGGACCTCCTGAGACTGAGGAGCTTCTATAAAACAAAGGACACTGTCACTAAGACACAAAGGCAACCCACAGACTGGGAGAAGATCTTCACCAACCCCGCAACTGACAAAGGTCTGATCTCCAAAATATATAAAGAACTCAAGAAACTAGACCGTAAAAGGCTAATCAACCCAATTATAAAATGGGGCACTGAGCTGAACAGAGAATTCTCAACAGAAGAAGTTCAAATGGCCAAAAGACACTTAAGGTCATGCTCAACTTCCTTAGCGATCAGGGAAATGCAAATCAAGACAACTTTAGGATACCATCTTACACCTGTCAGAATGGCTAAAATCAAAAACACCAATGATAGCCTTTGCTGGAGAGGTTGTGGAGAAAGGGGTACACTCATCCATTGCTGGTGGGAATGCGAACTTGTGCAACCACTTTGGAAAGCATTGTGGCAGTTTCTCAGGAAATTCGAGATCAACCTTCCCCTGGACCCAGCAATACCACTCTTGGGAATATACCCAAGAGAGGCCTTATCATACAACAAAAGTATATGCTCTACTATGTTCATAGCAGCATTGTTTGTAATAGCCAGAACCTGGAAACAACCTAGATGCCCTTCAATGGAAGAATGGATGAAGAAAGTATGGAATATATACATATCAGAGTACTACTCAGCAGTAAAAAAAAAAAGGACTTCTTGAATTTTGCAGGCAAATTGATGGAAATAAAAAACACTATCCTGAGTGAGGTAAGCCAGACCCAAAGAGGAACATGGGATGTACTCACTCACATTTGGTTTCTAGCCATAAACAAAGGACATTGAGCCTATAATTAGTGATCCTAGAGAAGCTAAATAAGGAGACCCCCAAAGAAAAACATATAGGCATCCTCCTGAATATTAACCTTCATCAGGCTATGAAAGGAGACAGAGACAGAGACCCACATTGGAGCACCCGACTGAAATCTCAAGGTCCAAATCAGGAGCAGAAGGAGAGAGAGCACGAACAAGGAACTCAGGACCGCGAGGGGTGCACCCACACACTGAGACAATGGGGATGTTCTATATAGGGAACTCACCAAGGCCAGCTGGCCTGGGTCTGAAAAAGCCTGGGATAAAACCCGACTCGCTGAACATAGTGGACAATGAGGACTACTGAGAACTCAAGAACAATGGCAATGGGTTTTTGATCCTACTGCACGTATTGGCTTTGTGGGAGTCTAGGCAGTTTGGATGCTCACCTTAACTAGACCTGGATGGAGGTAGGTGGTCCTTGGACTTCCCACAGGGCAGGGAACCCTGATTGCTCTTTGGGCTGAGGAGGGAGGGGGACTTGATTGGGGGAGAGGGAGGGAAATGGGAGGCGGTGGCGGGGAAGAGACAGAAATCTTTAATAAATAAATAAATAAATAAATAAATAAATGAATGCATTTGAAAGTTTTATATATGTATGGCGTATTTCTTGGTCATGAAATAGAGAATTTTTATCCTTTGTGATCAATGTACGAAACTGGAGGACTCTTTACTTAAGGTGAGCTAGACACTCTATGTTTGGAAGCTGACAAGAATTAACCTTATAATGAATTGGGTTAGTATCCAGGCATCTGCACCGACCTGCCCTTGAGGTCCTTACAGGATACATCCTCCACTGAAGCCGCTAAGAGCACCTTCTGTGCACATTCTCTAAATTCCCTTTTAAAAGGTGGGTGCTGCCCACCCACAGTCTCTCCTTTTCTCGCTCTCTTTCGGCTTCGGTGTCTCTCCCTCCCACCCACCGACCCACCTACCCTTCTCTCTCTCTCTCTCTCTCTCTCTCTCTCTCTCTCTCTCTCTCTCCCTGGCCAGGTCTCCCTTCTTTAGTCTTCACCTTTTTCCTATCATTTTCCCCCAATTAAAAACCTCTCCACCTAAGCTCTCTTGCATGGCATCTTTCTCTCATGTGCCACTTTTTAAATTTACAACAGCTTGGTTTGTTGTTCAAGAGAAGCTTCTATTTGAGCCATCCACACACATATATTGATGAAAATATAACACTATACAAATATGTATTAATATATACAGTGGAAACATACTGGAAAATAAAAATCAGTCACTTCAGTATTTTTAACAAATCAAAATATGCTACAATTGTTGCAGTTTTGAAAGCGAACTGATGCAGTATTGAAAAAAAAACTACCAAATGTTTTAATCTCATAGAATAGGAAGCACTATTTTCCACATTATTCTATGAACTTAAAACATTTTTGATTAGTTTCCCTTTATTTTTTTTTTAAAAAGCAAAACTGTGTTCATGACTGCATTGCTCACCCTTTCACAATTTGAAATGTTTTTACAGAATTTGGATGAAAGCACAATAACTTCAAGAAAGTTCTAGAGCAGCAAATCAGGAGGTCAAGGTGACTGGTATAAGCATGGTGGGAACTGGAGAAGAAGAAAGGAGACAAGGGCTTTATTTGTAAAGAACTCTGAAGCCTCTCTGAAAGTAAAATTGAAGAGAGCTTTAGCATTGATCTTGCCTAGACTTGACTTGGAACTACAAGTTGTGACCATCATGACGAGGCGTGGGAGTTTAATGCCTTGGCTCGGAAAAGAATTCAATGAGCAGAAAGGCTCAGGGAGTGGCCGCCGAATTTAGAATGTAAGGAATAATTTTATATGAGAAATCTTTCATCTTTCTAGTCCGGTGTGAAGAAACTGGTTGGCAAGATTCTCCAAATCAGAAGTCATAAGAATCTGAAAAAAAACTAGTGAGTATAAATTTCTATTTTATTTACAAAGCAAGGAATGTCTGTTGCCCTTACAGCAAGCCCAGGCATTGACACATGAGTGGTAATGAGACCTTTCATTGTTTCCAGGGGAGTCACACAATTAATGATGAAAATTATCAGATTTTATCAGTCATTAGAAAAGCAGTGATTCTTCTGTGCAGGCAAGTAGCCCAGGTTTGGGACATACTATGGGAAACTAAAGCAAGTCCAGAGAGTTTGGTGATGACACAGTGGAAAATACTGATACGTATAGGAAAATACCAAAGGCTGCTAAATAGAACCAGCCAGGCGCACAAATGCCTGCCAAGGAAGGGAGAGAACTGTGCAAGGACAGAATCCTAACAGTTATGCCTGGCACCCCAGAGTTGGTGTGTCCCTCCTTGTTATTCTTGCTGTGAACCTTTGTTCCCACTACCTTGCTGCTTGGCTAGTACAAAAGTATGTGCTACTCAACATAAAATAATCACTGGAAGGGCTAATTATGATGTTGCTATAAATTTATTCACTTTAAAGAAAAGCATTTTCTTATCAGCCTGGCATCATGGACACACACATAATCTCAACAATGGAGAAGGGGAGCTTGAGGGCAGCCGGGACTATGTAACAACACCCTACCCCAAGTAGGAAAAAAATAAGAAAGATATTTATTTTTCATTAATTATAAATAAACAAATATCTGCCCAATCTTGGCCGAAGAACTGAGCGAAACGCATCAGCGGAAGGATCTCTCATTGTGCTGTACATTCAGTGCTCTGTCATAAGTAACTTCCTGACTGATGACGTCTTTGAAAACAAACCTCGCCCATGAATCATCCCAGCACATCCACAGTATGTTGCTCGTAAGCCCCCTAGGACTTTGCTATGCTTTACTCCTGGGCCTGAGCTCATTATGGAAACCTTTGTCTTACTCTTTCAGGCCTCTATATACACTGAATGTCAACTCCTAAAGAGCATTAAAGGATAGTAATGCCATCTGCCTCTATTTCCTGAAGAAGTCTCATTGGACAAGGAACAGAGGTCAAAATTAAATTTGCATCAGGGAGACTATCACATCCAGCTGTTAGCAAACGGGTCTAAAGTGATTCCAAAGAATTTTAAACACGTAAATCAATCTTTGAATGAACCCATTCACATAAAGCTACATCCGACCGTCTCTTGTGGATCTGTTTGGTTAAATATTTTTTCCTGTTAGAGTATAAGTTCCATATAGCAACCCTGCAGCACCTTCTTTGTAAAGTAAATCATTATCCTTTCTCAAAGGAGTGCATAATTGCAACAAAATAATAGTTCAAAACTGCTTACAATTGGCTTTTTACATTTGACAAATAGGAAAGAGAATAATTGCCTCCAGACAACATATAACCTTGATTTAAATGACTTATTATGCACGCTTGCACATATGCTGCAAAAAATAATCTCCCTCTTTCAAAGCAGTTTTCCTTGCTGACAAATGAATATATATATCCCCTGTCTGTTTTATTGCTCATGTATCTTATCTCTGTCCCACTTTTACCTCATTACCCTACTTTGTAATCTAAGACACCATTTTCATCTGTGTTTTAAGGTCATCAAAGGAAAGTCAGCCCAAATCTAGAAAATATAGAAGCGTATTATACAATGAAGGCAGGAAAATGAACGTAAGAGTGGTGTGCATGTTCTTGGCTAGCTCCACTGCATCTTCTCTTGGTGTCCCAAAGATAACTGCACAGAGTGGGAGGCAATGGCATAGGCTGCAGACAGACAGCAATGATACAGACCCTCCAGTTCGATACTTCTCGACTAAGCCACCTCCACTGTAGCTTTCCTTTTTATTTTTCACTGCAGGCAAGTGATTATTACATAAATATTAGAAAACTATTAAGGCGCTTTATGGATTTACAATCTAGAAGATTCATTTTCTTACATAATTTCAATTCTTCTACTTCAAATATTATTGCATCACTGGTCAAGTCATTTGGAAACTCTGTGGGCTTCGTTGAGAGGTTGGCCTAAGTCCCCTGGAAAGGAATAGCATTAGATAGGATAAGAGAAAATACTCATACAAAAGAGAATACATTCTAAACTATTTGAGAAGGGTTGCTATACCAGGCACTAATCTAAGACTGAGCAGGTAGAGGTAATGAAATAATCATGCCTGTGTTCTGGGAGCACTCATATATCCCGTGGGGGGAAAAAGATCATAGCAAGTGTACTCTAGAGAGTTAAGCCAGGTAACTTGAAAATATAGCATGATTGAGGAGCAACAACAGGTAAGGCTTTGGGCAAAGCCATTTGGGAAGATATGGTATTTAAGCAGAAACACACACGATGAGAAGGGAAATAACAAGAAAAAACAATGCGAAAAGTTATTCTTTTTCAAGGAGGAGTTAAGTGCAAAGACCACGGATAAGAAAGAGCTTTGTAAAAGGAGAGGATGTAGTGGATGGGACTTGGTGGGAGTGTTTGGATTAGAGAGGATAACAGGAACCAGATACTTTGGTCCACATGAAGAGCATGGTGTTAGTCTAACAGCAATGAAAACTATGACTCTCTAGTTTGAAGTTTTCATAGTTCTATTAAAAATAAATGTGACTTCTAAGTGGAAAATGAACTATAAAGAATCAAGAGAAGTAAAGACCTTATTAGCAGACTTTTGAGAGCCTACTAAAATAAGTGAGTATAGATAATATTGTAATGCTAGTAGTTAATATAGAAAGAAATAGATAGACTGATCTGGCATATTTGGTGATAAGAGAGGCTGAAAGAGAGGAGATTGAGGTAGAGGGACCCTCTTTAAGTTCTCGTCATATAAAAACTTGTGATCTTAACTGGTGGCTTATGAACACTCAACAGTTAAGTAGTTGGTGGAAAATATGCTAATAATTTTTGTGGGCATGTAGATTTTTTCTTTTTCTCAGTATACTATACTGTTAGATCCATTACGACATTTTTTATCAAAGCATGATTTTGTAAGTCTACTTCTTCTCTACCTCCAACTTCCGTCATTTTTCTGTTCCCTCGTTGTAGTCTGCCCCAACTTAGCAAGACTTTCTTTCTTTATCATGCCTCATGTGTCCTTTTCCCCACTCCTCAACCTTCCTATTACCTAAAATAAACCTCTGCATTAGTCACAATGTAAAGAAGTCAAATAAGCAAGAAGAAAAGGGGCTGGAGTTTCATATAAAGGAAAAGTCAATGACATACCAAAAGTAATGTTTTTGACACTTTACAGTTATTTAAGAAATTGTGAGGTTTGGGATTATTGTCTCATTTGATGGTTACATTTCTGCATTTCATTGTAAAGTGAAAGGCACATATCTGTTGGTTACAAATCTCACTAGCACTTAAAATGAAAAGGCTTACAGTGCCTCAAATAACTTTTATTTAATCTATAATATGTGTATATCTACACTTATAAATAAAAGATTATAAAATAGAACCATTTAAAAAAGGCTTTTTCCTTTCAGAAAGTTTCCACAATATGATTGAAATGATGTCTGAACATTTTATTTCTATTGTGTATATGAATGTGTGTATGTTGGTGTTTACCACATGTGTGAAGGTGCTTGTGAAGACCAGAAAAGGGTATTGGATCTCTTGGAGCTGTCATTTGTCCTTACAAGCTGTTGTAAGGCACCCAGCATAGTGCTATATTGAATTTCTATTAGCTACATGGGCAGCAAGCACTCTGAAGTGGAGCCATCTCTCCAATCTCTGAAAGAATATCTGATTTTAAAATTCACTTTTATTTTTTAAATTCTCCTTTCAAATAGCTTAGCACAGGTAGGCACTCCCTATAAAGCAATTTATTTACATATGCCTCTCTTGTTGTGAATGTTGTTTCCAAATTTTGCTCTTATGCAAGATGTGTTCAAAGGTTGATTTTTTCTTTCTTTACTTTTTTATTTTTTTCATTGTTTTGGACTGGTAAATGGGTGATTGTTGGAGGAGAAAGTCACTTGTTGTTTCCCATCTGCTTAGCCCCGAAATAATCACACAAAACTGTACTAATTAAATCACTACTTCTCCCATTAGCTTTAGCTTCTTATTGGCTAGCTGTTACATATTAATTTAACCCATCTCCATTAATCTGTGTATTACCACTTGACTGTCGCTTACCTGCTAAAATTTCTAGCATCTGTCTCCAGCGGGGGCTACATGGCTTCTCTCTCACTTCGCCCTTCTTTCTCCCAGTATCCACTTTAGTTTTCCCTGCCTAACTCTTTCTACCCTACTCTTTTATGGGTTTAAAGCAGTCTTTTACTAACCAATGGTATTCACAACATACAGAGGGGAATCCCACATCAGGTGATTAGTTTTATCCATACATCTACCAGAACAATTATTCTTTTTATTAAATATCTTTTATTCTATAATAGTGGTATATGAAAATAACGTTCATTTTTCTGTCCTTCCCCTTTCCACAAAAAAAATATGATGATAATACTTTTACCAGAAATTGTGTAGTTAAACTGTTCTTTGCATCATACAAGTAAGCAGAATCTATACTGCTGATTTTAGTTAACTAAATTCCCCATTCTCTTTCTTCTTCATATATAATTTGTCTTTATTTAACTGCTTAGCTCTTTAAAATGTTTAAATGTAATTTTCTTTTAAGAGTTGAATGCTTTGAACTAGTCACAATGCATTATACTTTTGTGCATAAAATGCATGGGAAGACAGAAAGAAAGGCTTTTTTCCCTTTTTTTAAAGTGTGTGTGTTTTTTTTTTCACTGAAACATATAGCTGAGTCTGGAGAAATAAATACTCTAAGATAAAAAGATGACATTCTTTATGGATTCCCGTGATTGTTCAAAAATGATTTAATGATAGCTTCCAGTCGGGAAGAATCTTCTTTATTAAATTACATGTTTCTTTGATTAATACTTAGCCATGGTTTTTCTAACCAGCTCCTGATGGTGGTCTGTTTGCCTGGCGATGGCAGTGGAGACAGTTTAGAAGGAAGTAGCTAATTTCACCTTCGCCATTAACCTATCACACTTAGTCTCTCAAAGGATGCAGAATCACCCCCTGTTGGTGTTGGCAAGGAGAGGGGCAAGGGGATGCTGATGTTTCTTTTTTCTGGTGGATTATGTTTTTGTTTTGTTTCTATGAGTCAAGGTCTCAGGTAGGTAAAGCTGGCATTTATCTCCCAATCTTCTTGTCTCTACCTTTTGAGTGACGGATTAATAGTATGGGCTAACACACCTGACTCCAGAATGAGGAACCTAAGATCCCTATCACAGCCTCATTTCCCTGCTTAAATGTTCCAGAGTTTTGCCATAATATTTAGTATCAAACCCACCTCTTCACCAGGGTCGATTAGGTGTTCAGACTTTGTAATTTGCTCTCATTCCATGTTCATCTCCTCCAAGATATTCTCCAGCTGCTTCAGAATAAATAAGCTGGTTCTACTACCTGGCTCTTCCTATGGCTTGGATGGAGCACTGAATTTGCAGCTCTCTTTATGCTGAGCTTCATCCATGAGTGAGGACAGTCTTTAGCTCTCCTTCTTGCTCTTATATTTCACACAGGTTCATTAATCACCAATGTGTAAAAATCACATCAAACCTTACTTGTACATAGTTATCAAACTTATAATTATTTCATTTTGACTTTTCTGCTTATTTACACTTGAAATTATTATTTTCTTGTCTACTATAAAATGTGTTTTCACTTTCTTCATCTTATTTGATTCTTAATTTTTTAGATCTGGGAATTTCATACATGCATAATCATGTCTTAATCAAATCCATACCACACCCCTGCTCTCCAATTTCCCATCTATTCCCTCCACTACCACTTTTCACTTCCAATTTTATTTCCTTTTTATTCAGACCCACTCACTCCACTTAGAGCTGCCTCTATGGGCATAAGTGCAAGACCACTGGATCATGGGTAGCTTCTCAGGCAATGCACCTAAGAACAAACTCTCCCTCTGCTGAAGGCACAAATTATCAATAGTGAATATCAATAATGAATATCTATTGATATCCAATATTAATAGATCAGGATGGGGCTTGGTGATCCCCTTCTCCATCCCTGTTGAGATTTTTGTCTGTTTGGACGTGTGTCCTAGAACTGTAGTCCCAGTCACCAAGAGTGAGCTCATATGTACAATGGTCGTATCATGTATAAAAAACACTGATGTGCTGGTCCGTTGTATGTCAACTTGACACAAGCTAAAGTCATCTGAGAGAACGGAACTTCAATTAAGAAAATTTCCCCATAAGATTGGGACTAGGCAAGCCTGTAGGGAATTATCTTAATTAGTGGTTGACACATGGGGAGCTCAGCACATTATGGGTGGTGCTATCCCTAGGTTGATGGTCTTCGTGGTTTAAAAAAGCAAGTTGAGAAAACAAGCCATGATGAGTAAGCTAGTATGCATTACTCCTCCATGGACTCTGCATCAGCTCTTGCCTCCAGGATCCTGCCCCCTGTTTGAATTTTGTCCAAATTTCTTTCAATGATAAACTAGGATGTACCACATATGTGGAGGTTTAAGTCAAATAAACCCTTTCCTCTTCAAGTTGCTTTTGGTCATGGTATTTCTTCATAACAATAGGAAGCTTAAGTAAGACAACTGCAAAGCATGTTATTTTACACTTAGTACTCACAACAGTGTCAAAAAGTCAAAAACATTTACGAAATCAATGACTGAAATACAGTTTCAAAAACATTAAAATATTATTATTTGTATATACTAGTAAAATGAGCTTATATTACTTTTGGTTTAGGAAAACTAATGGAATGTTCACATTATGCCCCTTTTTGTAAAAAGAGATAAGTTCATTAAGATTCCATTTTAACTATTAGTTTGACTTATTGATATAATGTAGGTGATATTTATCTCATCACCTAGTTAGTTAGCTGTCAGGGTTGCAATGTGAACAGTCTCATATGTCCTTACGGTTCACTCCTTGTTGCCAATATTCTGAGAAATTGTTGCAACCCTAGGAGGTGAGGTATTGCTGGTTGATGAATATCATTAGGGGTATATAATTGAATGTTATGTCACACCTCCTGTGCTGGGTTGACTCTCTCTCCTGTCCCACCTTTAAAAAGTGACTGGTCACTGTTCAGACTGCATTTAGGCAGTCATATTGCTGAGGTCAGTCCTGAATATATCTCTATCTATCTATCTATCTATCTATCTATCTATCTACACACATTCACACACACATTTCAACAATTAAAGAAAAAAAGAACATGAATTTGAAGGAGACAAAGGATACATGGGAGGAGTTACAGCGAAGAAAGAGAAGGAGAAAATGGTGTAATAATTACATTATAATCTCAAAAAAATAAAAATATTATCATAAAAATGTAATTGGTCACCAAATCCTTCTGGAGCCATGGGCCACACCATTCCAACTGCATGCTTTCTTTGTCATTATAAACTCCATGCTTTTTATTTTTTTTGCAACCTTACCCTTAACACTACACCTCAATAAGCTTTTCTTTTTTGGGGGGGGGTGTTCTACTAGATATTTTATCCAATGGAAAAAATAACCAATACATTACTAATACATTTATAAATAAATACTTAAAATAATTGTGGTGATGGAAATGACAAAAACAGGACTGAATCTAGAGAGACATTGTATTCTGGATTTTGGAAAGCTTCTTTCATGGGCTAAGCAGGGTTCATTACCCAAGTAGAGACGTGTCTGTGGTTTGAAATCAGTGCACCTTCCTTTCACCCTCATCCTATGGACACCATTAGATCACATGGGAACTGGAGGTCTCCAACAAAGGAGGTGTTTCTACCATTAGACAGAATGCAGGGTGAACTGGGAAAGTGTACTTGGGAATGAAACTTGTTTCTGAGGAAGAATTTTTTTTCTACATATGTACTGAGGTTCAGAACCCAGTAAGTGCTTGAAGTCTCAGGCAAGGAATGTCAGGACAAGAGTCCATCTCTCTTCTGTCATGGCCTCTGCATCTCTCCAGGCTTTGATAGGCGCTGGGAAACTTTGGCAATATCTTTCCTACGATGGCCAGGCTAAAAGTATCAGAAACAGTGAGGCTGAAAATAACTTTCATCTGCTCATCTCTGTTTTTGTCAGTTTCAGAACATGAAATTGCTCTTTACCTAGTGAGTTATTTTTTGTCTAAATATCCCATGAAGCACCAATGTCTTCGTGTCCTGCTTCTCAATACTACTCTCTTGTCAGTTTCTCAGCCTTGCTTGTCGCCAGCCTTCCTTTTTTTTTTTTTTTTTAAACCATGTTCACAGTTTCATCTTCCACCTTTGTGTCTGGATTCCAACACAGAGTGATGACTGATGACAACTGATTTTTCTTACACTTCACCACCCCTCAAAGTTTTATTCCCATGACTGGCATGGGCTTTGATAAGAGAAACATTACCCCTTTCCACTCCACTGCCTAAAATACTCCCACAGTATTCAGGATGAAGTTCAGGTCCCTTGATCAACTGCGAAAGGCTCTTCTTTTCTATGTGTTCAAACAGTTCACTGTGCTGCCTGATTAGATGCTTTTGGTATATTCCATGGGTCCTAAGAATCCATGGCATCATGCCTGTGGTCTGTCAGTTGATAGCCCTTGTTCCTGCCTAACTCTTCATTCAGTTACCAAGCCAGAGTTCATATAGTCTGCGATATGTTCTATACTATCCCATTTGTAATAAATATCATTTTCCCATCCCTCACACATTTTCTGTCAAAATCAGCATTTATTTACTATACTAAACTACAATATAAATCAGAGTAGGACCTCATGAAGGCAGAAACAACTTTTACTTTGAATTGGGTGAACAAATATCCTAGAAATTTAGCACAAAACGTAACACAGAGGCTCTTTGCACAGTTTAAAGCATAAAAAGAAATATGAGTGGAAAAAGAACTACTTTTGCCTCAATCAATGTAAATTTTAAAAAAATGAACAAAGTGTACTTTCCCCTAATTAATAGTTGCAATGTTACAGCCTTTGTAGAAATCCAAAGGACGTTGACAGAAGGGATACGTCCCTGATTTCTGCCAGGTCGGGTCACCTCTTTGTCTTGAATCAAATTTTGTCTGGCTTGGGGTGTTCCTGATTTCTGCTTGCATTTCCTCTCGCAGTTTTCTTTAAATCCATGAAGCTCCTTATATTTCCCATCATCAGAGAATCTCAGGAAAGTTGGGATTGAAAGGATAATGAGGTTAGCAAGTCCAATCTCCGAAGGGGCCCAAATCATCTATTTTGACAGGTGTGGCATTCAAGGATAATTCATGGCCTATCTGCAAATGCACTGTGACAAATTTTATGGAAGTAATGAAATTTTAGTAATCCTAGACAGCCCCACCATGATCTCTGCTATTGAATATGTTTTCCTGGAGATAAGGGGCCTAGAAAAAGAGATTAAAGCTGCTCTTTTAATGAGATTGAGGGAGGGTGGCGTTGAGATTTATGATATGATAGTAAATTGGCTACAAGTGAAAAAAAAAGAGCTTATGGAATTGGCTATTACGAAGCATAACCACAGTGAAAGACTGGTTAATGGTTTTATGATTGAGGTTCTACATAGCAGGGCTTTCTTTTTGCTAAGTGTCTTCATGTAAACAAAATAATAGCAATAAAAACTTGAAACGTAGCTAGCTACCCAAGTAAGAAGAGGTGATTGGAATGAGAAAAGGATACTTTTGAATAATTGAAACTTAGCAGGAAAGGTTAAGGAGTAGAAAGTTTATAATCTTCCCTTAATGAATTTCTTTCTTCAGTTCAAGACCCAGAGAGATAAATGTGATAATTCCAGCCAATTACATGAACATATCCTAAACTTTCCTCACCTTTGCTACTCCTTTTGATATTCTTAATTCAACAAATTTTCCTTCTTTCTCAATTCTACATGAAACCCATTAATGAGGTTGTAATGCATTTTAGCAATTTCTTTTAAAACACTGAATACAATATTAGAACGAAAGTTATTCCCCAACACACTGAAAGGGGCATTAGGAACTTTATAATTAACAAGCTTAAGAAAAAATGACAAAAATGTATTTATTTTGACAGCAAAATATTGAACCCAATTCCATAGCCTTATTCTTTCTTCAGTGTTTGGTGCATTTATTCATATGGTTTTACAACTGCCTTGAAGTTTACTCTTAGAATATATTAGTGGTCTCTTAAAGACACCCAGCTATCATCAGTTGGCACTCATCATTTATTCTTATTGCCCTTGTTCTCCCCAGTCCAGCCCTACCAAGTTCACTTTCTGTCTCTAGACCACACTTAATCTTTACATTTCAGGTGCACAACATATTGCCTTTTGTGACTGGCTTCTTTCCTTAACTATTTTAAAAGTCCGTAATTATTACAACACATATTATTACTGAATAGCATCCCATTCTACAGATAGGTCATATTTTATTTATCAATTTGTCAATCGATACATATTTGGGACTTTCTATTTGATATTTTTTGAGTAACATATGAGTATGTGTATGCACAACAAGGGTTTTTTTAAGATTTAATTTAATAATATATTCATATATATATATATGAATGTTTAATTTGCATATATGTTAGTACACTACATGCGTTTCTGGTATTCACAGAGGCCAGAGAAGACCACTGGATCTCCTAAAGTTGGCATTATGGCTGGATGGGAACCACCAAATGGGTACTGGGAAAGGGGCATGGGTTCTCAACAATGCTCTTAACTGCTGAATCATATTTCTGGTCTGTGTACATAAGTTTTGTGTGTGTGTATGGATTAATATTTCTGTATTTTGAAGTTCTAGCTCAGAATAGTTCACTGGGTCATCCAAAAATTTCTTGTTTAACATTTTGAGAAATTAGTAAACTGTTTTCCAAGTTAGGAGAAACACTTTAAGATTCCTCAGATGTTGTTTAAGAGTTTACATTTCCCCATATTCTCTGCAACATTCATTAATCACACTATTTTTAATCTTTGGCTAAAATCATACTTTGAAAATACGAATCTCTTAGTTTTGGTGTTTTGAGACAGGGTCTCTCTACATAGCCCTACCTGTCCCGGAGTTTCTATGCAGCCCCAGTTGGCACAGAACACAGCAGGTAGACAAGGATAGACTTGAACTCAGATCTATTTACCCATGCCTCCCAAGTGCTGGTATTAACACTGTGATCCACCATGCCTGGGACACCTGTATCTTGATAGTTCTGTTTGGTATTTCTGTAATGACTAACATATCTATTTTGTCTGCTTATTGGACATTCCTATACCTCTGGTGAGATGATTCAGATATGTTTCCCATTCTAAATTGTCATCTTTTTTTAAGTTATAAGAGTGCTTTTTAGGCTTTGTATGAAAACTTATGATTTACAATTGGTACAGGTTTTCATTTTCTCTCAGATGGTGAAGCTTTGTTTGGGACTTACCCCCACCCTCTTCCCTCCCCCCCCCCAACTCTCTTTCATAAATATTTGCCTGCTTTTGTTTTCCAAGTACTTGGATAAAAGTGTGGCTGGACAGTCTTTTGTTTCTTTTGCTTGTTTGCTTTTACTGTTTTAATTTTTCCTTTTGACATTATAATAGTTAAAGCTTTTCTCTCTTCCTTTCCTCCCAAACCCTCACATATACCCCTACCCACTCTCATTCAAATGCATGCCCTCTTTTATTTACATAACTAGTTGCTATTTTGTATGCATATATGTATGTCTATACATATATAATCTTAAATATAACCTAATCTTATTTATATTCAATTGAAGAAAAACATAATAAATTCTGAAGTTAACATAAAAAGATGATTTCAATTATCCAATTTATCTTAATTTTTTTGGTCTTCCAAGATTGTTGTCATTGTTAGAGTTCATACTCTCACCATCGTTTATCTATACAAATACACAGTAATATTGTATGCAGCATAAAGACACATGTTACATTTAAACATCTATGTCACAGCAATATTTTCCTAATTTATCTCATAAGCATAACAGCTATGACAGTTTGGAATTCTTTTTCTAGAATGATCCAAAGAGAATTGAACTTGCAAATGCATACAGCCCTCTTTCTAGAAGGATGTCCCCATTACCCTACCTGGTAACTTCAGTTTAATGCAGGTTTTAGTCAGCCTATCTAATATGGAGACATGCTAGATGAATTTGTCATTTTCCATCTTAAATATAAGTATGGATATCACTTATATTTATTCTGTTTTTTTTTCCACAAAGTCCAGCTTTAGTACATGATTTAGGTGCCAAATGAAAATCTAGGGCCAGAGATGGCAAGATGATTCATTGAAGCTTGGTGAGCTAAACGTTATTCCAGGCCCCCACAAGGTCAAAAGAGAGATCTGACTCAATCCAGTATGGTGCCCTATGACCTCCACACTCATCCTGAAGTTTGTGTGGGTCACACACACGTATACATAAACAAATTAATAAGTGTAAAGCTGTGTAAATCCAACATGTTTTCAGCTGTTTCTCTAACTCAAGGGAAAAATACAGCATTTCTTTTGCAGTCCTGTCAAAAATAAAAAAAAAATGGTGGCACACTTCCCACAGGGATAAGGAGGCTCCATATCAGGACCCTGAAATATCTCCTGTTCAGTATTCCTCTTCACAGTCACAGATGTATCTGTTTGAGCCCTTCCTCATGTTATATCTTGCTTAAACAGATAATCTAAATGTGTTTGCTTTCTATTGAGGGGCGTGTAACTTTGCTTTTCCTATTGACCTGTTCCCTCAAAAGAAAAACAAGAGGCCATTCTTATCCACTAGAGAGGAAAGAACCATTTTAATTCCTTTTCTCTCTACTTCCCTTGTTTACTACACAAACACAGTCGGTGTGAAGTGGTGTCAATATTTCTGTGACGATGTCATCTTACATGCAAAAGACCTTGGCACATATCCATCACTGGGAAAGAAGATTCTCAAAATTCCTTGTTATGTGCAAAGGTTTGACTGTTCTTGGTTTACTCATAAAAATGTTCAAGGTGAGTAAGTGACTATGTGCACTGTTTGAAATATTTCCTGTTGTTTGGAATATTTCACAGTCAGCCCAGTGATAGCATCATAGTGACCACACAGCTGGAACTTCTCTCCTATGAGTTTAATGACTTTTTCTCTTAATACCCCACCTTCTTTGGTTCCGCTTTTCCAGACAGCACAACACACCGAGTGCTGATTTATTCCACCATGCAGGCTGTTCCTGCTTTTTCTTTGTCTGGAATATATGAAGGTCACAGAAAAAAACAGCGTTTCTCATGTCCTTACACAGTGTTACAGAAGCCAGTGCTTCTCCCAGCTTGAGGTTATTATTTGGTGATTTGAGCCCTGCTTGGTTTGAACGGCTTGATTTATATCCTGCCTTCCTTTAAATTAAAAATACCGCTGCTTGTAGATTTCAATGCGTGTTTTCATCGGGGTTTTAAGTTTTATTTGCTTTTTGACATTGGTTCTCCTATGACTTTACAGCGATGCAATTTCAGTGAGTTTCTTTATCATATTAAATAGATACCATCTCCACATCAAACACAACTCCAGTCCTTCTTCAACTGGTTTTTCTTTGTCCTTTTTAAGAGAAACCTGGAAGTGCCGGATCGAAGAATAAACTATTGTTAACCTCAGACTCCTTTTAATAGTTGAACATCTGTAGCCCCACTGAAACATGCCCTCCAATGCAGAGTTCATTTTCTCACTGGGAAACACATTTTCAGGGCCTCTTTCTGCTAAAATATCTGTGTTATTATTGAAACTAAAACTGTTCCTTTCATCTGTGTCTTCAGTACCTTTCCATCAATATTAAATTTCTAAATGCTCTCCCTCAGGACTCCTTTTAAGAAAGTTTTTTTTTTATTTTCTTGCTTATACCATCCCAAATGCTTAGTCATTTCAACTATAGGGTTTAGAGGATGACTGTTCAGTGGTAAAATCGCTCTCTAGATTATATCCTGGAGCTCTGTTATCTACCCTGACAAACAAAGCCAGCCAAACACACTCTTATATGTCAAACTAGCAGTAATCATCTCACTTCTAAATTCTAAGTATTATCTAGAAGTAGTTTAACCCAAGACCGGAAACCAACACTTGAAAACAAACCCCACAGTGTATTGTAATTCTTTCAATTACAAAAAATAAAACCCTAAAGTCAGTTTCTGTAACTCTAATTAGGGAGACCATAAGTGGAGTTGTATACCTAATGTACAGAACTTGTGTGGATCTGCTTCGATTATGTTTTGCTTTAGTAGATTTGACCTATCAGTGAACCCTGATAGACACTGATCCAGGCCAGCAAAACAAAACAGAGATATTAAAAAAAAAAAAAACAGCCAAGTACAAAAACCTAAATACTTGTTGACAGAAAATATGATGGAGAAATAAATGAAATAAAAAGAGGGATATTATTTCCTAACATTAAACTAAACAAAACTATATATGTGTACATGTGGCAAAGTACAAGAGAATCAAGTATGAGACAATACACTCATTAAATGTGCACTAAGTAGTGTGTAAAATTAGTCAAAAATTAAATCCATAGCTAATAATAAACAATTACTGGCTGACTCAGAAGCAACATTATTAAACATAGAATGAAAATATTGAGTCACAGTTTGCTATTTCTATGTGTGGGTATGAAGTGCCCCAGGGAGGTTATATGTTATGTGTGTCTCTTAGATAAAGGAACTCATATGCAAATGTCAATCTCTTTGTGTTTCTCAGTAGTAAGAAACTAACATAGACATCAGAGCCTCACGACAAGGGAAGAAAACCATGCAGATTATCTATTGTGTCAGAAGTATGACAGGGAGGGCTCAAGTCCAATTATTACTGAGATAAAAATGAAACTTTAGGGGCTGGAGAGATGGCTCAGTGGTTAAGAGTACAGACTGCTCTTCCAGAGGACCTGGGTTCAATTCCTAGCACCCACATGGCAGCTCACAACTGTCTGAAGATCCAGTTGCAGGGCATCTGACTCCTTCACGCAAATAAACAATAAAAAATATTTTTTTAAAAAAATGAAACTTTATTTTTAAAATATGCTTTAGCATCTTGCCACAGAATATTCCAGCCATGATTCCAGTCGCATGGCTAATAAAACAGTTAACTCCTGATTTCATGGAGCAGAGAAGCAAATGTGAAGTTTAAATGCTTAACTGATAGTGAGTTGAAAAGGTGAGCAAATGCTGGTGATGGGTGTAAAGACTCAATGGGTACTCAGCCTTTAAGCATCTTCTAGCAAGAGTCTGGTGAAATATTTCTGTGCTTACTAAGAAAGATGGCAGAAGTAGTTAAGGAAGTAGCTAAGAGTATATCATTTAAAACAGAAGGCATAGTCAGTGAGAAGGCAGAAATGCTCACTCCTAGTAACTAGAGAACTGCAATTACATATCCTACATGGTGAGTGAGAAGCAAATTAGTAAGAAAGTGGAGTCAAATAATGTTGACCAAAAAAAAAAAAAGGCTTTTGAAGTTTATAAGTAAGACTGTGAGAGAAATGAAAAGTCATTGATAAGTGTTATCAAGGATTTCTGAATGTTCTACTGAGCACAGGCTGTGTGTGTGTGGGGGGGGGTGCATTGGAGTTGAATCAGAAAGGAAAAATAAAAAGGCAATTAGAATAGTAGCGTTACAAAATATTAACCACAATTGTAGCCACAACCTTGGTGAGATGTTCTCAAAATCCTGAAAACATCTGGAAGGTGGAACGTGACATTAACATATTATATGGGGAAGGTGTAAATAAATAGAGTATGTTACATTTATGTCCTTAATCTTCAGACCTATGCAAAATGGAAATAGGTCAGTGTCAAAACAGTAACAGCACAAAACAAAACGCACAAACGGCTACACATTCAAATTATTTTTTATTTTTAATAATTAAAGGAACTCAATCTCAGATGAAGCTAAGACCAACTGACATTTCTCTAACTTTGTTTTATGTATTATATTTTATATGTTCTATATTGTACTGGGGGTATAATTATAAGACAATAAAACTAAACCATTCCAGAAATCTCAGGAAACAGAAAAATAGACTACATAATGTTTAAAGATCATTATTTCAGAACTTTTGCCTTCTTTGAAAAGTAAAAAGTTAAGACTAAAGCGTAGTTATTACTCTCTGCACTTTGAAGGAAAAGTATCCATCTTAGTCTCGCTGTTCGGAACTCATTATGTAGCGTGTAGCCCCTACTGGCCTGGAACTTCTAGAAGCTTTCCCAACTCAGCCTTGATTTACATGCATGCATACGTACCACCTAATCAACCTGACTAACCAACATCCTTTTCTCTCGCTTCATTTCTCTTACTATCAGTAAAACAAAATAGGTCAATTTGCTTAAAGTTAGGAAACATTCACTCTCTCATTTTATTGGTATAGATTAGCATGATAAATTTCTTTATAGTTTAATGTCAAAGAAATAAGGCTGAGCTAAATTACAAGCAATGATGTCTAGCTGAGTCTCCTGGAATCTACAAGCATGGATCCTGTGCCAGGCTGTCAGGATGGCTAACAATGTTCCCTATCACCTTGGTAAATCCGCAGGCTTCTGCAATTCCCTATCCTTAGTAGAGATTAACCTAGCAACGTACTTGTAAGAAAGTTGCATAGAATAGAAGCAATCGATGTCATTTCTCCATTTATGTGACAGAAGACTGGCTCCCATCATGTTGGTATTCTCTCTGTCTGGTACCACTATTTCTTTCTCCCATTAAATTGCAGGTAAATTGTACTGCGCTCTGTGAGAAAAACTACAGAACAAGGAGGCTAGCAAGGCTTCCTGTGAGCAGCACAAGAGTGACTGAAGCCTCCATCTAAGAGCACACAGGAGAATAAGTCCTGCCTAGCAGTATTACACTGAACCCTTCATTTGTAGAAGATCCCACAGTTGACTGCTACTTTACCACAGTTCCAGAAATAGGTGGTACAAATAAGCCATGCCTGGGTCCATAACTAGGGAGAAATATGTACACCTTATTCTTAGGAGCTAAGTTGGGGTTACTTATACTGTGATGGACAATGATACAGAACACTTTTTTTACTTGATATGTCTTAAAAGAATAGTGGATGAAATAGTGGAGAAACACTTAGGCAGGATCCTTTAATGATTTTATTCTTATGCCAGTTTTGAAGGAGGAGGGTCAAGCTTAAAAGCTGAAGCAAATGAAATGGATATGAGATAACAGTAAACCCTTTAGTACTGGACTGAAATGATTCAGCTAGAAAAAGAACATATTCTTAGAGCTGAAATATAAGTGATGTCTTCCTAGTCTACTTTGCCTCCACCTCTGGCATGGGTGTAGCAGCAAATGTGGAGCTTCTATTATTCTACACTATTCTCCATATTTTGTGATTTCAAGACTTTACATTCAGATAGTAAAATAACATCCTCCCCCATGCTTGTGCAATGAAACTAAGTTTTCCATTTAACTATTTCTTTTGTTATTTTACATGCTTCCATCGTCCAACTAGTAGAGTTCATTTGATCCTCCAATTAAATTGTATTCAACTAAAAGTCATAAGCAAAGATGCACGATCTTGTTGATGGTTGGTAAAATCCTTTCTTATTTGGTAAAGTCTGGGATGGAGTATCCTCCAGAGAAAGTTTAATTATATAATGAGTAAGCATACTACCAACAAACCTGTGATGGTGACTATTGACTGTAAATTTGGCAGGATCTAGAATCACTTTGTATAGAAAGCTCTGATTATGTCTGAGAGAGTTTCTAGCATGCATATCTTGAAGTTAGAAGATTTTATTTAGACATAGTGACATCATTCCATAGTTCCAGTTCCTAGACTGCATATAAAGGTGAAAGACTGCTGGATATCCGAGTTCTCTATTTTCTGACTGAAGATATACTGTGGCCAGCTTCCTCAGGCTCCTATTACCATAACTTCTGCGCAAGGCTGGATTGTAACCTTGAGGTATGAGCCAAGATAAACTTTGCATTCTTTAAGTTTCTTTTATTGAGTATTTTGGTTGCAGCAACATGAAAAATTCCTAAAACAATAGGATCCCAGAAGAGTGGCCCATTACTTTTTGTAACAACGATGAGTTAGAGAGATGCATCTCCCTTTAGAATTCTATTGTCATGATGCAAGAAAATATCATGCTTTGGGCACAATTACCTTGCACTGTATGTTCTTGTATGATTTTTAGGATGGGATAAATTTCTCAGTATAATTAGCTTTCATCTACTTGCAGTAGAAAATGAGACAACTAGTTACTACATATGGCCACATTTCAACGTTTTCATGAGGTATTTTCTCAGTTCAACTTCACTCTCCCACATTAGCCAATCTGGCTATCATCCTCAAAATGTGAATATATTAGTTATGCCAAAATTCACAGCTAATTTAGAAATTAAAGCCTGTCTTTTATTAGCAATGTATTCTTATATGAATTATCTTATACTCTTGAAGTTTCTGTTTACTTTCTCTAAAATGGTCCTGGCAATCTATAGAACAAATGGTTCATTTCTAGAGGTCATACAACATAACTGAAATCTTTTGAGTATTAACTCAAATCTCTGACTTGAAAAAATAAAGGACATGAGTTATGCTAAGTAGTATGTCACACCACAATGGACTAGGAATAAGAGTGTGAATATTCGCTCTCTCATTTAAGGAAAATGATATAATTATATTAATTTCTATGGCACAGAAATTAAATGACTTATAACAAAATGAATGAAACTAAAATAGAAAGTGTAATGCTCCCTACAAGGAGGAAGGAGCAGTAAGTGATTCAAATACATTGACATAGAAAAGCAGCTTGTATTACTTTAACTTATGCAATTAAATTCACTTACTGAAGAAATTACTTGAGTCAGATGAGGTGATGGATGACTATAGTCTCAGCACTTGGGAGGCAGAAAGGGTAGGTGTTTAAGGTTACCCTCTACAACATAGCACGTTTGAGGCCATCCTGGGACAAAAGAAAAAAAAACAATAAGGGAAAATGTTGTTTCACAAGAGATTAAAAATAAACAAACTAGGAATAGTCACTGATTGTTTTCTTAGTGAATAGGGAGAAAAGACATCTGAGATCCTTTGTTCTATTTGTTCTCTTCCTTCGATAATAAGGATAGAGGTTGAAGATTGAATTGTTTTAAGAATAGTAGCCAGGAAATTTACTTCATTGGGAGAAAATGGGGAATCATTCATTGTGTGTCACTGGATCCTCATATGGAATATTAAACCCTCTCCCCACTTTCTGGACAACCAGAGACTTCCAAATGGCAAGCTCACTCTTTTAAAATATTTAATAAACAGTAGCATCCTTCATCCTGTAAATAAAGTCTGGTAAGATGGCTCAGGAGGTAAAGCTAATTGCTATAAGTCTTGCAGCCTGAGGTTTACCCCTAGAACCTATATGGTAGGAAAAATCAACCCCCCACCACAAAATAGCCTCTGTCCACTCCTTGTACCCCAAGGAATGCATGCACAACAAATAGATAAGTAAGTAAATACTGTTTTAAAGTAATATGACCATAAAACAAAATATACTTTAAGTATTATGCTTGATATTTTTCTTCAAATATGTTTTAGAAATATATGTACAAGAAACTTATGCCAGAAAAAAGGCATTCCTTTGTTACTCTCTCCTCTAAAACTCATTAAAACTCTACAGTAGCTGGAGCCCAATGATAATTTTATCTTCCAGGAAAGCATGAAAAGTTAGCTTAACTACAAACTTCAGCGGATAGCTGCCAAGAACTGATACTGAGAACAATCTAAGACTTGATGCCAGCGTTGAGATATTGCTGGTTCTCGGGCTCTCTAGCTCTCTGTCTAGCTCTGCTTCTCCCTGTCTCTGTCTGTCTGTTTCTCTCTCTCTCTCTCTCTCTCTCTCTCTCTCTCTCTCTCTCTCTGTCCATATGTATTTGCATGTGTGCATTCCTGAGTGCCTATATCTACAACTACTTATACATTGTATATGTCAACATATAAAAAAACAGGACAGTAAAGATCTGATGTGGGAGTCCTCTCTGTGTGCTACGATTACCATAAATGAATAAAGAAACTGATTTGAACATATAGTAAGGCCAAACTTAGGTAGGCAGGGAAAACTAAGCTGAAAGCTGGGAAAAAGTAGGCAGAGTCAGATGCCATGGAGCCGCCAGAGTCAGACATGCCAAATCTTTGCCGGAAAGCCACTGCTACGTGGCAATATATAGATTAATAGAAATGAGTTAAATTAATATTAGAGTTAGCCAATAAGAAGCTAGAGCTAATGGGTCAAGCAGTGATTTAAACAATATGGTTTCTCTGTGATTATTTTGAAGCTAAGCAGTCAGGACCAACAACAAGCGCCCTCATCCTACAAAGATCTAGCAATTCCTGACCCTAACAGTTCATGATTTTTTATTTTCTTGAGATGCTACTATGCTTTGCCCTCCTATATTACAGTAAACAATGTGAACCTACTTCCATTTTACAGAGCAGGGGACAGTGCCCCAAACAAGGAACTGACAGATATTCATACAAACAAGGTTATAGTCTTCAGGGAAGGAAGGAGGCAGTTAGTGTTACAGGAATGAACAGGCAACACAGAAGAAACTTAAACTTAATAGGATTCAATATATTTTAAAACAAAGGTTTGTATGAATGGCTCACACTGGTTCAAAATTATTTCCATTTCATCTGCAATGTTCAGAGGACTGAGTGAATGATGGTGACACATTGGCTCAGAGTAGAAGAGGTAAAACGATATCTAAAAAAAAAAAAAACAGTATTCTCATCTTATTCCTTGTAAAGAGCTGTCTTTGGCATCTGTTTTGACCCCATTGAAAAACAAGGCAAAAATCAGAAAACATTCTGTAACAAAACTAGATAAAAGAAAAGTGACATAAAAGAAGAGAGCTAGGGGGCAAGACTGGATGGGTAAAATACTTGCCCTGCCTGTTTGAAAACCCAGAACCCATGTATGAGCCAGGCATGGTAACACATGTGTAATCCTGCCACTCTTACAGCAAGCTGGGTGAGAGGATTCTGCTCGAGAGGGACCCTGATGGAGGATGAATTCAAACCATGGCCGGTGAGGCACAAATACACCATACAGATAGAGCTTTAGTGGGAGTTATATTGCGATAAAGTGAGTGGGGGAAGGGAAAAGAAGGGAGAGAGAAAGGAAGAGAAAGAGGGAGAGATAAAGGGACAGGGACAGAGATGCAGAGGGAAAAAGAGAAAAGGAAGAAGAGAGAAGTAGGTGGAGTTTCACTTTTTAAAGAGACAGGGTACTGCCTACACTGCATGCAGGCATGATACAGGCTATGAGGCCTTGATGCATTTCGTCAGGTCCTCACGTGCCCAGGCAAGGTTCATCTGGATGCTAACATTCCTTCCTTCTTTATTTATTAAAAAAAAAAAAAAAAAAAGTTAGCAAAAGCCAAAGCCTCAGGAGATTCTCTTCCCACAGGCACTGCCTCTATCAATGCTACAAAAAAAAAAAAAAAAAAAAAAAAAAAAACTTTATATAAATCTAAAGAACTCACAGTTCAAGGTTAGAGATGAAATTCTGCTCTCTCAGAGAAACTGAATAGCAAGTAGCTAAATTTCTCCTTTTGCTGGTGTCTTCCAAACAAAAACCCAACATACTCTCTGCCCCCACCGAAAAACCCCTGCTATGTGTGGCTCTTCCTTACCACTTCCTGTCAGCTACTTGCTGACTCATCCTCCTACAGGCAGGTTAATGAAACACATTTTTGAATTGTTGACAAAAGCAGTAGGAAAAAAATGCAACACACTTTAAAATAACACTTCCCAACACTTACCTTCTGACCACAAGATCAAAGACCTATGTGCAACCGTACACACACAAAAGTTTTGAAAAAAAGAAAGATACAAAAGA
This sequence comes from Microtus oregoni, assembly GCF_018167655.1. Lineage (NCBI taxonomy): Eukaryota > Metazoa > Chordata > Mammalia > Rodentia > Cricetidae > Microtus > Microtus oregoni. The sequence goes on from NW_024543089.1 coordinate 16,045,633, forward strand.
AAGGAGAAGCAAATGAATTAGTGGAATTAGTGAGGCAGGTGTGGTGGCACACACCTTTAATCAGACTCAGGAGGTAGAGGAAGTTGGACCTCTGAGTTCAAGGCCAGCCTTGTTTACAGAGTAAATTTCGGGCAGATGGCCTTGACTACCCAGAGAAACCTTGTCTGGGAAAAAACCAAAAGTGTGTGTGTAGTGTTACATATAATATTACTTCTATATGTATGCAAAATAAATATAAAAGAATTAACCCATTACAGAAAAATCCTAAAACAACAAGAATGATAATGGGCATAGCTGAAAACTGATCACTGATATAAAAAAGGACCTTCTACATCAGTCATGATCTACAATATTTTTTTTTCTCCAGTAATGGATATGTTTACAGTACTGGTCTTATAAGATTATATTGCCTACAGAAGGGATAAATATTTTTTTTAACTTAGGTAGCTACATATGAGGACAGTCATACAATGAGAAAAATACCTAAAACCTTATGTTTCAAAATGTGCATCTTTATTAAGTGACATGAGATTCTGTAACATGAAGATTTTACAATGTTTAGGCCCTTATTATGTTAGGACTGGAAATATTTTGTCCTGATAGGTTCATTGGTGGAATCAATGCATTTTTTAAGTATGTGTATGGGTGTTTTACTGCATGTATATTTGTGCACTGCAGATATGCCTGGCGCCAAAGAAATCCAGAAGAGGGCATTAGATCTCCTTGGATTATAGTTACAAATGGTTGTGAGATACGTGTGGGTACTGGAAATCACATGGGTCCTCTGCAAGAGGAACTAGTGCTCTTATCTTCTCAGTCTCCTCTCCAGCCCAATAAATGCATTATTACAAAGATATTTTGACCTGACTTTTCTTGACCTGTGAGAAGTTTACTGTGATGTACCCTTTTATATACTACTTTACTCTAGTATCTACGTCATACTATATCAGATATGCTACTACTTCCTGCTTCATGATACAGAGTTTCTCCATGTTATCTTTGAAAAAGCAAGCCATAAATTCCACATTCCCCCAAAATGATTCTCCATTATTTGAAGGGGCCTTGGTAAAGCAGTCTCTCCCATGACATCCTTCCGCTGATAATTATAATAGGATGACTTCCTAACTGCACACTGTAAAGTGCTACTTAGGTGATACAGGTGAGGTATGCTTCGACTTTGAACCCACTGAATGAATCTATGACAGGACAAACAGAGAGATTTAAAAAAACTATGTTCATCGTGCTTTTAGTTATGATAAAACTTAGAAAATAGATAACACCATAGTTTTCAAAAGTGTCGGGGAGGATAGTGTTGAGGAAGATCAAATGTAGTTTGACTGTATGGTTTGTGGTATCCTCAAGTATTATATGAGGTCTCCTGTATAATGTGATTCAAGAAGGATGGTAGGCACCAGGAGGAAGAAAAACAGCCTGGGGCTGAATTTTATTTTAAAGTAAGCATGATCTGGTACAGACTGCCAAGGAGCTTAACAATTAAAAATCCAAATGTACTATTGTTATGGTGAAGATAGGAGATTGAAATGAATTTCATTTAATTACCTGTCAGAAATATTTATAGGATTTAATTACATGATTTATTTAATTTTCTATATTATAATATTATATAGAATTTACTTATGTAATGTGAGTGTGTTTTAGATTTATTGACTCCAATTCAAAACATTCCCTCTAAAAGAAGCAGAGACCTGAATGACTTGAGAAGCCCATGAAACTTGAGGCTCAGAAAGAGAAACTCCAGTGGCTCACAAAATTTATAAGATGAGGAAAGCTCAAAAAGTTACAAGATCATGAAGATGCCCTCCAGTAAGTAACATCCCTACTAAGCACTTATTTGTTCAATTCTCCCCAGGAAAAGTCACAAGGCAATGTGTCTCCATTTGTGATCACAGCTGAGCATATTCTATCTCTCGTAGAAATTCCCCCTACTAAATAAATAAGTATAAATAAAAAAATGCTGACAATGGCAGGATTAACGTCCTGCAGCGTAATTTTAATTATATTCCAAATTTTTTAAAAAAGTAATTCTCACTACTGAATTTTGATGGTAAGAGGCATGAAGAATACACGGAAGGAAATAGACATACTGTCTTAACATCATCTACATGGTAAAGGAATTGAAGTAATATGGATTAAATGCAGGAATCTTTTAAAAGCATGTTTATATGCTGAATGTCATATTGTGGTTTACAATCAGTATAACTTCAGTCTCTGCAGTGTTAGACCAACATCATTTTATCAAGTTCAGTGACCCAAGCAAAGTCTTGTGCACAGCTCCATAGAAATGCATTCTGGTGAACATCGAGTAGGAATTCCAGAGAATCTTCAATATCAAAAACTAGGCAAGGACTTTTTCCCTGCCCTCCATAATTAGGAAAAACGTGTGCTTCTCTCTCATGTTATTGTTGCTATTCAGTGTGGAAATGTGAGGAGGCAGCTTTCTCCTGCACATTCTCATTCAAGAGTGCTTTAATGGGGCCAGGCAGACAATCTTCCTTTGTGATGCCCTTTCTCATCATCTAAGCTGCCTTGATTTCTTCCTCTAGAACACTGTGCACAGAATGGAGGTCAGAGAAAGGGTGACCTTCACTGCCTTCCTCTTCGTGTATTCTGAGGACTGAAAAGCTGGGACTTCCATTATATCTTCACGACGCCATGTGTTTTTCAGGCTTACAGTGAAGTGTGATGACCTTGACTAACAGGATTAATAATTAATATGGTGTATAGATTCTGGGGGGGGGAATAATTTTTTCTATGACTCCAAAAGTCAGTTATGAAATAAAACTGAAAAACATCCTCATTGTTTTAAGTACTCTCAGTTTCTGAGACTGTAGACCCCGTGGCTAAATATTGAGGGGATTGGGGTAGGTGTCTCAGAATCAAAGGATCCAAAATAGAGAAATATACATTTTAGTTTCATCTCACCTAAATGAGAATGGAATTAAACTAATATTACTTAAATATTTCCTGCTACTTTAACATAAATCTTCCTAAAATGTGAGCTGTGTCCTGAAAGCAGCGTTCATAGATAAATCATTGTTAACTCAAACCTCAGGTGGCATTTCACTAAAGTGATATAGTTTTAAAAGTGCAGAATGATAAATAACTTGAGAAAATGCTGGTAGACTGCCACGAGAGCAAAGATGTCCTGGATCTGTGTATAGAAATATCCCACATTAAGACACATGTAGTTATTACGGAGATAAAATCAGAGTTTCATCAAGTAGTCCAAATAGCAATTGAAGTTAAAAATCTAGGAAAGCCAGCAGACTAAGCTGAAGGCAAAAGGTAAAGGCAACAGAGGGTCCAAAGCAATGTGGCTGTTTTTGTCCTTTGTCCCTATGCTTAACAGAAAGAGGGGAAAAGGAAGATCTGTGATATAGGTTTGCGGAGGTTAATTGAATGAGCAATTGGGAAATATACATTTACATTGTGTTTATATCCATTGTTAGAGAAGTAAAGACATGTCTAATTGTAGATGAGCTAGAGCGATTAGAAACTCAATTATGGAAGGTTCTGGGTACTCTTGATCAGCTCCCCTCTTGGATGGCTCCAGGAAGAGAAAGACATGAGAACAATTTCCAAATTTTGGGCAAATGATATACAGCATTGTTGTGTACCATCTATTAAAAAAGAAGTTCCCAGTTGCTGTGGCCACGTGACCAAAGGTGGAGGGAGGCCTCTGCTTGACAAAGACAGTGAACATCTTAAAAGTCCTGAAGATGGTGCAGGATACTGGTGTCCTGCTCCAGTGGTCCAGAGAGCTCTAGAGTTGTGCTATGTCCTTACCAGAAAGAGTAGGAGTGAAAGCTGTGATAGCCTAATCTATGAGTGCTAGAATCAATGTTCATTACATCTAATGAAATCTCACAAAACATCAAATGAGAGATACACATAAATATGTACATAAAATAATTTTAGAAAGAGACACAATTACTAGACAATGATGATTACTTCTAGAAAGAAGCTAGGATGAAGCTTGGGATGGAAAACATGACTAATTTTTAACTTTTGGAGAAAATATGCCTTTTGAGTATTTTTACCACACAATTCCTACTATAAAAATTAATTATAAGTGGAGAGAAATTAAGCCTGTGTTAGGAAATATTTTCTGAGAGAAAAAAATGCATATATTTTTAATAAATGAGAAAATAATCAATTCTTAATTAATGGACAATAAAAATGAGATTACAAGAAAAAATACTGTTTTGACAGATGTACCAAAGAGGTGAAAAACATTACAAACTTTTACAAACTGGTACCCATTTCTCTCATTAGGATGTTGGGATTACTATTTAAAAAGACTAGATTATGAAATGGTTCTTTTGATGCTCCAATTCTGTTTTATCCAGCCAGTCTGGCGCAGATAGGTAAAGTGAATTTTTTTCTCCTGACACAGTAGCTTCACAATTTTTTATACATATTTTTATATTTTATGTGTGCAACTTTTCTACATAATGGGTTTTTTATTAGCAACAATTTCATACAACTTTTGGTGGTAGAGATTGTCTAAATTTAATCAGAATGAAGTAAAATAATGAAGGGAACAAAATCAGTTCTAAGGCAAGGACTTCAAACACTCTTAGCTACGGTTATATGCATTAAACTTTCCAGGATGTAGAGAACAATGCTCTTAAATTTTCTTTTATTTTTTTTTAAAAGGTAAAAAAGGAACCCTTTGTTCTCCACAGTAAGGCACCTATCTGCAATTTTATCTTGCAACATTAGGAAGCAATGTTGTGTTGGTCAGTCCTCTGAACAAGCTAAACACTCTGAGCAGAAGAAATAATAGGCACGTTTTGAAGATATATTAAGAGCTGGCCTATTTTATAAACTTGCTTATCTGGGAAGCTGTAAGGTTAGATTAGCCTTCAGGAATTCTTGAGACACAGCAAACCAGTCCTGAAATTCCCCTGATGCTGACAAATGAAGGAAGGGTGTGTGTGTCGGCATCGAAGTCTTCCCTGGCTCAACCTTAAGTGATCATGTGGGATGTGTCAACTGATGGCAATTTTGGCGCCATAAAGAATATTTAATAATGTTTAGATATAGTTAGTTGCTTATTTGCTTTCTTGTTTGCTTGTTTTGAGAGAGAGAGAGAGCGGGAATCCTATTTTAAACCTTCATACAACCTGCCTCAATCTCCACAATGCTAGGATTCAAGTATGCTGTACCATATTTGGCTTTAGTTGTTTTGATTTTCACAATTAAAAAATGGAGGGATACAGAGTTTGTTATTACTAAGTAGACCCTAAGACTATTGCTTAAAAGGCTTAAGTATTCCTCTATCAGGCCATATTCTTTCTACACATGCACAACAAATAATTGTCCTTAAGGAATTCCTTCCCAGATCTATCCTCACCTGGGGCCTGCCTGACTTTCTGTGAGCTGGATCATAAGATTCACCCTTTTCCCCTCTTTGCTCAGCTTTTTAGAAAAGGGAGTGGAGGCCCAAATTGGAACCAGTTCTGTTAGCTCTGTGTTTTGTTCACAGTGCCAGTGTTGAAGCTTGCTACCTATTTCACACTCTAAGAATGATTTACTGGAATGAAAGATTCTCTATAGTACAGCCCACCACAAACATTCTTTAAAAGAACAAGCTTACAGTAAGCCATGCCTTCATAGAGGAGGAGACAGTGTGAAATTCAAAGAGACATAGAACTACATTAATTTTGGTAACAAAGCAGTATTTCATCCACTCCTCTTGCATGACATAATCACTTAAGGGATTCATTGAGAGGCGCTCATGCTCTCTCTGTTCACCCGGCAAACAAATACGCTATGCAGATTCTGAAGAGGAGAAGAAATGCAGGACAAGGGTGTTATCCTGGTCATGGTGATCATGAAGATACTAGCGATGGGTACCAAAAACCATCTGCATCAGTAAATCATGAACCTTTTGCTTTTTTTACAAAACTACATTTTATTATGCATGTTGTCATACATGTATGCACTGGTGTGCCCAAGTTCAAATCAGAGCACAGCTTGTAGGACTCAGTTTTCTTCTCCCACTATTAGTGTTCCTGGAGCAAATTTGGGCCCCTAGTCTTGGTAGTCAGTACTTTATCTACTATCTCACTGACCCATGAATTTTTTAATCATCATTTTATGTTAGACAGTATCTTCTTTTTTGCCAATTTTCTTTACATATATATTTTTTCCTTAAATTAATTATTTAAGGCAAAGGTACATGTGCTTTCATAGAGGGGTCAATGAGAACTAAACCATCTAAGGAGTCACAAGAAAAAAAAAGAAGACCTAATGATCTGGCTAGCTCTCAATTTGGTTAAACATTCTATAAATAATTACACATTAGACATAGTCATCATCTGTTTCCAAAGAACAAGTAAAAATAGATACATAACAGAATGGAAGCAGATGCTGAAGTTCTCAAATATTAGCAGAATACTTCTGCCAGTCTACACGTAGTACATGTCCTTTTAAAAACAGTACTTCATTTAAAATGACTGACAGATCTTTAATATTTACAACAGATCAGTTTTTTCATAACGTACAATCTGACTGTAAAAAAAGATATGCAATGAATCTTTTAATACTATGTATTAGAAGACAGTATCCAGTAATATAAAAACTGATAGACTCAGAACAGGGGTGACCAGCGAACAGCACTGTCTGAATCTAAAATTTTCTTGGAGTGAAGGATGACTGTGGTAAGAAAATATATTCCTGATATGAGTGTAGACAGAGGTTGGCATAGGAAAGAATATTAAAAGAAATTTTACCTTTCTAGGTTGAGAGATATTCTTCACAACTATCCTGCCTTTGGGTTTTTCTGCCTTAGTTCTTAGAACTCATTATAACTTTCTTTAGTCCACTTACACCAGTTTGTTTAGGAAATGCATTAAGGTATGGAATCTGGAGCCATTGGATTCCCAGAAAACTGTGACCAGTTAGCATCATGTGTCACTGTTCTTCCGAAGCAGTGCCTATGAAAGGGCCTAGTTATGCACACACTCACCAACCTACCCACCCACCCACATATACACGAAGTTAAAAAAACAATAGAACCTATGACAAGTGCTGATTTTTACTTATAAAACAGCTGTCTATGTATGTGTAGGTTTTTGTAAAGTCTATCCTTTGTGTTTCAAATACTCAGTAAATTGCCTTGAGTTTGAAAATAAGAACTCAAAAGGCTTAAGAGAAAACGATGTTGTTCAATAATAATTTCCTATTAGCATATGAAAAGATTTTGGCGATTTGAAGCTGGGCAAGGCAGAAAACTGCTAGATGACATAGGCCAACCCATGACTCTATTTTGTTCTGAAGGTGCTCAGCTTTCACTCTGTTTTGGCATCATATCTTCTTCTTAATTGCTAAATAGATCCTTTAAAATAATTTTAAGAAGATCCTTTTCTGCTAGCTCTTAAATATTGGAATTTTTCCGAACGGTGTCCTAGATTTTTATTCCTTTTTAGCAAAACACTTTCCCTAGAAAACTCAAACATTGGAGAATGTTTAAATTTGCAAGTATGTACAATTTCTAAATTAGATTTCATGATTTCAAAGTTCTCTTCAGGTCCTGTATTTCTGGGGAATATGGCTTTGACACCTGTACTTGAAATTCATCAAGCTACCAGAAGATGGTGATGGTGCTGCCAACTGATTTGCTTAGTCCATAGGGGAAGTACATTAATCCTACTATAATTTAATAGGAGGAGCCAAGACATCTACTTGTGATCCTAAAAGTAGCATCGTATTAAAAGATTTGGGATATTCTGTATACAAATATGAAATCACATGACATAATTTTTTAAAGATAATTTTAAGATGAAGCAGGAAAGTTCCCTGACACAAAACTCTCCCAATCACATTTGCTTGACGCTAATAAAAAGTAAAATGTGTACCTTCTCTTAAGCAGGTCATAATGCACCCACAGGATCAAGATGGCTGCCTGTATCCAGAGGAAATAACCATGCTCATTCTTTAAGATGTCTGTCCAGCGACACTGAGAAATAGAAGCCATTTGCCCAGACTTTGTGGAAAGTGATGCAAAGCACAAAGTTATATTTGTCTCCTTTGAACTTCTCTATGCTACCAGCATAATTCAAGAAAACTAATATTGTCATGCAAAAATGTTATTAGTTGTGGCAACATTGAGGTTGACCAAAGTTATGAGATTGTTTACTGGGTTTCTTGCCATTTCCATTTTCTCCTTGATAAATCAATATTCTATTACTTACCTGTTTTGCTTTTGCATCAAAATTCTGCATTCATAAGCATTGCTACAACACAATTAAGACTGAATCTTTGTAAATATGAAGACTTATCACTGTTCTGAACATAAAACCTCTTCTTTTACTTTACTGCTCTAATACTGAGCTACAGACTCCCAGCTTTAAGTTATAAAAGTCTAGCCATTTATGATTGCAATTTAGAAAACAGAATGCATCGTTTTCAGATAAGATTAGATTTTTACATTAAAATGATGGAGTCACAAGAAAACAAAAATAGCTAACTCTAATTTAGGTAACCATTGGCAACTGATTATCTTATTATTTGCATAGGTATCTTATCACTGGTTATAAACTTTCAAACTATATATATTTACTATTTTCCGATAGCATGTGTCAACATTTCGCTCTTACATAAATTGTTTCCTTTGAATTAAATGTTTACTTATATATAATTTATTTCATTATGAAAGTATTTTATGAAAGTTTCAAAATAAATTTTTGAAAACCAACTTCAACTCCATCAGGGTAGGAGCACGAAAATTAGAAAAACAAGTAAAGAGAATGAAGACACAATGAAAATAATAAATAGAAGCATAGGATAGTATCAAGAGTTCAGGTAAATACTGAAAATCACCTGCATTTAATTTCCATTTGCTTAAATATCTCAACTCCAAAAGTTAGGCATACGATTCAAAAAAAAAAAAAACTACATTAACATGATGCAAGGAATCAACAGACCAGTTGAAGGATTATGGGCTACATTGTTAGTTAAATATTCTGCTGCTAAAATGAGACAAGTTCCCTGTGCTCTAATAGATTGTCCTGCATAGAGAGAGCACTAGACAGACTCAGTGGGTTCTAAAACAATACTACTCAGCTATAAAGAAACATGAAATTGTGAGATTTGCAGATAAACACAGAACTAGTAAAGAGTATATTGACTGAGTAGTCACAGAAAGATAAACACCACCCATCTTCTCTCATCTGCTGTTCTTTGCTCCAAATCTCCAGATGTGACTATATAACCTGGAGTAAGCACAGAAAGGAGAAAAACAAAAAGCAACCAATGTAGTGATATAAAGCTTTCCTAAAGACCAGAGTGCAGAGCTAAGCCACTAGAGGTCAGGGAGTGGTGGCACACACCTTTAATCCCAGAAAGCAGAACTCAGTAGACAGAAGAGGGATCTCTGTTAGTTCAAGGCCATCCTAGGCTTCATAGGATTGGTTCTCTCAAAAAGAGAAGTAGAGCTCACACAAAGGTGATCCTAGCGCTTGGGGTCACACACCTTTAATCTGAGTACTAGAGAGTTTGAAACTAGAGCAGAGCGATATAGCAGAATGGAGAGAGGAATACAAGGCATAGGGAGAAAGGAGCTCAGGGCAGTCTGAGGTTTGATAGAAACAGTTGTAGTCTGTGGTTTGGTGGAGACATGTGGAGTCTGGAGATGCAGTTTGAGGACAAGATTGTCTCTTTGGTCTGGGCATTGTTAGAGGTAAAAGAACTCTCTAGTAGCTGGGCTTCAGCATTAACCCCTATATCTGACTTTGGGTTTTTATTATTATTATCAATTAGAATTTATGCTATATCTGGTGCCCAACTTCGAGAGTACAAATTCACTGCCCCACCAGCTAGGTTTTCCTTTTTCCTCTCCTGGTGAGCTTTCCCTGGACCCCCTTCTCAGGCTGCTGCCAAACTACATAACTGCCTTGAAATCTCTTCTATTCTATGCAGCAGCGATAAACCTCACGTCTTCATCATCATTGACTGCAGGTTTGGAGAGAATATTAGAATTCTTAAAGGAAGGAATTAATTAAAAGTGAGGGTTTTCCACATCAAAAATGAAAACACTATTATAAGAGAGAAAGTTAGGTCTCTGTATAATTATGCAATACGTGTCTTAAAATGGAATAAGTAAGTGACAGGATAATCAACTTAACCAGGATTGACATACTGTTAATTATTATTTTAATAAACCTTGTTTACATTTTGATAATTCTTGATTTATCTTTTAAAAAGTTGTTTGGTATGAGTGTCAAGTTGCAGGTCTTAGAAAACCTTAATAAAACAGATCATAAATATATATTCATATCCAGAGGAATTTAAAGGAGATCCAATTTCAGCATTGCATTATAAGGATAAAGAAGAACAGCCTAAGGTTTTTCAAACAATTAACCTTAATATATCCAGTAACTTTAGAGGAATTACCAAATGCATATAGCCCTAAGACTCTGTTAAAGTTGAATGGACTCCTGTGGCAATGTAATATTTAAGGCGATTCAAGAAAGCCATGGCCTCATATGGCATACATTCGTATTTTGTGAAGCAAATGTTAAACTCATGATCAGCTTGTAATAGAATTATCCCTGAAGACTGGAGAGACCTGGTTATAGCTGTGTTGGAGCCTGGTCCACAATTACAATGGAGAACCTGGTTGAAGGAAGAGGTTAAGACCATTGAACAATGGAGTAGAGCTAGAGGTATGGAAATCTCCCAATATCAACTTCTTGGAGAAGGAGATTATGCTAATATATATCCTTATATCATGGTCACATCCGGTCTTTATACCATACAGCAGCTTTGAATGCTTGGGACAGATTGAAGAAGTAAGAAAGAAGATTGAGCCATTTGTTAAAGTCATACAGGCCTCAAAAGAAACCTTCACTGATTTCTTACAAAGAATGACATCAGGAGTAAATAGAATGATATCAAATTCAGAAGCTAGACAAATAATAATTGAATCTCTGACTTTCAAAAATGCTAGTTCTCAATGCAAAAGGATAATTAGGCCTTTATAGGAAAGATCAGTGCTCTTGGAGGAATGAATCCAAGATACAATCAATATTGAATCTCATGACAATAATATTGTGTTGTAATAGGAGGAGTGGCGGGGATGCGTCCCCAGCACCCCGCCTGCCTGCTCGGCTAGCTTATGCCCCGAAATAACAACACACAAACTGTATTCATTTAAATCACTGCTTGGCCCATTTCTATCTAGCCTCTGCTAGGCTAATTCTCACATATTAATTTAGCCCATTTCTAATCATCTGTGTTGCGCCCCTAGGTGTGCTTACCGGGAAGATTCTAGCCTATGTCCATCCTGGGTCGGAGCTTCATAGCGTGTGTCTGCCCAGGAGCCAGGAGCATGGCATCTCTTCTGAGGCGTCTGCTCCCGAGAGAAGAGCTGTGGAGTCTGAGCTCACTTCCTATTCCTCCCAGCGTTCTGTTCTGTTTACTCCTCCCACCTATCTTCTAACCAATAAAATGGGCCAAGGCAGTTCCTTTATTAGCCAATGACCTTCCTCCATCAATAATGCTTGGGTAGGAGAGGTGATTTCCAGAGGTTTGAGGAAAAATCGAAATGTCAAGTGTTTCAATTGTGGCAAACAAGGTTACCTTAAAAGGGGCTGTAAAGAGGATTTTTCTAGAATGAAGAAAATACTATGTAAGCTTGCAAGGGAGGGAAGCAATCTTTGGTCCTACTTGGCCATGAAGCCTATAAAGCAAAATAATGAGAAAATATCCCAAAAGGTGCAGTAGTGGATCCCATGACTTGGCTATAACAAGCAGAGGTCTAATTGGACTTAAAGTACTCTCAGTAGGGAAATCATTTTTTCTAATAGAAATCTAGCCAACTATGAAGGCCTGATGAGTTTGTGCAACTTTGAAGAGAACCTACTACCATAAATTTACTACATATGTAAACTATACCACTGTAATCTGTAACTGCATTCTAAAACATATTCTTAGAGCTACAGGTAAGTGTAGCACTTACCCCCATAAAAAAGTTTTCTCTTTGCAACAAATGGAGACCATTATAAAAAGCCACAACTGCTCATGATGCAGAGATCAATGGATCTTTGGAAGCGCAACTCCAATCTATCACACAATTTTTTTCTCCTAAGGCTCAGGAAACATCACTCAAAAGAGGACGTGGAAAGATTGTAAGAGCCAGAAAAAATAGGAAATCTGCTGTGAGATTATGTCTCCTAGAGATGACAGGGAAACTATACTCTTGATACCTCACAATAAAAGTGCCTAAAAAAGACCTAAACAATAACAATACCAATAGACATGCTAATGTGGAGAGAGGAAATCTCATAGGGCCTAACCCTTACACAAAGAACTATAGTCAACTAATGACTACTGAGGGAGAATTAGCCTCTCCAGGGATAAGCCGCATAACTGGTTGTTCAAAACAAAGTGTACAAAAGTCACAATAGGCAGACACAATTGATAGCATTTACAAATTTGTTTACATATGTGTCTGTTTGTGTGTATGTGTGTGTGTGTGTGTGTGTGTGTGTGTGTGTGTGTGTTTAAGAAGAAAAAGAGACCATCAATTTGAGAGGGAATAGGGGGCAAGGTACAGTTGGAAGGAGGACAAATGGGAGTGGTTGGAGTAAAACAAAGGAAGTTAAATAATTGTAATTCAATTTTTAAATTATAGCTATAAGGAGAAAACCGGTAGAGGCAGAGACATAAACAGAGACTTCTGGAAGGGTCCAGTTTGAACATGTCTAGATGAGTTACACCATGAGAGGAGAGTAGGAGGGAGAACAAGAGAGGTGGGTTGGGCCAAAGGATGCCTGGTTTAGCCAAAAAGACTGAATTTTATAGGGGCCAGAGAAGCTAGGGGAAGGGAAAGCCTACCCATTCCCTGGGCTGGAGAGTTTAGGTCAGGGGAATGATTGTGCCAGCTAGGAGGACCCTACAGCAGGTAAAGACAGAAGGATGCCGGGAGACCTTGGCAGCCAGTATCCACCTTGATATGTTAATAGGCACGTCAGCAAATCGTCCCAGGATTGGAAAACAGTGACTAGGGAAGAACTGTGGGAAAAAGGTTGGATTTGGTCAAAAATGCATTATATGTATGTATAGAATTCTTAAGCATTAAAAAAAAATATCATAGAAAATTGTAATGGGAGGATTTGGTAGTTTCTACTTTATATATTGCCTTGTTTGTGTCATTTTTCTCACATCCTAAGAACCTTTAGTGCAGAGGAATATCATAATTCATCCTCCTATTGCTAGCTGGTTCCCAGATCGCATACAGTACCAAACCCTAGCACCCAATCAAAAGCAATGTTTTGTTTCTATTTGGGTTATGGACATCCTGCTCTTTCTGCATGTCAATCAGTGTTTATTTTACTTCTCTGCATCCCAAGTTTTCACAGACAATATGAGACCCAACTGATGTTTGTTTTTGCATGTGGAGATATTTTTTACACTGGACTTGCTCTCTGAAACATTCAGTATCACCTTCTCTCCTTCTAATTGTATCTCTATTTCCCTTTGTGTGGCCCCTCAGAGAGTCTCAATAGTTAAGAAATATCCTCTGAAGCAAAGGGGAGCTTCTTGCTTCAACAGAAATTATTATCCATCATGGAAAAAAAAATGCAGGTAGTCTCTTCCAAACCTGGTCTGCCTCCTTTGTGTTTGACTTCACTACCACTTCTATGTTTCTTCCAGAACCTGAATGGTGCCAGGCCCCCTGTGCCTTTTCCTTAAATGTTAAATGAATGGATGAATGATACTCAATATGGGATTACCAGGGGGAAATCCACAACAGTAAAAGCTAAATACAAAGACATTCATCATTTCCAGTTGCATCAAAATCAGGCTGCAGATCACATAGTGAGGCATTTAGCAAAAATAAGCAATTGCAGATAGAAGTAAGTGATCCTCAGAGAGCAACTGACTTTCTACAAAAAGGATCCATCTTACTTTCCCCATATCTAGATTTCCTACGAGACCAAGAGTCCTTATTTGGAGATGTAGTTAAAATCTTCTGGAACCTTTAACATGCCATAAATTAGGAAAAAATATGCCATAGAAAAGATATAGTAAGCTGGAATGGAAAAGAGAAAGAAAAGGTGGGTGAGCGTGGGAGCCGGGGAAACTCCCATGTTAAAGCAAGAATTGACAGCTGCTGCTTGGAAACCCTTTTCTGCACTTTCGTTGTTACAGCAAAACTACACATTTCAAATGTCCTGAAGTAAAAATTACAAAACAGGTTCCAAATATCAGGAATATCACAAAATCTAGTAAGAAAACAAAAGACTAAAAGTATGAGTCTAAAATAGAGTGATAAACAACAGAAGAAACAAGGAAACAAACAGAACATCTATGCCCATCGTTGGAGGGAGAGAGGCTGCATTGTTCAAACTGAGAAGTCTGACAGGAAAAAGAAAACATCATTTATGCCATTCATCTACATTTCTCAGTGCATACACAGCAAAATGAGAACAATGCAGACAACCCAGTATTGGCCACTGTGAAAAAGCAAATCACAATGCTAAACTTTCACAGTCACAGACATCAAACACCAGAAAAATAAAATAAAATAAGATGATTATCAAAACTGTGAGGAATAGACCAATAATAAAAGCAGGAGGATAGACTGGGGTGGTAAGGGTTGGGGGATAGAATTCATAATAACAGTATCTAGTGGCCAGAGTCTGTCATTTACAGGCCATTGTCACACTCATAGATGCTGCTATGATGGAGCAATGAAGGTGGCAGAAGACAATTGCCTTAATGGTTTGTGATAGAGTGTCTAAATAGCCAGCAAACATATCAGATTCCCTAGAAGACCTAGACCATATGCAACCAGGAAGATGCTCAGCAGGAGCTGCCACTTCTCTGAGTCACTAGAGTATCCCAAAAAGACAAAGTTGGGAGCCTAAATGTAGTTCATCCCAGACCTGGTATTTCAAGAAAAAATCCATGTGATGAGGATTTGACACTCACAGCAAACATGGGTGTGGGCATCAGCTTGGACTTTGTCCCTCTACAGGGCATCTCACTCATACCACCAACTGAATACAGGAACTAAGTAGCAATGGGAAGAACAAGAGTTTGAATTTGTTAATAATGGTTCATGGTGGAGACAGAAAGACAATGGTGATGTGGAATTTCCCTCTGTATGCTGTGATTACCATAAATAAAGGAACTGCTTTGGGCCTACAGCAGAGCTATAGGGGAACAGAGCTAAGCAAGGAAAACTAAGCTAAATGCTGGGAGAAAGGAGGCAGAGTCAGGGAGAAGGCATGGGGCTACTGCCAGAGAAAGATGTGCTGAAACTTTGCTGGTAGGCCACAAACTCGTGGTGATGCACAATTCAATGGAGATGGGTTAAATTAATATGTAAGAGTTAGCCAATAAGAAGCTAGAGCTAATGGCCAAGCAATGACTTATATAATACAGTTTCTGTGTGATTATTTCAGGGCTAAGTAGCCAGGAACCAACAAACAGCCTCCTTACAACACAATGGATTGAAGGGAGTACTTTCCTGGAATTCTCTATCTCTGAGAACACTGTGATATTTAATTTTTTTTCCAGTGGAAACAATAACAACAACAAAGCCACAAATGTTGCTTCCCAAGGTGGGTGGTATGGTAGCATATGGCAAATGCCTGAATGAAAAGAACTGTGGAACACATCTATTTTTTCTGCTCTCTTCTACCTTCACTTAAGAGTGTTTAAAGACCAAAAGACAAAAGTCATGGCTCTCAGCCAGGTGAACACTGGGGTAAACCACCCTGATGGCTCCTTACTTATTATCAACCTACACCCATTTTCCCAGGAAATTCTATTCACCTTATTTCAGGACTGTTCTCCCAGAAAGGTAGTCATTTATGTTGCTCTACTGTGTGCATGTCCCTGTATCTTCTCCCAGTGATGATATCCATCCTTCAGAAGCTTTCCCTGAGGGGTTAATGAACAAAATGTCTCAGGCAGGTGGAAAAAAATCCAGACAGGAAAGTTGACTTGACTGATAACACCTGTGGGTTGTCAGGGTCTGGGAGGCTCCTGATAAACTCAACATGCCGACCTCTACAACCTCTACAGGTATTTCCCAGTTTGAGACAGCAGGGGACCTGACCTGCAGACAGAAACTTCCATGCCCAAATTTCCTTCTTCCACACTATAAAAGGGCCAAACCCTCTGCATCGCTTGTGCACAGTGTCCATTCTTACAGAGATATGGTGTCTATCAGTTGTTCTGACTCAAGAATAGTTCTGCTTCTATGAAAGGCCAGTCTCTTTCTTTTATTTCTTTGTCACCTCCATCAATCTTAATCTAATAATTCCTACTTCTGGTGATTTTTAGGGAACTCCCCAGGACTGGCACAAGTTTGTCTTCGCAGCTTTCTAATGTTCTTCCTTCACAACTCTTTACTCTGGAGTGGAATACATGCCAATCTGCTGATGGGGGAGAGTCTTCTGTTTTGTGTTAATTTCATTGGTTAAATAAAGAGACTGCCTTGGCCCTGATAGGACAGAAAGTTAGGTAGGTGGAGTAGACTGAACAGAATTCTGGGAGAAAGAAGCCAAGTCAGGCAGTCGCCATGATTCTCCCACTCCAGTCAGACGCAGGTTAAGATATTTCCTGGTAAGCCAGCTCGTGGTGTTACACAGAATATTAGAAATGGGTTAGATCAATATGTAAGAGCTAGCCAATAAGAGGTTAAAACTAATGGGCCAGGCAGTGTTTAAAAGAATACAGTTTCCGTGTAATTATTTCGGGTAAAGCTAGCCAGCTGGCGGGACACAGCCCCGCCATTCCTACTACAACAATCTGCAAAGTCATTTACTGTAATCCATGACAATTCCATCACCCCTAAGGCTTAAGATGTAGCTCAGTTGGCAGTTTTCTAAAGGAAAGAGGCTGACAGATCAGATGATAAAGGTGCTTGAGCCAAGCCTGACAGCAAGAGTTTGATGCCTGGAATCCACATCTTGTTGAAATAGAAAACATGCTCCCACAATTTGTTTTCTGACCTCCAGATGTGTGCCATGTCATTGGCTCATCTCCTACTCAATATACACATAAAGTTTACACACACACACACACACACACACACACACACACAGAGAGAGAGAGAGAGAGAGAGAGAGAGAGAGAAGAGATAGAGACAGAGACAGACATACGCAGTGTGTGTGGAGGCCCAAAAATGTGATCTTATTTTCACCTTGTCTGAAGGTCAAAGAGTCTTTAGCTTGTTCAGAGTTGTTGACAACAAGAGTGGCTACATACCATGACCTAGGGTGTGGCTACTCAATTATACTACATTATAATGATCCATACAGGTTGATCCACTCAGGAAATTCAAGTATACTTCTGCTACTTCTTTTGAAATATATTTGACCAAGGGAGTGGCTGCCTTCAGTATATTTGGTTTAGGGTGGGTTCACTGCCTAAACATCAGAAAGCTTTTCTCAGGAATTAAGGACTTGGTGTCTCAGGTAGTGAAGCAAGTAACTGTTCTGGTTGTCCATTGTATCATGTTAAGGCAGTCTTTTGTCTCCTGTTGTAGTGGGGTAGAAAAGTATATGGAAATTTAAACACAGGCGAATTTCAGTATTCACTGGAACTCTCTCCTGATACTATCCAATGCTTCTGTTTTATTATTTTTTAATCTTGTCTTCATTCTCTTTACTTATTTTTCTAAGCCCCATGTCTCTACCCTGGTAAGTGGTATACTTGTCGAAGCTGGTCTCCCCCTACACAGAAAAAAGTTTTCCTACTTTTTTGCTCCTCCCTACCCTCACCCCACTTTCCTTAAGATTCAACAACTTTTTCCTATCAGTATAGAATTTGTTCCACTAGTGGAAATTGGAAATAATACATTAAATTAATTTTTCTCATGTATTATAAGCTTCTTGAATGAAAATCTATGGAAATGATGAAGTAAAGGAAGGACTCAGGTCCTCCCTTGCATGTCCAATCACATTGCACAAATGTTTCCGGCCTCAGTGCTAAATCTATGCTCCTCACATGGGACTTGTCTATTCAGAGGTTAACAAATGCTTTATGAATGGAAGGTCTGATTCTCTTTGTATGCAAGCAGTTAGATTGGCACAGCCTACAAAGTTCATCACATTTATTTTCCTACGCTCTGGATACTTGCTGTTCTCTCTTCTCCTCTGAGAATTCTATATGTGGTAGATTTAAAAAAAAAAAAACCCAAACACCTAGAATTCTTCCAAAAGCTATTCCTCTTCCTGAAAAACAATCCTGTCTGTTTTCCCTTTTCTTCTTTTTTTTCTCTTTTAACTCTTATCCATTCTTCACATGTCCATTATCATCATCTCAGAGAAGTTTTTCCTCAGATCTGAAATTCAATTCTTTTATTTATGTTTGTAGACTTATATAAAATTGAATTATATTCATGTAGACCATGTTTTATATTTAGTCATTGAATATTACCATAGTCAATATCTTAACTATTCATTGAATGTCCCACATTGCACTCTACTTACTACAAGCTCCAAGACAGCAAGGATTTTTGTTGAATAATTCTATTCACTGCACCATATAAAAATAGCTTGAGCACTTGGTAGCATATATACTAACAGTACTTCTATGGTAAAGCATCCCTTCATCATGGATTGGAGCTCTATCTGTTATTCCCTCTTTTCATTGTGCCAACTGAGAGATGAGAAGGAAAATACTGAAGACATTTCTTAGTAGAAGAAAGGGAACTCTCCACAACTAGGTTTCAGTCTAGAAACTGGGACAAAAAAAAATTAAAAGCACAGAAATTTTGTGACATTTCCTTAGGACAGAACAAAAAAAGAATCTTGTATGGGTGACTCTAGTGAGCCAGCCCTGGTATAAATCTTAAAATAAACACACACACACACACACGCACATACACACACACACACACACACACACACACACACACGCTGCTACCATGGGAATATTTGAAAGACCTACTATAAAATTTCCCCCAAAATTCTTTCATCTAGTTGGGACCAGTTGCGCCAGTTTATCTACACTCCCCAAGTTGAATTGGACCACAAATTTCTGTGAGGATCCCAGGGAAACCCTTTTCTGTTCTGTCTTCTCTTTTTTCTCTCTACTTACAAGTCAAAGAACAGTTACCACACATACAAAGTAGAATGGTGCTTTCATGCTCCTTAATACAGGCATAGTAGCAATTGATGGACAAACAACCTGTGTGCTGGGATTGGAAGGGTATTGTGAAAGCTAAGCTATATTCCGGAATAATTTCCTCTTACGGCCCATATTGGTTAAAACATTGCCTATAGGGAATCCATTCCTTTGGGTAAGAACCTTCCAGTTAGTTCTGCCCAAAACAAATAATCAGGTAATACTAGAAGATTTGAACAAGTGTTTTGAACTGATTGTATACAAATCTATTTAAATGTTTATTTTAAATATATCTTTTACTGAGAAACTTTGATTAGCTACTGTCATAAACATGGCAGAAGTGGCTGTTGTACCTTATATTAGATTTAAACATATATGAAAAAAAACTTTCAGATGTCATCTGTCAGAACTATTTCAGATATTCATTTTATGTTACTATAAGACACTATGTTCACCTTGACTGTCTGATCCTCTGATAAAGAGAAAGGGCTTGAAATCAAGGCAAAGGGAGATAATATAAATGACTGAGTCCAAAATTAATCTTCTTATGTAATAGAAAATTAAAGGCTAGTATCATTGTCTACATTATACTAAAAAAAATCTGCTTTTCTAGGATATGTGTGGATATATATATATACATATATATATATGTATATATATAGTATTGAAGAGTTCTATTCAGTAGTTAGTTTAAATGGGATGCTTAAGAGATTTGCATGCACTATCTTTAGAAAATGAAAGAAAAAATATAAAATAATTATTAAGAAAATATTTTAATACTTTAAAAATAAAGATTAATTTCCTTAAGATCAAAGCTTAGAAAATATTCTTCCACAAAGAGAGCTAGGTATTTTGCATGTGGTCGCATGTATGTACGTCCGTGCGTGTGTGTAGATGTGTTGTATAGCAGGGAGCATGTGCATATGGAGACTGAAATTTAAGTTGGGAATCTTTTTCAATTATGCTCCTCTTTATTTTTTGAGACACAGACCTTCACTCATGATGGGACTCACTGATTGGACCAGATAAGCCAGGTAATTAGCTCCAGAGATCTGCTCTAAGCCCATCCATTGCTAGGATTAGTGACCAGGACTGCTGTGTCAGGCTTCCACATGGACTTGGATCTTCATGCTTGCAAGGCAAGTACTTTATTTTCTGAGTCATCTCCTCATCTTAGTTTTTGCAAGTAGTAAGTAGAGGGGGATTTTGTTGACTCTTCCAGTCTTCCAACAAGAGGCTCACTGACAGGGTGACGCTATCCTCACAGTCTAACTAATGATGGACAGGTAGCAATGCCATTTCTACCAGTTATGTTAGAACAGACATAGATTTTTTTTTATGGTGGAGCATAAAATAAAGAAAGCTCTCCACATAATGTCATTTAACAACGCATTCCTTTCCAGTGACTTTCTGGCACTAACAGCCTGCTCTTGTTTTATCTAACATGATAAATTTATTTCCTTTTCATAGAAAGAAAGAGTGAAAATAAAACTTTGAAGTCTTTTTTAGCTATAGAAGGTATACTTTTGGATAATCCAAAAGTTATCAACTTTTAAACTATTCTCTCACTGACAAAACTGAGAACCTTTCATTGAGAAAACAAAATTCTTTTTTTTTTTTTTGGTTTTGTATTTTGGCAGGGGGGGATATGGATAGTAGAGAATTCTAAACTTTGCATGTTCACTGAACCCTATATTCCAAGAAGGTATGCTTTCAGCTTAGAGTTTTACAGTGGATCATGAAGGGATGTCAGGGCAGGAACTTAAGCAAGGCAGAAACTTGCAGGCAGTAAATAAAGGAGCAGCCATGGAGGAGCACTGCTAATCAGCTTCCTAACTTTGCTTTTCTCAGCCTCCAACTGTATGTTTATATGACCGAGACCTATCTGTACTCTGATGGTACCACCCATGCTCATAGTGGGCTGGGTTCTCTTATATCAACCATTTACCAAGAAAACGTGCCACAGTCTTGGTTATAGGCCAACATGATGGTGTTATTTTAAATGATACTTTTTTCTTCCCAGAAGACCCTGGCTTGAGCCAAGTTGGCAAAGAATTAATGAACACACCTATAAGACACCCCCACATTCCACTAATTTGCTTGAGGTTTGAAAATACTGGTTAAAAAAGTGTGACAGAGGAATATGACATACTATATGCTTCAATTTTTTAAGTCCCATTTGAAGTCAGTTTAATCATCCTCCTTTATGCAAAAATCTAACCTACTTTATTTGGATTATATTTACATAACAGTTTCATGAGTTCTTTAAGCATAAGGTAACAGTCAAGCAATTCTCACATTGAAATAAAAATGAAGACAAAAATATGTAAGGCAAACATTTTCGTTAAATTACTAAATATTCAAGAGCAATGTGCCAAATAAGGTACAAGAAAAGATTTTCTCCAAATATTTAAAAGTGGAAACATCAAAATAGCAGAATAAAAAGAAAAAGAAGTAAATTCAGAATATTATTTTTTGTTAAAGTTAAGAGACCAGAATGCTGCCAGGATCTGAAACAAGAATATGAATAGAAGGAACTCAATTTCTTATGAAAATTAGCTTGTAAAGTTTCCTCCTTTGGTTAAAGATAGCATATGACAAAGAGGGTTTTTTTTTTTCCAGAAAGGAAGCCCTCAGAGATTTAAACAAGTGAGTATTCGTTGATACTTGCTCAGTATTTGGCAGCATGCTGTCTTTTCCCTTGAGACAAGGGATTCCTCCCTCTCCCTTGCTGCAAATATCAGCATCTCGGAGGCCTCCCAGTAGCCTTATGAGCTCATCAGGTTTAATACAACAGTCTAGTTACATTTCCATGGGTACCAAGTAGTCCTCATAACATGGAAGAGGCTTAGCTCTAGCTTGGCCCTCTTGTAACACCATAGTTTTGCAAAAAATAGTGATTGATGAGACTTAAAATTTCACATCTGAATTTGTCAGATACTGGTAGGTGCTAAGGCTCCACAAAGTCAAAATTCTTAGTCAGTCAGTTCTTCCCACCTTTGCTGTATTTTCAACATAGTTTTATTTTAATTATAATAAAATCCTTAGGTATTATTAGTAAAATTCTTGTAAGGATAACATTTTAGTAAAAATATCTGGCATTATAATGTAATCTCATATTTTCTCAATAATAGTAGATTTGTGGAATAATGTACCATGCTATATATCTTAACAGCAATTATTAATCTCATCCATCGAGAATAAGACCACTACCACATTTTAAAGCCAAATTTGAAGCAATTTTAATTTAAAAACTGACTAGGTGAATGGGCTCTGGCCATATCGATACCCAGGTTCCTTGGATATGACCTCAAGTCACGGTGTGCAGCAAAATTGTATTGCCCATCAGGTCCAACCAGGGGCAAGCATACATCAAATCAAGAGCGAGTATACATCCTAACAATTTCCTGCCTGTGAACCTCCCACCCACATACGCTAAACTATATTTGGTGTAGATGGGTCAGACTTGTTTAGGTGAGTGAAAACACATGGCTTGTTATCTCCCATAAACAAAAGTCTCCAGCATTTCAGGAATTATCTGTCCTTCGGTGAGGGACTTGCAGACCAGAGGCACTTTTGTTTCATGGATCTCTCAAACATAGTAATTAAAACAAAATGTAACTTTCACTCTCACACTTCATATTCTTGAAATTATTCCTACCATGAAATACAGATTAAAATCTAGTAATGTGCACAAGCTGCTTGTTTTAACTAAGGCCATCTTAACTGTTCTGCTTATTTTCCTTGGGGACTAAAAATTATCTAAAGAAAACCTTACTTCTGGGCAGTGGTGGTGCATGACTTTAGTCCCAGCACTCTAGAGACAGAGGCAGAAGGATCTCTGTGAGTTTGAAGCCAGCCTGGTCTACAAGAGCTAGTTCTGGGACAGGCCCCAAAGCTATAGAAAAACTCTTTCTCAAGAAAAAAAAGAAAATAAAAAAAGAAAAGGAAAAAAGAAAGATAGAAAAGGAAAGAAAACCTTACTTGCTGCTACGATCTAAGATCATGTTCCATAAGTGAATGAAGAACATTTGCTTTAAACCTTGTGGGATTCCCCCAATCTAAGATGGTGTGTAACTCTTCCTAAATTAAATGAGTAAACAATGGCATGTGGCTCGAAGCAGGTTACAAAAGGTCCTAACTAGAAACCCACATGTCTGTAAATAAGCAGGACAAAATTCAATGCCATATAAATCTTGCATAGGAAAGAAGATGAAATAAAAGTTAGACACTTTTGCTTGAGTGAAGAAAACACCTTCCTCACCCACAACTGCCCTGTTCTCAGTAGAACATGCTCTGCAGCTTTGAGCTTCAGCGCAATTGACATCAGCGTGAAATAGATGTCCCTGGAAACGTTTTGAATGAACTGTTTCTGAAAAACTCTCAAAAAAGGAACCAACTTATTTTCTTTATAAAATAATATGTATAAGAGCATTAATTTTCAACCTGCATTTGTATGTGTTGACTTAGCCTTCAAGAAGCCTATTCAAGCACTTTTATTATTCATGGATAACAGAATAATACTTTTTCAATAGTATAATGTTTGGTCTTTGCAAGTACTTTTTAAATACATGTGCAGATCTAGAAATCCATGCTTCAGGTCTTCTAGTAGTGAGACTGGGTTGCATTCTACTGAATTGTTCCACATGGAAATCTTCAAACAACCCAGCCTGTTGCTAACTGACAACGGGGGTCCTATTGGCAAAAAAAGCACCCTTACTATTCATTGAACATGGAAAAGTTGAGGTCATGCCCACATGGAAGCTTCACCCCTATTTTCTAGTGTCTTTGGTGTTGGATGGTATGCTGCAGCCTACCAAAAGAGAAGTGTAAACACCATCCCAGCCCCAAAACATTTGAGCCGCAATCTACCCTGCCTGCGAGATATGATAGGGCAATGGTGGCGCAGAACTTGTGGAAGTAACTAACCAATATCTGTTTGCCACCGTCCACTCTTTGCAGTAGAACCCATACACAACACTGCTTAAGTAATCAAGAACGAAAGACCGGATAGCCCAGAGACCTAGGATTATACCAAACACTACTGGTCTAAAATCAAAAAAAAAAAAAAAAGGCCAATATAAAGATATTCACTATACTCATAGATAAGTTCCATATTTGGTCATCATCAAAGAAGCTTCCTCCTGCAGCACATGGGAACAGATGTCAAGACCTACAGTCATACATTACACAGAGAGTTTTTGAAACACACATCTCTAAATGGTATATTTTCATCAGATTCCTCCCCTCAGCTCAGGGAGCCCCATGGAAGAGAGAAGGCAGAAAGAGTACAAGATCCAAAAGGACGGAGAGCACCAGAACAAGATCCTCTAAATCAACTAAGCAAGGTTCATATGAACTCACAGAGACAGAAGCAGCAAGCACATGGTCTACATAGGTCTACACCAAATCCTCTATGTCTATATTATAGATTTTAATATTGTTATGGGACTCCTGCGTGTGTGAAAGAGTGGGTCTGTGATTCTTATATCTGCCCTGTATACTTCTTTTTCTGTTGAGTATCCTCGTTCGATCTTGATGTGAGGGATTTTACTTTACCTGCAGTTGGTAGTGCTTTGGGGAATGGTATAGTAAGCTTGACCTTGTTGGAAGAAGTATGTCACTAGAAGTGGACTTGTAGTGTTTATACCATCCCTAGTTGAGACACCATTTGAGAGACTCATGCCATTCCCAGTCGACTGTATATCCCTTCCTTCTTGTTTAAGATGTGTACTCTCAGCTTGCTACCCTAGTGCCATGCCTACCATGGTAGTGACAGATTCTTATAGTTCTATAACCATAAGCCCAAATAAACCATTCTTCTATAAAAAATAAAAATCCAAGTTTCGTTGTCTGTATTTAAACTTCGTAGGAAATAAATAAATAGTAAGTATGATACCCACACAATTCATAAGTCAATAGGTATAATATGGTGAAAATGAAAGGGGAAAGTCAGTTTTAAAGTCTTTGTTGACTGTTTGCAATATATTTCAGAAACAGTGCTAAGTTCAATTTGACCAACACAGAAGCCAAAGATGTGTTGAAAGAGCTGATTTAAAATCACGTTGGTACTTCATAACTCATACAGCTTCATTTTTATGAAACAGAATTTGTTCCAAGACCAGAGACAATAATAATATCAGCTTAAATATTTCAATGAAAAGTCATTTGAAGAGCACAGGAATATTCAATCCCATCTCCATCAGTGATCATTTATGTTCCAAAAGTGCTTACAAATCCATGGCCTTAAAGACGTTCCAGAATTCTGCAGAATTGTTATCACTTCCTATTCCAAGTACAAATAGTTTCTCTGTGGAGTTTATGGGATTTCTGAAACAGTGAAGAACACACTTTACAATTTTATAATCCTTTTTATACCCATAGGCCACAACCAACAGAATGTAGCAGACCAAAAAAAACCGCTCCTCTCTGACTTGCCCGATTTATCTTTTCAATTATTATTTTAGGAAGTAAAACCTCAAATTACTGAGCTACAGTTCTTAGTTGATAAACTTGGTTTGATGTTTAAAGAGCTTTATTTTTCTAGATAATATCATATATCTCTATTAAATTTTACTTTTCTTTAAAAGAAATAAACTTTCTTGTCAAAGACCATTGATTTTTCAAGGCTTAAAGTTCTAACATTGGGATTTGTATGTCACACTTGTATAAAAGCTTTTCAGCCTATAATGCATGTGTACATGTCATCCTAATATATGGGGCTGCAGCAGAAGGAGGGCAGGCCTATTATAATTCATCCTAAAGAAACTATTTGAGGCACATAACAAGGAATGAAGTAAGGGTAAAATACTGCATTTAATATTGTGATAAAGAGGAATACAAGGAGCATGTTGCAGGTTCAAGAGGGAAAGAACATTCAACAAAACCAGATTCAATCTTGTGGAAGATGCACATGCCAAACTCCTGAGGTAAGCTCTGGTGAACATTGTTGCCACATTCTGTATGTACATGAAGCTCAGCTGGATACTGCAATCCAGAATGTGAGCTGGAAAAATAGCAAAGAGGGTGGTAAGGCTGCTGTCAAGAATATAATAGGACTCAAGTCACATGCTACATGGTTTGGTATCTATATGATCATATCTGAATATGTTGGCTATTATTTGTAGAATTCAGTAAGTTACAGCATCAAAGGAAACAGCTTCTCTTAGGAATCTTTATCTAGAACCAAGGTATAAGAGCAGGATGATCTTTATGAGATTCAGCTAAAAGCATATTATTATAAAGGAATATTAAAGAGGGGTGTATAGTTTTAATAATTAATTTATTAACAGAAGAAAATTATGTTTTTTTTGTTTTGTCTTTTTTTTTTTTTTTTTTTGGTTTTTCGAGACATGGTTTCTCTGTGGCTGTGGAGCCTGTCCTGGAACTAGCTCTGTAGACCAGGCTGGTCTCGAACTCACAGAGATCCGCCTGCCTCTGCCTCCCGAGTGCTGGGATTAAAGGCGTGCGCCACCATCGCCCGGCGAAAATTATGTTTTGAAGAGGAAATGAAATGACAGGATTTTGACTCAAACTGCTGTGTGAATGCCATCACCATTTGTTAATACAGAAATAAAGTAACACGAGAATATTCTGTGAACATTCTACATTTAAAATGTCAGATAGATACTTACTGGAAATGTCAAGAAACAGGACAAGCAGAGCTCTGTGGAGAGGTAAGGGAACACAGAAATTTATCAATAACCAGCAATCAACAGGCAGATTTAAAGTGGTGGGAATGAATTCATAGAAAAGTTCATATAAAACACATAGTTCATTTCAGTATTTCAAGAGATACTGTAAAATAAAGAATAATTAGAGAAGAAAGCAAGATGACTAGAAAGTGGAAGACCTGATAGAAAATATCAAAGTAAGGTACAGAGAGTGAATAAATATATCAAGTCCTGTGAAAATTTTGATGGAGGCAATGTATGAGAACGCCATTGACCTAGATGCTTCATTGCAGTTCTAGGGAGGAAAGAGGACTGTCAAGAATGTGGAAATAAATTATACATGAAGTGGGTCAATAAGAGTAAAATTGCCATTTAAAGAGTTATGTCACATTGGATTGCAAAATAGCAGCAGTCACCATTGGGTATGGAGTGAAGTCATTTGAATAGGAGCGAGATTAAACTATGGCTATAATGAACACGAGAAATCCTCTCCTAATATCTTTTTGTGAATGAAATAAGAAAGTAGAAATCATGTAAACTCAAGTAGAGCTGGAAAAGATATGGATACTTCCATCTGCAGTCATTGACAATTCTGAGGACTGGAGGGGGTTACCGTGATACTGAATAATGAAATCTCTGTGTTGTCCAACTGCAGTTTCTAACTTTCTATTAGAAGCTCAACACTCTTCCCAATACCTTTTTTAAAGATTTATTTGTGCTTGCATGTGTGTTAGAATGTATGTGTATGTGTGCATGCACACACATGGATGCAAGTGCCTGTGGAAGTGAAAAAAGAACACTGGATTCTTAAGGGTGGTTGAGAGCAATGCTGGTAATGGAATTCAATTCCTCTGAAAGAAGAGCAAGTTCTTTTAATCACTGATCTACCTCTTCAGCCTTCAAATCCCTTTGTAATGGTTCATACTTTATTTTCAAGGTTTTTGTTTGAATATATTTGAAGATACTTCACCAGAAAGCTTGAATTAAATAAAGTTAAATTTCTTGGAGATGCCAAAATCTATGATATCTTACATTGGAAATCTTTAATAAAGACACAGAATTGTACTTTCCTAATGCACTTGACCATTGGATGACTTTCTGAGGGTATTTCAGAAAGTGGGTAATGACAAAAAATCAATTCACTCTATCATCTAGCCTTTACCTCTGTCTCTAATTACTCCAGGGTTTATATTTTGCTTCTTGATCTGTTTCATTCTTGGTAAGTCTGTATCTGTTCACCACCCAGCTTAGTCACCAGTTCTCCCAAGTACACTGGCAGCCCTTTCAACAAACCAGAAACAAACTTTCCGAGGCTTTGGGAAGCTTGTCTAAAATGGCTCTGACATTTTCCCTTTGAAATGAGAACTTCATTGTCTCCCGTAGCTTTTTGTTTACACTAGGGAAGTGTGTTCAATGTATCTAAGTCTTTTTAAAATGTACATAAAAACAATAGGTATACATTTTTCAATAGGTAGTAGTAGAAAGGACAATATGGACTAAACTACGTCAGTGCTATCATTTTCAATTTTCTGGGAGTAGAGAGACTGTACACGTTGCCTAATAGGAGCCCCAAGTGCTCTCTGCTTCATTTTTTCCAGAAGCTTCTGATGTTCATAAATAAAACACATGCCAAACAGTGATTTTTTTTTTTGTCATAAGATGGAGTTTAACTTGCCGCTGAAGGATAGCATGCTTCCTTTTTTAATGATGCTTGAATTTAGCTCAGGAACTGAATTCCTTTCAAATTGGGTACACTGAAATCCCACCTGCTCAGGCAGGTCTCTTACCAAACTGTTAATGCTCACAGCGAAGAAAAACAATCAAGACCTCCCACAAGTGTGCACTGTCGTACTTATATTTATAACAAACACATGTTGCAACGACTGCTGTTTTGCATTTCAAACCAGAGACCCTGGCTTAAAGACACTTCCATGCATTTCAAAACTTCAATCAGAGCAGAAACCATTTGTTTCTGTCGTAGTAATTTTAAACACAGCAAACACTCCTGGATTTCTTTTTCTAAATAGCACTTTGCATGGCATTATAGTTTACCACTAGAGCTTTTTTGTTTGTTTGTTGTTTTGTGTGGTGAGAAAAATTATTAGTTTAGCTCCAAGCTCTTGAGCTCACTGGGGAACAGAAACGAAGGTCAACTTTGCAGCAGAGTGAAAAACAAGTCCTAAGATTGGGGACATGGAGGGAAAGAAATGGGAAAGTTTGGTCAACTCTGGGAACAGTCAAATTCATGCATGGAGCTCTTTCCCAAGAGCAGTTTTAGCAACTACAGAAGCTTTTCTGTGACTGTTAGCTACATAGAAGTCAGTCTACTGAGTGTCACGGAACAGAAAACCGTGTGTGTGTGTGTGTGTGTGTGTGTGTGTGTGTGTGTGTGTGTAACAGATTGTCAAAAAGAAATTTAAAAAAATAAAAAGGCAAGAAGAAGAAAAGAACAAAGGTGAATTGTAGGATTTTTTAGTCAAGTCTCATCATGAGGCAACAGGAAAAATAAAGCAGACTTGACAACCATCCCAATGGCTACTTTGGGTTTTTTCATGGCTTCTTTAATGGCAGTGTATGCAGACATGGTTAGCAGTCTAAACTAGGCAGACCCATCTTTGGAATAATAGACATCAGTCACTCTTCGAGCCTTGTTTTGTGTTAAGGTTATGATTCGCATATTTTAGGAACAATAAACATTTCACTTGCTTTACAGAGTTATATTTCAATGTATTAAATAAATAAAATTTTATAATTAGGCACACCTGTACACACATAGCACGTTTGAGTACACGCACATAGCACTTTCTAAGCAATTAGCATTAGAAGCACTCACATGTTCTTTCCCTGAGGAAAATATTTAGCTGCATAAAAACATATTTACAAACCTTTTGACATCACATTTCCATTTATGTAATTTCTGAACAAAATCTCCAAAGGTAATATTTGCTTTATATTTATCTAATAATAATACTGCTTTATAATGGTGATGTCAGTCCTTAACATTCAGTTCAGTATGGAAAATTACTACTCTTATTTATATGAAACAATTTTCAAAAATATTCAAAGTTTCTAAATGAAAACCATTTGTCAATTTAAAAACTATGTTTTGCAGGGAAACTAAAGGATTTGAGTAAAACATAAGAATGACTTTGATCTTTGAAGCCAAACAGTATATTTTTGGTATGGAGTTTGTAAAAAATTGCAGCAAATACCTTCTTAAGATTTCATGGTATCTAATTAAACTCTCCTTTGATGGACTTGCTGGCTTCTATTAACAGCATAAGTCAAATGTTTAGACATTGATTTGTTAGGGGTAATATGAATGATTATATGTTGGGGTTTCAGTTAGTTAAGTACTACATGTCAGAAAATATGGTAAAATTCAAAATTTGAAAATAAATTTTTTTTACTATGTGAGTTTATACTGTCTGTATTATCTACCCTTATATGTGTACATAATATAATCATATTCCTGGAACATTTTTTTTCAAATAAAAAGATACATATAATATTTACCTATAGCTTAATCTAATTCATGAACAACATATCCAAGATGCATAGCTGCAAACTCAGTTGAAATAGTTAGAAAAAATAAAAGAGAAATCATCTTCATTTAATTGAGAGAATTAGAATAAAGTTGGCATTGAAAATATTTGAAACCATATATTAGGTAAACAGAAAGAATGGGATGATTCTTCTATCATCTATCATCTATCTATCTATCTATCTATCTATCTATCCATCATCTATCTATCATCATCCACTTATTTGTATTATATTGAGCTATCTATATCTATGTATTAGCCTACATGCCTATCTACCCACCTCATATACTCATATATTTTCAAATGATAGACATCTTTTGTGTATACCTCCACATTCTCTTTCTGTTGATAGGAATTTTCAATGTTTTCTGAGAGTGGCTTCTATTAGTTGGGAATCTGAATATCATTACAGGGTTTCTCTGTATCCCTAGTGTGTTGATGGGAATATATAGCTCACCATGGTTATGAGTACCAGGTCTTCTAAAGCACACTTTTATATTAACTAGCTTCTTTCTCATCCTCAGCTCCTTCTCCAACACACCATGTCTGCCTGCAAGCTGCCATGTCCTGCCATGATGATAATAGACTAAACCTCTGAAACTGTAAGTCATCTCAATTAAACATTTTCCTTTATAAGAGTTGCCAGAGTCATGGTGTCTCATCACAGCAATAGAAACTCTAACTAAGACTGACTGTAACCGAATGTTTCCTATAAATTTTTTCGCCATCTTTTATATGAAGAATTGTGTTGTTTTTCTATATCAGGTTTGATATTATATACTAGACAAGATCCATATCTCTGTGACACGTGGCTTGTCTGTTGGAATCCCATTTATTCACCAGGATGATTAAATCCTCTTTTCTCCCTACAGCAGAGTATAATAGTCATGACAGAACTAGAAGGACTAAAGTCAGAGGTATTGCCTACATGTGTTTCCATAGAAAAAGTATGACCTCTGGCATACTGAGTTTAATAGTATCTGAGATACTACATGTTCAAGCAATTACAAAATTTCAGTATAATTTAAAGAAAAGAAAGAAAAGGTTTCAATCTCCTAGTGGGTTTGAGACAGAAAGGCCTATCCATATTAGGTTAATTTGCTTTGGCCTTTATAAAATTTTTGTTATAAAGAATAAATTATGAATTTTTAGGCAGAAGGTGACATTGTTAAATTTCAGCAAGACTGTCTGATACATTATGAAGATGTTCCCCACAGGTAATATAGACTATGAAAGCTTCCTCAAAGAACAATATATTTTGAGGGTTTGAATTAGAAAAGAGAAAAACTAGAAGAAACAGAAATCTACAGAAACTTTCTGTGTGAAAACAAGCAAGAC
The DNA here is from genome assembly GCF_018167655.1 of Microtus oregoni. NCBI lineage: Eukaryota > Metazoa > Chordata > Mammalia > Rodentia > Cricetidae > Microtus > Microtus oregoni. The sequence goes on from NW_024543089.1 coordinate 16,077,308, forward strand.
TGACAGAATGTTAACTTAAAATGGGTTTACAAATTTTAACACACCTCTTTTCCAAAGGTAGACTCCAATCACCTTTTATTTGAACATGGACCAGATTTGGGGACTTCTTTCCAATTAACATATTATCTCAGATGGCTTTGAATGTTAGGTCATAAAAATGTAGTTTATGCATCTTCTGTACTTCTTTAGGAATCCCTGTTTCCCACATAAAAGAAATTTGGCATGGTCTTATTAAGAATAAGAGCACATTAGATCAGTCACACCGTCTCAGTGGGTGGACGCACCCCTTGGTCCTGACTTCCTTGTTCACGTTCTCCCTCCTTCTGCTCTTCATCTGGACCTTGGGAGCTCAGTCCAGTGCTCTAATGTGGGTCTCTGTCTCTATCTCCATCCATCACCAGATAAAGGTTCTATGGTGATATGCAAGATATTCATCAGCATGGCTATGGGATAAGGCCAGTTCATGCACCCTCTCCTCTGCTGCCGAAAAACCTAGCTGGGGACCTCTCCTTGAACACATGGGAACCACTCTAAAGCCAAGTCTCTTTGCCAAGGCCAACTGGACTGGGAATGAAGGAGCACACGATCAGATCAGACTCTCTGAATGTGGCTGACTAGGAGGGCTGACTGAGAAGCCAATGATAATAGCACTGAGTTTTGATTCTACTGCATGTACTGGCCTTTTGGGAGCCTTGTCTGTTTGGATGCATACTTTCCTAGACCTGGATGGAGGGGGGAGGGCCTTGGACTTCCCACAGGGCAGGGCACCCTGACTTCTCTTAGGACTGGAGAGGGAGGGGGGAAGAGGAGCAGAGGGAGTGGGAGGGAAATGGGAGGAGGAGAGTAGGTGGGAATTTTTAATAAATTAATAAATTTTAAAAAAGGAATAAGAGCACAACCATTATCAGTTGTATGTAAGGAGGGACCAAAACCTTCCCAAGTATCTTACTCTGATTTTCCAGCAAAAAGAAAATGAGCCATCTAGAAACTGGACCCAAGAATCACATTGTTTCTTGTCTGACCTGATGATAGGCCAGGGCAACATCTTGAACACAACCTCATGAAAATTTCTCAGCCAGGAGGCCAGCTATACTTCTTCCAAATTTGGACTCAAAAACTGTGCGGAGAGTAGGTGTTGTTTTTATCTACTGACTATGTGTATGTAGTAATAGACAGTATAGCAACATTAACAAAACAAAATGGGAAATGGAGGGGGAGAAAAAAGTCATGGGTGAAGTGCTTGGTCTGTGTTGTAAGCCAGGTTTTCAGGGTGACTTCTACCAGGGTCCTAGTCACTTCAGGTTTGAACGTTCCAGGGTAGGAGAGTCAGAATTAGAATTATTAGTTAAAAGGAACATAGGTAATAAGAGAATTTAAGACTGAAATATAGGATAATATAGCAAGGGAGTTCAAGTAAATACTGAACTTGCTCACATTTACCTTCTGTTTGCTTAAATACCCTGACCCCCCAAAGGTAGGAGTAACTAACATAGAAATTGCATTGACATGATACAAGAAAATGAACAAACTAGTTGAAGGATTATTGGCTACTTTTTTAGTTAAACATTCTATTTCAAAAACAAGGCAAGTAATGCTCACACCCTAGACCAAAACATCTTGTAGGCAAACCACCCCCTGAGTGGAATCCATACTTATCTCACTAAGGGAGTAGAGACTTAGCTGGATCCTTAGATTTTTGTTTGAGGTAGAAACAGGTCTACTTCTTAATTTCTGAAATAGCAGGTCTGGATACTAACCACACCTGTTGACAATAACCTTGAAGAAAAAGAAGCAATTTGTAACTATCTGACCTTTAGTCAAGGTTGAATGGACCCGTATCTACGGGCCCTGTCAGCTATGTGTAATTTTGAAGATAACTTAGGAGAGCCAAAAGAACAGGTCACCTAGAATTTAAGTATGCCACACATATCTGTCATTCTAGCAGTGGTTAAGAACCAGCTTTTTCTTTAAGATACCTGTCTATTCGATTTTCAAATTTTCTGATTCTCTTTTGATTTCAGTGAGAACATTCGCATTTACAAGAATTACTGAGATGTATGCTGATTGGTATAACATAGTTCGCAAGTTAACAAATGACTGTTAGCAGAATGAAACTACTCTGAAAGAAAAGAACCTGTAAGATAAGTACACCACTCCTCTGGCTTAGCTTTGTAAAGAAACAAGGCTCTAAATCAACAACCAGCACACCTGGAACGTAGAAAACCATTAAAACCCAACTTCAGACACTATCAGTAATTCATGGGAATTCAAATCCCAGGGTTTGGTCATTTGATTTTTTAAACACATTCAAACACAATGTCTTTAACTTGGAATTTGCTGTTAAATGTACAACAGATAAGACCCAGGAGGTTGGGGAACTGTCCAAATGTATGCATTCCAAAGAAGGAAATGATCCTGTGCTGTTGCCTTCCTAGGCTCAGTTTCTGGCTTCTAGCACAAATACATCCCATTATCATGGTTTTGATGCCAGCAAACTGCTTGCCTGGAATGGTTGAGTGCATTTGAATCAAAATTATATAGTTCCGTATCAAGAAAGACCATCTATGCAAAGTTTACTAACTTTATAAAAGATTAAATTTGGAAATCATAAGCAAGGAAAGCATGCACATCAAAGAGGAGCACAGATTCAGGAAATTATACATATCAATAAAATTTCAAATATTGATAGTTGCCATTTAGAGTTTCCATAAAGCAGATATCCAATACATTCTTTGTTAATATTAAATATTCAACATATAGTAGATCATGAAGCATCGTAGCAGACAATGAGAACATGGGAGGATAACGTGGGTCACTTCCATTGAATGGGTTACGTCATCAACAAATGGGTCACCTTTTCCTATTACTAAAGGGAGTACAGATTTCATGTGCATGAAATTGTATACACACACACACATACACTGACAACATAATTTCTAAGAAAAGTTGAATTACCCTTTTCATGTCAGACATAAAGAATTTTCTTGCTCCGCTTAACACCCACAAGCTATTGTGCCAATTTTAGAACAATAACCATATACAGTCTAAAATGTCTTCAAGCATTTTATTTGTCTTTTACTCCCTGAAACAGTGTAATTCCTCCTTTGCTTCAGTATGCTTTCTTTCATGAAAAAAAAAAATCTAAGAAAAGCCTTAACAAATTACTGAAAAACCCTTTCATCCTGGATAGAAGTTTTAGCTTACTCTGTGGTTTTGAGTATGTGGGTGGTGAGTGAAATTCAACTTAGTAGACCAGAACGGTGTATACTTCCGACTAATATTGAATACAAAATAGAAATTCATTTCTCACCATAGTAGGAGACACATGTGGTCAATGAAGGGAATGTTAGTCTGACTTCAATTATTTGTGGTCAAAAAGGAACACAGAAATCTTAACTATCCAAAATTAAATGAACTTATTTTATCCCAAGATCTGTCATTGTATTAGAATAGGACCATTCCATCTGAATTTAATTTTTCAATTAAAACAAGAGCAATATGTTCCTAGTCCTTTGTAAAGCTATAACAGAATGTACCCCAAAGCATCTACATTGAGGTGGTGTGCTTTCAGGCAACGGGGTTAGCTCCCCTTAATTTGCTCAGAAAACACTTCCATGGAAAAGGGGGGAGCCACAGAAAATACACAATACTTGTACAACAAGGCCACTTGGTTATCTATTCCTTATGAACTGAACTCCCATCCCCCAACACAAACGCAAAAAAAAAAAAAAAGAATCACAAAACACATAGAATCTTGGTTGAACTGCAAGACAGTTTAAGGTCTGAATCCATAGATAGCAAAGCAATCATCCCTAATCGCCCTCAAGCATGCCAAATGGAAAGTTTTTTTTTTTCAAAAGACCTCCACCAGAATGATTTCGTCAGCATTTGTGTTCTGACAGAATTGTTTCTATGATTGTGCACCCAATTTCCTATAAAGGAGTCTCCTGAGGTCCTTTCTGAATGCGAAAGGGAAATGAACAAAGGGCTCCTGCACTTTATTACAGGTGGGGAAAAAAGCTTTTTACAAAAAGATCTCAAAGGAAGAGGGAGTTTTCATGTGAAAAGATAGTTAAGATGAAAACAGGCCATTTACAATGTGCATGGGCTGCCTAAGAGAAAAAGGAAATAATCAAGGCCACTCAATCAAGATTTTCTTGGGCATAAGAAATAAGGAGGATTATTATAATGTATACTTGTTTTTTTTTCTTTCTGTCTGTTTAATAAACGTGCACCTTGTAAAGATATCTATTTTGAGGAAACAGAAGCTACATTTGGTTATTTATATAGGCACGTTATGTTCTGGAAAGGTGTTATGACTTGTTCTCAGTCTGTGCTGGGGAAAAATAAGCGTTTGCTCTGTGTCCTGAAATAAGTTGCTGGGAACTCAGCAATCCCTGAGACAGGCACAGAGGACCGAGGGAAGCTTGAAAGATTGTAATTCAAACAGCTGCCACCACATTACCCACTGAGGACATGAGACCACAGCCCTGTTCCATGAGCCATCATGATGGCAGTGTTTCTGCTGTTCATAAATCAATGAACAATGGCTTTCATTATTTGGTGAGTCTTGCTTTTGTTATTGTATTGTTATTTATTCATTTTTTCTGTCTAGTTTTTGCCCAGATAGCTGGTTATGGAGGGATTTTTGAGACATAGAACAAACACTGGACCCTCATTAGGTCATGACTGCTCTCTCTCTAGATCCCTGGAGCATAAGTTACATGAGTAGTCCCTTAGTAATGAAGCAATCATAATTATTAGCTAAAGTTAACTATGAGTACATTTGACTTTTTGTTGGTGTGAGATGAGACAGAAATCCTTGTATACCACTGAGATGCTCTTCATGACACAAAACTCTGTATTTTTCTATTTCACTGGATTATTCCTATACAAATAATAAACAGACTCTTCTAACACGGAATATAGAAACCGAAAGAGGTGTAGCCAATACAAAGCAGAAAATGGGATTAGTGAATTGATGCCTGATTCAGTATTCTAACTTTATTCTGATGAATCAAATGGAATAGTAATTCATCAGCACATTTCAACAATCCATGAAAGAGAAACTTTGTCAAGAAAAGACCATCAGGCATCCTAGTCCATTTTTGTTGTCATTGCTATTACTGATAACATAATACCAAATACTGTGCAAGTTATAAAGAGAAAAGGGTTAGTATGGCTCATAACTATGGCCTGAGGTCAAGGAATTACTTCTGATGATGGTCTTCTTGCTGGTAGTGTTCAAAGAAAACACAGAACAGTGCACCAAGGACAAAGAGTATTGGGGGATGACTGAGGAGGAGACCTTCTTACAACAAAATCCATTACCCAAATCTGTTAATGGCATGAGTCGACATGTCCATTCATGAAAACAAGCTCTAAACTCCTCTTTAAGGTGCTTCCTTGTCCTTTCTCTTAATATCCCCAAAAGGGATTCAGTTTTAACATATATGTTAGAGAAAATCAACTGTATTTATATCATAGTAAATCACAGTATCAACTAAGTAAATGACTAAGTATGATGGGGGTTATTGACTGTCAATGTCACAGTGTCTGGAATTATCTAGTGGACAAGTCTCTCAGCACATCCCCTGATTTCCACAGATTCAGAGAAATGAGGAAGGAAAAATATTACTTCCTCAATCAATTTCTACACAAACAATGCATTTTGTACATATGACCTAACTCATTAATTACCCCAAAATCCACATGGCTTATCAAGCAGAATGAGGCAATGTCACCAGCAGTTTAAAACAGCAACCAATGTGTGGTTAACTATATACTGATATTTGATATAACACAATATGATATAATATAATATAATTATATATATATATATATATAATAACTGTTATGGTTTCTGACATAGACAAGACTAACATGTGAAAAGATAAAATGTTTAGTGAAATATGGTTATGTTCTTTCTTTAACATCAGCATTAATTTTATCATGATACAAAACTCATGCTAAGATTAGGAGAACAACTTCTCAGAAGCTTTCATTCTCTTTAAGGATTTAGTACTTAATTTGATACTCCATTTAGTCTGATATTTTACTGAACGTTTGACTAGAAATCCTTAGAAATTTCCATAAATATCAAACCATTTTGGCTAAAACTATTAATTTTTCTTTTAAAAATGTTTTTGCTTTATTTTTTTCATTTGTGCATGGGTGGCGGCAAGCAAGTCATTGCAGACTTTGTGGAATTGGTCCTCTCTCACCATGTGGGTTCTGGAGATCTAGCTAAAAGTTCATGGTACCTTTATCAATTAAGCCATCTTGCTAGGCAGAAGAATTAATCTTTCTTGTGATCTTTTCTGGGTTGATGATAAACTATAGTTTTTGAGAAGAAAAATTGAAGATTTAGTCACTATTACTTATTCATAGGTAATAGAGGGATGATTATCTTTAATTATGAATTACCTCTTTTTAATGGGTCTAATCTGACCTGTGTTCTGTATTTAACCGTCAAAGGGAGGCCTTTTGATGGTTTCTGGCTGCTCAGCCCCGAAATAATCACATAGAAACTATATTATTTAAATCACTGCTTGGCCCATTAGCTCTAGCTTCTTATTGGCTAAATCTTACATCATAATTTAACCCATTTCTAGGAAACTGTGTATCACCAGGTAGCTGTGGCTTACTGGCAAGGTTCCAACTGGTGTCTGTCTCTGGTGGGGCTACATGGTTTCTCTCTGACTCTACCTCCTCTCTCCCAGCATTCAGTTTACTTTTCCCTGCTTACCTAAGTTCTGCCCTATCAACAGGCCAAGGCAGTTTCTTTATTCATCAATGATATTTATAGCTTACACCAGGGAATCCTACATTTAACTTATACTGTTGAGTACTTGGGATCGTACTTATTCAAGGTGAGGGGAAACTAACTGTGAGTCATGTCCTGATTGTATCCCTGCTTGAATAGTGGCATCAAAAAGAACCACTTTTTCTTCTTGTGCCACTGCTAAGCTGTGGGATACCCAGGATGATTGTTTTTGACTCAGTGTCCTTAGTATCTGTGACCTCCATTCCATTTAGTAGTAACAGAATGGAAAAACATATAAGATTTCCAAAGCACTTCCCTAGTCTCCACTTAGAAATAGGACACAAAGTTGTTTGCAGTGGTGGTGTATGCCTTTAATCCTAGCACTCAAGAGGCAGAGGCAGGTGGGTCTCTGAGAGTTGGCTGCCTGTTTGGTCTACATAGCTAGCTCTAGGACACCCAGGACTACATAGAGAGGCTGTGTTTCAAACAGAACTACAACAAACAATAACAAAAACAATGTAAAAGCAAATAAACCAAACAAAATAAAATGGGACAAGGGTTTCTAAACATTTTGATACCCAAATTTTATCTTTCCCTCTGATTTAACCAGAAAATGAAGTAGGTTCTTAGGATAAAATATAGACTGTGTGTACATTGTTATAGAATATTCTTCTCTTCTTACCTGAAAAGAAGGTGTTTTATATCATATGGAAGGAAGTGCGGCGTGCTGGTCTTTGTAGATTCAAGTCATTGGCACTTAGATGGTACAAAGCTGCTCCTGGCAACTCTCCAACCCATCCCTGGACAATGATGACTCTGGGATACAAATGAACAGCAAAACAAGGTAGAGCAATTAGATAACAGAATGAAGTACTTGAATAAGAGTAAGTTTCTACTACCTCTTGTCTTTAGAAATATCTTTACTCAGTAATGTAGATATTAAAGAAGTTTGAATAACATTCATTTTAAACAAACATGTTTGATTCTAATCACCTGGGTAGAAAGACAAATATTTAATCAGTCATGGGATATATTCAGACATTTAATGCCACGTATGCAGTAAGAATGGATGTGCACCTCCATCCAGACAAGGTTTAGAGACAATATGTGCTGATTGCATGTAACAGATTTTTTAAATTATGAAATCACAATAAATATAAGCATTGCCTCTAAGAAAGATTTTGAATTAAGATATATTAGTAAAAATTATATGTGTATATTTTTGAGTGTACAAATGTGTGTGTGACATGTGAGTGTGTATGTTATGTGTGTAGGGGTGTGCATACATGTATGTGCACATGTTTGTGGAAGAGGGGAAACTATAGTGTCCTTTTTCTGATCCTTGCTACCCTTTTTCTTCTCCCTTATTTACTTCTTTCTTATTTTTCCTTTCTTTCTTTCTTTCTTTCTTTCTCTCTCTCTCTTTCTCTTCCTTCCTTTCTTCTTTCTCTTCTCTTTCTTTTTTCCTTGCTTCCTTCTTTTCTTGCTTGCTTTTATTTTTGAGAGAAAGAGAGAGGGTTTCTAACTCACCTAGAATTCACCTAGGCACAATGCTGAAGAAGACCCAGAAATAACCTTAGGTAGTTGCCAAGCCCTGAAGTCACAAGCTGATACCAATCACATGCTCTTTAAGGTTGAATTTAGGTTATTAATGCACTCTACCAACCAACCCACAAACCCGGCTCAAGAATTTTTCTTAAACTGAAAAAAAAAACTAGCATTTTTATCTTTTATTATTCATTTATTTGATGACTAGTTACATTTTAAAATGTGACTATCATACTTTAATGTATACATCTTAAGCTGTGGAACAATGGTCTTTTATCCTATCACTTTTTTTTTTAAATAAAATGCTGGTTGGCCAGTAGCCAGGCAGGAAGTATAGGCGGGGCAATGAGAACAAAATTCTGGGAAAAGGAATGATTCAGTTTGCTATCGTCACCCAGATGCAGAGGATGCAGATAAGAATACCTCGCTGATGAAAGATACCAAGCCATGTGGCTAACACAGACAAGAATTATGGGTTAAGATGTAATAATTAATTAATAAGAAGCCTGAGCTAATAGGTCAACCAGTTTAAGATTAATATAGACCTCTGTATATTTCTTTGGGACTGACTGGATGCAGGGCTGTGCGGGACAGAAATCTCAGCCAACAATCTTAAAAAGTCAAAGCTATGATGTGGGGCTTTGACTATGAAGAGGTAATTTTCACACCTCTGTTCTGATGATTTTAGCTATAAAGTCAGAAAGTTCATTCCAAAACAACATACCCTATACAGCTGCTTATTTTATTTGTTTTAAAGTGGGCTACTCTAAAATTCTTAATGCAATAGATATTCCTCTATAGTAGGATGTAGGGTCATAGATCAGAGGGTCTATAGTACCTGGATGATTTAGTCATTTGCATTATTACTCATTTGTTGAGACGTGTGAGTAATAAATTCTTGACAGGCATACATTATTATTATTTCTGGCTTTGTGAGAACTGCAGTCATTTTGGAGGACATAGAGGATTTTCAAAAGGGGAAGATGATTTATGCCATAATCAATTACTCACCCACAGCTTTAGGATGGTTATTTATAAACTGCTTAATCTATTACTTTATTTAATGGCTACCTTCATTATGTATTCAATTGCATTGTTAACACAGTATTTATTTTATGGATAATATGTTTTATAAAATATCCCCAGCCATAACATTTATATAATATTTTTATAAAATATGACTGAGCATCAAAACTTGAAATATAAAAATGAATCTGAGCTTTGTTTCATTAACACTTAAAGATGTATGTAAATATTTCTGCTTCTGACTTACAGACATAGAATACAATTCAAATATCAGAATCCCATATCTCAGAACACAGTTATTTTAGTGGCAAATATCCTATTTATCATCCCTTAATTCTCTATTTTGAAGGAAGATACTTTATTTGAAAATATTTTATTTTGCATGCAAGGGAGCTGAACAGGAAATATAAACTTCAGGTATCATTTTGCCAAGGTTAGGTTTATTGAGTCTCAGGGATGTAGATTAGTTGTCAAAAGCATAATGGGAAGTTAATTTAGTTATTTTCCACAATACCCCATCAAGTTTGTACATACGCACCCAACCTAAGGAGGATTTTGAATGGTGGGATATCACCCCGTTTCCCTTCCCTGGAATGTGGCTTCATTCCCCACAACTTAGTCCTCTGTATTCTCATCACCATGTCCTAGCTGACACACTTTGATTTGTTTGGCTTACAAGGAACTTCGAGGGTTGCAATTGTCTCCACAATGTCTCTTGCATAGAAGCATTTCGATTTTCTATTTCTGCTACTTAGTATTGACTTCTTAACTTTGCTCCTCTGTATTCTGATAGTCATCTTATTGATTTCTCTTCCCAATACACACTACACACTATTGCTAGACTCACTGCCAATCCTCTGTTGTAAAATACCCACTTCTTAGTGTTTAGAATAAACAGCAATTATTTCGTTTCAAGTTGGAAGTTCATTATTATGGGATCTCAACTAATTTCTCAATCTCTTCCCTATACCTTTAGCCTCACCTGCCATAACTTATGGTCACATTCATCCATCTATTTTCCGTTATTCATATCTGATTTTGTTTTCTTAATATTGGTACTGGCTTTCTAGTTTATCTAAAATTTCATAAAGGATTCATTCATTATTCAAAAAATTCTCAAAATGGTTATAAATGTCATCATTCAGAAATCATGTTCTGACTGACCTACACTATCACAAGATTGTATCGATGGTAATCATAGTACTTATCATATATAGTCCTTTATCAAATGTATTTATGCTTATCTACATTTCTAGAACAGCAGCACATGAATATAAGAGAAACATTTTCTTTCACTTCTGTTTAGCTGCAGCGTCTCCAGTAACATAGGTGTGCTGTTAAAAAATACTTTGGTTGAGTTTTAAATAATTTATGTTATTTATGTGTTTACCCTGTTAGAACGTAATATGGTATTATTTTTCAATTAATTCTTCAGGAAAATATTTGTTGATATTGTAATACTAGCTTACAGAATCATCATTGCCATAGATCCCTAGAGATTGTCAAGATTGTTTGTCCCCAAGGCAAAGAGATACAAACTGCAAAGATGTGCATAAAGGAGCTCTGTATCCTAGGGACTGCCCAGATCCAGAGCTTTAGTTTGGATTGTGGCCTGGGAAGAGCTGCAGATGGTATAGTCCTTCTCCTACAGAACAAACATCAAGGCCCTGCAGCCCCTAACTCTTACTACCCCTCCTCCTTGCTGAATTTGTCCATGTACTATAGTATTGTCTGCAAAGAATTAGATTGCTTCTCTCCAAAAAATAGAAAACAACTTAAAGTTCAAACAAGAAAAGTTTGGAATTTTGTTTGCAATAACCTCCTATCTCATTTGAATGTACGCTGTATTTCCAGAGAGCGGGGGACATGAAACTAAAGGCCACTGTTCTCAAGAGTAAGGAACAATCAAGTCATTGTGAGACCCATGCCCTCATGTCACCTTCCTGGGTACAGACGCTGAGTGAAACCTCCTTCTGGTGTGACATCCTCTACCAGGCCTCCACCTATTATTGCTTCCTTCTCAATACCAAAGGAAACTGTTTCACTTCTGCTGTGTTAGATGGAAGGTCATAGGGCATTAGGCCAAGGGAGCCCTCAAGGAATGTAAAATATAGCAAGGGTAGAAGTCTCATGCCAGCTAGGAGAACAGGGATTTGATTTCCTGTGGGAACTTCCAGTCATGTTTCCTCCCCTCCCAAGAGTTATGATTTCTTGTGGATTCAATATTAGCTTCTGTTCATTTCCTTTTGGCCTTTCCTTCCTGTCCTTTTTCCAAGCAGCCTTGATTTTATTTTTTTGTTTTTGTTTTCTGAGTCTGCCTCTTTCACCTTTCTGAGTTAATAGATGTATTGATTTCATCTGAGCTATCAAAGCAAACAACAATAATGGATTTTTTTGCCTTAGGTTTTCCTGAAATTTTGTATTTAAGATCTCTTTTTTAGATTTTTTTTCATGAACAAAAATTTATCCCAAATTTCATGTGAGGTTGACTCAGGGCATATTCATGGAACAGAGAATGGGAGCCTGCCTGGCATCATCCTCCACTTCTTCCTCCCTGCATGCTTGGCTGACATGCTTGGAGGAAAAGCTTTTCCCAACACAGTTTGTTATGAGCTTGTTGCACCCACGGATTGCTTCTTTGCTTCTTCAAAAATAAAAATATAATGTGGTCTGTATTAATGATTACAAGCCCAGTATCTTTGTCTACTTGTATTACCAATGCTCACTGACTTGAAATAACCAAGCCTCAGTTTCTTTTTGTATGTATATATCAAAGCAATTTCTGACCTTTTGCCTCTAGGGATTGATAGAAAGATAAGTTAAGACTATCATTGATAGAAAGATTAATTAAAGACTATCAATGAGAAACGTGGAAAATCCATGAAGCATTACGTATATAATAAAGAGATTTTTTTTTTAATGAGGCCTAGCTAGTGAACCATATGATCACATAGACCTTATTCTCTTGGAGTCCGGAAGACTTGACTCATCACTAGGGACAAATTTAGCAATACTGAATATCTAGGTCTCACTTTTCTATCTCTATAGTACCTCATCCAATTCCTGAGGACTCTCTCCTTCTAGAAGTTTCTCTTGTGATGGCTACCCTGGTTAGTTTTTAAAATCAACTTGATATAGATCTTGATTATCTGGAAAAAGAGAACTTGAACTTTTTAAAATGCCCTTAACAGATTGGCATTTGGGTGAGTTAGACAGAGGGCATTTTCTTGATTGATGATGAATGTGTGAGGACAGAGGGTACTTGGGCAGTACCACCCATGGTCCATTCCTAGGCAGTAGACTGAGCAAGCCATGGGGACCAAGCAAGCCAGTAGAAAGCATTATTCCATGACCTCATCTTTAATTCCTTCCTCCAGGTTCCTGACTTGAATTTTGTCCTTACCTTCTACTGGACTAAAGTAGACTATGAGCTCTTAGAAAATTGATCCTTTCTTGCCCAAGTTACTTCTGGTCCTGGTGTTTATCTTAGCAATAGAAACATAACTAGGACAATGACCTCGGCAATTTCTTAACTGCAACCACAAAAGTGAACTTATTTTTAAATATAGGCATTTGAGTTTAGTAAATTCAGAAACATTCTGGAAAATTTGTCCATCTTAACTTTGCTGCTTCTGTCTTCCAGGATCCAGCATCACTCACAATATTCTAAGTCTATCTCCAAGGGATGCTGTGGTTATTTGAAGTTCACATGGCATGCCCATCAGTAGCATGGAATAATGGACAGTTCTGTAAGTTAATACAGTTTCTTTTAGAAAAGATAAGAAAACACATGAAGGTTCAAAGTCTATCTTACTCTTGGCTCATGAAGAAGCTTCCTATCTGTAGGAAGATCGATGTTCACTGAGATACTTTTGGTCTCAAGAATTACGGCAGGTTTCCTGCCATGTGCTCAGTAAATGTTAGCAGGGAAAGACTTAGAAGTAGCATTAGATTTCTGAGTTGGACTAAAGGGTTGATTATCCCACAGCCTCCAACACCAGCCTTATCATCTTCTCCACTCAGAGAACTAAAAAGATTCAGCTTTCTTTTTCAGATCCATGTAATAGGAAAAAGAAGGTTCTGGAGAAGTGTGGTTTTGTTTGTTTCGTTTTGGTTTTACTTTGGTTAGGTTTTGTTTTCAAGTTTTCATTTCTGTAAAAATTTTGAATTCCCACAAAACACAAGGAGTATGTGCACAAACTGGTGAATAGACTCTTCCTTTGGACTAAAGTCGATATTGATAATTCAAGGCTTTAAGTTGAATGTATTTAAGAGTCATAGCTACTAAATGTTACTGCTGCCAGTTAGAGTTCATAATCTTCCCATAACATGAGTTTCTCTCTTGAGTGACCAATGAATGAAGTTGACAAAATCTATGTTGTATGCTTCAACTGCTTGGTCTCAGTCTACAGTGAAATTTTTGCCTCACTGGAAGGCTCCTATTTCCTCTCCTGTTAACTTCATATTTCACCCTGGATGTAGCTATCTTGAAATGTTTCATAACATGTGGGTTGTAATTATATCTAGACCCCATGGATATCTCCAGGTAATTCTAGGCTTTAAATAAATAAAACTTTGGTTTATTTTCTTGTTATTACTTGCTTGTCTCTATCATTGCCAGGACACTAAATCTTCTCAATTCTAATTCAGCAATATTGTCTTTTCTGTTTGTCACAATGACTGACTACTCTATTTCAGAAGAATTCCTCTCTGGGGTCTTTGCCCACAAGCTGAATCTTCTCTAATCTGACCTTCACAATGATTTGAGGGAGTTTCCTGAAAACACAAATTGGATCATATCTTTTCCTTCTTCAGCCCCTACTCCACCCACACCATCCCCCCACATACAATTGCTCTTTGTTGCAAAAGATCTCCGGATGGCTTGGAAATTCTCTGGCCAGAATATCTGCCTTGATCCCACCCCTTCCCTCACATTATTTTACAATGTAAGCTGGCATAAAAAGCTCTCTCATTCTGAATGGCTAATCGCATTGATACCTGAGCCAGGGATACCACCATACCTCTTCTTATACTGTGAAATTTGAAGTCCTGGTCCAAAGAACACACTCTCTGATATGTCTTCCATTTTATTCTTTTTGTCAGCAATAAGTGTTCTTCCCCTCCTGTGAACATGGGTCACTCCTGTAACTACAATCTCTGTAAGAGCTTGGTTTCTACACATTAATCTCTGCTCCTGGGTAAGAATTTGACTGAGAAGGCAAAATATCAGTCTTAGGCTATTTTATCTAAGGCTAATTCCAACCTCACAGCACTGATTCAGAACATGACCATGTCACTCACTGTTTTTTTCCCCCCAATGGGTGAATTGATTAGTCTTTCTAGGCCTCCAAATATAGGGTATTATCTTCTCTTTTCAGGGAAAGGCCTTATAACAAAATTTGTTCTGCATTTTAGGCTTTTGACAATAAAATAAATAGGGAACATTCAAAAAGCAAGTACACTCTGGTTTCCAATCCAAATATTGAATTGTAAGTAAGTGATTAGCCATCACAAGAGAAAGGAACATTGTCAGTCAAAAGAAAAAGAAATTATAGACCTTTGGACAGGGCTAGACATGTTCCCGGACCTCTAAGGAGATTTTTATGATCAGAACAGGGTGTGCTTCTGAATCTTAAAGAATAAACATACTTAGTTTTCATGAGGTCATACTGTGGACTTAGGAATCCTTTTAGAGAGAAGAGACTTAGGTCTGATTATTATAAACACAATGAGACAGGAGGGACAGACTCTGCTGTCAGAAAATGACAGCATCTAGACCTACACTGCACACTCTGTCACCTGCCCTGCTTTGTTCTCTAAGATTCCAGCTTTACTAGGCTGTCTTCAAGGGTGTCTATATGTTATGTCTGCTAATCTACCCTAACTAAACCTTTGCTTGTTTGAACAATATTGTTTCTGTAGAGTTGAGTCATTCTTTTGCCAGCTGAGACTATTTTAGGTTAGGGGATATAGTAGTTTAAATGAGCAATGTATCCTAGGGGCTGATCTACTTGAACACTGCGTACCTAGCTGACAGTGTTATTTGACATTAGAACTTTTAGGAGGTGGAGACTTGCTGGAGAAAGCATGTACTGGAAATGGCCTTTGAGGGTTTCTAGACTCACCCTGCTCTTCCTGTTCTCTTGCTTCCTGTTCTCTCTCTCTCTCTCTCTCTCTCTCTCTCTCTCTCTCTCTTCACCTTTCTGTCTCTATATTTTTCTGTGTCTCTGTCTATCTATTTCTCTAAGTATCACATTTTATTCACCAGCAAAGCAATCTTCCTGTTCCTGCCCCCATACCTATCTGTTGCTGTGCCTTCCTTACCAGGATGGATGCTACCCCTCTGCAGTCTTAAGCCAAATTAAACCATTTCTTCATTAACTTTCTTTTGGTCGTATATTTTATCAGAGCAGTTAAAAGGGAACTAATACAGGTGGTTGTTCTTTCAGTTTTGTCTGTGTGTTTAGATAACTTGCATTCAATTTAAAAGCAAAAAAAAATATTAATAGTACCTTATAGATTTATTTGAATTTTCCAGGTTTATTCACTAATATCCTGTTTTTTGTTACATCAAGAAATTATATGATATATATATATATATATAATCATATCACATACATTGTTCTGACCACTGATAAACAGTTAATACTTAAGGAACATCATCTCTATTCTCATGTAAGGGGTCCTAGTCTATTAACAGACCTTGTGAAATATTCCCTTGTCTCAGTTGCTCATGGAAATGCCAGTATACTCAGTGAATAATCTTAGGTCACATTAGTCTCAGCTTTGCTCACTCAATTTTCCATTTGTATTGTTTTACAGTGTAGGAATTCTTTTATTTCCACACTAATATCATTTTTATTATATCTCTAATACTTAAACTTTTTGAATGTGGAAGTATATCAAAACCAAAATTGAAGTGGATTACTATTGTTAGACCTCTGTGACTATCTTGGTTGTCATTGATTGAATAATTAACAGTCATACCTCTGGATAAATCTATAAGGTTATATCTGGAAGAACTAACATAAGGGAAAAGATGCTTCTGCAGAGTGGGCAATTTCTCAGGAAGTGACTAGAAAAAGAAAAGGATATTCCTTTTGCTTGTCTGTCATTGTCTGCCATTGCTTCTTGCTGGTAAGTTCATCTTCTCGATTGCTACCTCTGCAGCTGCTATCGCTCACTAATATCAGTCATAGTTTCTTTAGCTTTGACTAAAGAATTCCCAAGAATCCTTTGGGCCTTCAAGGCCAGATTGGGACTGCTGAAGCTTCCAGAATTGTGAGCTGTGTAGCAACTGGGATTTCAGCCTCTCCAGAGTGCACTCTCCACTGTTATATTCCCTAGCCTATATCACGTAAGACAATCTGATAAAACCCTTCTATATTATATATTAATGCAACAAGTTATTTTCCTCTAAAGAACCTTTTTACAACACATATATTATCTATAAAAAATTAGTCTATATTCCTCAGTTGAGTAATATTGCCTAAATGAGTCTAATACTAATTATAGTAGCATTATAAGGTCTACAAAAACCTTACAGCCATGGCAATATCTGAGTGTTGAGTTAGAAAGATGACTCACTTAGAAAAAAAAATCTGCTAAGAAAATTTGAGGGCTTGGGTTCAGATCACAAGAATGTATGTTAAGAAGCCATACATACTGATACACAGCTGCACCCCTATGGCTGAGAGGAATGAGAGACAGAAATAGGTGAATCACTGGAGTTTGGTGGCTAGGCAGCCTATCCATCAATGATTGCTGAGACCATGTCTCAAAACAGTGTCAAAAACAACAGAGGAAGAGAGCAGCCTCCCACTTCTGGCCTCTGTAAAAATATGCACATAGGTATATGTACACCCTCACATACTTGTGAAAACACAAGCACACAGATGGGGATGGGAGCATATTTAACCTTCCAGTCTAAAGTATGTGACCTCATATTAAGTAAATATTACATTCCAAAGCCTCAATAATTTTTATCATTAAAAATAGAAAAAACTACTGAAAACAGAAGAAGCTAGAAGACGATCAAATAATGAAAATGATGTCAACTGTATTATATACTGTCCAACTCATACTTAGTGCCTAAAGTGCTTTGTTAATAATATTTCAGGTTTTGACACCAATTTAGTTGAAGATGCCTAGCATTAAGCACTTAAGAAGGAAGTCCTGTCGTCTGCGGCAATATGGATGAACCTGGAATACATTAGTTGAAGTGCAAAAAGCCAGCCTTAGCAGGTCAAGTAATGCAAGATCCCACCTAACACAAGATCCCAGGCTCATAGACACAGAGCATTACAGGAGATTCTAGGAGCTGTGGAATGGGTCTGGTGAGAGTTGGAAGTAGATTTCAAATGGTATAAGTCCCAATTATGCAAGATAATGAAGTTCTTTGGAGATCATTGTAAAATGCCATAGCTACCACATTGTACTCTTCAAAAATAATTAGATGGGTAGATTTCATGCTACATTTTTTTCTACTAGAAAATAGCAAAGAAGAACACGAAGAGAATTTTGAAAGTGAAAGATATATTTAGTACCCTGATTGCATTGATGGCATCATGATTGTTTGCATATGTTGCAACTCATCAAAGTGAATGCATTAAATGTGTGTACTAATTGTTCTAT
The DNA here is from genome assembly GCF_018167655.1 of Microtus oregoni. Taxonomy (NCBI): domain Eukaryota; kingdom Metazoa; phylum Chordata; class Mammalia; order Rodentia; family Cricetidae; genus Microtus; species Microtus oregoni. The sequence goes on from NW_024543089.1 coordinate 16,095,282, forward strand.
ATCAATTATATGCCCCAATAAGGCTGGATTTTAAAAGATACAGAGCTTATAACCATTAAGATCAAAGTGAGAAACTATGAGAGATGTGATATCTCATATTTTATGAATTTTTTTATGTGTAGCAGAAGAGACACCTTTCAAACTCTCAAGTGCTCTAGATTTTGAATGAGTATAGGGTTCATTATTGTATAAACTGATAATTTGTATTATTATGTCCAATACAGAACATGTATAAAGAAATAGGAGGTAATAATAAACTAAAGCCACAAAATTTTCACATTATAAGTTGCAAACCAAAGGTAACTATAATATGAGAATATTGAACAACAAACGATGGATAGACTTCACACACATCAAATAGAATATGGATAATAAACTCATTTGACATTTGATAATTGTAAATAATGGAGAGTGGAAACCTAGCCATCTCCTGTCAGGAATGCACAAGATTTAAAATTTTAAATGTAAAAACTCAGTCTGATAATTTTTCTAGATGCTCTCAAATAGTCTAGTCTCCCAGGTAACAATAAAGGATGATTTGCATTCATAACAGAAGCAGAAATCCATACTAGCACTTAGTTCTGTGTGCTCACATCCTAGTAAGAAGTTTACTGAAAGCCAGGACACACCTGCAAGTGCCATTTATGAGACCTCTCCAAGCTTAGAGAAATAGAATGTCAACATGAACAAGAGGCAGGGCATTGCATTTCCTTTTGAGAAAGATGCTCAATCTTTCAAAACTCTGGTACCCTTTCTGATCTCGCCAGAGGAAACAATTCTGTCTTCTAGCCAGAGGAAACAATCCTGTCTTCCTTTCATTGATAAGAGGCAGATATATTCAAGGCTTTCTCAGAGGCCCCGATTAAAGGACAAACAGGACCATGTTCTGTGTCCTTGCCCAAGAACAGATATGGCAGGATTCTGTCTGGGACTGGTGCCAAGGCCTTGAAGAAGCTAAGGTTTCTGTTCCTGGAAACCTGATTTTTCCTCTTAAAGAGACAACTAGAGATATCAGTCCCAAGGTCATTGTGTGTTCCCTTTTGATACCCTTGAGATACTCTGTGTTCCTTTTGTGCAACTTTCTCTATTTAGCTTCCTGTTGACTCCATTTCATTTCTTTCCTAAAAAAAAAAAGTATATAAGATACTGTATTTCTTCTTTCCTCTTTCTTTTTTCCTTATTATTGAAAATATTTTTTTCTCAAGCAATATACCCTGTTTACTGTTTCTCCTCCCTCTATTTTTCTCAGTTCCTTCCCATCTTCTCCCATCCAGGTCCACAATCTTTCTGTTTCTCATTAGAAAGCATGTAGGCACTAAGGGATAATAATAAGATGAAATAAAATAAAACGAAAACTAGTACGTTGTAATGGGGGAAAAAAAACAGATAATAGGAGAAGAGCCTAAGAAAAGGCACAAGAAACAAATAAAGATGCAGGCATCCAACTCAAGAATGCCATGAAAACATTAAACTGGAAGCTGTTAGGAGCTGTGTGGGCTAGTTTTGGATCAGCATATGGATGTTCATTCAATGGGTTCTTCACAAGGCAAAACCCATGGAGGATGGTCTCTCACTCAGCAAGAACCAGTGGAATTCAGGGTAGCACAGACTACTGCTAGGTCCATGTGGTCTTCATGCTCTCTTTTCTCATTACGCTGATGATTCTCTTGGCAGTTTAGACTTTCATTCTGTCAGCTATGCATGGGACATAAATAATCATTTCCAGAATCCCCATTTTTTTCTCTCAAATATTTTCCCCTAAAATTCTTTGGGAACTGACACTTCTCAGGTTTCTTATCTGGGAATACCAGCTTTTACCCCAGACCCTGGGAACTTTTCTGATTGAGCGTTGACAAGATTGGAGGCCATAAAAGTTAATGGGCATATATAAGGAAGGAACACAGGGGACATTAACCACATCTCCCTATTCTGGCGGAAAAAAAAAAATCAAGAACATTGGCACATGATGGGAAAAAAAGAGTGATTTATCAAAGTTCACCCTTTATAGAGAAGGCTGGGTGTACAGAAGCCTTTTATAGGACAGGAAGACAGAGAAATACAAGCTAACCACAGAAAAGCAGCTTATGGCAAAGCCCCCCAATTCCTGTAATTATGCTCTGCTAAGTTCTGAACGAGATTGCTCTTAAGAAAGTACACCTATGTCTACCACCTTTGAATTCTGTAAAGATGGGATGTGCCTGGCTTGATAATTAGCCAAGTTACTAAAATACTAAGCATTGTTTTTGGTCTAAAAGTTGTTTTAATTTAAAAGTTGGGAAACACATGATTGTCTTTAGCTAATGCTATGGGGTGAGACAAACAGGTCTGTTTCTGAAGCACAAAGACAGCTTGAGCTCTTTGGGGCAGTCACTTGTTGTCAGACTCCCTGGATGAACACTAAATTTTTATTTGAAATTGATTATCGATTGGAGATTGCTTTTGGGTTGGGGATGAGGGCATGTGTCCACCCTCTTTGGGCTTTAAGACCGCCTCTGCTTCAGACCTGTGTAGGTCATGTGCTGGCTGCCTCAGGTTCTGTGAGTTCAAACGTGTGACAGTCCTGTTGATTTAGAGGGCCCTTTTGTTCTTGGTGTCCTGCATCTCCTCTGGCTCTTAAGTCTTTCTGCCTCTTCTTCTGCAAAGTTCTGTGAGCCCTGAGGGGAGGTAATTGATGGAGACATCCCATTTAGGACTGAGTAATCCAAGGTCTCTCACTCTATGAATATTGCTTGGCTATGGGTCTCTACTGTTTTTCCTTCTGCTGCTTCTCTCATGATGGCTGATGAAGACTGAACGACGAGTGTAGCATAACGTTAAGAGTCACTTTATTGGTACTTTGCTTAAACCAGTCGTATTTGGTTTTATCCCAGGTCTTTAGTCTACCTAGTCTCTGGTTCTCAGTGATCCAACAATGTCAGGCATGGGTTCCATCTCAGGAGAAAAGAAATCCTAGGAGAGCTTTAGAAGCTTGGACTTAAAAATGCTCTCATTAGGAATAGCATAATCATATTACAAAATACTCACTTTTGTTTTTGTAACTTTAATTGGAACTAATTGTCTAATTATGATGATAAACAACTGATTAAAATGGGTACACTGTTTCTGAAACACACATTGTGTTACATATAAGGAACTACGTGTCATATTTGTCTTTCTGGATCTGATTGCCTCACTCAGGATAATGTTTTTCTAGTTCCGTTTATTTACCTGTACATTTTACAATTTTACTTTTTAGCACCTGAATAATATTGGACTGTGTAAATAGAGCACACTTCCTGTCACATTCTTCTATTGACAATGATATCTGGGTTGTTTCCGTTTTCTGGCTGTTATGCATAGAGCATCAACGAACATGGTTAAGCAAGTGTCTTTAAGGGTAAGATGAAGTGGGCCTTTGAGTATAGGCCCAAGAGTGGTATAGCTGGCTATTGAGGTAGATAAATTCACATCTTCCTGATGAAGTGCAATGGGTGAATTATCCCCTTACTCCACATTCTTGCCAGTATGAGCTTTGTTTTATCAATTTTAGTCATTCTGACAGATGTAACAAGAAATTCCAAAGTTTGGGGTTTTTGTTTGTTTGTTTGTTTGTTTGTTTTGTTTTGGTTTGGTTTTTGGTTTTTTCAAGACAAGGTTTCTCTGAAACTTTGTAGCTTTGGTGCCTGCCCTGGAAAAACCTCTTGCAGACCAGGCTGGCCTCAAACTCACAGAGATCCACCTGCTTCTGCCTTCTGAGTGCTGGCATTAAAGCATGTGCCACCACTGCCTGGCTCCCAAAAACGTTTTGATTTGTATTTCCCCAGTGACAAAGAACGTTGAATATTTCCATGAGTGTTTCTCAGTCACTTGAGTTTCTTCTTTTGAGAATTTTAGCTAACGGCTTTAGATCTGTTTAAATTGCATATTTGACCTTGATTTAACTTCAGTAAATGGTAGGCATCAAGAGAAAGTTTCCATTTCTTTTAGTTTTTGCAATTTGGTGGAGTACAGGTTTTTAAAGTATACCCTTAGGATTCTCTGGATTACCTCATTGTTCTCCTCCACCCCTTTCATCTCCAATTTTGTAAATGTGAATATTCTCTCTGCCTTTCAGTTAATTTGACTAAGAGTTTGTCAATCTCATCGATTTTCTCAAAAAATCAACTACTTATTTTACTGGTTCTTGTTTGCTTGCTCGTTTGTTTCTATCTTATTGATGGTATTCCCTAGTTTTATTATTACTTTCCATCTAGTCATTTTGGGTGTGATTTTTTTTTTCTGTTCTAGAGCTTTCAGGTGTGTTGTTAAGGTACTAGTATGAGTTTCAACATTTCTAAGTTTCTGCACTCATATGTGCTTGTAAAAGTAGGAAACTTACTTTTTAAAAACAAAATTGCTGTACTAATTTTTATCAAATGGTTTAAACCTTAATCTGAATTCGTAGATCTGCCACCTTGGGCCAATAAGTAGACAATCTCACTTAAAACGGGTATGGGAGACACAGATCCGAAAGGGCAGCATGCAGTACTTCTTCCCCTTGGAAAGAGACTGTAAAGGAAGAGCTGTGTGTGCTGCATCTCACTGAAGCTCTGGGCTCAATGCCCAGACTCCTATCAGAATACGACTATGAACTCTAGTACTGCTTTTTAGGTACAATACTTGTTGAAAAATGTTTTAAAAACTTATTTTAAAGTCCTCCCTTCTCCATCCTGGTCTAGGAAGGAGAACATCCAAACTGGCTAGGCTCCCACAAAGCCAGGACATGAAGTAGGATCAAGACCCAGTGCCATTGTCCTTGGCTTCTCAGCAGCCCTCATTGTCCGCCATGTTCAGAGAGTCCAGTTTTATCCCATGCTTTTTCAGTCACAGTCCAGCTGGCCTTGGTGAGCTCCAATAGATCAGCCCCACTGTCTCCGTGGGTAGGTGCACCCCTTGTGGTCCTGACTTCTTTGCTCATGTTTCCACAGGGCAGGGAACCCTGACTGTTCTTCAGACTGGAGAGGGAGGGGGAGAGGAGTGGGGGGGAGGGGGAGAGGAGTGGGGGGAGGGGGAGAGGAGTGGGAGGCTGGGAGGAGGCAGAAATTTTTTTTCTCAATAAAAAAATGTATGCTGTACACATGGACGAAATTCTCACAGAATTATAAAATTGTCTATGTTAAAGGTCACAGCTCAATAGCATTAAAATCTGATGGAAACATTTATCTTTTGAAAGAAAGAGTGAGGAAGTCACTCTCGGTGAAACTGAGATTTTGACATTGGACTAGAAGCATTTTTTTTTTTTGAAAACCCAAATAATGAGAGTCTGGCCCAGTTGATTCTCTTGTGCTTTTAATTGTCTTCTTTCTTTTCCTTAGGAAGAATTACATAAAGCCTGTGATTCTTATTGTGCAATTCCAAAAAATAAAAATAAAAATAAAAACTTATTTTAAATGCAATAGTACGTAATATTTATTTTGCAATAGAATAATTGGATATAAAATGTTTTATTTAATCTTCTGCATAGAAGAGCCTTATATAGTATTGTTCATAATAAAAATCCAGAGTTACACAAAGTGACTTTCAGTTATTTTATAAGTACACAGAAATTTTAAAATATATTTCCTAAGACCAATTTAATTTACCTTAACCACTAAGTCAAACTTGCACTGTAGATAAATTTTCACTTTTATATGATAAACAGGAAAACCCTGTCATGACTTGCAACTGTATTATATGATGATGCATACAGAGTAAGTTTGGAAATGCATCAGTTTCTTTGTATTTAGTATACTTTGTTTAAAAACACTCAGAAACACAACATAGCTCAATTAATAAATATATGTAATTTTAAAACAAAATACTTTTTATATTTTATTGAGATAGGATTTTTCTGTGTAATAGTCTTGACTCTCTTGGAACTAGCTCTTGTAGATCAGACTGGCCTTGAACTCAAAGAGATATGGATGCCTCTGCCTCCCAAGTGCTGGGATTAAAGACTTGTGCCACCATCACCCAGAAAATTACTTCTACAAATTTTTCTAAATGTGATTATGATATTTTTATATAACCTCACAAAGTCTAAGAAATATTTTTGCATTAAAGTGTGTAGAAACATGCAGATATTTCTGGCACCATTTCTATACTAGGGAAATATTTAATGCTAGAACTGAGGTTGGAAATGTAGGATAGGCTGTGCCTGCAGAATTAATGTAAACTGATAAATAACCAAAACACATGCACATGCATATGTACATATCATAAGAACATATCATAAGAAAAGAAAATCTTTCTCAAAACAGCTGAGTAGAACACCTGTGGAACAGATAGTAAATTATTGTATCACAACAGATTAATATGAATGCATCTATACCAATACAAATAAATAAATACAGAAACAGTTTCCTTGAAATAAAATCCCCTATGATGTATGTACATTCCCCACCCACAGTGATTAAAAATATGCCTCCCTACTTGTGTGGAAAGCACTTTCCCAAAGTCAGCAGCCACAGCGAGAAGTCACACCAAGATCTATATGTCTGAATGCTTAGTTCCTAGGTACATGAATTGTTTTTGGAGGATTATAAGGTATGGCCTTGTTAGATGAGGTGTGTGACCTTATTGGAGGAGATGTGACACTGGAAGCAGATTTCTAGGTTTCAAATGCTCAAGTCATTCTCGGTTTGCTCTTTGCCTCCTATTTGCAGATAAGGACGTGAGCTTCCTGCTGTTGCTTGTTTCCTGCCATGCTCCCTGCCATGATAGTCAAGGACTCTAACCCTCTAGAACCATGAACTCCAAATCAAATGTTCTCTTTTATAAGTTGTCTTAGCTACAGTGTCTCATCACGGTAATAAGAATATAACTGATACCAAAAGTGATGAAAAATTGGTCTCTGCAATTAGAAATCAAAAGTGGTGGGAAATAGGATGATGGCCAGCTTCACAAGCTGGTTCCAGGAGAATACAGCAAGCTTGAATATTCATGGATTCTCGTATATACTACGTCTATGACTTTAAAAACACCTTGTCAAGATATCTAGGTTGAATGATATTCGTAATTCATAATATGATTTACAACAACATTCAGACTATATTTTCACAAATTTCATTTACCTTTGCATATTACCCTCTTTATATAAATATTTTCTAAATCATTACACAGGTTAAATAAATTTTAATAAATTCTATATATATATATATATAATCTCACATAAATCACACAAATCCATTGTGATATAAAATGTTACTTAGTATGTAGGGTGAATATTATATAGAATATTTAAGTGACTGGACTTATATTAAAGTTTATAATTGTTTTTCAATGGTCTGCATTTTTATCAAATCCATCTTTTGAAAATAGTCATTATAAATAAAAATATTTTTCAGTATCATCACTATAGAAATCCTTCATGTATGCATTCCAAAAAGATATATAAATTATAGCAGAGCTATTTGTTTTAGGTAGTTAATTATGAATCTTAAGCCAGATCTGAACAAATAACTCAATACAAATAGCATTTATTAAAATTTATTTAACCTGTAATATGTAAAACACATGTAGAATGTAGATATTATATTATCAGTTATAAATTAAGGTAATATATAAATCTGTGCTCTTCAATTAAAAACAAGAAAAGTACATTGAAACTCACTCCCAAACTTTAACTTCAGATACAACTATGGGGCACACTGATAAACTTCTTCTTGGACATGTCCCAACAATTTTCCCGATGTACTGGCCCCATACCTTTTGTGGTGTTGAACTGCCTATTATAGTGATGCTTCAAATTTTACTTAGAATAAGTCTCATGAATAATATTCCATCCTTTTCTCTCTACTGCAATTTAAAGGTATCTATTGGCTTTTTGTAGCACCTACTTTTTGGGTGCTACATATTACATATATATTATGCCTTAATACAGTGCATCAAAAACCGTAGGACCTGTCCCTCCATTGAAACCCTTGAACTGAAGGTTCTCCCCTCTAAGCCTCTTAAATGGTTTTGTTCTAGTAGCCCATGCTGTTTGCAAAACCATCCCTGGTAGCTCTGGACTGTCATTTTAGAGATATATCTTAGTAAAGAATAGGTTTGATTGCCATGCAAAGACAGTCATAGGTATTTCTGAGTGCCCCAGGCTACCCTTTTTTCTTAGTTACGTACTCTTGCCATTATGATGCACCATTGCCAATAGCAAGTTTTAGAAGCAAGGGCTCATTTGGCTTACACTTCCACAGCACTGCACACCATTAAAGGAAGTCAGGACAGGAACTCAAGCAGGGATGGAAACTGGGAACAGGAGCTGATGCAAAGGCCATGGAGGAATGTTGCTTACTGACTTGTTTCTCCCGGCTTTACCAGCCTACTTTTTTAAAGAACCCCGGATCACATTCAGGTGTGGCACCACCAGCAATGGACTGTGCCCTGCCTGTCAATCAATAATTAAGAAAATGCCCTGCAAGCTTGCACATAGACTGATCTTATGGAGGCATTTGGTCAATTGAGGCTCCCTCCTCTCTAAGAACTATACCTTCTGTCAAGTTGATCTAAATCTAGCCAGCACGCATTTTGAATTACATACTCAAAACCCCACAACTCATTCACATTTCAGCCCTGTCTTTTGCCTAAGGTGAATTGCTATAGTCTAGTTAATCAGCTTGTCTTTCATGAGAAACAAGATAATTGATTTCAGTTCTAGGCCATTCCTGTGACCAAGGCAAAAAGTCTTTAAAAGTTGATGAGTGGAGATCCCGTTGTGTCCTTCATGGTTTTCTAAGACTTCTCTCTTTTCATCAAACCCAGAGTGAAACTGTTTCTTTAGGTAGTGCATTTATAAAGTCGTCCCAGTAATGTAAAGTATACAGCATTTGTCTTTTGTTAGAGTTATACCATCTGAGAAATTAGAATGTGGAAAATGATCTTTTACTTTGATCTTTGATCTATATATTCATTACTCACATTGTTTTCTATCTTCGTTCTGGTCTCTAAAATCCATCAATTATAGAATCACTCTTCTTTACACTTTATATAATTTAAGTCAAATGGCTAAGGATCAAGATTGTCTGGTATGCATAAAGATGTGTAAAATTAGATATTCAGAAGTAAAATGAAGCTTATTGATGTGGGATTCCCCTCTGTATGCTGTGAATAACATTGGTGAATAAAGAAACTGCCTTGGCATGTTGATAGAGTAAAACTTAGGTAGGCAGGGAAAATTAAACTGATCGCTGGCAGAAAGGAGGCAGAATCAGTCAGGGAGAAGCCATGTAGCCCTGCCGGACACAAATGCCAGAACTTTACCCCGTAAGTCACAGCCTTGTGGCGATACAAAGATTACTAGAAATGGGTTAAATTAAGATGTAAGAGTTAGGTAGCTAATAAGAATCTAGAACTAATGGGACAAGCAGTGATGTAAATAATATAGTTTCTGTGTGATTATTTGGGGCCTGGGCGTTAGGAACCAACAAGCAGCCTCCAACAACAGCTTATTTATTTACCAGTAATTATATCAGGTTTATTGGGTTGTTCTATGATAAAAACAGTTATTTTCACATGTCTGATTAAGATAACATTGAATTAAATAATCACTTGTTTAAATATACATTACTATTAACATTTATATACATGTGAGGTATGTAAAATTTTGTATGTATCTATGTATGTGTAGTATACATATGTATATGTGTGTGTATACGTGGATGTGTATATATATATATGTGTGCATAGGTACATATTTGATATGGTAAGGAGAATTTAAAATGTTAGTCTATTTTTAATGCTACTTAATCATTTCTACATAAGAATTATTTTTAAAAGATATGATTGCCATAACATCATAGTTAGAATATTATTATCTTCAGACAACTAAATATTTTGTGAGTTAAGGGCAGAAACTTATTTTCCCACTTCCCAGTACTAGAGGTTCAAAATCAAAGTATCTGTAGGTTTGGCTTCTCCGGAGCCTCTGTTCTCATTTAACTGATCATGAATAGCATCTTCCAGCTTCAGGACAGGTAATTCATAACGTCTCTCTCTCTGGCTTGTGGATTACCACTTTCTCACTGTGTTCTCACCTCCCCTTTTCTGTGTGCAAACCTCTTTACATAAGGTCAGCAGTCATACCAGATGAGTTACTGACCCCAAAGAACTCATTATACAATAAGATCTTCTCTAAAGCATTAGTGGCTCAACATGAGAATCTCGGGGGTGATGAAATTCAAATATTACTAAAACCCAAAACTTTCTCATAGAATGTCACTACAAACTTGGAAAGAAAAGAAAACCACGAGCCTGCTGTCAGTCACCGTGAATCTGTGTGATTGCTCCCTTCAGTGTTTGAAAGGCACAGCAGGATGCTTTCTTTTGTGGTTGTGCGATCATAATGACAAACTTCCTTCATTATTATTATACCCGACTTTCTGTTTATTTATTTAACAAACCCTGAAGATCGATGTGGTAAATAATTATCACTGTTCCTGTGTGCCTAAGAACCCCTAGGGCCACACAAACAGCATGTGTCATTTTTTTCTCTCGCTTCTGTCACCCTCCTTTGACCCTCAGAGCTCTGTCATCCTCCTGGGTATGTGGTCTGAAGGCTGACAAGGTAACAGATGCCAAAGTTGAGTTTCACATTGTGCTAGCTATTCATCTTCTGAGGAGAAAAAAAAATCTAGTGGAAATTAAAGACACATTTTTTTTTATCTTTGGATTTCATAGTGTTTTAGTGTTTTCATGTTTTTAAAAATTAAGCATATTTCCTTATTAACAGCCATTTTCAAATCTCTTGATAGCAAGACTATATATCACATCAAAATTTAATGGTGATTTATTTACTTAATGGAATATTACTGTTTAGAATAACAGATTTCTATCCATATACCCATATTTTATATTCTCTAACTGTTTTCCCAGCTGAATTTCCAATCCTTTCTCCTAGACACTTTAACCTTAATCATGTTCATTTTGTTCTGTGCTCTGAATACAAATGGCTTATTTTGCAACACAAGCTTATAAATAATTTTATCTCTCTCCCTTTTCCAAGCAAGTCTCTCATTTTGTAAATCCACCTTCCACTTGTAACATTGATTCAGATTCTATTTCAGGTTTAACATATATGCACATATATCTTCTGTTTTCTGCCTCTAACAGTCTCGCTTTTATACTTCTGAGCAAGGAGGACCGCCAATAGTTTGAGTATGCTAATTTCCCTATATTATTATAGGAAAATTAATATTGATATTAATTAATATTCACTCCCCTCTATTCTAATCCTTTAAAATAGCACTGACCTTTGTGAAGGAAAAACTAGTAGTCCATTTCTCTAGGTATGAGAACTTTTGTTTTCAGAAACTAGCCTCATTTTTATTCCTGTTTCTGTGCTTGCTCTCAGGACATACTTTTCCTGGAGGTTTTAGACACTCTGTTTCTTTCCTAACTGCTTCCTGTTACATTGTTTATGGTGTTGGATGGAAAATGAGGAGTGAAATTCAAAGGCAGCAAAGATTTTGAGATGCACTCTTATTTCCTAGTGTGAGAATTTCTTAGGGGCTATTTTGGATATCACCCAATATTTGAGAACTTCTAGTTTAGTGACAAGTATAACGTTGAGTTCCCCAAGCATTTGGTATACAAAGAAACTTAGGATAAATAATAACAAACAACAAGACAAGTGTGTTTCAGCATAAGACCTGTAAATCTAAGCTGCCTTTGTAGAGAAAGACATTAGAAAAAAGATTACCACATCCTGTAATTTTATGATATACAGTATTTAATCAAACCATAGTACATTGTACAAAGCCTTGAGAGTCAATGCCTACATAGGAAGTGTGCACCTGCAAGGACCCTTTGACCTACAGGTTTACCCCTTCTCTCTTTAGAATCTGCTGGTTCCTGCATAAGTGTTTTAAGGTTTCCCCCTCACTCGTGACCTCAGATTTGAAGGTGAAAACTTGGAATCAGTGGCTATGTGATTTGAAGTAAAGTATTCAACCTTTGGATCCCTGAGTTTTGCGAGGTGTGTATGATCACCTGGAAGGACAAAAGATTTGGTCTAGATGAGAAATACATGTGCCACTGTCAAGAAATTTGTCAAGCTCTGACAGCTCTTTGAGATACATTATTGAGGGAGAATTTTATGGATGGGAAAATATGCTCCCTAGATTTTTCCTTGGGTCTAAATTCACCACTGCATCTATGACTCTCTTCATATTTTAATTGCTATATGTGTAGCTATGACTGAATAAGACTGATGTGTGAATTAATGACCTTCAATTTATCTAAATATTGATCAGGTAATAAAATCAGCTGCAGGGACGTACTACATGTATTCCGACATGTGCCTATAGTATCCAGGGTTTTCAATAGCACCATGTAGGCATGGTTGCTCAACAGTCCTGTCTATGTGTTGCTTTTATTGGTTAGTGAATAAGGAGACTTCTTTGGCCTGTGATAGGGTAGAATAGAGCTAGGTGGGCAGAGTGGGGCGTGCAGGAACTAAACTGAACACTGGGAGAAGGAAGGAGGAGTCGAAGAGAAGCCATGTAGCACCACCTGAGATAAACACTTCCTCTGGAGCCTGTAGAAACTTTGCCAGTAAGCCATAGCCACGTGGCGATACACAGATTAATGGAGATGGGTTAGTTTAGGATATGTGAGTTAGCCTAAGAGATGCTTATGTGATTGGCTAAGCAGTGATATAATTAATATAGTTTCTGAGTGGTTATTTCATGGTATGGGCATCTGGGAATGAATAAGCAGCCTTTGCCTACAGTCACTGCACTTTTCTGCGTGGTACAGATGCTGATCAGATTTAAAGGTGGTAAGCAAAATGATATATTAAATCAGCTGTGATGGTTAGTGTGAATTATTTACTTGACTGAATATGGAATCATCTGGAAGATGAGCCCCTAAGCAGGAGTACGAGAAATTATCTTGATTTTTTTTGGTTCATTGATTTGGAAAGAACCGCCGACTTATTAGCCATATGCACTACCAAGGCTGGGATCCTGGACTGTATAAGGATGACAGCCAAGAGTCTCTCTGCCCCCTGATTGTAGATGCCAGGTGTTTAAATCTCCTGCCACTTTGACTGGCCCATGGGTGGGGGGGCTTTACCCTTCAACTATGAGCTGAAAAAAATTATTTCTTTCTTAATTGTCATTCAACAGTAAAAGTGTTTTTATATTCCAAGATATTTTTTTAATTGTGTGTGTGAGTCTGTGTATGTGTGACTGTGTGTGTGTGTGCGTGTGTATTTGTGTGTGTGTGTGTGTGTGTGTGTGTGTGTATTTGTAAGTTCCCAAAAAGAACAGATTCATTGCTGATGAATTTACAGGTGATCGTGAGTTGTCCACTATAGGATCTAGTAACCAAACTTGGGTCCTCTGAAAGAACAGTAAGCCCTCCTAACCATTGGGCAATCCCTCCAGCCCACATTCTCTACTTCCTATTGGAAGAGACAAAATGGAAGAGCGAGTGGCATATTTAGAGCAATAATATCTCATTCAAGACCTGTGGGAACTTAATGTATGATAATCTATTTGCATATTATCCACCCAATGTCATGAAAATACATCATCTCATAACTGTGGAAAGAGATTGCCAATGCTTTAGAGAAGAAGCATTTATGTTATTGTTCATTTGTGCCTATGTTCAATTGCCTAGCTATAGTTCGTGTCACTGTTGCTGATGTCCCTAAGCCTTATACAAGGATTTCTGAAAACAATTCTGCACCCCCATGTTAAAAACATCATATTTGTGGAAAGTCCAAAGTCCTCCCCCCTCCATCCTGGTCTAGGAAGGTGAACATCCAAACTGGCTAGGCTCCCACAAAGCCAGAACATGATGTAGGATCAAAACCCCGTGCCATTGACCTTGGCTTCTCATCAGCCCTCATTGCTCGCCATGTAGGGCAGGGAACCCTGACTGCTCTTTGGACTGGAGAGGGAGGGGGAGAGGAGTGGGGGGAGAGGAAGAAGGGTGGGAGGAGGGGGAGGGAAATGTGAGGCTGGGAGGAGGCTGAAACTTTTTTTTCCTTTTTCTCAATAAAATAAAAATTAAAATAAAAAAAAGCGTGCTGAACAAGCCTTGAGAAAGCAAGCCAGTAAAAAAAAAAAAAAAAAAAAAAAAAAACAAAAAAACACATCATTTTTACAATAAAGGAGACCCTGAACACTTGAACACTTAATCTGGTCTTGACTGCCATTAACTCATTAAAATTAATTGAAATACTTACTGGGACTTGTATGAGTTACATTGCAAGACCTTTCTATTAATAATGTTATCTCTAAGACAATAACTGGTATTTTGTACTGGTAAAGAAAATATTAAATTTCTTCGGATGTGGGATGTTCTCTATTCCCTGGTCCCAGACTTAATACTTCATTTTTATATGCAATGGGAACCCTATTTTCTGAATAAGGTTAACACAAAACTTTTATCTTTCTCTGTTAGTAGGACAAGATATGAATGTGGTGGAGTGCCAACGAAGCATATATCCAAAAAGATAATATTTATGCATTTATTTTATAAAGTATACAAACTACTACATACTTTGTTAAATTGTTATAAGAGGGAGTTAAGGGATTTGTAAGCCATGAAAAATGTAACAAATGGCCCCTCTCAAGTTATCAGGGTCTCTGCTTCCTATAATATAATGTTCCATTTTTATACAAGAATAACTCTGATTCTTGTTTTCCAAAGAAATCCATTTTACCTACAACATAGCACAAAATAGACATCAATGTCATGCATTTTCTGTGGAGCAACAATGTAGTAAAATGTTCCAAAAAATCTATTTTATTTCCAGCCGTTTAGAATAGGAATGAGATATAAAAATGAAAAGACGGCTTTCCAATAAGATCATGGCACACATTGGCGCACATTTATAAATTAAAATAAACACTTCCATTTCAAAAAAGCAGATGCCTGAATCATATTAAAGTATATCATGAGTTATATAAAAACCTAACTAAGATGCTGTAGCCTCACAGGTCTCTACCTACTAAAAATAAAACATTTGCATAAAAAAGATTACTCAGTTATACATTTATGTATAGATGGTGCTGCATGGTTTTCTCTTCAGTAAATTTTGAGCAAATTTAATAACCAACAAACATGTTACTTAATGCCAATGTGATCAAGGGTGTGTCACGCTTGGTGTGACTTGATTTGTCACTAGGGCCCTTGACTGCCGGTGGAGTGTAACCCAGAGGGCTGGCTCATTTATTGAGAACATTATGAAACCACCCACTGGTAATGATTTTCAATCATAGCTGATCCAGGCCAGATTTGAACCCCTGACCCACAGGTGCAAGTTCCCATATCCGGTCTTTCATTGTGTGTGGTTAACATTGTTCCGTTCCAAGAGGTTTTGATAAAGAAACCATTCAGAAGTTGGGGTATTTGTTATATGTCTTCAAAAGACTTCCTTAAGAAACTGTTGCAAAATGTGACTGATTGTGAATTTGCTTCAGTGATTTACTGCCATGATTAATATTCAGAATTCTAAAATAAGGTATGTTTTATTATATGTTAAGAAGGAATTGACGATTGAGTCTACGAATCCCACTGTGAAATATAATCCTGGTTTGTTTATGATTGAAATATTCCTAAAGAATGAGAAAAGAGGGCAATTTAAGACAACAGACATTTCAAGGAGTCCATGTTAATTTATCATCTATTACTATCTGTGTTCCTTTCTGTATTTAGCCACTAGAAACTAAACAAACAATAGGGGAAAGCACAGATTTCATGATAATGACAAACTTAAAGGTTAAATATCTCATGAAATGTTCAGAAACAAAGGGTCTGTCTGGTACCTTTAAAAGGATGCACTATAGGCTTTTCCTACTCAGGCTGTGGAGCATCTCACGACTTAAAGAAAGAGTTCACATTACCCAGGAGCAATGATTAATTACTGCAACTTTCATAGCAGGCTGGGTAGCTGAATGCCTTTGAGGAAGGGACTTTACACATACACAGGAATTATTATCATTATGACTTATATGATTCTTTCTCTAAATGTTTCTTTCTCATATTATTTTCTAGCTTACTTTACAGCTCTGTTTTCACTTTTCCTACAGTTTGAGTTTCTGGAGTGTTCTGCAGCTGCAGATCCTACAGATCCTACTCCTGAAGTGTTTTTTTTTTTTCTCAGTATGAGAGGTCTTCTTTAAGTCTTCAGTTACAAGTGGCAGAATTTCTATAAGACTGTACCCCATGTGTTCTGGTATAGAAGGAATATCACATATAAATGAATTTGTTTAAAATGAATTTTTTGACGGGGTCATTATGCAACTTTCAGGAAAAAAACTTTAAAACATTACTTTCTGATGGCATAGCACCTAAACTCCAGAAGTTTCTCACTATGTTCTAAAACCTCTCTCTCCCCCCAACCCCGTGTGTGTGTGTGTGTGTGTGTGTGTGTGTGTGTGTGTGTGCGTGAGAACATATAGAGGCAAGAGGGCAACCTCAGATGTTCATCAGGAGCCAAGAATCATGCTTTTTTTTTTTTAACAAGAACAAAAGCAGGGCTTCTCACAGACCTGAGGTTTAGCAAGGAAGCAAGACTGGCTCACAGTGAGCTTCAGGCATTCATATATATCTGCCCACCCCCCACTACTGAGATTACAAGCCTATGCCACCATACCCAATATTTAAAAGCAAGCAAGCAAACAAACAAACATTCTGGGGGTTGAACTCAGGTCCTTCTGCCTGAAAAGTAAACAGCTTACTCCCTGAGATATCTTGCAAACTCTAAAAAAAAAAAAAAATTAAAAAAATTAATTTTGACACATTTCAGACATACCATACTGCACCTTAAAATATACTTCTTTGTCTATTTTCTGTGCTTCCAAAACCAGAGATTCTGACGGTTCATATGTGGTTCACTTCTGTGCCCTTTCCCAGAAACAGATCATATGTTTCCATTTAGGAAAGCAGAGAAGAGAAAGAAGCAGTTTGCTTTGCCTCTGTTGAGACGGTAAGGATGTATGGGTTGAAGAATGAGGGTCTGTACAAGGGCTGGGTTATGGCCGTGCAACAGACACAGCAACTGCTCATATGTTCTACACATGTTATTGCAAGTAGGTTTAAAGAAACACGATTTGTATGTCCAATAACAAGTCTCAGAAAGGCTTATACACTTTAGGTTTGTGAGCAAACTGGTATTTTATGTGTTGAACGTCTGTTCTCTACACCAGTTTTGTGCTTAAAATAAAAGTGTTAGTAGCCGGATGGCAGTGGTGCATGCCTTTAATCTCAGCACTTGTGAGGCAGAGACAGGAAGAACTCTGTGAGTTAAAGGCCAACCTGGTCTACAAGAGCTTGTTCCAGGGCAGGCTCCAAAGCTACAGAGAAACCTTGTCTCAAAAAACCTAGATATACATATATAAAAAAATAAAAGTGACATTCAAATAATGTGGAATAAATCAAAATCCCTTAAACTAAACAATTACTATATCTATACAATACAGTTAACTCTTTACCAGGAGAGGTTCATTTTACCTACATTGCATCCCTATCAAGTAAATAATATATTATTTCAAATTTTATAGATGACAAAACTAGAACTTAGTACCTTGTTTATAGTTAACTGGGATATAAAGCACTATATTAGGGGATTTACATAGAACATAACATTTAAAATATATACTATCCCTTATACTTTTTATTTCTACAGAAAATACCCAATAGTGTCTTCACTTTTATTTGTTTATTTTTGATCCTTAGAGACAAGGTTTCCCATTGTAGTCATGCGTGTCCTGAAACTTGCTCTGTAGACCAGGCTAGCCATAAACTCAGAGATCTGCCTCCCTCTGCCTCCCAAATGCTGGGATTAAAAGGTGCAATAGTGTCTTCTAATATAAAACATGTTCTTTGGCTATTTAGAACATCAACTCAGTTTAGGATGTCAGCATAAACATTTCTACCCTTCGTCATTCTCAACTTCGTCTTTAATTAATATAAATTCACCATATATAGCCTGATGGTATGATATACATCCTATTGAAAAATATTTTTAAAAGACTAGTATTTTTTATTGTAAAATGCAGAGAACTGTGTTCCACAATGAATGCAACCTGTCTGGACACATTTAAGAAGAAACTGAACATTAACACTAAGTCAAAATAGCTTTCAGCAAATATAAAGGGGAACTGATGGTTCAGGTATCATTAATAAGGAAGAGAAAGGACTGGGCAAGCGTGTCAAAGTATAATACTTAATAGACAGTAGAGATTTTAGTAATGTCAACACAGTTCCTAGCCTAGAGCTATGGTGGTTGAAAATACATCCAAGTAACTCATAGGTAAATGGTAGTGAAAGACGTGACAATTTTACCACCATAAGGTAAAACGCCAACAAATTCTTTGCCAAAAGAATATTTGATTTTTTTTTTTAATCTTCAGGTCAAAAAGAGTTCCAA
Organism: Microtus oregoni; assembly: GCF_018167655.1. Classification (NCBI taxonomy): domain Eukaryota; kingdom Metazoa; phylum Chordata; class Mammalia; order Rodentia; family Cricetidae; genus Microtus; species Microtus oregoni. The sequence goes on from NW_024543089.1 coordinate 16,113,661, forward strand.
AATGGCAGTAAAGCTAGGCAAATCTTGAACTGCTTGAAATAACAGTGACAGTAGAGAAGGATAAGACATGCTAATATAATCCAATTGGGCTTCACTAAAATGGTCATGTTCTACATTATTATTTGTATTTGAAGAAAGCAGTTTACTGAAGAAGAAACTTGGCTATCTTCCAAATGAATTATAAGTAATACTAAAACTGATTCCACTGCTAATATTCTTTCAGCATGGTCCAAACATTTAACTTTCTAGTCTCCTACATTTCCTTCCTGATAAGCGAGACATTTATGTGGGCTAGGCTGGCAGGCCAATGAGCTCTAGGGATCCACAAGTACTGTTTCCTATGTGTTGGGATTAGAGATGCACAGTACTGCACCTAACTTTTTGTGGTAGTTGTTGTTGTTTTCTGTGGGTTCTAGAGATCCAACTGTACCTTACAATTACAAGGCAGGTACTTTACTGTGCCTTCTTTTCACCCCACCTTGCCTAAGACCCTGTAACAAATCATGCAGTGGTATAAAGGATTATCCCTTTCCTTTCCAATTTCTAACCGTCTCCTAGCAGTACAAAGGATTGCTTTCCAGTCTTTTATATTCCCAGAGATGTGTAAATAAAGATTAAAGAAAAGCATGAAGTCTGAGTTTCTTTAGTTTTAGATACCATGACCTAAGTAGATCACTAATGCAATGCACACACCTTTCCTTTCGTAATCAGGAGAGCAGCATACTATCCTGGGGCAATGTAAAGCTGGAAACACTTCAATGATAAAACAGAGGAACACAGACAAGCTGCTCTTGACAGTGTCAGAAGGTAAATAGACAAATCTGTCTTCATTATTGCCACCTATGCTGGTATACCAGTGATGGAGGATGTGGAATATCTTTTACTATCATCCAGGGGCTAAATACCATGCAGAGACATAAAGGGAGAATTATCTTTGTTTAACAAATCTGGGACTACATTTCAAGCTGAACATTGCCTGCAGAAATTTTGAAATCTTTCTTGTTAAAATGTTAGGGCCTAGAGTTGTAAAGAAAACACAGCCTGTTAAGAGGTGCCTAATTAGCAAACTCCAGGTTCAGTATGAAACTTTGTTTCAAAAAGTAAGGCATAGAGTGATTGAGTAAAGAAGACCAATCTCTGTCCACTACATGAGTGTGAACATATGTACACAAACACCCCAGGGTGCACACACATGCACAGGCATACACACACAGATACTAAGACCTCTCTCCTCTTACTTTATACTAGTACTATTAGAGTATTCAATGAACACCAACTTCTTAGCCAAACAAAGATAAAATAATAAAACATCTTGATCAGTACTTTACCTCCTTTATAATTTTGTTAAGGGGATAAGCATGAAATTTATTTTGAAACATCATTCCCTGGGCTTGATACAATTATTATATTCATTAGCTCACACAAACTCTTTGAACACACATGAGAACAACACTTTGTACAGTCAAGAAAGTAGGAGGGGCTCGTGGGACCTTAGATTTTATCTTTGAAGCATTATCTATTGAAAGACACTGGGAGAAGGGGAATCACCACCCTTTCCTGTATATGCATCTGCAGAGCACATGAGCTCAGACAGATATCTCTAAACCCAGCCATGCAGATGGTCCTGGTTGATCTTCTCATGACACAAACCCCAATTCCAATCATCTACTTGCTACTCTTCCCATGTTCCTACAATACCTCGCAGACTGATCAGTCATTATACGCAATCAATCTTTATTATGCCACAGTGATTCTATCTTTTAAGTATTTCTTTTTTTTATTGAGAAAAAAAAATTTCCGCATCCTCCCAGCCTCCCACTCCTCCCCCCCTCCCCCACCCCTCTCCCCATCCCCCCACTCCTCTCCATTTGACTCCTTACTCTATTTCTATATATACTAACTATATACTACTTTCTACATATTTTCTAACTATGGGCTTTTTTAACATTACATGTCAGGGAGGTAAGGATCATTACTCCAAAAACATAGCATTTGCCATATTGGTTAATTAAGCCAAAGGAATTTTTAAAAATATAACAAATGAAATGTCCCTTCAAAAGCAAAAAGAAACTCTGTCATTCTTACCAAATGCAGGTTAATAGAACACACTCAGAATTTTCTGACTCCTTTGTGAAGTCATTAAGATAAGGAAAGACTTTTTGTAAGATTCTTATTTGAGTGGTAACAGCACACCATCATAGAAGAAAGGAACAACCTTCTCTCTCTAGATGAAGCACCACAGAAAAAGTTAAGGCCAAACAGGCCTTGCCGCATGTCTCCACGTGCATTACCATCTACAGTCTTCATGCTCATGTTTCTCCATAATTAGCAACTCATCAATGCTTGCTTAAACATAACCAGCTTTAACTATTTCTTTTGGTTTTCATTTCCTTATGAAAGCTTATGATACATAAAGATTAAGGTCATATTCTTTTTTCAATCTGTGTTTTGAGAGTTGAGCTGTTTGTTTTTTCATTTTGTTGTTGTTGATGATGACAGGGGCCCTAACTGAGAAACCAGGATGAACATGTACAGTGTTTTCTCTTCATTTATCCCTTCAATTTTCTCAACAAAATAACAAAGCTGATTTGGTTAAATAAATCTGATATATTCTCTTCTCTTGATACTTCCTTCAGTGTTACATGATAAAAATTGCATTCTCTTATATTGCTTACAAGACTCATTTGACCTAGACCTTAAGTCTATAGGTCCCACTCAGCTCTGAGTTCTCTCAGTCTAGTAACCTAGAAATGGTGTCTGTGAGGAATCAACATGATGTAGGTATATTGTATATGAAAGGGAGGAAGCACAGTTTTACTAGTAGGTGGATATTAATTACTTGTTGTAGGGAAGGCCTCTTGTTGGTTCCTGGTTGTTCATCCCCCAAATAATCATACAGTAACTATATTATTTAAAACACTGCTTGGCCCTTTAGCTCTAGCTTCTTATTGGCTAACTCTTACATCGTAATTTAACCCATCTCTATTAATCTGTGCCTCACCATGAGGTCGTGGCCTATCAGCAAACGTTCAGTATGTCTGTCTCAAGTAGAGGCTCCATGGCTTCTTCTCTGACTCTGCCTCCTTTTTCCCAGCATTCAGTTTAGCTTTTCCTACCAATTTACCCTATCAGGCCAAACCAGTTTCTTTATTAACCAATGGTATTCACAGGATACAGAGGGGAATCCTACATCAATTACTCTCAAAGATAAATATGGCTTTAATTCTGAGAAAGTAAAGGCTCTATGATTTCACATTAGGGTCAGAATATCCTGACTGTGTTTGGATTTAGGGGAAAATCTGAGAGCAAATGCCTAGCTTCTGAAGTTGTTTTATTTCTCATGTTTCTTTTTCAAATTTCTTCAGCTTACAATACCTAGGAGAAGTGAGGCCAGTGTATCCTTTCGACACTAAGCCTGAAGCAATGGTAGAATTAATTGAGTGGAGAGTCCAAGATTAAGCTGTAAAAGCAGTTAGGAATCCAGTGAAGTCAATTAGAAACAAAGAAATGGGGCTTCCCATGAGGCAATAGCCATGAGCATGGGGAAGAGAGGAACCAAATGAGTATTCCTAGCAAGTAAGACAGATTAGTAAGGCTTAGCTGAGGGAGGCAAAGAAAGGAGAAGGGTTAAGGATGGCCAATGGACTTTGCATTCTTTCTAATTAGACCACAGTACCAGTGACCATTAAGCCTTAGGGAAGTGGTGCTGTTTGTCCAGAATAAACTTTAATGGAAACAGGATGATATGCTAGTTTGGTGGTGTTCACTGAAAGAAGAAAACTTTCAAAGTAACTGTATGATTAGTCAAGAATTTGCCTCTGATTTTTAAAATTCTTATTCCCTGTTAAATTCACATGTAGTAGGGGGGCCAATTGTTCTTCCCAGCTCCCTGGCTACCTTGCCCCAAAATAATCACACAGAAACTGTATCTATCTCTGGCAGCAGATCAATGGTGTCTCTTCCTAACTCTGCCCTTCTTCCTCCCAGCATACAGCCTAGCTTTTCCCACCTTGTTCTGTTCTTTCCTGCCATAGGCTCAAAGCAGTTCTTTATTCATTAACCAATAAAAGCAACACATAGACAAAAGGACCTCCCACACCAATCACACATAAACATATCAATGTAAAATTATAACTTTATAATTCAATTGTTCTAGTATTATACTTTTAAATCGTATATGAATGTGGTGGGGAGAGTAATTTGCATGTGAGTGACAACTGAGGATGGAAAGAGTATCAGATCCACTGAAGCTAAGGATTCGGGCACTTGGAAGCCACTTGGCGTGGGTGCTGGCAATCACTCTGGGATCCCCTGGTAGAACATTGCTTATTCTTAGGCACAGAGTCATCCCTTCAGCCTACATTTGTAAATCTTAAAAGGAATTTTATTCAAATCAGAGTTGTTGGATTGCAAGGCAGAATTGGTGATGTAGTTTACAAAGTCATGTAAAATCAAAGCAGAGATTCCTTTGATCACTGATTAAGAGTTTATGTTAGCAACAGCAGGACACTTGAGCAAACATAGGGTCTTTTCTGACATTTTGTCCCCTCAGCCATGGTGCATGTACACAGTAAGCCCTGTAGGGAAGATAAAGGTTTCCTTCTATTGCTTTCATGATCCCAGCAAAGGATACTTCAAGGGCCTATTAATATGTCTCTAATATGTACAAAAAAATTTTAAGGGGCATGTTGAGATGTATCCAATTTATATGCAGTTGAAAGAATGAGAATTAGAATCAAGCCTCTTAGAGGACGTCTAACACATCTACTGTTAACAAACATAAGAAAGTAGATATCAAAAGAGGAATTAGGAAAGTTATCTTCTACGTAAAATGCTGGACTTTAGCCTGTACCTCTTCTGTATTATTAATATGATGAGAATATAATATAAATATAAAATACAATAGAATATATACAGAATGATAGAGAGACTCACATTTTAGCCAAAATGTGCCAAGCACCGTGCCCCTGTGTCTGCTCTCTGTGCGCTGGCACCCAGGTTAAAATACACAGAAACACACAGACAGAGAGACAGCGACACAGGTCATGCTTGAATTCCCCAAGAATGCCCCCTTTATTGTGTTCAGGGGCAGATTATATAGAGATAGCCACTCCTCAGCCAAACCCACCAGAAACCACTCTCCTGTCATCAGGAACTCCTGAAGGTCTTGTGCTCACAGCAGGTGTAGGCACTCAGATTAGGGGATTACAAGAAATTCAGGATCTGGGGTCTCACTGCTCCCAACAAAAATGAGATAAAATGGGTGTGTATTAGTAAGGGTCAGTTATATATATAAAAACTTTTTCATGACTGGACGACTCTATTTAAACACAGAACTATAAGACAAAAGGCTCTTCAGAGAAATAGAAATTTGGCCAGTAATGTTATATTGTCTCTTTGGATTGCATGGATTATTTTCTCTTGTTTGCAAATTTATTTTCTATCTAAAGAACACTGGGTAGTTTATAATTTCCCCTGTCCAGTGGTGGAGAAACCCTGAGGATGCAGACTCAGCATTGTTCCTTTTCTTCTTGAGTGCCCACAAACACAATTGTGTCACGTCAAGCAAGGTAGGACACAATTGAGCAGCCTGCAATTTTCTCTTCTATCAATCACACTCCAGACACGAGGACTTGAGGCAACACCCTGGTCACTTTAATCAGACAGTGGCATTTCCCAAATTTTGGCTCTCAGCCCATTAATAAATCATTTCTTAGGGTATGGGCTGCCAGCTTGAGCTCTGCTTCTCCGATTTAATGAGTTGTCTGGTGCTTTTTTTCTCTTTGGGTTCCAAAGCAACACTTCCTCCTCAATTTTTGGATTTTGTATAACTACTATATCCCAAGTACAGTTTTGTAGAAACCTTACCTCAGCAATTAAAAACATTTCTTCTTTTGATAATTTAATTACTCATAGGGAAGAAATCAATTTTACTAATCTAGCTGTGTTATATGTACTAAATATTAATTTTTAAAAAGAATACAAGAGAATTGTGCTTACAATGAACAAAAGATTCAAGAGGAGTAGCATAACAATAGATATTCAGCTGTCTTGCCTAAAATGATTTATGATCTGTATTTTAACTTTTTTCCACTTTTGATTCAATTAGTAGAATGGGTTATCACATAATTATCAGCTTTGTATATCTTTTGTTCCTATTACCTTGTAAGTGACCACTCTAAAATTACATCCATCTAAAATGCTGCTTTGGTTTTTCCTTCTTACTTTGTAGTTACGTGGGTTCCACTGCATAGTTCCTTCCTTGGTGTGGTACTGACTAGAGTTGATCGTGACTACCTTCAGCTTGGCATTACACAGTGCAGCCATTCCAGGGACTCCACATTTTCATGCCTTGGAGGTGTTTCGGGCTATCACATGGGCATCTGAATATCCACCTTGTGTCTTCCTTCCTGCCTCTGGTTTAACCTTTCTTCCTCACTGCAAGGAAGCTGACTTTGAACAGAACAAACCTGAAAGTAACAATCCCCTGAAAGCTTGGATTCACACTGGTCTCAGTAATACTTTTATCTCTTTCTGGGCTTGTGAGCAAGTCATAGGAAAGAACCAGACTGCAGGGGAGAAGAAACACCCTTTACTGTTGAATGTGAAAACAGCCATACTGATGTAGAAATGGATTTATCATTTGATGTCTGCTTTAAAAGACAATCTTCCACCTCATGTAAAGACTACTTATGTCAAAGTCACTGGAGAGACAACTGTTCATATTGAAATGAAGAAGTATCTTGAGGCTGGAGAGAAGCTCAGTGGTTAAGAGTACTTGATGAACTTCCAAAGGACCCAAGTTTGGTTCCCAGTACCTCCATAGTGGTTTACAAACTTCTGTAACTCCAGTCCAAGGAGATGCAACGTCCTCTGGCTTCCATGAGCATCAAGTATATATGAAGGACACATACATGCAGACAGGCAAAGTACCTATACACATATAATAAAAAATAAGCAAATCTTGTAAAAATGAAGCATAAACATGTTTACCAAATGTTCCTTCTTAGTAATGTAACAGAATTATTTTCTAAAGTTACCCACAAATTGCTTTTTTATAAGGCACTCGGCAAACTCACCTATAGTCACCATGCAAGCTTGATATTTTAAGCATTTTACCTACTTATCATTTCTTAAAGATTCTGTTCTAAGTAAAGATCTGTCATCTTATCTCACTTACTGGAGGGAGAATGAAGAAAATTTAGCATCAAGAATATTTGCTCAAATGTTATCAGTTAAAATACTGAATTTGGATCTATATAAATTCTTCTCTCCTAATCAAAACTACACAGAGCACATTGTCAACACCAGCAGACACGCTATATCGCTACAACTCCTGTTTTACATGAAAAGCTAATCATATAGGTCTTAGTTCTTAGAAACCTTAAAGGGGATATTTAGTATCTCAAAGCAAAACTTGCTAGAAAATAAAACTTATGAGGGTGTTCATTTTTTCATCTGTTAAACTATTTGTACAGAATGTTGTCTTTTTCTAAGAAGGCCAACAATCCTGCAATCAATCAGGGCAATAGATTCTGAAGATAAACTACCAAAATAGGTAAGTGAGTGAATCCCCTCGCCCCGTGCCTCCAAGTGACAAAGTAAATAAACTCATGCAAACAGACAGGGAATGTTATTGCAAAAGTTTCAAGTGTTGGTCAAAGTTCAGTGACTAGTGGTGAATGTTCTGCTTGGTCACAACCATGTTTACTTTCCCACAAGATCTACTTCTGTTCACACAGGTAACAAGTGAATTTTAGATAATTTATATAGATTACAACATATTCTCTATTTGATATATAATATATAATTATATGTAGAATTATATATTCTACTTACATATAAATCTTATAAATTAAAATATATGTTATATAGTCTACATAATTCTTTGATAATATGAACATAATATAGCTTAGAAGATATGAAGTTTATAATTACATTTTGGAAGAAATATCATATTACTTTATGACTTTTAATTTAATGTGTGTAGTAGATAGGGTGTGTATAGGCTATGTGTCTCCTGGGCTTGTGATTGTTCATAGATTGTATATATAAATCATCCACCAGTATTGTTATGGTGAGGTGAGAATTTTTCTTTTCAAAGATATGGGCATCGCATGAGGACACACAAAAATTGATTATAGGATTTTTCAGATTCCAAATATAATAAAGCATGCATTTTAAGTTCATCTCAGAATACATGTGAATGTATTTAAATTGAATTAGAAAAAAATGTTAAATTGATAGCCATAATAGTGCCCTCCAACCCTGATAGAGCCATTTCTTAATACCCTTAGAAGCAAAACACTTCTAGAATGAGGTTCCCTAGTCTCCTTTCAAGAAAGATGGATTTTATGTCCTAATGTGGCTATGCAGTATTCTAGTTTCTATTAACTGCGTTAGGGAAGAATCCTAGCACCCATGACAAGCTTAGGGAAGAGAACTAGGGAAGTAGGAGGGGATGGGAAAGAAGGATGGAAATAATGTCTTACTTTTCAGCCTTTTCCAGTCTCCTTTTCTTCGTAGCCTCTACCATGTCAAAATACTATATCTGGGTGTTGTGTTCTGAGCCCCAACATGTACATAGTACTACCATACCAGAATTAACAGACATTTCCACACCCTCCTGCACCCACTGTCATGGCCTCTGTTTCCTAATTTTTTTCACAAAACCCTTCCATCAAATGCTTACATAATAAGAAACAAAAATCTTTGTTTTGGTGTTACTGCCTGTGCTTTTTATAAGTCAAGCATATGTTTTAAAACATGGCTTACAAGAATGAATAACGGGAAAAATTCAGTGTTGCATCAGAGTCCTGAGCAAATAGCATAATCGGCTGTTTCTATTAGGTGCCCTCTTCCCAGCCTCCTGCTAGGTCTAGAGGGGATGCTTTTTGAAACTGAAAACTCTTTATTCCCCTTTCTATGACTTTTGTCATTATTTCCCCTGAAAATCCATCATTTCTCTCTCAAAAACAAAAGCGCTTATCAGCCCCCTTGTTTCTGCAATTGATATCATGTAAGAAGAAAATAATTTAAATTCATTCACATTAAAGAATGACTGACTGATAGGCTCAAATACCCCTATAATTATTTTTATTTTAAAACAAGGAGGTTATTAACCTAAATTGCACCCATTAGAGATGCAGCTGGCATATAGGATGAAGTTTTCTACGTTATATCTGTATGTGAGAAACTGATCTTGCCACCCATTCTAATCCAAACTCATTTTTAGGTTATTAAAAAAGACCCATTGAAATTAGAAAGGTTAAGTTATAACTTCTAAAAAACACTTTAATATATGATTACTCTCTCCATAGGAAATGAGTAACTGTGAGTTAGGATACAGTCCTCTTACGCCTTGTTGAGAGCACATGCGCAAATAATAAGGCAAGCTGATCCGGCTGATATTCTTTGAACAAAATGATGGCAACACTAAAAAAATTAATCACAGTTTTAATAATACTTCCTCCAGCCCACTTTTTAATAGTTCTTGCCACCCTGGTAATTGACTTTCCCAAAGAATTTTTTCCAATTTGCTACGTTGAGAACGGACAAAGAGATTTATGAGAAGGGTGACATTTGATCACTCTGTTCATTTATTTTGTGAGGGCAAATTCTAGCGCAGTCAAAACCATAAGACCAGGCAACTGCAGAAACCTGGTGAAATGCAGGGAGTCAGTCTTACATCTGAAAGTAAAAGGCCTTGGTCCACACAGGAAGCTTGGGCCTGCCACCTATTCTGTGGTTTGCCTTTGAAATTGTACTTGCCTCTGCATCCTAAGTGAAATCAGACAGTAATTAAGACGAACACTGCCTACAAGAAAAATAAGTTTCCGTTCCTAAAAGCAAGAACAGTTTCTCCATTCTAATTGGCTGCATTAGCTATCCATCTACCATACGTGATGAAAGGCGACCAGATGAGAAAAAGCTGCCGTGGCAACGTCTGCTTAGGGCTCAGGAAATTGCTGGTGCACTTACTTTAAATACAGTTCCAAGCAGAGAGCAATTAATAAAAGGATCGTGGCATGAAAGGATATTTCAGAATGGTACGATGAGATTTGGGGTGGAACTGTAATTTCTGAGTGGGATGTTGGACTCTGCTGATCTGGAAACAGCCAGCATTAGAGGAAACTTGACCCAAATTCAACTCACACAGTGAGTGAATATAATCAGGAAACCAGCGTCTTTTTTCTTCATAAAGACCTGAGAAGAAGAAGTGGTCCAGCAGGAGAGGACTGAGGATGAAAGGGGTGGGAACTTAAAAGTACTATAATTCATTATATAAAGGCATGAAGCAATAATTTTTTTTAAATGATGCTTTCGACTAAGTGACTGGTAGAAACGTTTTAAGATACTATTTAGAATATAATAGGCAAGTCAGAGGTACATGAGATTTAAGTTTAATCAGCAAAGGGTGAACAGCAACATTTTCGCATTAGGTTGATTAAATTATTACAGAATAGTTCAAAACTTTGGCACCACACTGTTCTTACCTAAAATATGGCAATGGAATGTTAACTTTGCAAAGGTTTCCAGAATGGATTTTAGGTTCTTCAAGCAGCCATTGGACGTACCTATGGCATAACTTCATGAAATATCTTTTAATGCTATAACTTAAAAGCAGTTTTTAAAATTGCCATTTTCATAAGAGAAGCATTATCACAGTCAAAAACCCAGTCCAAAATTCTTAGTACAGTTCATATCCCAATCCAGTTCTCTATGTGGTAACCTGAGAAGTTATGGACATTAGATGAGCTATACTCAATACTGTTTAAAAAAAAAAAAACATGGAAAAACTAAAACAAAAACCGAACCACACTAAGTTTACATAAAGGCTTCATGGGTTTGAACCTTTAACTTTGAGACAGGCTGCTTCTGTCATGTCATAGCATGTTGCAGAAGAAATTATGTGAGTTGACATGCAGAGTCTTCTGGCTTGCCATTAATAGAGCGCAGCATGTACAGCCCACTTTGCAATGGCTATTTTCCTTTCTCTGGGTACGCAGGTAGACACTGCCTTTCTTGGCAGATTCTTTTCCACTTGTTTCCTAGGTGACTTCTTTGCATGTTCTGGTATCATTGCTTTCCTGGACTTTGGCATACCATCCAGCATTCTACTGACTCTCAAGACTGAGCATACTCAATGGATCTAGTCCAGAGAAATATTAGCTCTCTCTTCCTTGCTAGCTATGATCTGGATGTTTTAGTATTTCTACTGTAACTCTGGTGGTAATAATATAGCATTTGAAGGAAATAAAAAATCATTTACTTATAAGACTGCAAGCAACTACTCTCCTACGTTCCAAATACGGACCACTCACTTGGGCCATTATTTTAAATCTATTGTTGGCAGAGTGAAGACTCTGCCCTCGATGTGCCTTCCTGCAGACAGACGTGCTACCAGTCTGAACTTCTTTTGTTAACCAGAAAGTCACAGAGAGATTTTCTTTAAAGAGCAGAATTCCATAAAAGTTTCATCTCTACTTTACTAATTACCTCAGACATATATAAGCTTTACTGCCAAATGGGGGAAGAGTTTATAGTAAGTCATTCTTTCAAAGTTTTCAAAGCGTGTTCAATACTCCCAAGTCATTTGATCTTCAAAGCAACTCTGTTCTAAACCTACGTCACAGGTGAAGAGTGAATTCAGTGAAGAAATAAGACTTGCCTACAGTGGCAAAAGTTAGAAAGAGCCAGTCAGTAGGCAAGCACAGGCCTCTGCCATAGTACAAAGCTTTGCTGATTTCCCCCCTCTTTTTCTTAAACATGTGACTTTGCTCATCTTCAGAGGATGTTAAATTTATCTGACCCTGCACATTAGCTTTCAATTGTGTGTACATCTTCCTCGGTACCCTCTAGGGTTTCTGTCCAGTATGTAGTGGTTGGTGGCACACAGACTTCCAAACACACAATTACAACTTAGTAACACAGGAGTTTCCAGGACCTAGAATTCCTTTCTGAAAATGAATTCCCCAGATGCCCTCAATCTCAGACTGAATGGAGGGAAGTGGAAATAGATCTGCATCTTGCTTTGGTTCAGATTCGGACCTGTCAGTAACTAGTAACTCCAGGGTATCTATTATGTTCCACACATTAGGTTATATATGCTTTTACAGAAATGAAATGCCTAATCCACGATAGTTTTGGCTGGACTCAATTCCCTTCTGACAGCCTCGAAATTTTGCTCACTTCTTTTCAGAAGGGAAACATACTTGCAAGCAAATTTCCCAAAAGTTCAAGTTTACTGATGTCAGCATTTGTAAGTCCAGTAAATACAGTTCAGACATGTTAGAGTAAGGCCACTTGTTTGTTCCTGGCTTCTTAGCCTCAAAATAATCATACAGAAACTATATTATTTAAATCACTGTTAGTTCCATTAGCTCTAGCTTCTTATTTGCTAACTCTTACATCGTAATTTAACCCATTTCTAGTCATCTGTGTATTGCCACATGGCTATGGCTTACCAGGTAAAGCTCGGTCTGGCTCCATTGGTGCTCCATGGCTTCTCTCTGACTCTTGCCTTCCTTCTCCCAGCATTCAGTTTAATTTTCTCCACCTACCTCTATTCTGCCCTGCTCTGCTGTAGGCTCAAAGCAGTTCTTTATTAAGCAATGGTAACCACAGCATACAGAGGGGAATCCCACATAACAGATGTTTTGGTGTTGGCCTTTTTATTCCTGTCTTATCTGCAAGTAGTAGGGTGGAGCACATGGCTTGTCAGGGTAGCATGATTGCTGACGCAGCCTGTGGCCCAAAGAAAAAGTCTTCTCTATTCCCAACACAAATAAAAGAGTCCTACGTAGGATGGTTTGTTGTAAGGAGAAGGCTCCTTGTTTCTCCCAGCCGCCAGGTTTGCTTATACCCAAAATAACCACACAAAAACTATATTAATTAAATCACTGCTTGGCCATTAGCTCTAACTTCTTATTGGCTAACTCTTACAGATTAGTTTAACCCATCTCCATTAATCTGTGTATAGCCACGTGGCAGTGGCTTACTGGAGATTCTAACTGGCATCCATCTCAGGCATAGGATCCATGGCTTCCCTGACTCTGCCCTTCTTCCTCCCTGCATTCAGTTCTGTTTTCTCCACCTACCTAAGTTCTGCCTTATCAACTAGGCTGAAGCAGTTTCTTTATTCATTAACCAATGAAAGCAACACATAAACAGAAGGACCTCCCACACCAATGGTTCATTGTTTTTACCACTTTGTCTTGAAAATATCTAATAAATGAATATATATTGGACTGTTAAAAATATAAAATCTGAGTAGTCATTATTCTTTCACATGTATTTAAGCTAGTAACAGCAAAAACGCACAGACTAATTATTTCCTGGATGTACCCACAGTATGCCTCTGGCAGCTAGTAGTCTTGGTGGCTGACCTTGGACAGAAAGACCTTCAAAGTGACATAGCCTCCTATGGCCTCTAATCCGCTTCAATCAATCCTGGTCCACACCCAGCTTGTTTTCTAGACCACTGGCCAGAAGCTGGTTGTACTTTCAACCCTTTACATCCTTCTGTCTGCTCAACAAACGGTCTGAGGTCTTATACTACAGTGCCTTACGTGCCTTTCCCCAAATGAAAGTAAACTGCCTTTGAAATAAAAGGAACTGATTTTTCCAAAAACGATTTTCCTCTTTAATTATATTCATCTCCATATCAAATTGAGCTTATGCCTTTGTCATCTAAAACAATAAAAATTTCATAGGGACCTAAGAGTTGCTGCTCTGTAAATTATAATTCATAAGACTTCTCTCCACCCTTTAATTGTTTGCAAGTCCAAGATGTGCATTTCTGATAACACTGTGATGGAAACCTTGTCTCTGAAAACAGGAGTTTAGGCCTCTGATGTTACATTAGCTACTTTCCTGTTGCTATGTTTAAACTTCTGAACAAATGCAACTTAAGGGAGAGAGTAAGTTTGGCTTAGGGTTCCAAACGATAAAAATCCAACTTGAAGGGAGGCAGGCAGCAGAAGTGGGAGTCCAATCGATCACTTCTCAAACACATGCAGGATGCAGAGAAAGAAAGCAGGAAGTAGGTAAGAGCAAGACAATAAACTCTCAAAGCTTATCCTCTGTATTTACTTATTTTAGCAAGTCTTTGTCTCCTAAAGATTCTATAACTTCCCCAAACAGAACAACTAAGAGTGGACCAAGTGTTCAAATATGCGATTGAGCCTGTGGGGAATATTGATCATGCAGACTCCCATAGGTGTATGTGTTCTTCCTATGAATAGCAGTTTAAGTTTTTTTTGTTTCTTTGTTTGGTTTTTTTTTTTTTTACAATATGGTATATCATTTCATCTCTGCAGGAGCTGTTCTATTAGGACCAGTAGTACCCCCCAAACATAGTCTCAATATGAGAACTCACTATATATACAAGAAGGTGGTGCCACCATAGAAACTCCTTTCTATGGTAACAAAATTTAAATGTGCTTTTTCCCCCCTTCTGCATTATCTCAGTGCTTAGATTTCTGATCATGCATCCAGTCATTTTAAAAGTAGCTCTAACTCTTGATTTTAGTAATGTTCAACTTATTTTAGCTAATAACTCCTGATTTCTGCCTCTTTGTCTCCCAGAGGACTGTAGGAAGTGCTATTATTAGCTTCAGTAAGATAATGTTCACAATCATTTAAGGAAATTTCTGTAGAGAAGTTCTTGAGCATAAAATAACTGCTAAGAATTGTCTTTGTGTACTTATATTTAAACATATGAAATCATGGTGGCTTGTAAATTAAAGGCTATTAGTTTATGACTGACAAAATTTATCCTGGTAAATGGCAACAACTAATGTCAAACAGTCCATTAACATTTTTTAACCAACTAGAGAAAATATTTATTTCTCTTCTAATATTCCTTCCTTTAGCTCTCACTCCTTCAGTGTCATTCCAACTAAGTACACTAGTGTGGAGAGAGAGAGAGAGAGAGAGAGAGAGAGAGAGAGAGAGTGCAAACACTCTGGTCACAATTAGTACTGTCTGTTAATAGGTAATCAATGGGCTCATTAGGTTTAGGAACTTCCTTTTTTTCTACAGCTACTTTCTAGATGCTTAGAACACTGAGCTTTGCATCCCTGCAACAAGTATCTGAAGTCATTAACTGATAAAAAAAAAAATGTTTATTTGAGCTTCTACATTTGGAGGTTTCTAGCCATGACTCAGTATGCCTTTTGCTTTTGTGTCTGTGGAGGGGCAGCACTTCACTCAGGGTTGTGAAAAAAAGCAAGAAATGAAAAGGCACCTGGTTCTTAATGTCCTCTCTAAGGGAGTACCTCCAGTGACCTACCTCACAAATACTCCATCATTCACAGCATCATTTTTAAAACTAGTAATAGCCCTCTAGGGAGGCTCAAGATCCAAATGATAACCATGCTTCTCCCTTTATAATATATATGTCATTATTAATTCCTGCCAACAGATGTTCTCTCATCTCTCAGAAGTCTTCATAATCTCTGAAAGAAACTCCATTTAGATTTCAATTAAATAACAGCCATATCTTATTCTTGTTTACAAATATCCTATACACTAAAGCAAGCACATATTGTTCTTAATAGATCCTGGCCTGCTTCTGTAACAAATTTAATTTAATCAATTAAAGCATTTATGTGGTATGTGTGTGATTTGTGAGTTATATTATACAATGTAATATATATATTCCTTGCTTACTATACTAGCCTTCTCTCCAATACTAAGGGTATTTTTTTGTATAGCTAAAATTTATATTAGCCAGAAAAGCAGGTCCCATGCGGAGAAGAAGGAAAGATGATTGGTAATAAGAGAAAATTAGTTCTGTGTCTATGTGCATGTACATGTATACATGTTCATTTAGATGTGTACTTATATAGGCATGCGGAGGCCAGAGGTCAACTTGAGGATACTCTTCATCTCAATTGTCTTTTGGGACAGTTTCTCCCTTTTCTGGAATGTGTTAGTTAGGATAGGCTGGCTGACCAATGATTGCCAGGAATCAATTGTCTTTACCTCTCCAACACTAGCATTACAAGAGTATGTCACAACCTCTGGCATTTTTACATGGGTTCCATGGCATTGAACTTGAATTTTCATATTTCTAAGACAAGCACTATAATGACTTTGTTGTCTCCCAAGCCCAATAGCAGAGACTATTATAAGTAGATTATTTTTTATATTTATGCTATGACATTTCAAAGATTGAATAACTTAGTGTTACATTTAAGAATAAGAAAGTATTGTAGGTAAAATTAATGCTTATAGGTGCAAGTAACAGAAAAGAGAACTCTTGCAGTTGCCTACAGGAAATTGAAATAGACTAGCCAATCCTTGAATCTGGATGGAAAGTGATGTTCACTAAAAGGAGTTTTGAGCAGAGGAACACTTAAAAGAAAATGTTGCTTCTCAAATCCGCTGCCATTATCCTCAAATTAAGAGTGACTTGCATGCCAGCATTTATCATCCAGGATCTGTCCTAGCCCTGCCAGAGCTCTGCTTCTGGAGCTCAGATATATTTGCTGGATCCTATGAAACTTCAAGATACGCTCACAGAGATCCAATAAGAGAATAAAATCAATTGTTTTCTTTCCTCTTTTACTGATTAGCTTTATATAAACATAATATCCTAAAGTATATAATATTTTTACTTTAGGAAACATGACTTGAATTAGTCTCTGCAAGCCAATATTTTCCTCCTATGCCTTTTCATAAAGTCCACAGATTGAATATCTTTGAAATAAACAACATTCTGTTTATTTCCCTAGAAAGGAAACATTACAAATTTTAACCAACATCCCATAATATTTTAATGACTACTTGAAGAACAAGGAATTTTCTCCCTAAGTGAATCAGTAGTCTTTGAGTATATTTCTCCATTTGCCTGGTAGAGTGAGCTACAATTTCATCTTGCCCACAGGCAATGGTGGAAAGCAAATAAAAGAATGGAAAAAAAATGAAAATGTCCTAACAATGGAGATGCTGTATTTTCAGAGATATCTAAAGCAATTGGAAAGGAGGAGTACATGAACTTCAAGAGCTAAGCTTGTCAGAATTTCCATTACTTGTATCAGAAAAAAAAAAGCAATGGGAGAAGCAGTCACCTATCACTGCAATACTTAATATGAGCCAAGCCCTTGGTATTGTTTTTATATATTGTCCATTTTGATTTTTACTACAGTCCACCATTTTAATCTCAGCACTTGGGAGGCAGAGGAAGTTTAAGGCCAGCCTGGTCTACAAAGTGAGTTTCCTACTCCCATCACCAACTTTAAATTTAATGGCAAGAATACACAAGCATTGATTAATAGCTGGGAGTCTAATCATTTAAAAACACAGAGGTGAAATTCAACCTGATTTCCAAATTCCATACTGCTAACACGCACAGCTGTCATATAAGGTAGGTCCAGGAAGACCATTACAATTGTTTTATTTATACAATGTAAAATATGTTTTATTTATACAATGTAAATATGTTTTATTTATATGATGCATGTTATATATAATATAAAACACATATATTACACATATATTCCTTGTTGTACTACACTAACCTCCTCTCTAATACAAAGGGTATATTTTGTCTGGTTAATTTATAGATGCCAAAGGGGGTCACATGCCAAAAAGAAGGAAAGATTAGTAATTATTATATTTACTATATATATTAGTATTATTATATTTGCTACATAGTTTTCCTTTTTTCTTTTCTTTTGGTTTGTTTTTCAACACAGGGCTTTTCTGTGTCCCCTGGCTTTCCTGGAACTCACTTTGTAGATCAGGCTAGCCTCAAAGTCACAGATATTCTGCCCTTTCCTCTGCCCCCCGAATGCAGAGATTAAAGGTGTGTGCCTCTATCATCCGGCTATGCTTTCACTTCTTATTCCCAGGCTCTTTTTAAGTAACTTGGTTAACCTAAATATAGGGTAGTGGTTTATTTATTTATTTATTTATTTTAGATGAGATCTCACCATGTATCCTTAGCTGTCTTTGAACTGTGTATATAGACCTGGCAGGCCTCTAACTAATAGAGACCAGTTTACCTCTGTCTCTCTAATAATAAAGATGTGAGCCATCATGCTTAGTAAAATTTCGTGTGATGTTCCATTCCACAGTACAGATTGTAACAGCATGGAATTTCATTGAGTTGCATGAATTTTAGTTCTGGGTAATTTTGATGAGTGATATTTTTATTTATCTGGAAATTGTTTTAATAATATATATATATATAAATTAAAATTAAATGGAAGAAATGTTTATTCTTTTTGAAGGTTGTATGGTATTATTACTACTAAGGAGGTCTCTTCTACTAACCTAACATATGATGTTTCATGTGCGGGAGTTGTTGTGGTATGTGATGAGCCCAGGGACCCCTTAAGTTTAGGTTGCTTCTTGTTTTGGTAACCCCTAGAATGTTCTTTCATAGAACCCTGGGAAGTCAAGGAAATTCAACCTGAAAGAGGTGAAAACACAGTTGGGAGGACTGTGGAGACTCATAAATGTCACCCCTCCTAGCTCCAGTGTTCTTTCACACTTGGTTTTCATTTAATTCACGTCCTCAGATCCCAAAGTGAGGAGTACTACACAAACAGTATCAGTGGCCACTGTGGCCTACACCTCACCAAAAGGAGGGGCCATGACTGCATAAATAAATAGTGCAATGTCAGAACTGGGCAGTTTGCTGGTCTTTGTGGTCCCTAAGGAAAACGGGTTTGGACCACACAGGACTCCCAGCATTATAAAACAGCAAACCACAACACGGTGTCCATTTGAAAGCTCTCACCACAGTGCAGTTGACTGACTAACCAAAATATTCAGTGTTCAGCCTACTCAGCAAAACCACTAGAAACAAACCTCACTTCCTACTAGGGGGTAGATTCAAGAGCGCTGAAAGTCCAGCCTATGAGTTGTGTCAACCTGCGACAAAGTGATTCCAACTGGATTATGAAGTAGGAAAATATTCAAAGAAATCCACTAATGTGGTTTTGGTAATTAAAAGAAATTGATAGAATTAATGGATTGTGTTCCCCCTTTTGTCATTTCCTAGTTAAAATGAAATCATTTTAAGATTTGATTGTATGTTTCCATGTTGTTTTACCTTTTATTCTTTGCTCTACAAGCTTGCAAAGGATTTCAGAAAACTTCTGGAAACTTTTCTGAGTTATGAAATCGAAGACTATGGAAATTTTATTTTTTCAGAAATGTGGGAGGAAATAAGCTTCCCCTGCCCTCTGAAACACAAACAAGGCAGTCAATTTTAATAACCCACTGTTGGACTAAAAGAGCTGAACCAGCTACTCCAGGTCTGAGTTTTTGGATTTCATCAGACTAGAGGAAAACTTGGTTTGTTCGTACTAAAAAGAATTTTTAAATACAAGATTTTTAAACAGTCAGATTCAACTTCTAAGCAACTGTAAGGTAGAACACTATCATATTTAGACCTTTTCCATATATACGCAACCCAGTTTGCCTGGATTCTAATCCTGTTATAGTTAGAACAGGAAACCAAAGAGTTTTTGTGACTTTCTCCTCAACTTCACAACTTGCAATTTGAAAATGCTTTGGCATAGGGTTAATCTGAATATGAATCCTAATTGCATGGCCTTAGAGATATAATTAAATTCTTTTCTTTGCTTATAATATGATCCAGCAGTAAGACACATGTATTTATGAAAGCACACACTATAGCAGGTGTGAAGTATTTCATTTAATGCCAGGCATATAAGAAGTATTCAATACCTTACTAAACAACTTGCTGAATTTTATGATTCATGTAAGCAGCAGAGCTGAGAGCTACAGCCTCTGTTTAACAGTCTGTGGGACTTGCAATATAACAAGGCTAAATGGTTCATTGAACAAGCTCAACTCAAGTGAGGCAAAAACGTGGCATTGCTGTGGTTTTCCATTCATTGCCTTTAAATATCATGTCAAATCCTTTTCTTCACTGCTGTGAAGTTATTCAGGGAAGTTCCACAATGTTAGACCTACAGACATAAAAATATATGGGCAAGTTTAGAGAGGCCCGTTTGAGTTACCAATATATCCTTTCAACTCTGACCTTGCAGTCTCTCTATGACCAAATCAGTATTTATGGGGCTTATTTTTATAGCCACACTGTGAAAACTATGTTCTGAGTAGCATGCTGTCCAAGAATACAGACATTTGGGCCATGTTCTGAGGATGAAGAGTAATTTGAAAAGTTGTACTATATTCCTGATGCAATGGAACAGATCGTATTTGAGTTCACTGTAATTCTCAACAAATACAAAGAAGAAGACTATGCTAAATATCAAGTAATAGGCAATAAATTGTGACAAATGTGGAGATTAATATAAAGTATGATTTATCAGTTCCCATGAACCATGAGTATGGACAAGATATAGATCCACACTCTCATGAGGTCAAAGCCTCATTCAGAAGACAGCTGAGGTTATAGTAGTATCTAAGACTAACTTGAAGTTGAGGAAAAAACCCTTTATTCCCATAGCCCTGATTCTTGTAGCCCTGTGAAAGCAGTTTCTGGTTCTTTGCTGTCAGCCATCATAGGAACCTTTTATAGTTCATATATCTTATCTCTGGAAAGCCAGACAATGAATGATTCTAGCACCCTAATAATAACGATCCAGTGCCATGAAATTCCAATTGTAAAATAAAAAGTGGGTCACATTCAATGAGTAAATTCCACAAAAAAAAAATAACATCAGGATTGATGCTCATGGCTAATAATACCTTTGTTCCTATTGGTCAAATGATATAGTTCTTTATTAATTATAGTTATAATTAATATATACTAATTTTAATAAATATTATGTGTCAAAACAATAAGTCAAATTTTCAATATCCTCATTAAACTATATATTTAATATATATACTCAATATATGGTAAACATACATATGTGCATATATGTATGTGTGTATATAATGTATGGATTGCAAATCATGGGAGAACAGGGAAACTAGTGATCCAATAGCTAAGTTTGAAAACTTATTAATACTTGCTCACATAGCTGTTATAACTCGAATATGGTATGTTCTCCACAAGCTTCTGTGTTAAGTGCTTTGTTCTCAGTTTTTATCACTATTTAGTAGTTGGGACCACTAGACACCCAGAGGTGTGTACTTTGGGGTAATTTGATTCTAATCCCTCCCTTCTGTGTTTCTTATTAACCATGTGGTGAAGAGCTCTCGTCTTTCACGTGGTCTTGTTTTGTTCAAAAGCATGGTACCAACCAGCTGTGAACTGAATTATGTTCTCTTATAGAAGATAAAATCTGTTCTAAAGGCATTTTGTAACCTGTAAGTCCCTTCACTAAAAATGATCAGGGTTTAACAGAATTAACAGTGTTATGTTTGTTTGTGAGGGCCAGTTAAGCATTTTACACTTCAGATCAGTACTGGTCACACATGATTATGAGCTGCATTCATTTCATTATTCAAGGTGTACAATAAGGAATTGGGTCATCATCATGTGGAGGTACTGATTTTTTTAACTATATGAAATATCATGAGGATGAACCAAGAAACAGTGTTGGCTACCAAGCATATAAAATGAAATGTAGGAATACTCACCATTTCTGGAAAAAAAAAATCAACTTCTAGGTCAACAACATCCTTCCACTTAGTGTCTATATGCAAAATACTTTTATTTTTCATAAGACTTTTCTTACCTACTTCATCTTTTCACACCTCTATATCCCCACTGTGACACAATCTTTTAGTAACCTGGTGGTCCTTGACACCATTTCTGCTGCTAAGACAGTATGCATGTTCTGAAGACATTCGAATACCTGCAGCCTATCTGGCCTTAGGGATGGATGCATGCTACTGCCTGCTTGAGTATTTTGACATGTCCTATAGACCACTGTTATTTTGCCAATCACTGTAGCTATCTAAACGAAAATTGGAAAATGAGTTCTGCTTGCTTGAAACCCTTTGTCCATAAATAAAACCACAAATCGGATATAACTGATGGGCTAGTGTGCCAACTTTTGTTTTAAAAAAAAACGAGTATTCTGTATTTTGAGAAGAGTTCCCTTGTCTAGTTCCAAGTGAATTTTAATTCATTTTCGAGCTTTGTTTGAATTTCCGGCCATCGGTCTCTTTGTCATAGTTCTTTTCTTTATAAAGCAAGCCTTTAATACTGAATGCAAACTTATTAATATAAATATTACACTAATGCTGTTATAACTTTTTCAAGACAAAGAAATTCCATGAAGCATACTAGATTCTAAGAAAATAATATTTAAAAACCATAACAATGAAGCATTTGAAAATGAAAAGATTGGAATTTCTTTCTATTTTTAGTACTTTGGTTTGCTTAAAGCAGAACATCTTATATGCTGTGTTTTTAATTTGTTTTACTTTAATTTCTACTTCCAGCATTTCAGCTCTGACTTCTATGCTAACTCTCAATAAAGAAAAGTATGACCCATAAAACAGACACTTGAAAGAAGTCATGGTCATCTGGGTCACTTGACATCTCCTGCTTCTTACCTTGCACCAAGACTGCACACTGTGTGTTGGGAGGAAGGACCTTCATCCAGAATCCGGAGTCCAGAAGTCTGAAATTATACATTAAACTGTCTTAACAGTGGCAACTTTCAGCATAGCAATTTTATCCAATGGAGTAGAACTCTACAATTCTACGTTTGTGTATAGTTAGTTCTCTTTTAAATTAGTAGCCCTCTGTGGAACCTGACTAATAAAATAGAAGCAACCTGGAACCTGGAAAACATTATCATTCCTACCAGGCTTGATTTCTATCCAAATACATTTTCCTCTGAATTGTATGTCAACAACATGAAGATAAAAGCAGGAAGTCAATCACAAGACACCACATTCTCATAAAAATTTAGGAAAACAGTTGGGGAAAGCAAGAAATGAGGTATAACTCAGATTCCTGGCTACCTCCAGATAGAAGAGAGTAAAATGCTGTAGTGTGGATGTACAAAACTCTCTTCCTCATATTCAGGGAGCCACTTTCTAGGTCTTACTGACTTCATATAGAAAGCCCAAATACCTAACACTCAACACCCACATAATTCTAATAAAACAGACATCAGATACATGCTTCCATGCATAGATAGTGGATACACAGATACATTGTTAGTTGACTTATGGAAAAGATAGGACATTGTACATGCATACTAGTACATATGAACACAGATGAAATATATGTGTGTATAGATGTCAGTTTTCCTGTTGCAGAATGGCAAACTGTAAAGTAATCTTGTATTTGTCTTTTTAAAAGCAAAGCAAATAAACTACCTCAAACTCCTTTGTAATTTCAGAATGCATTTTGATTGCATCTTCCCAAATAAGCTTACCAGATGCTAATGTTTATATCCACATCCTTATATTTCTTAATATCTGTATTTCTATGCAAATGCATGTATTAAAATAACTAAATTTTTAGGATAAATTATTTATATTTTACCTACTAAAGGGAAAAATCCCATTCTATTTAATTATTCTTATTATTCCTTGGAATAAAGTTCCAAATGCAGTCACAGTTAGGAGATCTACAATATTTTCAGGAAACTCTGGATTTGGAAGAAAATCATAAACATCTGTGATCTTGCCACCCCAAGCCTATTTCCCAAAGGACCCCCAGCTCTTCTCAACTATCCCCCACATGATAATTACAAACGTTGCAAATCCTCACATGATCCCCAACACTCTGACCACAGTTTACTCATTTAGGGATGAGAGCCCGCCACAGGCTGAATCTATTAGTCTATCCCCGGATTTCAGAACTTTAAACTCGTAGCCAAAGCCAAGTGGGCTTTTTACTGCCATCTGAAATAAAAGTCAGTTTGAAATGAATGAGAAAAAATCCAACATGTGTCACAAGGAACAAGGTTAAAAGCTAGTTCTTGGCTCCTGCTCTCCTAGCCTCGACTGTACCCCTATACCTTCTACAGTTTAGTTCTTTAACCCACTCATGGAACCCAGCAGCAAATAAGCTTTTCTCTTATGAAATACGGACAAGGTGCCTTTCTTTCCCAGAGGGAAAGGATAAGAGTCTGCCAGATTGCACTGGGACACAATTGTCCTAGTATTTTGCCGCTTAATTTTTTGAATTTAAGCCTCTAAGACCATTCACCTGGGAAGTCTCCCGAACTGCAGAGCATTGATCTAAGTGGAACTGTCTATGCAGTGACTTCTAAGACCATTCACCTAGGAAGTCTTCCAAACTGCAGAGCATTGATCTAAGCTGAACTGTCTATGCAGTGACTTCTAAGCCCATTCTTCTAGGAAGTCTCCCGAACTGCAGAGCATTGATCTAAGTGGAACTGTCTATGCAGTGACTTTGAGCTCTCGCTGCATTTCCTCTTGCCACTAGGTATCATAACTGACCTTATTTTGCTTTATCTTATCTAGAGTCATTCAGACATGGAACATAGACAATGCAATGCTATGTCTCTAATGCAGTTTGCCCTTACATTTCCATAGGACATTGAAAGAACTGTGGAATATAAGAAACAATTGGGAGAGAATAATGGGCCTTTTCTTTCAAATCATGATTAAATTTTTAAATGAGTATTTCTAAATAACATGTTAGTGTATGTATGCATATGTGTATGTGTTTTACAGAATTATGCCATTATCCATGTGTGGGAATCTGAGTACTACTTTCAAGAGTCAATGTTCTTCTTCTACCATGGAATCCACATGGAATCCAGGGGTAGAGCACTGGTCGTAAAGCTTAAATGGCAAATGAGCTTACTGAGCCATCTCCTGAGGCCTAATAATATATATATAATTTAAATCTAGATTCCTCTTCCTCTTCAATTGCTATAGTTTCAGTAAAAATACTATTGAACATGATGACCACAGAATTTAATAATAAAATAGTCTTAGCTTCCATTCCTTAAATCCTCAAAATGACTCTGAACAATAATACCTCAACAGCAAGAATACAGGTTTTCTGACTGAAAAGCAAAACACAGAATATGTATCTAAAGTATCAGAAACTAACTGAAAAAGGAAAATTGAATGTTTTTTAAAAAATACAGCTTTTTTAATAAATTGAACATAGCACATTCTGCCTATGTGAAACTAAATTTTTTTTTCTCAATGCCCAGAAGGAGTGGTCCCTTCCAGTGAACAGTTTGTCTTGAGCAAGAGCCAAGGGAAACACTTGTAGTTGAAGCTCTCACCTCAAATATTTCACTTCTAGAATCTTTGGGGAAATTGAATGGTGGTTTTTGTTTTGTTTTGTTTGTTTTGGTATTCTACTGGAGTATTTTCTGCACATGCATGAATGTGTGTGCGCGTGTGTGTGTGTGTGTGTGTGTGTGTGTGTACAAGACAGGGGGAGAAAGGGAAAGAGAGAGAGAGAGAGAGAGAGAGAGAGAGAGAGAGAGAATGATTCATGACAGATATCTTTAAAATATAGGATTATAAAAGGTTAGTCCGCAGTTGCAGAATCTTATAAAAAGGCCTGAAATCGCTTCCAAGGGTATACATGTATTTAGAAACAAAGTATCTGATTTCACCCTTCTTTGGTCTGATATTAATTACTCACAAAATGTAGTAGGACATTGAAGTTTTGGTGACGAATAATTGTCTATGCTGATGGTTTGAATGTGGCACACTGCCTTAGAGAAACCACCATGTGGGTTAATGCAGACTATCAATATTTACTCGCTCTAACCTAAACAGTGAGCCTCTCACTTCAGTGGCCCTGAAACAAGGTCTTATATATAAATTACTTGTCTCCTGCCAATTTCCATAGGGACACTATAAAAATGTTAATTCAGTCTATAAATCATGTTAATTTATTTAGAAAATCGAATTGTATATGCCACTGTAATGTAGGCCTGTGTGGCCAATTTGTACAGGATGGATTTAAAAGTGTAATATTTAAGCAATAGTAAAGAGGGCTTTTCTGTGTATTTATTTAACTTTCCTTTTTTTAAAGTGTATGATACTGTTTTTGCAGGGCACTGTTAGACAAATGGCAGAGGATATTTTGTGAATGAGTAATTCACTTTTTTTTTCCATTCCTTAGAACAAGACTAGTTATTGGCTAAGGTCCATGCATCCATCAGTCAGCACCAGATGAGTAGAAATTTCTGGACCCTTATTGCTTGGGTGACATGGCTGAACACTTCCCAGCTTTCTCGCTACTTGTCCATCATCCTTTGCCAGGGAGCACCTGACTTCATTTCACTGAGCATTCATTTCTGTCTAGGACAGCTAGGGATATTAAGTCCAAGACTCCTAGGTCATTGTCACATTTACTCTTGTGGTTTCTTTTTTCTTCTCAATATGACTTTAATCTTACATCTCATTCTGTGATATGTAAATATACACTCATAGATGACATTTAATTTAATTAATGAACATATAAATGGATATGAGATAGATATGAACACTGCCCTTCATTTTTTCCTATAGTCCCAATTGTGAGATAATTTAAACATTGCTAACTCCTAGATTATTCTGTCAGCAACAAGAGGCTTTAAACATATAGAAGGCCTGATGTAGTCACATAGGAAAAACTGAACGTTGCAGTTTGGCCTTTCCAATTTGACTCTCCCCTCTAGGATCTGTTTCAGATCAGTTTTTCTGGGCATTTATAATGCTCTGAGGTTAACTGTATATAGGGAAATTGAGTCTGATTCACTGTGTATATTGCCCAGACATCCTGGACCAGACAGGCCACTCAGGCTGGGCACACCAATCTCCTTGTATTAGACTTTATTCCTATTCAATTAGGATCTGTGTCCTCCCATCAAACAGAAACAGCTTAGATCCACGCTGAACTTATGTGAGGTTTCTGAAAGCCTTATCCACTACTAGAGTTTAATCATCTCCAGATCTATAAAAAAAGAATTGATATAAATTTTTTGATTGGGTGCCTGTCTTTTCTCTCCATCTCTTTTTTTTATTTTTATTCTTTTTTTATTAATTTTTTTATTGAAGAAAATAAATTTTCCGCCTCCTCCCAGCCTCCCATTTCCCTCCTTCTCCTCCCACTCCTCTCCCCTTCCTCCCACTCCTCTCCCCCTCCCTCTCCAGTCTGAAGAGCAGTCAGGGTTCCCTGCCCTGTGGAAAGTCCAAAGTCCTCCCCCCTCCATCCTGGTCTAGGAAGGTAGACATCCAAACTGGCTAGGCGCCCACAAAGCCAGAACATGAAGTAGGATCAAGACCCAGTGCCATTGTCCTTGGCTTCTCATCAGCCCTCATTGTCCGCCATATTAAGAGAGTCCGGATTTATCCCATGCTTTTTCAGTCACTGTCCAGCTGGCCTTGGTGAGCTCCCAATAGATCATCCCCACTGTCTCCGTGGGTGGGTGCACCCCTCGTGGTCCTGACTTCCTTGCTCATGTTCTGCCGGACAAAAAATTGGGATCTTGGGGGTGGAGTGGGAGAGGGGTAAGGGGAGATGGGGAGAGAAAAGTGAGAAGGGGAGGATGGGGGGAACTTGGGGAAACGGGATGATTGGGATAAAGGAAGGTTGGATAGGGGAGCAGGGAAGCACATATCTTAATTAAGGGAGCCATCTTAGGATTGGCAAGAGACTTGGACCTAGAGGGTCTCCCAGGTGCCCAGGGCGATGTCCCCAGTTAGTTCCTGGGGCAGCTGAGGATAGGGAACCTGAAATGACCCTATCCTATAGCCATACTGATGAATATCTTGCATATCACCATAGAACCTTCATCTGGTGATGGATGGAGATAAAGACACAGACCCACACTGGAGCACCGGACTGAGCTCCCAATGTCCCATTGAGGAGCAGAAGGAGGGAGAACTCTTGTGGTTTCTAATCCAAGTATGCTTCTGTTTCCTTGTCTGAGTCCCAAGTGCCCTAGCTACTGAGAAATTTTCATGATATGTTTTCTGATACTCAAGACCCCATATCAACAAAATCTTTTCTAACTTTAAATTCTCTGAAATATCCCTTTCCTTTCTTTCTGAGGAAATATCAGCTCCACTCTGAGGGTATTATTTACCCAACACTCTTAAAGACGTTTTCTTCTCCCCTAGTGCCACCTGGACAGGTGGACACAATGGCTGCAAAGCATGCCTGTGACTACTCAAGTCTGAAGGCAGCTCATTGTGGTGCAGGGTTGGCAACAGCAGCTGCAGCACATCCATCGATACGTTACTCTTGGAGATCTGCAGCGTTTTAATCATTGTCATGCATTTCCTTGTTACTACTCTTCCAATTTTCAATTATGCCAGATTCAAAGAAAATACCTATTAATATCCTAATTTGTTTCACCTTTTCTTCCTGGTTCTTCACCCTGTCTTAGCCAATGTCATTACCACTTCTTTGAACATTTTGTTACCAATAATAATAACAAATCTGTAACTTTACCCTTGAATAACAAACTAATACAATCTTCTCAACATTTACCTGCCATACTCCAATTTTTACATTCCTTTACAATTAATCTCCAGAGACTACCAATTTCTCACTGCTTCCCTCTGCACTGGTCATGTTTTCACATATGAATTAGATCAATAGTAATCCTCTCCTGCATATATTCTCAATTTTCTTTTCCCTCTTTTCTTTAACAAACTATTTTTATTTCTTAACTCCATTTAAATCCAGCTTTATATACTATATATTAAATTTATGCTGGTAAATATAGTAAACAAAACCAAACCACTCCGCCCAGGAAAAAAATAAATTAAATCAGAGAGTGCAGAAGCTGTGGGAAAGTATGCTCCTTCAATATGGTGACTCGCCTTCAATGCTTTCAGAAAACCACAGAAGTGTTCCTAGATCCCACTATACCTTGTCTGCTCTATATCCATTAGAATTTCTGCCGCATGAAATCTCCTTTTCTTTCATATGACTTTTACTGAATAATCTTGTATAGTAATAGTAACTTGGGGTCTTCAGAGGAGTGCCATGTGAGTGTGGAATTGGCTCAAAATTATTTCACATAGAAATGCTTCAGTTCCATTGTAATCTTATGGGACCACTGTGACCTGTATAGCCTTCATTGACAAAATAAAGCAGTACCCTACAATAAATGCATTTGCTTAGTTGATCTGTTTATTCTCTTTCTTTCTTAACTAAAATAAAGCTTGTGGAAGATCATGTAATTTGGGATCTAATTAGCTATATTACTCCTATTATCTCTAAACACAGTGTAGATATTCAATAGATACTTGACAAATATCTATTGAGTGAATAACCAGTTTTAGGACAGTCCTTGATTTTTGTTTGAAGCAGAAGCCACTGAAATGTGAGGGACTCATTTTAATCCATCCCATAATAAATTTATGGCTCAAACAGTTGAGGAAGCACATACATTCCCTAACCATACAGCCTTAAGTTTTTCAAATATTTGAGTTAAAATGTGTTGGTTATTACAAATAAAAATTTTCATTTTCTTTCTCATAGATGCTGCTTCATTATGGTTTTAAAAAATACAATGCATTTTTCTATTTTAACAGAGGCTTTAAGAAATTACCATGGTTTTAGAAATGATTCAAACTGAGTGACTTCTAAAAATACAGAATGTGGGGCAGGAGGACAATTCTCCATTATAACTACCATGCTGGGTTAAAGTAAATAAATTTAGCCTTAATTTATGGTAAGTATCCATTTCAACTAGGGTTTAGAATAGAGAGGCAATTTGCAGAAAGTCGCTTCACAAATTTAGGTTGTATTCATCCTCCAATGATATGGAGACTTGGCCTTTCAAAGTGAGTTCTATATTTATAGCCAATTATTCATAGAAAAGTGACTGGTTCTTTAAAATATTTATGTATAAGCACCCAAAAAAAGCTCATGCTAGGCATAGGTATAGCATTTCATTTCTACAGAATAATGTTCTTCTCCAGGATCAATCAAGAATCGAGTTTATGATCCTCTCGAGCAAAATTGTGACATGTGTCTCTTAAGAACGCTACCTGATCTTCCATAGACTTTTGCCTCGAGCAAAGATATTTTGTTGTGTGATTCATTCCGAGTTAATTACCGAACTCCAATAGATGGCACTGGAATAGATGTTGTCTCATCAGTATGCAGAACTGTTCCGTAGCTTGAAGAGAGTAAAGAAAAGACTTCTTAATTATACCCTACGTTCCCACTCATTAATTGACCTTCTTTCAAATAACCATAAATCAACTAATGTGGTGTAGATTTCAGACATGTTAACAAATGTCTATGTAACGCAGTGTGTCTTTCAGAAGAAGTGTGCCCATTTTTATCAGTTCTGTTTATCATCATTATTAGACGATTAGTTCCAACTAATGCTACAAAAATAAAAGTGATTATTTTATCTTTTCTTTTATTATTGCATTATTCCTAATGTGTATATCCCATAGCCCAAGTTCCTAAGGTTCTCCCATGATTCCTTCTCGTACTCGAGATTATTAAAATGAAGTGATAAAGGAGATGTAAAATAGACTAGGAACTCTCATGTACATTGCTTTTTCTATGGTTAAAGAAGCTCTGGCAATCTGAAATGGCTAGCTTCAGATAGATGACAGCAGAATCAGATGGTGAAACACAGAGAGCATGGGCATCATCTTTTGTTTCAATGGTGTCTTTTGGAACTCAATACCAAAGGGAAAAGTTTTGAAGCAGTGTCTTTGTTAGGGTTTCTATTGCTGTGATGAAACACTGTGACCAATAGGAAGCTGGGGAGGAAAGGGTTTATTCAACTTCTACTTCCACAGCATTGTTTATCACTGAAAGAAGTCAGGACAGGAGATCAAACAGGGAAGGATCCTGGGAGGCAGGAGCTGATGCAGAGGCCATGGAGGAATATTGCTTACTGGCTTGCTTAACATGGCTTGCTCAGACTGTTTTCTTATAGAACCTAGGACTACCAGCCCAGGAATGGCACCACCAACCATAGACTGGACCTTTACCCATTGATTACTTGAGAAAATGCTTTCCAGCTAGATCTCATGGAGGCATTTCCTCAATTGGGGCTCTTTTCTCTTTGATGACTCTAGCTTGTGTCAAGTTAACACACAAAACTATCCAGGACAACCAACTCCTTGTCAAACCGACACATAAACATATCACTGTTAAGCCACAAACCTTTTTTTCTTATTGATCCCCAACATTTCACTCTAAAAACATAAATAACTTTAAAAGTTCCACAGTCTACAAATTCAAACACTTTAAAATTTCAGTACCTTTAAAGCAACTAATCTTTTAGAATCCAGTCTTTTAAAATTCAAAGTCTCTTAACTGTGGGGTCCGGTATAATACTTTCTTATTGCAAGAGAAAAAAAATCAGGGCATTGTCACATTCAAATCAGAGTCAAACTAAATTCCAACCTTACAATAATGATCTTCTGGACTCCTCCAAATGGCATGAGTCACTTCTCTGGCTTTGTCCTCTGGAGCACACACAGCTTGTCTTCTAGGCTCTGGGATTTTCAAGGGACTTGGGTCACTTTCCCAGTTCTGCCCTCTGCAACACACACAGCTTGTTTCCCAGGCTCTGGGTTTCTTCTCCAAGGGGCTTGGATTAGTTCTCCAGCTCTGTCTTTTGCAGCATGCATGGCTTATCTTCTGAGGTCAGGTGGGCCCACTCTAATCCACTGCAGCTGGTCTTCTTGGTGGTCATCCCCATGGTACTGGCATCTCCAAAACAGTGGGGTCTTTTGCCCCAACCGGGGTGGGGTTTCACCAATACCCTTTCACAGGTGCCCTTCATGGTGCCAAACCTCAACTTCTTTGCATGAACCCTTCATTCCTGGGCTTTCAACAGCCATTGAGGCTGCACCTTTACCCATGGTCTCTCACAGTGCCAAGCCTCAGGTACTCTCCATAACCCCTACATGCTTTCAAAACTAGTACACCAGTACTGCGTGATGCTTACAGATTACCAAGTCTGGAAGCATGGCATAAAATCTTGGTCCCCTCTGGAACCCAGTTTCCTGATGTTTGCAGGAAACACTTCCCAGAATAACTCACCTCAGAGATGCAGGTCTTTTATTAATCCCTGCTAATTTCTTTGCTCCAGCTGACCAACATCCATTGTCCCAGTAACATAAAGACTTCACTTCAGTAGTTCTGGTGTCTTGTTAATCATAGCTGAGTCTTCAGCCCCAGCTAACCAGAGCCACAGAATCTTAATTCAAAACAACAAATGGTCCCAACAGAGTTTTTAAACTGTCCTCTGAAACTCCACAAGCCAGGCTTCCATTATCTGCACTGCTCTCAATATTCTTATCTTCCAAGCTCCCACAGAGCATCCCACAGAGCTCTTAACATGACTCAATGGCTCTCATAGCCCAAAGTTCTAAAGTCATTTCACAATTCTCCCCAAAACATGGTCAGGTCTGTCCCAGCAATATCCCGCTATGCTGGTACCAACTGGTCTTAGGGTTGCTGTTGCTGCAACAGCACAGCATGACCACAAAGCAGGTGGGGGAGGAAAGGGTTTATTGGACTTACACTTCAGCATTGCTGTTTATCACTTAAGGAGGTCAGGACAGGAACTCAAAGAAGGCAGGATCCTAGAGGAAGGAGCTGTTGCAGAGGCCATGAAGAAGTGCTGCATACTGGCTTGCTTTCCATGGCATGTTTTGCCTGCTTTGTTATAGAACCCAGGGCTACCAGCCCATGGATAACACCACACACAATGGTCTGGACCCTCCCTTTTTGACCATTAATTGAGAAAATGCCTTACAACTGGATCTCCTGGAGGCACTTTCTCAACTGAGGTGCCTTCATCCCTCATGACTCTAGCTTGTGTCAAGCTTACATACAAAGCTAAACAGTACACTAAAGTGTTTATGTCCAAAAGAACAAGAAATAGAAGCCTATGGTATATAAAGAAATAGTTTAGCATATTAGTTGGGATGATATTGATCTTATGACAAGAAAAGCTTTTCCCTGTCTGACTTACTAACACTCTCACAAGACGAAGAGTGAGAGGAAGAGAATGTCTAACACTGCTGAGACTCTTCTCATGGGTCCCTGACCAACTGCAACTGCCTAGGCTTGCAAAAGTGCAAAACTCAGGGATGCTGTGAGGAAGCAGGACACCAGAAGGGACAAACTGTACTTCAAAAATTCAATAAATCAAAACATTTTATATTCATTTATAATATTGATTATGTAGTCATTCATTCTATTTTTATTTTGTTAATTTTCTTTTAAAAAAACACTATCTTTTCTAATTATGCATACCCAATCCAGGTTGCTACTCCCTCTCCTCCTCCCATTCCCTCTACTTACCTCCCCCCACCTCACTCTCCATACACTCCTCAGAGAGGGTAAGGCACATTGTGTTGGGGAAGGTCCAAGGCCTCCTTACTATATTTAGACTGAGCAAGGTATCAATCCAAAGAGAATAGGTTCCCCCAAAACCAGTACAAGCAGTAGGGATAAATCCTGGTGCCAATTCCAGAGGTCTCTCAGTCTGCCCAAGCCATGCAACTGTCAACCACATTCAGAGAGACTACTTCGGTCCTATTTTGGTTCTTTCCCTGTCTGGATGGAGTTGCTGAGATCCCATTAGCTCAGGTAGACTGTTTCAGTGGGCATCTTCATTATGGTTTTGACCTCTTTGCTCATATTCTCACTCCTCCAACTCTTCAACTGGACTTGGGGAGCTCAGTCCAGTGTTCCAATGCAGGTCTCTGCCTCTATTTCCATCAGTTGCTAAATGAAGGTTCTATGGCAATATTTAAGATATTTATCAATCTGACTACATGGAAAGGCCAGTTAAGACACCCTCTCCTCTATTGCTTAGGTTCAAAGCTGGGGTCATCCTTGTGAATTCCTGAGAATTTCTCTAGAGCCAGGTTTCTTATTAATCCCATAATGGCTCCCTAAGCAAAATATCTCTTTCTTTGTTCTTTTCTCTGTCCTTCCTCCATTTCGACTATTCCATTTCCTCACATTCTCCTGATCCCTCCCCTTCTCTTTCCCCTTCCCATTCCACTCTCCCTCCTCCCCTCACCGCTACATTCCCAATTTTGTCAGGTGATCTTGCCTATTTCGACTTTCCAGATGGATCTATATATGATTTTCTAGGGTTTACCTTGTTACTTAGCTTCTCTAGGATCATAAAAACCTTTGTTTATAGCTAGCATCCACTTATGTATGAGTACATGCCATATTCATCTTTTTGGGTCTGGCTTACCTCACTCAGGATGGTGTTTTCTAGTTCCATCAATATGCATGCAAAATTCAAGATGTTATTGTTTTTTACCTCTAAGAAGTACTCTAATGTGTAAATGTGCCACATTTTCTTTATCCATTCTTTGGATGAGGGGCATCTAGGTTGTTTCCAGGTTAGGGCTATTACAAATAATACTGCTATGAATATAGTTGAATATATCTTTATAGTATGATTAAGCATCTTTTAGGTATATGCCCAAGAGTGGTATTGCCGGATCCTGAGGTAGGTTGGTTCCCAATTTTTTGAGACACTGCCATACTAATTTCTAAAGTGACTGAACAAGTTTTCAATCCCACCAGCAATAGAGGAGTGTTTTCCTTACATCACATCCTCTCCAGTATAAGCTAGCATTAGTGTTTTTGATCTTAAACATTCTGACAGGTGTAAGATGGTATCTCAGAGTTGTTTTGATTTGCATTTCCCTGATGGCTAAGGATGTTAAACATTTCTTTAAGTGATTTTCAACCATTTGAAATTATTCTGTTGAGAATTCTCTATTTAGGTCTGTACTCCATTTTTAATTGGGTTATTTGGAATTTTGATGTCTAATTTTTTGAGTTCCTTATGTATTTTGGAGTTCAAACCTCTGTCTGATGTGGGGTTGTTGAAGATCTTTTCCCTTTCATTAGACTCCCTTGTTGTTTTATTGACTGTGTCCTTTGCTTTACAGAAACTTCTCAGTTTCAGGAGGTCTCATTTATTTATTGTTGCTCACAGTGTCTATGCTACTGGGGTTATATTTACAAAGTAGTCTTCTGTGCTTATGCTCCTTACCACTTTCTCTTCTATCAGGTTTAGTGTAGTAGGATTTATATTGAGGTCTTTAATCCATTTGGACTTGAGTTTTGTGCATGGTGATAGATATGGGTCTATTTTCATTCTTCTACAGGTTGACATCCAGTTGTGCCAGCACCATTTGTTGAAGATGCTTTCTTTCTTCCATTGTATACTTTTAGCTCCTTTATAGAAAATGAGGTGTTCATAGGTTTGTGGGTTAAAATCCGGGTCTTCTATACGATTCCATTGGTCGACTTCACTGTTTTTATGCCAGTACCACACTGTTTTCATTACTGTAGTTCTGTAATAGAGTTTGAAGTCAGGGATGGTAATGCCTCCAGAAGATCCTTTATTGTATAGGATTGTTTTGGCTATCCTGGGTTTTTTATTTTCCCATATAAAATTGATTATGGTCCTCTCATGATCTGTGAAGAATTTTGATGGGATTTTGATGGGGATTGCATTGAATCTATAGATTGCTTTTGGTAGAATTGCCATTTTTACTATGTTGATCCTCCCAATCCAAGAGCAAGGGAGGTCCATCCATTTTCTGGTATCCTCTTCAATTTCTTTCTTCAATGCCTTATAGTTCTTGTCAAATAGATCTTTCACTTCCTTAGTTAGATTTAACCCAAGATATTTAATGCTGTTTGTGGCTATCGTGAAAGGTGAAGCTTCTCTGATTTCCCTCTCTGCTTTCATATCCTTTGTGTATAAGAGGGTGACTGATTTTTTGGAGTTGATCTTGTATCCTGCCACATTACTAAAGGTGTTTATCAGCTGTAAAAATTCTTTGGTGGAGTTTTGGGGGTCGCTTATGTACACTATCATATCATCTGCAAATAACAAAAGTTTAACTTCTTCCTTTCCAATTCGAATCCCCTTGATCCCTTTATGTTGTCTTATTGTTATTGCTAGAACTTCAAGCACTATATTGAAGAGGTATGCCGAGAGAGGACAGCCTTGTCGTGTTCCTGAGTTTAGCGAGATAGCTTTGAGTTTCTCTCCATTTAATTTGATGTTAGCTGTCGGCTTGCTGTATATAGCTTTTATTATATTTAGGTATGACCCTTGTATCCCTAATCGCTCCAATACTTTTATCATAAAGGGATGTTGAATTTTGTCAAATGCTTTTTCAGCATCTAATGAAATGATCATATGGTTTTTTTTCTTTCAGTTTATTTATATGATGGATTACATTGATAGATTTTTGTATGTTGAACCAGCCCTGCATCTCTGGGATGAAGCCTACTTGATCATAATGGATAATTTTTCGGATGTGTTCTTGGATTCAGTTTGCCAGTATTTTGTTGAGGATTTTTGCGTCGATGTTCATGAGTGAGATTGGCCTGTAATTCTCTTTCCTGGTTGAGTCTTTGTGTGGTTTTGGTATCAGAGTAACTGTAGCTTCATAAAAGGAATTTGGTAATGACCCTTCTGTTTCTATATTGTGGAATACATTAAGGAGTATAGGTATTAGCTCTTCTTGGAAGTTCTGGTAGAATTCCGCATTGAAACCATCTGGTCCTGGGCTTTTTTTGGTAGGGAGGTTTTTGATAACAGCTTCTAATTCTTCGCGACTGACAGGTCTGTTTAGATTGTTCACCTGGTCCTGGTTTAATTTTGGTATATGGTATTTATCTAAAAAAGTGTCCATTTCTTTTACATTTTCCAGTATTGTGGAATACAGGCTTTTGTAGTAAGATCTAATGACTCTCTGAATTTCCTCTGTGTCTGTGGTTATGTCCCCCTTTTCATTTCTGATCTTATTAATTTGCGTATTCTCTCTCTGCCGTTTGATTAGTTTGGATAGGGGTTTATCAGTCTTGTTGATTTTCTCCAGGAACCAGCTTTTGTTTCATTGATTCTTTGGATTGTTTTCTGTGTTTCTATTTTGTTGATTTCAGCCCTCAATTTGATTATTTCCAGTCTTCTACTCTTCCTAGGTGAGTCTGCTTCTTTTTTTTTCAAGAGCTTTCAGGTGGGCTGTGAAGTCTCCAGTATGTGCTTTCTCTGTTTTCTTTAAGTGGGCACTTAGTTCTATGAACTTTCCTCTTAGGACTGCTTTCATAGTGTCCCATAAGTACGAGTATGTTGTTTCTTTATTTTCATTGAATTCAAGGAAGACTTTAATTTCTTTCTTTATTTCTTCCTTAATCCAGGAATGGTTCAGTAGTTGGCTGTTCGGTTTCCATGAGTTTGTAGGCTTTCTGGGGGTAGCATTGTTGTTGAATTCTAACTTTAATCCATGGTGATCTGATAAGACACATGTGGTTACTAATATTTTTTTTTTGTAACTGTGTAAGTTAGCTTTGTTACCGAGTATGTGGTCAATTTCGAGAAGGTTCCATGAGCTGCAGAGAAGAAGGTATATTCTTTCCTCTTTGAGTGGAATAATCTATAGATGTCTGTTAAGTACAATTGATTCATTACCTCCATTAATTCTCTAATTTCTCTGTTAGGTTTCTGTCTTATTGCCCTGTCCATTGGTGAGAGAGGAGTGTTGAAGTCTCCTACTATTAGTGTGTGCGGTTTGATGACTGCCTTGAGTTTTAGTAATGTTTCTTTTACGTACGTGGGTGCTTTTATATTAGGGGCATAGATATTCAGGATTGAGACTTCATCCTGATGAATTGTTCCTGTTATGAGTATAAAATGTCCCTATCCATCTCTTCTGATTGATTTAAGTTTGAAGTCAACTTTGTTAGAAATTAGTATGGCCACACCTGCTTGTTTCTTAGGTGATTTGCTTGATAAGCCTTTTCCCAGCCCTTTACTCTGAGTAGGTGCCTGTCTTTGTGGTTGAGGTGTGTTTCTTGTAAACAGCAGAATGTTTGATCCTGTTTTCGTATCCAATCTCTTAGCCTGTGCCTTTTTATAGGTGAGTTGAGCCCATTGACATTAAGTGATATTAATGACCAGTGGTTGTTAACTCCGGTCACTTTTTTAGTAGTAGGGTTTGTGTGTTTCCTTTCTTTGAGTTGTGCTGGTGAAAGGTCTCTAGATGACTGAGTTATTGTGGGCATTGTTGGACTCCTTGATTAGTGATTTTCCTTCTATTATTTTCTGTAAGGCTGGATTTGTGGTTACATATTGTTTAAATTTGTTTTTATCCTGGAAAATTTTGTTTTCTCCAATTATAGTGAGCGAAAGCTTGGCTGGGTATAGTAGTCTGGGCTTGCATCCATGGTCTCTTCGTTTTTGCAGTACATCTATCCAGGACCTTATGGCTTTCATGGTTTCCATAGAGAAGTCAGGTGTAAGTCTGATAGGTTTACCTTTATAAGTAACTTGACCTTTTTCCTTTGTAGCTCTTAATATTCTTTCTTTATTCTGTATGTTTTGTGTTTTGATTATTATATGGCGAGGGGATTTTTTTTTTTTTTGATCCAGCCTATTCGGTGTTCTGTATGCTTCTTGAACCTTCATAGGTACATATTTCTTCAGGTTGGGAAAGTTTTCTTCTATAATTTTAATAAGTATATTTTCTGGACCGTTGAGCTGCACTTCTTCTCCTTCTACTCCAATTATTCTTAGGTTTGGTCTTTTTATTGTGTCCCATATTTCCTGAATGTTTTGTGATGAGAGTTTGTTGGTTTTGCTGTTTTCTTTGATCAGTGCGTTTATTTTCTCTATGTTATCTTCAGAATCTGAGATTCTTTCTTCTATCTCTTGCATTCTGCTGGTTATGCTTGTTTCTGTGGTCTTTATTCATTTACCTAGATTTTCCATGTCCAGCCGGCCCTCTGTTTGTGTTTTCTTCTTTGCCTCCATTTCAGTTCAAGTCTTGAACTGTTTCCATTATCTGCTTGATTGTTTTTCCTTGGTTTCTTAGGGTATCATTCACTGATTTACTCAATTCCTCGAACTTTCTGTTATACTTCTCATCCATTTCTATAAGGGCATTTTTTACATGCTGTTTAAGGGTGTCAATCACTTTCATGAAGTCAATTTTTTTCTACTTCTTCTTTATTAAGGTGTTCATGTCCTCCTGTTGTGAGGTCGCTGGCTTCTGGTGGTTTCATGTTGTTTTTCAGATTGTTGGGTGAATTCTTGCATTGGCGTCTGCCCATCTCTTCTTCCCAATACTCCCCTATCGATCTTCTTTTACAGGATCCGGTCTTCTTGCACACTGATGTACCTTGCCAGTGATGTCACTCCCCAGTGATGGTTCTCCTGGTGTCCAGATCGGATCTCCGTGCTGCTTGGGTAGCTCACAAACAAAGGGCCCACCCTGCTTGCTGCAGGCAGGCTATGGAGACAAAGGAACTACCGTCCTCCCTTTTGCCCTCCCTATTTGGGTTTGGTCCCAGCGCCCTAGCAGGCTGAGCTGGGAGGTGCTATGCCGCCAAAGAGGGGAGTTAGGAAGGGAGACAGCGGGTGGGGGGATCTTAATGTAAGCTGGGTGGGATAGGAAGAGAGAGGAGGTATCGGGCATTATAGCCCCTGCAGGATGACCAGGAAGTGGAGGGGGGATGAGGAATGTCTGAGTTCCCTGATCCCCGCTGCCGCCACACTCACTCACCGCAATGATGGCTCTCCCCGTGCCCATTTCTGATTTTGTTAATTTGTATATTATCTCTCTGCTTTTGAGTGGTTTGGATAAGGGTTTGTCTAACTTGTTGATTTCTCAAAGAACCAGGTCTTTGTATTATTGATTCTTTGTATTGTTTTCTTTGTTTCTATTTCATTTATTTCAGTCCTCAATTTGATTATTTCCTTTCTTCTACTCCTCCTGAGTGAGTCTGTTTCTTTTTGTTCTAGAACTCTCAGTTGTGCTACTGTGTTACAAGTGTGAGCTTACTTTACTTTCTTTATGTGAGTAATTAGTGCTATGAACTTTCCTCTTAGCACTGATATCATAGTGTCCCATAGTTTTGGGAATACTGTGTCTTCATTTTATTGAATTCTAGGAAGTCTTTAATTTCTTTCTTTATTTGTTCCTTGACCCAGGGTTCATGGTTCAATTTCCTTGAGTTTGTTGGCCTTCTGAAAGTTTGTTGTTAAATTTTAACTTTAATCCATGGCGATCTGATAAGATACAGGTGGTTACTCCATTTTTTTGTGTGTGTGTCTGTGAAGGTTTGCTTTGTTGCCGAGTATGTGGTCAATTTCAGAGAAGGTTCCATGAGGTGTTGAGAAGAAAATATATTCTTTTGTGTTTGGATGGAATCTCCTATAGGTGTCTGTTAAGTCCATTTGAGTCATGACATCTATTAGTTCTCTTATTTCACTGTTAAGTTTCTGTCTGGTTGACCTGGCCATTGATTGGCAGGAGTGGAGTGTTGACATCTTCTGCTATTAGCATGTGGGGTTTGATGTGCAATTTGGAGTTTGTGGAGTTTGATATGTGATTTAAGCTTTTTTTTTTTTCAAGTCAGGGTTTCTCTATGGTTTTGGAGCCTGTCCTGGAACTAGCTCTTGTAGACCAGGCTGGTCTCAAACTCACAGAGATCCGCCTGCCTCTGCCTCCCGAGTGCTGGGATTAAAGGCGTGCGCCACCACCGCCCGGCCAAAATTTGGTGCCAGGATTTTTTTTTTTTTTGAGACCGGGTTTCTCTGTAGCTTTGGAGCCTGTCCTGGAACTAGCTCTGTAGACCAGGCTGACCTAGAACTCACGTGATTTAAGCTTTAATAATGTTTCTCTTACATATGTGGGTGCTCTTGTATTGGGGCATAGATATTCAGAACTGAGACTTTATCTTGTTATGAGGATGTGTCCTTCTCCATCTCTTCTGATTGATTTCAGTTTGAAATCTATTTTGTCAGATATTAGGATAACTATACTTGCTTGTTTCTTAGGTCCATTTGATTGGAAAACCTTTACCCACACCTGTAACTCTGAAGTAATGTCTGTCTTTGTAGTTGTGGTGTGTTTCTTGGATATAACAGGAGTCTGGATCCTATTTTCACATCTATTTTCTTAGCCTGTGGGGTTTTATAGGTGAATTGAGTCCATTGATATTAAAATATATTAATGAACAGTGGTTTTTAATTTCTGTTATTTTGGGGGAGTAATGGTTGTGTGTTTCTCTTTTTGGGTTTTTCTGGTGGTAAGTTATCTGAATTTATATGAAGGCCAGAGTCTCAGTAGTTACCCTGAGGCAATGTGTGGCTGCAGGAGCAACCACAAGCTGAGATCACCTGACCCCCACCCAAGAACAGACCATTCAAAGGAAATACATAGCATTCCAAGCATTGTAGAAAAAAACACCTGCCAGCAAAATTCACCAGGACACCCTAGACAAATGTGAGTCAATCAGCACATTTGTCTAGGGTGTCCTGGGCCAGAAGAGTAAAAAAATAAAAAACATCGTACAACACACAAAAAAAAAATGCAAAAGTCATACATATTTATTTATTTTAATATCTTTCCAAATCAAAAGAATTTGTGAATATAATTAAAAAATAATAACCAAAAAAAAAAAACCTCAGAAACCACTCACTCCCACCTTTACTACTATAAAACCCCATATCACCATTGAACCTTCATCTGGTGATGGATGGAAATAGAGACAGAGACCCACACTGGAGCACCGGACTGAGCTCCCAAGGTCCCAATGAGGAGTGGAAGGAGGGAGAACATGGCCAAGGAAGTCAGGACCACGAGGGGTGCACCCACCCACTGAGACAGTGGGGATGATCTATTGGGAGCTCACCAAGGCCAGCTGAACTGTGATTGAAAAAGCATGGGACAAAACCGGACTCTCTGAACATGGCGGCAATGAGGGCTGATGAGAAGCCAAGGACAATGGCACGGGGTTTTGATCCTACTTCATGTTCTGGCTTTGTGGGAGCCTAGCCAGTTTGGATGTTCACCTTCCTAGACCTGGATGGAAGTGGGAGGACCTTGGACTTTCCACAGGGCAGGGAACCCTGACTGCTCTTTGGACTGGAGATGGAGGGGGAGAAGATTGAGGGGAAGAAGGGGAGGGGCGGGAGGAGGGGGAAGGTAATGGGAGGCTGGGAGAAGGCGAAGATTTTTTTTCAATAAAAAATAAATAAAAAATAAACCCATTCTAAATGAGCTTGAGGCTTTATTTAGTCAAGTTTCAAACTTGACTAAAATAAAGGATCTTTGCTTTTACATATGGGACACGGTTTCCTTGTTGGTTTTTTGCAGGGACTTCGCAGATTTGGGCATAACAATTCTTAGGTTTGGTCTTTTCATAGTGTCCTAGATATCCTGGATGTTTGTGTTAAGATTTTGTTAGATTTAATGTTTTCTTTGACCAATGAATCGATTTCCTCTATATTATCTTTAACACCTGGGATTCTCAATTCCATTTCTTTTATTCTCTCAATTATACCTGCCTCTGTAGTTCCTGTTTGTTTATATTTTGTGTTTCCTTTATTGCCTCTATTTTAGTCTTCAAGTCTTGAACTGTATGCTTCACCTGTTTGATTGTTATTTTCTTCGATTTCTTTGATAGATTTATTAATTTCTTCCATTTTTTTTGTCTTTTTTCTCATTTCTTTAAGGGAGTCTTTCATTTCCTCTTTATTCAAAAGTTTCCATCATCTTCATAAAGGTATGTTTAAAATTGTTTTCTTCTGTTTCTTCTGGGTTAAGGTGATCATGTCTTCCTGATGTCTGACCACTGGGTTCTGGTGTTACCAAGTTGCTTTGTAGGTTGTTGGATAAATTCTTGCATTAGTGCCTACCCATTTCTTCCCTCAACTGATGCCAGCAGTGGTTTTGTGTCTTGGGCCAATCTTTGCAGTGGCTGTCTGTGTCTTTGAGAATTGTTC
Organism: Microtus oregoni; assembly: GCF_018167655.1. Classification (NCBI taxonomy): domain Eukaryota; kingdom Metazoa; phylum Chordata; class Mammalia; order Rodentia; family Cricetidae; genus Microtus; species Microtus oregoni. The sequence goes on from NW_024543089.1 coordinate 16,156,287, forward strand.
TTGATCTGCTCTGTAATACCAATATCTGTATCTCAGGGAGCCACTGAGGTCTCTCTTGGTCTCCTCTTCTCCTTTGCTCTCTCGATCCACTCTGTGCAGTCACAGCTTGTGCTTTAGAGTTCCTCTCTTGGTCTTGTCAGCAGGAGTTATCCTGTTTGCTGGCTAGAAAAGCTAAGTCAGGTGGCGGAGGGACCCAGGGTTTTGCCCCACTATGGAGGTCCTAGAGGGTGGTGTGTCCCATCAGGTGGCTGCTCACTAACACCTCGGCCTTCACTGTATTGTAGCAAGCTGTGTTTCAGACTTCCGCTGAGGTTGCAGGAAGATAGGCAAGTTTGGGGGTGGGATGGGACTAGTAGCTGGCAGGGTCTGGTGGATGGGGGTGGGTATTGAGGCAGCCTACTTGCAGGAAACTCTCCTGCTGGCTGGTGAGAGAAGCCAAGGCAGTTGGGGGAGGGGTGTGGGGTTGTGCCTCACTATGGAGGTCCTAGAGGGTGGGGTGTCCCACCAGGTGGCTGCTCACTCATCTCTTGTCCCTCTCTGTAATATAGCAGGCTGTGTTTCAAAGCTCCACCAAGGCTGGAGATGGATAGGTAAGAGTTCATTTTAAAGTAGAAAATACTGATATCACATGGGAAATCTTCCTATATTTTCAGGGTTATGTACTGGAACACTTGCTAATTAAAACCTGCTGGTGATAATTTCAAACAGGTAAACTTAAAAATACTAGAATGAAGCATACAAAATGTGTGTGAAAAAATGTGTATGACTGTTAGTCTAGGAATTAGAGTGTTCATTATATTTACTTCCTTTGAATAGGAAATTGTCTCTTAAAAGCATCAAAAAGATCATGAGCTAAGCCAACAATGCTTGGAACATTGTCAGCACTTCTGTATAAAAGGATTTAACTTCGTACAAGCTTTCCTGGATGCACCTTGGCACTCTGCACCTCATATTTACATTGAGAAAATAGTTTATCACCCTGAGTACAGTTTGTGATGAGTCCAAGGTATTGTTTCCAAGAAATGCTCTTATTTATTCCTCAATTCTTAGTCATACCAAGTTTTACTTTCTCTGAGTATAGTGGAAAATCAATTGACTACCAGAAATAACTAAATACTGTACTTTGCATCTTTGCACATTTTCATTTTTGTGACATCTCTAGTTCATTGCCAAAACATCTAATTTATATAACTATTTTATCCAAGCTTTTGAACTCAAATGTGAATGAAAGTAAAACATATTTTTGAAAATTTTCTTAAAATATATTGTCTATAGATATAAGTCAAACATTCATACTTTTTTCTTTTCATGTGTATGTGTGTGTGTGCTATGTGTGTGCACGTATGAGAGGATAAAGCCTCTTAAATTATAAGGATAAATTTTTATTATTTTAAAAATGCAAATAATATCCTAACTCAAATCACTAATTAACCCACCTTGTATAACCCAGTTTTCATTATTTACACAACTATTTTAATAAAGTTCCAGGATTGAAAAATCCAAGTAGAAGCCGGGTGGTGGTGGCGCACGCCTTTAATCCCATCACTCGGGAGGCAGAGGCAGGTGGATCTCTGTGAGTTCGAGGCCAGCCTGGTCTACAAGAGCTAGTTCCAGGACAGGAACCAAAAGCTACGGAGAAACCCTGTCTCGAAAAATCAAAAAAAAAAAAAAAATCCAAGTAGAAAGAATAACAAATCATATTCGTTATAAAATTTTTGGTCTACCTGCACATTTGTAATATAAGCTTGTTACATGTTACCCAAATACTCCTGGCTTAGCTCGTGTTCTTTTCTATGCTTTTAAGAGGCATTTTTTATATAAAGGAAGCACTTGTATATAATGACCCCCACTGTACAAATTAACAATGGTATGCATTTTATTATGTTTTTCTCCAATATTTCCATAAAACCCACTTTCATAAGGAAATATAGTCACAGTACATTTTCAATATAATTTATAGTAAAAACTGTATTTATCTTTCTTAAGATATTACTATCCTATATACATTAAAAGACAGAACAGCAGACACCTTATAGAAAAGTCCTACTCAGGAAGTGGATCAAATGATTATAAGAGTCAGAGAACTATTGTGTGCCTACTTATAAATAGCATCCCCTAGGCATGGCAGGAAGAAATGCACCCATGAACCTCAACAATAAGACTATGTAAATAAGATAGGCAAAATAGTGACACTAGCAGATATGCCAGTGTTGAAGGGGGAAACTCCACCAGGTACTATCACCAATATCCAGAAGTGGCAATGGCTACTGAGAAAAGGAGACTCAGTTTTCTCAAAAGACAAGTTCCTATGTACGATGTCCAATACCAAGGGGTCAGTCCTGGATTCAAGGACAAATATGTTAACAGTGATAATTAAGAAGTCATGAATTACACAAGGAGAGGAAGAAGGTCGAGAGGGAAAGGGTAGGAAGCAGTGAGGTAGATGCACTATACATATATGGTGTTCTCAAAAAAATAGATAGCATATGCCACCAAATAAAACTTATAGTTCTAGGAATTTGTTCGCTTCTTTTGAGTCATTGACCCATGGTATTCCATAGACCCCTCAAACATTACAGGCTATTGTAAACGCTGTTGGGTATCCTCCAGAAATTGACCGTAAGAGAGTATTGCTGAAGACAGCACAGACTTGAATCATAGAACATAAAGAAATCTATCTAATATTCAACTAAAAGCTTTATCCTTACTGACCAGCATTCATAGCTCTGAAAGGTGATACACATACTATCAAAGGAGGAGAATAATCATATCTCTCACTCAGCTATAAATTCTGATAGCTACAATAATGAAGAATGTCAAGATATGTTTGTAGGTGCAATAGTGACTTGAATGTTGTGGATATAACCAACCATTTTTAAATTGAATTTAAGGTCTGAAACACAAGATGGAAATCGATCCCGGCATTGTTAGTGAGTATACAAACCTATGTCTAGTTATGTCATGAGTTTCCTAGTATTATTCTGTTAAATGGACAAAGCAATAAACAGCTCCTAATGACTGTGTTATACCTATAGATCAATACAACTATCCACCCTCATAAAATAAGCTTCTTCTTGCACTAAATGGCAAGTAACACAGAGATCCACAACTTGACAACATGCGTAGAATACTATACTTCAGAATGCACAGCCACAAATAGGATATCTCTCACGTTTCTCTTCCCTAAGGCTCAGGGATTTATGTAAAAGAGGGCACAGAAAGACGGTAAGAGTCAGAAATTCTAGGTGCCTTCAAGGAAACTTCATTTCTAAGACACAGCAGGACAGGTCTATATATGAATCCATATAGTTTCACGGAGTTTGGGACAACAAGCACAAGTCCTGTACAAGCTCATGCCTGACAAAATACCAACATGGAGGAGGGGAGGTGGGCACAGCCAGCTGAGAATCTATTAGCATGTAATTCCTACTAGGTAAAGAAAAGCCTGTTTTCTTCCACTGAGTAATATATAGTACTTTGAAGAAGGATGCTTAAAAGAAATCCCACACTAGATCATAATTGAGACTAATAAATGGTTATTTATTTAGGGGTAAACCACAACTCAGAATCCTCTGCTCGAACAAAGAACAAAAACCGAATCCCGCAGCCCGAATAAGAGCAGATGCATGCTTTATATTGGCATAAATAGTATATAAGGCCATGCCCCAGTGGGCAGGTAACTTGAAGGCTACTGGATGTAGAATTTTCCTACAGCAGTATGTTGACTATATTCCAATGCAGACCTCACGGCCAGGAGTAGCTGACCAACAAAAAAAAAAAAAAAAGGTCTTAATGGATTGAAAGGCAGAAAGAGAGATGGAGGGAGGAAAGAGGGAAAAAGGAAGAGAAGAGACAGTCACACATCAAAATATAGTGTATTAAATTCTCAAAAAATAAATAAAAATCATTTTAAGTATTTGAGAATTGTATTCAACAGATACTTTCAGATTGGAGCTCTCTTTAAAGATTCATAGAGTAGAAAAAGTTGATCAAAAGTGCACACTTTTTAGAGTTTTCACCAGGACCTGTGACAGTATGTATGACTAAGATGAGCCACCATTCAAGTCTCTGAGATGTTTCACAAAAACAGAAACCACTTGCCTGTTGTGAATAGATTAGATTAAATATCTCCCTGCATTGGCTAAGCACATTAAAGATAGACCTTGAGGCTCCAAAATGTACCAGTGTCACACTGAGGGAAGAAAACAGAGCAGTTCCCTTTCGATTAATTTGACCAAGAACAAGCCCAACTTTGAAATTTTCATTTCTCTCCATGTGTCTTCTATCTACAGTTTTTAGCTTCTGACCTACCTATAATCTGTTGTGTGTCTCCCTGTGCCTGCCTGATGTCTGAATGTCCCTCTTTTGTGTCTAACAAGCGGCTTTGCTTTATATTTATTGAAAAGCATAGAAAGCACCCCATGAAGAAAGAATGAGTGATCCTTTACAGAAATGATTCAGAGAGTTTTACGAAGGATTAAGTTATTTACTCCAAGTAACCCAAAGCTCTTCGTAATGCAAACATAGCTTCAGCGAGCAATAGCCCCATGCTATTTTCAACATTTGTGATGATGTTTGTTGCATAAGGCTGGTTTCAACTTGTTTGTTATTCTTAACAAATGCTTATTATAACAAACATGTATTGCTCTCTGAGTCTGGTCAAATTATGGCAGAACCCGTAATTTAAATTTATAGCTATGAATTATGTTACCTTGTAAAAGATGAATACACAGAAAATCCAAGCCAAATACAATTAGTTATTACACCGTTCTCTTAAAAGTATGTTAAGCAGACTGAGTACCAGTAGGATAACTGGCTCAGTGTTAAGTATTCTCAAACTATATCAGCAACTCGACTGTGAGGTCCAGCCTAAGTCCCAGTCCCCTTGAATGTAAGCAACATTTTCATGAAAATATATCACCACTAAGAAAAAGAAAATCCCTGCTATGAATGAAACAGCTTTTAATGCTTTAATCACCCAGTTTTTTTGGAAAAAAAGCATAGGCCCTATGTGGACCTGAATGTTGAAGATGTGAGATGTTGGGAAACAGGTTTTGTAAAGTTGAAAGAAATAAACAGAATGGAATGCTTTTTCCTCAGAATATTATAATTTTGTATGATAATATGTTCGAACTAAGTATTTTGTAATTATAATAGGAAATTATAAAGTGAAATTAGATTGTGGTAATATTCCACCATAAAAAGATACAGATGAGAAAGTTAATTTCTTTTTATAATCTCTACACACTCTGCACCTTGAGAATAGTGCACAAAAGTGTGTAAATTTAAAAGTGTAGCACATATAAAGCCTTAAATATTTTCAGATAATTTATAAGTAAATTATCAGAAATTATTTCCTCATTGATTACATTCTAGAAACCTATACACACTCTCTCACACACACACATATGTATGTGTGCGCTAACAAACAATTAACATCTAGTGTCTGATATATTCTCAACATCAGTGATAATAAGTTACAGAAAACAAAATTCTCAAGAAAAGAATTGACAAGCTGACAGTATTTTCAATATATATAGTAAGCCAGGTACATACATATGCCTCAATCAACGCTTGTTAAACTTATCTGCATAATATGTATGTATTTTTATTTACTTATTCATATGTAACTTAATAGTAAAAATTATTTATACAATAATATTTTTAATATTCTGATGGTTTGAAATTTCTCAGAAGATTTTAGTGGTTTTAATTTAGTATCTTTGGATAAAGTGTAAATTATTGATAGGTCATCAGACTTATAACAAACCTCTGTGATCCAAAGTGAACTCATCTAAAGCTGAGGCCAGCATATTACAGAAAAGGTTTCTGACAAACGTGGTTATTGTTATGCCTAAAATTTTCCCAGCTTGAAAATGTACAAAACTCTGTGTGGCAAACAAACAGCTGTATAGCATGGTCTATTTGCACCAGCTGATCACACAAGTGTCTGAGTCACTATGGAAAATAAGTCTGTGTGGTTTTTAGATATTTTACGTTAAAAAGGTGTCTTTAGTGTTGTTCTGCAGTACTCTTCTGTCACTATTTGCTATCTGCAATTTGCTTGTAGAGATTTCTATCCATAAGTCAGTGTGAGCTGACAATTGATTTTGTACCTACGTCATTGCTAAGGGAATTTAAGAAGTTGTGGTGAAAGCGAGAGATTTAACAGACATGCAGTCATAACCTCAGAGACACCAGTAGTTTATTGAAGTGTTCCTGGATGATGGTTCAGAAACTCAATTTTCCTATTTCACACAATTCTACGGGACCTGAAAAAATTAACCAAATCAAATAAACACTGGTGAGCAAAACCAGGATAGCTACCCTAATTGATCACATAATAGAGAGCCACACTGTATAGTCATTTCTTCCAAAGTGAACATCAATCAGTTCTTAAGTTATTTTATTGCCAATATGCAAGGATCATTTCAAATTTGTAAAATTGTAGCCCTCCACCCATTAAGAACTTCCCAGTATTTGTCTACCTCTATAAATTTGACGATGGTTGGTAGCCCATGTTAATGGAATCAAAGGCTATCTTTTCTGTGTGATAAAGGCACTGTGCAGCTTTCATTTACGTTGTTTTAGGCATCAGATTTTCCTCCCTTTTGTTTTAATGGTTTTCAGTTATTGAGGCATGTGCAACATTGGAACCTATTCATCTATCAAGGAACATTTGCTTTTTTCTACTTTGTGACTTTTTAAAAAATGTTATTAAGGACACGTGTGCTGGGCCTTGTGGTGCACACCTTTAGTCCCAGTAGTTGAGAGACAGAGGCAGGGGTATCCCAGTTTGCAAGTTCAGCCTGGTCTATATGGTGAGTTCTAAGACAGCCAAGGCTAAACAGAGAAACCTTGTCTTAGGGAAAACATACACACACAGAGAGACACAGACAAACACACACACACACACACACACAGAGAGAGAGAGAGAGAGAGAGATAGATAGATAGATAGATAGAGGTCTATATAGTGAGTTCTAAGATATCCAAGGCTAAACATAGAAACCTTATCTTAGGGAAAACACACACACACACACGAGAGACAGAGAGACAGAGAGAAAGAGAGACAGAGATACAGAGAGACAGAGAGACAGAGACAGAGAGACAGAGACAGAGAGAGAGAGAGGTATAAATACTTCTTCTAAGTGCTGCTCGCTAATCCTTTTTAGTCTAATGCTATTGTAAAAGAACTGTAGAATTGTGGTTGTCCATAGGTATTTCACCACTTTGGATTCCCACAAATTTAATTTTTTAAGCAACTTTAAGAGTCTGCTTCTTTCTATTACAATTAAAAAACTGGACACTACGTCTTCAAAATTTGGTGAGAGGGTTATGTGGCAATGGGAACTTTGAAACTTGTAAACACACAACGTAAAATTCCAGTGGCCTCTGAAGTCATAGATCCCTTTGGCTACATTAGGGAGATGCTCCAGTCTCAAATATCTTACCTATAAATTTCGATGATTATCTCACACATGATTTGGAACTAAATTGAATAAGATAACCTCTGAAAATTGTACATGTTTGCCACGGGAGGCATTCAGCATTTAGTTTTTTTTTTCAGACACATTTGGCTCCCTTTAAAAATGTCATTTTATTCTTATTTTATAAGGGTGTGTTGATGCACTTGTCATTATGTGTGTGGAGAACAGAGGACACCTTTGTGGAGACAGTTCTCTCTTTCTGTCCCTTTGAAGGTTATCAGGGTGAAATTCATGTTGCTTGGTTTGCATGACCAGTGCTTCCCTTACCCACTGAGCCATGTCTCTGGTCCCTCATCTGGCTTCTTGAATGTTTAGGTAAATACAAGTATTTAGTTGTAAGGTTTCCGTAACTGAGTAACATTAGTTACTTAGTACTAATTCTAGTCATACTGTTTAAGTTAACAGCATTGTTTACATGGTTATGTTAGATCCACTTGCATGCTGGCCTATGGCTTCTCCATAATAGCAATCAAAAATTTTCCTACAATTCTTTTCTTAGGTTTGTTATCTACATACATACAGCTGGTGGATATTTTCCCTCCTGATTATATTCACAGGAATGGCTGTTTTATCCCTAAGGTGTGAGGTGCTACTTTAGTAGGCTTTACATGAACTTACTCAGGAATTTATGTTGTACTTTGCACTTGGGAACTTTGCCAATGACCTTCAAGTTGACATCTTAGTTGCTTGAAGCAAGAAAACAAGAAAAAAAGTGTTCCTATATATCACCTCTCTAGGCTAATACCTTTGTAGCACAACTTGAATCAAAAACAGTACTGCGTTGTTGAGGCAATGTGGAAAAACACTTGAAAATGTTGTGAGTTTATTTCTTCAAGGTAGGGATGATGTTTGGACATGTTGCCTCAGCTTCATAAAAAAACAATGATAATATCAAGCTATAGGTTTCCAGCCAACAGAACCTATAGCTTAATATAATCATTGCAGAATCCAGGAACAAAATACAAAATAAATAAATACCAAGAGTTTCACCAAGAAAGGGGAAAGTTTGAAAATGAGCTGCACATAGTTGTATCAGGACAAATGTCTATTGTTAATCTGGGAAAAGCAGCTCAGATTTGGTTCAAGTGACAAGCTACCACACATGAGTAAAAGGCGTCATGGGTTGTGATCCTTTGTGTGGCTCTCTTTTGCCACACGTCAAAAAAAAAATCAGAACTACAATTAAATTTAGTAAAAGCAGACAGAGAGTCTGCAAGAAGGAAGGAAGCATGTTTCAGTTTGGCAGAAGATAAATATTTTAATGGTACTCCTTGAGGTAAGTAACATATAAAAGAGCTATTTGTGGGCAAAGTGTACCTTGTCCTGCGTCCTATCTAAGTCACACACAAATTCCAACAAGACACAATAAGCTTTGAAAATGACATAACTTCAGGCAACAACAGCTAACCCAAACAGACAAAAGACTTGGGTGAGTGATTTCAAAAGGAAGACACATCAGTGGCCAGTGAAAACATGGGACAGTTTTTATTTTCATTAGTTAGTGTTCAAATAATCACTAAAATTAACTTGAGTTCTTATTATGTACAATCTGAATTCAATAACTTCTTAGAAAGAGAAAAATATGGCAATGACAACATGTATTTTCATAACACAATTGGAGCTCCCACGTGCTGCATTCGGAGACATAAATGACATAATCATTATTTATTTTATATCTTGTGTAAAATAATATTTTTAGGAACAAAAGAATTTAGAAAAAGCAGATAATCAGTGTCCAATATAAACATGTATCAAAATAATATAAGTTACAATAAAGAAATCTGACAAATTGCATGCCATTAATTTTATTTTATAAAGCTAGTTCAGTATTAGAGTTGAAATGCCTCCTAATTCTGAATGAAGGATTTTACTCACAACAGGCATGAATTCAATGTGAGCCTAATTCCTCTGATAAAGCAAAATTTATGCCATGTAGTATTACTTGACTCCATTCATCTCCCCAGAATGATTCATAGTTTCAAATATTCCCCTTTACTTATCTTGTGAGGAACGGTTGATTACTTATTCATTAGTAAGGGCTTTCTGAATATTCTCTCAAATAGCTAGCACTATGAAGGTCTAAGAAAGTATAAAAAGACAGTAATATCTATTCCCTCCATTAGCTTATCATCTAGGTGAAGTGGCAATTGCCTGAAACCACCACAATTGGGTTAATTTCTCATGTTAAAGTTAATATTCTTCAAAACCATCTGTTAAGGGAAGCCATTAAAAAATCTAAAAACCTTATTTTTCAAGATATGAAAAAAATTTGAAATAACATAATACATCCTTTTGGGAAGAAGACATATCCCAAGATGATAAGCAATTGCTGCCTGAAATCTAGGAGGTACCAAATCTTTTATATATCTGATTTTTTTCCTAAGCATTCATGATTTTTGTAACATCTAATTTATGATAGACAAAGCAGGAGTTAATTACAATGATAAAAGAAAGGTTATAATAATGTACTCCATAAAATGCATGAATTCCATCTCTTTTTAAATAGTCAAGACAATTAACCATATTCTTTTGGGCTCTAACTTACTTTCATTCATGGAAATCAAGGAAAGTAAAACCATGGATGGAAAAGAAGCACAGCAACTTGAAGGTAGAAAATAATATATTGAAATGAGGAACTCATAAAGTTAATTCTTCCACATCCTTTAGGAGATGCATAACCTTTATTTTAAAATAACCATTGTATTGACCATCATACTTCAGAAAGAAACATTTTGAGAAACAGAAAAAGAATCAGATATTTGTAAAATTCTTATGGCTGTAAAGACAAGAAGTGTTTCTGGAGTCTTCATAGAATGTTTTGCCAAGATTTGTCTCTTCTATCTGAACAAAATTCAAATCTTAATGTTCACAGCCAGAAAACAATCCTGCTGTTTCTGAAAGAAGAGTAAATTTAGTCTATGATACTTCACATGCCTTAGTGTCTATGTCTCTTGCTGTGATAACAAATACCTTAACAAACTCAGTATAAAGGAGGAAGGTGTTATTTGGTTTATAATTCCATTTCAATCTACCACTGAGGAGTCAGGGCCAAAGTAACTGCAGCAAAGCATCATGTCACATCCACAGTCAACACTGAAAAACAATGATGAGTTAACACATCCATGCTAATACTTGTCTTATTTTCGTCATTCTTATATATTCAACAACACTGAAAAACAATGAGTTAACACATCCATGCTAATACTTGTCTTATTTTCTTCATTCTTATACAGAATGCCCTGCCCAACGAATGGAGACATGATGTGGAATACTATTTTAACTAGGTAAATATGTGTTACATTTGTTTTTGCTGTGTAATATTACTTTAATTGTGTAAAGGTGTGTTATTTGTTTATGCTGCATTTGTTTAATTATGTAACTATGTGTTGCTGTTTTGCCTTGACTGCCGAAGGCACCTGATAGGTCTAATAAAAAGCTAAACAGCTAGTAGCTAGGCAGACAGGGGTATAGAGATGAAACTGCCAGGCACAGAGAATAAATTGGAGGAGAAATCTAGACTCATGAGGAATAAAAGAAGAGAGAAGGAGGGAGACAGGTGCCTGGGGCTAGTGAGGAAGCTGCCAGCCAGCAGACATGAGAAGCAGTGAAAATACTATATACAGAAAGGTTAAAAAATACCAAGGCAAAAGATAGATGAAAGGAAACAGGTTAATTTAAACTAAAAGAGCAAGCCAGAAATGAGCCTAAGATAGGCTAGTCATTGAAAGCAAATAAGTTGGCTCTGTGTCATGATTTAGGAGCTAGTTGGTGGGTGTCCCAACCAAAAGGTAAGGAATGGTACAATGACACCTACAGTGTGAAGATTTTGTACCTCTTTTAATCTGATAAAGATAATTCTTAACAGATATTTATAGAGACCCATCTTCCAAGTGTTTTTAAATTTTGTAAAGTTTGATATTTAATACTAACCTTCACATTGGATTTCTTTCATTAAATACATATGTATATGTAAATAATATATGCATTATATAGTATATATGCATGTGTACACACAGGGATTGGAGAGATCACTTACTTAGCAAAATATTCAGCATGGAAGTATGGAAGTCTGAGTTAAAATCCAAACACCTATATAAAAGTCAACATACCTGTCTGTATTCCCAGTATTGGGGAGACATAGCCAGAAGGATCCATGAACCATAGTAGAGAGACAGCCAATCCCAAATAGTCACCTTCAGGTTCAAATAACACACACAAATATACAGACAAACACACAGACAACACACAAACACACAATACAAACACAACATGCAAAACAAACAACACATAGACACACATATTTGAATAGAAATTTGAATTTAGATATATTGCTCAGTCATTATGGAATCATGAAACTATATTCTGTCTGTTTTAGTTATGGCTTTGATGACTGGCAAGAGACACCATGACCATAGCAACACTACTTTTTTACCCCATTGTATAGCCCTGGTTGTACTGGAGCTCACTCTGTAGACCAGGGTTATTTGAACTCACAAATCCACCTGCTTTTGCCTCACAAGTGCTGGTACTAAAGGCATACTCCACTACTGCCTGGCCAAGGAAACTTTTATGAATAAAAACATTTAATTGGGTTTACAGTTTCTAAGATTTAGTCCATTATCATCATGTCACGACATGGCAGTGCGCAGGCAGACGTGGAACTGGATAAGGAGCTAAGAGTTCTACACCTTGATCTACAGGAAGCAGAAGGACTCTGTCCACACTACCTGTAACTTGAGCATAGGAGACATCAATGCCCACCTGCACAGTGATGCATTTCCTCCAACAAGGCCACACTTCCTAACAGTGCCACTCCCTTTGAAAATCATTACCTTTCAAAACATCATACTATCTTTTATAAAATTTCAGATTAAAAAGTTATGTACGAGTCATGTAATTCCTACAATTTATTTGTCAATAGGTTTAAACTTATTTCCTTAAAAACAACAGAACAAAGTCAGGCATGGTGGTACAAGTCTGTAATACCAGCTCTCTAAAGATAGAGACAAAGGGATAGCCATTTTCAGTACAATGTGAACTATGTAGCAAGCTTTTGTCTAAAAATGAAAAAGAGAGAATCATAATTTATAGCATCTTGTTTAACTGAACATAGAAATCCACAGTAACAACTAGTAGAAAAATTGTAGAAATGTAGACCCAGTCTCCCTGAAGCCCCCAAAGGTATTAATTCTTAAGTATGGAAAAGACAAAGCATAGTATGTAAGGATAAAAAGGTCACTTGAAGGGACCACAAATTATTTTAGAATCTTGTGGTTTAATTCTTTTCAGACTAGTTGTCTAGTACATACAGGTAAAGCAGTATCATGAGGTTTAGTAAAAATGCTTATGCATTTAATGCTTCAGAAAGGAGTGAATAATGAATTCAGCCCTTCAGAACTGAGGGGAAAGTTTGCTAGTTTTGTTTTAATATTTTATATCTTTACTTCTGTATACTTTGATTACTCTCGCCTCTCACCTGACCACCACCCTCCCCACAAATCTCTTGTTCATATTCATGTTTTCTTCTCAAATTATAACAACTATTTTAAAATTTTCTTTTCTAAACAGAAGGAGAAACTCAACAACAGCTACAAATTATTGATAGCCAGAAAACAATGAAACTGATATTACTAGAATAATGAACAATGACTAAGACACAATGCCAGGTGTTGTCCCTTTCTGAAGAAGAAAAAATGGAGCACTGGTCTGAGGCATGACAGGCTCAGTTCCTCTGCTCATGTTTCCCCATAAGTCAGATACAAACCTTCCTTCCTATAATCTTTCTCAATGTCTCAATAAGAAAGAACAGGGCAGTTCACAACAAAAACCACCAATGACTATAGCATGCAGATGCATGCCTACAAGTTTTCTGGGTCATAGGCAATGTAAAGCAGTTAGACAGTACATCAGTACACTGTCCATCCACTGCATATACATTCTCTGAATATTGGTCACGTGTCAGTCTCTGTAAGAGTATAAAAGCTGGGCGAAGATGACTCACTAAGAGAATACAAAATAAACGGCATGCATAAAGTCTTTGTGAACAAGTCACAGAATAAATAGCTATAACAGGAGCCAGGAGACGTTTCATGAAAGAATTCACTGAGCCTGACATTGAATTGCAAGTAGAGGTTTAATAAATGCAGAAGAACCAGGTCATGAAAAACTGATCAGCTTGAGGAACATTAAGACATTTTAGGGCTTCTGAGAAGCTTGTGTGTGGGGTTATAGTTGAAAATGCAGGCAGACAGAATAACACACAAATATGCAGCAGATGGAATAACTGAGCTCACCAACAAAGAAAAGAATTGGAAGTTGAAAATGTCTTCTAAGACAGAACCTATTGATTTAACAGACCCTTTCTTCCTTTAGTTTGTCGTTTTTAATTAGGATCAGCTTTCAAGTAAAGCATAAAAAAAAACCACTAGAAGTTAAATTTTGTGTGAGAATTTTATGTACCTGGTCATTGCTGATTTCCCTGGAGCTTAGAGCAGAACCTAGCACTATGTATCTGTGGGATAAACAGATACATGTTTGCATGAATCAAATCAAAGCCATTTTTTAAACATTGTTTTTGCACTTATTTATTCTAACTGCAAATTATACTGGTATGTTGACACCTTGTCTAAGTTCAAGTTAAAGAAAAATTACAGCTATACCTGCTAGCAAGCTTTCTCAAATGTCTGGGAAATCTAGAATAACGTCTAGTTCCCACTAGCCACATCTGGCCATTGAGTGACTTGAGCTGTATGTAGCTGAACTTGAGATGTGCCTTAGGATAAAATATCAGATTTTAAAGATCTTAGACAAGCAAAAGTAGCTATAAAATAAATCTTCTTGAAAACTCTTGTGCTGATTATAAGTTGCAATAATATTTCAAATTTATTGTCTTCCAAAAGTATTACATTGAAATTAATTAAATTGTCTTTTTATGGTTTACATGGTTTCTCAAAAAAAATGGACTTTTTCCTAGCGGCTTATTGCACAAATCTACCAGTGTGCCCTGATAAATATCATGTATAGAACTACAATATTATTCCAGAAAGTGGGCTGGTGGAGCACTGTTATCTAAATATAAAAAGGTCATGACAGAGCTTATTTATGTAGGAGATTTGGCAGAAGTTTCACTAGCCTATAGACACCAGATATCATCAAGAATGAGAGTTGAACAAATTGAAAGGTGGAAACACTTCTTTTCTCTTTCCCTTATCAGTGCGAGGCTGGCTTCATACACGGTCCCTGTTCCATAAGAATCACTCAGTGACCATAGCTGTGCTCCAGTCATTGATGCTATTGGCGGGTATCTCTGTCCTCCCCACTTCCTGGCAGGAGATAGTTTACTTCCTGGCAGTCTTGGAATCCGATGGCAACATATGATAAATTGTATCCAGTGATTTGTGTTAGTAAGTCCCTTCTGAGCCAGAGTGGTTTATTATCAATTCAAGTCTGTCAATGCTGCACATTCTTTCAAACCTTCAGCCGAGTGCGTCTCATTGATTTCACTCTCCTTTACACAATAAATAGAAACTGACCGGGATGAGGCTTCCCAAATAACTTACCATTATGGGGCCATTTGACATAATAAAAAGCTATTCAGAATATAAGGCTTTCCAGAAAAGGATTCAGCGTGCGCGCGCGCAGACACACACACACACACAAGCACACAATTCATATAACTTAAAACTAAAGTAAGGGAACCAGTACCTTAAACTCTTAGCTTTCTTCTCAAGCCACACCAAGCATCATCCATAGCTTTCTGATAGGTATAGGAATAGATGCTCTGGCTTTATTTGGCAGCTGCCTGTAGTATAACTGAATATTTATCTCAGTATGAACATTTTCACCAGAATGACATCCAGTGCTTCAGTCTTTCAAGTGTTATATGGCCGAGAAAGGAATAATCACACCTGTTTTACAAGTTAAAGGCATAAAGCTACAAGGCTTTTGCATTTACAATGGGAACTTCCCTGTCTGTGGTTGAGTCCCCCACACTTAGTTTTAGACTTATTCGTCCGCTTTGACTGCTATAAGCAAATATACAGAGAAAATATAATTCTGGTCTGTACAACGTAACGCACTGAAAAGGGGAAATTAATCCAGCAAGGCAATTTCTTTTTGAAAAAAGAATGCCCTAGAGCATAAACTGTCCTAGCAAACACACTTGGCTAATGCTGCCTTTGTCTTTTATCCCTGAAACAGATGGTTATATAGCGTTTCATCCCATTGGTGGAACATTGACTTCACCATTAAACAGAACTGGCTAATTGGCACAAAGGTAAAAGGAGAGGGCCTCAGCAAATATGGGCCTTTTTGTGCTAGACAAAAGTATCCGAAATAGCTGAAGTATTCTGATACTATATAGGATTCACATGGTTTC
The DNA here is from genome assembly GCF_018167655.1 of Microtus oregoni. Lineage (NCBI taxonomy): Eukaryota > Metazoa > Chordata > Mammalia > Rodentia > Cricetidae > Microtus > Microtus oregoni. The sequence continues at coordinate 16,172,153 of NW_024543089.1, forward strand.
TGCTTTTGCCATTCAATCACTAGCATACATTTACAAATAATTGGCTCACTCAGATCCCATGCTCTGGTAAGTTATCTGAGACTAAATGTCACCTGGAACTATTTGTCAACAATTACACTCTTTACAGAGCTTTCTTATGTTCTAGAAGAATGATGATCAAGGATGATGTTTATTACTTTGTTAATCCAGCAGCTCTGGTAACACGATTTACTGCAACGAAATACTTCTATTAAGAGTAAGGTATGGGTAAGACAAAAATCAATTATATCATGTGCTACTGATCTAATTTATTAGTTTGGTTATGTTATATGCTAGCTATGCCTTCATAATAAAACAAATTGCTCTGAGTCATGGCTTCCTGAGTTGTGAAAAAAGGTTAATAGTGTCAAGTAATTGATGGTTATGAAGAGAGCAAATAACGACAACAATCTGAAGACTCAACAGAAATTCATGATAGCTGATGTACCAAGGTTCCAATTGTTTGTGTTTTGTTTTTTGAGGCAGGGTTTTTCTGTGTAGCCCTAACTATCCTTGAACTTGATCTGTAGACCAGGCTGGCCTCAAACTCACAGAGATCTGACTGCCTCAACCTCCTGAGTGCTGGGATTAAAGGCATGTACCATCACTGTCATGCCAGGCTTACCAATTTTAATAGGCAATTCTTAAAATTATTTTTAAAATGAGATCCATATGCAACCAGAATTTTGCATGTAAACCAAGGCAGGTCAAAGATGATTCTTCAGTTAGGTTTTGTAGGTGGTGCTCAGGTCAGCAGAACTACAGATTGTGGAATAAGGAAGTCTGAGCCCTGTTGCCACAGGAAATACAATAATTTGTGTTACATATTTAGAGAAATATGCCAATCCTATCTCTCAACAGCTAGGAATGTGATTTTCCAATTATACTTTAAATATTGAACTTTGTTTTCTTTCCTTCCCAATAACCAAAGACATTGTATTATGACTTATGCATTTCAACACAGTACAATGTTCTCAGCCTGCAGAAATGCTCTCTCTTCTCATACATTTTATTAGAAAACCTCTCATTGTCAGCTAGGATTGGAGTTCAGTCCTCAGGGTCCAGCGAATTTTGTCTATTTCTTTATCTCTCTTAAGGCTGCTTAGTAGACAGCTGCTCCACTTACTTTTACCTACTTTTGATTTTACTAGATTCATATTCTACATCAATATTTAAAATGTTTAATATTCCCATTCTTTACTAATTTCTTGATAATTTTATGCAATGTGCTTTGATCATATGCACCCACCTCCCCCTGTGGCCTCTAGATCCACCTCCCCTCACCTACCAGGATGAAGCCTGGCCTCTAGCTGAGGAGCCACTGGCAATTGATGGCTGGTGGGTGAGGAGGATTGTCAGCTTTCTTTAAAAGTGTAGTCCCTGATGAGTCAATTATGATTCAATAAATGGCCACATATCCAAGAATGTATGGGAGGCACAAATGGGAGCTGATGGGCTCTATACGTATTTTTGACTGTAAGAGATCACCTCTTGAGCCAGTATTCAGTTTGTCTATAGACACACACTTGGGCAAAAATTTGCAAGGTTGATCTAGTTCACTCTCACTACATGAGGGTTCCAGTGCCCTCATTCCTGCCAGTCTTGCCCACTTGAATGTGGAGCAAAATGTACCCTGTAGTCTATCAATAATCTGACTTTTTGCATCTATGAGGTAACATTTTAATTGACATTTACATGAGATCCATGGTCAGTAGTGGGTAAGGGGTTTGGCTTAAGTTTCTCAATCACTCCTTCCTTCCTTCCTTCCTTCTTTCCTTCCTTCCTTCCTTCCTTCCTTCATCTAATCATTATATTTGTGAAATTTTTATAGAAAAAGGAGGTATTCAAGAAAAATTAAAATATATGTAACTATCCTTTGATTAATTTGTAATGTAACAAGTGAATCTAAAAATAAAAGATTTCAGTGATGAGTCTTTGATTAAAATTTTCAAAGAAAAACTTTAATTATTTTATCTTTATCTTGATTTTGTTTGGGAGATGACCTAATTTAAAATGCCAGAATCACCTGTAGTCAAGTAAAAACCTACTCATCTGACTTATTAAATTCAGGACTCTCCTTGGTTCTCAGATGAGTGAGGGAATTCACAAAGAATTCAAAGAAGAATAATCAGACTTGTTAATTACATCTTCAGCAAAAAGTTACTTCACTTCCCAGCTTTATCACACATGCCACATAGAAGAGTGCTTTATTTCTCTTTACACTCATAAAATGCACATATCTCATATGCAGTTGCACATTTTAATTTAGTCCAGCAGAAACTAAAAGCCTGGTTTGATTATGATCCTTCTGAAAGACTAGATCCACAGATCTAGTTCCCTGATGCCATGTTTTCCCCACTCTCCAGCCCAAAGAATGCCTCTCTGTGATTTCAAACATCTCCCTGTGTCTACTGCAATGGCGAATTCTTCATCTTATTAATATAAATAATGCAATACATGAGAGAGTTCTGCAGTTTTATATAAGATTCCATGGGAGTCTGGCATTTTCCAGTTCAACAAACAAAGAAACAGGGCAAAATGTGTGCCCCACTGATTATTTGCACCAGGGAAGATTAGAATGTGGACTCAAAACCTTCCACGATTTCTCAGAAAAGTAGGAAACAACCTTCCTCAAGACCCAGTAATACCACTTTTGAGTATATATCCAAAGGATGCTCAATCGTGTCACAAAGACATGTGCTCAACTATGTTCATAGTAGCATTGTTTGTCACAGCCAGAACCTGGAAACAACCTAAATGCTCCTTGACTGAAAAATGGATAAGGAAAATGTGGTACATTTACACAATGGAGTACTATACAGCAGAAAAAATATAATGTTATTTTGAATTTTGCAGGCAAATGGATGGAGCTAGAAAATATCATTTTGAGTGAGGTCACCCAGATATAGAAAGACAATTATCACATGTACTCACTCATAAGTGGTTTTTAAACATAAAGTAAAGAAAACTAGCCCACAAACCACAATCCCAGAGAACCTATACAACAATGAGGACCCTAAGAGAAACATACATAGATCTAATCTACATGAGAAGTAGAAAAATACAAGATTTCCTGAGTAAATTGGGAGCATGTGAATCTTGGGAGAGGGTTGAAGGGGAGGGGAGAAGTAGGGAGGGGAGCAGAGAAAATGTAGAGCTCAATAATAATAATAAAACCTTCACAGTGAAAGTATTTTCTGAGCAGAAAAATCAGTCCACTGGCTTTGATAACATCCAGCTCCTACAAGAAGAAAATGCCCCCGGAAAGATTGAGATAACAAGTAAACACATTTTACACCATGGACACCGTAAGTGGAGGGTTGGCTTTGATGTAAACGATTGATTATAATTGATGTTGTAAAGAAATGAAGAAATAGACTTTCATATCAGAGTGTGATCCCTTTTGCTTGCTTACTCATGACTTCTACTTATGCAGTTTTAATGCCAAAATGAAAGGAAATGCCCTTAGCTTTAGAGTGGATGCCAGAAATAAGAAGGCCGGTGGCATTCATTCTAATTACCCAGAAGTAAAATCTGCAATTTAAGCATGCAATTTTGTTCAAATGTGATCCCTATAGGGAATGTTTAATTAGTATTTTGGAGACATAAACAGAACTGAGGCTATTATGATTTTTAAGAAGATATCTTAATATATTCAGAACATTTGGGGATTTCTAAAGGTATTTTTAATTGTGTGTATGTGTGTGTGAATGTGCGCATGCTCACACACCTGTGCCTGAAGAATGTCAGATCCACTGGAATTGATGTTACAGATCATGTGAACCAAGCGATATAAGTGCTGGGAACCAAACTTCAGTTCTCTAAACACTAGCTTAAGAGTGCTTAGGCGTCTCTTTAGCCCCACATTTTGGTAAATCTTAACGCTCAATCTCCTAGCCACTCTTACTGGCTGTAGTGTAAGCTATTTGAAGTTTGTTTCTTCTTGGTTTCTGTTTTTTTTTTTAAGAAGTATTAGTAAATACTACCATTTAATAATTTTTAATTAATAACCTAGTGTAGGAATATCTTAGCAACTGAGCAGAAAAAAATATTCTATTTCTGACCACAATTGCTGCTAAAAAGTTTGTTTAAAATAATTTAGAATGCACTGATAGGGCTCTAAGTTTCTATATAAACAAACCAAATTCAACTCAGGGAAAACAGTGGCTTTTTAGACCAGTCAGTAATTGTCAACTAATGGTAAATTTTCCTATATTTTAAGCTGAACCAATAACAACCACCAACTGCCCTCTAACTAGGGACTTTCCAGTAGAGTTATCCAAGGTTGGATGAAGCTTTGTTTTAACCAATCAATCTTTTGCTTTGCTTCCACATGCCTTCCTTTCTCTTTCACTGTTAAATCACTCTGTGGTCTGGACCTGACTCTTTTAAGAGTCACTACTTAAATAAACTATTAAAAATTTAAGCCGCCTTGAATTACCTTTTGAAAGTATTACAAAATATGCATGTCTTTAAATTATGAAAAAATCATTTCTCATATCCTGTTTGACCATTGTGTACTAGTTGAGGTTAAAAGAAAACGGCCTCAAATTCAGTTTCAAAAGCTAATGTAAACAAAATACAATCAATTAAGTTTGCTACATATTTAAAATCCAGTTATCAAATTTTGGGCTTTAATTCTCTGCTTCCTAATTCCTTGAGGACAAGGTTTTTGAATATACTGTAAAAGCTCTGACTACTGCCCCAACTATCCATGGACTGGAGAGAATTTTGTATGTTATATCTCCTGTACTTCCTGGAACCAGAGTCTCTATGACACAGTAGGCTCTATTACAGAGAAGCATTCAACATTGACCAAGTTTCCTCTTTTATTCACGGCATCATGCTGCTCTGCAATTAACTTGACCTAAAAGCTATATAAGACTTTCTCAATAAAGGTTTTATTTCTTTCAATTATATTTAGACTATACTTTCAAGAGATTTGCCTTATTACAATGCAAGGACTTAAATTATGGGTAAAGTGACTTGAATAGAACTAATGTAAATTTCAGGGACGTTTGAAATTGTTACCTCTCCCCATTCAATTTCTTTAATAGATCTGACAGTGGAGAAATTCAGACTATGCAATTATTTTAAGTATTAACACCAATGAATTTGAAATAAACTATTTTAGTCGGGATTTCTCAGAAATTCTGTAAATCACAAGTACAGTCACAGTTTTCTCTTAGGGTGAAATACTAGACCAAATAATTTGGAGTTGGAAAATTGTGATTTTTAATGTTAGTAAATGTATACTTTCCAGTGAGATGTCACTCTGCCATCATGGAAAAAAAAATCAGGAAAATGATAGAATTCAACTTCAACTCTTTATTCTACTTTGCTTACCAATGTAGATAAGGATTTGTGTAGAGCTGTAATATTCCTTATGAGATAACTGTGAGCTATTAACTAGTTTGTTTAAAAATAATAAAGTTAGTACTACAGAAAAGCTAATGGGATTTTCAGTTGGTTTATATATGAGTGCATGTGTGCATGCATATTTGAGTGTGTGTGTGTATGTGTGGGTATGAGAGAGAGAGAACAGATAGATAAAACAAAGAAACATGACAAATATCATCATTCGTTAGACTATACTTGAAAATGACTTCTTGGAAAAATCTTAGAAACAAAGAAAGTAAACAAAACAATTACAACAGATTCCTTTGAACTCTGGAGCTTTAAATCTGTTCATAACCATTCATGTTCACTATGAGAAGACTTGAATGAACTCATAACAAAATACTATGTTTGAAAACTGTAGCATAATGCAATCTTGACAGACACTTTATTAGAACCACTGGATTTGGTAGCAAATATTTCCAAAATAAGAACTATCATTCTGTGATGCTGAACAAAGATAGAGCCCCTTGAATCCCCTGAAACGTTCAAAGTGGGTTTAGACCTTCTGCTCTCTGATTATATCTACCAAGCAAAGTGAAGTGAAGAAGTAAAGCAATCATCCTAACTGATCAAGCAAAAAATAATCCTCTGTAAGTCAGAAACAGACAAGTGTTGAGGCGTGAATTGTCCAGATTGAATAGGTTGCCGGTATCAGGTACGTGAATCAGATAGTGTTATTAAACCTTATCATGTTTGTGCAAAAATAAAAAGATCGTAACATCGGGGAAATGATTTAACTTCAAGCCCTAACTACTCCTGTTTTCCCTTGTAGAAGACTATGGTAGAGGAGAGACTTGTTTCTAGGCAAGCCAACACGTAATAGAGGAAGATAGAGACAATGAAGCACACAAAGGTTCTGGGCTGGAAATGAACACATAATCTAAAAAGCATTCCAGTCTAGAAATAAATAAAAAATAGAGAGTATAGATGAGCCAGTGCTGCACGTCTCACTCCAGTACTGGAAAACTCACACATGCATAGGTCCACCTGTTTGGGGAGAAAATGGCATAATCTCTTCATATTCTTCTTACGTTGCATGGATGTCAGTTGAGGGCTGAGATACACAGAGATCCACTTCAGGACAGACAGTGAATTTCACCTGGAAGATAGTTTCAAATGTCTAGTTTCGCACAAGTTGCAACAAATCAAAGGGTTTGGTGTCACACGGCTATTCTGCGGCAGTAATTTGGGATCAGATCTGTTTGATTCTTTGACTTTTGAGTTCAAGATTCTCTCAAAACTCTAAGAAAATAGCCAGGACAAATGTCCCATTTACAGACTCAAGTAGCAGCACATTCTATTCCAGGCTGATATATCCAGGGGTTGGCAGAATTGTCTCTCATTCGTGTTTATGGGGCTGAAGTGGTCAGTGCATGGCATGGGCTAGAAGGTTGGAAGCTGGAATTCTTGGCATCTATTCAGGGAAATAAGATACTACTGGTTAAAAGAACGCTAACAAGAAGTAAGAACGCAAAGCCTGTCAATACTGTAAAGTAGAGACCATTGAGGCCATATTGAATATTAACTACCATGGCAACGTCACCAATAGCAAAGTAAGGGACTGATTAGCACAGGATTCAAAAATGCTAAGACAGAATATGTTAAAGGCCTAAAGTAAAAAAAAAAAAAAAGAACGTCTTCAAGAGATTTAAACGATATAGAATATCTAGAAAATTATAGATGATATGGAAAGGATTAAAAGAAAAATTCTGAGATACTGGTACACTCAGACTATGCAAATTACAAACTAAGGTGGGCAATTTGATTCCTGGCATTTCAACAGAGCGGTGACTTGGTTTTCCTTGTCTGTATTAGGCTGTTCTACAATGACTCTAAGGATGATAAGGGTGTAATAGCATCGATGTGAGGGGTGGAAATGAAGACCAGATCACTAAATTGAGATGATTGTGGCAAAGTAAGATATAATCCGCTCTAACCTTAGAAGAGGTTCTAGGATTAGTTGATAAAGTACTTATTATGCAAGACTGAGGACCTGAGTTCATACCCAAAGTATCTACTGAAAGAATCAGAATGTTGTATGCATGCCTGTAATTCCAGAACTGGAGAAGTAGACACAAGAAAGTCCCGGGGGCTTGTTGGACAGCTGTCCTAGCAAAGTAACTAAGTCACAGGCTTGATGAAAGACACTGCCATAAAAATTAATGTGGGAAGTGAATAAAGAAAACACCTGAAGTTAGTGTCTGCATTCCACTAATATATATGCACTCACAGCTGCATGCACATACATGTACACACACACACATACACACACACACACACACACACACACACACATACACATCTTAGAGAATCTTGAATGCAGCAGGTCAGGAAAAGAAATTATTTACTGACTACTAAATTTCTGGTTTAAACAGCACAACTTCTTCATTAACTGACAAAAAGAACAGAATAGAGAGAGGGATAAAGAACACCCTTTCCATTTGCAAAATTTTGAGCCTATGGTTGAAATATACTGTTTATCTTATTGTTAAAGACGCTTTATAGATGGTGAAAGAATAAAATAATTTCAAATGTTAGAAATTAATATGTAATTTAACAACCAATTGATGTCCTATAAGTGAAAGGCATTTATTTTCAAATAATTTTGTATCTTTTAGAAATAAATTGAACTTAAAAATATAATCTATAAGTGTTTATCATATTATTACCAAAATATAAATCCAATGGTGGCTAGACAGAAACTATATACTTTCAAGATGTGTTTACCATCCTCATGCCTACAATAATCCACAATCAGAATATATTTTATAATTTGCCAAAACAAGGTAAATAAGAAGAAATCATCCCTTCTTTATGTGACATTAGACCAAAAGTACCCTTTATTTAAAGACAAAGATTGCTGCACTGGCCTAAATTACTCAATTTGGCTATTTTTTCCTTTAACATTTACCTTTGTTGCTTTCTTTATCAAACTCACTGTTGATTGGCCCTATTATGATTATGGAGTTAATGTGCCTTTTACCAAAATTAACCTTATTGTAAAATAGACAATCATCTTAACAATATTTGCATATCTGTTTAGTGCAAGGCTTTGTGAGTTGAAATGTTCATGACTTTTTAAAAAGCAACAAATTCATTATACAAGCATTATAATTCATATTCTAATATGTAAACATCAGTGGTGGCTTTAGCTATTAAACAAATACTCTGATTTGAATTTAATTTTTTTTGTTTCTTTTATCACAATGGTTCATTTTCCAGGGCAATTCTTATATATGTAGATTTTTCTTTGGCAATTATAGTATAGTTATTTTTAGAAACATGATTATCAAATCTCCACACTGGAATTCCACACTTATTCTTTCTACTAACTATTAAGTGCAATTTTTTGCTTGTGCTTTCAGGAAAATATACATGATCTACTGATAAAATTAATCTGGTTAACTTTGTTCTCCCCTCCCCATCAAGTTTTTCAGGTATATTTGCTAAAATGCTAAACATAAAACAACAGTAAAGACAAGCCAAAAATAAATCATACCTATCACTACCATTAACACATTAGCAAAGGACAGTCAAGGTGGCATATACAATTCCAGCAGTTGGAAAGTGGATGCAGGAAGATTGGGAGTTCAAGAACGTTCGCCACTACATAGTAAATGCCAGGTTGTTCTGGGCTGCAGACCCTATCACAAGCAGCAAAGCAAAACAAACCAATAAACAAAACCAGGCATTATCAAGACACGTAAATTCACAATGGTTGCCACGTATGCAGTCTCGTCCTAGTTATATCAGTCTTCATTAATTTTGTATAAGGAAAACCATATCAAGAAAAACAATATTCATCTCATATTTTGTCAAATTTTCATCAATCTGTTAAAAGGGTAGAGATGGTATTAGAAGGACCTAAGCATTCAAATTACTACTAACATGATTCAACTCTCTCATTGATTGTTCACATTTGGTGTTGTCTCCACATCAGAGGTTAAACGATTAACAAAAACCACATGACACCCAACAGAGAGGCACTAGAATTTAACTGTATTTCAGTTTCAAAAAAAAAAAAAAGACACCTAACTCTCATTCTATGATGTCTCAAAAGTGCAATGGAAGTCAAAAATGATCATCAAAAAATAAATAAATAAAGTAAATTATTAGAACCCTGAAAAAGATGCCAAAAACATCCCTTCCGATGTGAACTTTCCTTTCGAAGATCACCAGCATCTCGTGTTTTGAATCATAGGTTAGACACTTCAGTGAGCCGCTTACCCAAGGTGTTTTTGTATTTTGGTGCATATTTTCAGCTTGCCATTTCTTGGTCATTCAGTTCAGCCACAGGGTTTGCTGGAGGAAGGTCATTGGTTAAATAAAGAAACTACTTGGCCCTGATAGATTAGAACATAGGTAGGTGGAGTAAACAGAACAGAATGCTGGGAGGAAGAGGAAGTGAGCTCATACGCGTTAGCTCTGCTCTCTGGGGCAGACACGATGAAGCTCCGACCCAGGATGGACATAGGCTAGAATCTTCCCGGTAAGTGCACCTTGGGGTACTACACACATTTTTAGAAATGGCCTAGTCCAGATGAAAGAGTTAGCTGAGAAGAGGCTAGATATAATGGGCCAAGCAGTATTTAAAAGAATACAGTTTGTGTGTTGTTACTTCGGGGTATAAGCTAGCTGACGGCCGGGAGCTGGGAGGCAGGAACGCAGCCCGCAGCTCCTACAACAGAACGACGCCCGACGTGGTAGCAGCAATTTCTTGGGTCTGCTCTGCTTGCTAGAGGCAAGCAAGCGCTCTCATCTAAGAGAGGCTTCCTGACTCAGCTTTAGCTGCAAAACCCTGCAGCTCTTAAGAGGTCCTGCCACGAAACATTTAAATGGTGTTGATAAAAGCCAACTGAATGCTTGTTTGTTTTCAGCCATAACAGGAAAAAAAGTTGTGCTGTTTTAAAATGCTGGTTTTCTGGGCCGTCCTGCCAGGGCAAACTCTGACTCAGACTGAAGCAGGTAGTCTGACTGAATGTGGTCTGTAAGCAGAATGCTGCAGTTTGCTTGCTGGCAGGGACCTTAAAACACCATAGAGTTGTGGCGGTAAAGGTAAACATGGCTACAACCGGTATCTCTGCCATGAGGCTGGAAAGCTAAGGAATGGACTGGATCTAGCTGCCAAAGCCACGGCTTTAATCCTACCCATATTGCTCCATAATTTAAAGGCTCATGTGTTCAGAAAAAGAGAGATACAGTAAAGACAGATTCAAAAACAAAGAAAACCTCTTAATGATTGACAGTGTGTTGAAAATATACACAGACTAAAAGTTAAATTTCTTAAAGTAAAAACCAAGAGAAAAAAAGGAAGAAAGAGAGTAGTTGAGTGTGGTAGGACACACCTTTAATCCCAACATTTGGAAGGCAGAGGGAGATTGACCTCTGTGACTTCAAGGTGTGGTAGCACACGCCTTTAATCCCAATGCCTGGAAGGAAGAGAGAGGTGGATCTCTGAGAGTTCAAGGACAGCCTGGTCTTCAGAGTTATTCCAGGACAAAGATATACAGAAAACCTGTCTCAAAAAGTAAAAATAAACAAAATAGAGTTAAAATAGGCTAAACAAAGATGGAAAATAAACAGAGAATTTTGATACTGTATGCTATTATACTCTCTTTGAATTGTTTGAATGCTGAGGAAGGAGCAACAGCTGCTAAATGATATTTGTTTATAAATGCCGCTGAACTAATCCAACATAGATACTTTGAAAATACCTTGACTTCAGAATTTGGATCTAAGGATATGATACTTTGGAAAAGAGATTCTTTTTTTTGTTTTCACAGATGATGAGACCCTGCAGATTGCTTTCATCCCAATATGGTATGATAGACCACGCCCTCCTGAAGGTTGCTGTGAACACCTTCAAAAAATTACTTCACTCGACTGCTGACTGAGATGAATCTAGCACACAGGTTATACCATGAAAGACCTAATTAACTACACCCCCATTCAGCAGGAAGCAGTTTGGAGAGAAATAACTGAGCCCATATTCCCAAATATTGTTGATAAATGTTCTCTTACTTACAAAAGGGTATATGATATAGGTATGGGTAATTTGCATTAGTATAGATTTTGCTTTATTGCTAGAGATTTAAGGTCAATTTTATTATATGCATATGTATTTCTGATATTGATTAAGGTATTGTGATTGTGTAATTCATTTAAAAATGTAGGTAGTTAATAGATAATCATAATAGTCAAGTTTGTAGTCATGTTAGTTAATATTTTCTAGATGTACATAGATATATTTTAGATAGGCATTCTTCATATCTTTCAAAAATTATAGAATATCGCATTTTAAATGTTTTAATAGCTTAGGGTTTTTCATGACAATGAGACACATCTGCTCCTGGCAGCACCAATCTACTTCAAGAAGAAGATGGGCATCAAAGAGGATCCTTATGGAGTTTGATAGCCATTTGGGCAAGAAACTGCTCTAGCCTGGACTATTGCATAAACTGGACACAGAGAACCCATAGAGAGAGTACTACTGAACTTGCCTAAAGGTGAGATGATCTTTCGGGATTCCTGATTCATGAAAGAGTCTGCGAGACATTCTGCGGGACACAGCAGATAGTGACTGAACTGCCTTTGAAATTTCCTGCTTCATAGAAATGTCTGCTGGATACTATGGGCCTGTAGGCCGAAGATGGATGCCCCAATGGTACAAAAGAACTTTGGTTGACTGTCTAGGCAGCAAGATGTCTCTGTCATTTCTAGAGTTTGAAAGTTGCTTATTTCTTGTTTAATTAGGTAATATTCTATCCTCCTGGAGTTTTTGATGGGGTTAAAGAATATATAGATAGTTATAGTTTTCTTTAGTTATGACAAAAGATAGAGTAGACATAAATATTGTAACTGTAATTCTTGCTTGATAACTGTTTTGTTATATGTAATTTTGCTATGTCCTTCCTTTTTGTTTAAACAGAAAAAGAAGAAATGATGGAGGAAGGTCATTGGTGAAATAAAGAAACTGCTTGGCCCTGATAGGTTAGAACATAGGTAGGTGGAGTAAACAGAACAGAATGCTGGGAGGAAGAGGAAGTGAGCTCAGACTCGATAGCTCTCTTCTCTGGGGCAGACGCGAGGAAGCTCCGGCCCAGGGTGGACATAGGCTAGAATTTTCCTGGTAAGTGCACCTAATGGTGCTACACATATTAATAGAAATGGGCCAGGCAGTGTTTAAATGAATACAGTTTGTATGTTGTTTTTTCAGGGTATAAGCTAGCTGGCAGCCGGGAGCCAGGGGGCAGGAACACAGCTCGCAGCTCCTACAACAAGGGTTCACTTTCCTCCTCCAATATTAGCGCTATCAATCGACAAAGTGAATTCTTCTTTGTCAGTCTTTTCACTGGCGACCAAAAGGTGAGGAGCAAACTCAGTTTCTCAACCACTCCTCCGAAACTTCAACTGTGTTTCTGCCCAGCCACACATCCATCATTTCACTTTGCCATCCGAGTTTCTTCTCAATTGAAATAGTAGTACGTGCTTATGTTTCCAATACTGTCTTGACTTCATGCTTCTTGCATGTAAAACAGTTATAGATTTGCCAAGAATATGGTGGAGATATTAATAGGTTAAATAGTCTACATGGCTATTAGTAATTAAATCTTTTCGGCTTAATATTCCCTATATTTATTTACATACTTAAAATGTTTATCTCCAATTCTCTTTAAATTTTGATTATAACTTTACTTTTTTTTCACCTTTTATTCTCTATGATGACTTTTACACCATTTCAATCATAGACATAAACCAATCCCCAAACACCTGAGTTTTAAATTCCATTATGTCATTAATCAGTTTTTGATCAGATTTATCTCATACAAGAATATTTATAGCCTGTCTATGCAATACTTTATGCTTTTACTTTCCCAATCATCATTTTCTCTTCACTAAGATTACTTTTATTATTTAAATACTTGCATTGTTTCCAATTCAAACTCAAGCACTAACCAAGGTGATAAATTTCCTCTCAATATCTTTATGCATTTGCCTAACTCTTAAGGTTGAATCTTTGTGAATTACTCCCAGCTTGAATGGTTGTTTGGAATGTGACTTTTGCATTGGGCCTTCCCCCTGGCATCAGTGTGGCATTCCCAAGGCTTCTGTTTTACAAATTCCTTTTTCCTTCTCACATGCCTCAATTTGTGTGTAAAGATATGGAAACAATTTGGGCAATTCAGTGTTCCCATTCCAGCATTTTACTAAGTAATCAATATACGTGCAACTGGGAGTCTCAGAATGAAGATGTGGGAACCTCTCAAAATCCTTATTAAAAATCTTCCTGTCCTCTCCTGGGTCTGTGCCTATTCAATTATAAGGGGTCATTTATTTATTTATTTATTTATTTATTTAAGATTTCTGCCTCCTCCCCACCACCACCTCCCATTTCCCTCCCCCTCCCCCGATCAAGTCCCCCTCCCTCATCAGCTCGAAGAGCAATCAGGGTTCCCTGCCCTGTGAGAAGTCCAAGGACCACCCACCTCCATCCAGGTCTAGTAAGGTGAGCATCCAAACTGCCTAGGCTCCCACAAAGCCAGTACATGCAATAGGATCAAAGCCCAGTGCCATTGTTCTTGAGTTCTCAGTAGTCCTCATTGTCCGCTATGTTCAGCAAGTCTGGTTTTATCCCATGCTTTTTCAGACCCAGGCCAGCTGGCCTTGGTGAGTTCCCGATAGAACATCCCCATTGTCTCAGTGTGTGGGTGCACCCCTCACGGTCCTGATTCCAACCCTCTAACTTGCTTTAAGTTGCCATCTCAGTTTGGGTTTCTATTGCTGTGATAAAATGCCAAGACCAAAGCAACTTGGGGAGGAAAGTGTTTATTTGGCTTTCACTTACACATCACTCTTCATCATTGGAGGAAGTCAGGTCAGAAACTGAAGCATGATAGCATCCTGGAGGCCAGAGCTGATGCAGAGGCCATGGAGGAATGTTATTTATTGGCTTGGTCCTTTAGGTTGCTCGGCATGCTTGCTTTTTGCATCCAGGACCAACATCCCAGGGGTGGGTGGCCCTACCTATGACTAAAGGCTGAGCCTTTAGTCATTGCTCATCAATTGAGAAAATGTCCTAAACTGATTTTATGAAGCATTTTTTCTCAATTGAGACTCCCTCCTCTCTGATGACTCCAGTTTGTGTCAAGTTGACACAATACCAGCCAACACAGTTACTTAGTCTATTTTTTTTTCATTTCATTTTCTGGAACTTTATATCTCTTCTGCAAGGTTATTTATTTTTTGCTAAAAGCCATCGTATTTTCTGATGACTCATTTGCACATCCATGGATAAGGAGCTATTGGTCGCTAATTGCTTCTAAAATAGAAAGATTTGGTTTTATATATGGGGTGTGGACCCAGTAGGTTGACAAAGTCTAGCACTGATTTTTTTCTATTTTCTTTTTTATTTATTCTTTATGTCTTTCACATCATGCATCTCCATCCTATTTATTTCTCTATCCCTTTGTATTTTCTCTTTGCCCTTGCAACCTCCCTCCCAAAGTGATACAAAATAAAATTTAAGAGAAAAAAAGAAAGTTCAATTTCATCAGGAAAGTTGTAGTATTGCACAGTGAGTACTACAATAAACCCTTCTATCCATATATCTTTGCTTGGAAGGGTTTATTACAAAGAGTCACTGTTCTGGTTTGAGGCCTCTGGTTTCTGCTACATTATTGATGTTGGTCCCTCACTGGAACTTCTCTTTGGTATCCTGTTATGGCCATTTGTCATGGAGATCCTGTAGTTTTGGATCTGTAGGACCAGTCTTCACATGCTCCAGCAACATCTCCCAAATAATACTTGGAGGTTTAGTATTAAGTATAAAGGCTCAGTTGATAGTTCAGGCTTATTACTAACTAGCTCTTAGAACTTAAATTAACTTATTTCTATTAATCTATATGGTGCCACATGGTTCATGTTTTTTTTTCTGTCCTCCAGCATGTCTTGCTACCTATGTCTACTCTTGACTCCACTGACTCCACCCTTCTTCTTCCCAGCATTTTTAATTTGGCTATCCAATTTATGCTTCATATCTGGCTACTGATCAGTCAGTTCTTTAGTAAAAAATGAGAGTAATATATAATCATAGTGTACAGATAGATTATTCCACAGAACCCTGGTTCTAGGCTGGGGTTGTTGCAGGATTAGTCATCCTAGCAATCTCCCTTGTCCTCACTACCACACTACAGATGAGGAAGACAGAACAACTATGCCCAATCACACGCTCAGTGCTTGATAGAGGAGAGTCATCTGTTTTGTGTTGATTTCATTGATTAAATAATGAGACTGCCTTGGTCCTTTAATAGGACAGAAAATTAGGTAGGTAGGGTAGACTGAATAGAATTCTGGGAGAAAGAAAGCTGAGTCAGTCAGTCGCCATGAATCTCCCACCAGACACAGACGCAGGTAAAGATCTTCCCTGGTAAGCCACCACATGGTGCTACCCACATTATTAGAAGTGGATTAAAGCAAGATGTGAGAATTAGCCACTAAGAGGCTAGAACTAATGGGCCAGGCAGTGTTTAAAAGAATACAGTTTCCGTGTAATTATTTTGGGTAAAGCTAGCTGGGTGGTGGAAATTGGCCCTGCTGCTCCTCCTCACTACAAGTGCTGGCTCACTCACAACCCTCTCTTCAGGGTCAACTCTACTGTGCTACCCAGGTGAGTTGCAAGATCCGTTCTCCTGAGTGCTGCAGCTGATAAGGGGTTGGATCAGGTCCTCCATCTGCTGCAGGTGGAGAGGGATGAGGGGAGGACATTTTTCCCACACCACATGCCAGGCATCACCCACTCTCCCATTTTTCCATGCTCAAGACCAATTCACCCATGCCTCGAACACTGATTTTAAAATCACTGGGGTATAATAAAATAGGAGGTCATGAATTTAGGAGGAGGCCATGAAGTTGGGATAGGGGAGAAATTATGGGCAGTAATGTGACCAAAATGTATTGTATACATGTATGAAATTCTCAAAGAATAAAAATAAAAGTGCTATGACCAATATTTCATTTCTTCCAATGAATTCTGTCAAACAAGACAGTTCTCACGGTGCTTCTTTGTCACATACTTTTGAAAGGTCATCATGTTTTCCCTGTCTACTCCAGTATTTAACCTTTTCTTCATACTCATCTTAACTTACATTTTCCAATTGAGTTATTTTGTTCCTGTCTTTGTTCATTCTCTCTTCTCTTTCTGTTATGTGACATTTCTTTTTTCCAGACATTCCTGAGTTTATTTTATACTGGAAGTAGAATAAATTATTCTACACTAAACAACCAAAGTTTTAATATTTACTTCTCTTTCTGTTTAAGGTAACTTCTGCTGAGTGTTTCATCTACTTTAAGTTCTATAGCTTGAATGATGACTTCAAGGAGATGACATTAGAGAGACACTCCCACAGCCATTCTCTCTCCTGGGCTGGACTGCTACATGTGTTTTCTTGATAGAAGATACAACTGATCTCTAGTCTCCATGTAATCTTATGCCAAAATCCACATTTTTTAGCTTTTCCTACACTGTGTATCTTGACTTTTCTTCAGGAAAAATTCGAACGCATCTTAAGCATACCATCCTTGTCACAGATACCATAACAGAAACAACAGAGCACTGGGCTAAAAGTACACAATGAGCCAGAAAAATAGCCTGAGCCTTTGTCAATTTTGCTTTAAGAAGTAATTGTAATTATTTTATATTCATACAAGGATATTAGTCTCATCTTAATACTTGTTCACATTTGAGCCTTTCTAAGACTGCTTTTCAGCTTTTGTACTGTTTCAACAGCCTCTCCCTAACTTAACTTGTACTTCTGGAGTAACTTTATATCTAAAACCACTATTAAGTGGATTTGTTAATGGAAATGTCATAAACTTCATAGCTCTTCTTTACCAACAAAGTATTTAGAGATTTTAAATTTATCAATATTTTCCATCAACAAAAGCAAATGGAAGATCTTTCTTGTGTTGTCATATCATATTCTTGTTCAGCACACCTCACCCGAGAACAGAGATTCCCAAAGACAAAAGTGCTACACGCGCACAAAAGAATCAAAATTTTAAATCCTTTAAGAACTCATGTTTTCATATCTCTAATTTGGCTGAGAATATTCAGAAATTTGTGGTGACATTTGTTAAGAAAAATCAGTGTGAGAAACACTAACTAGTCAAATTATATTCTCTCTTTTTCTATTGTAAGGTGGAGCAGGCAATGTCCTGTGGCCCAGCTAGTTTAGCCCCAAAATAACCACACAGAAATTATATTCATTTAAATCACTGCCTGGTCATTAGCTCTATCCTCTTATTGGCTAACTCTCACATCTTGATTAACCCATTTCTATTAAATCTGTGTATCACCATGTGACTGTGGCTTACCAGTAAGATTCTAACCTACGTCCATCTCAAGCCAGAGATTCATGGCATCTGTGTGTCTCTGCTTTCTTCCTCCCAGAATTTTGTTCTGTCTTTCCCGCCTACCTGAGTTCCACTCTATCAACTAGGCCAAGGCAGTATTTTTTAATAACCAATGAAAGCAACACAAATATAGAAGAGCCTCCTACACCATTTTTCCTTAATTGCCTTTGAAATACATTGTACAGAAAATAAAAAGTAAAGAGAATGGAAAACCTTTTGAAGCATTTGAAATTTTGAAAGGATTAAAATACTTCGCACATGAACACACACACACACACACACACACACACACTATCAAACTGAGAAATAAACAAAAGGAAATACCCAATCTCCAGAGGTTTAAAGTACAATAATATACTCTAATTATGTTTTAATCAATTGGTAACAGATAATTATAATACCATTTAAACATTTTAAAAATAAGAATATTGAAAAAAATTTCTGAAAGGAATTTTTATGATATATATATAAAAGAAAAATGTTAACCAACACTGGAAAAAAACACATGAAAATATGTAGGTGATATCTTTTCTGATTGATATATGTGATATAGAGATTAAAATATGTTTTAATAAATAATAAAGTTTTTAATCTATCTAAATTCAGTTTTCATCTCTTAATCTATAAAATTAACTGTTTAGCTCTAAATTTTAATGTATTTTATTTTAATTGAAAACTAAAATGACATGATAATTTAAGAAATATTTTATCAATATTCTTATTTAAAAAGATGATAGACTGATCGTGGAGCTTAAATTTGTGAAGATATTCTTGAACTTTATAAATCATATATCTGAACATAAAATTCAAATTATAAACATGCATGCTTTCATGAAGAAATGTGATTTTTTGTATTCACTTTTAAGTATTGATAATTTTAACTTCATATGTAAAATTGTACTATAGGTTTTGCTTCATAATATGCTATAAACATGTTATAGCAATTATTGATGTGATTTTAAAATATATCATAAAATAATTTAACTCTACATATGATTATATCATTTCTTAAAATACATTTATCAAATTTAATTTCAGTTACATTAGATGCTTGTTTGTCTGTATGTTTTCCCTTGAAGTAAATATGAACTGTCTTTGTGACTTAAAATAAATAACTAGAAAAAGAGAAGTTACATGCTGTACATTGTCTACAAGTTAAATAGACATATTAGAAATTCCAGGGATTTTAGCAATTTTTTAAAGCCCATGAATAAATGAGTTTATACTTTTACCTGTGCTATTAGTCATAGAAATGATACTCTCTCAAGAAGTTTGTCAGTATAAGTTGCTGCATTAATGCTTTGACTTCTAAACTGAAAGCCCTTCAGCCTGGCCACCTATAAAAAATGTATATGTTTTATATATTATACAAACTTTCCTAGAAAAACATTCTGGAATTCATCTAAAGAACTACATTTTCAGATAAATTATTCAGGTTTCTACAGAAAGCATAACCAATAGAATTTTTTCCTCACCAAACATTTTGTGTCCATTTCTTTTTAAGTTTATCAGATGCTGAGAATACAAAGAACAGAACACAGATAATAGCAAATGATAACCCAACTATCATTACTCACTATGGTAAATGTAGTTTCTATAGACCTGAGATGAGATCAGACCATAGTTTAATGTTCTCAGAAACATATGTGTGTGTTTGTATATGTACATTGGTCACATGTGCAAAAAAGAGAACAATTTTCAGGAGTGGACTTTTACTATATTCAACTTGTATATTGTCTTAATTATTAAAAATTATGTAAATGCTTGAAAATTACACCACACAAAATTCATTATAATGATGTTAGCAGATATGAGAAGTCAAATCATGATTCAAATAGGTAAAGTGCAATTGAAACCAAATCTATCCTATGAAGTACCTTCAGAATGTCATATGTACAAACGGATTAGGTTGCAGTTCAAGACATGTATAAGTGAATTCACATGATATACTCTTTGTCTAATTGGCAACTAAAAATGCTGTTACTGATATAGGTCCTTGGAGATTATTGTTTGGAAATCCTTTGTATAGCATAACTCTTAATTACCTTCATTGCTAAAAGGGCAATTCAGTATAAACTAATATGGTTTTTTTTTTCCATTAAGGAAAGTCTTGAAATGTAATTTTATTGACGTAAAGCAAATGTATGTCCACAAGCACAAAAATAATTACTTTTTTCAAATATGTGCTGAAGGAACAGAAAACGATTGAATTTAAAACACTTCTTAAATGGTTCATGGAACAGCATTAACATCATGTCCATAGGGACTTTTACTAATCTATTTTTTGGTCTAAAAACTGATGATTTAGTGAAAATGATTTCTATGATGGATGGACAAATAAGTTTTTTCTTGCAATGTTTTGTAGGAAGGAATACTAAGTATGATGTTAAGTATGATGTTATAGCCAGTTCACTTAAACTATATCTTTACAATAGATGTTATCTTCATAATAGATGTTAAGACTCAAATACATCTGTTTACAGATATATAAAGAATTTACTTCTATGGAATGGGGGAAGCTTGGCTAATAGTTAAGGATATTATCTTTTTCTTAAAGAAGATAAGAATTGCAAGCCTCAACATATATATATATATATATATATATATATATATATATATATATATATTCAAGTTCTTTTCTCTAGATTAAAAATAGGGCAGAAAGTAGCTGAGTATGGCCACCTGTGCATTTCTAGTGCAATTGTGTATCCCAGTGAATACCACTTTTTCTCTCCTGTACTCTGCTTAATTAAATTTAATTAAAAATTTTTTTTCAGAAAAAAATTTATTCACAAACATTGAAGTAAAATTCTTTCTGATTAACTTAGTCTATAGGAAAATCCATTTCCCCCTTTCCACTTGAAATTACAGAGTAAATAAAAGTTTGCTACAATTGTCAACAAAGTTCATTTACAGCAGAAATGTGATTTCTCCAGAAAGAGATCCCTATATATTTCAGGGGATAGAAGTATGTTGAGTCCAGTTGAACTGAATGTGACAGCCAGTGTCATCAGTACTGAATATCTCTGTGACTGGGCCACTTAAAGCTTCTTAAGGAAGAATTTCTCATATTTAGATACCCATATATGGTGTATCTGAGTCTCTGAAAATGGTGAAAACTCAAGAGGTTCCCAAAACATTATAGGCTGTTGCTATTGCCCTTGGTTCCTGACAGAGGTGGAAGATAAGTCTCTACTGACAAAGAAACCATACACTTCAGGCACAGGATCCACAGGCCTCTAAGTGGGAGCTGCCATGAAGGCCTTACTTGCAAACACTAACTTCCTTGGTACCAGAGGCACTATGCAACCATCCAAAGGAGAGACACAGCCAGCAGTCCTACCCAACTAGGACATCTGTGAACCTCAACATTGATCAATAAGGCTTGGAAACTCTCAGTTCAGTAGTGACACACATCTAACATCTCTCTAATTGGACTTAAGTACCACTCAACAAGAAGGAAATCATGCCTGGTACTAGAAATCTCGTCAGCTACCAAGGAATAGTGATGCCATGGATCTCAGAGGAGAGTCCACAGCCACTAGGTTACTAAACCAAAACAATCTAACTTCATGCTATTTGTCCTTCTACTTACAGAGAAGTGTAGTCCTCATTCCTCATCAAAAAAACTTCTCTTCATAACGGATGGCGACTATTGTGAAAAATATGATCAAAATGCAGAGTTGTGGGACTCAATCCCAGTGGATATATCTACAACACAGCTCTTACTCCTAAGGTTCAGGGATTACTGAGGAAGACAGGACTGATAGAGTACTAGGGAGTTTACTGAGAATGTCAGAGTTGTAACCATAAGTCTCACCAACATAAGTGATAAAACCATGAGCTGAACAAGGACAACAACAATATACTTGGTAACATGGATGGGGAAACTCAAAGGCCTCATCCCTACACAAAGAACTGCAGACAACTAAAAAATGTAGACAGGAAGAGAAATATAGTCTTCCTGGTTATGCAATAGCAAATGTCATAAAAATACCATTACAAAAACTGAACAGATTATATTTATATATAAATAAATACACACACACACACACATATATATATATATAATGTATGTATGTATATCAAGAAGTAATGAGAAAAGAGGCCATGAATTTTAAAAAAAGAGAGAGAAGAGTTATACGGAGGAGGATTTGAAGGGTGGAGAGGAAAGGGGAAATGGTCTAATTATATTATAATCTCAAAAAGCAGATAATTTTAAATTTTTCAATAGCTGTTAGATGCAGTTCTGGAATAAGATTTTTCCAAATCTACACAGTAAAGGAAGTCAATAAAATAAAATGACTAATAAGTAGAAATTTAATGGAAAAGAATTATTAATTTTAAAACAAATTTTCATCAAATGTAGTAAAATAGCTGGAGAGGAAATACTATTTCCAGTTAAAATTAAAATGTATAAGGGATGCAATAAAAATATGATTATCTTTTTTGTTTTAGTGCTGTGTTGTTGCGGAATAATCCTTTCATATACTGTGCATGTATCACTTGAGTTAGTTTTATTAAAAGCTTAATATCCAATAGTTAGGCAGGATTTACAGGCACAAAGGACATTGGGAGGAAGAATGGAAGATGCCGAGAGACAAAAACCAAGCAAGACATGCAGGAGAAGAGGTAACAGTCAAGAACCATGAGGCAGCACAAAGATTTATAGAAATAGGTTAACTTAGACTACAAGGGCTAGTTAGAAATAAGTCTAAGCTATCAACCAAGTTTCATAATTAATAAAAAATCTCCATATTGTAATTTGGGAGCTGGTTGGCAGGATGGAGAAAGACTCACTACACTATGATTACATCATTCTTAAAGAAAAATGTAGAGATGCCATTTGCATGTACAATAGTAATAATTTGTAGGTTGGGATGTCTTTGATTTTAGTAAATGGTTTCTGTCTTCTAAAATATCTGTGTCACGTACTACTGTATTCTAATTTCCTTTTCTTATTTTCATCCTTGAGATTATATGCCATGTTGATGGAGGAAGGTCATTGGCTAATAAAGGAACTGCCTTGGCCCATTTTATTGGTTAGAGGATAGGTGGGAGGAGTAAACAGAACAGAACGCTGGGAGGAAGAGGAAGTGAGCTCAGTCTCGACAGCTCTCCTCTCGGGAGCAGACGCCTGAGAGAGATGCCATGCCCCGCTCCCGGGATGAAGCTCCGACCCAGGATGGACATAGGCTAGAATCTTCCTGGTAAGTGCACCTTGGGGTGCTATACACAGATGATTAGAAATGAGCTAAATTAATATGTGAGAATTAGCCTAGAAGAGAATGGGCCAAGCAGTGATTAAAAGGATACAGTGTCCGTGTAATTATTTCGGGGCATAAGCTAGTTGAGCAGGCGGCTGGGGTGCTGGGAATGCAGCCCCGCACCCCTATTACTACACCATGTGTATATGAATTCACATTGCTGTAATGTGAATGTACTTGCAAATGTGGGTGCACACATTTGGGAGCCCAAGGGCCACAAATCTTTGTCAGCTCTTCTCCCAACCTTACTCTTTGAGACAGAGTCTCTCAATAACCCTAGAGCAGACCAGTACAGCTACCATTACAGCTATTATGCTACTGTGATTCTGACTCCCATTTTTGGAGACTAGAATGAATGATGGGATACTACACCCACCTTGCCCTTATGTGGGTTTTGGAGATCTGAAATTAGGTTTTCTTGCTTGTATATATAAGCTCTTAAATTATCAAGTCATCTCCCCAACCTGGATTTCCATTCTTTAAGGCAAAATTTTAAGTACTGATGTTAATCTATATGAAACTTATGTTCTCTTTGAACTAGGCAATTTTATAAGGCTCAGTTTTTATATTTAATCATAGAAGAGACACTATTACCTACTGAAAATAATGTATAATAATACCACAAACCATTCTCAAACTGAGAAAAATGAATGATATTACACTTCTAGATCTGTTACAGTGAAGTTAAAACCAAAAGTAAGACATTTTAAAACAAACCAAATTATTGAATGAACAGGTTTCATAAATTTTTCATAATTTTTCTTGGACTTGACTTTAAAAAGAACTGTACCACAGGGTGTTATTCACCACTGACTGATTAATTTATTTAAAAAGAACTCCATCTGAAAGGTCTAGGGAGACAAACATGACTTCTCTACAACACGGGTATAAATTCATGAAGTTCAAATTCACACAAGTTTAGGAGATCACCACACACAAACATACCAGAAAAAAAGGGAGAAAAGGGAAAATAAAACATGTCTTTAAATGCTAGCTAAAGCTAAATACTGGATTCTTTTTAATGATATGAACAAAATTACAATTAACCATGTTCTGTAAAGCCATCCTGTGTTAAATCCCATCTACTCCAAGAAGAAGCATCTCTGATGTGGATTGAGCAAGGCACCAATCTATGGGTATGGCAGTATGTCATTAAAAGTCATTTTAATGCTGTGTTGTTTTTGCAGGTTAATAGTATTTGCTTTTCCCTAAGCGTCTGACTTAATTGGTCTTAGGTCTTGATCACTTTAAACCTGCAAGGTATAGGTTCTATCTCATGGAGTAGGCTTAAAATCCATGAAAAAGTGGTTGATTACTCTAAAATCCCACAACTGGATAATGGGCAAAGGTTGAGATACTTTGGAGAACGCATTTCTATGTAGGATGTCTAAATCAAACCCTTCCTTTCAATCTATATAGCAGAGGAGGCAGAAAGATTGGACGAGTCAGAGGTGATGGATGACTCCGAGGAAAAATAATATCTTACAGACAAAACAAGACACGGTCTCTGAGTGTTCATATGTTCAGAGAGAGAGAGAGAGAGAACATAAAATTTGATTGGTAGAGAGCTAGGGAGGATCTTAGAGGAGTTGGAGGAGGAAGCACAATCAGAATATATTGTATAAAAAGTGTTTCAATTCACAAAATAATTAGAAGAGTCATCTTATGTTGGGTGATAAATATTTTGCTTTTGTCTCTACTTAGCATTTTATGCATTTTTATGTGTCTTACTTTACAAAACAGTGCTAATGTCCTTGTCATAGTTGATTTCTGTCATGGCAACTAGCATACTCCTTTTCATTTTCCATTTACCAAGCTTTTAATTCTTCTACCATGAAGGTGTCAAATTTGATACCTAGGAGTTGTCCTCATCATTTGAGGATAAACAGTCAACTATTTCTTTCTCAAGCATAGATTCCATGACAACTACCCAGCAAGGGGGAATGGAGGTGAGAGAAACCAAGGATATTAACTCTCTCTTGAGAGAGCTTATTCACATGACTTTCCTACACGCTGAGCATATGGAATTTGAAACCTTGGCTTTTCCCCATTTCTGAACAACAATTCTAACAGGACATGAGAACATTTAAGGGTCCACTTCTTTCCAGTCCTGTAGGTTGTTGGGCTCTTCTGCTGAGGCTATTAGCTTTGGCTATGTGAGGACACCTGCCCACCAAAACAAACACAAGATCACTAATTCATTTCACATGGGTCACCAAACTAATATCAAATAGCACTAGCTCTTGTTTATTCTGAGCTTAGATGAGATTCAAACCTGAGACTCATGGCTAAAAGGCTTAACCTCCAGCCCTTTAACCCCGGGTCACTCCCAATCTGTCTCTCGGGTCCCTTTCATTAATGACAGACTGAGAAGGATTAAAAATTCCCATAGACCTACATGCAATCCCTTGGATGCTCAACTTACTGACAACTATGATCAGAAACCTCCCAATTCCCGTGTGTTTGTTCATATGATTGTATCCACACAAAGAAAATTAAGCAGAGACATGAGGAGGCAATCATCCAGAAAATCCTGAAAAAAAAAAAAAGAATATTTCAACCCAGGTTCAGGAATTCACCTTTGGAGATCAGGACAAATATACCATATGGTATCTGTGCATTAACATCAGCTAACAGCAAAGGGCCAGGTGATTACCGGATCTTAATAACGCAACCATCTAATATTGAGAGAGTAATGAGAATGGGGAAAGACATTAGTAATCCCAGAGATCTGGGACAGTCCTTAGTGAAAATTCACCACATCTTATGCTGTAAACATAGTCTGGGCTGTTGATGGGTAAGAAATAACTGAGAGAGCGAGAGTTTCCACTGTCTGTCCAATAGTTCTCCAGCAGAATGGGCCAGGTTAAAGGAAGTTTGGAACAGCCAACTACCCCTTTGGAGTCACACACTTCTTTGGCTATTTTTAAGATTTTTTTTTTTTACTTTGTTTCAGTCTGGTGAAATCTGTAGTATAGAATAAGAGTTTAACAATCTTACCCAGAAACCTCTGGAGAAAGGTCACCAAATTAGGTGTAATAATGCTCATTGTACATCAACCATGTATTTAACTTGGCCCCATGCTGTGTTCTCACAAGAAGGTAAGTTTTTATCTCTAGAATGTTTTTCTGAGGATGATATTATTGTGCATAATGTGCAGTTTTTTAAAACCATTGCTTTTTGATTTGTTTGTTGAGCAAGAGAAAGAAAACCATGATGTTCGGTGGGTAGGGATGTGGAATGTATCTGGGAGGAGTTGGGGGAGGAAAAAGAAACATGATCAAAAATATTGTGTAGAAATATTTCTGAATAATATTCTTAAAAACTAAGGCAGCTTTGTGTACTAATTATTTTATATGGGCTTTTTGCTTAATCAAAATTAACTCTTATGGGCTAAATGTGTTCATGCCCCCTTTAAAAGAATATTTTTAAACCTTTGTACTTTAATATGACATTAATTAGAAACATAATTGGCTCAACATAAAGTGTATAACTAGAATAAACAATCAGCCAATATGAGGACTGAAGAGACAGCAGGAAATGTGGACACAACACAGAGACCTAGAAAGCACACCATGTTGTAATGGAAGCAGATCAGAGTGATACACCCACAGGTGGAAATGTGCCCAGGATTGGTGGCCTTCCCCAGAGTCTGAGACATAGGAAGCTGTATGTGTGTGTGTGGAGGGGGGACACATATGCCATAAGACACATATGTAAGTCACATGGTACCTTGTAGGAATCTAGTCTCTTCCTGAATTACAAAGTTCCAGTGTCGAAACTCCAGTCATCAGAATCAATGCCACAGTTACTTTACTCACTAAGCCTTTTTTCTGTTCTCTGATTTTTGATTTCTAACCACTGCTTCTAGGAGAGTATCTCTTTATTATCATTACAGCCTAGGAAACTAAAATAACACTATCATTACAATACAAGAAAACTATTAATTTTCATTAATTTTCCATATCTAGAAAGTTCATGTGAAACTTGTCTGGATCTTTCTTATATAATGTATTTCCAAAATAAAATAATAGATATGACTTGAAAAAAATTCTAATAAAGTAACATTTAATTTATTTTCTTAAAAATCTGGCCATATAGCTCCCTCATGAAAGAAAGAGAAGATGAAGAAAGGGAGAAGAAAGAGAAAGGGGGGAAGAAAAGGTGGAGGAGGAGGGACAAGAGGAGGGGAAGGAGAAAAGGTGGAGGAGGAGGGAGGAGAGGAGGGGAAGGAGAAAAGGTGGAGGAGGGAGGAGAAGAGGAGGGGAGAAAGAAAGGGTGGAAAAGGAGGAAGGAGAGGAGGGGAGAGAGAAAAGGTGGAGGAGGAAGAAGAAGAGGAGGGGAGAAAGAAACGGTGGAGGAGGAGGAAGGAGAGGAGGGGAGAGAAAAAAAGTAGAGGAGGAGGTAGAAGAGGAGGGAAGAGAAAAAAGGTGGAGGAGGAAGGAGAAGAGGAGGAGAGGGAGAAAAGGTAGAAGAGGAGGGAGATCAGGAGGGAAAGGAGAAAAGGTAAAAGAGGTGAGTTTCATCTCAGTATGGAGAATCTATTGCATACAGAATGAATTTCTCTCCTTGCATTATTTTTTACGAGATATTGTTAAGAGATGTTGAATAAAAGAGGTTTGATGGCAATACAGCAATCCCAACACTAGGGAGACAGAGCAAGGAGCATCACTTTGGGTTTGAGACTAGCCTGAGCTGTGTAATGTCTTCCAAAAGACTAGAGATCTAGTTTGATGGTAGAGAGCTTGCCTAGCTCTAATAATAACAATAATAGTAAATAATAATTGATGGAGGAGGGTCATCTGTCTATCTGTTGCTTTCATTGGTTAATTAATAAAGATACTGCTTGGCCTGATAGGTCAGAACATAGGTAGGTGGGGAAGACAGAATAGAATTGTGGAAGAAAGAAAGCTGAGTCAAGCAGACGATATAGCTCTCCTTTCCAAGATGGACACAAGTTAAGATCCTTCTGGTAATCCACCACCTCGTGGTGCTACATAGATTATTAGAAATGGGTTAATCAAGATGTGAGAATTAGCCAGTAAAAGGCTAGAGCTAATGGGCTAAGCAGTCTTTAAAAGAATGCAGTTTCCGTGTAATTATTTTGGGTAAAGTTACCCATGTGGGAGCTGGGCAATGGGAAATGGCCCACAGCTCCTCACTACAAATAATAATAATAATAATAATAATAATAATAATAATAATGTGCAGTTTCTGGATAGTTTGTGCTACAGAATAAGATCCTATCTCAAAAATGAATGTGCATGATAATTAGGAATATTAATTCTCTCTCTTTTTCATATTCTTTTCCTGATTATGTAAGAAGGGGACTCCACACATGTGAGCTCAATTTGTAACCACATGATCAAAGAGGAAACCTGCTCGCCTGCTTTTTTCATCCACGCTGGACAATCACGTCCTTCCTTTACACTCCTCTCAATGTATTTGTACCCTACCAGATATTAAGAATCTCTCTGAAACCCATCATCTACAGCAATACTTCTCCATTATCACCACTCAGGTTGAGTTATTGTACTGCCCTGGAGCTCTCCGTAGTTCTCAGATGACTTCCTCTGCTTCCTTACTTTGCCATGGAGTGGTGTGAACATTGATCTATCTCTTATTACTGCATCAGTAGTTTCTCAGAGCAGGTAGTATTCCCAGGCATCCTCTATGCTTCGCCACTGTTTCCCCCGTCTAAAGCCTTCCATACAGTTGGTTTTCGATAAACATTTACTGAATTGATTTTGAGCTTGAATTCAACGGCGCAGTATCTCCTATACTGAAACAAATCACCTTGTAGATGGCACATTGTTTGGTTCGGTATTGCTGCACCAATGGAGCAAGGCATTTGCTGCAAATTTTTCATCTAAATGGTAGATGCTGGAAAGGATTTTTACAAAAGATCATCCACCGGCAAAAGCGACAGAAAAACAGCCTATGCTATCAATATTTTTCATGCTATATCCTACCCATTCAGTGCAATTCATTTGTGTGGTTAGTATTATGTGGCAGATTCCACTCTTAGATTCAGAATAAAGCTAATTTGCATTGGCACACCGACTTAACTCACTAGTGCACTATTACCATGTAAGCAGGTGGACGTGTGACTACAAATAAAGACCTGCTGATGGAGTCCCAGCAGGGCTTCTGATGAGTTTTCATTTTGTTGAACCTTACCCAGGAAATTACTGTGTAAAAGGCTTTGCTATTAGTTCTTTTCCTGAAATATCGCTTAGCTACACCTGGCCAAATTCATGGTGATTATACTAACTATACAGACAGGATAGTAGAGAAATCTCCCTAGGCTTTTTTACTCATTTTCTCAAACTAATTACTGAAAACATAGATATCCAAAAACATTACCAAGATTCAATTCTTAAAGGATTCAATAAGAGAGTTAGTATCAAAAATCTAATAAAAGAAAAAATCCTTGCTAAAAGTAGAATTTGTAATAAATAGTGTCTACTCTAACATTAAGGATACGGTGGAGAAATAACTACATTTATTTATATAGTTATTATATATACCATAAAATTTACCTATAAACAGTATAGACCTAAACACACTTAGTAGAATTACATAAGCTCTTTTAATTGTTTAGATATTGTGTTAAAGAGAAACAGTGAAAATGAAAATTCCCATTGTTACAACCCCTGACCATATCTTTTGGTTTTTATCATAACAGTTGTATGACAAAGCCATAGTCACTAAAAACTGTATAATAATGTGTTTGATAGACTTATACAAGTTGATTTTGGATTTAAGATTATAAGAAAACAAACACATATTGAGTACTTTCTTTTTAGGAGATTCTCTGAGATTTCAGTACCAACAAATACAAGATGGTTTTGATTTCAATTTGTTTTTCTATTTTAAATGAACAAAGAGAACATTTACATGAAAGAACATAATCATACTATGAGAATTGTCTCATTTGTCCAAAAGTTAATAACAACAATAGTAGTAGTGATGTCATTTGCTCTCAATGCTGCTAACACTCAGTGGTGGAGTAAAATTGCCAGGCTTGAGGAGTTGAGAGAAATATCATAGGTAAGGTGCCAATAGTCCCGATTTTAACAAAAGAGATGCCACGTATTCATCTGTAAACAGTGTACTAAGTGATTTGGTCCACTTTCACTCTCAAAGATCTTCTCATCCAAGTGACAAGTGCATGCTCATTCTACCACTAAGCAAACGGGAATGTGGAACTTGAAGGAATAAGAGAATTCAAATGGTTGGAGGGTGTGCTTCTTTCTGGAAATCTAACACCAATAATAGATATGTGTGAAGGAGTAAGAGAGGAACAGCATGGAAACTCACTGACTGGATGAGAGCAGGCCTTGACCTTGTGAGCTGCCAAGTTTGGATTGGATCTGGCTCTCTCTTCTTTCTCCTAGGAAAACAATAGTACCCTATTTGTGCTTAGTTTATGTGGGTGAGGGTTTAACCTAGATGTATGCCTGTGCACCATGTGTGTGTCCGGTGCTCTCAGAAGCCAGAGCTTCTTGGGATTAGAGTCATGGATGGTTATGAACTGTCCTGTGGGTGCTTAGAATTTCTTGTGCACTTTTACTTGGTGGTATTAAAGTTTCATTGAATAATTTTTCTGCAACAAGGAATTCTGTAAACCATTGAGGCTCTGATAATGGCATCAGCTTTCAGTTTTCTAACACATGGACAGAACTTTTGACAAGTACTGTAGGTGATAGACTCAGTGTTATCTAGTTGATGAACGTGGTGTGCTCCATCAAGGAACATGCTTGAAAGGCTTGAAAATTACAATTCTCAACAATGAAAGCAAAAGACTTTTATTTATATGAATAAAATTGTCAAGAATTACAATGCTGAACTACTAAGATTTTCTTTTGGTATTTACAAATATCTATAAACAAAATTTTTAATGTTGAAGTTATTAGAATTACTTGATTTCCAAAATTACTTTTTTAAAATCCTGTTCAGTCTTGTTTTCAAAGTTTTGAAATATTTGATATCACATCAGACACCCTCTGTCCCCCTAAAATTGGCTTCAACTTCACACACACCATTCTCTACTTTTTTTCCTTCTCTCTAGCTGTCTAGTGTATCTAGGGGAGGGGATAAGACTGTTGATTAGTTATTTAATTAGTTTGTTTGTTTGTTTACTCACTTTTTTGAAATGATTTCTTATTTTTCTTTTTTTTAATTTTTTATTCGGCATTATATAACTTGCGCATAGTATATAATATGCTGCATTTGCCATTTAGCAAGAACAGATGATCATAGCTGAGTAATTTCTTTCAGCCAGGAAAATGCTTCCTTAATCAATGTTCTCCAAGCCCTTGGACACATAGTAGTGGTTGACTCCAGAGACATGTCTATCTCTTTCCATCAAATACCATTGGTAACGAAAGAGACCAACTCTTTTTTCCTCGCCCCGTTGAAAAACTTGTGGATGTACACAGTGGACACCCTGGGGATGGTCAAGCACACACCCATAATGGCGAGGCCAGACAGAATCTTGAACCACATCTCCGAACCGTAACTCGCACTCCAAACCGCAACCTTATTTTTCCCATTTCCTTTGTGAGCATAATCAACATTCCCCCACGAATAAAAGGGGGAAAACACATTTCAATGTGTCGCTTGACTCTTTAATCTGAATGAATAGGCCTCACAAATTATACAGATAGTATAAAAACCAATAAATTATCTTACTCGCCAGGCTAAATATAGATATAAGGCAATACAAAGGAATAGCCTGCACACTTGAAGATAAACAGAATAATGATGTTTTCATCACACACTTGTGACAATATTTAACCCAATTATGTGCAGGAAAACAATACTATCTCACATCATCATGGAATAAAAATAAAGAAAATTATTATAAGATAATTCTATCATAGTAAAATTGGATGATGATAAAGAAATCCTATAAAAACTAATGAAATTTTTTGACATATTTGTGAACCACTTAAAAGGATGGATCAAACAGAATAAAAAATACAAAGAATAAATAAAGTAAGATAGATAGATTATAGATAGGTAGACAGATAGGTGATAGATGTGTATACTTATATACTTTTAATGAGCTTTTTTATTGGAATTTCTAACTCTGCAATTTACAAAGTAAAACATCATTGCATATCAGAGAAAATGAGTGAAAAGCAGTGTTTTTATAAGATGGAATATATTCCCCAATCACAGTTAATTCTCTAGGATATTTTAAAGGCCCACATGAAGCAGACCATGAAGATATTCACTAGCCTGGAAGAAGCACGACCCCAATCCCAATCAGTTTCTCCTTATACTAGTGGCCCTGACTTCCGTTCTTTGTATGTAATAGTTGTATTACACGTATTTAAATTTCTTTAATAGTTTAATGGCTTAAAATATTATTCTACTCTACCTCTAGATTTTGGATAATTTGCCAAAGTCTATTAAAACTGTGACCATACAATTAACACTAATTGGTGAACTATTTTATTTGTATCTCTGTTAGTTACTTTTCTGCTGTTGTGATAAAGCATTATGACCATGGCAACTTTACAGAGTTTATTTGGGGCCTATAATTTCCAAGTGATAGAGTCCATGACTGTCATGATTGGCAGCAAGCAGGTAGGCATGGCTGAAGCAGGAGCTGAGATCTTACATCAGCAGGAGAGAACACACTAACTGGGAATGACATGGGCTTTCTCAAACCTCAAAGTCCACCCCCGGTGACAAGCCTTCTCCAACAAGGTCATACCTCCTAATCTTTTCCAAACAGTGAAAACCAAATATTCAAATTATATTTACAGGAAAACCACCACAATGAGTCATTGCTAAAGAGAACTGGGGGAAGCGCTATTTACATCTTGTTGGTGTTGTACAGCAAGAATCTGAGAAATACACCTGTCTAGAGCATTTGTTAACACACATATTTTAAACATTTCTATGATAAATGTGATGAGAAAATATCAGTCTTTATGGACTTAAACTTTAAGCTTTGATTTGGAAGCAGACTATGTTTTTCAATAGTAAAAAATGATTTAAAAACTCTATCTAAATTCCAGCATATGGGAAGCAAATACAAAAGATAGCCACAAGTTCATAGTCAGCCTGATATTCATAATGATTTCATAACCAACAAGACCTATATAATAAGCCCTGTCTCTAAATTAAAAAAAATAACAATAATAATGATGACAGTGGTGGTGGTAACCATGCATGCAGGATCCACTCCAAAATAAATTGATTCTTGGAATTGGTCAAGTAGACTTTTCAAAGGTATTCATATAATTTCAAAAACACATAATATAAAAATTAAGGAATTTTTAAACGAAGTCAGACGAATGTGTGTATAGAAAAGCCAGTGTAAAGATGGTAAGTTTTTGTCTTTGCAGAGACTAGTGACATGGCTTGGCATTTTCCTGATGAAATGGATGGTAGTTATGGATTAGATATGTTGGTCAGTAGCAGTAGTTATTTTTATTTAAGTGAAGTATCATTAGTGTGAATAAATGAGATTTATATTGTAATTCTTGAACCATCATCAGGAAAGTAAGAAAGAGAAAGCATAAAACTGGATCTGAGGAGCTATTTCTTAATCTTTTCATGTTTGGGAGTTAAGTGATTCAAATTCCTTCAAGGTAATTCAGGTCATAATTATGTAAATTAAGCAACCAGCTACTACATAAGCATCCAATGTCCTTCCTATGGAGACAGGTATTTATTTCATGCACTATGTGTGTGATTTTTACATTTCAATACCTTGATCCATTTTAACATCATAAAAGATTCTGGCCCACAGGGACCGCTATTCCTGTGCACTATGGAGCTGGACAACACACCCACGGGCGATCTTCAGAAGTGTGATTGTTGTACTTGGTCTAACTGATTTTTCTGTTCTTTTTCCTTAAAGACACACTAGGAATATATTCCATGAGAGAGGGTGAGATTAGAAACTATTGACCTAAAGAATATTGGTGAAAACCGAACACATGATAGATGTAGAATTATTCACAGAGGGGAAAGTGCAGACATGTCTGGCAGAGAGAAGACTCTGAATCCGGTCCTACTGCAATAAATTATGCGTTTCCAAGGCTAGAGAGGAGAGCCAGGATCATTCTGCTCTCTTCTGAAAGGTTGGAAGTGAGATCAAAATGAATTAGGCAATATATTCAAAGTCCATCAGTAACCCTGATAGCATCAGGATTGCATCTCTTAGTAAGGAGACTCGAAGGTTTTGTTCGAAGTACAGGAACAGGGCCTTAATGCCTATACAAGGCCTGAGAAGCACAGCATGCACAATAGACACATATGCACATTAAATGTATACATGGGATAATTAATTCCAGGGAACTGCTGGTAAATTGGAGGGAGAAACTATCGTTGTTTATTGAAAACGGTAGATTGTAGATTTTCAGACAGTTACAGACTGGTACGCCTCAGATGAAATTTTCTTCTTTCAGTCCCACCCCTCCCCATTATTCACACTGTTATTACTTCATTTTTTTCTTTAAAGTGAATTACCTGCTTTTTATCCTGCTTCCCCCACCCAATTAGAAAAACAAGAGGTAATTCAGATCCTTAAGGTGAACATTGTTTCATTTCCCTTTGTTCCAAACCTCTTATACTGACACCTTTCCGAGTCTGTTCCTCTTATTTAAGACTCCCCTGCGTTCTGTCTTTGTCTTTTACGAGCGAATTTCCCGAGATTTACTCCGTGCAGGCGAACAAAGACTAGGCAGCTGGGTCTGCATCCCAGCAATGCAGACAGCTGGGGCTCTGCATTTCCCGGTGTGCTGTGCTAGTTTGTTTGCTTGTATTTGAATGGCCAGAGGGACTTGACAGGATCCTACCTGGAATGCCTGAGCCCTGGACTCCATTCCCAGCCTAAGTGTAAAAAGCTGAGTTCTGAGGACTCCATAAACAGTCTGTACACTGTCCTGGGCCACTGTTCTGGACAATTCTAAATATCCCTGTCTGGCTGAATTTTACACAACACTACCACAATATATGAAATACATGTGGGCATCTCTGAGGTGCAGGAAATGCCTGAGATTAGAGGGATTAGAAACAGGTCCACTGCCTACCCAGAAGAGCTACCCTTAGAAGATGATAAGAAATCTCCCGAAACGCATACTAACAGCAACAAAAGCTGGATTAATAACTCAGTCAGTCTTTCATGTGGATCTTTCTAAAGAAATGAGGCGATTTTGTCAAAATAATAGGCATGTTTTCTGATGGCTGTCCTGCTAAAAATATAGCTTCTCCACAGAAGCAGCGGCACGTTCTTGAAATAGCTCCATTTGGCTTGCATCGCTGCGTGTCCTTATCTTAACTGGATGCGAACTATCTAATGTCCTTCTAAACGAAAGTAATTTTTGGACTCAGTTAAGTTGCGCTTCTGACAATCCCTTCCAGATGCGATTATGTAGAAATAGTTCATACAGCTACAAAATGGGCGGGGGGGGGGGGGGAGAGACAGTTGGAGATGTTCTATATACAGCCACTTTGGGGGGCCTTTCTTTGGATAGCAGAGTAATGTGGTCCGTAAGACAGTGCGTGGACGAGCTCCACAGAGAAAGCCAGCCTTCTCCTGGGCTGTGAATAGCAGCTAGCTTTGCTTCGCCCTTTCAGGCAAACTGATAGCCTGGAAGGAAAATCATTTTATAAATGCAGCATGCCTTTGTTCGGCAGCAACAGCAGATGCTGTTAAAGTCTTATGTCCTGGCTCTGACAATATTCCAGAAACCTGACCTGCCACAATAGAAATTGCTGAACAGATCAGTAACTGTGCCAAACTGTAAAATTCCACCATGAGACTTCCTAGGCAGAGACCATAGAATTCTGTAACTTTATTTTACATTGCTTATCAGAACAGATGAATGTATGTTTTCTGATACTTATGTGTGTTTGTATGTGTGTGTGTGTGTGTGTGTGCCCATGCACACATATATAATCTGCGTAATAATGACAGACACTTTATTTCAATTTTTAGGAACTCTTTAGTTGGTGACAGGGGACTGTAGCAAATTTTGATAAGAACGTATGAATTGGGTCCCAGAAAGATGACTCCGTGATTAACAGCATTTGTAGATCATGTAAAGGATCTAAGTTTTGCACCTAGCACTCTGTTTGGTTGTTCACAAACACTTATAGCTCTAGCCATAGGGAATTTGTCACCCTGTTCTGGCCCCCTCTAGCACCTGCGTTAATACCAACAGACAGACATACACACATACATAATTGAAGTGAAAGCTAAATCTAAAACATAGTATTATAAATCAGCTAATACATAACCACCTTAATTCAAAAACCTAAAACAACTGATTTTTAATCTTTGTCAATTCTCAGAGCTACTCTTTGTATAATTGGCTATCTAAGAGACTCCCAAAGCATACAGCCTATTTCTATTGCCCCTGGCTACCCCTGAGAAAGGGAAGGAAGGTTCTTATTGCTAAAGGGTATATGAACTTCAGAAAAAGGTCCCAAAAGCCCCTGAACTGGTAACATTCAAGCTTCCAAAAGATGGAGACAACCAACAGTCCCACCGAGTTATGATACCTAAGAACCAAATTAATGGCCAGAGTAGCACAGTAACCTCACAGCTGCAGTAGTAGCACACCTTGGTGATAACCAATGTCTAGAATTGGACATAAAACACACTTATCCAGTGGGATACCGTGCCTGGCACTAGAGACCTAGCTAACTAAGCAGTGCTAGGTCAAGCATGGTTATTGGAGAAGAAACTACAACTATTAATTTACTAAACCAACAATCCCTAACAACAATCTATAAACACTTGTGCTTATACCCAGAGATAAGTGTAGAATTCACCCCTCTTCAAGGAAACTTCTCTTTGCAGCTGACAAAGACTATTACAGAAAACCACAACCAATCAATATGCAGAGTTTTGAAGCCTAGTCCCAGTGGATACATTTACAAACACTCCCATACCTAAGACTCAGGGAGCATTTCAAGGTGTGTGTGTGTGGGGGTGCAAACAGTTTGTAAAAGCCAGAGAATGAGAGAATCTGATGAGAATGTCTCTCCTAGTAACCTCAGAAGTGACACACATAAACTATCTCCAACATGACCACCCCAACATGAGTTGAACAAGGGTGATACCAACAAATAGGAAAAATCCCAGGGTATCATGCTTGCACAAAGGATTATAGATAACTAAATAAAGCTAGGATCAAGAGAGGTATCATCTCTAGAGACGAGTGTACTACTTGGTTCTACAGTACAGAAGGGTTATCCCTGAAAACATACATATAAGAAATACTATATGGACTTAGTAGATTATGTCTGGAAATGCAGATGTATTTATAAATACGTATATGCACACAATAGCAAGTGAAGAAAAAGAGGCCATAAATCTGAAGGAGAGTGTGGAAGGATGTATTGGAGAGAGAAAAGGGAAGGAGGAAATGTTGTGATTAAAATACAGTCTTAGCCGGGCGGTGGTGGCACACGCCTTTAATCCCAGCACTAGGGAGGCAGAGGCAGGCGGATCTCTGTGAGTTCGAGGCCAGCCTGGTCTACAAGAGCTAGTTCCAGGACAGGAACCAAAAGCTACGGAGAAACCCTGTCTCGAAAAATCAAAAAAAAATAAAAAAATAAAATAAAATACAGTCTTAAAATTGGTATAGCTGTGTCTTGAGGTAGATTGATTCCCAATTTTCTAAGAAACCACCATACTGATTTCATACAAGTTTGTACTGCCACTAGCAATGGGGGAGTGTTCCCATTACTCCACATCCTCTCTAGCATAAGTTGTCTTCACTGTTTTTGATCTTAGCCATTCTGACATGTATAAGATAATATCTCACAGTCATTTTGATTTGCTTTTCCCTGATGACTAAGGACGTTGAGCAATTCTTTAAGTGTCTTTTGACCATTTGAGATTCTTCTCCTGAGAATTCTCTACTTAGATCTGTAAGCCATTTTTAATTGGATTATATGGTGTTTTGATGTATAGTTTCTTGAGATCTTTATATATTTTTGAGATTAACTATCTGTTAAATGTGGGGTTGGTAAGGATTTTTTCCAACTCTGTAGAATACCATACTAATTTTGAGCATATATCCAAAAGATGTACAATCATTCCACGAGGTCACTTGCTCAACTATGTTCATAGCAAGATTATTCAAAATAGTCAGAACCTGGAAACAACTTACAAGCCCATCAACCAAAGAATAAATAAGGAAAATGTGGTACATATACATAAGTGAGTACTACTGAGCTATAATAATGATGACCTCATGAAATTTGCAGGCAAGTGAATGGGACTAGAAAAAAGTCATTCTGAGTGATGTAACTCAGACCCAGAAAGATAAAAATTGGATTTACTAACTCATAGGTGGTTATTAGGAGTAAAGTATAGAATAACCAACCTACAATCCACAGTCCCAGGCAGTCTGGTAACAAGGAGGCTTCACAGATGGATACATGGATTTCCCTTGGAAGTGGAAGTAGAAAAGATCTCCTGGGGGCAGGGGTTTGAGGGATGGAAGAAATAGGCTGGCTGGCCTGGGTGCATGTGGTGGCAGATTGGAGGCAGGATGGAAAGAG
Source organism: Microtus oregoni (assembly GCF_018167655.1). Lineage (NCBI taxonomy): Eukaryota > Metazoa > Chordata > Mammalia > Rodentia > Cricetidae > Microtus > Microtus oregoni. Next base: position 16,210,795 of record NW_024543089.1, read on the forward strand.
AGAGTAACAAAAGACACATCTTGATGGGTGTTGTTTCAGGGTTAGGGAAAAACCTGGTACCAGGGAAACCCCTCGGAAAAAAATGAAATGCTACAGTTTGAAAAGGTACCAAGAAACGGGGCTAAACATAGATAAAAGTTATGGTTTACTTTAAGTTATAATAAGCTAATAATAATAAGAGCTAGAAAATAATAATAATAACAGTTTATTAATTGTTATAAACTACTATGTGTTTCTTTGGGAATGAATGACTGTGGGACTGATTGGGACAGAAACTTTGTACTATATAATGGCACACAATTTGGGGCAAGAATTTCCACATAGAGCCTGAGAAAGCTTTTCTTAAAAGAAAGGATTCTAGACAGACAAAAGAACAAAGTCAAGCACAGCTTCTTGATAGTAGCATTGTCTTGGGTGGGCTCTGTTTGCTAGAGGTGAGCAGAAGCATGGCTTTTTCTAAAGAGGCTTCCTGACTCAGTGTTAGCAGAAAAATCCTCACAGCTCTTTTAAAAAGCCATGCCACCAAACACTTAAATGGTGTTTATAAGCAGCTGCTGGCATGCTTCTTGTTCCTAGTCTGGAACTAGAAACTCCACAGAGCTGTGATTTAAAAAAAAAAAAAAATGTGACTTCTGCCAGTACTTCCATCATGGAGCTAGACTTTTGGGAAGCCAAAGAGTGTAGCAGATCCAGCTGCCAAAGCTGCAGCTTTAATCCTAACCATGTTACTTAGGAAATAAAAGACTCATGCGGAGAGAGAGAGAGAGAGAGAGAGAGAGAGAGAGAGAGATACAGTGAATACAGATTCAGATGGAAAAACCTCTAAACAGTTTCAGTGTGTTTAAAATATGAGTAGGCTCAGAAGAAAAGAGCAAAAGGATAGCGAAAGTCCTTTTTTTTAAAAAAGAGAGTAGTAGGGCACAGTGGTACATGCTTTTAATCCCAGAACTTGCAAGGCAGAGTCAGGCAGATCTCTCTGAGGTTGAGGCCAGTCTGGTCTAAAGAATGAGTTCTAGGACAAGCAAAGATACACAGAGAAAACTTGTCTCAAAAAAAAAAACTTAAAAATGAAATACTAAAAGAAATTTTAAAAGAGAGCCACATAAAGATGGAGAAATACACAATCTGGACACTGTGTGTTTTTGTGTTGTCTTTGAAGGTTTGACTGCTGAGGAAGGAGAAAATACTGCTAAAAGACGTTTGACTATAAACACTGTTGGACTGATCCAACCCATATATTTTTAAAATATCTTGACTTCAAAATTTAAGTCAAAAGTTATGTTATTATGGAGAAGAGGCTTTGCTTTTGTTTCTACAGGAAATAAGTGGCTGTGGATTCATTCTGAGTTAGGAAAGGTTTGATCAAGAAAGACCCTGGAAAAATCTCCAATAGGAACAAATAGCCCAGATGATCCAACATTTCAGATAATCTCTGTTGTGGTTTCTTCTGAGTTGCATACCCAGAACAGTGTCAAGACTGCTGACTGAGATAATTCATCTTCACAAAATACTCCAGTCAGGACTTGACCATAACCCTAGATTTTCTCTATGTCTCCATAAGACTATCAGCACTCCCATTCAGCAGAAAGTAGCTAGAAAACTATGCCCACATTCCCAATACATGGATCATGGATGTTTGTCTTTGTTTAGAGTGTTGGTTACAAGTTATTATGGATAATTGTCAGGAAAAAGGTTAAACAAGGCAATTAGGTTCAGATTTCTTCTTTGTAAAGAAAATAAGGGGAAATGCTTTAGCAGAATGCTCTTGTACACTGTAAATATTTGTCACTCATATTGGTTTAATAACATGCTGATTGGCCAGCAGTCAGGCAGGACATATAGGCAGGGTGATCAGACTAGGAGAATTCTAGAGAAAGTAAGGCTCATCTGCAGTTGTCACCCAGATGCAGAGGAAGCATTACGATAATGCTGCCTGAGAAAAGGTACCAAGCTATGTGGTTTAACATAGACAAGAATTATGGGTTAATTTAAGTTGGAAGAGCTAGTTAATAATAAGTCTGAGGTAATAGGCCACATAGTTTATACTTGATAAAAGCCTCTGTGTGTTTCTTTGGGACTGAATGCCTGTGAGACTGGGCAAGACAGAAACTCCATGTTTCAGATGACCCCAAGTAATATTCCTAGCAACAGAAGAAAGAGTGCCTGAGCTGGCTATCTACTATAAACAGATTGGTGACTCCCTTAATTGTCATCAAAGATATTCTATCTAGTAACTAATGTAAGCAGAGGTAGAGATTCACTGACAAGCACTGTGCTGAGTCTTGTGGAAGAAAGAGAAGAGGAATGTATGTGCCAGGGGGTACATGATGAGGAAACCCACAGAGACAGCTGACCTGTGCTCTTGAAATTCATGGACAAACAACAGCGAAATTATAAGGGACAAACCTAGTCCTGTTCTGTAAGGCTGGCCAGTGGGGCTGTTTTACTCTCAGACCTTCAGGCAAGCTTTATTTATTAAAATACAATTGAAATTCCACTACATTAATTAATATAGTTTGTGTGTGATTATTCAGGTCTGGGTGGATGAGAAGTGAAAGCACAGTCTCTACTTACAAGATCTGTTGAAAACCACTGCCAAGTGTCCATTCAAAGCCAAATAAATGAAGCTTCTACAACAAAAGGAGAGGTGAACATTGGCCCGTAACTCTAACTTTATATCACAAGAACCGCACATTTCTTACTCCTAGCTTCATAGTCAATTGCTGAAAACCAACGGGAATATATAAAATAATCATTTGCTTATTTCTGGATTCTTTGATTGGTTCTTCAAGTTAGACACTATTAGGAGGTTTTAGTTTGGCTTGCTGGAACTAATTCATGGGTCAGAGAGCAACTGCCTGTTCTGCAGGGGACAGTAAGCTGCCAACTCCTTTTTTTTTCTTCTGCCATGCCACGTATACTTCATACACTGTTTGTTTCCCAACATCTTTGTGACTTGACTCTATCTGAGCAATACCACTACTTCTGCTAGATACTATTGAAGAAAGCAAGTCATAACGTCAGCATTGACTTTTAAATGTGGTGAAATATAATTTACCTCTGGTTAGAGTATCTAAACATCACATTGACCAAGATTCCAGAGAGGAGAAAAATTTGTCCTTTCTTTAAAAAAAATCTACCATAGAAGATAATTAAGTTGTTCTTATTCCTATATTTGCTGTCAGCCTATGAGAGAATATTATTGCTATGAAATACTTGGCAGGATCCAGATGTATGAAGTTATTACAAGCAAGAGAGAGGACACAGTAGTATGAAAATGGAAATACCCATGCCTGAGAGATACCTTGACTTTAAACGTCACTTGTATACCTCAGCTGTATGAAGAAGAAATTGTTCTTTGTTTTGGTGGCAGTGGAATCTGGGTATTTGTGGGTGGGGGTGGGGATGGCACAGGGATGATCATACTGGCCAATGACCACAAAATTCAACTGGACATGGCAAAATTGTGACAAGAGAAATCACCTGAGTATCAGAACAGAGGATCAGTAGGAACAGCTGACCCCTACAAGCTAGATGACTACTTTATGTCTTTAGCTCAATTTTCTTTGGGTGATTTGTAAGTTATTACTAAATGAACTCTAAAATATCCTTCTGTTTAGACAAATGTTAATGGGTCACTCAGACTACCTCCAAGAGTGGTCCCTTCCAGGAGACTACAAGGCTAAGAATATGTCTGCAAAGGAAAAAATATCAGGATTCCCAGTGTCATATACCAAACTATTGGAATTATGGCTGCCTGCCGGAATTCTGTAAGAACTTGAAATACACAAATTTGCTAGCCAGATGTGGTTAATTTTTTCCTCAAATGAGACAGATGTTATTATTGAAAATAATAAATTGATTACATAGGTTAAGTAATCTTGTAAAAATTATAATAAAAACCCAAGTATATTTCCACAGAACAGAGAATGCAGTCTTCTGGAGAGACTTGGTTTGCTGATTTTAAAATCGTATCTGTGTGTGTGTGTATGTGTGGGGTGTGTATGTGCATGTTTATATTTTGTACATACATATTCCAAACATAGATTTGTGTGCATGCCAAAGGTCAGCATGTGTCTCTTCTTCAATTCATCTTGAACTTATTTTCTTATGCTTTTTTTATACATGGTTCCTCACTGAACATGCAGTTCACGGATTCACCCAAGCTTGCTGCTCAGCGAGTTCCACGGCGATCTATCTCTACCTCACTAGTGCTAAGATTACATTTGAATGCTTCCACACCAAGTTTTTCAAGTACTTGCTGGATACCCAAGTTTAGATGCTCATGCTTTCCAGCTAAAACATCTCCAAAGATCCCCTGCTTCATATTTACCCTTCCAAATACATAAACATCTCACATGGTGCTCAAAACCAAACATAAACCATGCTGCTTCAAGGACTAGAATAAAAAGCAACTCTTGAGTCAGCAAGTACTACAATATCCAGAATGAGGCTACTCAAGGAACTCCTTTAAACACTTTTATGCCTAGGCCAATTGCTACCATTCAAACTGTATCTCAAAATTAAAAAAATAAAACAAAATAAAACTTCTCTAAAATGACCAACTTGGTAGTTATAAAAATATTAGTCACAAGACCAGGTACACAGCATCATTGAAAAATTTGTGTGTATAATAGTTATCTAAACATATCTCATACACACTAGATTAATGCATTTTTAATTAAAAATGTTATTCTTTCCAGTTTTATAAGTGACAATGACTCCTGCTTAACTTCAAAAGCATAAGACTGGTCAATATTCATAACAAACCTACTAAGTGATGAATTTGGGGAGACACTGGCCGATCAAACTCATTCTACTGCTGCCTGTCACAGTTCTCAGCTCGAACAAACAGCAAAACCACCACCAAGTTCCTGTGCACTTTATGGCTTTCTAGAAAAACTCATGTGCCTTTCATTAACCAAGAAGAATGTGGTTCATGTGCATAGTATATTAAAGAAACGTCATCATTCTGTGTTCATGCATGATTTTCTCATAAAAGACACAAAGGGATTTCTTGGGAAAATGATATATAAGAAAATAACTTAAATATTCCAAAAATGAATGGACAGTGTGATTTATTTTTAGATGAGGGAGAACACATGGTCTAACAATTTCTTTTTACAATATGTGTGTGTGTGTGTGTGTGTGTGTGTGTGTGTGTGTGTGTGCATGATATGCACATATGCATACCACAATAGTATGTATGTAGAGGTCAAAGGACAACTTTTGGGAATTGGTTCTCTCCTTCCACCATGTGGGTTATGAGAGAAGAACTGAAGTCATCAAGTTTGGCAGCAAATGCCTTTATCCAATGTGCCATCTCACCAACCAATAATTTCTTTTCAAAATAATAATTTAAAAAGACAGAGTTCATAAGACGCATGCAATTTTTTTCCAAGGTCATTCTGGAGAACGTTAAGGTGAGAATTAAGTTTAATTGTGCATAGTTTAGTATTGTCTTCTTTAAAATCTATCTTCCCTAATGAATTGAAAATCTAGTGGGGGGTTTTATTGTTTAAAATAATAAAGCTAGAAATCAGGTCTGAAAAACAAACCTTTATGTGCACAGAACAATGTTCAAGTATGCAATTAGTGCATACAATATGGAAGAGATAAAAATTTAGATTCTCCAAAGACCTTAATTCTTCTTTTTTTTTAAGGGAAAGATATAGCTTTTTTTTTTTCATTTTAAATATCAAATAAGACATGACATGCTGGAATGTAGAGGTTTTCACTAAAAGCTTTTTTATTATTATTTCTATAAAACCCTTTAAGCAGAAAGAAATCAAACTCCTTTCCTAGGAAAACTCTTTTTATAACATCAAAAAGAGATAAATCTACAAAAGAAGGAAAAAAAAAACTGTCAAAGGAGATTGTCATAGCAACCAGATAAGAGCAAACTTGATGCAGAAAGCAACCTGATTATTTCTTCTTTCTAATCAAAATTACATATCATCAAGTTCTAAAGCAAAACAATTGAAAAAACAGAAAAAGAATCTCAAAGTATACCATAGGCACATAAATGCTTATTAACTCTCTCCACACCATTATTTGTTAAGATGGCAATAGAAAGCACGATTTTATGGCCTTTCTTACCTTTTCTATTCATTTTGTTAAATACACTTAAAACCACTGACAATTGATGATTATTTTGTGGAGATATTTTCAGAATTAATTTACTTTTTAAATTCTTATGCAAAACAGTTCTTACTGTCTCTTGGTAGTTTTAACTCAAGTAGCTGCAACATTTATCTGCAATCAATGTCTTTTGGCAATTTATACTTGCTTTTAATGCTGTCCTGTTGACTTGTTTCTGGAAAACAGTATGTTGTTTATAGGTCTAGTTTTAACCTTCTACTCTTGGAGAACTCATTTTAACAAAGCATGGGACTGATACAGACCCAGGTCAAGGCAACTTCCCCACCTCCTTCCAGCAGTTTCACCTCTGGAGAAATGGAAGGCATGTAAGTGCAGAGTTAAATGACCTCCACAACACAGACTACAACTTTCTACAAAGCCGAAATGGAGCAGCCATATTTCTTGCATTGGAAGATCATTGCCGACCTCTTCAACTTTGGTAAATTAAGAAGGATGTTAGGTTATCCTAAGGGCCCCTGGGCCCAAGCTTCCAAATACTCTGAAATAAAGTGCTACTGCTGAAACAAAGAATACTGTTCCTTATAACAATCAGAAGAAAAAGTTAGCTAGAACTCCTATGCACATAAATACTCATGCTTTACAAAATAAACTGTTGTGAAGATATCCTTTTTACCTCTTTCTTCCCAAGTGAAAGAAATTTTCCAGTTCATCCCAATAGCCAATTGAAAGCTACTGCTTCCAACAGGATATGACTTGCTCAAGGTATGAACAAGAAAGAATAGACTTTTCACTCTCCAGTTCCTTAGGACACATTCCTAGGTGCTTCTGGATAGCAATGGAAAGTTTATCATTGGCATCGTGAAGTAGCATGCCCACAGTGCTAATCACTGGGCGTCTTTATTAATGAGTTTTTACTCTATTAATAAGTAAACCTAGCTATCCCCCTGCAGCTTAGGTGGAACTCTGAAACACAGCCTGCTACCACACAGAGAGAAACAAAAGGTGAGTAACCAGCCACCGGGTGGGACAAACCACTCTCCAGGCCCTCCATACCATGGCAAAACCCTGGGCCCCTCCCCCACCTGTATCTGCTCCTATAGCCAGCCAGGAGAAGAGTTTTCTGCAGGTAGGCTCCTCTATTACCCCCACCCAGAATGTCAGACCCTGAAAGCTGCAAGCCTCACCCACACCCCTCCTATCCCGCTGCAACCTCACTGGAACTCTGAAACACATTCTGCTACTACACAGACAGGACAAAGAGGTGAGTGACCAGCCACCTGGAAAGAACCCCACTCTCTAGGCCCTCTATACTGGGGCAAAACCCCAGACCCTTTCCCTACCTGCCTCTTCTATAGCCAGGCATCAGGTGAGTTTCCTGCATACAGGCTGCTACAAAACCACTGAGACACACACAGTGACAGCACAGAGCAGATGGGGAACAGTTCCTAAGACACAGAAAGCCACTGCAGGAATTGGAACAAGATGCAAAGACACTGCTGGCATCAATTGAAGGAAGAGATGGGTATGCACCAATGCAAGATTTTATCCAACAACCTAAAAAGCAGCATGGTAACACCAGGACCCAGTGGTCAAACATCAGGAAGATTTGATCACCATAACCCAGAAGAAGGAGAAAAAAATGATTTTAAACATAACTTTATGAAGATGATAGAGACCATTAAAGAGGAAATGAAAACCTCTTAAGGAAAAGGAAGAAAAGACAAACAAAATACTGGAAGAAATTAGTAAAACTCTCAAAGAAACCCAAAAAAGTTAAGAGAAGACAATCAAACAGGTGAAGCAAACCGTTGAAGACTTGACGTCTGAAATAGAGGTAATAAAAAAAAAAACACAAACTGTAAGAATTCTAGATGTGGAAAACCTGGGTAGATGAACAGGAACTACAGAGGCAAGCATAACCAACAGAATACAAGAGATAGAAGAGAAAATCTTGGGAATTGAACATATGATAGAGGAAATCAATTCATAGGTCAAAGAAAACATTAAATCCAACAAATTCTTAGCACAAAACATCCAGTAAATCAGGGACACCATGAAAAGATCAAACCTAAGAATAATAGGGAAAGAAGAAGGAGAAGAACTCCAGCTCAAAGGCATAGAAAATATATTCAACAAAACCAAAGAAGAAAACTTTCTCAGCCTAAAGAAGGCTATCCTTATGAAGGTATAAGAAGCTTACAAAACACCAAATAAACTGTATCAAAAAAGTCCCCTCACCATATAATAATAAAATTAAAATCATACAGAAAAACGAAAAACCATTAAGCGCTACAAAGGTAAAAGTTTAATAACATGTGAAGGTAGACCTATCACAGTTACACCTGACTTCTCAATGGAAACCATAAAAGCAAGAAGGTCTTGCTGCAGACGCTAAGTGACAATAAATGCAAGCCCAGACTACTATACCCAGAAAAGTTTTCAAACACCACTGATGGAGAAAGCAAGATATTCCATGACAAAACCAGATTTAAACAATACCTACCTTTAAATCCCACCCTACAGAAATTACTATAAGAAAATCCCCAACCCAAGAAAGCTAACTGTAACCACAAGAACACAGGCAACAGATAACCTTGCACCAACAAAACCCTAAGAAAGGAAACACACACACTACCACTGAAAAATAACAATAATTAACAATCACTGGTCATTCATACCTCTTAGTATCAATGGAATCAACTCACCTATAAGAAGACACAGGCTAAGAGAATGGATATACAAACAGGATCCAGCCTTCTGCTACATACAAGAAACACACCTTAACCTCAAAGACAGACATTACCTCAGAGAAAAGGGGTAGGAAAAGATTTTCCAATCAAATGGACCTAAAAAACAAACAGGTGTAGGTATCCTGTTATCTAGCAAAATAGACTTCAAACTAAAATCAATCAAAAGAGACATGGAAGGACACTTTATACTCATAACAGGAATAATGCATCAAGATGAAGCCCCAATCCTAAACATCTATTCCCTAAATACAAGAGCACCTACATATGTAAAAGAAACATTACTAAAGCAAAAATTGAACATTAAACTCCACACACTAACAGTAGGAAAATTCAACACCCCACTCTCCCCAATGGACATGTATACCAGACAGAAATCTAACAGAGAAATAAGAGAATTAACAATATCATGATTGAAGTGGAATTAACAGAATCTCCAGAACATTCCACCCAAACACAAAAGAATATATCTTCTTCTTAGCACCTCATTGAATCTTTTCTAAAATTGACCTTATACTCAGTAACAAAGCAAACCTCAACAGATAAAAAATTTGGAGTAATGCCCTGTATCTTATCAGATCAAAATGGTTTAAAATTAGAATTCAACAATAGCACTAATTTCTGAAAGCCCACAGACATATGGATTAAACAGTGCCCTATTGAACCACCTCTGGGTCAAGGAAGAAATAAAGAAAGAAATTAAAGACTTCTTAGAATTCAATGAAAATAAAGGCACAACATATCCAAACCTCTAGGACACTCTGAAAGCAGTGATAAGAGAAAAGTTCATAGCACTAAGTGCCTACATAAAGAAAATAGAGAAAGCTCACAGTAGTGACTTAACAGCACACCTGAAAGCTCTAGAACAACAACAAAAAGACTCATCAAGGAGGAGTAGAAGACAGGAAACAATGAAATTGAGGACTGAAATCAACAAAATAGAAACAATGACAACAACACAAAGAATCAATGAAACAAAGAGCTGGTTCTTTGAGAAAATCAACAAGACACACAAATCCTTATCCAAACTAATCAAAAGACAGAGAGAGAAGATCCAAATTAACAAAATCAGAAATGAAAGGGGGGACATAACAATAGACACTGAGGAAATCCACAGAGTCACTAGGTCATACTTTGGAAACTTGTACTTCACAAAATTAGAAAAAGTAAAAGAAATGGACAATTTTCTGGATAGGTACCACATACCAAAATTAAATCAAGACCAGGTAGACAATTTAAAAAGAACTACAACCTCAAAGAAATAGAAGCTGACAACAAAAACTTCCCAACCAAAAGAAGCCCAGGGCTGGATGGTTTCAGTATAGAATTCTATCAGAACTTCCAAGACGAGCTAATAACTATGCTCCTCAAAATGTTTCACATAATATAAGCAGAAGGAACATTGCCAAACTCTTTTTATGAGGCTACAGTTATCCTGATACTAAAACCATACAAAGACTCAACCAAGAAAGAGAATTGCAGACCAATCTCACTCATGAACATAAATGCAAAAATATTTAATAAAATACTGGCAAACCATATCCAAAAAAACATAAAAATAAATCTTACACCATGATCAAGTCAGCTTTATTCCAGAGATGCAAGGATGGTTTAACACATAAAAATTCATCAATGTAATCTACTATATAAATAGACTGAAAGAAAGAAACAATACGGTCATCTCATTCGATGCTGAAAAAGCATTCTACAAAATCCAACACCCCTTCATTGTAAAGATTTTGGAGAGACCAGGGATACAAGGAACATATCTAAACATAATAAAAGCAATGTATAGCAAGATGACAGCCATCATCAAACTAAATTGAAAGAAACTCAAATGTACAGAAAATGTTACAAATTTACATATACTTACATTTTTTCTTTAAAAGAAATTGGAAGTCACAAATCTTATGTGTCAAGTTTTGCTAAAATATTTAGTCTTCTTGGAGACATAAAACCATATAACATATTCTACAGATCACAAAATCATCACTGAATACTTTATGCAAACACTTCATTTTAAACACAAAGTATCTGAATGTATGTGTGTTTGTCTCCACCATCTTTTTACGTTTAAGTTTTTAAAAGTGGCTTGCTATTTGTTTGACTGATGCATTTCTTGGATTGTACCAATATTACATTCAAGCTTCCTAAAATCACTACAGAAGGAAAAAAATACCCACAATAAATGTAGTTCTTTTTTCCATAAATGGCCATAGGATTGTTGGTGATATTTATTTATATCTATCTTTTCTCTTTTTAAAAACTTTTATTTATTTATTTATTGCATGCCAATACCAGTTCCCCCTTCCCCTCCTATCACTATTGAACCTGTATTCTCTTCATTTTTAACATGCACAGTGACTTGCTACGGACTTTAAGTTGTAAAAGTGATCCAAATATTCACGTACTCTTAGAAAAGAGGCCTAGACTGGTTGTAGTTTTTTAATGGTCTTGCCCATATTGCGTGGTAATACTAGGAAACATACACATGGATCACCTATAAGGCCCCTGCCTTGGTACTCTTCCCTGTTTCCAGAGGATGGAGAAGACCAAAGTGCCAATGCTGCTAACTTATAGTCATTCATACCTTTAAATGTAATCACTGCAAAGCCTATTCCAGAAAGTACAAAAATATTTAGAAAACACACCCTTAAAATTTTCTTCTTTGGTTGGAGAAATGCTCATTTTAAAGAGTACTTGTTGAACTTGCAAAAGGCTCAGTATTATAGAAAATTAATTGGAGATGTGGTGCATTTGCTTATGTTATGGAATATTTGCTTAATGATGTAAGAATGTGTTGCAATCGCACTGGCTTTTTAGGACCCTAGCCTATTTGGATGAAAAGCTTCCTAGGCCTGGAAATGTGTGGGGGAGGGCCTTGGACTTCCCACAGGGCAGGATTCCCTGCCCTGTCTCAAGGAGGGAGGGGGAGGGAGGAGGATGAGTGGGGGAGTGGAAGGGGAATGGGATGAGGGGAGGAAGTGTAAATTTTTGAATGGAAAAATAAATTAAAAAAAGGAAAGAAAAAGCAAAAAAAAAAAGAATGTGTTGCATTCTTTTATGTTGCTCTTGTTTAACTCTGTGAGGCTGTGTTACTTTTCCTGTCCAAAACACCTGATTGGTCTAATAAAGAGCTTAACAGCCAGTAGCTAGGCAGGAGAAAGGACAGGTGGGCTGGAAGACAGGAGTATAAATAGGAGGAGGAATCTGGGAAGGGACAATCCAGGGGAGCAAAAAAGAAAGAGAGGAGGACGTCAGGGTCCATCTACCCAGTCACACAGTAAGCCATGGAATAAAATGTAATGGAAGGTAAGTCGAATAGACAAAGATAAAAGCCCAGGGGCCAAAGATGGCTGGGATAATTTAAGTTAAGAAAACTGGCTAGAAACAAGCTAAGCTAAAACCATGCATTTTTTTAAAAAAATAATAAACTTCCATATGATTTATTTGACAACTAGGTGATAGGCCCCCAAAGAGCAAAGAATCAAAAGAATAAAAGAAAAAAAACAACTATAGTCAGTTTCAGGCCCCAGCACCCACAAGGTAGAAGTCCATTCTTGGTGGACAAGCTGCTGAACAAAGACAAGCAAAATGCTTTTAAGTAAAATTATAGCATGGCCTTGCCAAGAAAATAGTCAAATGAAGAAGCAGCCTGCCCTTATGACCAAGGAAACTGTTGCCTCATCTTCCCATAGATGACACAGCAGAGCTTTCCAACTCAGTTAAATCCAGAAGACTGTTAGAAGGGACTGAACCTCCTCAGAATTCTCAGAGGAAAGTCCTTCCCTAGGTGGGTGGGTAATGTGGGAGTGTCATATATCAATCTGTTGATTTCATTGGTTAAGCAATAAAGAAACTGCTTGGCCCTGTGGGTGGAGTAAACAGAACAAAATGCTGGGAAGAAGAGGAAGTGAGGTCAGACTCGACAGCTCTCCTCTCGGGAGCAGACACCTCAGAGAGACGCCATGCCCCGCTCCCGGGATGAAGCTCTGACCCAGGAAGGACATAGGCTAGAATCTTCCCGGTAAGACCGGTTCTCACAGATTATTAGAGATGTGTTGATCGGGATGTCAGAATTAGCCTGTAAGTGCTAGAGCTAAAGGGCCAAGCAGTGTTTAAAAGAATACAGTGTCCGTGTAATTATTTCAGGGCATAAGCTAGCCGAGCAGGCGGCCGGGGTGCTGGGAACACAGCCCCGCCGCCCATATTACTACAGGTGGGTGAAAGGTGTGGCTGACACAAGAAGCTCATGGTTCCCACACTCGCATCGCAGGCTTCATGAACCAAGAAGGAAGTCTTGTTCACTGCAAGAGCCGTTCAAGAGTGTTCAATCCGCTCTGTGCTCGTTTTCATACATGCCCTCATCTTCTCTGATTTGCCCTTAGGAAGTCCTGATTGTACAACAGTTTTCTAAGGACTTTATTTTCCCAACCTACAGCATCACAATGAAACACATTCTTCAGATAATATAGAAGAGCCATGCAAAGTGTGTGTGCGTGATTTTCATTTCACAATGAATAATTATATTTTGTGCAATTTTTGTCTGATTTAATCATCTCTTTCTTTCAAAGGAAAAACACTATGGTGACTAAAACCGGTCTCCTTAATTGGCCTATTTAGGTGAAAATCCTGGTTCTGCTTTTGACTATTTCCAGAAGCAAGTTATTTTACTTCCCTTGGTGCCTTTGTGTGATTCCTAGAAGTATAGTGTATTATTTCTCTTAGTTAGGTAAATAAAACCATAGCAGGCCAGTAAAAGAACACCCAGCAACTGCTCCCCTGCTCCTGAAATGCCCTAAAGAATTCACTGGGACTGCTAGTATTCCAGTTTGATTCCCCCACTGGTCCTTTAAACCCACCAGAGTGACAAGTGTTGAAAGGGCAAGTAGCCAAGACCATGTGTAGATAGTGCCCTCTTGGGATCAAAGGGAATAATCAAATTTGTTTTTAAAAACTACTTGAGGAATTTGGAAAGGGAAGACATATAAAAAACTGGGGACATAAATCCCACAGGAGTTGTTTATCATGGACCCCACTCGGGAAGCAGGGTGTGCAGGCCAGTGAGCCACGAGATTAAGTTGAAAGCTATGCTTTGGTTTAAGAAAATAAATCAACTGAACAGTCTCAATGTGGTTTTCACAGGGATGGGAAAAGCTGATTTGGGTTGCAACAGGAAAAAGAAAACAAAATTTACAACCACAAAAAAAGAGTGAAAAAATTCAAGTCTGGCACAAGGAAACCAAGAATTCTGTAAACAGTTCACAATTCAGGTTCATTCATTTCACTCAGTCTATGAGGACCTATAAAAAGGGGTCCATAAAAAAATCTCTCCCTTTCCTCATCCCCATTGCTTCTTGCTAATATATTGCTATTTGCTGTTTTTCCCTTTGGACCCATCTGTCTTTTATTCTGAATAGCATATTTACTATGGGTTAGGCAACCACTAGGTACTTCTGCTTAAGATCAGGCAGGGATCTTTTTATTTACTAATAATCTGATATGACATTTTGGTTAGTTAATTCTTACTGCAGGGTTTTGTTTTGTTTTGTTTTAACCTAGGCTCAGTAATTCAGCAGCAAAATTTTTTTTGGAAAGGAAAAATATACAAATCCTTTTTATGCTTTGTTCTTTCAAAGTCTATAATCTTAAATTATTGTTTTTTTAATGGCTCTGTATTTTTTCTCTGTAGCACATGGATGCTTTCTACTAGATTTATGCATTGTTCATATGAGGCAAAGAATACCTCAATAAAAACAATTGACTCAGTGAATGTGCAGTAGCTATTGGAATGTAATGTGGCAGGCTGAAGTCAAGTTTTAGACGTATATCTGTTTTCCAAATTATTCCTAGCATTTGAGGCCTTTTTCACAGCACAATTGTTATCTCCTGTGACTTGACTGTGAATGAAAAAGCAGAGGGGAAATAAAAATACATATTATATGCATATTAAAATTAGAATGCATAACAGAAATCTTCAGTTTGATCAGTAAATTGTATAACAGGAAGAAGATGATTAGGTATTGGAGTGCCTGCACATGAGGTACAAATTTCTGCATTGGATCAGATGGTCAATGTCATTTGTGACTATGTACGACATAGCAAGAACAAAGCCATCTTCTCTCTTCTGAGTCTCTAACCCAAAAATATATCTAGAGACTGAGGAGATGGCCCAGAGGGTGAAGACACTTGTCACTGAGAGTGATGATCTGACTTAAACCCTTGGAGGCGGGAGGTGAGTGCCAATTCCCTTAAGTTGTCCTATGACCTCTGCATGTGTGCAGTAGACACACTTAGATATGTTCACACTTAGATAACACATGATAGGTAGATCCATAGATAGGCAGACAAACAGACCCATAGATAGATAGATAGATAGATAGATAGATAGATAGATAGATAGATGATAGACGGATAGGTAAGAACACAGACAGGGAGAGGGAGAGAGAGATGGAAATGGAGATGGAGAGATGCCTCAATGGGTCAGTAAAAGCAATAGCTGAACAAGCAAATGAGTTCATATTCAAGTTCTCATGTAAAGCCAGGTGGGACCATATGAAGCCTTCCACTACCCAGTAACCCAAGTCTTATGAGGGTGAACACAGGATCAGTAGGACTTACTGTATGCGAGTCCAGATCCAGATTCAGTAAGTAACCCTGTCCTGCAGGAATAAGGTGTAAAATGGTAGAGAAGGCCACTCGGTGTCCTTCTTTGCCCTTGCAGGTGCGCACACAATCATGCAGATCTGTGCAGATCCACAGATACACTCAGACATAAACACACTATATAAAGAAATAATTTTATGAAAACATTTCCCATGAGAGCCATTGCAGTGATCATGACTGAGAAATGTGACTATAGAAACTCAAACTATGTGGAGAAAAATCTAAGGCATGTGCACTTCACAGATCTGTGACTATTTCCTCTCCTTACATATGTGCTATGTGTCATCTGTTTGAGTTATAGAACTTGCCAAATCATATAAAAATTAATGTGCAAATCTTTTTCCTTTAAAATATTAAATTGCTATAGTAAATAACATCACAGTAATCAGTTGTAGATAATTGCTCTGGATAAGTTTTGGAATATTTTAGACTCCTAAATCCTATTTGGAAGTCATGATTATAAGCATCAATGTTGAATGTTAAATTTCTCTATACCAGTTTCTCCAATATTGTGTTCGGGATATTACAAATTGTTCATTTGGGCAGCCAGTGCAAGTACGCTCACAACCTTCGCTTCTCTCCCCATGTCTACCTCAAAGTATTAGCATTCAAAGTCAAACCGCAAACCAGTCAGTCACTTTGTCAAGCCCCGGTCCCAGGGGCTCCCCCAGCTGCCATCTGCATCGCATGCTGCACACCATTCCACAGTACTGCTCTGTTCTTTAAACTAGTGGGTCATGAAACATCTTCTCCCAGCCACCTCTACCTAAGCCAGAGCTCCCCTGACTCGCCTTCTGTGTGATGCTTCTATATTGATAATCATACATTTATACCACAGTGATGTGTCCTCTGAGCGTGAATGGACTCTGACGGGGCTTCACCCTAGCTTTTTTTATACTCAGATCTGCGCATGGACAGAATAATGGGAGTCCAATTAGCAGAAATGGGAAAACGTCAAATAACATCTAAAACTGTGAGGAGAGATTCTCCCCACAGGAAGGCTTCCAGAAAAGAATGAGGGAGAATCATACATATGTATGTATGCATGCATGCATGTACTATGTAAATATGTATATGTGTATGCATATATTGTGTGTATATGAATATATGCACATATGCATCTATATTATATATGTATAAATCCTAAGAATAAAAGTTTCTATGCTCACCAAAATCTTGAAAATCTAGTCTCCTCTTCGTTTTCTTCTTTATGAAAGGGACATCAAACTCTCTGATGGATTCCAGCTTATCCACTTATTATAGTTCGAGTCTCCATACTTGTCCATCTAAAATTCATATCTAACATCCAAAATAATTATATTTGACAAGACCCGAGGAGGTCTTTTACATCATGAGATCAGAGCCTTCATGTGTGGAATCAGCAATCTTAGAATAGGGCTGGAGTGAGCTAGCAGGGCTTTTTCCCTTCTGCTTTCCACCACATAAAAATATAGCAAAAACTCTGCCACAGGGGATGCAACAAGGAGGACCTCACCAGCCCCTTGGTGTGGGAAGGCCTTCTGTATATGTGTTGCTTTTATTGGTTAATAAATAAAGCTTCTTTTGACCAATGGCTTAACAGAGTAAAGCCAGGTGGGAAATCCAAACAGAGATGTAGAGAGAGAGTAGGCAGTGTCAGGGAGAAGCCATATAGCCACCACAGAAGACAGATGCCTCTGCCAGAGCTTCTTGAAACTTTGCCGGGAGGCCACGACCTTGTGGTGATGTTCAGATTAATGGAGATGGGTTAGCTTAGGATATAAGAGCTAGCTAGAAATACACATAAACTATTGTCCAAACAGCATTGCAAATAATATAGTTTCTGTGTGTATTGCATGTCTGAGCAGCCAAGAACGAACAAACAGCCTCCAGCAATAAACCCTGAGTACTAATACCAATATCTTGGACTACAGTCTCTAGAATTATGAAAGGTATGTTTAGTTTCTTACAAGTTACCTGGCCCTCGCCATTTTGTTGGAGCAGCACAAATACAGAAAGAGACCACCCCCTTTAGTCCGCAATTGCCAAGCGCCACAGTCTCCATGCAGTCTGTGTTGTTTGCATTCTATGGGTTCTTTCTTCCCCTTTAATATTCCACTACTGCCTCTAGAAAATCCCCCACACAACTGTAAGTACACATTTTATCAGATTTCATATCAAGAAAACATTTCTACACTAAATACATTTCATCTCAAACTTGTTACACTGTTATGTTGTCCTGGTTACCAAGTAAGGAATTGAGATTAAATAGAAATTCAACATCTTTCAATTGGATAATAATAAAGCTGGTAACAACAGGACATAGTCATAGATATAAAGCCATGAGAGCTGAGGCTAACTCATATACAATCGGGTTTGATGGGAAAATCAAGGAGAAATTAAAAAGCAAACTACTAAACTAATCAAGTGGGCCCTGAGGCAAGTAAACAGAGAGCAAACTCCCTTAGGAGTGTAACAACCATGGTTATAGCAAGTGACTGTATATTTTTGACTTTGTAGAAAATAAACTGCCTTTGAAATGAAAAAATAATGGCTGAACCCATATGATCACATCCATTAAATGTAATTATTTCTTCTTCTCTTCTTGATGCTTTAACAAGATCATTTTCTTTTGCAATTATTTCTGACTCCTCTCCCAAATATGATATACATTGGCAATTTTAGGGAATGTGTACAATTATTACACACAGAGCAGTTGGGCACAGTGACACACAGCTGTGATCACAGCACTTTATATGCTGAGGCATTGTGGCATATGATCAGAAGTCTGTGGTAAGCCTAGAAGATACATCCATATTCAGGCCAGCCTGGGATGCACAAGAATGCCATGAAGAGGAGAGAGAAAGAGAGAGGGCAAAGAAAGAAAAAGAGGAAGGGAGGAAATGACGGAGAGTGGGAGAGAGGGAGGGAGGGAGGGAGGGAGAATGGAAGAGGGAATAACCCTGTTTAGTTGGGTTTCTGATGCTGTGATAAACAGCAAGATCAAAAGCAACATGGGTAGAAAAGCTTTTTTACATCTTACATGTCCTGGGCCCCAATCCATCACAGAAAGCACTCGGAGAAGGGACTCAAGAGGGAAAAGAGGTAGGAACCATGGAGAAAAACTGCTTTCTGATTTGCTCCCAAGCTCATATTCAACTACATTTCTTGTACCTGCCTAGAAAATGCCACATGGCCATGCCTATAGACCAGCCTGGTGGAGGCTTTTCATCAACTGAAGTTCTCTTTTTCCATGTGACTCTAGTTTGTGTCAGGTTGACAAAAACTAACCAGCATTGACCCCTTGTTAACTTGACATACAAGCACACGACTTCTGAACCATCTCCTTGCCTTTCTCATTTATTCTTAACAGTTCCTGTTAAATAACAATATAAACACAATAAAAATTTTAAAGTCCCAGGTTTTGAAAATTCCAACAACTTGAATGTCCAAGTTCTTTTTTTAAAAAGAATAAAGAATCTTTTGACTGTGAACTCTTATAAAATAAAAAAAAATAATCAAATGGTACTTTCTATTACAGGACACAGTTATAATTTATATATATATATATATATATATATATATTATAAATGTAAAACCCATACTGTACAGAAAGAACAAAGAGAGTGACCAGTCCCTTAGCTGGACAGCCAAATCTCTAGACCCTAAACCCCACCACAAAACACAGGGCCCCTCCACCATCAACACTAGCCAGTCAGTGGGCAACCCTCCTGCATACAGGCTGTTCCAACACTTCACCATTGGACAACCATTGGTAACACCAGAATCTAGTGGTCCTACAATAGGGAAACCTGAACATCCTAACCCAGAAGCAGCAGAAGAAAATGACCTTAAATATAACTTTATGAATATGATAGAGACCCTTAAAGAGGAAATTTAAAAAAACAATCTTTTAAAGAAATGGAAGAAAAAGCAAAAAAAAAATTGGAAGACATCAATAAACCTCTTAATGAAAGCCACAAAAAAAAAAGAAAAGAAAAAACAAACAGGTGAAGCAAACAGTTCAAGACTTGAAAATTGAAATAGAGGCAATTAAAAAAAAAAAAGCACAGACACACAGATGGAAATGGACACCTCAACAGAAATCCAGCCACACTGAACCTCACAGAAGAGAAAGTGGAAAGTACCCTTGAACCCATGGGCACAGGAGACCACTTCCTAAATGTAACCCCAGTAGCATAGACACTGAGAGCAGTAATTAATTAACATATGGGACCTCCTGAAGCTGAGAAGCTTCGGAAAGACCAAAAAACACAGTCAATAAGATAAAATGACAGCCTACTGAATTGGAAAAGTTCCTCACCAATCCCATACGAGACAGAGGACTGATCTTCAAAATATATAAAGAATTCAAGAAACTAGACATCAAAATACCAAATAATTCAATCTAAAAAATATGGGGTAGAGATCTAAACAGAGAATTCTCAACAGAAGACCCTTAAATGGCTGAAAGACACTTAAGGAACTGCTCAACATCCTTAGTCATCAGGGAAATGCAAATCAAAACAACTCTGAGATACCATCTTACACCAATTGGAATGGCTAAGATGCTGGAAAGGATGCCAAGTAATGGGAACAGTCCTCTATTGCTGGTGGTAGTACAAAACTGAACAGCTGCTTTGAAAATCAGTATGGCAGTTTCTCAGAAAATTGGGAATGAATCTACCTCAAGACCCAGCAATACAACTCTTAGGCATATACCCAAAAGATGCACGCTCATACCACAAGGACATTTGCTCAGCTGTATTTGTAGCAGCATTATTCCTAATAGCCAGAATCTGGAAACAGCCTAGATGCCCCTCAACTGAAGAATGGATAAAGAAAATGTGGCACATTTACACAAGGGAGTACTGCTCAGTGGGCTGGTGGGAGTGGGGGGGGGGGGACAAGGACATCATGAAATTTGCAGGCAAAATGATGGAACTGGAAAAAACATCCTGAGTGAGGTAACCCAGGCCCAGAAAGACAAACACAGTATGTACTCACTCATAAGTGGTGGATATTAGGCTTAAAGCAAAGGATAACCAGCCTGTAATCTACAACTCCAGGGAAGCTAGGTAAGAAAAAAAAAAAAAAAAAAAAAAAAAAAACCTCTAAGAGAGACATACGTGTATCCTGCTGGGAAGGAGAAATAGACAAGATCCCCTGAGTAAATTGGGATCCTGGGGGAGGGAAGAAGGGTAGGGCAAGGAGAACATGAGGGAACAGGATGGTCAAGATGGGGAAAGGGCAGAGACAGAGATTGAGGAAGCCATTATGGGGTTAGCGAAAAACCTGGCATTAGGAAAATTCCTGGGAATCCACAAGAATGAACCCAGTTAAGACCCTAAGCAATAGTGGAGAGGGTGCCTGAACTGGCTTTCCATGTAATCAAATTGATGACTACCTTAATTGTCATCATAGAACCTTCATCCAGCAATTGATGGAAGCAGATGCAGAGATCCACAGCTAGGCACTGGGTCAAGCTACCAGAGTCCAGTAGAAAAGAGGAAGAAGCAATAATATGAACAAAGGGACCAAGACCATGATGGGGATACCCACAGAAAGACCTGACCTGAGCTAGTGGGAGCTCACTGACCCTGCACTGATATAGGGGGAACCTGCATAGGACTGAACTAGCCCTCTGAATGTGGGTGACAATTACATGGCTTGGGCAGACTGTGGGGCCACTGGCAGTGGCACCAGGGTTTATCCCTAGTGTTTGAACTGGATTTTTGGAACCCATTTTCATATGTAGGATACCTTGTTCAGCCTGGATATAGGGGGGAAGGCCTTGGTCCTGCTTCAAAGTGATGTGCCAGACGTTGTTATCTCCCCACTGGAAGATAACAACTGTTGTTATCTTCCCACTTTTGAAGAGTGGATGTGAGGTGAGGTGGGGAAAGAGGGAGGAGGGGAAGGACTGGGAACTGGGCTTGGTATGTAAACTAAGAAAAGATTGTTTAAAAAATAAAAGTTTAAAAATATATAATAAAAACTAAGTAAAGCATGAATTCAACATTATAAGTAGTTCATTATTAGATGACTTAGGGATTGATTTGGTGTGGAAGGTCCTTCTGTCAATTTGTTGATTTTATTGGTTAATAATAAAGAATACTGGCTTGGCTTATAACATAGGAGGAGAAGGGCAGAGTGAGAGAGACGCTATGGAGCCGCCACCAGAGTCAGACATGCTGAAACTTCACCAGTAAGCCACTGTCATATGGAGATATACAGATTAATAGAAATAGGTCAAATTAATACAAGAGTTAGCTAATAAGAAGCTAGAGCTAATGGGCCAGGTAGTGATATAATTAGTACGGTTTCTGTGGGATTATTTCGGGTTCTGGGTGACTGGGATGAAAAAGCTGCTCCTTCTTATTACATTGATTATCCAGGATCATCTATGCTCCAAATGGCTTGAGCAGTTCCACTGTGGTTCAGTCATGTGTAGCACACTTAGCTGGTCTCACAGATACCTGATCTACTCTGTGGCTGTCTGTGGTGGTCATGCTATGGTACCAGCAACTCCCATGTGCTGTGATCTACCATCATAATGATGGAGGAAGGTCATTGGTTAAATAAAGAAACTGCCTTGGCCCTGACAGGTTAAAATTTAGGTAGGCGGAGTAAACAGAACAGAATGCTGGGAGGAAGAGGAAGTGAGCTCAAATGCCATGCAGCTCTCTCCAGGGCAGACGGGATGCAGTTAGCCACCAGATTAGACATGTTGAATCTTTCCTGGTAAGCACACCTCTTGGTGCTACATAGATTATTAGAAATGGGCTAAGAGGCTGAAACTAATGGACCAGGCAGTGTTTAAAAGAATACAATTTGTGTGTTGTTATTTTGGGGTATAAGCTAGCCAAGCGGCCAGAAGACAGGCTGTGGGAAGAGGCCCGCAGCTCCTACCACATCATAACAGAGCTGCACTGTCACCAAAGGCCTTGCCTGACTTCTTAATGCCAAGCCTCAGCTGTTCTCCGTGAATCCTTCATACCTTCAAAACTATTACCATGAGGGAGACTGACACACAACCAAGTTAGCTACCAGCTTCAGATATAGCCTGGGCCTCACAGGGGGCCACAAATTCTGTGCACTGACCATAATGAAACACTTTCCAGGATATTTTTCTTCAATGATACTACTAATCTATTGGAGGGTATGTGGAGGGAATGGGAGAAGGGGAGGGAGTGGGAATTTGGATCGACATTTTTTAATAAATAAATTTGAACTTGATAAAAGTGAGAAGGTCAATATACTATTTAATTAAACAACAATTTCAAAATATTCACGATGCTATATAACATATTAAACATGGATTTCCAACTAAATTCTATATTTAAAATATAGAGTAAAACTTTTCTTCATGATTCCTAAGAGAGTAAGTCTGTGAGATTTAAAAAAAGATTTAGTTGTGATCTTTTAATTCTAAAGATGTTTATCCATAAGTTTTAAACATAAAGCTAAGGACAAGACTCAAAATATCTGCTTATCAGAAAATATACCTTGAAGATTTTATCAGATAATTATATATATATATATATATCAGATAACTATGAATATATATAGAGAGATGTATATGGCATATATATATGTTAATGCATTGAAAGATGTTATTATACTGAATGCTAACACCTGTAAAATACTGTGTTTTTACCTTATTTTAAACAAAAGTCAGGCTTTCTTGGTTCTCTTTGTGAATGTCTTAGATTCCTGATAAAAATGACAAAGAAAACAAATTACTTCTATAATTCTTCTTGATTTAAAATTATAAAATACTTAAAATATTTATCCCTTGAGTCATGTACTGACTGACTATTAGGATAAAGAGAATTTAGTTTTGAACATATGGACAAGATGTAAATAATTTTATATTTTCAAGTAAATCACACAGTGTGTCAAATGAATTAAAGAACAATTAATTTCTTGGCTTTTTCAAAAAGCAGTTGGACTGTCCAAAATTCCACAGGAAAGATGCTTATGTCCCAAGGGAATAACTTAATTGGTGATAGCTAGTAGCTCTAATTAATTCTGAAATTTATCTTCATCTAGTGGCCAATTCACCCACAAGTGTTAAAGAAAAAAAATAGGTAAATTAATAGCTTTATTCTAGTCACAAAGCCATGGTTAATATATTTATATAAGCATTCTTAAAGGAAAACTTTCTTCTTAGCCTTGAAGGTGGTACTTTAAATTGAACAGAAGCTCAAAATACATTATTGGAACATCTTTTGAAGCCAGACTTTCCAACTTCAAGCCTCAGCTTAGGCCCTTGGCAATGTGCTTAGTCTGTTTGAGAACCCAATGCTGTTTCCTGGCCCACACTATTCTTCTCTCCTCTGAAAAGTAAATACTCACAGAGCCACATGGATGGCAAGTCAGATTTTCTTTTTGTTTTGGGGATTTTTTTAATTAATTCATTAACCATTTAATTAATTTTGAGGCAGGCATTCTCTATGTAACAGCCCTGGCTGTCCTGAACTCGCTTTGTAGACTAGGCTAGCCTCGAACTCACATAGATCCTCGTGCCTCCACCTCCCAAGAGCTTGGATTAAAAGTGTAGGCCACGTCCACCAAGCTGACAATTCAGATTTCCGGTCTTAAAACTTTTCTTTTACTAAAGAGAAAAATGTACTCTTTACCTGTGCCAGCTATGACCACCAAACACATTTCTAATAGTTTACATATATTGCCTAATCGAATCTTCCAGAAAACTTATTGCATAAGCACATTACTGCTCTTGCTATACAGAATGAAGAAAGCAAGGGGTTAGGTGTTTAATCATGGCCTCACATTTGATCTAGGGTTTGGTGAACAATAGCTCATTCTCAGAATGTAAGCTTTAATAAATCCCCACAGTCTAGTCTACAGCAGGTGAGGCAGAATGAGCAACAGATGAAAAGAGGAAATGAAAATCTCACGGAGTGATGAAAATCCTCTTCATTTTTATTGGTACTGTGGCCACATGACACACACAGCTCTGAGAGTATTTTAAACTGCCTTTCTTTTAATAACCATATCCTTAGATCTGTTGTAGAAGACATGGAGTCCTTGTGCTCAGAGATAAGCATTGGGAGAACCAGAATGGTAAACACATGGAGTTGACCCTCCAAGGGAAAGGATACATATTATCTGTCCAGGAGGCTGGGAGTGAATATGGTTAATAGTCTAGTGACCTCTGGACCGTCTGTGTAGCCAAGACCATACCAGGTCCTCCCAAAAGCCTGTATTGTGAGCTTGTCATTCTATATAACCTATCTTTATGGAACGTGTCACATGTAAACAATCTGTAGAATACATCTTTATGGAATATATCACATGCACTTTACAAAGTGTTTCGATGTAGTCACACATCGGGCTTATTCTGTACATAGCATTCAGTTAATTATGACCAGGAAATAATCTACTCGGGGTCAGACTCTCAGAGCTTGAGCCAACACCAGGCACTGCTGAGTGATGGGGAAGGGAACTAACTCCCTTCTCCCCTCTGCAGATCATTACTCTGCGGTGGTTTCAGAGACCCCAGTAATCTATGAATTTCATAATTGTAGATAAAGCCTATCACACAAACTTTAGTATTTTCATGCTTCTGTGTTTCTTTAACCCCAGGAAGTCTTTATTGTGATTCAAAGTAATTGTTCTCTAACTGTTTTATGATTGTGG
This sequence comes from Microtus oregoni, assembly GCF_018167655.1. Classification (NCBI taxonomy): domain Eukaryota; kingdom Metazoa; phylum Chordata; class Mammalia; order Rodentia; family Cricetidae; genus Microtus; species Microtus oregoni. Next base: position 16,235,955 of record NW_024543089.1, read on the forward strand.
TTACATCAACTTGCTGCTGTATGTTTACTAAAGTTACCAATTTTTTCAATCTTTATAGATTTTCTGTACAGCATGGATTTCCCCACAGTGTAAAAACATATGGTTCGTTTCTTTTCTTCTACAGCAGTGCTTAGTTATACATAAATTCAAAGGGAAAGTTGACAAGTGGGAAAAAAGAACCCTTTTATATTTTTGGCACATATCTTGCTATTTAAGATGATCTATCTTTGGTGATTAATATGTTGCTGGAAAACTCGTTTATATGTGGTAGAACAAATACCATTTGGGGGAATGAATATCATTTGCAATAATTTATGAAAGATATTTTTATTTATTTTATTTCTTACTGTGATCATAACTGAAAATGTGAGGCTGTCATGAACACACGCACACACATGAGTTTTTGGTTGTTTTTGTTTTAATTTTAAGAGTGTCAACTGGCATTGGAATCATTCAGGTCTTATTTAGGTTTCATTGATATGTAACTCTATATCATAGCTAGAAAGCACACTCCAACAGCTGACTCCCTGGTCTTCTGGCTCTTCCCATCTTTCTACCCTGTTCTTTGAGGGTCAGATGCAGAAGTTGAGTTGTAGATCTATCAGTTAGAATGAGCAGCCTATGTTCAGTTGTTCTCTGCAGATTTCTCAATTATAATTATATTTCTCCTTTCCTCACTTCACATCCTCCCTACACTCCTTCAAATTCAAGACTTTTTTCTTAACTAAATGTTATTTACACACTTATGTTTATGTATATACATATATCTTCCCAAATATAGCCTAATTGATCTGCATACTGTTACTTGTATATATGTTTTCAGGACTGATAATTTCGTACTAGACATTCAACTGATATACTCTTCCTGAGGAAGGTCACTTCCCCAATTCCCAATGTTCCTCAGTTGTCTATAGTACTTTAGTACTTTATGTAGGGTTAAAGTCACACGTGCTTTGTTTATTCACTTTGTCATTGGTGGCATCCATTTACCAGTTGTGGCTTTCTGTGATCATGTCCTTCTGATGCAAGCAAAAATTAATTAATTAATTAATTAAAAAAAACACTTCTTTGATGAGGGATGAAATGCATATTTATCTGTGGGTGTAGGGATAAGTGTTTAGAATGCATTAGGAATTATGCTGGGTTAGGAAAGCAATGGCAGTAGATCCTACTCTAAGATCTGTGGTCTCAGTAGATTGGGAAATCTCAAAGGACCCTACCTGTAGCCTACTCCTAAATGAAGAGCTATAAGCAATTATCAGCTGCTGAGAAAGGAAGCATTGGCTTTCCTCAGAGAATAGCTCCTCACTGATTATCAAATACTGAATGGCAGGGCCTAGATATCTGTACATTCAGGGAATACTGAATGGACCTGGCATGTATTTGTGTGTTAATTCATTTATACAGACTTATGATAGCAAAAGTTAAAGTGGAAGATGTTAGGAACCTGAGAGGCAAAATGGGTAAGTCACAGAAAGTGTGGAAGGAGAGGGACAGGAGAAATGAGATGATTATAGTTTAAGAGTGATGAAGATTTATTAAGCCTAGTCTCTAGCCTAATTTGTGAGTTTTCAGGTCAGGAGAGACCTCGCCTCAAAAAAAAGGTAGACAGCACGTGAGTAATAATGTCCCAGTTGTCCTAAACCAAGACATTACAAAAATGCACACACACACACACACACAAACACACACACACATACACACATGCACACACACACACACACATCCTATATAGTACTTTGATCTCTAAACGACAAAATCTGAGACACAATTATTCTATGAGACTGGTTTACAATTGGTTAAACTCTCCAGAATTGTCTAAGTGAGCCATAGGGGCCAACTGTGAAGAAAGGGTTGTATATGTGGAATATTTAAACAGAAATTGGGTTCATGCTATAGCGCTTATTCAAAATATAAAGTGTCAGCATTGCCACTGTTTTATTTTTATGACATGTCATCTGACAAGAAAATCACATCCTTTCAACTCTCTGATGAATGAGCATTTGAGCCATGCAAATGTATTTTCCATTTGAACTTCATATTTCTTTATTATTTCAAGTGAAATTGGTTTTGCTGCCCTCAATATAAACCACACAGATTTCATCTAGATGGGGGGAAGAGAACCTTCATCTGTTCAGTGTCAATTTATATTTTAAAGGAATAAAACCCTAAAGGCCTATTATCCTCATAAAGGAGTTGAGAACCTGTTTTGTGCAAGGCATTGACGTCTCTGCTCTGATCTTGCTTATAATCGAGTTACAGGGGCAAGACAAGCAAGATAAATAATGCAAAACAGTGGCATGTTCTAAATAAATTGATTCAATGTGCAAAAGAAATTTGAAATAAATGCATTTCTCTTCTGCAACATACAAAGACGCGTGCTGTGTACTGAGGAAGATAATTTTTTGATATAAAAGCAAAAGTAGTCTCCTTCCTTTCCTGGAGCTTCTACTTATTGGAGAGAGACATGGAGAATGTGAGTTAACTTATCTTAGACGGAATATCGGGGCACTCTTAACTCACAGTGCTGTTTCAAGTGATTTTGTTTGCTTATTGTCAATTTCAATCCAAAAATATTGTTGTTTGTCTTGACATCTTCAAGAAATACATTCATATGGCATTTACTGCAGGATGTTCTTATAAGTCATTGACTTCTTATCAATTATTGTATATTGCATAAATTAAGCTTCATAATGGGTATATCTTCATGAAAGAAAATGTATGTTTATTATTTTATGCTATCAGACATCTGAGGTGTTCATTGAGGGGTGCTTAGAAAACAGTGTGCCCAGAAAAGGTGGCATTACCCTATGAGGACTAAGTAGTGACCTTCAGACTTAAAAAAAATTGGTACTGTGCTTCAATGAAAATCTTTGTCCTGTATCATGTTAGGGATGCTTTTGTCTGCCCTGAGATGAGGAGAAAACTGGATCACAGCAATGGCTGGTGACATTTATTAAGCATCATCTGTGTGCTGAGCACAGTATTGACACTTTTCATGAACTCATCAAGCCTTGTTTCCCATGAGCACCACGAGCTTCCTGAGATTGTAATACGGCCTCTCCCAGAAGAGTTTTCATTGCTTTAGAGACACAAGACTGCAAGAGAATAGCTCTTAATGTTAATGTTACTTTCTTAAAGTATCCAAAAGCTGCCCCTGAGGATGGCATTGGTAAATGAAAATCTAAATTAAAAGCTTTCATCCTAGGCTGGGGTTGTACCCCATTGGTAAAGCGTTTATCTGATATGCCTAAGGCACAGGTTCAGGATCCAGTCTCCAGCACTATCAAAAATTATTTTAAATTTCTTAAAGAGATAGCAACTACTTGTAGAGGATAGGGGTTTACAGGTTATGTGTCAGAGTGATGACAGACTAACAAGGAGACCAAATATGAGTTGTTCTCTGAATGAAATGTAAGACAAAATGTTGGAATTAGGTGACTGATTTCAAGTACAGGACATACAAAACTTGAGAACTGAGAAAGGAAAGTCAAAGGTTTACCAGTCTGGTATCTGTTATCTTCCATCTGTGTTTTCACATGTATGATGCTTATGTTTCTTCATCTATAGAATGGAAAAGTATTGAAATCGAATGTCATATAAAATAAATTGTAATCTTACCACATCTGATGATGACACTAGATTATAGTAATAACAACGACAATCAGGGAACGTATTTACTGTTAACAATTAGTGATGGTGAAGGTCTGTGGGCTTGGCTTAGGGTGACAGTGTTCCTTCAAGAGAATGTTGAGTCAAGATGAGCTATCACATTCTTTAGTTGTGTGAGTTTTCTTTGTGTTGATGTCAGTTCTGTTAACAAAATGTCACCATTAGGGACTATAGCACTTTGTGTTAATCAGTTGATACTTGCGAGTTTGTGGCACATAAAACTATAGCCACCATCCTTAGTTGTTCAATAAATATCTGGGGAAATCAGTCAATGTTTTGGTTACAGCCTGGGTCTATACAGAAAGTGGGTAATGAAGGAAGTGCTCGAACAGGGTATTTCAGAGAAGATTAGCACTTTCAAGTCAGAGTGACACATTTTTCCAGTCATTCTAATGGCAAATTGCTTGCTTGTCTGTGGATCCGTAAATATTTCTCTCATCTGTGAAGTCAGAATTTATTTAAGTGAAACGGGTAAGCTCACTTTATGTCCTCTTTGAACTTTTGAAACTTTTGTCTTAAAGTCTGCATCATTGCCCTTTATCTCAATTACACTTTCTTCTGACTACTCAAGGTAGTAAATTCTGCTCCCTATAGGGTATGTGTCATTAACATTTTAGCTTCTCGCAATTACTATGTCCGTTATATTATACATTCTAAATAAATACTCCTAAATCTCAGGTTTGCCCCTTCGTCCACTTCACTCTGGGAAGTTTAATCCCTCTGGCTGAAGCTCTATGAGATCTTCTATACCAGTCTCAAAATTCCTTATAGGCAAGGATTTTACGGTAAATGAGCATAACTTTGCCACTGTAATCTCTGTTAAAAGAGAGAGAGAGAACCCAATTTTGCCAACAGTTCTTCAGAGACAACATTTTGATTCCTAAATTTCCTCTAATCTCTACCATGCCTTCCTAGGCCAATACCTCTGGAGGTTATAAATTTTACTATGATCCTCCTATTTCCCTTTATAGACATTACAAACATCCTGATGATTGTATAAACTCTAATTTATATTAGGAATACTTTATTTAATGTCATTCCTGGTAGACCTGTGTAGATGGAGACTTCTCTTTTGTTTCCTGTTCACCTGATCCAAATAATCACACAGAAACTATATTGAACAACACTGTTCTGTCAATGACTGAGGCATATTGCTAGCTAGCTCTTACATCTTGAATTAACCCATTTCTGTTGACCTGTGTATCACCACGAGGCTGTGGCCTACTGGTTCTAGTGTGTCCTTCTACTTCGACAGCTACATGGTGTCTGCCTGCCTCTTTGACAGCTACATGGTGTCTCTTTGACTCTTCTCTCTCTCTCTCTCTCTCTCTCTGTCCTGATTTCCCACCTGGATTTACCCTGCTAAGTAATTGACCTAAACAGCTTTATTTATCAACTAATAAAAGCAAAACATATACAGAAGGGCATCCCACATCATACCTTTTACCTTAATTCAAGCTGCACTGTTCACAGTCTACTGTTGCATTTATATCCTTAGGATATAAATGAAAGCCTGAGATTTGATCACATCTTTAATAAACAAAACATATGATCTCATAGTAGACTTAGCTTCCAGGTGTCAAGAATAACTATGTAGAAAAGACACAAGTCTTAATTAGTGATATTGTAAAATGCATAGTTATCAGACATACAGGGGATGTGGATAAAGAAGGCACAGCGGATGCTGGAATAGGAATGTCTTCATTTCTGCGATGAACAAGGAAGTGTTGCAGTGTTATTCTTCATGAAGTGGAGAGCAGGTTGGTGAAAAAAAAAAGGTGAAATGTAATTATTTTGCCTGAGAAGGGAGAGAAGACAAATTTACTGTCTAAGAAACTAAATGCTTACCGACTACAGTACAAAGTAGGCAAGCTTAAAGCTGATAAATAGGGAAATAGTATCATAAACATATTATTACAGATGTGGAGTTCATCACTGAAAAAAAATAACATTTTAAAGTGCAGAAATGGTTAGCTATGGGGTAGGTCCTTTGGAACAGGATCCAGAACTAAGTTAATAGACAGCAAACACCCTTTCTGTTTCCACACACTTTGTTCATGTCTGAATGTTTTACATTAGTCTGCAAGGTCTGCCATAATAAATTAGACTATGGGGCTTAAACATTATAGAGCCTGGAAATCTTCAAGATGCTGGCAAGATTGATTCTCTGTTGTTGCTTGGAGATGGTTGTCTTCTTATGGGAACTTGAAGAACCTTTTCTCTGTGTGTGTTCATCCCTAGTGTCTCTTCCTCTTCTGATTAGGTCATCTTCCTATAAATCCTTTCATACTCAGACTCCTTCTTCATGCATCAAATATCCAGTTACTTCCCCACTAAAGATCTTATCTCTGAGTGTAGTCAAATTGGACATTAAGAATTAAAAATGCGAATTTTGTGGGTCAAAATGTATTTCAGAATTTATAAGAAGAACTTGTTTATAATAAACATTTCAAATCCGATTTTTAAAAAAGAATTTGCCTTGAGAATATGGGATTGAGTGTATGCAGGAGAAAGGGCATGTTCACTATGTATTTGCACATGCATTTTTTCATTTGCATATTACTGAATTCTGTTAATTAAGTGTGAAGGTTTTTGCATACATAAAAATGCAGTAAAAGGATAAAAAGCACATCAACACTGAGACCATGTCCCTGGTGTAGATCTCCAAGGAGACTCTATCCTCCCTTTGCCTGACAACCAGAACACAGCGGGTGGTTATTTCAAACTCCACCAATACAGCAAAAGTCCTCACATTCTGTCCTATTACATAATTTGTTCAGACTTTATTATTCTCCTCCTTTTTGTGTCCTTTTACTATGGATTTTCTGTAGATGTTTTAATGTTTTTCAAAACAATGCATAGCCCCTGACTGTGGAAAAGATAATTCTTCTGGTCTCTTTTAAAGATGTGGTGATTTGTACAAAGGTGACCTGGCAAATAGATGAGGAACTGGAGAAACAATTAAAAGGGGACAAATTACTGAGACTAAGCTACTGCAGAATTTTGTCAGAACATGATAGATAGATAGATAGATAGATAGATAGATAGATAGATAGATAGATACATAGATAGATACATAGATAGATAGATAGATAGATAGATAGATACATAGATAGATAGATACATAGATAGATACATAGATACATAGATAGATACATAGATAGATAGATACATAGATAGATAGATACATAGATAGACACATAGATACATAGATAGACACATAGATACATAGATAGACACATAGATACATAGATAGACACATAGATACATAGATATAGATATATATTCTTAGTATACTATTTCACGGTTATGCAACATGGAGCAATATGTTTTAAGGATAGAGAGACAAATAATAATACTAAATTATTGATTCAAAGCCAATTTAAATAATATGAACTAATAAGGGGTTGGTGGGATGGCAGTTAAGGCAGAGAATCAGGTTCAATCCTAGTTAAGTGCAAAATGAAATCATTAATAAACTTCAGGGTCTAATTAGACCCTAAATAAATTTTACACACATTTGTCCTGTAGTTGGGTGGTTCTGAGCAAAGGATAATAGTTCCACGCATCTTGAAGAAACATGTAAATAGCAGACACTGACCTACTAATGCTTTTGAACTACGTGGGGCAACTCTCACATGAAGGGAAATTCTGTAACAGTCAAAAGTACGTTGCAATTTAGCTTAAAATAAAGTACTATCCCAACTGAGTAGTTTTTCCCCCTCACCATTCTGTTCAGTGTTACTAAACTTTAGGAAGAGTGACATCTTGCAGAAATGAAAAATGAGGACATTTTAACTGTTTCATTCAAACACACAAATAGTTCCATGCATCTTGAAGAGGCTCTTGGAGACAGTAATGGTCTGAACTTTCAAACTCAGGAAAATGGCTGGGTCCTATTTGATGTCCTACTCATGGTGTAGAAATATCAGCGCCATGTGATTCAGCAAAGCTAAACATATATTTGCTGCATTTGCATTCAAGTAACACTGATACTGTGGGCTTAGCTGATGCTGGTATAAATTTCATTTTACTTCCTAGTTTATAGTATTCCAACATGAACGCATACTTTATAAATGGAAGCTTTATTTAAAATTTAAGTATTTATGGTGTTTGTTAGTTCCGTGCACATCAAAGACATTGATATGACTTCAAAAGTCTTGCCCAGAGACTAAACTGGCTGCTGACAACAAATTTATTTTTAGTACAACACAAAACATAATAGTATGCCATCGTTGTTGGGTTTTTCTTTGATTACAGAGGATTAATTTCATTTGAGTCAGCAACAAAGAACTTTTAACTTTGAGCTAAAACAAGTATTCAAGGTCATTTTCTAAAACTACCACTTAACAGATGATTGTTAAACTTGATAGCAAGGGACATGTAAATAGCAGACACTGACCTACTAATGTTTTTGAACTACGTGGGGCAACTCTCACATGAAGGAAAATTCTGTAACAGTCCAAAGTACCTTGCAATTTTGCTTAAAATAAAGTACTATCCCAACTGAGTAGTTTTTTACCCTCACCATTCTGTTCAGTGTTACTAAACTTTAGGAAGAGTGACATCATGCAGAAATGAAAAATGAGGACATTTTAACTGTTTCATTCAAACACACAAATCAAATACTACAACTCAGGGTCAAGTTTAAAGGTAGAAGAAAATGCAGAGTTCAAGGTTTGGCCCATGGATAGAGTACTTGCCTAGTAACTGTGAGGTCCTAAGTTCTATCCCAAGATCCAGAGAGATAGTACAAAATGTTTTCTTTTATAGTTCTGAAATTATTGGACATGTATGTGTGTATGTGTGTGCATGCATATACATGATTTTATGTTGACACTCAGATTTCTATAAACTTGGTGTAATGAGACAATGCCATTAAATTAAGATAAATGGAACTAAACATAAAAACAAGTATATAAACTTACGTGTCCTAGGTACTACATACTAAAATATTATTAAGCTTAAAGGTACTTGCCTTCTAAGTCCTCTTCCCCTAGTATTAAATATCCAAAAGTACTTAAAGTCTGAAGATAAAGGAGCCTTTGCCTTTCCACCCCATATAGGTAGGAACCCACTCTCAGAATCACCAGGTGTCATTTCTGCAGGACAAAAATAATAGCTTGCTCTTTCAAGCCTAGTCCTCTCTGCAGTAGGGTCTCCACTGTCTAGTATTCTGAGACCCATCTGGTCATATAGCAAAGACTGTGCCCCTGATCTGCTTCCCAAACACCTGTGAAGGTAGAGTAAGATTAAAATAAGAAAATTACACTTGGTTATAGATTCTTCCTTAAGAATAACAGTCATATAATCTAATTCATATGTATCTAATAAACAGGTACAATTTCTAATTCTCATGAAAATAGAACAATTTTTGCTATCCTTCTCTACGATGCTCCCTTGCTTACTGTGAGAGACAGTCAACTGATAACTATTAATTAAACTTTCCTATCAGAAATCTAACGAATTTAGAACCTTTTTCCATTTGCTTTGGAAATATTTTATTTTCTGTTTTCTCTTGTGCTTCTCTCTAAAGCATGTATGCCTCCTGTAATCTTTGGCAGATTTGACAAAGGAGATTAATGGATGCCAGAAATCCATTCTCCTTCCTTCTCCTAGGAGGGGGGATCTTATTTTACTTTTCTTAAATTTGAGGTGGTCAGAGTTTCTTGCTTGACAAAACAAGATTGTTAGAACATGTTTTTAAAACATGTACAAGGTTTAGTTATAAGAAACTTCTATCCTTTCCTCTTTCAAATTGTCTCCTTGAGAAATCAAATTGCCATGTAAAATTCTCACCTTCATTAGACTGGCAAAGGTTCATAATGACTATGCAAGATTGGAGCAGGCTGGAGACGGTGTAACATAAAGCTGATTCACAGCTTGCCCTGGCTTTTGACCAGTTGCAGACATGAGTCAGATGTGAGCATCAGAGCCACCTTGAAGATGTAGCCCAGGAAACAGCCTAGATGAAAGCTCCAATGCCCAGCAGAGACAGCCAACATCAAAGCCTTATCATCTTAACCTCAAGTCTTGAGTAAAAAGAGATGGTGTGTTTTTCTTGTTGGTACTGTAACAAGTTACTGTAAATTTGGTATCTAAAACAATAAGACTTAATTCTCTTCGAGATGTAGGAGTCATAATTCTAGACCTATTATTAGAAATAAAACTAAAAGGCCAAAAGAGGCATGCTTTTTACTTTTGAAGGATGGAGAAAATTGCCTCTCTAGCCAGATGACCACCAGACAGTGGTGCTTAAGTGTCAGAAGACATTGCTGGTAACACCTTTAAAAAAAAACTAACTCTCCTCTCCCAGAAGCTATCGACTACCAATAGCTCCTCAGCAAAAAACGAGACTTCTTGCCCATTCCGAGATTTGGTATGCCTTTTGCTGTACTGCTCTTGTGTATACTGTTACAACAACTGTGAGTTCATAGGTGCAACTATTCTGTTGTGCTAGGGAAACATTGTATTGTAGTCATCTAATGCCACTGGCCTTTATCCTGTTTCTGCTCCCTCTTCTGTGATGATCTGAGTTTGGGAAGATGGGCTGTGGTAGAGTTATCCCATTTAGGGCTGAGCTATATGTAGTCTCTTTTTCTCTGCACATTGATAAACTTTGGTTGTGTATTAATTGCTGTCTACTGCAAGTAGAAGGTTCTTTAATGAGTGTCGAAAGGTGTATTAATCAATGGTTATAATGATGAGTCATTAAATTTAGTTTACATTGTTATAGCTCTATAATAGAGCTTGAAGTCAGGGATGGTGATGTCTCTAGAAGTTCCTTTATTGTACAGGAGTATTTTGGCTATCCCGGATTTTTTTGTTTTTCCATATGAAGTTGAGTATTTTTCTTTCAAGGTCTGTGAAGAATTGTGCTGGGATTTTGATGGGGATTACATTGAATCTGTTGTTTTTGCTAAGACTGCCATTTTTACTGTGTTGATCCTACCTGTCCAAGAGCATGGGAGATCTTTCCATTTCTGATAACTTCTTCAATTTCTTTCTTTAAAAACATCATGTTGTTTTTGTACAGGTCTTTCCTAAGCCACTATTCGCTGTTTCCTGTTTATATCACTGTTTTCTCTCTCCCCCTCTCTTGAATGTGCTGCCTTCCCACTCCTCCACATCTTGCATACCCTCTGACTAAGTTCCTGGCACCTATGAATATTCCAAATAAAATACACCATTTAAAGATCCAATGCTAAGACCTACAAATGACGAAAAAAAAAATGATGTTTCTCTTTCTAGGTCACCTCATTCAAAATGACTCTTTTCAGTCTTTCTTCGTCTGTGAATTTCATGTTTTTGTTTTTCTTGGCAGCTGAGTAATATTCTCTTGCATAAAATACCACATTTTTATTATACATTCAAATTTGAAGACACAAAGGCTGTGTCCATTTCCTACCTAATGTGAATAGAAACTCAACTGAAGGATGAGTAGGTTGTAGTGTGTTTGAGTACATGCCCCACAGCAATCTTTCCTAGCATTTTGTGATTTCCATAGTGGCTGTACCAGCTGCACTCCCACCAGCACTGATGTGGGATTCCCCTCTGTATGCTGTGAATATCATTGGTTAATAAAGAAACTGTCTTGGCCTGTGATAGTGCAAAAAAATAGAACTAGGTGGGGAAACTAAACTGAATTCTGGGAGAAAGGAGCAGGAGTCATAGAAAAGCCATGGAGCCACCACCGGAGACAGACGTGCTGAAACTTTGCTGGTAGGCTACTACCTCATGGTGGTGCACAGATTAATGAAGATGGGTTAAATTAAGATGCAAGAGTTAAGAGTTCTCTGTTTAGGTCTGTATTCCATATTTTAAATTGGATTATTTGTTCTTTTGATGACAAATTTCTTGAGTTCTTTGTATATTTTAGAGATCAGACCTCTCTCTGATGTAGAGTTATTGAATATCTTTTCCCATTTTGTAGGCTCTCGTTTTGTCTTGTTGACCATGTCCTTTGCTTTACAGAAGCTTTTCAGTTTCAGAAGGTACCAATTATTTATTGTTTTTCTCAGTGTATGTGCTGCTAGGGTTATATTTAGAAAGTGGTCTCCAGTGCCAATGCATTCAAGTGTACTTCCCACTCTTTCTTCTATGAGGTTCAGTGTAACGGACTTTATTTTGAGGTCTTTGATCCATTTGAGCTTGAGTTTTGTGCATGGTGATAGGTACTGATTTATTTTCATCTTTTACATGTTGAGATCCAGTTATGCCAGCACCATTTGTTAAATATGCTTTCTTTTTATTTTCATTTGATATTTTTTGCTTCTTAGTCAAAAATCAGGTGTTTAAAGGTGTGTGGATTAATATCCGGGTCTTTGATTCAGTTCCTGTCTGTTTTTATGCCAATACCAGGTTGTTTTTAGTACTATAGCTCTGTAGTAAAGTTTGAAGTCAGGGATCGTGATGCCTCCAGAAGTTCTTTGATCTAAAATGGCTGAAAAACAGTTAAGCAATAGATCTAATCTACATGGGAAGAAAAAAAAAAAGGATCTCCTGAGTAAATTAGGAGCATGGGAACCTTGGGGGAAGATTGAAGGTGAGGGAAGAGGCAAGGAGGGGAGTAGAGAAAAATGTAGAGCTCAATAAAAATCAATAAAGATGTAAGTGTTAGCAAATAAGAAGCTAGACCTAATAGGCCAAGCAGTGATTTAAATAACATCGTTTCTGTGTGATTATTTAGGGAGTCTGGGCAGCTGGGAAATGAACAAGCAGCCTTCATACAACAGTGGACTCAGCGAGAAGTCATGTAGCCCTGAAGGAGACAGACACTGGAACTTTACCCACTAAGTCACAGCCACATGACGATACACAAATAAATAGAAATGGGTTAAGTTAATATGTAAGAACTAGCCAATAAGAACTTAGAACTAATCGGCCAAGCAGTGATTTAATTAATACAGTTTCTGTGTCATTATTTAGGGTCTGGTGGATGAGAAATGAACAAGCAGCCTCCTACAACACAGACACAGAACTGTCACTATATTTCTTTCCAGGGCTTTTTTCTTGGTCCAGCTTGTAATTAACAGTCATAAAGGTCAGATAAAATTAGATAAAAAGTTTTAATCTCTCTGTGTTCAAATCATTTACATATTTTAAAAGTTCAAATATATGTGGTTTAGACCTATGCCCTGGTACTAGGGAGGTTGAGGCAGGAAAATCATGAATTCTAGTACTACCTGGGTGGTGTAAAAAGACCATGTTCCAACAAAACAAAGCAAAACAAAATAGACATAGACTACAATAGACAGTATTCCATCAAAGGAGAGTATAAATTCTACTTTTGATATATTTAAATCTTCCAACCTTCCAAGAGACTGGTTACTGATATTAAGTTTCCTCTAAATTTCTTCCATGTAACAGTGGGTAAGCAAAAAGCTTAAGGAAGAAAACTAAATTATATATGCATATGTAAATGCAGGTTGGTATGTGGAACATTATGTATAATCTTTAACTTCATTCACTCTATCCACAGCCTTTCATATAATGAATAGACACTGGTTGAGCATTGATTGCTCCAATTCTAAAGCAAGTACTTGTTCCTTTTGTTTATTTTACTGGTGAAAGGGTAAGGGGACCCTCAAGAAAGAAGTGCTTTGGAAAGCAACCCTTGAATATAAATGTAAATTACAACATTCCCACAAATTGTAACATATCATTATCTTGCCCATTCTTTAAAGAAAGAAAAACGAGGCTAATAATCATCCAGTTACATCTTGCAATGGAGTAGTTTCAAGGTTTTTTTATCAGATGATTATGCTCACTCATTTATAAATCAAGATGTTTGGTCTGGGTGGCCCTCTCTGACCTTTCTGGTGCTGTAACCTAAAGGTTGGCTGTATTCATTGGAAGGCTCCACTTTCAATGGGAGATTCCACTGCATCTCCTTCTTCTGCATTGTTGCCTCTCTGGATTTGGATAACATTTGTCTTGCTCCATTTCTCTACAGTTTTTTTTTTCCTTTTCTATTCAGATGCCAAGTAACGAGCGTGTTTCCTGTCTAACTGAATGGCAACTTGCAAAAGGATTTCTAGTGTTCATTCTTTCAATAAATGTCTTCTATCAACAACCAGAAGATGGTATACATTAGGTGTTTAACTCACAACTGTGTTCCATTAGGGCAAAGCATGGGATAAATGTATATTCACTAAGTCTTTCTCCTTCAGGAGAACGTGATGTTTAGCTGATCTGTAATACTGTCTCTTTTATCACATCTCACTGTACTTTTTTTGCACAAGGTTGAGCTGCATTTTATTGATGCAAAGAAGCCTTACATGCAATTTCCAGCTCATTAACATTTCCAGGGATAATCCACGTTCTAATGGGCTGAACAGAAAACTACATCCAGTTCCAAACTGCTCTCTAATCTTTTTGTTCAGCTGTCTTCTGACCCTCCTGACATTTGAATCATTTTTCTCATTAGGACGTTACTATTTGCCTAAGGAGATATTGGACTAGTGGAAACTTGTTTGAATGGAAACGTGGCTGCTGTGTTTCAAATCGTTTGTTATTTTTTAAAAAGTGTTTTTTAGTAGGACTCAGATATTATAAATTTAAAATACCCATGCTTGTTATCAAACCTGTAAAGATTCTGTATGTCACTGAAAATAAGGAATATTGTTGAGACTTACCATCTGCACTTTGAAATCAGATAACCCTAAGTTAACAAGTCAACACTTCAAAGATTAATGTAGAATACTGTGAGAGAAAGCGTGTTACTGAACCTCGGGTCATCTCTATGCTTACATCTGCACCACAGTGCTTGAGGAAACTTATTTAAAGTACATAGAACTCACCAATGACATTGTCTTTATTATCAGCAACTAAAAATGCAGAACTTGGAACCTTAATGTTCTTCAGAAATGCAGTGTGAACTGCATTTTAATTCATTTAATTCTCTCTCATGGTACTTCCTGTTTGTCCATGTTTTATTATAACATATTGATTTATCCTGGGGATGAATATTTTTCCTAGCAGTAAGGATCAGGCCACCCAGGCTGTAACATTGTAATTGTCTTTGTACTAATGGGACCTTCTAGGTTTCTACTAAAATCCTCTCCATATGTATTTCTGCTCACAATTTCTGGGGAAGAAACACTGGTAAACATGTGCAGCCAATATTTTATATTGTTCAAAGTAAATCTTGAACTCAACCAACATGCATATTTAATGTGCATGATCATTCAACTATATTTTTCCTCTTTAAACTAAGAAGCTCAAATCACATAACATGTTTTCAACAAGGTGGTACAAATCCTCCAAACACTGCCACCACAGGAAAGCTGAATTTGAGTACATATTTCCTTTATATTTTTATAACATAAGGTAAATTGAATGTCAAATGAGTCTACTCCTAAGTAAATATATTTTATAATTTGAGATCTCAATTTGCCTACCAAATATTAGTTTAGTAGTTCCAAGCACATTAAAAGTGTATTTGAGAATTAGCTCTTTCTTTGTACTGCTGCCAGAATTTCAGTTTGTAGTTCATGACATCACTAACGCGTAAAACCAGGTGGCACATCTGGAATCAGGAGATGGCTGGAGAAAACAGAAGAAAAATAAACCAACTGCTAAGACTCTGGAGCTCCATTTACATTTGACACATTGAATCCTTTACTGAAATACTTCTCAACCAGAGTGACTTAGAAGATGCAAATCTTTGAGAGCAGAAAATGAATACGTAAGAAGATAAGCAAAGTAAAAATATAAAGGAAAAAAAATAAGAAATATTGAAGCAGGGACCATAGATATGACAGAGGTAAAGAAAAGGATGTGCTGTTAAAAGTCATCATGACATTTATATTTACAGTACTGACCTGTCCCCAGTGCAGTAGGGGTACATAGGCAACACGCACATACACACACACATATACACACATACTAAGTTCCCTATTATGAATAAATCTAAGGAAATTTTGTCATTATTCTTTTGAAATTAAAAAGCATTTTAACCCATACTTAATTAACATAAAAATCCTCTTCTGATACTGCTGCATGCTTAAGTTTATAATGTCAATGTTAATGATATGGTATACAAATAGGAACTGATATTGCTAAATATGGGTGTGTAATTTAAGTTAAAATGCAATTACAAGCATTGATTCCAGAATCAAGTGTCAGTGACCATAATGCAGGAACACATCCAGGCTACACTCAATACTATGTTCTAATATAGAAGTTTTGGGAAGTTCTTATAGTTATTTTTTTTAAAAAAGAATATTTTAAATCAAACATTTTTCTAACACATTGGTGGAAAATGAGGTAAGACTGTAATAGATAATATGGGAAAAATCACTGCTACATATTTCAGGTTATTTCAGATGATTCTTAGCTTGGGGGAGACCTGAAAACTGTTAATATAGCCTTAGAAATTTCACTTGATAGCTTCCAATTGAAGGGGAAGGACTGACTATCAAGGTAATTTGTCTCTGGATCAATAACATTCCAACTTCCCACACTTAAAAAATTCTAATTTATCGATCAGTCTTGTAGAATCTTTATCATAGGAGTGGCTTTCTTTTCTCTGAGAACTTTATTTCGTGGTATTTTCATCAGATATATAACAACAAAACTAGGACATTTCTGTGGGACAATAGTCTGTATCCTGTCACTTGTATTTTGATAAAATGCTGACTGGCCAGTAGGCACATAGGAAGTATAGGTGGGGCAATGAGAACAGGAGAATTCTGGGAAGAGGAAAGAATCAGTCTGTAGTCATCACCCAGACAGAGAGGAAGCAAAATGAGAATGCCTCACAGAAAAAGGTTCCAAACCACATGGCTAACACAAACAAGAATTATGGGCTAATATAAATTATAACAGTTATAAGAAGCCTGAGTTAATAGGCCAACCGGTTTATAATTAATGAAGACCTCTGTGTGATTCTTTGGGGCTGAAAGGCTGTGGGACTGGGTGTGACAGAAACCTCTTCCAACAAATGGTGCACAACCTGAAATAAACACACAGAAACTAAATTATTTGCAATAGTGTTTACTATTTTGGGTCTGGGCAGCCAGGAACAAACAAGCAGCCTTCTACAACACAGAGTATTCAATCATATGCCATTTCTCAATATGTTATTTTGGCACATTTTATTTTGGGCTAAAGACAGTTAAAAAGATGCATGAAAATTTATAAGAAAAACTCTCCAGTGGTTAGGTGTGTGTGCATCTGCATACACTAGTGGGGGGGGGTATGTATGTATTGCTTAGGGTCAGGGCCTTGCTCATATTTAACATGTGCTATCATGGAACTTTATTGCAAGCCAGCAAATACAACTATCTTAGTTAGGGTTTCTATTGCTGTGAATAAACACCATGACCAAAAGAAACTTGGAGAGGAAATGCTTTGTTTGGCTTACACTTCTGCAAGATAGTTCATGACTGAAAGAAGTCAGAATAGAAATTCAACAGAGCAGAAACCTGGAAGCAGGAGCTGATGCAAAGTTCATGGATGGATGCTACTTAGTGGTTTTCTCCCCATGGCTTGTTCTGCCTGCTTTCTGAGAGAACCTAGGACCACAATATCAAGGAAGACACCACCTACAATTGGCTCTTCCTTTTTTCACTGATCCCTAATTAAGAAAATGTTCTACCGGCTTGCCCAATCCCCAGTATTATGAAGCATTTTCTTAATTGAGATTTCCTCCTGTCAGATGGCTTCAGCCTATGTCAAATTGAGATACAACTACCCAGCACAACTGACCCACATAAACTTGACATACAAACATTTCACTGCAAAGCTACAACGTTTCCTTTCTCATTCATTCTCAAAATCTCATATTAAAAACATAAGTAACTTTAAAAGTTCAACAGTCCCTACAAATTCAAACACATCAAAATTCATTCTTTTAAAAATCTCTTTAAAAATCCAAAAATGGTTTTAAAAATTCAAAATCTTTCAGCTATGGGCTCTTGTACAAATCAAAATTAAGTTAAATATACCTTCAAGAGGGAATAACCAGGGCACAGTCACAATCTAAACTGAGATAAACCAAACTCCAACAAAGAAAATAATCCAATATCCAATCACCTGGGACTCACTCCTGATCTTCTGGCATACTCCAAGGAGCCTGGGTCACTTCTTCTTCTCTACCCTCTGCGTCAACTACTTGTTTCCTAGGCTCCAGTTAACTCAACTCCACAGCTGTTGCTGTGCTTGGTGATCATCCCACGGTCTTGGTATCTTCAAACCTGCTGGGGTTCCTTGCTGCAACTGATCTGCACTTTCACCAATAGTCTCTCCTGGGTTCTCTTCAGAGACTCCAGCCCTGCCACACAGTGTCAAGCCTTAGCTGCTCTCTATGACCCTTTCATGAATTTAGTACCAGTACCACCTGGGGGTGACTCTTGTACTACCATGTTCAGGTGCCAACATGAGATACAACTTTGGCTACTTCTGGAACACCAGATTCTGTGTGCTGACTCTCAGGAAATACTTTCCAGAGATTTCACCTCAATGATCTTGGTCTCTTCCTAATCCCTTTAATCACCACTAATTTTTTAGTTCCAGATAACCATCATCAATTTTCCTAGCAACACAAAGGTTTCACTTCACTGGTGTTGGTTTCTTGTTAATCACAGCTGACTCTACAGCCCCAACTGACCAAAACAACAGAATCTTAATTCAAAATAGCAAATGGCCTTGATAGAACCTTAAACTCATGTCTGAAATTTCACAAACCAGATCTCCATCTTCTGCCCTGCTCTCAGCATTCTTATCTTCCAAGATCCTACACAACATCCCACTGAGCTTTCAACTTTCAACGGTATTTCTAGCTCAAAATTCCAAAGTCCTTCCACAATTCTCCCCAAAAATATGTCAAGTCTTTCACAGCAATACCCCACAATCTTGTTACCAACTTCTATTTTAGGATTTTATTCCTGTGGAGAGATTCTATGACCACAGAAACTCTTATAAAAGAAAGCATCCAAATGGGCTTGCTTACAGTTAAGAGGTTTAATCTATTGGATGTATGACAGTGAACAGGCAGACTTAGTCCTGAAGATGGAGCCGAGAGATATAATCATCTGGGTCTGCAGGCAGCAGAATGAGAGAAACATTGGGCCTGACTTGAACCTCTGACACCTCAAAGCTCATCCCCCAGTTACACACTTCATACAACAAAGACACACCTCTAATAATGCCACTCCCTATAAGTCGATTGGGGACATTATCATTTACACCACCACAACAACTAGCCCTTGATCACAAAACCAGCTCTAGGCTATTAAGGTACATAATACTCTAAAGACACACAAAGTTACCAACCTGTTCTTTGTTAGCCCCTATATTCACCTTTTTACTATTTGCCAGCTCAAGAAGTTCAAAAAAAAAAAAAGTTCAAACTATCTTTTCATTGTTTTGTCACTTGTGAACAATGTTATCAACATTATTATTCTTGGGTAAATATGTTCCTAGATTCACTTCCCAGCAACCCCTTTGAGTTTATTTCTTATTACTAAATTCTGCCACTTATGTGTGATGTCCCTACTCAATGGCTTCTGTTTCTTTTCTCCAGCTCATTTGTCTTTTGTCCTTCTGATTTACTGCACCCCAGCCAGAAAATCCGAGATGACAGGGAAGACCTTTTTTTGCCTATATATGAACTTTTATGTTCCTCTGACACCTGTCTAAGTAGATTAAAAGCTATTCCATATTGAATTTTTTTAAATTAAGTCAAGTGAAGCAATGTTGCCCTGTTGAGGTACTGTTAACTTAAATCCACCACCATTTTGAAATAAAACCTTTTTCTGAAATTCAATTCAGTGCTCAACTGGTCCTACTCCATAGACAAATATTTACTAGGTGATGTCAGATGAGGAACCATATTTAGAAATATGCTCTTAATTCAAACTCATTTTCCAGAAAGTTTTAATAGTTTCCTTATCCTACTAAGTTGGTATTGATTTAGATATTTGCCATATAAAAAGCATCTTGTAGCTCAGTCCCTGGAAGTCCGACCTAGTGCCTACAAGGATGGTACTGACTGAGTTTCATTCTTCACCTTGCACAGCTCCTGTCCCCACCAACACTGAAGTTTGTGGGTTCCCCCAACAACTGGTTCCTAATGTGAACTAAGTCTATGGAGAAGCAGTACTAACTCAATATCAAAGGTCCCATCATGAAAAAAAAATTGAAACAAACCCAGCTTCTGATACAGAAATGATTGCAATTAGGGCATGAAGCAATAAGCCAATGTTACTTAAATTTTCCAAGGTATTGGTCTCTCATTATATGGAGGATATTCTCCTGATTTCTAATCAATACTTAAACACATGCTTAACTTTCATAAAAATAAATGAAGTCCCAGACAGTTCCTGATGGACAGCATCCTGGTGACTACCAGACCAATGAAACATCTGAAGGCAGATGACAAATCAACACATCAAGAGATGTCCCAAGAGGAAAAGTAAGCTGATGACTTGGGGATATATCAAGATTTTAACTCATCAAACTGAAACTTTGGGGAAACAAAAACACTATAGTACTTGAAAGATTTATTGTGTGAGAGACCCTGGCAGGCCCCCTGTAAGTGGGAGACCATGGCAGATGGGAGACAAATGGAGAGAGCTTGGGTATAGAGTTTATTTGGTGGGTACGGGGAGGGTATAAGTATATGAGGGTATGGGGGAACGAGAGAGAGAGAGAGAGAGAGAGAGAGAGAGAGAGAGAGAGGAAGGGAGAGCAGAGATTGCCTCTTCAGAAGAAGAATGGAACAAGAGAAAGGAAGAGAAGAGGTGCAAGGTCAGCTTGCCTCTGCAGGAAAGAGGAAATTGGGAGTGGGTGGAGCTTTTCTCTGAAAAGGACAGGGTACCCAGGTGACAGGTCAGGCCAGCATAATTATAAGTATAAGAGTGCAGACCTCCAAGATGTTGCTGTTATGTTTACTAACTATATTGCATGTTAACTCTGAGCTTGTCTATGCAGAATCCAAATGCCTTTTTTCAGAGTGGATAAAAGAAACATCTAAACTGTAAAAAAAAAAAAAAAAAAAAAAAAAAAAAAAAAAAAAAAAGGCATTTTGTATTTTGTAAAGATTGTAAAGATCCTTCTCTATATGAGCCACTTCAGCAACTTCATAGTATAGAGATTTATCATATAAATAAGATTATTCTATCACTGTTTAATAAGTAGATACCACAACAAGAACAAAATGTGATAAATTGCATTAGAGGCTTCTGTCGCATTTGAGCAGCCTGCGCTTTGCAACAGTGGACAGAGATGTATCAGACAACCTGTATGAATTAGAGAACTTATTCCAAGTATGAGGCAAGCTTCCAATTCAGTTGTTACCCATTTTGAATCTCCATGACTGAAGTAAATGCTTCCATTTTTTAAATACACAAAGCTTGTACATTTTTCATGAGCATTGGAAATAACCTTATGGCTAATTCATTTTCTTAGACTATCCCTGCCAATATTTTTCTAGACTGGACTCAGTTTTACCACATTTGAAAATCAACAAATATCACTCTACATGGTTAGGCTTAAATGCTCAATAATTATTCTAATTAAATTCTATCTTGGTTGAAGAAGCCAGTGGGTAATGAATAAGAGCAAATTTCATGGCATATATGCATGAAAACCATAATGATACTCATGACTCTGCACACCAAATGAAAATAATTAATAGAAACATAATAAATAAAATTAAATTATAATAAAAGATTCATAACACCTTTTCATCATTTGCTTTCATTTTTAAACCAAATGGTGACAATAACAGTAGATGGTTAAAAATAAAATAAATATTTCTAATTTTTAAATTATCAACATCATGCAATCTACCTTCATCCAGTCACTGATGGAAGCAGTTGCATAGATCCACAACCAAGCACTAGGCAGAGTTATGGGAGTACAGCTGAAGAGAGAGAAGAGAAATTATGTGAGCAAAGGGATCAAGATAATGATAGGGAAATCTATAGTGACAGCTGACCCAATCTTGTGGGAGCTCATGGACTCAAGAATGACAGCTATGGAGTGTTGTCAGAAGTTTCTATCCCACCAGATCCCACAGAGGTCTACATTAATTATAAACTGATTGGCCTAATAGCTCAGGCTTCTTATTAATTAATTCTTACATCTTAAATTGGCCCATTATTCTTGTCTATGTTAGTCATATGGCTTGGTACCTGTTATGGCAAGTCAGTTACATCTTGCCTCCTCTATGGCTGGGTCATGACTGCAGACTGAAACTTCCCTCTTTCCAGAATTCTCATTGCCCTGCCTCTACTTCCTGCCTGATTGCCCTGCCTATACTTCCTGTCTGGCTACTGGTCAATTGGCATTTTATTAAACAAGTACAAGAAACAAATCTTTACAGAGCAAAACCAATGTCCCACAGCACCTCTCTATAACCCCCTCTTTTTTTTTTTTAAAACAAGAACTCTGAATCGAATCCCCCTTGTTAGCTTTCTTTCTGACCATTATCCATAATAACTTGTAACCAACAATCTAAACAAAGAAAAATATCCTTAGTCCATTTTGGGGGAATGTGGGCATAGTTTTCCAGGCTACTCCCTGGTGATTGGGGGTGCTGATAATCTTATGGGAACCTCAAGAAAATTTAGAATTATGATCAAGTCCTGATTGGAGTATCCTGTGAGACTTGATCATCTCATCCAGCAATCCTGAGGCTGTTCTGGTTGTAGAACACAGACATCTGGGCCATCCACTCCTATCATAGATTTCTCAGGGGGTCTTCCTTGACCAAACCTTATTTTTCTTAGCACAGAATGAATCTACAGTGTAGTAATAGGAGCGGCGGGGCTGCGTCCCCAGCACCCCAACCGGCTGCTAGCTTATGCCCCGAAATAACAACACGCAAACTGTATTCATTTAAACACTGCTTGGCCCATTAGCTCTAGCCCTTACTGGCCAATTCTGATATCCCAATCAACCCATCTCTAATAAACTGTGTAGCTCCGGTCTTACCGGGAAAGATTCTAGCCTACGTCCATCCTGGGTCGGAGCTTCATCGCATGTGCCTCAGAGAGCAGAGCTATCGCGTCTCTCAGCTCACTTCCTCTTCCTCCCAGCATTCTGTTCTGTTTACTCCACCCACCTATGTTCTAAGCTATGAGGCCAAGCAGTTTCTTTATTGCTTAACCAATGAAATCAACAGATTGATATATGACACTCCCACATCACTACAGCCTCTCATTTTCTGTGAAAACAAAAGCAAAACCTCTTCTCCTAAGTAACACACACACACACACACACACACACACACACACACACACATATATATATATATATATATATTTTAAATATTTATTTATTTTTATTATGTATACAATATTCTGTCTGTGTGTATGCCTGCTGGCCAGAAGAGGGCACCAGACCCCATTACAGATGGTTGTGAGCCACCATGTGGTTGCTGGGAATTGAACTCAGGACCTTTGGTAGAGCAGGCAATGCTCTTAACCTCTGAGCCATCTCACCAGTCCCTAGTAACATATATTTTTATTTCAATTTTGAAGTCAAGGTATTTACAAGATATGTATGTTTTATTAATCCAGCAGCATTCATATTCAAATGTCTTTTAGCAGCTCTTGCTCCTTCCTCAGTTGTCAAACAATTCAAAAACAACATAATAATATACAGTATTTCTCATCTTTATGTGACTTTATTTTAAACTCTATTTCTTCTATTCTTATTTTTAATTTTTGGCTTTTTGAGATAGGGTTTCTCTGTGTATCTTTGTCAGAGAATTCACTCTGTAAACCAGGCTGTCCTTGAACTTACAGAGATCTCCCTGCCTCTACCTGCCACATGCTGGGATTAAAGGTGTGTGCTACCACACCTTGAACTCACAGAGGTCTGCCTCTGCCTCCCATGTGTTGAGATTAAAGGTGTGTGCCACCACACCCAACTACTCTCTTTTTTTATTTTATGGACTTTATCCTTTTTAAAATTTTTCTCCCAAGCCTGTATATATTTTTAAACACACAGTAAATCATTAAGAAGTTTTATTCATCTTTGAATCTATCTTTACTATGTATCTCTCTTTTTCTGACTACATGAGTCTTCAATTTTCTAAATGTCATAGCTAGGATTTAAGCCATGGCTGTGACAGCTGGATCCAGCCAGATTCCTTAGTTTTTTTTTGTTGTTGTTGTTGTTTGTTTTTTTTTTTGTTTGTTTGTTTGTTTTGAGAGTCTAGCCTCATGGCAGAGGTACTGGCTGGAGCCATGTTTATTATAACAACTCTATGGCATTTCAAGGTTCCTGCCCCCAACAAAAAGCTGGTGATCAGCTTTTTATCAACACCATTTAAGTGTTTTGTGGCAGGACCTCTTAAAGGAGCTGAGGTTTTGTAGCTAAAGCTGAGTCAGGAAGACTCTCTTAAATGAGAGTGCTTGCCTTTAGCAAATAGAGCCCACCTGAGAAAGTACTGTTATCAAGAAGCTGTGCTTAGCATTGTTATTTTATGTCTAGAATTACTTCCTTAGCTCTCTCAGGCTTTATGTGGATGTAGTTGTCCATGTCGGCCCCATTCTGTTGACTGAGTTTTCTGCCCTGCCTGGTTTCCTCAGTCGTTAAGTTCCAAAGAAACAAACAGAGGTCTACATTAATTATAAACTGATTGGCCTAATACCTCAGGCTTCTTATTAATTAATTCTTACATCTTAAATTGGCCCACTTCTTTTCTATGTTAGTCATGTGGCTTGGTACATTTTTCAGAGAGGCAGTCACATCTTGCTTCCTCTGTAGCTGGGTCATGACTGCAGACTGAAACTTCCCTCTTTCTAAAATTCTCATTGTCCCACCTCTACTTCCTGCCTGGCTACTGGCCAATCAGCATTTTATTAAATAAATCCAGGAAACAAATCTTTACAAGATAAAACTGATGTGGGAGGGTCTTCTGTTTTGTGTTGATTTCATTGGTTAATAAAGAAACTGCCTTGTCCATTTGATAGGCCAGCCCTTAGGTGGCTGGAGTAAACAGAACAGAATGCTGGGAGGAAGAGGGAAGTGAGGCAATCGCCATGCCTCTCCTCTCTGGGTGAGATGCCATGGAGCCAGCCTCCAGGTCAGACATGCTGAATCTTTCCTGGTAAGCTACCACCTCATGGTGCTAGACAGATTATTAGAAATAGGTTAATCAAAATGTGAGAATTAGCCAATAAGAGGCTGAAACTAATGGGCCAGGCGGTGTTGAAAAGAATACAATTTGTGTGTTATTATTTTCGGGGCTAAGCAAGCCAGGTGACCTGAGGTGGGTAGCAGGAATGCAGCCCGCTGCTCCTTCTACATAAAACCATTGTCCCACAGCAAGGGAGCCTACATGGAACTGAACTAGACCCTCTGCGAGTGAGAGACAGTTGTGTAGTTTTGTCTGTTTGGGGGTTCCTAGTAGTGGGAGTAGGATCTGTACTGGTGAATGAACTTCCTTTTTGGAACCAATTCCCTATGGTGGGGTGCCTTACTCAACCTTAATGCATTGGGAGGAGTTTGGTCCTGCCTCAACTTGACGTCCCATGCTTTGTTGAATCCCATGAGAGGCCTTATCATTTCTGAGGAGTAAAATCAGGTAGAAATGAGATGGGAGAGGGAAACAGGAGGAAAGGAGGGAGAGGAAACTGATGTTGGTATGTAAAATAAATTTTAAAAATTAATTAAAAAAGAAAAAGCAAAAGGTCACATGATAGAGTCCTATAATAGAAAAATTTATTTTCAGAAATATTGCAATCTATATATCTACAAATATCTCATGCCCAGAAAAATCTAAATTAGATTTTATGATTATTTTTAAGTGAGTAAATATGCTTAAAAGGAAATTAGAAAAATAATCTGAAGTTATAAATTGTAATAAATGTTGAGAATTAAGGTTGAATCTAGTGGGAAGACCAGATCTGTGCCTGGTAGAAACTTGGAATCAGGGTTTTACACAATCAGAAAAGAGTAGAATTCCTCATAGTTCTGAAAAAGGTTCAAGTTCACTAACAGTAAAGGAAGGGACAGAAGGAAGGAGAGAGGGAAAGGAAGGGGGGAAGAAAAGTAAATTATAAAAATATTTGCCATTTCCCTCGACAGAAGTTAAACTGATGGTTCCGGGCTGCTTATACTTCAAAGACATTTGTGGCGGGAAACAATCAGAGAGAATAATCTTAAGAATATCACAATTTCTTCCACAACAACTCACAAAGGATTATCAAACCATTAACTAGGGAGTTAAGAACAAGAAGAGAATTGACTTAAGGAAACATTTTAATAAGCTTCAAAGGGGGGAAATTAGAGTTTTAAGGAGATTATCAGGCTGGAGATACAAATCTGAGGACCCTTGGGGGCATAAATGACTCTCAAGGTCTTATCGAAACCACCTGAAAAGTAAATACATTGGATAAAAGCCTGAGCCCTAATGAGAAGCTAGTAACAAGAAGATATTGAAGGGATTTTGGATCTTTGGAGGAGAAAAGAGTGAAAAGATACAGCCATCTGCTAACAAGCAGGTGTTTCCTTCCTACGGGCCTCATCTCTTCCAACATAAAAACATTCTTTATTCACAGGGCATATCAGCAGCCTACTTCGGGAGTTTGAAAGTTTGAGAAGAGGATGGAGTAATAGTTTTCTAGAACAGGAAAGGGATGCGGAAAACATGATAGTAGTTCATACATGTCCACTGGGGATTGTGGCTATGAACTACGCTAAGAAAATTTCAATATTTGAACTTTTAAGAAACACAGATTGGAGTGAGTAGGTAGTTACTTTGAGCTATCATTTTATGACCAAGTACAATCAGCCAATGGAAACCAAAACACTGAAGGTAAGCACAGAGGAAGATTGTAACAATAACAAACCATAAATGAAATATAAGTAAAACATAATAATAACAAGCCCTAATTTAAGGCTGACCTATAAGTATATGCTTATAATCTAGCACATAAGAGGATGAGTTCAAGAGGACTGTGTATTTGGGAGCAACCAAGGCAACATAGAGAGATCCTACCACAAAATATTAAAAATTATCCCAACACTAGGAAGGTTAAAGCAAGAAGATTGTGATTTTAAGGTAAGCCTGGGAGAAGGGATGGGGAGGAAGGGAAGAAGGAAGCAAGATCTGATGAAAATGTAAATAGGTCATAATATGAGAATGATGAGGAAAGGGTTCAAATGTCATGAAATCAATTTATTTAGAAATTAGGTTATGAAATTATTATACAAATAATTATAAAGAGAAATGAATTAAAATTTAGAGGATAAGACAGAATCAGAACAAATGATTGAAATAATAGAATTATTGTATCAATTAGTATAATAGTCAGGGTTCTCTATAGTAACAGAACTTATCAAATGTATACACACACACACACACACAACACACACACACACACACACACACACACACACAGGAGATTTATGAGAATGATTTACAGACTGTAGTCCAACTAAGCCAAGAAGGATAGGTTGTGAACAAAAAAGCCAAGAATCCAGTAGTTGTTCAGTCCATGAAGATGAATGTCTCAGCTGGCCTTCAGTATATGCTGGTAATCCAAAGAAGTAAACTCTAATACCAATAAAGCAATGGATTGCTAGCAAGGCAGGGAAAGGAAAACATAACTTCCTTCTTTTATGTCCTTGTATAGGCTTCCAGGAGGAGTGACCCAGGTTAAAGGTGTGTTTTCCCACCTCAAGATATATTATGTGTCTTCATAACTCCAAAGTCCAGATTAAAAGTAGACCTATTTGGTGTGGGAAGTCCTTCTCTATATGTGTTGCTTTTATTGGTTAATAAATAAAGAAGCTGCCACCAGAGGAGAAAGATGCAGGCCGCTAGCTAGAATCTTGACAGTAGGCCATAACCCTCATGGTAAAATATAAAATAATAGAAGTGAACTAATTTAAGATATAAGAGTGAACTAGAAATATGCACAAGCTCATAAGGTCATGCAGTGTTGTAATTAATATAGTTTCTGAGTGGCTATTTCGAGTCTGGGCAGCCAGGAGCAAACAAACGGCCTCATTCTACACCTCTTTACTTCAGATTAAGAAAAAAAAAGATCCCTTACAGGTATACCCTCCATTTTTGTGTTTTGACAACTAAGAACAGCCGCCAAAATTAGTAATGGGGAGATATAATGTATGGTAAAAAGTTGAAGCTGGGTAGCAAGTAAAAGCAGGGCAGAAGTCATTAACTTTGAGCACAAACTACAGTTAAAACCATCTATGAGATTGGCAAAATTTCCAAGAGCATCACTAGAGATCCTTACAGGAAAAATTATAAGTGACAGCTCTCCTCAAGGAGGAAGTACACACTCAAGCTCAGGTCCTTTCGAGTTCCCATCAAGACTGTCACTAGCCTCCCTATAACCAATAAATGGCTTGATTCTGTTGAAGACTTCCTTATGCCTTCACTCCAAGCCACTCTGCATGCTTCATTCACTCTTCCCCAAACAAACAAGAGATCTACACAAAAACAAGCTTATTGGGTCTTTTTCTTGTTAGTCTTGCTTCAAGAATTTGCTTCCAACTAAATTTTCACAATTCGGAAATATATCTCATGCACTACAACAATCAGAAGGATTAAAGAGACCAGTTTGCCCCACTTACGACATCATAAATTTTTTTAAATTTTTAAAATATTGCATTTCTCACTGAAAAAAAAATCTCCTCTTAAAATCTAGGCGTGAGCACTAAACACAACGCTGCTCATTCAGAATTGTACCTTTACAGATCCATAATGTCTAGAGGCAAGAGATTATTTTGGGGTATGTGACAAGTTAGTATGTATTTGGTGCAAAAGCCTAATGACTCAGAATTAAGCCCTGTGACCCAGAGGATACTTTCATTTCAGGTGGTTAGAGATTACTGATGGCATCAGGATGACCTTTGCCTAAGATAAGAGAAGGGGGCACTTAAGGAAAGTGTTTGCCTTCCAGGCATGTAAACAGATCTCAGGTAGAAAGAGACCTTTATATGACTGCTCCTAAATGACAAGTCTTAAGATACTTAAAGCAGATATTTTGCCACATTAAACCCATGGCTTGGAATGGTGACAGTTCAGATAGCCATTTTGAAAGCACTGATTCACATTCTTTAATTATACAAAAGACTTGTCATCAATAATATATCAACAAAACAGAAATTCTCTTATATTTTCTTTTCTAATTCTAATTTCTACCAGAACTATATTTATTTCTCCTATCAAACTACCTTAGTAGGCAGATAGATTCAGTCAGTTGTCCACATTTTTTAATCAAAACAAGTCACTCTTTTTTTCTTTTGGTTTCATTTTAAGAATGCATAATGTCTCCACAGTGTCTTCAGGACTCAATAACTCTTAATCAATTTGATTGAACCAAGTTTGGCTTGTTCAATATGCATGCATTTAAAACTTCAATACCATGGTCATGTGCTTTGCCCAATTTATCTTTCAGAATATGGTACTCAGCAAAACCCAAAATCAAGATTGTGAGAAAATTCTGTCTACAATTTCCTATTTCTACTCTTTCTGGAATTATACCTTCCAGAGACTGCACTAGATTCTAAAATTAAACAAAACCCATGATAACCTTTGGTTTTGTTGAAACATATAGAAATTATCTTCCATATGAACTAAATCTATTGACAGAAAATTAAAATGTGATTATAGAAATACTGGATGATTCAGTTAGTCAATGAAGTTAATTGTTTCTATGGCAAAGGTCATCTTTTTTCTTCTTGACAAATACTGAGTAGCTGGTAATTTTTGCTCTGCATACTATAGAGTTTCCCTGTCAGCTGCTCAGTTCTGATGCTGTACCAGGAAAACAGCAGTAGGCAATACTTGAAATTGAGATGTGGGCCATATTTGGCCCTATTGAATCTGTAATTTTCAGAAATCATTCTGAGCTATCACATTTTTGCTTGTGTAGGTTTCTGGGATGCCTGAGCCGGCAATTTTAAAACTAAAGATTCAATAACATTAGGCTCAGGTCAACAATGGTGGTAATCTGATATTTAATTGGATGCCATTCATGAAATGTCCTAAAACATCTAACTTGGATTCTAGTTTTGCCTTTGGTGAAATCATGGGCTCTACTTTTAAGTAAGTCTTTTACTGATGGAAAGGCATGCATGCCAATTAACTGAGCTCACATACAGATCACTCCCAGACTACAGTAACAGTCTTTAAAATATTCGAGGTCTCAGAAACTAATGGAGCAGTCCTTCTGCAGATATCTCTAAAAAGATCTCTCCCCACTTGATCCAGATCTCCCTTCAAATGTCACCTAAGTACACCGTCTCCCCTTGAGTGACCTTAATTTTTTCACATTACTTGTCAAGCACCATTTACATCATTCAGTGACAGGAGGTGAGAAAAATGGCAAAGGTGGACTGAGGGTTTCAGTGTCATAGAAAGATCAAAGAACAGGAGAGGAAACGAGCTTTCTGTCCTCCATGTCTGGATACCCCACACTCTGTCCAACAGTGGGAAGCCCAGAGAAGCACATTCTGCACATGAGGCAGAGCCAGTGCCATCCAGCAAGCACTCAGAAAAACCAGAAGATTGAAGCAGGCCATGCTAACATTGCAAGAGCTCAGGAAAGTGAGTAGATATTCCAATACAATTGGGCTGTGTCCTAACACTAAATCTAAGGGGGCAGTAGTACCTACTAATATAGAAGTAGGACCTTGGGTAATCTCTGACGTTCAAAATGCCCAAATACAAGCTAGACACATAACACAATAGCAACATGCTTACCTAACATGCGCGAGCCTTTGGTTTCCATCCACAGTGCCAACAAAAGCAAATACAAAAATGTCCCGGGGTGCAATTGGAGAACACAAATCAAATGAAAAGCAAGTAAGGCCACAACACGAATGACAACACAGAATCAATTTTCACGAGTATTGAGATGAATCAGACTTTGGAATGATATAAAAAAGACAATAAAGCAATTGAACAAGTAATCAGGAATTCTTTACAGCAAACAAACAAAAGGAAAAGATATAAATTATACAAAAAAAAGTCCAAATAGAAAATATATTGGTGACAATAATAGGAACAGAAAGAATATGATGGTGAAGTGTGATTTTAGCAGTAGAACAAAGGAAACAGAAGACAGAGTTGTGAACTGTAATATGTATTCATTCTGATTAACAAAAGAAAATATATTGCTGGGCATGATAATGCACACCTTAATCCCAACACTTAGGAGTCAGAGGGAGGTAAAATCTTTTAATTCAAGGCCAGCCTGGTGAACATAGTGAGTTCCAAGAAAGCCAGGGCTGTGGGGAGAGAACCTGACTCAAAAAACAAAATGGGGTGGGGGACAGTATGCTACAGAGAAATCATCTGAGGGTCAAGGTCTATTATATAAAGCAATCTAATATTTTTATCAATACAGTTTCACAAGTATAAGAGAAAGATAAAAGGCTGATCAAGCGCTCAAAAGATCTGACAGAAATCTTCTGAACTTGGTAAGGAACAGTCCTCCAACATAAAAAAGCAGAGCAAAATCAAAGCAAAATAAACACAAAGAAATCTTGCAAGATGTATTATAATTAAATTGTTAAAAACTAAAACAAAACTAGTTGGTGGTGGCACACAACTTTAATCCCAGCACTCAGGAGGCAGAGGTAGTTATAAAATAATTTTATGGTAGGGAATCATCACAACATGAGGAACTATATAAAAGGGTCACAGCATTAGGAAGGTTGAGAACCACTGATAACATAAAAAAAAAAAAAAAAAAAAAAAAAAAAAACCTCGAGACTTGTCCTTCATACTTCTCATTCCAAAAAGAATTCAAGTGGCTCAAAAATCAATGAAATCAATGTTTCATCCAGGCAGTGGTGGCGCATGTCTTTAATCCCAGCATTCGGGAGGCAGTGGCAGACCAATCTCTGTGAGTTCAAGACCAGCCTGGTCTATAAGACCCAGTTTCAAGACAGGCTCCAAAGCAACAGGGAAACTCTGTCTCAAACAAACAAGCAAGCAAACAAAATATTTCAGTGATTCTTCCATTCTCCAGGAGAGCACAAGAGCTATATAAAGAAAGTCAACATCAGCACAGAAGGGTTTAGAAGATCTTTAATTAAAAGGCTGAGATGGACAAGAACACTGAATTTGCTTTTAACACTCAGGGGTAACAGCCCTGGTTCTACAATCTCAGCTGTACTATCCCTATACTCATCCAGAGACAAGCTGCATGCCTGCCGTATTGTGACATCCGGCTTTGTAGGTTAATCAAGAGAATTTACATGAAATTATAGGATTTCATGCCAGTATCTTTAGGTTGCAGTGGCGGCTAGGACTTGAATTTATGCTGAGTTCATTTTTGTAACTATTTCATGACAATAAGCTGAAGTTCACTTAAGATCCTTCTCTACGTGTTCAAATATATCTACTCTTTCTTCTGACTTCAAGTTGTTTAAATGAAAAGTGTTGTGTAGGTTTACCTTGAATAGAGAAAATGCCATCGTATTTTATTTCCTTATATTACTTTAAGAGTATTCTACACAGCAAGACAGTGATCCTTTTGAAAGCTCTGATTTCTACTTTTCATATGCACAGTTTCAAATAATCAATTTCTAATTTAATATAAGTAAGTGAGAGTTACATACAGGAATCTTTTATTTCAAAATAGCTTTGCAATACTCTATATGTCACCTGAAGTACTTTTTCCTTTCTGAAATCTGAAATCATGCAAGTGTCCTTTTTTTAAAAACAGCAGAGAGATTTCACTCTCTGAAAATTTGCATTGTTAGGAATATATAGCGTAAAACGAATCCAAATGCTATTAAGGTTTTTAAGCTGTCAAGTGACTTCTGCACAATACATTTATTCTGCTCCCATTTGCTATCAAGGAAAAGTGCAAAGTCAAACATGTTCTTACAAAAAGCACTACAAGCTGCATGTAAATGAGACCACTTTTCCTGAGGGTCTATCTTCAATTTGATAGTGCATTTAAGTACTTGCTTTCACTTAGAATAGACTGAAATTTACAAATAGACATTGAGAGCAGTGAAAATGCCATTTATCTCAGATTTCGCCCCCTGAACAAAAGAATCAAAACAGATTGTTCTATTTCTTTAAAGCAGTACTTGATTAACTAAGCAATTATTTCCTATCAAAGAAACATAAATAATTAAATGTAGAAACAAGGGTTGCAGGCCATTGGTGGCAAAAAGGACAAACAATCTAGCTGGTTTGTTGAATAATAGAGCCATAGAATCATTTACAGTCTTTTCAGTTCTTTGCTATTTGTTTTCTTGGTCCAGATGCCTCTCTCATAACGACAGAAGCTTTAGCCTCATAGGTAGAGCTACTTGTTCTTCTGCAGCTGGCAGGAGCTTTGAATCCAAGCCTGTTCATTCCCAACATCATCCAACCTTTCTTTAGACTCATGATTTTGAGTTTTTGGTATGGCTCAATGAATAAAGGTGCTTGACCCACAAGCTTTGGGTTAATTCTGATCATTTACACAGTAATGATAATAGCCTCACAATTTTAAGAAATGTACTTGGATTTAAATATTACTTTTCATAGAATATTTTATCCATATAACCTACATCATAATTATTTCTAAAGTAGTTTCTGTAGCACAAATAATAAAACCCAGGGACAGATATTGGGGTTCAACCTGAAGATGAGAAAAGCAAAGCAGCCTGCCCCTGGCTCTAACCTCTACCTCAGACTGAAATGGTGATGCTGCCTCCGTTAATCATCAGAGTGGTTTGGCTGTTTTGCTTTTCTGATCTTCAGCTTGAACCCCAATATCTTTCTTTGGGTTTGTATTATACGTGCACAAATTTCCAACTGGTACCCTTTTTTGGATGGGTACATCTTTGGCATACAGCTTGTAAAGTGGTAAAAAGCATGACTTTAGGAGCTACTAAAATGGTTCTGAGTACACTGAGGTTTGCTGACCAGGGGCATAGCTCCAGGTTCAGAAAAAAAAAAATCCTGTTGCAAAGGAATAAACTGGAGAAGGATAGGACAAGACATGCATCTCTAGTTTCTGTGTTCTCATAGACGCACGCACGCACTTACACACATGCATGCAATACATGCACATGCACCACACCCATAGATATCACACACACACACACATACACAGAGCATAATTTCTTTTGTCATACCTCCTATGTCCACATTTCATGTTTTCTCCTCATACTATAGAACATACATTATATTGTTCATGGTTCATCTCCCCAGTTTTACACAATAGGTATGATAGTATCCAACACATAAGTGACAACATTCATAAATGTCTTAAAGTTAACACAGAGCTTGGAAAACCTGTTAGCTTTTGTTGCTTTCACTCATCTTAATTATAAGAAATATTGAGAAAGATCCATGAGAAAGCAACTGCCCATTTTAGAGAAAAAAATCAAAGGGGATCAGCTTGGCTTGTCAACCAGTTGACATTTTGTTTGCAAGCTTTCATCCTATCCATTCTGTGTGAAAATACTTCTCTCTTCCTTGAATTTGGACTCTTCCCATTTTTCTTCAGAAATGAGAATTGGCATGTCGCCTGTAGACGGCTCTCTACAGACTAGTTCATGGAATGGAGCTGAGAAGGGGACAGAGCAACCTTACCACACCAGTCACATGTCATTAGCATGGGTGAAAGAGGAAAACCGAAATATAAACCACAGAAATTGTGGGGTTATTTTTTGTTTTAGAAAAGTTGGCAAATAAAAACCCTGTTTCTAAAAGTCGAGCTTCATAAAGCAATGGAAACACACATTTTCCATTGGAAACTGGTGCTCATTCACATTGGGAGAAGTATTGGATCAACCCGAACAGTGGCCACTCACGATGTGTCATGTAAGCCTGCTGCGTTCAGTGCTAAATCAGTGTGGATGGCTGATATGTACGATAGAACTTTATTCAAAGAGCTTTGTGAATATCAGCATTGCTAATGGAGTTTGGTTTTTCATTGGTTCCCTTTGACAAAGTATGACAAAACTAAAGTGTTTTAAGACACAAAACATCATTTTGCTGAAAAAAGTTAGAAACAAGGGAATGCAGACATTTTACGTCCCGTGTCAGTGATGGCAAATTTGTCTCTTCTAAAGCAACTCTGCCTAATTTATTCCCAATCCTGGGTAACACCAAATCAAGGGTTGGAATAGTCAAGGTGTGTTTAAGCCTTTGAGAAGATTAAATCGAGCCTAGGAAGTACTTCTAGATAGACAAAAGGTTTGAATGCAAACAGACAATGTATGCGGCTTTCCCATATCAAGAATGCATAGCCCGGGCAACTCACTTTAGAAAGGTGAATGTCCCAGGATGCCTGTAGAGTTCCAGGATGTGAAAATGATGAAATAAAAATGTAAGTGAAGTGAAGCATGACAAAGAAAGGCTGTGGCTACTGCGGAGACAAACTGACTGTACTGCCCACGCTCTAGGGACTGGGCAGATGGCTCAGTGTTAGGGATGAATAGTGCTTTTCCAGAGGATGTGAGTTTATTTGCCAGCACCCCCTTGCACAAGGCACTTTACAATAGCCTGTACCTCCAGCTCCAGGGAGTCTGAGATCCTCCTCTTCGGGCTCCTGTACTCACATATACACATATCCTCTACACAGACATGCATGTGATGTGGGAGTGTCATATATCAATCTGTTGATTTCATTGGTTAAGCAATAAAAAAACTGCTAGGCCCATTTGATAGGCCCATCCTTAGGTGGGTGGAATAAACAGAACAGAAGGCTGGGAGAAAGAAGCTGAGTCAGTGAGTCGCTATGATTCTCCCACTCCAGGCAGACGCAGGTTAAGATCATTCCTAGTAAGCCAGCTCATGGGCTACACAGATTATAAGAAATGGGCTAGTCCAGGTGCGAGAGTTAGCCGAGAAGAGGCTAGATAGAAATGGGCCAAGCAGTGTTTAAAAGAATACAGTTTCCATGTAATTATTTCGGGTAAAGCTAGCCGTGCGGGCAGCCGGGTGCCGGGGACACAGCCCCGCCACTCGTACTACTACATGCATGTGTTTATGATTAAAAATAAAATAAATCTTTAAAAAGAGCAGTAACCTTATGAAATGCTTAAGTCTGGGAATAATTTTGGTTTAATCTATGCTTATTATGATACAACAGCCAAGTTATGAAATCATCTTAAATGTCCAATGAACGAATAGATAGAAGCATGAATTCTATACAAAGCAGAGTTTTGGTCAGTAGTATAAAAAATGAAACTATTATTTCATTTGCAGAAAATGTCAAGTAAAATAAGCCTGGGTCAGAAACACAAATATCTCCTGTTTTCTTTCACATGGAAATTGTAGTTTTTCTAGAATTTTTTTCCTTTTATATTTGAGATTATAGTTATATCATTTCTCCCTTCCCTTCCCTAGTAGAAAGGACATGGGAAAGGGAAGACCAGCAGGAGATAGAGAATCGGGAAGATGTGAGGAAAGTACACAATATATGCCTATCCAAATGTCATAGGATTCTGTATAATATATATAAGAAAATATTAAAAGTGAAATTGTTTTTAAAGAATTTATGAAGTACCCAGAACAAATGTTTTAGAAACATCTATAGGCTAAAACCTAGACACATGGCGATCAATGGTCCAAAGTCATTCTTATCACCAGAACAAAACCCTTTGAAACTACTGCCCACTGCTGTGGTAGAAGACTCATGTAAGTTTCTGGAAGGGGTTTTAAATGAATAACACCAGGGATGTTCCTTTCTTCCTCTGTTAAACTTGGTACTAAATGGAGTGAGATTCTTTCGTCAATTAACTATTTCCTACAATAGGAAGCAGCAATGGGATTGTAGTTCTTGTTATATATAACTGGTTGTTGTCTTTTGTTCTTTGGCTCTTTGGGAGACCCACAACCCAGCTCCCAGATAAATCACAGAGATATATTCTTACTTATGAATGGCCAGCCTTAGCTTGCCTTGTTTCTTGGCAGCTATTCTTAACTTAAATTATCCTGTCTACCTTTTGCCTTTGGACTTTTATCTTTTACTGTTTCTGTGTATTTTTCTTTACTTCTTACTCCAAGGCTTGCTGTGTAGCTGGGTGGCTTGCTCCTGGTGTTTGCCTCTTCTTTTCTTATTGCCCAATCTACTCCTCCCATAATTCTCCTATTTCTTTTCTCTGCCTGCCAGCCCCACCTATTCTTCCTTCTGTCTACCTATTAGCCATTCTTTATTAGACTAATCAGGTGTTTTAGACAGGCAAAGTAAGACAGTTCCACAGAGTTTGAACAAAGGCAACATAAAAGAATGCAACACATCTTTGCATCATTTAATTACTGTTCCACAGCATAAACAAAAACAACAGATCTTTAACTAATATTCTGCAATACTGAGAGCTAAGAAAGGAGAAGCCATGAGACCATGGAACTCGTACTTGTTATACGTGAGTAAAGGTCCTAGCAATCTTCATTGGGGAGTGTATAGACATGCTTTGAATTGTAAAAAAAAAAAAAAAAAAAAAAAAAGAGGGGGGGTGGGAGAAAAGCAAATACTTTCAAGTAAGCCGCAGATAGGATTACAAGTAAATAATAAGCAGGTTGAGCATTCCTAATTCACAAACCTAAAATGTGAATTAGTTCAGACTCAAAATTCTTAAAGGAAATTTGTTCTTGGACAGTTTCATACAGAAACTTTGTATGAATATAATTGACTTTAGTCATTTCTACCTTCTTACCCTAACACATCCCTGCTCCTTCTTCTGAGAAGTCTTCCAGAAGAGCCCTCTCAATCTTTCATGCCTTTGTGGTGGGGATTTCACCAGTTCTCTTGAAGTTGCTTATATGAACGTGGGTGCAGTATTCTTTACTAGAACATGGGCTACATTTCAACTGCTAAGTCGCTGATGAAGGTGCCCTCTGTTCAGTTAACCATGCACTACCAATAACCCCTCAGGATCACATGGGGACCTCACACAGCCCTCTTCCACCCATGAGCAAATGTTGATGGTCCTAATTTTATGCGTGTCTTGTTCAGGTAATCACAGCTGCGGTAAGTTCATGAGTGTTCAAAGCAATGCTGGTTAAGTACATCTGACAGGCATGCTGAAAATACTGTGTCAAATTACCATAAGGCTATTTCTATAATATGTTTTGAAAGGGTAGGGATTGATCTCTGTGATATAATGTTTACCCAGCATGCTAAGGTCCTTGGTGTGACACCCTGTGTTGAAAAAAAAATAAACAAAATATGTTATGTAGCAAAAATGAATTTTGATTTAAACGTGGGTCCCATCCTGAGGAAAGTTCATTATATATTTGTTATTCCTTGCCTTAAAAAATAATCCAAAATCCAAATGTATCTCATCTAAAATCCAAGGTACATCTCATCTCAAAGTGTTTGACATTCACTCTGTGTTAGTATTTTAGGTGCTTTATATGTTTCAATCATTAAAGCTATAAGGCTTAGTTATTATCATGCCCTTTTTATATATGAAGAACAAACTACTCAGAAAAGTCAGTCATTTCCCTAAAACTACAACCTCAATCATAAGGGTGAGGAGTCCCGATCTATCTCCTCCGATAAAGATAATGCTAGGTTCATTATAATCTAAATGACTCACCTTCAGGGTCATTACCTTGTGACAATAGTCACAGGACCATCCACTTTTAAGATCATCTTTGGCTTACTTTTATCTTGTAGTCACAAATGGATTAAAGCAGAACCGGGTGGTGTAATCCTTCCTTTCCTCATTGCTGTATAAGCTTATCAAAGCCCTTGGTAGTGGACTGGAAGAGTCACAAAATAGAGTTGACAATAACAGCCTCATTGGCATAAAACTACTTTCGACGAATGTCTGGTAGAAGACGAACAGATTCACGTGAAATTACATCCCTGAAAACTTCCTCTGATGTTTGGCTTAATAAAATCTATCCCATCACATGACTGAGAGGATGCTAGATCATCTTTTTTTTTTTTCCACTCTCCATTTTCAGATTTTCCCGTTTTCTTGTACTTTTCCTGGATTAGAAACAGGGGGTTCTTGCATAGCTTTTGTCCTCCAATTCCAAAGTGAATTCATCCTCACAGCAGGAGCTATGAGCACTTCCACAAACAACATTTCTCACAAACTTCACAGCACTCACTTTGCTGTTGTCAATATCAGGCTGCAATCCCAGTACCATTTCGTTGGCCTTTTCCACTGTGTTATGTAGCCATGCTTTCTATGGTATTAACATATACTATCTTTGATATATATATATATATATATATATATATATATATATACATATATAACATATAGTATATGGTATACCATATACTATATGATGCAGTACATAGGTTTTTGCCTACATATTAATTTTGCTCACTCTTTCAACTCAACTGTAAGCTTTTATGAAGACTGGGTTTGTGCCTTTTCACCTTTACACGTACAATGTCTAGTGTTTGGCATAGGACACACATACAATCATTTTAATAGTAAAATTCCTTCATCAGAAATGAATTCTGTTATAAATTCACAAATGGTCCTAAGTATAATAATCAAGAAACAATGGCTCATTCCCTGAACACCTGAGTTTATTATTACAATGCTTGTAAAAAAATCAGAAGTTTGGGGAGTAATCTGTCATTGCCTTCAAATTGACAGTATTTGTAACTTTATTGAATATGAACATGCCTTCTGGATAAAAGAAGATCAAAAACAGCAGAGTAATTTCTATATATATTAAGAAATATATTTGAGAAAGATATGTATTTAATGACTGGTAACTCAATTTCAGTTGGTATTTAATAAATGTTGCAGGTATTCAAAAACTGTTGTACATAAACAGATTTGTTTTCTTTATTCCTCAAAAATGATACACCTATGTTAATCTTCATTAATAGAAAATAAATATGTGAAAACATGACTTGCTAAATTTGTTAATATATCCTTAACAAAAATTATTCAACAAAGAAGAGTTAAATATAAAATAATTTAAAAATATACAAAAATGCCTAATTTTTACAAAATTACAAATTATATATGGAAAAGAGTCTGGTTAGAGTATTTTTACGTAAGATTGTCTAAACATAGCAAAATATTAGGAGGAGTTTAGGGAATCTTGCAGAAAAATGATTGTAGGAGCTAGAGGGGTCAAGGATACTACAAGAAAACTTACAGAATCAACTAATATGGGCTCATAGGGGTTCAAGGAGAGTGAACTGACAGCTAGGGAGCCTGCATGGTACTGACATAGGCCCTTTGTATATAAACTACAGTTGTGTAGCTTGGTCCTCTTGTAGAACTTCTAACAGTGGGAACAGAGGCTGTCTGATTCTTTTTTGAATCCTACTGGGTCACTTTGCCTGCCTAAATACTTGTGGAGGTGCTTAGTTTTGGCAACTTGATATACCATGTTTTGTTGATACTCATGGGAGACCTGCCCTTTCTTAAACAGAAACCAGAGGAGGAGTGGATTGAGGGGTAGGAACAAATACGGGTTGGTAGGGGAGGACTCTGAGGAGAGGAGGGAGGGAAAACTGCAGCCAGAGTGTAAAATAAATAAATTCATTAAAAAGCAAATAAATAAATAGAATAAGAAAAAAAGAGTATGTAAACATATTCTAGAATGCCACATTTTTTATACCTGGGCAAAAAAGCAATTTTCAATGTATTCTACATCTAAATGGTTAATGTACATAAGTAATTTAAAAAGAAAAATCTGAAAGAAATAATTCCCAGTTTTCCCACTGAAAACTTGTAAACTGCACAGCATTTAGCAACATCATTTCACACAAGAGCTTGCTCAATACATATTTGTCGC
Source organism: Microtus oregoni (assembly GCF_018167655.1). Classification (NCBI taxonomy): domain Eukaryota; kingdom Metazoa; phylum Chordata; class Mammalia; order Rodentia; family Cricetidae; genus Microtus; species Microtus oregoni. The sequence goes on from NW_024543089.1 coordinate 16,276,309, forward strand.
ATCAGTGTTAAATCAATGCTTATACAGTGACCTTGACCTCAGATCTCTGTCATTTCCTTTGCCATCTTTGTGAAATGTTTGATCTATACAGTTAGGAAATAGCAAAGAGAATTTTTCTGTCATATGTGCGTTAATAAGTGGGGTAATATAAATATGTGCATCCAAACTCAGGCCAATGGTGTCTCAGATGTGCTTTGTCTAACATTGCCCTTCTTCTTGTCATTCTGCCCCCGATGTGACATGTCATTTCTCACTGCTTTCTCCATTCAGAGAACACCAAATACATGTCCCCAAGCTATGACATAACATCTCACATTAATTCTATTCATCAAATTCCTTTCCACACTTTTCACTGAATGACAACTTTGTGGTCATTAACAGCTTAATAGATTATTTTTGTTCTTCCTTCTAGAAATTATATTTCTATATCTACATACTCAATAAATTCACTGCTATAGACAAAACTTCCTATAGTGAATTTTTAATCTACTAAATAATATTTTTGCGATGGAGCCTTTGGAAAGTGCTGAGGGCAAGGGAGTAGATCCTTGCTAGATGGAATTAGTGGTCATAAAGGAGAACCGACAAAGTCCCTCATCCCTTCCTTTACAGAGGTTCCAGGAGAAAATTACTTTCTTTGAGCCAAAAAAAAAAATGCATTTGCTGTTACCTTAACACTGGCTTTTTCTCCCTTCTAGACTGTGGGAAATAATACCTCTTTATATGCCATTCAATTTATGGTTGTTTGGTATAGCAGTCCAAAGAGACTAAGACATGTATGTACCTCCATGTCTCTAGGCATTCTAAATTTTGGTGGCCTTACCTGCCCTCTATATGAGTCATCCTTCCATAGATAGACCATAATTTACAAAGGCATATTAATTTCAAACATGAAAGTATAGCAGGTCAATTTCTCAACATTATTAGTCTTCCCTATTCTAAATGCCATGTTATTTTCTCCTTTTTAGTTCTCCTTATGTCCTATAATGCTGTACCAATACAAATTCTTTTAAAAGATAATAAAAATTTGAATATAGATTATTCCTTCATCATTAATGTATTAATGATATTATAATGATAGTATAATGTATTAATGTTTAATAATATTTTAAAAGATCAAATAATTTGCTCCAGAAAGTTTTATTAATTCAAACTTATTGTTGTCTTAGTTAGGGTTTTTATTACTGTTGAAGAGGCACCATGACCATTGCAACTCTTCTAAAGAAAACATTTAATTGGGATAGCTTGCTTACAGTTTCAGAGGTTCAGCCCATTGTCATCATGATAGGGAGCCTGGCGGCGTGCAGACAGATACGGTGCTAGAGTATTGGCTAAAAGTCCTACATCTTGCAGGCAACAAAAAGTTGACTGACACACTAGGTGGTATCCTGGGTATAGAAAACCCTCAAAGCCCACCCCCACAGTGACACATTCCTCTAACAAGGCCATACACACTACAACAAAGATACACCTCCTAATGATGCCATTCCTGAGAAGATTATGTGAGGCAATCACATTCAAACTGCCATAATTATATATTTAGGTATATTTTCATAGTTCAACTCCATTAATGTTTCCTCCATCTCTTCTTCTCTCCCCTCCTCCATCTTCCTCTAACTGTCAAGGACTGTTAATGGAATTTCTAATCACTAATGCTAGAAATACTGTACCAGTCTTAGCTGATGAAGAAGCCAGGCTCACTTTAATGACTGACCCTCATTTTCTTCAAATGTGATGTTTTATCATGGCATATTTTAAATTTCTGTATGCATATGCCCATCAATTCTTTCACTATGTTCTTGGCAGTCTCCGCTTTCTCATATTGTGAATGGTAGCATTTTGTTTCTCTTCCCCACCCTACCATTCTGCTCACTTTTTTACATATTGATAAGCCATAGTCCTGCATTTACAAATCAGTTCTTCCCCTGAGTTTCAGTTGCATATCCAACAGCATGATGAATATCTAGACCTACCCAGAAGTTCTGCAAATGTTTCATACTCTGTCATGCTACCTGGTTCCTTCTTCAATATTCCTCTCTATTTTTAATCTGAATACCTGGAATGTATTTTTGACTGTCTTTCCCTCTCATCTCCAACAGCCAACAAATCAAAATCTTCTGTTCATGAATATTTTTCTTACCTTTGTATTCACCATTTCCATTGTCTCTGTGTTGATATCATCTCTTCCAGATTGACAAACTAGTTATTATTTCTCATGTTTTCTTCTCTGTTCAAAACTGGGAAAATGATAACCTGTTTGTTCACACTTGTGTTGCTAGATTTGTGGATGAAAGTTGGACACAGTGGGATCAAGAGTTGAAAACATAGAATCAGGTCATCTTCAAAACTCCCATATTTATCCATGCAGAAACAAGTTTATATGCTTCATCCTCTTCTTAGTTAGAAAAAAATGTAATAGTGCTTCTTGCTTTCTTATTCTCAAAGTAAATAATTTTTGTTTTTGTTTTTCAATTCGGCTACAACTAGAAAAATCCTAAGTAACATATCCGGATCCTGAAATAAGGAAGTGAGAACTATGTGCTCTCTTGAGAGCAGTGCATAAACTGAATTGAAAGATCAAAAGAATTGAGGGTAAAGAAAGGGAAAGAGTTAGGCAATTAGGTAAGATAGGTGATGGGTAGAAAACTGGACAGATGGGTAATAGAGTATTGGAATACTCTTATAGAAACCTGCTCGAAATAAACCATGACTATTGAACAACTAAACAAAACCTTCTAGAGAAAACCATTTGGTTTTGACTTTAAATCATAAACCTGCATTCATTGAAAGGAATAAAAGAGAAAGTTGGAACTGGGGGTGGGGGGCGTTTGGGGAACAAGATAGAAACCTCGTATAATGAAAACTCCCAGGAATCTATGAAGTTGACCCTAACTGTGCTTTCTAGTAATGTATGTTATGGAGCTTCAATGGGCCATGTCCTGTAACGAGGCAAGACTTCCAATGTAGGGATTGAGACACCAGTGCAGCCATAAAACTTTTGACCTACCATTTGTCCTGCCTGCAAGATGTGCTGAAATAAAGATGGTGCAGAGATTGTGGGAGTGGCCAATCAATGACTGGTCCAGTTTGAAACCCATATCCCAAGAGGGAAAACACTCTTGACACTACCTGGAGGGCCAGGACTCAGAGGCTGGATGGCCTAGAGACCTAGGATAGGAGTAAACATGACCAGGAAAAAATAGCCGGTGAAACGATTCCTAATGTTATTCTGCTGCACTCCTAGATCTGTACCTAGCATAATAGTCATCAGAGAGGCTTTACCCAGCAGCTAATGCAGAGACATGCTGAAAAACATTAGACAGAGCTTGGGGAATCCAGCAGAAAAGGGGGAGGAAGTATTGTAGGAGTCAGAGGGGTCAAGGAAATCACATGAAAACCAGCATAATCACTTACACTGTGGTCATAGGGGACAACAGAGACTGAACCAATAATTAGGGGAGCCTACATGTGTATGACTTAGGTTATACTTGTGTAGCTTATTCTTACTGTGGGACTCCTAACAGTGGGAATGGGGGCTGTCTTTGACTCATTTGTTTGCTTTTGAGATCTTTTTTTTTTCACCTACTGGCCTTCATGTTCCAGCCTTAATATGAGGGGAAGTGTCTAGTCTTATTGCAATTTGATATGCAATGTTTGGCTGTTATCTCTGGGAAGCCTGTCCTTTTCTGAAGGCAAATGGAGGAGGAATGGATGGGGAGGAGGGGAAGGATAAGAAACTGTGGTTGGGATGTATTAGAGAAGAATAAATAATTTAAAATTTAAAAAGAAATTAATAGAGTAGTAATAAAGGAATGTTATATTATTTAACATTCCATTCCCAGTTAAGGTGAGCCCATGAAGATCTATGCTGTGGGACATGAGTAAATATGCTACTGAAAGACTAATGTCCCCTAAATAGTTCAGCATACATTGGTTTGTTTTCTGTTTTGTTTTGCTTTGCTTTAAGTGAGACTATTTTTGGCCTACATAAAGTTCTTTTGGGACAAGACAAAGCACAATGAATAATTTATCTTCGATAACCTTGGTTCTTTCTAAGTCTAAGGCACAAAGAGCTTCATAAAAGTCACAAAGGCAGATTAAATTAGGGTAGCTATAGATACAGATACAGGTCAAATCCCTTCCAAGTGGGTTTGGTTTACAATTTTCTCTGAAAAGTTTAAAAATAGCAGTGTCCTTGAAGGAAATATATCATGTTCAGTCTATATAATGGCAGGAATGTTTAAAGTCTAAAGTGATCTCATTACCTCTCTCATCCTGAATCTCCTTTATGTTTCTGTATTCCCAGGCACACGGAAAAAATGAGAGAAAGAAATAATGGGATGATATGGACACATTAGAGATTGTATTCTCGAAGTTATTTTATACTATTTCATTTCCCTCTGACCCTTCCATGTTTGCTATGACTATCCCATTTTAACATACCATCTCAAAGACAGTGCCTTCTTCACCACCCTCTCCTGTGAATCCCATCTGTGTTAATCAGTACCTTACTTCAATGGAATCAAGTGCCTTACTGAAGTAACTGAAGGATAAATGAATTATTTGGGCTCACTATTTCAGAGAATTCAGGGCAAAGTCACTGGTTCAGTGCTCCTGGGTTTGTTGCAGGACAGTATGTCATGGCAGAGGGATACTACTAAACTCATGGCATCCGAGAAACAAAGAGAGACAGGCAGATCTAAGGACCAGGAACAAGATACACCATCCAGAGCCATGCTTCCAGTGAAACTTCCTCTAGCTGAGCTAAAGAAGCATAGGAATTAGCTTAGTAACCTAGGACTCCAATGGTCATGAGCTATGTATATATCTCTGTCCTAACAATGCATCTGGTATCCTTAGGTATTTACCTGCACAGATTATTCATGTACAATACACTTAGTTAAGACTGTAGACTGCATTGATATATATATATATATATATATATATATATATATATAACTTATTCCAAAAAATGTAATAAATTTCTCCTCCCATTAATAACTATCAAACTTAGATAGATCTAGTCAGTTGTAGTCTACTTATATCCAAGTTTGGGAAAGGAGTAGATCCTGCCTAGAAAGGTTTTAGGAGGATGTGCAATAAGACAAATTGCATCCTCTAAGTGACTAAAATCAGATCAATTAGGGGAAGTGACATTCATAACAGTAAAAAAAAAATAGTATTATTTAACTTAATCTTTCAATAATAACAGAGAACGACCCTTTCTATGGCCCTTACCAATCACGTTCCTCCTTCCTTTACCTCTTGAAAAGAAACCCTAAATAAAACTTAGGTGGCCCACCTTCACATTTAAGAGTATGGCTTATTTGTACTATCACTTTGCTTTGAATAAAGTTCCCTGGTAGTTTGCAATCTGTCTGAGCCTTTATTTTCATCCATTGAGTCTGACCCAGATCCCCAGACCGGTCACAAAACCAGGCTTCACCTTCTCATCATTGATTCAGTGATGAAGTTGGACATAAATTAGCCCTTTGAGGTGATGAGCACTATTGGGAGCAAATTACTTCGCAATAGTTCTACCATCTGGAATCTAAACCTTCAACCTTTCAGCTCTTAGGAGATATTTCCTTCCTTAACCATAACACCTTCTCCTCTTGTCCTAATTCTGACACTATCTCCTTTCTCTTTTGCCTAACTCCATTTCTAGAGAATTTGAAAAAAAAAAAGCATACATATGAGCATTTGTGACACAAAATGAGTAACAAAAATAATAACAACAGTAAAGAGTAAACAAACACACAAAAACAAAATCATTTCTCATGCCTCTCCCCCCCCAAAAAAGCCATGCTAGTACAAAGTACAAATGAAGGGAGGTTGTGATTTGATTTGTGACTAAACCTGGAACATAATTGTTGAACGGCAAGAAGGAAAGGAAAGTGATGGGTGTTGTGTAAGGCCAACTTGAATTATGAAGCAGCATAGCGTCATGCATAGGGATTGTAATCCTCACCACCCACCATACACACACAACTGAACAGTATTTCTCAAAGAGCCATAGATAGAAAAGACTCGTAGAATTTTGGCAACAGTTTCCCCTTTACACTGAAGTTTCCACACATCTGAAAGTATTCTTTCACTTGTCAAAACTTCTCTCTTCCTTGGGGCTAGCAAGAGGCTTTCTAATATGGCGAGCATGAAAGTATAAGGGAAAGAAAATTTGTTTTTTTCCATTTTCATAGATTTGTATATGGAATGGAGTCTTGTAATAAAATATATACTAACAAAAAGGGTCTGTTTATTTGAAGGTTTACCAATAAAAATCATAAAAAGACAAGAACATCTCAAAGATGTGGCTTTGAATACCAACTACAGTATCTAAGACAGAGAACAAAAATATACTGAGTATCTAGGAATGACAATTTGAAGACAGAAGAATAACTGGCCAGAATAGTTCATAAAGCATATGCATGTAGAAGCCACTGGTGAAATATCTGCCCCCATAAAGGCCTAATAATGTTTTTGGTAAGCAAATTGTTCCTTCTGGTGGAACAGGGACCAGACTACCCTTTGTCTTCGTGAACCTATTTACTCCCTTTATACAAACAAGTGAAGAACAAGGAGATCTCCCACAAGTCCTTGGTGTTATCTTCAGCCCCAAATCTTCCATCCTTTCGGGAGGAATATTCTAATCTGCCACCAAAGTCATGTACAGTAGTGACTTTCAGATCACCAAAATACCAGTTAACAACTTAAGTGATGGGTTGTTTCTTTGGGCTCAGGAGCTCAGGAGTTCTTTTATTCCATCTTGGTGAGAAAAACACAGTAAAGCAAAGAAGCTCATGTCATGGACGCCAGGAAGCAAATAAAAGGGAATACAGGAAAGGGAACATAGGAAGAGCAACACAGGAAAGGCAACACAGGAGGAGGAACACAGGAAGGGGAACACAGGAGGAGCAACACAGGAAGGGCAACACGGGAGGGGGAACACAGAATGGGGAATACAGGAAGGGGAACAAAGGATAGGGAACACAGGAAGGGGAACACAGGGACAGAAAGACTTTAAGGAACTTTCCATTCTCAACCTTTTGGCAAAGATAATTGTAGAAATAGAGATGTACCCCAATGACATATTTACCACAAAATTCCCACCTTCCTCCTTTTCCCCACCTGCAAATATTGCCATCACAGAGTCTATCAATGGGTTAAATTATTGATCAATTCAGAGCCCTCATGATCTAATCATCTCTAGGAAAAGCCCACAGACAAATTCAGAAATCAGTTTCACTAATCCTATTAAGTTGACTATTGAGATTACTTACCACACCAGGCTAATTAATATCAAAAATTGATCTGAGTCGTTTGGTGCTCCTAGGATAGAAAAAATATATTGATAATATTCACTACAGTTTTCCAAGTTTCAATAGTCTGAAATAGTTTTCTGATGAACACTTTCTAGGAAAGCTAGGACTAGGAAAGAATGATTTTTATTTACTAAAATTCCTCATCTTCTTTATTCAAAACTGAGAGAATCCTTGAACATTCAGCAATATTAGTATGCTAAATACCTAGCTGGTCCAATGTGTTAGCCTCCATCACATAAATTGTAGGTGGGGCTCCCACAATGGGGCCTGAGTTAATAGTGACTTTAGGACCTGTACCAACAGAGTTGCATGCTACCTGGAAAGTCCCTGGCATATTTGGACCAGGACATGAAGTCTTTATGTCCCCTTGGAGACTGGAAGAACTTGCTACCTTGTCAATCATCTTGCTCCCTGAAGCATCTAATGTTGAAATTAAGAGGAAGTAAAGAGAACATGTCTCTACATTATAAGAAAGGCACATTGATCCATTGTTCTCTGCTGCTTTATGAACACTCATAGCTGAATATTTTGAAAAATCCCAGTGTGGTCATTACCGTCAGCAATTCCTATCATCTGTGTGAGTTCTAGAAAACTACCATATTGTATTTGTTGGAACTCTAGCGTTTGCCTGCTTGACTTGATCAGAAATTTTGCTGAAGGACTCTATAATCAGAGGCTTTTTCTGAAATATTGTTGTGAAATGACTCTAAAATCTCAGGTGGTCTTCTCCCCAAATAGACTCACTCCATTCCCGAATGGAAGGAATAACCACAAGAATTTTCCTGGGTCATTACTCATTCTGTATTGTGTGAGCATCATGAATCTGGTTTTATGGAATGTCCTCAGACTACTGTCCACTTGTCAATTGTGAATACAAAACAACCTGTGTATCCCATGGCATTCCTTTATAGGCAAAGGCTTCCTTCCACAAACAATTGCCGAGCCCTGAGGCATTCTATTAGATACAGAGGTCAGTGATATTTTCATTGTGTCATTTTAGAAGTTCTGTTTAAAGAATAGGAAGCAACTGTTTGAGTGTTTGGAGGGATAAAGGATCAGGAAGCAGAAATAGCAAGTTTAAACTCAATGACAGAGGTCCTATGGGAATAACTAAGATGGAATGACTAGAAGAGTGTGAATGAAAAGTAATATCAAAAAAAAAAAAAAAAAAAAAGTAATATCAAATTAATTACAATATGATGCTTGAAGGATCGCCTAATACAATAATCAAATGAGCTGTGATTATAGTCAATATCCAGATGTCTTCCCATTCTTTACACATGTTCTTTCTCATTCCTTCCCTCCTTTTCCTGCCCCTCCCTTCCTCCTCTCCATCATTTTTTCCTCTCCTTCCTTCTTGTTTTGATCTTTATTCTCATCTGTCTTTGAAATTACATTGTCAGCAGCCTCTGCCTTATTGGCTTACTATTTATGAAGCGCTCATGCCACATTTACTGACAGAATGCCAATCACACTTCACTGTCATCCTGAAATCAGAAGGGGGATGTCCATTTCCATCTCGGAGTGTGGAATCAGGCATCAAGGGATGCAAGAGTTAACTGTGTGTGTGAGGTAGAGGGTAGCTGCATGGGCCTGCTGAGTAAACAAAGAAAGGGAGACAGCTCTGCTTTCTTATTGTAATTGCAAATTTATTTTTATAGTTTCTACAGTTTCTATTTTCCTTTAAACTGCCTTAATCTGTCTTCCTGCTGTGACCTATTTCCAGTAATGCATATTCAGTATAAAAATAGGAGATCAAATCATATCAGACTCAAGTTACTCCTTGTCAGGCAGAAACACATACTTTTATACAACACTGAAATCAATTCTCCTCATACTAATTATTTAATTTCCATAATACAATGGCAGCATTCTGCTGCTCAGTATTCACATTTAAAACCTGTTTTGTAAAGGCCTAATAGTTCTTTCCTTAAGCAACACTATAAGGAAATATAGTTACTATTTTATAAACCAAGCAATTGAGCAGTTGAAAATTCAGCTATTGACCCAATGCCATAGGCAAGGTTCTGTTTATGCCTGTAGTGGATGGGTCATTTGATTCAAATGATTTTTTTTTTTTATTTTTTGAAACAGAGTTTCTCTGTGTAGCTCTGGCTGTCCTGGAACTCACTCTGTAGACCAGGGTGGTCTCAAACTCACAGAGTTCCTCCTGTTGCTGTGTCTCTGCCTCCTGAGTTCTGGGATTAAAGGTGTGCACCACTTCTAACTGGCTTCAAACGATCTTTTGTATCAAATGATTATTTTTATCAAAATAGTTGATTTAATAAGTTAATTGTTCTTAATTGATTAATATTAACTCATATATGGTCAAATTGGTCAGTCATTTGGACTGGTCACTCTAAGTTTCTGTTTCTTTTTTTAAAAAAAAAACAATCTTTTTTTTATTTTATATACCAATCCCAGCTCTCCCTTCTTCCCTCTCTCCCTTCCTTCTTCCTCCTTCCACTTCCCACTCACCTTCTCCCTACCTCATCCCCTATGTACTCCTTAGACAGGGCCTACCACTGGAGTTAACAAAGTCTGTCACACCACATTGAGGCAGGAACAAGACGCTCCCACCTGTATCTAAGCTAAGCAAAGTATCCCTCCATAGGGAATGGGCTCCAAAAAGCAAGTTCATGAACTAGGGATAAACCCCGATCTCACTGTCAGTGGCCCCACAAACTGCCCAAGCCATACAACTGTCATCCACATTCAAAGGACATAGTTTAGTCCTATTCAAGTTCCCAGCTGTCAGTCTGGAGTCAGCGAGCTCCCACTAGCTCAAGTCAGCAGTTTCTGTGGGTTTCACCACCACGGTCTTGACCCCTTTGCTTATATTATCAGATTCTGGGAGCTTTGCCCTGTGCTTTGCTGTGGATCTCTGCATCTCCTTCATCAGTTACTAGATGAAAGTTCTATGGTGACAATTAAGGTAGTCATCAAATATAATTACAGGAGGAGGCCAGTTCACGTACCCTCTCTACTGTTGCTTTGAGTCTTAGCTACTGTCATCCTTGCGGATTCCTGGGAATTTCCCTAACCCCATAATGTCTCACTAACCCCATAAGGTCTCCCTGTATCAAATTATCTCTTTCCTTGCTCTCCCTCTGTCCTTCCCCCATAAGTTAGAGTTCCCTAAACTTCAACAAACTCATCCGTCTTCACACTGGAAACTATAACACAGATGGAAACCACATCCAAACAAAAGTTTTCCCTGGGCAAGGGAAATGGACTCTGCCTTTAAAAAAAAAATCCACAATTCTTGTGTGTGTGCTTGTGTTTGAAATATTAACAAAATGTTGTTAAGATTTTTCTTATCTTTAGCACTTGGAGGAAATAACATTATAAGAACAAGCAAGTGCCAATCCTGAATGGGGTGCAGTAGGCAGAATTTGCTAAAGTTCCAATTATTTTTAGATTTCTTTCAGACAGTAGATGCAACTTTGAAGTCTACCAGTAGATGCTGAAAGTGTTATCTTCATTAGAATTTCCATATAACTATGGCATACATGTATGAGTGTGCTCAGGTAAAGAAAGCTACAAACACGTGAATGATAGAGTTTTTGGTAATTAAACTTTACATTTAGTATTTATATATAAATGTGTGTGTGTGTGTGTGAGAGTGTGTGCTTATTTGTGTGGACACACATGTTTGCCAGCTTGTCTGTGGTGAAAGAGAAACTTGCTGGAGTCCTTTCTCTCCTTCCATCCATGAGTTCTAGTAATGGAATCAAGGCTGTCAGTTTTTCTGATAAGCACTTCTACCCACTGAGCCATCTTGATGGTCCCTGTAATTCAACTGCTTAATAACTGCTCATGTCTGATAATTTCCCATGCTTCTTAACTAACATCCAATTCAATTTTTCCCAGTAGTTTAAAAATACTTTTAAGTAAAGCTTACATTCAAAACAGTTAATAACAAGAGCATCATAAAAAGTAGTATTTATGGTCTATGATAGGAAAGTGCACATTAGATTTTAAATGATGCCCATCCCATTGTTCTTTGGGTCACAACATCATGAAATGCTTTGGAATATTAATGTAATTCTGGTTATCATTTTCATGGTGCTCTGGTGAGAAACTGAAAGTGTCAATGTTTCCATCAGATCCAGGTCTTGAGTGTTTCTGCCATTAGTTCATTCTTATCCAATTGCCCAGATAACATTGATCAAAAGATCAGAATTATATTGAGCCCAGTTCCCACATGAAATTCCTAATGCTCCAACTGTGGTGTGTGATGTGTGGTATGAATTAGGTAGAAAGAAGATGAGTCCAATAGTATCCAGGCCCACACATCCCAAGTCATTATCCAAACATTTGGGGACTTAACACTCCCCCCTGCCCCACATCTCTCCTTTCTCAGTCCCTCCCTGTAGAATAGTTCTAGATTTGAGGACCCCTTTCTTAGTTTTAAACACTTGGATACATAATGAGATATTCTGAATATTTCATCTCATGTTCATCTTACTTTTGTATACAATTTACAGAGTTCTTATGTCTGAGGTGTAGCTGATCCTGTGAGGTAAACTGTGGAATTGTTTGTATTTTGGTTTGTCATGACATTTTAGTGATCAGGTTACAAATTCTGGAGCACTAGGGATAATATGCATGTTCATTTTGTATGGATAGCCAATGTTTGGAACACAACACACACACACACACACACACACACACACACACACGAGATTCTTGCTTTTCTGATGACTCCTGGTGGGATTTAGGAACACGGATATGCTATACTTCACTTGTAACCTCATGGTTTATGGTTTCCTCAGTCATTTCTGAGCTTGTTCCTGAGATTTTATGGCTATCTTGGAGAACAAGGTACTGCAGTGTCACACCAGCTCCTCTTTCTTTGTTCTCTCTCTCTGTCTCTCTCTCTCTCTCTCTGTCTCTCTCTCTCTCTCTCTCTCGTCTTTCCTATTTCCATCAGAATATTGCTCTCCTCTGCCATCATATCTCTCTTGCTGTCACAGTCATCCTATCACTGTCTCTGTCATTTCCTGCACCTTTCTTGTCTCATATGCACTCAGACCCAAAGGAACAGAATCTAGGAGCAAAGAACAGATAGGATTACTGTATTTCAAAGAGGAAGAGACTACTATCTGAAGACAATGAAGATTTAAATAAAGCTTGAAAATACCTTGAGCTTATAATTAGTGGAATTTGAGAAACAGTTGATGGATAACTGAGAAAATAAAACTGAGTTGGACATTTTCCAAATAGTTTTACTAAAAGGGTGAATGAGTTCACTTATGTTTAGGACATGATTTAATCTTCTACTGTGCTCTTCAAAACTCCCTATAGGTTTGTTCCCATTTATTTCCTAGGTTTCTGTCTTATTACTGCTCCAAAAGCCCTCCAATTTCTCTCCATTAGGTAAACTTCCTCGTTCCTTTCTACGAGGGCACTCCCATCGCTGTTCTGACTTGTTTAAGTATAACTGCTATGTCCTGGGGAGATCAAAAAGTAAAACTCAGGTGCTCAGTGAAACTACTCCTACATCTTCGAAACATCTTTTTATGTCTGTGTCAGGTGGATATGATTTTTTGTCTGTGTTCCCTTAAATTGACAACCTCCGCAAAGAAGAGAACCATTCCCCATTCATCTTTGCATTTCCAGAAACGGACACAGTGAATAACACATGTAAGTGACTCAAAATTGTACATTACATATTAACCCAGACAATGAGCTGATGTGTGCGACTTTGTATCCCCACGAGATCTGAATTCCCGAGAGCAGCGTCAGCTTGGTGGGTGGACATCTGTTGAGTTCATTTTTTAAAATGTCCTAATCACAGATACTTAAGCATTTTTCTTCTGAATTCATAGACTTGTAACCTAGAAGGTAGTGTAAAATGCCACTGAATAGAATACTCCTGAAGCACAACTAATACAAACTCAGAGACAGAAATTGGTATTCAACCTAAAGGTCAGAAAAACAAAACAGCCAGCCACTGGCACTTACCTCTACCTCAGTCTGAAATGGCAATCTTGCCTCCAAGAATCTCAGAATGAGACTGTGAGTGAGAGCTGTCTCCTCCTGCTTTATAATCCTCTCTAGTTCTGGGATTAATTGCATACACCACTACCACCTGGTTTCTATGGCAAACTAGTGTGGCTACTAGGATTAAAAGTGTGTGTCATTGTAGCTACTGGGATTAAAGGTGTGTGTCATTGCTGCCTTGTCTGTAAGACTGGCCTGTGTGAGGGTTTTACTCTTCTCCTCAGGCAAGGATTTATTTATTTACTTACTTATTTATTTATTAAATACAGATGAAATGCCAGTACATTCTCCAGCAACTGACCCTCCTCAGGCACACTAATATTTGACTTGATATGTCAAATAACCTTCCCAAGAGCTAGAGTTGCAAACTGCTGTACATGCCCACAGTATGGTAAACCAAGATGATATGCTGAAATCAGAAGAAAGAAGGAAAAGAAAAGTAGAAGTAGGTTACTGGTGATGGCAGTAATCATGGTTGTGACGTGTGGTGTGTGTGTGTGTGTGTGTGTGTGTGTGTGTGTGTGTGTGTGCTGGGTAGAAAGGATTAGTAAACAGGGAAGATCTATTTGAGTGAGAGATGTCTTAGGGATTATAGCATTTCCAGAACAAGCCAGAGGATCTAAATTCAGATTCCCAAACTTACTCAAAGGTAGTACACATGCCTGCAATCCCTTTGACATGAAAGAAACCACGGGCAAGCTAGTCTGAACAACAAAAAGTTGAAGAAGATACACCCTATTTCAATCAGTAGATAGTCAGGACCAATCCCAGAGGTTGACTTCTGACCTCTACATGTATGTCTGGACAGGCAGGGAACCATACTCACATACACATAGAAGACACAAATAAACACATCATATACAAATATACTCAAAGATGATAGCATATATGTGTAGTTTACATATTTCAAATGATTACTGATTAAGGGAACTGGTAAAGGGATTGGTAATAGACAGATAGATGATACAAGATGAATGGGAAAGAAGCTGTTATTGTGGTCCTAAATAGAGATACTGCAGCTTTTACTGTGAATTCCAATCGATGAAAATTCAATTTAAAAAAATGAGTGAGGAAGGGAGGGAAGTCTGAACAAGGGATACTTTTAGCTATTCATCATTATTATCATTACTTCTTCCATTTTTAAATTATAACTTACATTTCAGTTTGGATAGCTTAATTGCCACTGTTTTCTAGCATGTGAAATTGTACTATTTTCCTAGTGTCTAAAAACTCTCAAATAATCAGCTTCTCTTGTCCTGTAAGAGTTCTGTTTTAGAAGCTAAACTTTAGCTTCTCAAATGCATGCTGAAATTCTCAGCTTGAACTTATTATTCATATATACACCAAAGATTGGGAATTTTTATTTTTCTCACCCTCTTAATAGCTTAGCTATTGTTCCATAATGTGCAAGTCATAGACTTGTCTTCTCAAACCTTATATCACCATTACTTACCTTAGGATGTTGCTGCCAAGCTTCCCATACTTCCGTCCTAGAAGAAAGAAAACAGTGAAGCATCAGAGGGAAACACCCTTTTCTTTTCCATGATAGTCAATTGTAAAATATTATTGTAGATGCCTACATCTTGAATATTTAAAAAATGTAGAATCTAAACTACGATGGCCATCAGAAGAAAAATTTTAAGTTAAATATTCCTTTGTGCTGCCTTCTACTTTTTGTTACAAATTTTTGCTATAAATTCAGATTTTGAAAAAATAGCATACACTTAGCAATAATTTTATACTTCATGCCTACTACATTCTAGAGACTTTCCTAAGACCTTTTGAAAAATCATTATATTTTATGCATGAACCAATCAGTGAGATAGTTTTCACATTCTGAAGTTTTCTAAGTTAGGGAAGGAAACATCAGGAATGCACCTGAGGGCATGCAGACGGAACAGCATTGGGAACTACATTCAGGCCTGTTGACTTGTCTGAACAGCACCACTCTAGACCTCAGCTAATGCTGCAGTTGAACTAGACTGATGGGGAAGCTTGTACTGAGTCCCTTTCAAACACATTTTTAGATTAACTCAGCCTGATGAAATAAAACAAGCTGAAGTTAGCCTTACTTCATGAGGTAGTTTAATGAGGCAATCGCCTCTTGAAAATCCTCTAGGATTTTAAATAAACTCCAGGTCAAAAGAAGACAAATTAGCATACCATTCATATTAATGCTTCTCAAAGTATATTACAGAAGAAGTCAGTGCTTTGGAATCTGTGCGTGGCCAGATATATTATTTTCAACGGGGTTTGGGCTGCTCATTATAGTGATGGATGACTGTGATGAAAATATCAACTGGGTCCGAGGGTTCCTTCACAGTTCCTCCCACAAGCACAGCAGTGCCATGGAATGAGGGTTATGTAATGAGACAGGCAGTGAGAGTATTCACGACCTTTGTAAGTAAATTTGATTTTCAAATCATACAATATGACATCCCTGATAATATTTTCTACTGATTTTATGTGACCTTGCCCTTGCTAGAATTAAGAGATGTCTAAGTAGATAACAACCACTTTAATGCTTTTTCAGTAAATCAACCATACATCATTACAAGATAAATTGTTGTTCTTAAGGGAGACAAATTTTTAATTAGATTAGTTCCAGCAGGCTCTTGGTGTATTGTGTAGATGTGCATTAAGTTGTGGCCACAGTTATTAAAGGGCACTTAAGTGTTTAATATAAAAGCACCTCAGATATCAAAAGTGAGTACAGAAAAATTAAATTGATTCAAGTTTATGGTAAGACAAGGATGTCTGATCAGTATTTTCAAACTGTGCTATGATCCTATTGACCCAAACATCATGTACGACCAGGTTGAGTTGGTTCAAGCCTAGAAGAGGAGTGTGAGCTACTCCTGACATTAGCTAAGCCGTGCATATTTTATTTACTAAGAATATATTCTATAAATAATACTCAGCTATATTTACTCCAAAGAGAAAGTGAAGCAATAGCCAGACATAACAAAAGGACCACTATCGGTGTACTTTCAGCGGCCATACTTGCAAATGGTCTGTCAAAATGACTTTTCAATTAATTATGCCAGTCAGTGTTTGCATGTAACCAAATAGGATGCAGGCCATCATATTTGTTAAATCCTTTACCCCAGTTAGTATTGGACCTTTCTGAATTCTAATTATTGTCCTAATTGTTAGTCAGTTCCTAATTAAAAGTAATACTTCCAAGCTTCTGTTTTTACACCACATATATTCTAAGATACTGGATTATGAGAAAGTCAAAGTGTCTCCTAATAGGAGCATGACTTTAATCACGTTCAGACAGCAGAGTGCATAATCAGAGCCTGAGACAAGTCTGGAAGAACTCCTGGCACTTGAGCTATTGCTGCTGCCTTCCACCTACCCACTGTGTATGCTCAGAACTTCCATGCCCTTTCTTGGCCTCAGCCATATGCAAAACATATGGCTTGGTACCTGATAAATATACGCATGACAGTTTCTAAGGTTCTCTATGCAAATAACAGTGGCCTGAGATCACATTGAGACTAACTCTGAGTCCCTGTTATATTTCCTTGTCTAACAACTTGGAGGAAACATTGATAAATATATTTCTCCTATTTCCTACAAAAGGAAGAGGATGAGAATAACTCCCCATATCATTAGGATATTATGATATAATTGCTTTTGGACAAAGGGATTTATAAGGAACGTGCTTGCTTCTTTAAACACGACAAGAATTGTAACGAACATAAATCTATAAAGGTGCAAGGTTAGCTGAAGAACCATTACTGAGAGGAGTTCTGCTCAGCATTTTAAAATCCGTGTTAAAATGCAGTTTCTGTCTCTAAGTAGGAAACAGTTGTTCTGCCAGGTTTCTCACAACCTGTATATTCACAAAATGTGACAGAAACGGAAAGAGCATCTTCATCATGTGAAGAAATGTTAAATATAGTAACAAAAGACAAGTTAGATAGAACCCATCAATACAACTCACGCTTTTCAATTTCCAGAAGATGTGATGCCTACAGCAAATAATATATAAGTGAAGGTAGGAAAATTTTCATGATCATGAAGCTTTGTCTTCAGAAAATGATGCTTCCTTGCTCACACTTCAGGCCTAGAGTCATCTTTATGTGAACATCTTTCCCTGATATCTAAAGATGCGATCTCACCTTCAATCCTAATAGTAAGTATGATGATTTGTGCAGTTCCAACTTGCCTGTGTCATGAACTGCACAAATGTTTAGTCAAGTGTTTTTCTACATGGTGTCCCTGACCATGATTTAGAATAATTTTATCATTTGAGGTTAGAGGAAGACAGAATCAGATTTCCCTCATCCAATCAGGTAAAGGCCAAATAAAACCAGACTGGACCCTCCTTTGAATGAGAACAGATTCCTACTGCCTGACCAGACAGCTAGGATATGGGTCCTAATTTTCTATCTTTGGTTTTAGGGGGCAATGGAGCATATTTTTGGTCTTTAGCCTAATAGAAAGCAGACAATGGTATCATCAGCTCTCCTGTTTCCCTTGTCTTGCAAACTGCACATCAAACCTCTTCCCTGTTCTCACATTCTAATTCCAATAAATAAGAAACAAGCAAACAAGCATCCCCATGTTTTCTGTCATGCTTCCTAACACATGTCTCTTTAAGTGTAGGTGTATAGTAGATTCCTTTTCATCAAATAGCTTACGGCTCAAACAGATGCTTACACCAAAGTTAGCAATCATTTTTTCTCTTATGAAATAAGAAGATATATATCAATGATAAAAAGTTGTAGTTCAGAAATCTAATGATAAATATTGAATCCAACATAGGAATTTTATCAAAAGATGGACTCTTTATTAACTATATCTGTCAGAATGTCTCTCTTTATCAAATTCAAGAGTATTCAGTAGTTACAAGATCGTTTTTGCTATTATCATATCAGGCAAAAAATAGTGAGCTTTTGCTTTCATATAACTAGGACTTCCTGGAGCAGTTGGCTGTACACGAATTCTCTGCACACCACCCACAATGGTGTGGGCCCTCTTCCATCAATCACTAATTAAGAAAATATCCTACAGGCCTGTGACCAGCCTGATATTATGGAGGCACTTTCGCAATCAAGGATCCCTCCTCTCTCATGACTATACCTTGTGGCAAGTTGGTGTAAAGGTAGCTAGTACAACTGAACCCTTATGAACTTGACCCACAAGTACATTACTGTTAAGTCACAACCTTCCCTTTCTTCTTTATCTCCAAGAGCATACATTAATACAAACATCACAATATAAAATAGTCCAAGTCCTAAAAGTCCCTACACTTCTTACAAGTTCAACCATTTTATTTTTTTTAATATTTATTTATTTATTATGTATACAATATTCTGTCTGTGTGTATGCCTGCAGGCCAGAAGAGGGCACCAGACCTCATTCCAGATGGTTGTGAGCCACCATGTGGTTGCCGGGAATTGAACTCAGGACCTTTGGAAGAGCAGGTAATGCTCTTAACCACTGAGCCATCTCTCCAGCCCCAAGTTCAACCATTTTAAAACTCTGCCTATTTAAAAGTTCAAAAGTCTCTTTTAAAAACCTAAATTCTTTCAAAATTTATTTTTCTCCACTGTGGGATCTTATAAAATCAAAAGTAAACTAAATACTTTCTTACTTAAGCAGAGAAGAACCAGGGCACAGTCACTATCAAATCAAAGCAAAATCAAACCCTGAGTAAATAACTCAGTATCCAATGTCTGGGATCCATTGGCGGGAGGGGAGCTCTTCCAAATGGCGTGGTTCACCCCTCTGGTTCCCCACAGAGTGTCCTCTAGGCTTAGTTGGCTCCACTCCAGACCTGATACTGTCCTTGGTAGTTGCCCCACTGTACTGGCATCACCAGCATACTTGGGCTACACTTTCACCACTAGCCTCTCCTGGGCTCTCATCAGGGACTTCAGCCCTGGCACACAGTCTCAGCCTTAGCTGGTCTCCACGATCCATCCCTTCGTGCCTTCAAAACCAATACCACCTGTGTGACTCTCAAACTACCAAGATGGTTTGCCAATGTGAGGCACCACCTTGGTCACTTCTGGAACACAGCTTCTGTGTGCTGAACAAACACTTCCATGAGATTTAACTTCAGAAATGCTTGTCTCTTAATTACAGTTGATTCTTCAATCCCAGCTGAGCAGCATTGAGTATCCCAGTAAAGCAAAGGTTTAGCTTTAGTGCTTCTGCTCTCTTGTTACTCATGGTGATTTTTCAGCCCCAGATGATCAGACACTATAGATTTTTCTGGAGAAAGGCCTGGTAGTGTCTCTGCATCCCCTGAAACTTTACAAGCCAGCTCTCCATTGTTGCCACTCTCTACATTCTTGTCTTCCAGACTTCTACAGGGCAGCTCCCTGAGCTCGCAACACTCAGTGGCTTTCCTAACAAAGCTCCAGAGACTGTCCATAATCCTCCAAAAACAACATAGTTAGACCTGTCGCAGAAATGCCCCACTATCTTGGTACCAACTTGTCTTATTAGGGTTCCCATTGCTGTGATGAAACTCATGGACGAACAACTTGGAGAGGAAAGGGCTTAACCATTCCATATCACTGGAGTCGGAGGAGGAGCTAAACATAGCAGGAACATGGAGGCAGTAGCTGATTTAGAAACCATGGAGTAGTGCTGCTTACCAGCTTGTTCCTCATGGTTTGCTCAGGTAGCTTTCTTATAAAACCCAGGACCACCAGCACAGGGATGGCACCATCCACAATAGACTGAGCCTTCCCCAACCAGTCACTGATTAAGAAAATGCCCTGCTGGATTGTGTACAGCTCAATCTTATGGAAACATTTTCTCAATTGACATACTCTCTTCTCTGATAACTATACCTTGTGTCAAGATGGCATAAGACTAGCCAGCACAGTCACTATGGGGTATTTCTGCTTGACAAAAGACAAGGAAAGGGAGAGTAAGTAGGAGAAGGGCAGGAATGAATGAAAGGAGGAAGGAAGGAAAGAAGGGAAGGAAGGAAGGAAGGATGGAAGGAAGGAAGGAAGGAGAAAGACAGACAGACCCCAGGGTATAAACAACTCAGTTTGCTGGTTGAAAAATCAAATGATAAGCACAAGCAAAAGAAAGTTTTTAAGGTTTATAGAATCGTTCTTTTTCTATTGCAATTCCTATTTAATCGAACATAAATAACCCATTCCAAGAACTGTAAACCCTTCTTTATTTTTGCTGTCTAGTCATTCAGACTGACTGAATGGTATTTAATCAGAAAAGTTGGAAACCAAGGATATTGCACCTTTCCTTACCAACTCACTCTGGAAAGAATACTACCAGTGGATTGTTCGGGAGGATCATTCACCATAAAAAAATTAATTAGCAAACAATAGCAAGACATGCATGATTGATGATCACAGTGACCTTTCATACCCTGACACTCTGCTCTATTCTAGCCATTTCCAATGGTACTATCGCTATTAGTAACCTATCAAAGTCATGTTTTATACTTTGATCCTAGTCCATGTCGACATATTTCTCTTTAATTTCTAACTGAGAGAGGGCTCATAAAGAACGTCATATGAAAGGCGCCTCTCCTCTGAGACTCGGTATTAGGAGCAGGAAGGAAAAGGAAGAAAAATGTCTATTTTCAGGTCGACTTCTCAGGTTGGATTACTCTCCCAGGGCAGCAGTCAGAAGGGAAGTAGATCTTCCCCATGGTTGCCCTTCACAGGGCTAATGAGATCCACAGGTCTGCAGCGCCCTGTGCCTCCTAGACACAGCACCTCCTTTATCAAGAAGAACCTGCTCGGAGAGCAGAAGCAAAGCCCGTCATTCTGATTTAGAAGGTGCAGGAACCACAGGCCAGGGCTTCTCCCTCATGCCTCATTTCATCATTTTTCATGTTTTCCCTCTGCTTTTAGGCATTGATTCATCTCTCTCTGTTCATCTTTTTTTTTCCCCCAGCTCAGCATCTTTGCTCTAAATAGTCCAAGTTTTGGAACATAACTTTGAAGCAAAAGATGTTTTCTCCCGTGATTCTTTTCATTGTGTGACTAGTTTGTTCTCTTCTTGACTCTGGCCGATTTTCTCTTGATATGGTGAGCCTGTGTCCATTTCCAGGTGCCCTCTCCTGTCTTTGCTTTACTCAGAAATATGTGGTAAACAGGAAGGGTAGTGACTTGGGTGACAAGGGCTGCATGACATGAGGCATGCCAATTAGATCCTTAAAACAACAGGTTTCATAAAAAGTTAGATTCAGTTATCCCAGTGACTCACCTCAACTCAACTTCTGTAAATCTTGTGTACTCCCAGGGCTGATTCTATGCAACATCAGCATGTGTATGTTCTTTTCATATTGATGCGGTAAAAAAAATCAGCACAAACTCAGTGACTTCAAACAGCATGTACTTACTGTCTTGAATATCAGTTTGTTAGAAGTTAGCTGTGGTCTCTTTGGACCAAAAGTCAAAGGAGCAGGCAGCCCTCCTTCTTGGAGCTTCTTAGAAATTTGCTTGCATTTCCAGAGCATCTCTTTATCTTGGGTTTGGCACTCTTTCCCACCCTAAAATCCACAGCACCAGGTCAAGTCCTTGTCTTTTTGCTTTTCTTTGAAGAACTTTCACCAGAAAAGGTTCTCCACTTTTAAGGATCCATACGACTTGATTCAGACATACAGATAATTCAAGTTCTGGCCTCAAGTTCTGTAGCCTGGTGGGGAACCTCCTTCAGCAAAAGACCTTTAATAGGCTGGACCAGGTTGGGGCGTGGCTTTGGGTACCGAAAGAACACGTACTGTCTGCTCGCCCCTCTTTCTCTCCCCCCCCCCAACCTCCAACCCACACCCCGAGCCACACCTGGATGTCGGATCCTGTTCCTATTTCCTGGCTGTGATCTGTAAGTTTCTTTTCTTTTATAAAGAAAAACCTTAGTATACCTTTTCAGAGCTAGTGTGGGATTACTTGATTTGCGTTCCCCCTTCTGACGTGTGCTGCTTCAGTAGTCTTCTTAGAAACATCATAATGTAACATAATCAGAGGCCCAGGGATGGCATGTGGCCATTTGGGGATGGAGCCACACACTAGTTTTCTTCCTACCACTGCAACGATCACTTCCTCCCAGAGTGATGAACTGACAGCGCATTTTAAATCGAGTATCATCAAATCAAGCTGAAGGAATGAAATGTTTCACTCCCTTCTGTGGATTTAGTTATTTTTTTTTCACCACATGTCAGAATGGGCTTATACAAAGACACATCAAAGCAAGACTTCTGACACCATCCCTGGGATGAGAACTTACAGGAACTCCCGTTTATGCCTGGAACTATGTTATGAAATTGTAGAGTCTCTTCTTGGACATGGAATTTGTTGTTAAATGTATTCCAAGGGCTGTGCCTTCCATGCTGACTTGTCAATAACCACAGTCAGCTCTCCATTGCTGCTCTTCCAGCCTCGGTCTGTGGTGATTCTGAGGGATAGCTGTTCTGTGGTCATATGCTCTGTCCCTAATGGAGGCAGACTTTGACACCAGACTGGATGCCTTCCGGCTGTGGTTTCTAAGCCTTTCTTGAGGTAAGTTGTTTCTTATCTGGCCCTTTCCTACCTGGCGATTATTTCACAAGCCATGATGCCCCTCTGGCTAACATTTATAGGTGATAAACCTGAACAGCCACACAAGGCTCTGCTCCCAGAAGAGGACCCATGCTGTGAGTAATACTATGTTGTGGCCTTCCCGGAGTTCTTAATTGCTCTTCTTGAAACATTTGTATTATTAATGAAATCTGATACTACATCTGAAGCATGTTTTGGAGACTGAGAGATTCAGCTCACCTGCCATTCCAATGCCCGATTTAAAACCTTTACCTCTGGCTTCCAAATCTTTCCTTAATGAGTATTTTTATCCTCCTTTCTTCCTTTTTATCTTTCTTTTTTTGTTTTTTAAGACAGTGTTTCTCTGTATAATAGCCCTAGCTCTCCTAGAACTAGCTCTGTAGACCAGGCTGGCCTCAAACTCACAGTGATCCGCCTGCCTCAACCTTCCAAGTGCTGGAAATAAAGATGTGTGCCATCACCGCCAGCTCACCCTCCTTTCTTAACAGAGTCTAGCAGTGGTAAAAGGAGAAAATCAAGTTCATAACCAATTTGCAAGTGAAATGAGGGTGCCTGTGAAGCTCTGTAGATACTGAACCAATAACCTCACATATAAAGAAGGGAGACTCTAATTGGAAAATGAGAAACATCATGAATAGTGAGACATATGCAAACACATGTTTTCCAACTGCTTTATTGGGGATCCTCCACTTTTGCTTTGTAACTGTTCTTCCTCACATTAGGTAAGTAGACCTGTAATCGATTTACTTAGGGCTGTCTCAACTTTATCACTTTCAACATTCTAGTCCGGAAAATGAATGTGTCTTCTGAATTATAGAATGCTGTCATATTTACATTTCTATTGTTGTGAACAGATACCATGACCAAGGTGACCTCTACAAGAAAATATTTAATGTGGAGTTCATTATTTCATAGGCCAGTAGAGTCCATGACCATTATGGTGGTAAGCATAGAAATAGGAAAGCAAGCAGACAGGTAGGAGGCAGGGTGCACTGTGCTAAAATAATAGCAGAGTGCTTACATCTGGTTCATAGCCATGAGGCAGAAGGCTGGGGAAGGGAAAGCAAGAATGAATGGAAATGCTCTGGAAACCTCAAAGCCTGCCCCTACAGACACACCCCATTGAACAAGGCCATACCTCCTAATTCTTCCCAAACAATGCCATTACCACCTTTCACTGTAAATTATAATCACAATATCTACAATAGAATGTTGCTGTGAATATTAAATGGCATAATATATAAAGCACTTTTAGTGCAGTGCCTCAGGCTGTTACAGTTAGTGCTCATTGTCAGTTTGATGGACTTTAGAATTAGCTAGAAGACAGGCCTCCAGGCATACCTGAGAGGAATTATCACAATTAAGGTTAGTCTCCTCTGTGAGTGAACTGTCTTAAATTCTTTGATATGTTAAAATTCATCCCAGCTGTGGGTGGGATAAGCACATAGGAGACAATGAAATAGAGAAAGGAAACTGAGCACAGAAATCCATGCCTCTAGGTTCCTTGTCTATGGGTGTAATTGTCCAACTGTGTTAAGCTCCTTACTTCCGGCCATTATGGCCCCCACACGTCTTTTTTCCAGTGTATTTTATGAAAGTAATATGAAGAGAAACTAGACAATTGGTTTTCACTGAATAATCAGTAGTGATACTAATAGCAAAATTACTGGGTTTTAGTTTTGGAGGCAACTTCATTCTTCTGTCATTCCTACAAAACTGTACATTGTTGGCATGTTGGAAATATTAACTTGTTCTTTTTCTTTTTTTTACCAATTTTCAACATGTTTACTTGCAGCATAATTACCCACAGTTTTTTTTTTGTTTTGTTCTATTTGTTTTTATTGAGCTATACATTTTTGCCATAGCTTTGCCCTAAGATGATTCTGGTCTTCTCTGTCTATTGTTCTCAGTTAATACCAGTCTTCCCTCGAGTCTATAGGATTATGCTAGCAAAAGCTGGTGCAGCTGTGTCTTCTATGCCCTGTTTACAACAGTCCTAAAGCTGTCTCTTTTATTCCATTTGGACATCATACATTATTTCTCCTTGCAGTGAAAGTTCTGACTGTAACTCTCAGGCCATGAACAGAGCAGACAGAGCTGGCTGAGTGTAGCTGGTAAGATTACTCCAGTCCATCCATCAGGCTGCTGTGATACTCTCAGAGGGCTCATTTGAATAGCCCAAGTCCCAGGCAAAGCATCTTTCTCAAGATAGCAATTCAATTCATGGAGAAGAAAATGTTGATTTCTGCTTACAAATAATAAATAATTATTAGAGATCACATGATGAAGCCCCTCTGAAATAAAAGTTTTATGAAGGTGTATCACAAAGAAAATTCTTTCCAAGTTTGATTGTTTACAGAAATCTAAAAAGTCAAAACTAACAATAAATTAAAGAAGCATTTCTCAGACACAGCTGCAAAAACATTACATTCCTACAAGAAAAAAATGCTTATATTAAACACAGCCATTTCCTCTTTATATACACACAGTGAATTTTTTTCTAATCTACTGGGGAAAACACTATTATCTAGAGTGCAGTGATAAAAGCATTCATCCCTTGTTTTTTAAGTCATATGTTTGGGGGAATTCTTCAGGTTGCCCAGCTCGCTAAGTCATTTAAGAGAATACCATGATTATTCTCATCTCCAAGCCCTTCACACATTCAGTCATCTGGATTTGAGTTTTTGTTTTCCTCTTCTCAATTCAATAAAACAAACTGGTTTAGCTAACCAATAAGTCGACCAGATAGTTCGCTACTTTGTTCATAGTAATTGCAGAGATTGTGTTAAATATGCTGTCAGTGGGACTTGCTTGAAATGCGTGGAGCCAGTATCTCAGTACATGTGTCCTACTCAGTCACTGGACAATACATGGGCTATGCAGTAATCATGTGGTCATTATCTGTCAGACTCAATTGCCAGCTTTTTACATTAAAGTACATGAGCTAAGCATCAAAATAGGCTCAATAGCTTGTGAATAATTTATATTTCAGCAAATCATACTTTGTTGTGTGTGTGTATGTCTCTGTCTGTGTTATATGTGTGTAATTAAAGGAAAATGTGAACACTGAAAAAGTCTAAGAACTAGTCTAGAATTTATATGACAATCTTTTAGAAAATTAAAAAATGCTTCAGATTAATTAAAAGGTACTAACACAAAAATGCAGAAATGTATTTTTTAATCCTGAAATAGGAATAAAATTAAACAAAAAATTCTGAATGGAACTGTAATATTTGATTTACCTGATATTAGAGATGAATCTAAATCTTTTAAACTACGGCATAAAGTTAGAAGCCTCTTATATTTTTTAAAATGCTAATCTTGGTTGTATTGTGTGTAAGAACTTTTCTCAGAATGGATGATGTACCCTTCATAACCTAAAATATTTCATGCATATTCATTTAAATTTCAAAGAGGATCTCATTATCTCATCCAAAAAAAGAATTAATGATCCTTAATGGTTTCCCATGACATTTGTCTTTGTCCCTTCTCAACTGCAGATAACTTTAAGTAATACAAATGTTTCTGTTCATGCTTTTATATTTAAAATCTCACACATGATTACAGGATTGAAAAGAAATCATCCTTTCTATTCTCAGTGATGAAATCTCCATTCCTCTTTCATATATGTCAAAAAAAATTGTGCCTGAGTTCATTTTCTACATTTGTACTATATTTTTAGAAATAAAACCAATAAAATGGATGAGTGAATACTTGTTGGATCATACATGGAAAGTGCTGATGACGAAGCACTCTCTTGTCCATTATAGGAACTTGAAGTCTTTTGTTGAACACAATGAAAATCATGCAAAGCAAACAGAATGGAGTCCAAATACAACTTCACATTTACTTATTCCCTTGTCTCTGAAGAGATAGAGATTTGTTAAGCTACAATAGAAAAAAGTGAATGACCTGATATAGAATCTGAAACCCACTACTGCTGCTGTTCTGCTCCTACTTCTTTCTCCCTCTCTATATGTATGTAAATGAGACACACAATCACTAACACACACTCACAATATGCACAATTACACAGAATCTCATACTTGTAAACTGGACAGATAACGCATTCAGTATAATCCCTGCTGTACAGTTGTGAGACAATGGTCTATATCCTGTCACTTGCGTTATTTTAATAAAATGCTGATTGGCCAGTAGCCAGACAGGCAGTAGAGGCAGGACAGCCAGGCAGGAAGTAGAGGCAGGGCAACCAGGTAGGAAGCAGAGGTGGGGTAATGAGAACAGGAGAATTTTGGGAAGAGGAAAGCTCAGTCTGCAGTTGTCATCTAGATGTAGAGGAAGCAAGATGAGAATGCTTCACTGATAAAGGCACCAAGCCACATGGCTAACACAGACAAGAATTATGGGCTAATGTAAGTTACAAGAGTTAATAAGAAGCCTGAGCTTGATGTGGGAGTCCCCTCTGTGTGCTATGACTAACATTAATGAATAGACACACTGTCTTGGCTGTTGGTAGGGCAGAATTTAGGTTGGCAGGGAAGACAGAACTGAATGCTGGGAGGAAGGAGAGCAGATTCAGAGAGATGCCATGAATCTACCAGAGACAGACACTGGGAATTTTACCCATTAAGCCACTGCCATGTGGTTAATAGAAATGGGTTAAATTAATATAAGAGTTAACCAATAAGAAGCTAGAGCTAATGGGCCAAGCAGTATATTAATTAACACAGTTTCTGTGTGGTTATTTTGGGGCTAAGGTAGCCAGGTGGCCAGGATGAACAAGCAGCCTGGCCTTCCTTACTACAACTCCTGCTGATTGGGGGTGCTGATAATCTTATGGGGACCTAAAGTAAATTTTGAGTTATAGTCAAGTCTTGACTAGAACATTCTGTGAGACTTGATCATCTCAGCCAGCAGTCTTGAGGCTGTTCTGGATATAGAACTCAGACTTCTGGACCATCTGCTTCTACCGGAGATTTCTTAGGGGGTCTTTCTTGATCAAATCTGATTTTTCTAAGCCCAGAATAAACCCACATCCTCTCATTTCCTGTGAAAACAAAAGCAAAACATCTCCTCCAAAGTAACATATCTTTAGACTTAAATTTTGAAGTCAAGGCAATTTCAAAATATATACTTTGGATTAATCCAGCTGCATTTATAATAAAATGTCTATTAGTAGCTGTTGTTCCTTCCTCAGCAGTCATACAATTTAAAGACAACACAATAATATACAGTATCCAGACTCTCTGTGCATTTTCCATTTTTATTTTTTTTATTTTATTTATTTATTTATTTTTAACTAAAAAATTTGCACTTCCTCCCCTCCTCCCATCCCCCTTTCCCTGCCTCTCCAGTACAAAGAGCAGTCAGTGTTCCCTGCCCTGTGGGAAGTCCAAGGTCCTCTCCGCTCCATCCAGGTCTAGTAAGGTGAGCATCCAAACAGGCTAGGCTCCCACAAAGCCAGTACTTGCAGTAGGATCAAAATTCAGTACCATTTTCCTTGGCTTCTCAGTCAGCACTCCTTGTCTGACTCATTCAGAGATTCTGGTTTGATCATATACTCCATCAGTCCCAGTTCAGCTGGCCTTGGTGAGCTCCCGATAGATCAGCCCCACTGTCTCAGTGGGTGGGTGCACCCCTTGTGGTCCTGACTTCCTTGCTCATGTTCTCCCTCCTTCTGCTCCTCATTTGGACCTTAGGAGCTCAGTCCAGTACTCCAATGTGGGTCTCTGTCTCTAGTTTCATCCATCGGCAGATGAAGGTTCTATGGTGATATGCAAGATATTCATCAGTATGGCTATAAAATAGGGCCATACCAGGTTCCCTCTCCTCAGCTGTATTTTCCATCTTTACATGGCTTTATTTTAAACTCTATTTTTTTATTTTTACTTTTAATTTTTGAGTTATTTTTTGAGACTAAGTTTCTTTGTGTTTCTTTGGCTGTCCTGGCACTCTGTAGCCCAGGTTTTCTTGAACTCACAGAGATCCATCTGCCTCTGACTCCCAAGTGTTGGGATTAAAGTTGTGTGCCACACTCAATCTGTGCCATCAGCAACTGCATGGCTGGCTTGTGGGTCTAGCTTTCCTGGGGTGCCAACAAAGCTCATTGTCAGGCAGTACATTACCTAGGCTTGCAGCTACTCAGGGCTGCCGCACAGAGATCCTATTCCCAAATGCACCATCAGGAGCCTGACAGCAGCTGGCTAGAACCTTGGGAGACCCAAGCCCCATGTTGGGTGACAACTGTGAATTATCTCCGGTTGAGAAATAACCAGACTAGCTAAAAGCTAAAAGATAAAACAATTATATTTTTATGTATTAAAAGAGGCAATTTCACAAAACAGAAATAAGAAGTCCAAGCTCAGCTGTGCTGCAAGGGAATGACAGAGAGAGTGTACCTGGGCCACGCGGTGTTTTTCTCCAGGTCCCAGAAAGCCAAACCCTAACTTGGTCCCACCTCTTAAATATCACTGGTTGGCAAAGATTCCCCATCACCATACAAACATGAAGATCTGAGTTCAGATCCTATCTTCCATGTAAAAGCAGGTATGTTGGCTTGCATTTATAAACATAGCATTGGGCTGAGGTAAATACTTGTGGGTCCCCAGAGTGAGTTGGCCAGTCAGTCTGCCTAGTCAGTGAGTTCTGGAATCAATGAGAGAGAGAAATTGTCTCACAGAGAGAGAGAGAGAGAGAGAGAGAGAGAGAGAGATTGTAATCTTTGGCCTTCCTGTACACGTACATGCACATATGTACACAAACATGTATCTACACATACAATACATGTGTTTTTTAAACAATCTTATATTTTCTACAAAAATAAGTTTTCATTGATTTTTGTGTGTGTGGATTTCACATCGTGCATCCCAATTCCATTCATCTCCCCATCACTTTGTATCTGTTCTCTGACCTTTCAACCTTCCCCCCTGAAATAAAATAAAATACAATTGAAGACAAACAAAAAAGCCATCATGAAATAAAAAAAAAATCTCATCACGGAGGCTGTAGTGTGATACAGTGAGTCACAGGGTATACTCTTTAGCCCGTACATCTTTATTTATAAGTGTTCATTGGTCTGGTTTGAGGCCTCTGGTACCCTCAATACCGAGCCCTCACTGCAATTCTTCCTGCATATCCAGTTGTTGTTTTGTGTCAAGAAAATCCCATCGATTTGGATTTGCAGTTCCAGCCCCATCACAATGTCCATCAGTTCATAGCTGAGGTGAATGTTGGGATGGGCTAACTTATAGCCCTGGTTATAGGTCTGGACAGTTTAATTTTCTAAATTACAAATTTCAAACTATGTTCATAAATTCTTTTTTTAACTAAAAATTCTGAATATAAAACATCATTATTAATGGGAATTCTGTTTTAAATTAATTGCTTTCACCTTTTTAGCCAAAATTTTGCAGTTTGATATCTCTTAACATATATGTCCCAATCCCACTTCCATTTTACGTGTCACTATGGTTTCATTCCCTATATTTTTATATTTCATTTTATTAATTGATTTTATTGAGAAGTATATTTTTCTCTGTTCCCCTTCCTTTTTCCCCCTCCCCTTCAGCCCTCTCCCATGGTCCTCGTGCTCCTAATTTACTCAGGATATCTCGACTTTTTGTACTTTCCATGTAGATTAGAACCATGTATGTTTCTCTTAGGGTCCTCATTGTTGTCTAGGTTCTCTGGAATTGTGAATTATAGTCTGGTTTTCTTTGCTTTATGTCAAAAAGCCACTTATGAGTACGTATTATATTTGTATTTCTGGGTCTGTGTTACCTCACTCAATATGATGTTTTCTAGATCCATCCATTTGCTTTTCAAGATGTCATTATCTTTTTTCTGCTTTGTAAGTACTCCAAATAATGGTGCTATGAACATAGTTGAACACATGTCCTTATGGTACGACTGAGCATCCTTTAGAAGTATACCCAAAAGTGGTATTGCTTAGTCTTGAGGAAGATTGTTTCCTAATTTTCTGAGAAATTGTCACACAGATATCCAAAGGGGCTGTACCAGTTTGCACTCCCACCAGCAGTGCAGGAGGGTTCTCTTTACCACACATCCTCTCCAGCATAAGTTGCCATCAGTGTTTTTTATCTCGGCCATTCTTACAAATATAATATGGAATCTCAGAATTGTTTTAATTTGCATTTCTCTGATGGTTAAGGATATTGAACATTTTTGTAAATGTCTTTCAGCCATTTTAGATTCCTCTGTTAATAGTTTTCTGTTTAGGCCTGTACCCTATTTTTTATTGGATTATTATTTGATGATCAATTTCTTGAGTTCTTCGTATATTTTGGAGATCATCCCTCTGTCTGATTTAGGTTTGGTGAAGGTCTTTTTTAATCCTGTAGCTTGCTGTTTTGTCTTGTTGACTGTGTGTTTTGCTTTACAGATGCTTTTCAGTTTCAGGAGGTCCCATTTATTAATTGTTTCTCTCAGTGTCTGTGCCACTGGGGTTATATTTAGGAAGTGGTCTCCTGTGCCAATGCATTCAAGTGTATTTCCCACATTCTCTTCTGTGAGGTTCAGTGTGATTGGCTTTATGTTGAGATTTTTGATCCATCTGGACTTGAGTTTTGTGCATAGTGATAGATATGAATCCATAAATTCTTCCTTTCTAAACTTTTAACAGTGTTTTGGCTTATCTAGTCCTGTTTATTTTAAGTCAGCTTTGAAGTTTTTTTTTTTTTTTTGTCTCATACTGCATTATTTGGACATTTTTTTATTTATTTTTTTAACTTTCTTTTTGTTTTATTGAGAAAAAACAATTTCTGCCTCCTCCCAGCCTCCCACTCCTCCCCCCCACTCCTCTCCCCCCACTCCTCTCCCCCTCCCTCTCAAGTCTGAAGAGCAGTCAGGGTTCCTTGCCCTGTGGAAAGTCCAAAGTCCTCCCCCCACCATCCTGGTCTAGGAAGGTGAACATCCAAACTGGCTAGGCTCCCACACAGCCAGAACATGAAGTAGGATCAAAACCCAGTGCCATTGTCCTTGGCTTCTCAGCAGCCCTCATTGTCCGCCATATTCAGAGAGTCCAGTTTTATCCCATGCTTTTTCAGTCACAGTCCAGCTGGTCTTAGTGAGCTCCCAATAGATCAGCCCCACTGTCTCCGTGGGTGGGTGCACCCCTCTTGATCCTGACTTCCTTGCTCGTCTTCTCCCTCCTTCTGTTCCTCATTGGGACTTTGGGAGCTCAGTCCAGTACTCCAGTGTGGGTCTCTGTCTCTATCTCCATCCATCGCCAGATGAAGTTTCTATGGTGATATGAAAAATATTCATCAGTATGGCTATAGGATAGGATCATTTCAGGTTCCCTATATTCAGCTGCCCCAGGAACTAACTGGGGACCTCGCCTTGGGCACCTGGAAGTCCCTCTAGGTCCAAGTCTCTTCCCAACCCTAAGATGGCTCCCTTAATTAAGATATGTGCTTCCCTGCTCCCCTGAGAAGCTTCTGTAAAGCAAAGGACACTGTCACTAGGACAAAAAGGCAACCCACTGACTGGGAGAAGATCTTCACCAACCCCGCAACAGACAAAGGTATGATCTCCAAAATATATAAAGAACTCAAGAAACTAGACTTTAAAATGCTAATTAACCCAATTAAAAAATGGGGCACTGATCTGAACAGAGAATTCTCAACAGAAGAAGTTCAAATGACCAAAAGACACTTAAGGTCATGCTCAACCTCCTTAACGATCAGGGAAATGCAAATCAAAACAACTTTGAGATATCATCTTACACCTGTCAGATTGGCTAAAATCAAAAACACCAATGATAGCCTCTGCTGGAGAGGTTGTGGAGGAAGGGGTTCCCTCATCCATTGCTGGTGGGAATGCAAACTTGTGCAACCACTTTGGAAATCAGTATTTTGGTTTCTCAGGAAATTCGGGATTAACCTACCCCTGGACCCAGCAATACCACTCTTGGGAATATACCCAAGAGATGCCCGATCATCTGACAAGGGCATTTCTTCAACTATGTTCATAGCAGCATTATTTGTAATAACCAGAACCTGGAAACAACGTAGATGTCCTTCAATGGAAGAATGGATGAAGAAAGTGTGGAATATATACACATTAGAGTACTACTCAGTGGTTAAAAAACAATGACTTCTCAAATTTTGCATGCAAATGGATGGAAATAGAAAATACTATCCTGAGTGAGGTAACCCAGACGCAAAAAGATGAACATGGGATGTACTCACTCATAATTGGTTTCTAGACTTAAATAAAGGTCAGTGAGTCTATAATTGGATATCCTAAAGAAGCTAAATAAGAAGGTGAACCCAAAGAAAAACATATAGCTATCCTCTTGGGTAGAGGAAGTAGACAAGATTGCCAGGCAAAAATCGGGATCTTAAGGGTAGGGGGGATGGGGGTAAGGGGAGTTGGGGAGAGAAAAGTGAGAAGGGTAGGATGGGGAGAACTTGGAGCTTTGAAGGTTTTATGCCACATTTTTCTTAAATTTTTAATTTCTTCTGACTACTCTTAGACTAATGAAGAGGACTTGTAGTGGGCAGAAATAGTGGCTTGCTTTCACTCTTTATTTTTTAATTATATTTATTTGTTTATTTTACATAGCAACCACAGTCCCCCCCCCTTCCTCCTTCCATTGCCTTTCCTATCCTCCACTGTGTACCCCTCCATCTGTTCCTCCTGTTTCTGTTCAGAAAGCAGCATGCCTCCCATGGGTGTCAACAAGAAATAACATATCAAATTAAATAGGACTGAGCTCCTCCCATTGTATTAAGACTGAAAAAAGCAACCAAAACATTAGGGACAACTTCTGCTCCCACCACTAGAAGTTCTAAAAGTAGATCCTTCACTGGAAGTCTTACCTGGTCACAGACAATGGCCAGTTCAGACTATGTATC
This sequence comes from Microtus oregoni, assembly GCF_018167655.1. NCBI lineage: Eukaryota > Metazoa > Chordata > Mammalia > Rodentia > Cricetidae > Microtus > Microtus oregoni. The sequence goes on from NW_024543089.1 coordinate 16,310,023, forward strand.
CACTATTGCTAGCAATCGTAACTGGGGTCATCCTGGTACATTCCTGGGAATTTCCCTTGGACCAGGTATCTATCTGACCCCTAAATGCCCCTCTTTCAAGTCATCTCTTTCAGTATTTTCCCCTCCTACCCCTTCCAACCTAATCCTTCATGTTCTCATCCCCACCTGTCCTCAGGGGACCCCCAAGATCTAGTTCCCCTTCCCAGGGGGATCCAATAAAGGATAACTATGTTACAATTCACAGTCCCAGAGAGGCTAGGTAACAAGGAGTACCCAAGGGGCTTGTTTTCATTCTTTTTCTCAGGCCATCGTTTATTGCCCTTGCAATTATTCTCTTTCTCTTTCTGAAACTATGAGTTCTATGAGCAGGATAATGGTGTGGTCTAAATGTTGATGTATTCTAGAATTCACATTCTGGAAACTAACCCCTAATATAAGCATAATCCAGCATAAAACCTTCAGCAAGGGAATAGGTTATGATGATAAAGCTAGTACAAATATTTTAGTGCCCTCAAGCAATAGATGCCAGCAAGCTTCCTTACTCCTTTCTGCCACGTGAATGCTTGGGAAATGAACTGTCATCTATGAGGACAGCCTTTACCAAGCAGCAAATCTAGCACAGCCTTGACCTGCACTTCTCAAATTCCAGAAGAATGTACAATATATTTCTGCTTTTCTTTGTAAGCCACCTGGTCCATGCCATTATCATAGATTCCTGAATAAGCAATATGAGGAAGTAGTTGTTCAGTTACATTAATAGTCATACTTTGTTTCAAACAGCATTATCATCTTCATGTATTGATTTCTTCCAGTATAGTAACTTTGTATAGAATGCAAATACTTTCCCTCCAGTTGAATCAACTTTAGTTCAATCACAGTGAGACCTAGTACTCATTCAGAGAATAACAGCTACATCTCTGTATGTCTTCATGTCTTAGTTTTGTTTCCTGTGATGAAATACCATGACAAAAACAAGGGGGGAAACAAAAAAAAAAAGAAAGAAAGAAAAAAAAAAGGAAAAGGCCGGGCGTTGGTGGCGCACGCCTTTAATCCCAGCACTCAGGAGGCAGAGGCAGGCGGATCTCTGTGAGTTTGAGACCAGCCTGGTCTACAGAGCTAGTTCCAGGACAGGCTCCAAAGCCACAGAGAAAAAAAAAATCATGGGGGGAAGATATAGTAATTTTGCTTACAAATCCAGATTATAGTTCAGCACTGGATGAGATTCAAGACAGCAAGTACTTGAAGTAGCTTCTCAGAGTATATCCACAGACAAGAACAGAGAACAAAGAATTATATAACACAATGCAGGCATGATAGTACTCAGTTCCTTCTCTGCCTGCAATCTCTTCATGGCCCCTGCCAGGGAATGATGCCACCCACCATGGAAATATCTTTCTACTTCAATTGGCAAAATCAAGACAATCTCCAATCCAACAACGAATCCTCCTTCCCAGGGAGTTTTAGATTGTGCCAAATTGAAAACATTAGTCAACTGTGATGGCTGATCTTGGTTGTCAATCTGAATATATCTGGAACCAACTACAAGCCAAGCAATCTGGGCATGCTTAGGAATTTTTATGATTAGATCATTTGAGCTGGGAAAGACCCACCCTAAATTTGAGACACCTTTTGGTGGTGTGAACCACATAAAAGAACATGGAAGAAAGAAGCTTTTGCTCTCACTGGCAAGTTCATCTGTCCTGCTGTGGAGCCATTCCTTTGTTGGCATTTGAACCTACTTTTTTTTTTTTGAAATTCAGTGTGCACTGAAGACTCCTCTAAGAATCCAGTTGGGGACTGATGAGACATCCAGCCTTGTGGACTAAACAACTACTAGATTCTTAGCCTTTCCACAAGGAGACAGCTATTGTTTGACTAACCAGACAACAGTCTGTAAGTCACTCTAATAAACCTCATTTGTCTGTATCCCATGCGTGTGTGTGTGTGTGTATAAATTCTATCAGTTCTGGTCCTTTAGTTAAAACAATGCTCATGTCAGAATTAGTCAAAGAAAGGACCAAAGAGTAGGGGAGGGAAAAGCTACCTTAATTATCTGTATCTAAATATTTTGTCTGGGATTACCTAACTTTCCAGGTAATCCCAGACTTTCCTCATTGTTTCCTAGATAGACCCAGGAAAGACATTGGCAGCATCATGAAATGTCACCAAGAACTAGATACAACATGGCAGTTCCTTTTGAATCTACAAGATACAGATTCCATGCCATGCAGGAGTCCTCCTTCTTTACTCCATTGGCTTTGTTTGAGGACTCCTGCTGGTTACTCATTTAATTGTTGGCATAGCTCCTGCTCCATACTAGAATTGTAGTGGCAGACTCATATAAGATTTTTTGTTTGGTTTGGTTTTTATTAGAATGTCTTCATTGTTCAGAATCTAAGCAGGTTAAAATATAATTTATAAAATTATATAAGCATACTCCATGTTTACCTTTTTTGTCATCATTATCTGGAACTCTTATCACCTGACATCTCAATTCTGGGACTTGCAGCTACCACTGACAGCCATCCACGAACATTGCAAATAAGGAAAGTAATATTTTTGTCTTGTCCTTGGGCATTATCAATTCCTTCGTGTTATGCATAACATTACTGGAATGGCTTTTACAGCATGGGCTTCAGTTTTTAATAAAAGGGAGTTTTAATTTTAATTATGGCAATTAAGATCTTCTCATTGACAGGAAAGACTGTTCCGCAGTCTTGAGCTTTGCTTTGAATATTCCACTGGGCTCCAAAAAAAAATATATCCTACTCTTTGGATGATGGTTCTTTCCAAACCCCAACATGGTTAAACTTATACAAGTAATGCTAGAACAGGATCACTCTTGAAGACGTGCTCTCTCTACTGCTCACATGTAGACAGACTCAGAGTCTCCTCACATTGTGGGAGAGGTGAGAATCAGGGCATAACGAAAGGCTGTGCATCTCTGCAGGAACGCTGGCTTTTTCCTTTCGGATTTTGTCACTGTAACATATTCTGAATGAATATTGCACTCCAGCATTGCTACGTACTTGAAAAAAATGTTTTAAACAAATGACATGCTCATTTCCTCACTCTCCATATGTGATTCACTTAAAGAAGAAAATGCACACAGCAATTAAAATGGCCAAAATGCTGAGTCTTGTGACAGTTCTATTTCTGTGGTAGACCTAGTTAAACCTGGAATTTTCCAGTATTTTCACTGACATCATTTATGCTGTAATTAACACTTTTTACTGGTAAAGACTGTTGTTCTCAGATAAAGTCCTTCATCTTGTTGCGGTTATAGCTACAAAACTGCAGTAATAAAACCATAATTATGAGAATTTTCTAGCCACAAGTTTACACAAGAGACTGCTTTACACATGAGCAAAAATAAAAGGTAATTAAATACAGACGGGTGTAAGGCTATAGACTTGTAGAGTTCAGACTAGTCTTTCTAGCTTGCTGGCATTTTAACATTATTTGCATGTGGCAAGCTTTTTGATTATGGCATTATTGTAAACCCATAAAAATGTATATTTTGAGCAGATGGAGCAACAAGCTACAACAGAGTAGATGACATAGAGTAGTCAGAGCGATATATAAATATTATGATGACATCTGGAAGTCTGTATAATTTATATAAACTGCCGTAACAACTGCAAACCTATGAAGATACTGGCACACACACACAAGTAGAGACAGAGAGAACTTCTTGGATATAAAGTGTTAGCTTTGATAGTATGCATCCAATAGACAACCTAAAATTTTATTGCTTCCATATTTGACTTGGTTGTGTTTTTAAGGTCTATGTTTTATCTAACTTTATTTCTTTAGTAAACATAATAAAACCAAACCCAATTTATAGCAATTTTCTTTGAAAATGGAATAAGTTTGAAACACATAAGAAAGTTTGATGTTTTTCACCTTATAGTTCACCCTGAAAAAATTAAGAGAAAAAAAAAGACATTGTTGTGAAATGATTTGATCAATTCTATTGATGGACTAAGATGAAAATTGCTGGGAACCATACCTCAAGTTGGCACAGCTCACTGAAAGCAAATTTGCTGTGAATGATGATAATTCATCCTGAAAGAAATTAGTGCCAATTTGATTAGCAATCACCCTTCTGTTTGAATTCCAAAAGCTAATATATCCTGTCATGGCTATAGCTTCATCTAAGATGGAGGAATTAAGCATAAAAGGTTCAGAAAAGAAAAAGAGTGATTACAGAGATGTCCTCTTCTTTTGATTTGTGACACTTTTAGAGCCAAGAGACAGAATACTAAAAAGGTGACACAATCCTTTTTTTACAGATCATCAGAAAAAAAATGTAGCTTCTCCACCTGCAGAGTACATTGATAACTTATCTTAAGCTTAAACAGTGCATCAATAGTGTCTCCAGATTTCATAAGAGTAGATCATTTCTGATTTTTAAAGACATATATGGAACATATTACAATTTTAAAGACTTACACAGCTTTAATTATTTTATTTTATGTGTATGAACTTCTTGCCTGTCTGTATATGTGCACCACTTGAATTCCTGCTGCTTGTGGTGGCCAGAAGGTTCACTGGGCCTGAACTGACAGATAGATGACTGTGAGCTACAGTGTGATTGCTTGGGATTAACCCTGATCCTCTGGAAGAGCCATTGGTGATTTTAACCTCTGAGACATCTCTCCAGGCCACCAAGTGTCTTAATTTTTATACCAACTAAAGGAAAGTGATGGAAATTCAAGGTCCCAAGAGCCCAGTCTTCACAAGTATGGCTTAGCGTGCTTAACAATTAGGGTATGCTTCGTGGGTGAAATGATTCACCCTGCTAACTCTGACAAGTTCTCCTTCTATCACAAGCCTGAATGATTCTTTCAAAGTTTTGAAAAACCTTACACACAGATCTTATGCAATATTTTTGTCACACGTACAGCGCCCTTCACATAGACACCCCATGCGCATGCCTTGTCCTATTTTTCCTTAGAGCAATTACCACTTCCAGCCTTTCCCAAGGGATTGCTTCTCTCTGTGAGAAGACAGGCTCTGTGAGGGTGACCAGCGGACCCTGGAACTCAGGAACACCTCGCACATACTGTTGATAATAACTCTTATATGAAGAGTGCTTCCCATATCTTCATTCTTCTACTTTGTGGCTTTCGTATTTATTTGAGATATGAGAAAGGCAAATCATTGAGAGCATAAGTGATGTACCCAAGATGACACAGATGGAAAAGAACACCTAAGATTCTAAAGTCCAGAGTCTGAACCCCAAGCACTCTACTGTAAGTCCTCAAGATGTGCTTGAATCGGTAGAATCAATTGTTTGAGACTGGTGTCCTAATGAGAAACACAAAAACAGCTTGTGGGAGGTTGAATACAGTCCATGATTAAGCCTCTGCAGGAACTGAAGGTAGGAATCTGGAAGCAGGGACTGAAGCATACACCAAGTGAACACTATTTCACTGGTTTTCTTGCTTTGGCTTGGTCAGATTCTTCAACTTCCTAGGAATGATACCCAAAGTGGCCTGGACCCTCGCACATCAGTTAGCAAATAAGAAAATGCATCATATCACAGACATGACCACAGGCCAATCTGACGGTGATTCACCTGAGATGCCCTCATCCCAGGTTGATTCTAGGTGTCTATCAAGTTGACAGCTGAAGCTAATGATGATGACTTGCATAGAAAATAAACAGACTCTGATGAAAAATCATTTTTGTCCATTATCCTCTCTTGGAGTTCCGAACATTTCAAATATAGGCTTAGCCAAAACTGTAGCCATTAATTTAAAGTGTGGATAAAGATACAAGTTTGATCAGATCAGCTATTTAAAACTGCCCCAAACTACTTGCTAAGGAAATATTACAAATGATAGATTGGGGCTTTGTTCCCTTCACAAACTGATATAAATGGTTCTTGTTGGTTTGCTTGTTTAATTAACCAGTGTGCTAATGTTAGGGTCCTGGAGAAGTCCCACAAAAGACCACCATCCACCTGTATAATCACCAAGAGTGTTTATTATCCTAAGAATAGAAGTACCAGCATGCTGGGGTCATGTATCCAATACAATGGCAATGGCGAATGGTGACCCCGAAGAATAGTTTGAAGGCTCTTTTATAGAAGTAAAGGAATTCTAAAACCAGTGTAATTATTTCTTCTAGGATTGGTTTATGCAAGTGGCAATCATAGTAGTACGTTTCTAACTGATTAAGGCTAACAGAGGTTGGCCAAGGCTAAAGTTTTCACATTCTTGGGCAAGTCTGGACAAGTCCCAGGATTTGTCCTTCCATGGTTATTGCCTTAAGGTAATGGGGAGTTTGCTTGGGCCTAGTATGTGCAGTTCCCCTCATCCTCACTGTCAGGGTCATTGGGAATTGGTTGTCCTTTGTTGGTGTCTTCCTCAGAAACTGTACAGTTTTGTTTCAAGAAGCCAGAAGGGAGGCCTAGTATATTAGGGGCCTGTCATGATATTTGCTTGGCCCTCTCATTAATTAAGGTCATATTGGCATTCTAGGAAAACAAGACATCCACTTAGTTACTTAGGTCTAGTGTAAGAATTCAAATACATGTGTTTCAAAACTGGAAAAATTATCTCCAATCCAGCCAGTGCTTTGGTTCTAGTCTAGAGGAAAATTGAGAGTTTCTTTTAAGCATTAGGCTTTTTATCAGTCAAGATGATAAGTTTCCAATGTAGAACTCCAATCAACCTCTAATGTCATGGCCATGTTTTCTGCTTGCTTGGTGGTTGATGATTTAGAAATAGCAGTTATATAATATATGTGCTACCCTTTTACAAGTTTAAAATGAAGCATGTGCACATGCATGTTCACGCGTGCACATGTGCATATGTGTGTGTGCACACACACATATACACACACACCGCTTCATGTGAAAAGAAAACTATAATGACTATTTCTTGCCTCCATCACTAGCAGTACACAGTTTTTAACACGCACAGATTTCTTATCTACATTTTATCTATAATCTGCTTTCAGAAAGTAGCTTATCCGTTCTTGCACTACTCGCTGGTCTAAAACTGCCCTCTGTGTGGTAAGCTTTTTTAGAGACTTCAGCTCTCATCTGATCTGCAGCCTGGAACAAGAAGAAAAATGAATTGCAAAATATTTGAGATTTGGGACTACCTGGAGTTTTATTTATTTAGTTTATAGCTCTCACCCAAAGAAAGGCATTAAGAACTGGAGTAATAAATAACCAACATTTTAAATAAAAAATACATGATATGCCAAGTTTCCTATAGCATAAATCTTACTCTATACATTATGCCAATAACAAAGATTTCTAAATTGTTGATGCATTAATATTTCAAGTGTTCAACCTATAGAAACTTTGATATATTGAAAAAAATTTAAATGAAAGTTCAATCAGTATTTAATATGAGCTTATTCATTCATTTAATAACCTCTGCTCAATACTCATGTCTCAAAATAAAGGAAAGAGTAACATTTATTTTCCATATGAATAGATCACATGTAGTCAATTTGCACTACATTTATCTATAACAACACAACTATATTTCAAACAATATATAAGATAAAAAAAATTTTGTCAAGTGCCAACCCTACCAACTATTTAATGAAGCATTTAGTAAAAGGGACAAATAGAAGTGGTTCAAAGAATGACACTTCATAAATCTAAACAGATATATTTAGACTTAGCTAACAACACAATCTGCTGAAAGATTTTCTTTAATGATAGTTCATTTCTTGTCATTGGCAAAAGAAACAACCTAAGTTAGAACAAACTTTCTAAGATGGAGTACTCTTCTGAGTCATAAACATCTTTTGAGCCATGTAAAACATCTATTCTAGCAATATAATCAACCTGTGCTGGCTAGCTTTTATGTCAATTTGGAACCAGCAAGAATCATTTTGGAAGAAGGACCCTCAATTGAGAAAATGCCCCACCAGATTGGCCTGTCAGCAACCCTGTGATATATTTTCCTAAATGATGATTGATGTGGGTGTCCCCATCCCACAGATGCCACCCATCCCACAGATGCCACTCCTGGACAGATGGCCCTGGGTGGTGTAAGAAAGCAGGCTCAGAAAGCCAGTAACCCTCCTCCATGGTCTCTGCTTTGATTCCTGCCTTCAGCTTCCTGTCTTGAGTTTCAGCCGTGACTTCCCTCAGTGATGGAGTGGGACCTGAGAGTTACAAGATGAAACAAACCCTTCCCTTCCCAAGCTGCCTTTGTTCATGGTGTTTTATCACAGCAATAGAAATCATGTTAGGACAAATACCAAAGGGGAAAATAGGAGAAAACTGAGAGACAAAACATTTGAAAAACCATAAGGTGCATGTGAGTGTATGTGTGTGTGTGTGTTTGTGTGTGTGCATGTGTGTGTGTTGATTAATCCCTGAAGTGATCATAATGTAGTTGTGAGTATTAATCATTGCTGACTGTATGAGACTTAACAAATAAGTCCCTGCTGAATTAAGGACTTCAGAAACCCAGATTGCTCTCTTAAAGCCATAACTGTTGTTCTAAGTCCAGAAAAGTGCACCCTGGAGTTTCAAGGCACAGACTCAGAATATCATCCTAAGTAAAACTCTACCTCACAAGCATAGATATGAACTATCATCTTAGTCCAAGAATGGTACAAAACAATTTTCCCCAGAATAATGAAACAAACAGGCTAGGTTGGAGATTCATTAGATGACCTGGAGACCTGCAATGATAAATAATTACTTCTAAAAAACTGAACCAGAAGAGAAGGCAGACTGAGGTGGAAATCCAAAGGATGGTATTAGGTCAGTGATTTGCCCGCTATCAAATAGGAAGTATTTCACATTGCTTCACATTGTCCATATAGATTAGAAGATGCTAGACAAAGTGAAATTGAAGCTATTGGAGATGCTAGAGATTACAGCCTAACAAAGATTCTAGGAAAGGTAAGTAACATCAAGAGTATACTTCTTGCTCATGTTCTCCCTCCTTCTGTTCCTCATTTGGACCTTGGGAGCTCAGTCCATTGCTCCAATGTGGGTCTCTGTCTCTATCTCCATCTATCGCCAGATGAAGGTTCTATGGTGGTATGCAAGATATTCATTAGTATGGCTATAGGATCGGGCCATTTCAGGCTCTCTCTTCTCAGCTGCCCAAGGACCTAGTTGGGGAGGGGGAGGGAAAAGGGAGGTGAGGAGGAGGTGGAAATTTTTAATAAATAATAATGAAAGAGTATACTCCTTAAATGAAAGAAAAATCATCCTTTTTATAAATTAGGAGAAAAGTCCAATATAAGGACCATTGGAAGATAGGTCAACAGATATTTGATTCAGGACATGATTTTGTACTCAGTGACATGAAAGGTGAGGTCATTTGTTAGGAGATCAGTATGTAGAAATCAAACTTAGTAGGAAATGTTGAGAATAATTGCAGAAAGAAATAAGATGGCAAATGGTAAAAGATGAAGGAGTAATAAAGATAGCAAATAATATTGAATAAAATGTTTTCATCATGCATATAGTTTTTGTCTGTTTGACCCAAACCTACGTATACCTGGGAAGAATAAAGAATTACCTCTGTGCTTGATCTGTGTTGGTCTATTATCTTAACTGCTATATCTCAATTATATCAATATTCTATATCAATCATAGGGGTGCCCAGGTCACTATGGATGATGCCATCCCTGGGCAGGTAGACCTGAGCTATGTAAGAAAGGTAGCTGAGCAAGCCAAGGGAAGCAAATCAGTAAGCAACATCTTCCAAAGACTGTGCTCCATTCCTGCCTCCATGATCCAACCTTGAATTCTTGTCCTGAATTCCCTCTGTGCTTGACTATAGCCTGGAAGCTATAAAGTGAAGCAAATTCTTTCCTCCCCAAGTTTATTTTGATCAGAGTTTAATCACAGAACTAGAAACCTAAGAGCAGAAATGACTCGTGTGTTATCCTTTATCAGGTATTGTAAAGCACTCTTTGAGAGAATGCATTGACACTGCTTTAGATTTCTCACATACAGACCAGTAGATCACCTCTCTTCCATGTGTTCTGATGCTAGTAGAGACTTAGAGTTATCAGTGCCTCCTGGCTGTCTGGATTTCCTTCATTAAAATCCAGCCACAAAAAAAAAACCTTTCAATTTTCAGAATATTATATTAAAATCTTTTAGATATTGCAAATTAGGTGGTAAGCTGAGGGCAAAGTATTGAGGGAGGGGAAATTATCTATCACAGAAGTCTCTAAGAGACATGTCAAAAGTGGCTTCAAAGTGAAGTTTGGGTCTGTAGACCCTGAAAATGAACAAATATCACTGGATTATGATTGGGATTGTACAGGTTCTGGAAGTTTTCCAGGTGTAAGGATCTGACTATCTATCTCAAAAACTATTCAGTAAATATTATCCTGAGAAGTATTTGTGTGTGGCTTAGAATTATTTTTTCCCAGTTTCTCTTATGAGCCACCTCTGTTGAAATCATGGGTATGTTTGCTCTTGGGTTTCTTCTACCATATAGAAGCTTTTAAATTCATCCATCACCATGTGTGTGTCAGTGTGGAGTCTCCTTCACAAAAGCCACAGTGCACAATGCATTGATTTTGTTGGCTGAAAGGTACTGTGCCCTCAATAGCAATGATAACTTGCCATTTTTATAAAATCTGACCTCCACAGTGCCGCAACAGGACTTCTAAAAAAGATCAATGTGCTATCTCAGGAAAAAAAAAATACCTAACAGCATTAAAACCAAAGTTGATGAAGGTCACCCTGTCTTCTAAAGCTCTATTAAACCCTTTCCAGGCACCAGTGGTAAAGGTAAAAGGACCAATGGTGTTATTCCACAGTGACCTCGGAGGGACCCGTTCATTTAGCAGAACGCTCTGAGAATTAGACTATGCATAGAGTGTGTGAAGAGCAAATGTGCTTTGCATAAATAAAATGGGAAGACACAGAAAAGAGGCCTGAGAGATTTGAGGCTGAGGCAAAGTGCTTGAGCAGGAATAAAGGAAGACTAATTGATGACCTCTGAGTCCTTGTAGTGCAAGGGATGAGAACATCAGTATGACATGATGAAAACCCAGTGCAGTGAGTGGGAGGGCAGACCCCAGAGTCATGGTGAGCACATCCTGTTAAAACTCTAGAAGTCACATGGATTTCCGGAGGGTTTCCCTGCAGTAGTAAGACAGGGAACTCAGGCCATTTATATTCAGTGTTACAGGACAGGATGAACTCAAACAAGTTCTCAATACAAGGACTTTAGAGACACAAGGCCACTTCTGAACTATGGCAACCTTAGGTTCAGCTTTAGCCATGTGGTCTGTTGGCAATATCGATTGAAATCCTTGAGTTGTTCTTGGCACAGGGTTAATATAGACAGAAGTATCTACACACTATACCTCTTACACATTGATCAATATTGCTTATTGATGAACACTGTTAAAGTTTATTAGAAATATAGAAAATAAATTCTAAACTAGTTGACTTTATAGTATATTTTATCAATGTGCATGACATTGATAGCAGGTTTTACAGTGAATTTTAAATGTTTTCTAACAGATTAGATATTAACATTTGTATTACCTAGAGAAAATAAAGAAACAAGAATTTACATAAAGCTGGGCAGTGGTAGTGAGCGACTTTAATCCCAGTACTTCGGAAGAAGAGGCAGGCAGATCTCTGTGAGTTCAAGGCCAGCCTGGTCTGTTTTAAAATGTGTTCCAGGACAGTCAGAGCTGTTACACAGAAAAGTCCTATCTTGAAAAACAAACCAAAGAGAAAAAAAATTATATTAAAAAGTCAAAATTTGTAAATTAAAATGTATCTTGAACCTTATTTAGTAATGAAACATAATTTTAAATTGTCTCTCATTGCAAACTGACAAAGTATGACAGATGAACACACTTTTTTCACCATTATTTTCCTTAATACAGTTACTACTTAGTCAAATTACATTATTGTGACTTGTGTAAACTGACCAATTGTCTTCAGCAATGAATTTAGGAATGCAGGTAAACTCCAAACATATAAACTTGGTGTTGTGCAAAGCTTTTAGGGGGAAAAAAGGAAAATTAATTTTTAAAGCAAAATTACAACTTGCTGTGTTTTCTTCAAATTTCTCTGGGGTCTAGATTCTAATTTTAACTCACTATTGAATTAGGGAATGAGCAAAGTCTCCTGTGTTCAAAATTGTCCACTTAATGGGGAAACATGGTTCAGAATCTCCCAGTGAACAGCCCTAATTTCCATGACTAAATTAATGTAGCCCACCAACTTTTTCAAAATTATACCTCTGTTTTATGTGTTACTTTAAAGCAGCAGGTAGTATCCTGGGGTTTCCCCTTATTTTTCTAACACACGAATTAGTACCAAAGTATACACAAAGGGACAGTATGAAATCATCATATAGCTATTTATTTAGGAGAAATTAACTCATTTTGAAGTGAAAATGAAGTCGCATGCTGATAAAGGGGACAAAAGTATTAAGTCAATATTTGAAGAGGGAGGGCGAGTGCCAACTGCCAATTTGCTAATCAGTGTGCCTAGATGTCCAAGATGATGGTCTTCCACTGAGCGTGCATTTCATTCTCTGTTTATTAAATTTCAGATGGCTTCGTAAAACTGCCAACAAGAGGACTAATTGGTGCCAATTACAGGGTTTTCCTCAGAGGAATTGGGATGAGCCTGCGTGATCATTCCACACACATGACTCATCGTCCCTCCATTTAATAAGAATGATCAGCCACCTTGATGCTATTCTAGACAAAAACATGAATCTCCGATTTGTCTTAGATGATATTTGATCTGAAGTTCGATCAGTATCCCTTATTACTGGAACCGACATAGCAGATTTCCCAGAATTAGAATTTGATTTCAGTGTTCTCAATATTGCCATCTCTGTAAGGATACAGTATATAGATTCATAAGAAACAAGAATATTATTTTAAAATATCTTTGAAATGCTATTCTTGACAGACTTTTTTTAGAAACTGCAAAAATAACACAAGCTGTCTGCTGTAGCGCACATGTCTAAACTGGCATTGCCTAAAAGCGTTGCCTCAATCTAATTCTGAATGACATGTGCTATTTATAGTACTGTTATTTTAATGTAAATAACTGCTCATATTCCTAAATTGGAGTGTTCTACCTCCTCAAACCTCTACTGAAATTATATCTCCTCTTTAAAACTCCTGGACATTTCTACAGTATCATAATCATTTATTCTTATCAGTGTGGAGTTCCTTCATTCCAAAAAAAAAAAATGTGTCCTTCATATGCTATGTTTCAACAGAAGGATTATGCCTGAGAGAATTGTGAAAAATAAGGGCCCAAGTCTTCACTCATTAGATGACACCAGGATTGTAGCATGTGTTTCATGTGCATTGTCTAGTTCTCAGAGCAGCCTTATCTTGTCCATCTTGCCTCAGGAATGAGGAAGCAGAAGCTAACATCATCATGCAGTAGAGAACAAGGTATAGAAATGAGCAGTGACCTGGAAGGGATGGCAGCTATGGGGTGTAAAGGGTGGGTACTTCCGCTCTGTGTGAAAGTATTTTTCCCATGAATTCAAAGAATTGTTTGATTAAGTGAACATAAATAAATAAATGCAGCTACTACATTGGTGCTCTCCTCTTGACTTAAAAATATGGAGAAAACCCAAATCAGTGGAATATTCCTATACCCTGTGTAAATATATGTCATTATGATTGGTTTAATAAAGAGATGACTGGCCAATAGCTGGACAGGATAAGGTAAGGTGGGAGTATCAGACTAGGACACTGGGAAGAAGGGTGGAGTCAGAGGAGTCGCCAGCCAGACAAAGAGAGAAAGCGGGAGTTATAATGGTATATTATTTGTTGTTTAATAAACAAAACTTGCTTGAAGGTCAGAGACTGTAGAACCCTGGTCTGCCCTTGTTCCTGGGGTGCATCTGGAGGGCTGTTTCTGGTCAGCTGACAAAGCATTCTGTTAGTTCCTGTGCTTCCCCTGCCCCGCCTGGTGATTAGCTGTAGGGCATTGACTCCATTATTGATATGGTAATTTCCCACCTGCCTGGGCAGAGGTCCTTGTGCAGCAGTTAGGTAGATAAGAACTTCCCCAAGTCTGAATAAACCAGCATCCAGCTGATCTCCTTTCTAATGACCCAGGTCTCTTTGTGTGTTCTTTCAATCTCCAGGCCCTTGCCTGACTCGCATATGGTACAGTGGCACACAAACTGTACCTACAGTGGCAAGCAAACTGTACAGAGGGTATAACACAGAATCGGGTGTTATAAGAGACTAAATATACATCTGTCACAATAACAGCAACAAATTCCAGTCTAAATATAAACCCATATCTTTGACTTTAATTCAAGTTTCTCTATTTTTAACAATATATCACCTACAATATTTTGTGTTTCTTTTGGTTATATCTGTGTTTATCTTTTGTGCCCATCTTACTCTTCATATATCTCTACCTTAAAAGCAATGTTTTTTTTTTTCTGAGACCACCCAATATAAAGTGGACTGAATAGAAATATTGCAGAAATAAAAAAGGTATGTGTTTAACAAGGGTCTCCTAAAATCTGACAAACTTTTCTAGGAATCTCAGGATAATTTCTCTCATTAATTAAGGTAAAATACTGATATTCCCTGAGTGAGTTCAAGAGCTGTGCTAATGCAGCCATGAAAACTCTGATGCCTTTATAGATGAGGAAAACACTGTTGTAGACTGTTTTTTCTTTTGTGCCATTATGCTGTGGGATTCCACTGTATGTTGTGAATACCATTGGCTAATAAAGAAACTTCTTTGGGCCTATAGCAGAGTTATAGGTGAACAGATCTAGGTGGGGGAAACTAAACTGAATGCTGGGAGAAAGGAGAAAGAGTCAGAGAGAAGTATGTAGCCCTGCCAGAGACAGATACCAGAACTTTAGCTGGTAAGCCACAGTCACATGGTGATATACGGATTAATAGAAATGGGTTAGATTAATATGTAAGAGTTAGCCAATAAGAAGTTAGCGCTAATGGGCCTAGCAGTGATTTAATTAGTACAGTTTCTGTGTGATTATTTCGGGGCTAAGCGGCCGGGAACGAACAAGTAGCCTCTTCATAACACCATTACACAATCATGGTCAACCATGGTCAAGTGAATTAACAAACAGCATGAGTGAAGTTCATGATTAGCCGAGGAAAAAATAATCCAATTTTGCAAAGGCTTTATAAAAAATATATCATGTATCATATCAGAATTGAATACATTGATGTGTCACAAAGCTTATTTTCTGAAGGAACATTGCATATTGCCTCATACAGTGCTTCTCCACCAATCCCCCTAATGTTACAAAATGTCATTAGAGAAAAGAGTCCCAACATACTTGTATCTCATCTTTAACTGTGTCATTTATACACTGGGAATTTGACATAAAGGAGAGATTTCAGTGTTGTAGTAGAACATCATTTTATATGTCAGAAAAATCCTGGGAGTATTTGGTAACAAGAGCCGTTCAGCATGCAATAGTCCATGTACTGCTGTACAATGAGAAGTACTCAGTACTCATTAATGAGATGCAGAAAACATGAGAAACGAAATGTAGGTGCCGAAAAGATCTGCTGGTATTGTGAGAAGGAGAAGGGATAACACTGATTCTTATGATACAGAAATGAATTAACAACACTGGCCTGAAAACAATACTATTCTCTCAGTCTTAGCTGAAAATATTCAGTCTTATACTTCAGGATTTCATGAGAAAGTTTGCTTTTAAACAACTTCAACAGAAAATAATATATGTGCCAATAAATATCTAAAGCCTGAAATAACCTCCCTCAAGTGGGATTTGTAAAAAGAATTGTTACTTTAAAGGGAGAAAGAAATAGAGTGATCACATGACACACTACAAGGAGCTATTAATAATTTAAATATCACACGTAAGGATGAATCAGTGAACTGAGTTATCTTCAACACCCATTACAAAATGAACAAATATTTGAAAACATACCCAATGCCAATATTCATCTATCATGAACCCTAATTCTAATTTATAAATATATAGGTTTTCAATATATATTTCACAAATTATTTTTATGATATCTAATATCCCAGTCTCATTAAAATATTCATTAAAACCCTGCAAATTCAGGTTAGCTCCAGGAAATGTGTTCATCAGGTATGAGGCCTAGTGTGACAATATCATATCTCGGGAACATAAAAAATGCTGGTTTCAATCTTTCCATTTCTGAAAATAAATGCATAAAACACATCCATTATCCTGAATAATATTGACTTTTATAAGCCTTGTGCCAAATATGCTTATTAGGAAGTAACAGACTTAGAGTATTGAGAACATGAGTGACTAAAGAACTTGTAACATGCTATAGTTTGTCACAGTTACATGAAAGTAAATAAAGAAGAAATCTTTATCTAAAACAAGTCTCTCTGGCAGAAAAAAAGCTCTAGAAAGGTTTAATCAATACTATGGATTCAGTAAATTCAGGTGACACACACATACACAACTACACAAACACAAACAAATAGACTTGAACATATTGGCACAAGTGACAACTTCCTAAATAGAACACCAATAGCATAGGCACTAAGATGACCATTAATAAATGGGAACTCATGAAACAGAAAACTTCTGTAAGGCAAAGCACAGTCATTAGGACAAAACATCAGTCTACAGAATGGAAAAGGTTTTCTAGTAACTCCACATCTAACAAAGGGTTACTCTCCAAAACATACAAAAAACTCAAGAAACCAGACATCAACAAACAAAATAATCTGATTAAAAATGGAGTAGAGATCTAAGCAGAGAGTTTTCAATAGAGGAATCTCAAATGACTGAGAAACACTTAAATGTTCAACATTCTTAGCCATCAGAGAAATGCAAATCAAAATGACGTTGAGATTCCATCGTATACCTGTCAGTATGGCTAAGAACAATAACACAAATGAGAGCCTGTATTGGAGAGGATGTGAAGTAAAGGGAACACTTCTCTATTGCTGATGGATGAGCACAGCCACTAAGGAAATCATTATGGTGGTTTCTTGGATTGTTGATAATCAATCTACTTCAAGAATGAGCTGTACCATTCTTGGGCATATACCCAAAAGGTGCTCCATCCTAACACAAGGAAATTTGTTCAACTATGTTCATAGTTGCTTTATTCATAATAGCAGAAACTGAAAATGACCTAAGTGTCTATCAACAAAAAAATAGATAAAGAAAATGTAGAAAAAATGTGGCACATTAACTCCATTGTGTTACTCCAATGGAGTATTACTCTGCTATTTATGAGAGAGAGAGAGAGAGAGAGAGAGAGAGAGAGAGAGAGAGAGAGAAATGACATCATGAAATTTGCAGGCAAATAAATGGAACTAGAAAAAGAAATCATCCCAAGTGAGGCAACCCAGATCCTGAAAGAAAAGCATCATTGGTGTCTAGCCCAATTGTAGTTAGAGACCTTAGCAAAAATTAGGCTGAGAGACAGCCTAAAGTGAAGATCTAAATAGATCCCTCCCATTGGAGCTCAGGGAACTCTATAAAAGAGGGGAAGGAATATTGTAGGAGTCAGAGAGGACACTAGGAAACCATGGCCCACAGAATTAACTAAGCAGGTATCAAAGGTGCTCACAGAGACTGAAATGGAAATTATGGAGCCTGCATTTATCTACACTAGCCCCTCTCCGTCTGTGTTACAGTTGTTCAGCTTAGGGATTTTGTGGGACTCCTAACAGTGGAAGCTGGGGTGTCTCCAACTCTTTTTCCTGCTCTTGGGACCCTTTTCCTCCTACTAGGTTGCCCTGCCCAGCCTTGATATAAGGGTTCCTGCCCAGTATTATTGAATCTTCTTATGCCATGTTAGGTTGATATCCTTGTAAAATCTGCTTTTTTTTCTGAAGGGAAAGGGGGAGCAGTGGATATTGGGGAGAAGAGAGGGGTGAGAGAGACTTGAAGGAGTGGAGGTGGGGAAACTCTGGTCAGAATGTATTATATGAGAGAAGAATAAATAAAAATAAAGAAATAGAAGCAAGTCTTGTAACTTTACAAAAAAATGAAAAGCTCTAGAAAGACTGAATCAGTTTTATATGGATTCAATGAGTAGGAAACACATTGATACACTTACACAGTCATACAAACACACGGTGACTCACATACATATATACAGAGTCATACAAATACAGACATTCACATAAACACACACCTCAGAAGGCCCCACTCAGGGTTTTAGAAGTCAAAGACCTTATGCCTCCATTGAGCAGTTTTGTTTGTCTCCTAAGAGCTAAGGGCAGGAAGTCTGAGAGTCTAACATTCTTTCCAATTTACTTTTATTCTGTAGATTCATAATGTGATTGAAACCTGCAGTTTAAAAAGAAATTAAAGGGGTAGCCCATTCACTCTCTCTAGGTGTATGCATACCACTTGAAACCAATTAGATGTCAACAGAAATGTTAATTACCCTGGGGTCACCACCTTTTGTGAAGCCTTTCAAAGTAGAAAGGAGGCGTGGTTTAACTCACAGCAGGTTCAAGCAGCCCTTTAATTGACACTTTTTGTATTCGGGAGTTCAGTTGCCTGGAGAGGTTAAATCACATTTGCTCTTCTTCATAAAGGACAATGGATGCTCCGTTACATTTAGCATCACTTATAAAGCAAAACTCACTTATAAAGCAAATACTCATTGAATCTCTGCTTTGAACTCCAGAGCGAGAAGTGGCTAAGAAAAGAAGCAGTTTCTGGTGAAGACTGAATTTTTTTTTTTTTTGAGTGACTCTCACTTCCCACTTTACAAATGATTTAGAGGAATGGATTGTAGAGTACTCCCAAAGTCTAGAAGGCTGTGAATCTTAAGCCCATCTGTGTTCTGAACTCTAAGTTAATAAAGATGTTACAACTCTCCCTTAGCTAAAATATTAACAAACTCTTCTTTAGTCCATGCTATACAACAAACAAAAACAGATAACTAAATCCCATTCAGCATGCATTGTAAAAGCGGTCATCGAACAGTTGATAAAAATTTTATGATAACAACTGTAAAAGCTGAACTGGAAGGGTGCTGTGAGCTGAAGTTCCCTGCCAGAGCAGCGCATTTGCTGAAGTTGCTGCAGACATATAGATTAATTAGAACTTCCCAACTGCGGAGGGTTGGAATGTTGAAGATTGCGTGCCAAAATTCTGTTTGCACTATCTTTACTTCCTTAATTGACATTTATTTCCGACCTCTGCATCTCCTCCAGAATCTTTTTTTTTTTTTTGACTACCAGGTGGAGCTTTTTGAAATGTGTTAACTTAGCAGACTACCAAGTTCTAGTGAGGCAAACCTGAGGGTTGTCAGGCAGTGTTGAGAACCTAAAGCAGTGTTTGTTCTGCTTTGCTGTAACCCATCCTCTTGCTGTCCCCATCACTGCATTTGGTAAATATGTTGATTTGTGAATTTTAAGACTATTTTTTGAGGCTGCAGAGATGGGTCAGCAGTTTAAAACACTGGTTGCTCTTGCAGAAAAACCAAGTTCGATTTCTAACGCATGGCAGCTCATATCCATCTGTAACTAATGTTCCAGCCCATCTGATGCCCTCTTCTGGTGTCCATGGACACCAAGCACACATGTGATTTTGGACAGACGTTCATACAGAGAAAACACCCAAACACATAAAATAAAAAATAAACCTTTTTAAAAATGTGTTTGTTGTGTGTGTGTGTGTGTGTGTGTGTGTGTGTGTGTGTGTGGACCTGCAACTATCTTGGCATACCTGGGTTGGCATACCTGGGGATGTCAGACAACAATTTGTGGGAATCAGGTCTCTTTCCACTATGTGGACTTCAGAAATCTAATTTATAGCTTGGCGGGTACAGGCACATGCCTTTAATCCTAGCACTCAGGAGGCAGAGGCATGTGGTCTCTGTGAGTTCAAGGTTTGTCTGATCTACAGATAGAGTTCCAGAACAGGCTTCAAAGCTACACAGAGAAACCTTGTCTCTTGTCTCTAAAACAACAAAACAAAACAAAACAAAACAAAAACCTATGTCATCAGTTTTGGTGGCAGGTATCTTCACAAGCCAAGATATTACATAAACACTTATGGCTTGGTTTCTAGGTTTAAATAAAACTTGTTCACCTACCTTGAAGGACCCAAATCATCTTCAGTATTTTTTAGGAAACGCACGCATGCACATATTTTTTTTTCAGGTTACTTGCTACTCCAAGAGACAAATGGCTATTTTGATATAAGAAAATAACATTTTTTTCAATTAGCAAACAATTCTCAATAGCCATGTAGAAAAAATAGATAATCTACTGAAATTTTATAATTAACCAACATTTTAAGTGTTTTATTGCATTTCATTTTTGTAAACACTATGAAAAACAGGTTCATAACATAGTCAGCCATAAATGGTAGGCTCTCATAACTTCTGGTTAATCTAAAGTAAGTAGTAGGTGCACTCCTCCAGAAAATATTGCACATACACAAGGAATATGGAAACCACATTGAAAGCTACATGAAGAGCTTGATGTCTGTGCCAGGAAAGAAATTCCAGACATGAGAAAGATCATAGACTTTGGATCTTCCATCCTGGGAAAGATTTCAAAATGTACTGCCTGCCTGACCACAGACAGGATACATGTTCTTTCTGGGCTTTAGTGTACTCAACGGGAATCATGGTTGATTCAACATGATGAGGCTGGCACTGGGATTGAGAGAGATATTCAGCACTTTGAACGATGCCAAGCATAGAGCAATTTTCTATCACACCAATATCTTCACAATAATAGTCATTGACAAGGACTGTAAGATGGTGCTGACATTAACCCCCCTCATGCTTGTAAAGCAGAAATGTATAGTATCAACAAGTTTTTGTTTTAGAAAGAATGCTCAGTAGATGCTAGTTATTTTCATCATTATATTTCTGATTTTTTTTTCCTGTAACAGAAACTCAGGAAAATGAAAGTCGTGGTTCCTTGTATAATAGGTAATTAAACCATTCACGATCTGTGGTACAATGTAGGGCTTTCCAAACCACCCCAACTTTTGAAGAAAGCATTTGAAAATATCTTTCAGATAATTGCAACTGTAACTACCATGGAAATATAGAATAAACAGATGTCAAAACATTTGTTCAACTCATTAGCAAGGAAACCACTAAAATATAAAGGTCATTTTAAAACATAGTTTGAAGAAAAAAGATTCAGCTGAGACTGTTGAAAGGAAACATCTAAGAAAGAAAAAACTGATTGAAATCCTATAGGTCAATGTCATGCAAATATTAGTGTTATATTTCTTACAGAGCAAAAAGTAATTATGTATTATCCAGACAAAATTTCTCTGAATTATATCAGACATGACAACCGTTATTGAAAAAAAAACTTTTTTTTCTAAAACTTACTTCCACCTCCACATGCTCTACTCTACAGAAAGTCAATTAACTGCTTATGACCCTTTAAAAAAAAAGAACACTTAGCTGAGAAAAGATACCCAGCCACCGATGGCAATTCCACTGTGTCCTCCCCTTAGCCTATGCAACCTTGTCTTCTATGTTAACTGTGTTTAGGGAATATACACAGGGTCTATGAAGTGTAGAAGACACCCTCTTCTAGATATTAAACATATAGTCTTCTGGGGACAATTGATCCTGTCTTTTGTTGCAGAACTTCTAAGGAATAATTTCAGTTTCTGTCTCTTGGTAGTGGCTACTTATTTGTTCCCGGCTGCTCAGATCCAAAATAATCACTCAGAAACAATATTATTTGCAATACTGTTTGGCCAATGACTTAAGTGTATTTTTAGCTAGCTCTTACACCTTAAATTAACCCATTTCTATTATTTTATATTTTACCCAAGGCTTGTGATCTACCGCCAAGGTTCTGACTTGTGGCTCATGTCTTTTTCCTCCGGTGGCTACATGGCATTTTGTTGACTCTGTCTTCTTTGTCCTCTATCTGCTTAGAACTCCCACCTTGCTCTATTCTGCTAAGCCATTGGCTGAAAGAGCTTTATTCATTAACCAATAAAAGCAACACATACGCAGAAGTTCTTCCCACACCATTGCTCCAATGTGGGTGACTACATCCATAAAACCTGAGAGAACTTGGAAAGGAATTCTAGACACAAAAGAACAGAGTTAAGCACAGCTTCTCAGTAGCCAGCTTTATTTTTCTGGATGGGCTCTGTTTGCTCATGGTGAGCAAGGACACTGTGGCCTTTTTTAAGAGAGGTACAGTAAAAACTATGTGGCTTCTTTAAAAAGCAATGGCTTCCTGCCAGCACAAATGGCTCTGACTCTTTCGAAGGTCCACCGACAGAGCATTTAAGTAGGGTTTGTAAGCAGCAAGTTACAACCTACTTAATGGTATGGCATAGATCAACTGCATACCTGAAACTGGGGTGACGTGCATGGCTCTCAGAGGCAGTGAACATGCCTCCTTCATGTTGGACTGGGCAAAGCAAACAGGGAGGAATACAGAGTTGGTCCTAAGCATGCCCAGTTAGTATTTAAAAGAAAAAAGTGCTCCTTGTCAGAAAATAATGGCAAATAAAGACAGATTCAGATAGAAATAGTCCTCTAAATGAGCCACAGGGTTAGATAAATGTATGTAGGCTTGGGAGAAAGAGAAGAAAAATAATATAGACAGTTATAAAGGGAAGTAAATGATTTTAAAAAAATAAAACAAAGTCTTTAAAGAGACAGAGTACAGACAGTTACAGATTAAAGGAGTAAAGAAAAATAAGCCACATAAAGATGGAATGTACACAGAAAGTCTAAGTTATGCATATTATTGTGTTTTCTTTTAAGTTTTTGACTATAGAGAGACACTTGTTTCTGGGGACTGCTAAGCTAAACACACACACACACACACACACACACATATATAATATGGTATCTTGACTTCAAAATTTGGGTCTTAGGTTATGTCGCTTTGGAAAAGCTAATCCACTTTTGTTTCCACAAAGGATGAGAACCTGTGGATTCCTTACAGACTAATGTAGTTTGATGGAACAAGACCCCCTGAAAGGTTCCATGACCCCCCAATACTTCACCCAACAACAATCAGGAAGCAGCTTACACAAATTATCAAATATTGTTTATAAATGTTCCTTTACATTTAAAAGGGAATATGCTATTGAAATGAATACTTTGTATTTGTATGGATCTTGGTTTACTGATACAGATTTAAGGTCAATTTTGTTATATGTACATTTCTGCTCTTGATTAAGGTATTGTATTCATGCAGCTCATTTAAAAATGTAATATATAATTAAGAAATACAGGTTAATAGTTGTCTAAAATAGTCAAGCTTTTAGTCATGTTAGTTAGGTTTTATAGATATATAGAGAAATATTTTAGTTAGATAAGTATTCTTAAAACCTTTTAAAGCCAAACAGAACATGGCATTTAAAATGTTTTAGAAACTTAGAACTTTTCATGACAATGAGTCACATCTGCTCCTGGCAGTACCAATCTACTTCAAGAGGATGCTGGGCATCGAAGAGGCTTTCTAAGAAGTTTTTTAATCATTTGGGCAAGAAATTGCTCTTGTATGGACTTCTTGATGTTATGCTGTATGAACTGGATATGTAGGACCCACAGGAAAATAACAGAAATGACAACTGAACTTGTCTAAAGGTGAGATGGTCCTTTGGGGTTCCTGCTTCATGAAATGGTCTTACAGACATTCTGCATGCCCCAGCAGAAAGTGACTGATAAACTGCCAATATAGACAGTACTGTCTTTGACAGTTCCTGCTTCATGGAAACATCTGTCAGATGCTATGGGCCTGTAGGCTGAAGATGGATGTCACAACATTACAAAATAACTTTGGGTGACTGTCCAAGTAGTGAGAAGTCTGTGTCAATTCTAGAGTTTTGGAAGTTGCTTACAATATACATCCTGTTTACTTACATAATATTATAGCCTTCTGGGGTCTTTGATGGAGTTGAAGAGTAGATGGTTATAATTGCAGTTTTCTTTAGTTGTGATAAAAGATAAAGAAAATATAAATATTGTAACTGTGATTCTTGCTTGATACTTGTTTTGTTATATGTAATTTTACTATGTTAAAGTTAAAACCTTCCTTTTTATTTGAACAGAAAAGGAAAAATGTTGTGAGAAGTCCTCCTGCATATGTGTTGCTTTTATTGGATAATAAATAAAATTTTTAGGCCAGTGGCTTAGCAGAGTAGAGCAAGGCTAGAATGCAAAGCAGATAGAAGAGAAAGAAAGCAGAATCAATGGGACTCCATGTTGCCAGTAAACCACGAGCCTCATGGCAAAATATAAAATAATGGATATGTGTTAATTTAAGATGTAAGAGCTAGCTAGCAACGTGCTAGCTAGTGATTGGCCAAGCTGTGTTTTAATGAATACAACCTTTGTGATTATTTCGGGTCTGAGTGGCTAGGAATGAATGAGTGGTCTCCACCAACATCTGCCTAACTTTAAGAATTATCACAAATATTATGACATCAAAATGTCTATCAACACTCATATCCAGTAATCTAGGAAGAAGTAAATTTTCAGGTACTTTGGGTGAATATCATGACACAGACCTGACAGATAAAACTATATGTAGTTTAACATAAGTCTATGAATCCATCTGCCAAAATGTCTCTTTTGTTTAGCAACCTAGTAAACAATGAATGAAGGTCCTGCTGCTTCACATGAACTCAGTATTGGATAACTTATGATTTTAGGATTTGGCCACTCACTAAGTACACAAAACCATCTTTCAATTGTTTCAATTTGTGTTTTTTCTTGTGTCTTCCTTTCCTATGCCTGCTTACTATCTATATACCCACATTTGCAATCGATCTCTGCACTGGTCCATTTTTAAAATTCAGATTGTTCATTTTCTTTTATTGAATTTAAGGACTTCTTCACACATTTTAACATAATTTTTTTCATACCCATGTTTGTAGATATTTTTCCCACTATGTGGTTTGACTTTCCATTTTCATGACTTTGTTTTACTCAATGCAGAATATTTTAATTTTAACAGAATCTATCTTGTCAAACATTTTTTATAGAACATGCTTTTCTATTTGTCCAAGCAATTTACCACCCCAAGTTTATCTAGATTCTCTCATGTGTTGTTTTCTAGGACTGTATGCTATAGTTTATATTTATGTGTAAGCTCTATACTAATTTTATAAGAATTCAGGGTGTCTATGTAGATTTTTTCATGCTGGAGCTCTAGTCACTTGAGGAATATTTTTTTGAAAAACCATCCTTGTCTCACTATATTGTGTGTGCTCCTTTGTCACAAGTAAGTTGTTCATAGTTACATGAATTTCTTTCTGAGTTCTCTGTTCTTTTCCATTCATAGCTGTTCCTTGAGCTCTGTGGGCATGTGATTTGGTGTTCACAATTAATTCAGAGTGATTTCTGTTCTTCTCCCAAATATTGTTCTACCTGCCACCTTTTTTTCCTTTATGACCTCCTCATAATAAAGAATTAGAGGTAATGCACTTCCTACATGTTCTTGGATAATTTCTTCTTTCTTCTGCAGTTTTTTTTCTTGCTCTTCTCTTCTGGAAATCCTTACTAACATATCCATGAGCTTAGAGAGCCTTCTCTCAGCCTTGATCAGTATACCAATAAATCTGTCAAAAGCATTCTTTATTTCTGCTATTGTGGCTCTCATGTATAGTGTTTTTGTGCTCATTAACACTTCCATCACTCTGGTGTCACCTTCTCCATGTGTTCCTAATGCCACCCACATTATCCAACATGCCTGACATGTCTGGTCTGGTTCTTCCTCTGGTCCTTTTTACCCTCTGCAAATCATATTTTATTTGTTCTTTGGGTTTGACTTTTATTTGTTTTATATGTTTTTTTTAGTTCATAGCTATAAATCATGCAATAGGGGAAACAAATCTCATAAACAATCCTTAGTAATGAAATTGTAAGTAGAGGCAGGAAGGGTGCTCTAGTAGTGGAGCTACATGTTGGACTTTGCAGTGAGCAATGGGCTTGACAAATGGTTCTTCTCCTTTAGAGAGGGCAGATAGATGAGGTACATGGGATTTGAGGATTTTCAACACTGGATAGGTTAGGTTTGGTAAAACCTCAGACAATAGAACTCTGATTAAATAGCTGCTTCCTCTGAGAAGCACTGTTGGGGGAACAGAACACTCTGTTTTCCCTCAAAGTTGTTTCTTTTCCCCTTTCCTAACATGGGTGCGTTCTCACTCATATGATCATTAGAAACTGGCTTCTTAAATGTAAATTTAGTCGTGTGTCATTTCTACACTGGGTCCCAGGACTGTTACAGAGCCACACTTGCCCCCCTGAGGCACAGAAGTTCACTGATTCTAGTTTTGGTCTTTCCTGAGACTTGATTCCTATAGAGACTTTAATGCATGGCTTTCTGCCTGTCCCTCCAATTTTGAGAGCAGTAGTTGACCCTAAAATCTGAGAAATTTAGGAACAGTGGTTTGTTTTTCAGGTTGTTCAGCCAACTTTTCTTCACTTATGTTACAGCTAAGGTTCCCAGGTTCTGTAAGGGCCGAATGTTAAGCCCCTGTGCTGTTTCACTCTGGTCCCCCACACAGACACTAGTCACTTCCTCATGAGTGACTTGGCATTGCCTGTGGTTCTTCAAGAATCAGCACAAAAACTCATCTAAACCTGATTACCTTTCTTTTCATATTAAATAGCAAGGAATGCTGGTACTGATCGAAAAAATGAAAAAAACATAATGAATCTGTGTCTGATTGTCTTCCAGTTGTCAACAAGAAAGTGAAACAATGAATATAATACCCTTTTCTTTGTTCCTAGGTTCTAAATCCTGTCCATCTGTTTAAAGGCATCATCTGCCTATGCAGTCCATATTAGCCAATTCTAGTCACAGTGACTTTAGAAGGCAGTTTATTAAATAGAGGACACCGGCTGTAGTTAACATGGCACTAGAGACAAACAGAATCTTATCAAGTTAATAAAGAATATGAATGTGCATAAATTTCATTAAGTGCTTCAATGGAAGAAGCTTCATAATATCAGGTATGCAGTTCCAGTGGCTTCAGCAAAACACAATAGTTTTTTGGGTTTTGTCCACTTTTGTGTTTGTAACTTAACTGTTCTACACATGGTCATCATCTTTGCTTTAAAATATTCAGACACCTGCAATAATACATACTCATAAAACTCTTTTATGTCAAGTTGTTTATCCTCAGCTTGTTTTCATTACTGGTTTCATTACTGGAAGATTTCTGCTCTTGTTTCTTTTTCCTCCGCAATTAATTGAACTATTTTTGACATTCAAACACACTATATAATCCCTATGAATTATGAGAATGTCAAATATTGTAATGTCCTTGGAGTAAATGTGTTTTGACTATTTTTTTTCTTATTCCCACTATTTCATACTTGCTGTAATTTAGAAACATTGCTGATGAACCAATTAATGCAAATCATGTAAAGTCTTTCTTCTGTAATTTGAGCTCAACATGCCAGATCCAGCCATGGGGCTTTGTATTATGATCAAGTGCAAGTTAAAACACTAGGTTCAGTTTTCATTTACCTAATGTTCCCCTGTAAGAAGACATGTCTATTAAGGACATCTGTTACAATTTGGAAACCTCTAATTTTAATGGGAAATAATAGAGTTCATGTCTGCAGATTAGAGGTTATGGACTGAGTCTTTACACTGGTTTGGCGCCCTTGATAGATTGTTCTGCCAGCCAACCTAATATATGCACAAAAAGCCCAAAGTCTTGATTCTACAGCTCTAAGACAAAAAGAGAGGAAAAAAAAAAAAAGAAAACTGGGGGAAAAAACACTTTCCTATCTTGTCACATTGATCATTGCCTTGTGCAAAATCTGTCACCACCTTCTAGGGAATAATATTGAGTTTCTTTTTCTTTTCGTTTTTTTTAAGCACAGGAAAAAGACAAGAAACCAGTGAATAATTACGGAGTAAACTCTACTCTGCCAACTTACTACCGGGAAGGGAGAGGGCAGCAGCGGGGACAAACAAGTGGAAGATAAAGATGGATGGCCCAGGAGCCAGGAGGTAGAGCCAGCGTGCCTAGGACTCTCTATGGAGTTTCGTTATTTAGGCTTTTCCTCTTGCTAGATGGTCAGGGGTAGGGGATAGAAAGTTACAGACCTTTGGCTCCTCTGCTGTGCTGACAACCAGCTGCTAGTAAAGAGCATGCATATGAGAAAGCAGTTATATCTGCCAAGCTGATGCACTGTGACAATGAAATCCTGATTGTATTTTTTTTTCTTTATTCAAGCCAAACTTAAGCATTCCTTTTGAATCCAACTCCTTAATGGCATTTATGACTCTCACTAGCATCTATTTGCACTGAATATCTTGCATTTGCTATGCCAAGAACCATCTAGAGGGGAAAAAAAATCCTGTCACTTTATTCAGGCTTCAACAAAGAGCACCCAAGCCAGTAAATCACTAAATGGAGCTACCAACTTCCCATGTCATGCATGAATAATGCCTTAGCAGCCAGCTTCCTGCGTGAGAGCTTAGCAGGGGAGGGAACAAAACCCTGCAACGTGTGTGCATGTGGAAATTGAGCCCAGAACTTCATCAAAATCGAACTAGCTCATCTGACATCTGAGTATTGTTTAAATGTTCTAGCAGAAAGTAACAGAATCAAAATGCTTTGTCCTTAAAACTGGAATTATAAAACCGAGCTTGCTACGTTTGAAATATGACCAGATGTGCAATGGTAACTGGAGGTCACCACAACTGTGGTACAATAGAGATGACGACAAATATTCAATGTTGAGTACCTAGAATGACAGAAACTAAAATAACGAGGCTTCATGTAAATATGCTTTATTTTTTCATTAGCAGAGTAAAACTGAAAATATCTTAGATCAAATTCTTGGTTTGACTGTAAGGAGAGAGCGACAGTCTGGGGAGATAGCTCATTTGGTAAAGTGCTTGTTAGGCAAACATGAATACCTGAGTTTGATCCTCAGCATCCACATAAAAAAGCCAGACTTGTTGGCACAAACTTGTCATTCCTGAACCGAAGAGATGGAATCAGGGACATCCCTAGGGCTCTCTTGTCAGCCTTGTACAAAGCCAGTGAAAAACTCTGTCTCAAACAAACAACAAAAAAAAGATAATCTCTATTGTTGAAGACACCATGTACTTCAGATTCAAAACTAGGAAAATATAAGCTGAACCTTGTCTGAAAGCCTCCACTCCAAGGACTAACTGTTATTGTACTGGAAGGCTCAAGGTAAACTTCCAAGGGAGGAAACCAATCAAAACTCCTATCCAGTTACAGCCCTTATGAACCACAGCAACATATTCCTTAAGGTGCATTAGTGGCACACGTAGCTTGGTGATAACCAGAAGCTCTTTAATTATATATAAGGCTCCTTGAAAGCAGGGAAATCATGCCTAGTACTGTAAACCTAGTCAACTACTAAAGATTAGTTTGTTCATGATCTTAGACAACAACATATTACCTCAACTTTACTGAACAATATAATTCCTGACTGAATTCTGCGTACCTATCTTTATACCCACTGATAATTGTAGTTCTCATCCTTCGTTAAAGCAGCTTCTCCTTGCAACCAAGAAAACCAACCACATTACAGAAGACCACAGCTGGGACCCTAGATAGTGGGAGCTCTTGGACTCTGGATTGTCACCTGGGGAACCTACATGGGACTGAACGAGGCCTGCTGAATGTGGGTGATAGCTATGTGGCAGCTTGATCTGTTTGGGGGGACCCCTGGTGGTGGCACCAAGACTTATCCTGGGTGCATGAACTGACTTTTTGGAGCCCCCTCCCTATTGTGGGATACCTTGTTTAGCCTTGATGCAGGGGTGATGGGCTTGGTCCTGCCTCAGCTTGGTATGCCAGACTATGTTGACTCCCTAAGGGAGGCCTTATCTTCTCTAAGAAGTTATGAAGGAGGGTTATCTGTCTATCTGTTGCTTTCATTGGTTAATTAATAAAGAAACTGCTTGGGCTGATAGGGAAGAATTTAGATAGGCGGAGTAGATCGAACAGAATGCTGGGAAGAAGGGAAGTAAGGCAGTCGCCATAGCTCTCCTCTCCAAGATGGATGCAGGTTAAGATCTTCCCAGTAAGCCACAGATTATTAGAAATAGGTTAATCAAGATGTGAGAGTTAGCCAGTAAGAGGTTAGAGCTAATGGGTCAAACAGTGTTTAAAAGAATACAGTTTCCATGTAATTATTTTGGGTAAAGCTAGCCGGTGGGCGGGAGCTGGGGGGTGGGAAGCGGCCTGCAACTCCTACTACAAAGAAGTAAATGGAGGATGGGATGTTGGGGGTGGGAGGATTCAGAGGAAAAGAGCAAGGGGGAACAGGGATTGGTATGTAAAATGAATAAATAAATAAATAAATAAAATAAGGCCACAGATGGTCAAAATACAAAAAAAAAAGAAAAAAGAAAAAAAAAACCAACCCACAACTGATTTGGGGATGCCCAGCCCCTGTGGACATATCTAAAACACAACTCCTATGCCTATGGCTAACATAACATCACAAAAGAGAAGACAGAATGATTGTAAGTGCCAGAGGATCCGGAAATCTGTAAGATGTGTCACCCAGAAATGACAGGGTAGCTATGCCCATGGTACCTCAGCTGTATGGCTGCCTAAACTAGACCTGAATAATAACAACACCAATAGACATGTGTGCACAAGAAAGGGAAAATGCCTAATTCTACCTCTAGACAAAAACTACAGGCAGCTAATGACTGCTGAGAGAGAGAGAGTTATTCTCTCTCAGAGATGAATCCTCTGAGATGAATACCAAGTGGTCAGCCCTGAACTCATATACATACAAGAAACAACAAATGGATTCAGCACTTTATATTATATACTTACATATTTATGCATATGTATAACAATACTAATCAAAGAAAAAGAAACTGGGATTTAGAAGGGAGTAAGTAAGGGACTTCCTGGAAGATTTGGAGGGAGGAAAGAGGAGGAGGTAAAGGATGGGTTATATTTTAAAAGTAATATTACCCAGAAAAGCCAATGAACAATGCCTAAGAAACAACATGCAAGTTTGATCTCTGGCTTCCCCACTTATGTGCACCTATACACACATGCAGACATGCACACACAGATGTGCACACACATACAAGAAAAAGAAGAAGGGAAGGAAAATTGTCAATACAAATCCCACAAATTTTGACTATGCCAAGAATGATGATGAATATATGTATTATAGCCAGTCCTGAATTAAATGGTCCTTTGTCCAAGTTCATCCATCAAAATCCTAAGACAGAATCACCTCGCTGTCCTTTGTGTTTTACTTCCCTATAGATGGAAATGGTGTGTTTAAAGCATTCACTGAGTTCCTTTTGCCTTTTATGGAGGGTCTGTTTTCTGCCTCTGAGTCCCAAAACCACAGAGGTGTCATGCCATGTGGTCACTAACTTTATAAACAAATGAACATCTCATGTTATATTTTATCTTCCTCAGAAAAATATTTTAACTTAAATCAATTATAATTTAGTTTACAACTCATTTTGATGGAATAATTCATTGATATAAGGTAAAATATATGTTATAGCAAACACATAATAAACACAATCTCCTTCTCTTCCGTTAGAATTTTCTTAATCTCTTAAATATATAATCTAATAAAAATGTGTGCTTTATTTTCTTTTGTTAACTTGTTTTCAGTTATAAAAATATTGACCATGATACTCGGGGTAGATGTGGCTTCTACAATAGCCTTTATGATAATAGGCTGTTACTAAAAGTTTAGGATTGCATCCAGTGTGTGTGTGTGTGTGTGTGTGTGTGTGTGTGTGTGTATGCACGCATAAGGAGGTTGGAGGACACAAACAACCCTCAATCCCTCTCCACCTTAGTTTTCGAGATGGGGCATTTTACTGAATTTGGAGTTCACGAAATCGGCTAGATTGGTTAACCAGTTTGCTGTGGGAAACCATTCAACTCTAAATTCCATAGCTCTAAAAATTACAGATGTAGGCTGCCACGCTCAACTTTTACATAGTTACTGAGGATCTGAACTCAAGTCCTTGTGCATTCCCATAAGGCGTTTCACCCATTGTGCTAATTTTCCAGGCTCAGTGTTCAATTATATGCAAGCATTTCTAGATCAATAATTGATTTACAGCAGCCTTTATTCTAGAGGTATATTTGGAGTTATGAACAGTTATGCTTATTTAGCTGACAGCATTTTCCCATCATAATATGCTCAATGATGTTCCAGGAATAATATGACTGATGTGCTAGAAACTATCAGTTAGTCCTCCAGTATTCACAGTGCAGTGAAATTTAGTTATTTCATATTCTTAGACCAGCTTGAACAAATTCTATCATATACTCAATTCCAAAATGTACTCTTTCCCTCAACATGTCCTGTTGTTTCTAGTATTACTGAATCTACTCTACAATGATGCTATGTACCTTCATCTAGGCTTTAATCAATGACAAAGTTCTGCAGAAATCATTCTACGTTCATTTCCTGGGAAGTTTGCAAATTGCATCAACTTATTCATGCCCTTAATATTTCAACTTGGTGTGGGAAGTCCTTCTGTATATGTGTTGCTTTTATTGGTTCATGAATAAAGAAACCGTTTTGGCCTGTGATAGGGCATAATAGAGCTAGGCAGGAAAAACTGCACTGAATGCTGGGAGAAAGTAGGCAGAGTTAGTGAGAAGCCATGTAGCCACCAATGGAAACAGACATACCAGAACTTTGTCAGTAAGCCACAGTCACATGGAGATACACAGATTAATAGAAATGGGTTAACCAAAAATATAAGAACTAGCTAACAATACACTTAACTGATTGGCCTAGCAGTGATTTAAATAATATAGTTTCTGTGTGGTTATTTTGAGAGTATGGGCAGCTAGAAAACAAACAAGCAGACTTCCAACAACATCTACTCATGCATTTTCCTATCCCATTGCTTTCTACTTGCTAAATTTTAGTACGTATTGTGTTTCTTTCTTCTAGCATGATGTGCATAATGTAAATTTTAATAAATTGTCATTCTTTCTTTTTGTCAGAATTCTATTCTAGAGTAATGTCTCTAGAGGACAAACATGTCATTGTCAAACTACTCTCTAGGAACCTATAATATATACTTATCAATGGCTGAATTAACCTATAAACCAACATACCTGTAAACTAAAAAATGATTTGAAATACCTTACAAAATAATCTCCTCTCTAGATCCACAAATTTAAGAACTCAGGTGGTATGGGACAATTCTGTATTTTGTCTTAAATAAATGCTGATTGGCCAGTAGCCAGGCAGGAAGTATAGGTGGGACAACCAGACAGGAAGTAGAGGCAGGGCAATGAGGACAGGAGTATTCTGGGAAGAAGGAAGTTCCTGCACAGTCCTGTAAAGATATCAACGAAGCAAGTTGTGACCTGCCCCACTGAAAAAGGTACTGAGCCATGTGGCTAACATATACTAGAATAATGGGTTAATGTAAGTTATAAGAGCTAATAATATGAAGCCTGAGCTAATGGGCCAATAAGTTTATAACTTATGGAGACTTCTGTGTGATTCTTTGGGACCTAATGACTGTGGGAACTGGGCAGGACAGAAACTCTAACAAGCAGGCCCTCATGTTACACTCAGGAAGAAAACGAGGGTCTGGTATCTCTACTCAGATAAAGTCCATCCTTGACTTCGCTGCAGAAAAAAAATTCAGCATCAGCTAATTGGAAGCAGAGTTAGAGTTTATTAGAGGGCTATTTTGATTTAAACACAGGAGTGAAAAGAGAGATGCTCTTCTAAAGAGTAAGGTACCCAAGAAAGCACAGGTGTGGGGATTCAACTTAGAGTTGTACTTTATCGCCCTTACAGCCATATATACTGCTCTGGTGCACTCAGAAGTTATCATCTTCAGTGAGCACAGGGTAGTCCCAAGATGTTCTGTTTGGGATTTCAGGCAAGGTAAATGGCTAGTAATGCAGGACATTACTGCAATCAAAATTAATAGTTGTGTGTGTAGAATTCACAGACACTATCAAAGAGAGGATTAAGGCCATGCTGGAGGTCATATGCACACAAGCCTCAAGCCTGGTGTGTTGCTATTTTACATTCTTATTTGAAAGTATATCTGTGCAAAAAGAATATGGTTTCGATGTCAGCAACCTTCCCAGTAAACATTGCCCACTGTGATGGAATTCTTTTTTTAAAAAATTTATTTATTTATTAAAGATTTCTGCCTCCTCCCCGCCACTGCCTCCCATTTCCCTCCCCCTCCCCCGATCAAGTCCCCCTCCCTCATCAGCTCGAAGAGCAATCAGGGTTCCCTGCCCTGTGGGAAGTCCAAGGACCACCCACCTCCATCCAGGTCTAGTAAGGTGAGCATACAAACTGCCTAGGCTCCCCCAAAGCCAGTACGTGCAGTAGGATCAAAAACCCATTGCCATTGTTCTTTAGTTCTCAGTAGTCCTCCTTGTCCACTACGTTCAGCAAGTCCGGTTTTATCCCAGGCTTTTTCAAACCCAGGCCAGCTGGCCTTGGTGAGTTCCCTATAGAACATCCCCATTGTCTCAGTGTGTGGGTGCACCCCTCGCGGTCCTGAGTTCCTTGCTCGTGTTCTCTCTCCTTACCAGTAAAAATTGCCCA
Source organism: Microtus oregoni (assembly GCF_018167655.1). NCBI lineage: Eukaryota > Metazoa > Chordata > Mammalia > Rodentia > Cricetidae > Microtus > Microtus oregoni. Next base: position 16,344,517 of record NW_024543089.1, read on the forward strand.
CTGTGATGGAATTCATTTTTTTTCTTTGTTTTCCTTTTTTGTCTTTTTTTCTTTTTTAATTTATTTATTTATTAAGGATTTCTGCCTCCTCCCCGCAACCGCTTCCCATTTCCCTCCCCCTCCCCCGATCAAGTCCCCCTCCCTCATCTGCTCGAAGAGCAATCAGGGTTCCCTGACCTGTAGGAAGCCCAAGGACCGCCCACCTCTATCCAGGTCTAGGAAGGTGAGCATCCAAACTGCCTAGGCTCCCCCAAAGCCAGTACGTGCAGTAGGATCAAAAACCCATTGCCATTGTTCTTGAGTTCTCAGTAGTCCTCATTGTCCGCTATGTTCAGCTAGTCCAGATTTATCCCATGCTTTTTCAGACCTAGGCCAGCTGGCCTTGGTGAGTTCCCAATAGAACATCCCCATTGTCTCAGTGTGTGGGTGCATCCCTCGCGGTCCTGAGTTCCTTGCTCGTGCTCCGTCTCCTTCTACTCCTGATTTGGACCTTGAGATTTCTGTCCGGTGCTCCCATGTGGGTCTCTGTCTCTGTCTCCTTTCATCGCCTGATGAAGGTTAATATTCATGAGGATGCCTATGTCTTTTGCTTTTGGATTCACCTTCTTATTTAGCTTCTCTAGGAACATGAATTATAAGCTCAATGTCCTTTATTTATGCCTAGAAACCAAATATGAGTGAGTACATCCCATGTTCCTCTTTTTGGGTCTGGCTTACCTCACTCAGGATAGTGTTTTCTATTTCCATCCATTTGTATGCAAAATTCAAGAAGTCCTTGTTTTTTACTGCTGAGTAATACTCTAATATGTATATATTCCATATTTCTTCATCCATTCTTCCGTTGAAGGGCATCTAGGTTGTTTCCAGGTTCTGGCTATTACAAACAATGCTGCCATGAACATAGTTGAGCATATACTTTTGTTGTATGATAGGGCCTCTCTTGGGTATATTCCCAAGAGTGGTATTGCTGGATCCAGGGGTAGGTTGATCCCGAATTTCCTGAGAAACCGAAACACTGCTTTCCAGAGTGGTTGCACAAGTTTGCATTCCCACCAGCAATGGGTGAGTGTACCCCTTTCTCTACAACCTCTCCAGCAAAGGCTATCATTGGTGTTTTTTATTTTAGCCATTCTGACAGGTGTAAGATGGTATTTTAAAGTTGTCTTGATTTGCATTTCCCTGTGATGGAATTCTTGACTCAAAGTTGGTGAAAGTTCTTCGCCAGAGTCCAGACATGAGGAGATTCCTTTTCTTCAATGTCCTCGTGAGCTGCCCTGTTTTCTATTCTGCCTTAGGAAGAGTTGAACAGAGTCACAGTATGTCAGTGCCAAATAAGCCTTTCTGGAAGAAGGGGTGTGCTGAGCAACAGCAAGTTAAAAAACAAAAACCAGAGATAAGAGTAATCTCTGGGCTTTCCACTATCTTCTGGGAAAAGCAGTAACTTTGAACCAGAGAATATAAATCTGACCTCTTATTGGTCCCATGAAAACAGCAGAGGATGCTCTATCAAAAGACAAACTAAACAGCCTTCAGCTCCACCAGTCTCTTTACAATGCTGCCCTAGAAGCCCTTTTGTCTTGTTGCTTCTCTGGGAAATTGTATTTGCTCAAGTGAGGTATTAGTTCAAATTCTACCAGCACACTGGGTGACTACATGTGTCCATGATGAATCTGTTAATAGACTTCTAGTTTTTCTTTCATTTCTTTTCTATTTTTCTTTTACCTTTGGTAAAATCTAATTTACAATGATCTAGTCAATGTACCTAAAACAGGGCAGGAATCTGAAGGCAGGAGCTGATACAGAAGCCTTGGAGGGATACTACTTACAACCTTGCTCTTTTGGCTTGTTCAGTCTCCTTTCTTAGGATGACCAGCTCAGAGGAGGCACCACCCACAATGAGCTGAGTCCTCCCACATCAATTATTAATTAAGAAAATGCTTTACAGGCTTGCCTACGGTCTGATTTTATGGAGGCATCTTCTCAACTGGGATTCCCTCTTCTCAGATGACTCTAGCTTGTTGCAAGTTGACATAAAATTAGCCAGCACAAATATGAAGAGCATTTATGGTCATTTTTTTTTCAAATTTTAGCTAATACCTAATTTTGGTATAATAGAAATATCTTAAAAATTGTTTAAAGCATAATAATGTATAACTTGGTCTTCACAAAGTATCGATTTAATTTTATTAAAATAGTTTCTATATTCGTAACAGAAATTTTTTTCTTGTTACCTATAATTTATAGGTTTTGCCTATTTATTATGTACAATTTTTTTGTTATGTGTTCTGTTCACATATTTGTAAATTGGTCATTAAATTTGACAGAATTATCTAATTCCTCTATTTTATCTTCCTGCTATGATATTCTAAAAATATATGATTTAAAATCATAACTTGATCCTTTCAGTCTCTCAAGAACCTGTGTTGTCAAAAGAATACATAGGTTTCTGAGAATCGATGCAGAGAAGGATACTAGCATTGCTTTTCATATCCTCACTGTATATGTGATCATCCTTAAAGAAATGAATTGAGTTCATATGTGCAAGACGAAGCTGAGAACAGCAACATGCATCCTGTTAACTCCATCGTAACCACACATTATTTCAGGGAACTATTTCAGCATCCAGAGAAAAGAATGTGTCCGTTGTTTTGTTTGGGTCATGGTTAGCTGTTCTAAGTACTTCCATTGAACTTTGTTTGTTTTGTTTTATTTTATTTCTTGAGTAGATGGAAAAATATAAAGGGGGACTGTAGAGATGTCTTAGTAGTTAAGAGCACTGACTGCTCTTCCAGAGGAAAAGGCTCGGTTCCCAGCATCTATGGCAGCTCACAACTGTAACTCCAGTTCCAGGGGATCCTACACTCTCACACAAATTCTCAGGCAAGACACCAATGCACATGAAATAAAAGTAATATGTTTTTAAAAATGTCTTTAAAATAATTAATACAAGAGAAAAGTATAAAGGGAACACCTAAGCTGACCAATCAAAGATTTCTGAAAGTAAATGATTATTTTTACATGTATTCCAGTTAGTTGCAGATTAGCAACTGATCTACATACAAAGTCTTAAGATCTTAGGACATTTGGCTAGGTAAGGCTTCTTAATTATTTCTTTTCTTGTTGTTCCTTAATTTAAAAAAAATATAAATAATTTCCTCTTGGCAAAAGGTTTCTCAGAGTTCAGTTATAGCTAAGATGTCAAAGTCAGTAGGAAAGGTGAGGAGTGTGAGAGTTTCATTGACCTACCACCTTTCTGCAGAGATTTTCTTTCTTTTCTCAGTCTGTACTATGTCTTCCCCATGTGTGCACTAGTTCACATTTTTTCAAGAGAATGTGACAGGACTAGAACATTTTTAAAAAATGTTGCTATTTTTAGACATTGCATCATTTGCTTGGCTATAGCACAACTTCTTTTGCAGAAGCTAACCGAGGACAAAGCCTCCCAATGTGTTTGGGAAAAATCCCTCCAAATCTAAATGCTTTTGAATATTTCTATACATTTCAGGATAGAAACACTTAGGATAATCTGAGAAATTCTTTTAAATAATTTTCTAATTTTCATCTTCTACTAAATATTGTTCATTTATTAGCTTCTATTTTGAATAATCACCTAAGTGATCAGAAATTATAATATCACCAAATATATTAACTCCAAATGTAGGCATTGGCTCTGAGAAACCTTGAATAGTAAAGAATTACAGCATGGAATCATCTATGTTGCACTCTTAAGATTGTTCCTAAATAGGGCTGATAGATTCAGAATCCAAGTGACTTGTTGGTTGTCTTGCGAGGCGATGAGTCATCAAGAAGCCACCTTTGGAATCCTTATCCACTCCTTGGTGAGTATAGAAAAAGACATTCATAGCTTTTACAGCACATGCAGCCAGACTGCCTATATCTGTTGTACATAGTTTGATTTGTAAGGTGCCAACCATAGGCCATGTACTTGAACTCTTGGTCCCCGTTGCTGGGTCAAATGCTGTGGAACTTTTAAGATGAGAACCTTCACTGTATACACTGTTTTTCATCTGGTCACATTTCCCATTTGTCTGCTTGCTCTGCTTCTTGGATGCACATGTGTCATGGCCTCCTGCTCCTTCAGTCATGCCCTCCCATGACAAGGGACTGTATTCCTTCTGAAACTATAAGCCACGATGAATTCTTCCTCCCTTAAGTGGACTTCTTACCAGGTAATTGGTCCCAGGAAGGAGAAAAATAAAGTTTGTGCTTGTATGCGTGTGTGTGTGTGTCTGTCTGTCTGTCTATCTGTATATCTCTGTATATGTGTGTGCATATGTGTGTTTTTGTGTCTGTGTTGGTGTCACTGTGTATGTGTGTCTGTCTAGGTGTCTATGTGTGAGTCGTTGTGTAAAAGTATTTCTGTGTGTGTGTTATGTTTCAGTTTGATTGGACTTTAGGAAAAATCCAGCACTAACACCCTTGGGCAGGAGGACTCGGGGATTTAAAGACTGTTTATGTAGCATTTTTTTCTTTGAGGGGATGGAAAAGGAGCTCCATAAAATAAAAATGCAAAGAAAACTGACAAAAGGAATGAAGAACTATTGTAGGTTTTAACACTCCATTCTCAGGGCAGGTCATGGTTAGAAAAGTGTCTAGAGACAGAAGAGGGAGAAGATGGGTCACTGTTTCTTGTCTCAGATCTTTCTGTAGCCTTTAGTTCAAATAGTTCATAGCATCTTGATCTGGATCCTAGCTTTGGTTTAATGTCCCTTTAATCTTTGGTTTTCCTGCTTCTGAACCATAATGCAGCATTCCCTTGTCTTATTAAGGCAGAGCTTAGCAACTGTAAAACTTACATCAACAACTCTGTAAAACAAGTAGGGCACCAGACATTTAGTTTTGGATTATCACATTGAACTAGGGGCAGCTCATTAATCTTCCATTTTCTTCTCCAGATTCCAAATCGACACACTTAGGCGATTCAACACTAACTGAAATGATTAATAGGTTTCTCCAGAACTAACCTAATTGCTATGACACTAAAGACAAGAATGTTACAAAAGATAAAGCATTGAGACCCAAACTACCCCCCTTCTAGGTGGCAATCAGCCGTTAAAGCAATTCCAGGACTCCTTTGAGTAACAAACAAATGACTGATGCCAAGAATGGTTTTGTCTGGCTAGAATCAGCTCGAAGACATTCATAGGAAGAAACCCTCATGCCCAGCTCACTGTTCTCTGCCTCCTCTGAAGTTTGTGCCACTAAATATTTTTCAGGAAGAATAGCCTTTGAAAGATTCTAATTTGATTTCTATATTTCCTTTCCATATAGTACTGTACTTCCCCATATTCCATAATCTTATTTTTGCTTAATATATCAGGAACCTAACATCAAAGGGCTGTGTAGACTTATCTAACAAATAAGAAAAAATGAGAAAAAAAAGACAACTATCTGAAAAACCAAAGTCACATTTATGTCTTCTTCATATTTCCAAGAAAACCACTCATTTAAATAGAGCGTATATTGTTTCCAGTTTTTGGGTTGGTTTTCCTCTCTTTTTTAGAATTTTTATTTACTTATTTTTATTTTATGTGTGAGTGCTCTACATATATACCTGCCTGCCAGAAGAGGGCATTAGAGGCATCCTATTGTAGATGGTTGCAAATTGCCATGTGGTTGTAGGGAATTGAATTCAGGACCTCTGGAAGAGCAACCAGTGCTCTTAACTGCTGAGCCATCACTCTAGCCTGCTGGTTTTCCCTTATAAGATCACTTAATCAAAAATTCTGTTGGGCTGAAACTCACCAAAATTATATATTAAAATTAATCATGAAATAATTTTTTTCTATTATGTTCTTTTTCTATTGCATTGTTTTACAATTTTATAACCCTATGAAATATGCCTTTGGATCACTTCACTGAGTTGTGAGTTATTTCCGCAACAAACATGTCTCTTAAAGTTATATTTTATCAATAGTTAGGTCGATACAGTGGGGAATACTTTTTCTTTCATATGTCTTACATATCTGTAATATAAACATATACTTCTAAGTTTGAAAAATATGGAGATAATGATATTGTTGTGTCTATGTTCAACCCCTTCATTTTCATGTAACCCACAGTACCTCAGGATTCCCCACTCCAGGAGACTTTGTCAGTTCAAAGAAAAATATTTTCTCTCCTTTTGTATTTTGTGATCCTTGTATTTTATTAAGCTGTTTAAGAAGACATTTTAGCTTTCTTTAGGTCCTTTACTCAGTGGCATTGCCACCACTGAGTTTTTATTATGTAAATTATTGCAATCTGGTTAGCTCCTTCCGTAGTCTTTTTTCTTAACAAAAGGGGTCTGCAAGTGCTAATCAAAATGTTGCAATTTACATATTAATGAAGTTTTCATGATGACAATTTCTTCATACACTGGGTGAGCTAAAGAGGGACTTTTTTATGTCCCTACGTGCACATACCCAAGAATGACAGCACCAAACTCTAGTCTTAGAAAGTATCTTTGAAACTTCCCCAAAATGATTGGAATTACATACATGTACCTTAATGTGCAGCAGAAAAATCAGAGGTCATGTAAGCCATGTGCTGCTGAGATATATATGAGGAATTGGGATTTTAATATACATTTGTATATACTTACACAAAATGCTAAAGATCCATTTGGCAGTTAGGATACTGTGCACAATCAGGGACTATGAATTTTCAGGAAGATCATTTTACTGAAAATGAGCAAAGACCAGGACTGTTGGAAAGCTGTGTAGACAGAGTACCGCTATTTTCATAAAATATAGGTGTTTTCCTGGTGCTAGCAAAAATCCAGAAGAAACATCATAACCTCTACAAGTACACACGATTGCCAAGATGCTCTCAAGTAGAAGAGACACAAGAGATGGAGATGAAATAAGCTCAGTGACCAAGTGACCATTTTGATAGAGAGGTACTTTGAATACAGAAATATTTTGTCTCTTTAGAGTGTATCACTAAACTTTGAGTTGAAATGAAGCTAAACAATATGTTAGTAACATGCTCTCACAAAGACAATATGTTCATAAATTAAAAGACACAGTCCAATATTCATCATTAGTCATTTGATGATATTTTTAGAAAATTAAGGCAAGAAAACAACTTGAGTCATATTTTCTTTACTTACCAAAATGTACAATATCTGGTATGAAAATTGTTTCAACTGATAGCATCCTAAGATACAGCATTCCTATGCTAAAGAAGAGGAGAAAGGCAAATTTGTGTAAATTCTTGATTATCTAATATTTTGGGTTCCAAATTCCCTATTCCTAACATTTAAAAAGCAGTACTTCTTCTAAACCCTATTTTTTAAAAAGGAAATTGATGTGAAAATTAGGAATTGGTTAAGTGTTCCTAAGTATAGCAATATGATGGTTGATGTTTTTCTGTAAATTGATGTCATAGAGAAACACATCATTTGGTAGTATCCAGGGTCAGCAAAGCTTCAAGGAGATTAATAAACCTAAATTGCAGTTTCTAAAAATTACCCAATGTGCCATAAACTCACCTTTTAATCTGAGAAATAAATACGGAGTGGTTCTGACTAGATCTTCAGCTTGGCTTCATTCTAAGCTAGGTGAATACATCTTTAGTGTCATTTGATAAAGAACAGACTTTTTCCATTTTGAATTCACAGAATGAGATGTGTTGGGATAAACGAAATTATAAACCAGATCTTACTTCTCCCAGTCGGAAAAGAACCCATTTTCAACTGGGTTAGATAACATCATGTCAAGAGGTATCAGTCCAATCATTGAGTTGTGCCTGAGAGAGCTGCCTTTTAGAGACATGGGGCCACTTCTAGTCACATCTGGCCACTTGGATGTGCAAGTTGGCACACACCTGTTATGGAAAGAATGAACCCAAGCCCTTTATTGTGGATTATTTACTATTACAGGGTAATTTCTTTTATCAAAGTAGAATCCTTAAAACTGAAACTCTCAGTTGTGCCCTTCTGATCACAGAAACTTTATTTCTCCTCCTCTTCCTTGCTTGAGTAGCTGGTTTCTGAACAGCTTCAATCTGGCCTCAGGCCTTTGAGCTGTTGATTGCTCATGTTAAGGTATTGATTTCAGGTTGTGCCAATTCATTGAAATTGTACTTTATTTCTGAGGACCTCCATCACTTGCTTGAAGACCAGTTTGTGTGTAAGTGGACAAATGACTTCCCTGCGGGAAACCTGATCTTGCCCAACCACAGGTATATATAGGACTCCTGATGACAGAGAGTAATTGTTCTAATATTTGACTGATTATTGCATGGTTCTCACAATTGTTTCCTTTTCTAAGGGGCAAAAATTCTTTTGCTTAATTTTGCTCACTGTTGTTTTTCCTCACCACCTCTAGAATTAATTACATGATAAAGTTTGTTTACTAGACCTTCTTGACCATTAAACAGAATTGTAGATTACTGATTTATACACAATTGCTAGTGCTCTCTTATGTCACGTTGTCATCTAGAGATAAAGTGTTCAACAAGCTCATGAATACACACACACACACACACACACACACACACCAGTAATTTACCACACAGATCTTATAGAAAAGATTCAATTGTTTTCTAATTTTATTTTCATAAGCATAAAATTCTGCACTACTCTTTAATTGCTAACAAGTCTTTTATTAAAACTCACCATGTATCATCATTTTATCATTACTGATGCAATGATTATCCCAGCATTATCATTTAGTATGTGCAATAGGTTAGTATGTCCAATAGTTATAACGTGTCAATAATGTACTTTTTTTTCTTTAATAGGTGTATTTGATAGATTTCTTCCCTCATCAAATAAACTTCTCCTTGCAATAGGTGGAAACCATTACAGAAAACCACAACTGATCAAAATGTAGAGAACAAGTGACCATGTGGTCCTTAGCCACCACCAATTTATCTACTGTACAACACCTGGACCTAAGGCTCGGGGATCACTGAAGATGCGGGGGGAGGGGGGGAGGAGAAAAAGCATTATAAACAGTAATAAACAGAAGTAAACAATATGTTGTGAGATTAGATCTCCTAAAAATCTCAGAGAATTTACGCTCATGAAGTCTCACGAATATGGCTGCCTAGCCGGGCGGTGGTGGCGCACGCCTTTAATCCCAGCACTCGGGAGGTAGAGGCAGGCAGATCTCTGGGAGTTCGAGGCCAGCCTGGTCTACAAGAGCTAGTTCCAGGACAGGAACCAAAAACTACGGAGAAACCCTGTCTCGGAAAAAAAAAAGGGGGGGGGGTGCCTTAACATGACCTGAACAAGGACTGCACCTGATCAACAGACATGCTAGTATGGAAGGCGAATGCTCATGAGGCCTCAACCCTAGACAAACAACTACAGTCAGCGAATGCTGAGTGGGAGAAGTAGCCTTTGCCAGGGATGAGTACACAAATTGGTATTCCATACCAAGTAGTCAGGGCCGAAAACATGCCTACGAGTAACATTAGACAGACTGGACGGATTATATTGATACACTTAGGAATATATACACATACAAGAATAATTAAGGAAATGGATACTATAAATTTAAGAGAAAAGAGGGAGAGATTGCATGGGGGATAGAGAGAGAAGAGAAAAAAGGAAAACCATGTAAATATATTTTAATTTCAAAAGAAATCTCGTTTAAATGAGGTGTATTTTAGCCTGTGTCAGTGGCTTCAGTTGTCACCTTGACACAGGAATTGCCTCCTTTGGCCTGGCCTGTGGGAATGTCTTGAGGATAATCCCTTGGATGCTAACTGATACAGAAGGACTCAGCTCATTATGGGCAGTGCTGTCCTGGCTAGGCAAGTGAGCATGGCCTGCAAGGGAAAGTTAACTGAGAGCCAGGAAGCAAGTAGGAGCCACTTTCCCCAGGCTTAGTTCTTATCCCCTGGCTCCTCCCTTGAGTTTCTGCTTTGGTTTGCCAAGAAGTAGGACTGTAGGCTGTGAGCTGAAATCAACTCTTTCTCCTCCAGCTTGATTTTGTTGTTGTTGTTGTTTTGGTTTGTTTTTTTTTTAATCAAAACAACAAAAACAAAGCTAAAACAGCCTATTTTCAACTTAACTCCAAGCAGTAAGAATATGTATGGCTTCCCTCTTCCCTCTTGGTTTTAAGAGAAAAATTTAAAAGGTCAGAAAGGAGAAGGGTTTACCAATTCTGTTGATTTTTCTTCCCAAAGTCACCTTGCACTTACAGAGCTTTCTCAACTCGAAGCTTTTGTGGGTATATTACTGGTTATAAGAAACAAAAAACAATGAGTTCAGTTGGGTTTTTGCTATATGGAAATAAAACTACATTAAGAATCTATTAAGCCAATCCTACTGAAAGAAAACCTGAAAATAACTTTTAGTAATATCATCAATGCCCAAGAGTGACCTCATTAAGATTTTAGTTGAAATGCTATCTAACGCAAAGGAGAAAAAAATGCTTGCTTCTCACCAAGATCAAGGTTCATAGCTGAGACATGATGAACAAACAAGAAAGTCAAAAAAGGACATGGTGTTCATGTATTTGCTTCTGGAAGGGTTATGTGACAACAGGGCCTTTCAAGATAAAGATATTTTTTTTATTTTGAATTAAACGAAGACGTAAAAAGTATCAGAGTATGATTGCACAAAGGGAATATGCTCTAATGTTAAAAGTGAAACAGGCTTGGTGAGACTTGCTTCTGTGGAGTTCCATGAGATCTTAAATTCTCAGATAAGGGCATCTTCCCCTACCATGTAGGGTGAGTACCTCTCCTATAAGGATCTTAAGGCCTTTGTCAGAACACCATCAGAGAAAACAGGAATGGGGGTGTCAGGAACACTGTTCTGCTGTCATCTCACATAGCGAGGTGTCACGTTCAGGGGGAATATATCTCGAACTCCATCAACATTATATTTATGGTGTTAACTTTTCCATAGTGAAAGTACAATTTATTTAAAGTATTGGATATAGTAGTTTGACTAATGTCCTAAAAGGATTACAAAATAATTATTCTAACTTTAAATGATTTAAAAATGTTAATAAGTACATTTTAATGTAAAAGTAGATACACAAATTTCCACAAATAACTGCTTAACAATAAGAAATATACCGGACAATAGCAACATCTTGAAATACTATCTTATTGCTTTTCAAATGTGTTTTGTTTTTTATCTTATCTTCTTTTATCCCTCATTTCAAATCTTTATTCCTGAAGGTTTTCCCCCCTGTAATTTGCTAAGTAAAAGATGTTCCTATTATCCTCCACATTCTCACCTGTCAGCCCAACTGTATCTAATAAATCTGAAGAATGTTTAAGAGTCTTCAAAGTACATTCTCTTGCAATTAATGTCTCTATATCCTCCCTTCATAGGCATCCATAACCTCTGAGCTCCTCAATGAAGGCCGCCCTGCCCGCCAGCCTACTTTCCTTCCTAAACTTGTTTTTTTTAATATCCTGTCTAGTTATGATTCACTTTCAAAGTTCGGTACAGAAGTTTCTCACTATGAAAAGTTCTTGTAATTGAAACATTTTTGAAACAATTAACACAACACTATGGAAAGACAGCTCAGTCAGTTAAGAGCTTGCTGGGTACAAATGAGGACCAGAGTTGGATCACCAGCACACACATAAGAAACCAAACATGCAGCTACATCTGTAGTTCTAGTCTTGGGAAGGCAAAGATAGCCAGATCGCCATAGCTCCCAGGACAGCCAGCATCACTCACTCAGCCCCAGGTCCCAGTGAGACATGTTAGACAGCTGTTGAAGAATGAAGTCCATAATTGACCTCTGGCTTTCCACATGTACATGCAAACTTACACTAGTCAAAAAATAGTAAATTTTCAGTTTTCATCGGAAGTAAAATTTCTCTCTTTGAAACTAAAAGTATGACTTATTTATATTTATTCATTAAAGTATGTAATACATATATTTTCCTAAACATGCATACATTTTTTATGCATGTGCCCATATGCCCAGTCTGCTACTAATGGCAGACACAATATAGTTGTGTCTTACTAATCAACATATGTAAAATTTCCTATATCATTAGATTACTGATGCTTATATGATATAATTTTAATATTTAGAAAATACATTTAGACTTATAGTATATGAAAATTTATCAATAAAAGTATTAATTATTTCTCAGAGAAGTGATTAGTTCCAAGGGTCATTTCTGTTATCAGCTGTAACCAAAACATATGCATTTTTCCTTATGTTGCTTTGCCTCCAATATGTTATGTTTCTTTTAATTCCATGTGGAAATGGCTTTTTCACTGTTTGCTTACCATATGGGATCCAAAGGCTTTGATTCTTTGTTTGCCTTACTGCACAGTCAGACGTTTCACACTTTGTAGTTTCCCATTCTCTCCTACTACTTCTGCTTTAAAAATAATAATTTTGCATACAGTATTTCCTCCTCTTTGTTTTACTGAGCGTTGTGATTCTTCCAATAGAATTCTGAGGCATAGTCTGTGTCTGTGCATGTTTGTACCACTCAACTGCTACTTCTATCTCTGTTACAGAGAGAACAGCTATCAGATATTTGATCAATGTTGGCTGTCAGCACTAAATGTCTGTGTCTGCCCAAGAATCCTATATTGAAAACTTAACCCTCAGTGTGACTGTATTAGGGCTCATGGTTTGGCAGGTAATTGAATTCTTAGATGATCCAGTTCAGCGGTCTTATGAATGAGATTACTGTTCATGTATATGGGGTCTAAGAGAGTTCTCACATTCTGTCTCCCATCTGAAAATACAATGAGATGCTGATAGTCTAGAACCCAGAAGAGGGCCTGCAATAGAACCTGACCACCTTGGCACCCTATATCAGCCTCCAGCTTCCAAAACTGTAATAGAAACATTCATTCTGTTCGTGAGCTGCACCATCTGGGGAACTCCTTCACTGCAGGCCAAGCTGTCCAAAACATGAAGAAGTGTTGATCCGTATTTGACTATCGTTCTATGCTCAATGAGTAAATTTAATTCATTCTTAAATAAATTGTTGAAATCGGAGCAGCAGGGCTGTGTCCCGCCACCCAGCCGCCCGCACGGCTAGCTTTATACCCAAAATAATTACATGGAAACTGTATTCTTTTAAACACTGCCTGGGCCGGGCGGTGGTGGCGCACGCCTTTAATCCCAGCACTCGGGAGGCAGAGGCAGGCGGATCTCTGTGAGTTCGAGACCAGCCTGGTCTACAAGAGCTAGTTCCAGGACAGGCTCCAAAACCACAGAGAAACCCTGTCTCGAAAAACCAAAAAAAAAAAAAAAAAAAACACTGCCTGGCCCATTAGTTCCAGCCTCTTATTGGCTAGCTCTTACATATCGATCTAACTCATTTCTAATATCCCTGTAACACCACAAGTTGTCTTACCAGGGAAGATCTTAACCTGCATCTGTGTCCAGTAGAAGAATCATGGCGACTCCTTGACTCAGCTTCTTTCTCCCAGTATTCTGTTCTGTTTACTCCGCCTACCTAATTTTATGTCCTATTAAAGGGCCAAGGCAGTCTCTTTATTTAACCAATGAAATTAACACAAGACAGAAGACTCTCCCCCATCAATAAATTATACTAGGAACAAGTGAAATAGAGATATGTGTCAATATTTGTTTGAAACAAAGCAGGTAAAAATCTTGGCAGCAATAAAAGTCAATGCCATGGTAATAAATGAGAATGTCATTTCAATTCTACAAGTCATTATGCTATCAAATGTCAAGTGTGGATTAAACACACTCAGTGTTTTAAAGAAACAATCAATGGAAGATTCATCTATTGCTCATGATTGACTCCTGTGATTATGAGGCCACATTCAGATCTAAGAGCTGCAGGACATGAGAATCAATGAGCCATTCTGATCTATCCAAAACCCTGAGAACTAGGAGAGAAAAAGCTTCCACCCCGAAGCTGGCCGTCTCTGTCTGCAGAAACATCACCCGCTGCTTCATTTACCTTTAGTGTCCAAAGTTCCAGAAAGACTAGTGTTTTCGTGCCAGTTGCTAGGCAGTAGAAGTTTCCTCCTTTTCAGTCTGTCTCTTCTGTTCAAGGATTTACTTGGTTGGCTGAGGCTATTCCCCCATCACTAGTGAGGGCAGTCTGCCTTATACAGAACTAAACTTTCAAATGGTAGTTCCTGTGTGGTCTTCCTCACTCACATGTACAAAATACTATTTGGACAAATAATATTTGGTGATATCCCACAGCCATTCAGATGGTCACATTAAATTAAGTACTGTGTTACTTTTAAAAGACAAGGTTGAAGATAAAACAAGAGACAACCAACACCAAATGTGAAAGAATTAGATTGAAAAAAACCTCTGAAATTTCAAAAAATTTAAATCTTATAAAAGCGCATGTGCTCTTCCTCCCTCCCTCCCTTCCTCCCCCCTCCCCCCTCTCTATTATGCACACTCTCCTTCTTTCTCTCTCTTTATTAGCATTTCCCTGGACCCTCATTTTTTCTCAGCAAAACGATTTGCATGTAAATTTTGACGACTATGAAAACATCACCATCACACTCTTGCATTTATTCAAGCTTGAGCTACTCTAGACAGACACTTTTGTTATCAGACTCTTTCACAGACAACAAAGCAGGACCAACTCCAAGGAGCTGGAAGACTCAGGGGCTATGAACAGCAGACAATGAATGGCCTCTGTATGGTGAAGTGCAGACAAGACACATGAACATAAACTATGGTGCATGAACTCATCCTACCCATCCTTTCTCTTCAAAATGTGATTTGTAAGCGTGCATGTTTGCTAACTGAATACTTCTTTGAAGTTCGTGGGAAGAGAGTTTTTGTCTCTTTTCTTATTGTCATATATCAAGTACCTGGCACAATCTCTGACAGAGAATGGGAATTTCACAAATATTTTCAGGATGATCAAAAGAAAATATTTGGACTATACATTTTCTCAATGTCCTGCTTCCTTCTATTGTCTTTCAAAGAACAAACAAATGTAGGCTAGCTGTTCCCCACGTACTCCTACCACCGTCATTTAGAACAGGAATGTTAGACTGGAGCTTTTCAATTAAGAATCTAGGGAGGATTACTTTTTTACTTTGAAGGTCACAGGTATACCTAAGAGTCATTAAGAAAACTTTGAATATAAATAAATTCAATGTGTTTTATGAGAACAAAAGTAGATAAATCCCAAGAAATAAAAGTGTAAGAAAGAGATCTAATATACTTTGATAATATTTTATGAGGAGTGAGTTGTCTGATAACCTGACTGCACCTAAGATGGTGTCACTACTACTTAGGTTTATTGTCCAGCTAACTAAGGGTGAATGAGGAATAACGTCAGTTGACTGCAATAAAATTCTCCTCGTCTCTTAATGACAAGTTTCATTTGAATTTTTAATTGTACGTATAAACTAACATGAAATATTCAAGAGAAGTTTGCCTTTGTGGGTTGCGTTATTTTATGAAATACAAAAATAATTCAAGATGAAAGGAAAGGTTGACCCAATGTGGCCTAAGTAGGCAGGTGGTCTTTCTGCTAGATGGTGGGTCCGTATCCATGCCCTCCCAACTGTTCATGTCTTTTAAGTGAAGTTAGGAAGGCACACAGTGAGCCAGAATGCACACATGTGCAAGTTGCAAGCACCAGATATAAAAAATACTGTGTGCGCATGTGTGTATGTGTAATGTCTTTTAAATTTTTTTTATTTGTGTATGTACGAGTGTTCTATCTGCATGAGTGTATGCATGCAAGAAGAGGATATCAGATCCCATTATAAATGGTTGTGAGCCACCATATGGTTGCTGGGAATTGAACTGAGGACCTCTAGAAGAGCAATCAGTGCTCTTAACTGCTGAGTCATCTCTCCAGGGTCTGACTGTATATTTTTATTTAAACTGATTCTATATATAGTTTTAAGTTTGAAAATTAGCTTTTCAAAATACAGCAATGGAAAAATATCAGTGAGTAGTTTAATAAAAACTTATGTTTTGTATTTCTAGAACATCTTACTTGGAGAAAATAAGAAAATATCCACACTGAAGAAACATGCATACATGCACATGACCACACACACACACACACACACACACACACACACACACACAGAGAGAGAGAGAGAGAGAGAGAGAGAGAGAGAGCCTATAACATACACATACACTTTGCACGTCACACACACCAAATATCATATACATATAGAATATTATAAACAATATACACATACACCATAAACACACACCACACCCTGTACATGCACATACACATCACACATTCCATACTACCACATGCTCATACACACACACAACACTTGCACAACTCTCCTCATCTTTTCAAGGAATTCACTTAGTGGCAGCACTACTAGCAAAATAAACTGCACTACAAAACAACTTTAGCCATGACTATGCTTCCCAGAGACGATATAATACACTCCAGATGGAATAAAAAACTTTTCCTCGGTCTTTTTATGGAGCACTGATTAGTTCTCTAATTACCCTTATAAAAATGTCATATTTTTTTCATTTTGAGGCCACTTTTATGAGAATTCATTCTTTACTCTGTTGTAGCTAAAGTTTAACAGGCAGCCGTCTGGGCATATGCACAAAAACATTCAATGATCTTCAGAGACAGCAGAAAATAGAAGTCATTATGTTTATCAAAGCTTCAATCAAGAAGAATTATCTTCCCAGAGATTGATATACCTGGTGTACAAACCAACAACAGTTGTTCCCCAGTAATTAGTTATTCCCTTTCTAATACATCCAGCAAGGTGACTTGATTTCCAGGGTCACCTTTCATTCAAAACCCATCTGGGCTACATGTTTGCTAAAGCTATTAACTCACAGCAAACAAAGCCCATGCTTTGTATGAATGTACAAAGCCTTGAAAGAGTTTTCAGTTTGGGACAGTCACAATTGAGTTACTTGTATAGGTATAAACGTCCATCAAAGACCACCCATCTCTCTCCACGGCACAATGCCGAATATTTGAATGGCTATTAAATCTGAGTAACAAGAATGCTGTTAGTAACTTTTATGATTTTCCCCTTATTATTGGAGAAAGCTGTATCAGACTAGATGGGATGTTAATTTATTTCTGAGATCCTGAGAAACAGATTGTGAAATGAGTTTATTTAAATAGGAAAAAAAACTATATGGATACATGGCCAAAGCTATAGAGAAACATTTTCTCCTGAGTTTACACATGATGCTATATAGTTTGTATTTAGAAGTGATATATATATAACGTGAACTCCCTCACACTTCTATCATCATAACCCCAAATCTCTTTCCTTCTTTTGCTCTCCCTGTTATGGTGGGGAGTCCTTGCTGTCAAAGACATAATTCTCTACCAATGAGCTGGCTTTCATCTCCCCCAGCTTATGCTTGTTCGTCTTCCCATCCTTATCACTCTGTGATAGCCATAGCTCGTTAATACCATTTTTATATAACTTACTGAGTCTTCCATTATTTGGCTCAAGTGTCTGTGCTTTTCTCCCATCTGGAATCCAGTGCCCTGATGGCAGGCAGCGACTTGCTTAGTCTGCACTTTACTTTCTCACAGAGTGCCTGCCTGTCTCACTGTGGGTGAGTATTATGAATGATAATGAGACATACTCTCTGTCCTGAAAAGGAGTACAAGTTGGTTTATCAGCAAATTCTAAGGTTGTTGTCAGCATGAAATCATGGGTGACAAACATTTGAAATGATATATCAACACTGGCTATTATTAGTTATCTAGTAATGCCTGGAAGAAATGAGACAGACTCTACAAAACTGGATATAAGCCAACACTCTGGGAATTGGTTTTAATGCAATAAAACTTAGGCTCTATAATTGTGAGACTACACATTCACAATGCCTCATTGGGTCAATGGGTATCTCATTTTTTCCTCTGGTTATAATATTGGTGCCTTTGCAGATAGAGTCATAACAAAAATATAAACAGCATTGTGGCTCCATTAAATGATAAAGCTACCACAGAGATTTGTGACACAAAACAGACCTTTAAAAACATCAGAAATTAGATCAAATTTTATAGATCTAAGGCCTAGCATGGAAGGAGCAGATGAATGACATTTTCCTGCTTGCTAGAAGCTCAGATCCAGGTGAAGCTGGTGTTTAAACTAACAATCCAAAACTCAGCGTCATGGGGCAAGCTTAAAAGAAATACATATATAGGAGCTGCTGTTCAATTACTGAGGAGAAAGCAATTAATTTATTCTCAAAGATCTGGAAAGATTTTATTTGCAAATACAGAAAAGGGAACAGGCATATCTGAGACAAGCTGGAATGGATATTACTCATATATACATATTTACATATAGATACATATACACATGTATAACACACATATATGTACACACACACACACACAAGTGACTGAAGGTGGCAAAAGGCCACACCATATACTGGCAGAAGAGGAAGAAGGAGGCAGTAGCAAGTGGAGAAAACAGTACAAAACAGAAGGTTGGGAATAATCTCAAAAATGTCCTTTTTATTTGAAAAACCAAGAATTCTCTGTGGAAAGAAAACACAACACACAAAATTCAAAAACATGCTTGCAATTGATGACGAGATTAAAGAACACACAAAATCAAATGGAATTGGAATTGGAGTGCTGGTTCCACAAATGAGCCCATAACACATCAACATGGATTAGGGAAGAGTACAAAGCCACCAATGGGGTCACTATAAGTGTATCTCAACATTCTTTACAACGACAAAAACAAACCCTATCTGTCTTTTTGAAAAAATTCATCATGTTCATGGCAGGAGAGGCAGATGCTTTCACACAAGTAGATGGACAAGGAACACCTAGATGTCTTCCCTTGTTTGCTGCTTTGTCTTGTTCTTTCTGTTCATTGTTTTCCTTTTGCAGTGCAGGGGACTGAATCCATGCCTCCTATGTTGTACACTGAACTAAACCCTCAGACCTATTACTTTCCCTTTGGGAGACAGCGTCTCTCACAGAATCTTGAGCTCACCATTTTGGTTAGACTTGGATCATCAGCAAGACCCTGAAATTTCATTGTCCCTACCTGTTCCACCTAGAGCACTGAAATTACAAGTGTGTTGCTGTGCCCAACTTCTGCAGGGCTCTGTGGTTCCAAAGTCAGATTTGCAGGCATATACAGCAAGTACATAACTTATTGAGCTATTGCTCCACTCCTTGTGTTCACCTTCAAATGTAACATAGGAAAGACACACAGAGACATCAGAGACAGAATACTATGTGGATGATGACCACACTGCGTACCTACTTCTCAAATCAACAGATGCCCCAAGTGCACCCTGAGTTTTTTCTAGGCTCAGGCAGATATTTACAACTGACAGAACCAAATTTTCAGGAACTTGGAGGCAATGCTTTTAATTCTCCAGTACTGAAAGTAGAGTAGGAGACCAGAATACATTTTTCTCTACAACATATTTGCTGCAATACATAGAAAGATGACTAATTTTACCTTGTAGTTTCTGAGAAGCACTAACAATTTAAACTGAGAACTTTCTAGCATAGAAAAGTGTGGATAAATTAATGATTGATGTAGGCAGAAACTGTTTGTTCGTTCCCAGACCTCCCAGTCCCAGAATATTCACACAGAAACTGTATTAATTATAGCACTGCTTGCCAATCACTTAAACTTGCTGCTAGCTATCTCTTATATCTTAAATTAACCTATTTCTATTATTTCATATTTTACCACTAGTCTCGTGGTTTACTGTACTGGTGCATGGGCATTTTTCTCCTCTGGTGGCTACATGGTGTCTTCCTAACTCTACCTACTCTCTCTATATATCAGATTTCCTGCATAGCTATATTGCGCCCTGATATAGGCCCCAAACCACTTCTTTATTAATGATAATAAAACATATTCAAAACATACAGAGGGGAATCCCACATCACCTCCCCTCTTCTGTCTGAATGAAAAGGAAGGCTTTAATTTTAACACAGTAAAATTACATATAACAAAACATGTATCAAGCAGGCATTACAGTTATAATATTTATGTCTACTTTATCTTTATAGCTAAGGAAAACTACAACTATCTATTCTTCAACTCCATCAAAGACTCCAGAAGGATATAATATTTCCTAAGTAAACAGAAAGTGCCTTGAAGCAACTTCCAAGACTCTAAAATTGACAGAGACATCTTGCTGCCTGGATAGTCACTCAAAGTTCTTTTGTACCGTTGGGATATCCATCTTCAGCCTGTAGGCCCATAGTATCTGGAAAACTTTTCCATAAAACAGGAAATTTCAAAAACAGTTCCACTTATATTGACAGTTTGTCAGTTACTTTCTTCTATGTCCTGAAGAATGTCTGGCAGACTCTTTCATCAAGCAGGAATACCAAAGGACGGTCTCACCGTTAGGCAAGTTCAGCAGTCATTTCTCTGTGGGTCGTGCATGTCCAGTTCATACAGCATAACATCAAGCAGTCCAGGCAAGAGCAGTTTCTTGCTCAAATGACTAGCAAACTCCATAAGGAGCTGATGCGCATTTTCCTCTTTGTAGCAGTGTGAATAAATGCAGGCAGATATTAAAGAATATATACAACTTTAATGATTAAATAAACTTACAGAACCGAGGTTCCCGCATAGCACAGGAGGCAGTAAAAAGGGCCAAGCTGCCTCCTGTGCACCGGATTTATCAGTATGCATTCGCCTGAGGCAACCCGCCCTCTAAAGGGGCTGGCTTAAGCCTACATCTCCCCCTTTTGTCTAAATAAGACAGAACTAAACCAAATATAACTATAAACAATAATAACTAATGATAAATATAACAAACAGCATTGAGAACAAAAGTTTTGCTAGACATTCTATCTCAAGGAGTCTAAATAATGTAGAGAGTAACTACAATTAAATAATCTTCAACTCCATCAAAGATCTGAGAAGGGAGTAAATATTACTTAACAAATGAGAGATATCCAAAATGTGCAACAAATGACAGAGACAACTGACTACCTGGGCAATCACCCAAAATCTCGTTTGCAATGTTGAGTCAACCAACTTTGGCTAAGGCCTAACATAACTGACATACCATTATCAAATGCAAGGAACTTTCTTAGAATTATCATACCCTGTCTTGGCAAGATAAGACAATCCTGTTTCATATCTTAGTCAGTAGTTGAGGTATGGGCTTTTCTTAACCCGAAGGCCAGTTCTGCCAAGAAGACAAGCTCCCAGTGGAGTGTCTTTGGTGCTCAACGTTCTCTCGGGAGTAGAGTGGTGTTGCCAGGAGTAATTGTGTCTCGTTGGCACAGAATTCTAGGTTAGATTAAAGGCCATTTTCTGCAGCTCTTCAAAGAGGCTGAAGACTATACTATCTATACTAAATATAATCTCTATGTATCTAAAAGACCTGATTAACCTAAAAATAAATGTGACAAACATATAATTCTCAATACCTATCTAATTTGAAAACTAAGAGAATAAACAACTGTGCAATATATGAAGACAATGATCTTCACCTGTAAACAATGTCATTACATATCAAATGTAAACAATGTTATTACATAAATAGTACCAGAGGTAGAAATGTACATTGTGATATGATAGAGGTATCCATACAATATAAGCATACTCTTATACAAAAATAGAGGTAGAAACACTCATATTCAATATTCAATATATCAATATACAAGAAACAGTACCAATATAATTTTCTAAAAACAGAAAGTCACAAATACCAATCATCCCATCAAACCAGTTAATCCCCCCTTTTTTTGAATATACCCCTAATTCCATAAAATATCTCCCCATCCCCTCAACCCTAAACCAACCACTAAAAGATGTCCCTAACCCTGTGGGCAAACTCTGTTGGGAGAAGGGATGTCGTCCTCTTAGATTGCTTCTAGCTGACATGGGGGCAATGTTCTTCTTAGGGGCTCCTGTGGAAGCAAATGATGGTAAAATTCCCAAATTAACCTTTGACCTAAGAAAAATTATAACTAGTCTCTGAGCGTTTTGAGAAGGTCTGGCCAGAGTGTTGTCAAAAAGGTGCATCATTTGAAATTGTCTCCTGCAGTTGGTACCAAAAAACAGGTCTAATATTAGCACTTAAAAAAAATTCATGATGTCATAAAAACCAGATTGAGTTGATGTTGTGGGGCCCCATCTTCATCCTGGAAACTTCAAAGATTACTGTAGGAAAATATGTTGCTTGATAAGGGAAATTTAAACATTAACAACAAGGACATATACTGACATATAAAGAAAGACACAGATATGAGGAAAGGCAAAGAAAGTTTATCAAGTATAAAATTATTCTTATTCTGTCCTATTTTATGGCTCCTGACCTGAGACAGAAACTCTGAAATAACTCTTATCAACAGGCTTGGAATTGAAGAGGGACTGAGCCAGAGTCCAACTCCAAAACCAGTTCTACACATTTATAAAGAAGTGTTCAATAAAACATATAAATATATATTTAAAAAATCAATACTTACAGTATGTATAGAATTTTATTGTTGATACTTAGTGGGTCGTAACTATTTTCCATCCATCAGTAATTAAATATTCAGGGTCCCTTAAATTCTTTGAAGATGAGTATTTTCCTGTGGAGATAAGAAAAGAACCCAGCCCCCAACCTATCTGTAAACCTTACCCTCAGTAAGCTCACCATCCTTGTGAATGAATTGTTATTTATCTTTTCCAAGTGACTTCTCTTCTTCAAACTGAACCTTTATTAATTTTGACAGTATCCATAATTTTTCCTCACCTGTGGAGATAAGAGCAAAACCCCTTCCCCAACGCAGCACATCTCCTGGATTCCGTTGTGAGGTCAGCACATCCTTGAAATAAACTGGTTGATTTAGTTCAGCAGACTTTTCCATTATCCAATGTCTTTCTGCAGCCGTCGTTCCCTTCTCATTAGCGTTGAGAAAATTCAAGGTTAACAAAGCATTATGTAACCATTTTTGGGGGTGTTTTCCACCCCTTTCTGTTTACTCAACATATACTTTATAGTTTGATTTGATCTTTCTATGACTGCTTGACCTGTAGGATTGTATGGTATACCTGTAACATGCTTGATATTGTAATAATCAAAAAACCGTTTCATTTTCCTAGAGACATAAGCAGGACCATTATCTGTCTTTATTTTTGTAGGTATACCCATGATAGCCATGACTTCTAATAAATGAGTGATTACTGAATCAGCTTTTTCTGAACTTAAAGCAGTTGCCCACTCAAAGCCTCAATAAGTGTCAATGGTGTGATGAACATACTTCAATTTGCCAAATTCTGCAAAGTGGAACACATCCATCTGCTAGATTTCAGTCCTTTGGGTGCCCTTCAGATTAGCCCCTGTTGGCAGTCGCATTTGGTTATAGAAAGAGCAAGTAGGGCATTTCTTTACAATCTCCTTAGCTTGCTGCCATGTAATTGAAAACTCTTTCTTAAAACCTTTGCTATTAACATGATGTTTTTTATGAAATTCAGAGGCTTGTAGCACACTACCAATCAATAATTGATCAATTTCTGCATTACCTTGTGCTAGAGGACCTGGCAGACCTGTATGGGATCGGATGTGTTTTATGTACATAGGGCAAAGCCTGTTCCTGATCAAATCTTGAACCTGGATAAACAATGAGGTTAGTTCTGTATCATCAGGTTTAAATTCAGCAGTTTCAAAATGTAAAATAACTCTTTCTGCCTGTTGTGAATCAGTAACTATATTAATAGGTTCTTTAAAATCTCTTAGTACCATAAGAATGGCATATAATTCTGCCTTCTGGACAGAATCATAAGGACTTTGTTCCACCTTACCCAAGTCTTCTGATTTGTACCCTGCCTTCCCTGATTTATTGGCATCAGTATAGAATGTACGGGCTCCAGTTATTGGAGCATCATGGACGATTCGAGGAAGAATCCAAGAAGTTCTCTTTATGAAGTTAAGCCTCTTTCTTTTTGGATAGTTGTTATTAATGTCTCCCAAAAAATTAGCACAAGCTCTTTGCCATGGTTCATTATCTTCCCATAATTTCTTTAGTTCATCAGCAGTGAAAGGCACTATAATTTCTGCTGGGTCTATGCCTGCTAGTTGACGAAGTCTCAGCTTGCCTTTTATAATTAACTCAGAGACTTTTTCCACATAAGTTTTCAGTTTCTTACTTGGTTTATGTGGTAAAAAGATCCATTCCAAGATAATATCATCTCTCTGCATTAAAATTCCTGTAGGAGAAATTTTTGATGGTAGTATGACGAGAATACAATCGAGCTCTGGATTCACTCTGTCCACATGTGCCAGTTGTAATTTCTCCTCAATCTTTGTCAGTTCCTTTTCTGCTTCAGCTGTTAATTCTCTGGGACTGTTTAAATCTTTATCACCATCCAAGGTTTTGTTCAAATGAATTATTAGATCAGGTGTTATCCCAATAGCTGGTCGTAGACTGGAAATGTCTCCTAACAGTCTTTGAAAGTCATTAAGAGTCCGTAGGCAATCTCTCCGAATTTGTGCTTTTTGTGTATTAATTTTTTGCAAACCTATTCTATAACCTAAATAATTAACAGAATCTCCCTTCTGAATCTTTTCAGGAGCAATTTGCAATCCCCATTTGGGTAAAAGTATCTGTATTTCTTCAAACAGTCTGTTCAAGGTATCTATGTTTGAATCGGATAACAAAATGTCATCCATGTAATGATATATTATCGATCTGGGAAATTTCTTGCGGATCATTTGCAATGGTTGATTCACAAAATATTGGCACAAGGAGGGGCTATTTAACATACCCTGGGGGATGACAGCCCAGTGGAACCTCCTCGAAGGTTGAGAATTATCATAAGTAAGCACTGTGAAGGCAAATTTTTCTCTATCTTCTTTTTGTAAATATATAGTGAAACAACAATCCTTTAAATCAATAACTATGAGAGGTCATCCTTTTGGTAATAAAGAGGGCAAAGGGATTCCAGATTGCAGAAGGCCCATAGGTTGAATAACCTTGTTGATAGCTCTGAGATCTGTCACCATTCTCCATTTACCTGATTTTTTCTTAACCACAAATACAGGAGAATTCTAAGGGCTGGTAGATTCTTCTATATGTCCAGCATCTAGTTGTTCTTGTACCAGCTGTTCTAAAGCCTGTAACTTTTCCTCAGCTAAAGGCCATTGCTTTGTCCATATTGGTTTCTCAGTCAACCATTTTAGAGGCAAGGCTGTTGGTATCTCTGTAGGGACATCAATTGCTTGTTCTTGCACAGTTCGAATGGCTGGTTTTCTCCGTCTGTAATATCTTTCAATATTATTTTCAGAAATATAGGCTCTAGAAGCAGCAGGAATGTTAATTTGGTTATTCCATTGTTGTAATAGGTCACAACCCCATAAATTCACTGCAATATTGGCTACATATGGCCTTAATTTTCCTATTTGTCCCTCTGGCCCTATACATTCAACCCATCTCGTGCTCTGCCTTACTCGAGATAGGGTTCCAATTCCCAGGAGCTGAACATTTACATTCTGAAGAATCCAATATGGATGCCAAGATTCTGGGGTAATGATACTTACATCAGCACCTGTGTCCAGTAGGCCAGTAATAAAAATGCCATTTACACCCACTCTCAGCTTAGGTCTTTGATCATTTATAGAAGTTTGCCAAAACACACGTAACTCATCTTTCTGATCACTATTGCTTGTAACAGTAGGCATGTGGCTTCCTAATTGTCCTGACGAGGCATGTTATCTGCAGAAACTGGAAATGACTGAACCATGTTTGCCTTGGGGGCCTGTGAGGCCCCCCCTCTCACGTTTCCCGTCTGTATCAGGTTGCCTTGTGTATCTCTTGTAGACCTGCATTCATTTGTCCAGTGTCTGCCTTTTCCACATCTTCTACATAATCCTGAAGGTTGAGTCCTCCTATTTCTGTTATTTCTAGAAGATGCATTATTATTATTTCTGAAAATCCATTGTTTACAATTCCTTTTCATATGACCCATTTTGCCACAATTAAAACATTTGGTATTCTGGTGTCTCCTTTTACCATTGGAAATTGCTTCTTCTACCCATGCTTCAGTGCCATAGTCAAATGTGTCAACATTCAGTGTATGCAAGACCCATTCTTCCAAGGGCGCTGATCTGAACTTTAAAGGCCCCAAGATCTTTTTGCATTCCACATTTGCATTTTTGTAAGCCAAAGACTCAATCATTATACGTCTTGCTTCTGGGTCAGATATCCCTATTTGTACAGCCTTAGTTAGTCTTTGTAAAAAATCACTAAAGGGTTCTCTCTGACCCTGTTTAACTCTGACAAATGATTCCATTCTCTGTCCTGGGTCTTGTACTCTGTCCCAAGCCCTTAAGGCTGCTGTAGTACACATGGAGAGTGTGTTTTCATCCAAATTAGCTTGTTCCTGAGGGTTGGAAAAGTGCCCTTTACCTAGAATTTTATCTAGGGAAATGTCAATTCCTTTCGCCTTTTCCTGCTGTTCTAAAAGTCTAGCCTCTTGCCTGAATAAGCATTTCCATCTCAATTGCGATCCACTCTCAAGGACCGCGGAGCTCAGCTGGAGCCAGTCCGAGGGGGTTGCTCTGCTTGTTGTGGCCCAAGATTTTAGCATCTCCTTAACAAAAGAGGCATGCTTCCCAAAAGTTATGACAGCCTGTTTAATTTCTTTGAGATCATTCATACGGACAGGCTCCTATGTGTCTTCCTTGATGACCCTAGGGTTTCTGGAACCAATAACCTTCTCTGTTGTTATTACTGGAAAGGCAGATAGAGTTTTAGGTAGAGCTTTGTGGAAGTTGTCCTGGAGGGATTTATCCACAGATGTAGTTAAAATTTGCCTTTCTACCCTTTGCTCTTCTTCATCAGAATTTAAAAAATCCTCAATCTTTTCAATTCTATTCACCATTGCCTTCTGCAATGTCTGAATCTCCTGTCCAGAATTATGTTCCAAAGCCTTCATTGAAAATTCTGAAGTATGAAGTTTGTCCATTAGATATAACTTGTCATCTTTGAACCTAATTTTTATAGCATAAACCATGCCTTCTTGTATTGACAATCTTTCCGCCAATCTGTCATAAGCTTTAGACAAAATTCGATTGTCACATTCAGCAGTTTTGATTCTCTCAGTTAATGTTTCAGTTCCTACAGAAAGGGACTGCTGGAACTTATGATCCAATTCAGCTGTTCCTTCTTCCATAGTAATGAGTTTCTCCTTAACATCAGCCTGTATCTTTTCTAAATTTTGCTCAGTTAACCGAGTCATGTTAAACAAAGATCTGTTTTCTTCCTGGAGAACTTCAAACTGATTCTTGAGAAGATTGTTGTCATTCTCAATAGTTTTTAAACGTTCAACCTCTGCCTTAAGTGACTTTATCATTTTTCTATTGTCAAACCATATAGTGCCAAAGAAAATTACGAATCCCAGAAATATCCATAGATGTGGGGTGATAGACACCTCTTGTAAAATCTCCCACTTGGTACACTCAAAAAAGCTGTTAAAATCTAAAACAGTCTTGTTCTCAGACATTTTATTCATAAAAGAAAAAATTCTTTTACCTGCAATGACCGGTTCCTGCCAGTGGTGGCGAAAGAGTCCACTTGAGTCCACGTGGCCTAAGTCTGAAATAAATGACTCAAAAACAAAAATTGGAGCAGACACCAGGCTGATAAATAGCAATTGGGCCAGGAAGGGAACAGAGAGAAAAGCCGCCAAAGTGAACAAATCTAAGGGCGCCGGCGTGTTTTAGCTGGCTTGCAGGGCCGCCGTCATGTGACCTGAGCACGGGCGGAGGTGGGAGGGGAACAGAGACTGATCATGCTGTTACAGATGCACTTGTGCCACTGTCAGGCAGGGCGGGGCCGGGGAGTGCTAATTCTCCTGTCCCATTTGACTTTCTAGCAGGCACCAAGAAAAATCAAGTCACCAGAATCTCAGCTGCGTCCGCAGCCATAGTCAGACTGGCAAGGCGCAGTGCTGAAAGGGTACAGTCTGCGCGCCCAGGGAGACCTCCAGGGGGAAGGTGCCGCTGGGAGCGGTTGCCCTCAGGAGCCTCCGATTTGGGGCGGGTATCCACAGAGCCTCACAGGATGCCAAAATGTAGCAGCATGAATAAATGCAGGCAGATATTAAAGAATATATACAACTTTAATGATTAAATAAACTTACAGAACCGAAGTTCCCGCGTAGCACAGGAGGCAGGAAAAAGGGCCAAGCCGCCTCCTGCGCACCCGATTTATCAGTATGCATTCGCCTGAGGCAAACCCACCCCCTAAAGGGGCTGGCTTAACCCTACACCTCTTGAAGTAATTGGTGCTGGCAGGAGTAAACATGTCTCATTGTCATGAAAAGTGCTAAGTTATTAAAGGATTTTAAATGGCATATGTTACTACGTGAACAGTTTGAAGGATACCTATCTAACTGAAATATATCTCTGTATATCTAAAATACCTAACTAACATGACTACAAGCTTGACTATTATAGATGATTATCTATTAATCTGTATTTTAATTATACAAGACATTTTTGATTTTATTTGTTTTATTGATTTTATTATTAGCTCTACATTTTTCTCTGTGTCTCTCCCCTCACCTTCAACCCTCTACAAAGGTCCACCATGCTCTTAATTTACTCAGGAGATCATGTCTTTTTCTACTTCCCATTTAGATTAGATCCATGTATGTCTCTCTTAGAGTCTTCATTGTTGTCTAGGTTCTCTGGGATCATGATTTATAGGCTGCTTTTCTTTGCTTTATGTTTAAAAACCACTTATGAGTGAGTACATATGATAATTGTCTTTCTGGGTCTGGTTCACCTAAATCAAAATGTTTTCTGACTCCACCCAGTTCAACATGGCATGTTTCCTGCCAGTTCTGTGAGCCATTCTCTCTGCTCCAGCTCCAGGGAGGTAGTGCATCTACTAAGCTATCAATTTTCTCATAAACCCCATTTAAATGTTCGATCTCCTGCAGGAGCCAAAGCTGTTCCTGCAACTAGTGCAAACAAGGAAGACTTCTTAAAGAAGCTGTACAGTTTTTGCTGCTATCACTGAGTCAGGAAGCCTTCACTTAAAAGAATTGCATCTCTTCTTGCTTCTAGCAAACAGAGCCAATCCAAGAAGATGTTGCTACAAAAAATCATGCTTAACTCTGTTTTCTTGTGTCTAGAATTTCTTTCCAAGCTCTCTCAGGCATGCCAATTTTAGGCAGAGACTGCTCATTTGTTCCTGGCATCCCAGACCAAAAATAATCACACAGAAACTGTGTTAATTACAACACCACTTGGCCAATCACTTAAGTGTATTGCTAGCTAGCTCTTATATCTTAAATTAACCCATTTCTATTATTTTATATTTTACCACAAGTCTCATGGTTTACCGGTACCAGCACATGGTGTCTTTCTCTTCCAGCAGCTACATGGCATCTTTCTCTTCCAGCAGCTACATGGCATCTCCTTGACTCCAACTACTCTCCCTGTTGTCAGATTTCCTGCCAGGCTATATTGTGTCCTTCTATAAGCCCAAAGCAACTTCTTTATTAACCAATGGGGAAAAAAACCATATTTACAACATACAGAGGAGAATCTCACATCAGGTTCATAAAGTGAGGATATGTAGGAAAAATACTTAGAAGGATGGAAGGTATATACAATTAATTTGATATAGCAATCTACAGACTTGGGGACATCCTACAATATATGCTATAATTCATGATGTTTGAATATATTGTGAAAGAAAACTGCTGTCTATGTGGGGGCTGGTACTAGAGATTGAATTCAAGAATGCTGTTTATATCACTCTATAACTGTGTTACATCCCCGTTGCTGTTTCCTGAAACAGAGAGAAGATAATGTTAATATTTTTAAATGTGTGTTAAGTTAGTAACTGATATAAAGAAATGATTTGTAATTGTTGAGGGTGACAAAAGTCATGTGAGTGTATGTTTGTATGTGTGTAAATGTCTGTTTCTCCTACATTAAAATATTCCTTTGAGTAATAAAGGGGAGCCTCACAAGTTTCCTAAAAGATAGATCATGAGACTTCTGAAGTACTTATGATTCATAAGGCAGCTTTTTGAGCTTATATAGATGCCCTAAATAAGAGCTGTAGGATGAGGAGACCTTTTGGTATAGCTGCCTGCAAGACACACAAGGGACTCCAGGGATAAGGCTTTATGAACCATCACCCATGTTGAAGTGGCCTTTTCAGTTATTCCGCCACCTCTTCAATCTCAAGTGACCCCAATAAACCTTGGTTTAGCAAGATGATCTTTGATAGAGCTGAACTTTTGACCTGACATTGCCTTTAAATAAATGATGTAGATAGAAACAGGTTTCTCAATTCATCCACTTCTAGCTTCCCCTTCCAGAAATTCAGGATTGGCAGAACCACGTCTTAGATTCCCCTCGGAGCACTGCCTCCTTTTACAAACTTGTACACAATATTGAAGCTTTACTTGGGACTGGCATGTGATAACACAGAATTTAATATTTAAGATTTTCTTCAGATCATACCTCTCCATTGTAAGAGCTAGCTAGTAATATTTCTGAGCCATCAGTCAAACACTTATAATTAATTTAAGTCTCTGAGTGAGAGACTTGTGTGGAAACAACACACTCACAAATACAGAATGAGATAACCTCTGATTTTTCATACACCAAGAAGGATGGGGAAAGCTCTGAACCAGATAACCTAGCCAGGACAAAGAAAGTTCATGACCCTGTCTTCAGTTCTTATCCAGCCAATATCCAGAGCAGACCATACCCATACTGCTAGTTACCCCAATACCATTGGCTAAATAAACTGAGTTCCACAACACTCTGTGGGCCTCCCAACCTACCCAGCAACCATTGCCCTGCATATTGGATGGCTACAACTTTCAAAGCCAATGGAAAATGCCCAAAAAAGGTCTAGGGAGATGCCACAGTAGACAAATTGCTTGCCACACAAGCATGGGGACCTGAGTTTAGATTTCCAGTAACCATGTGAAAGTCATGTGTGAGAGCGCACAGTATAAACCAATCACTAGAAGTGAGAGCCTCACTGGTCATTCAGCTAGCTAGGGTCAGCAAGAGACCTTGTTCAAAAGCTAAGGAGACGAAACATTTAAGGGGACAATAGAGGCTCCACAGGAGTTAGTACACTACCCCATAGTCAAGCATATGCACACAGCGGGTGGGGGGTGTTAGACACTCGTACAGATGCTGACTCCAATGAAATCTTTCCTACCTTTCATCATGATATCTTCTGAAGTGATGTGGAAAGTCCTTCTGTATATGTGCTGCTCTTATTGGTTAATGAATAAAGCTACTTTGGCCTATGGCAGGACAGAATATATCCGGGCTGCAATATATATATATATGTATATATATATATATATATATATATATATATATATATATATATATACATATATATATATGAAGAGAGGGAGAGAGAGAGAGAGAGAGAGAAAGAGAGAGAGAGAGAGAGAGAGAGAGAGAGAGAGAGAGAGAATAGACAGAGTCAAGGTGATGTATAGCTGCCAAAGGAGAAAGAGGTAACAAACCATGAGCCTTATGGTAAAATATAAAATATTAGAAATGGGTTAATTTAAGATGTAAAACTAGCTAGAAATATGTCTGAGACATTGGCCAAACAGTGTTGTTATTAATATATATTAATATAGTTTCTGTGGGATTATTTGGGTCTGGGCATCCAGAACCAAAAAGCAATCTCTGTTTACACTGAAGGAAATGAATCATGCCATCATTCTAAGAATGAAATACTAGAGGATTGATCGTGAATCCTTTAGGGGTAAACAACAAAGAAAAACATATACATTACTTAGACTGCACTTGCCTTACAAGTTTCTGCACAGGAAATAATACAGCTTACTAACTTCTATATTGACTTACAGGTCAAAAGAATTTGTTATCAAAAGTATTGAGAAGATAGTTTGCAAGGAACAATGAGCGGTTGCTGTTACACCAGGGGTAGGAATTGGTTGGTGATTATTTTGCTAATAAGTAAATGCCAGAACGCTTAGTCTACAACAATAACATTCTTAAATAAAATAAAGATAGCTCCAGATCTTATATTATTTAGAAAGCTATGTTCATAGACAAACTACTTGTTCAGGCCATTATGTGTACCAAGTATAATTCACACCACTATTAGAGTGCATTGACAGAAAATTTCCTGTTCCTTTCATGGCTTCACCTGTCACTGTAACGTGGTAACTTCCATGTACTTTTGATACTTTCATAAGCAGAAAATGTGCCTAATTTAATGACCAGTAATAATGTTGTATTATGAAAATACGACCACAAGAATATTGTTTGTTGTTTCTCCTTGGTGGTTATACAAAGCTGTCCCAAATCATGTCATCTCCAACCCCAGCTTCACAAGGAAATAACAACAGGAAAGTACAGAGCAGTTGCTAGAGTCTAAAATGCCAGACTCAATTTGCAAGGTACAAATGCTTGGGATTTGGAACCAACATTTTTCTTACTTCAAATTAAATTACCAGTATACACAGCCCTTGGTATTTGTTTACTACAACCTGGTTTTAAATTTGGAGTTCAAGGTTGTATAAGTATAACAAAAGCAATAATAACCAAGGTTATCTAGTCTTAGGACTCAAACAGAAGTTTATATTTAGCTTTGACTTGAGAATCTTTGATTGACATTTCCATTGCCAGAGTTAGGCCGAGTCATTTCAACATCCAACTAAATTTCATTTTGCCTTATCTTCAGGTTATCATTCTTGCAAGAATCATCACATCCTGACAGGATCTTGATTTAAGTCTTTAAAATTCGGTGAGGCTCAAAGAGATTTTGCAAGGTCGAAAACAGTGTATGTTTGTTTGATAACACAAAAAACAACGATGGAATGCCAGCTAGCGAAAGGTCTCAGCAGTGGGTAGACGTGTTGGCCACTGCATTCTCATTTACAATCAGAATATCTTTCAAAGCTGTGTAGCTGACAGTTTTCTTCTGGAGCTTGATATAAACATTTCCCCAAGGTATGCAGTATTAGAAGATTTTGCCTCTTCTATCATGTTTACTCAGGACAGCCTTGCTAAAAATGTTAATACCAATGAATACTCTACTAGTAGACATTTTTACCTAATTAGATAGATTTCTCTTTTGACAGGAAGTTTTAGTTTTATAAACTATACATCTATACATACAGAATTAAATATTATAGGTGGAAAATATGAAATTTAAATATTATAATAGAAATCTGTAAAGAGATCCTGTTATATTGGTATGTCCAATAATAGTATAATATTATTGACTATGGAATGAATAATGTTATTTGCTATTAATGTTAACAAAAGTGGAGAGGTTATATATAGAGAAGAAACTGTGAAAAAGGTATTTATAAATCTCAGTGGAATACAGGCTGGAGAATATTCATGTCTCGGTGATAGGTGGCCTGACATTTATAGATAGGCAATTTCTCACATGCATGTGGACATGTCACCTAGCTGCTTTTGGTATAATTTTGTATGACACATCTGTGCACAACTGATACTCTCCTTTATTTTCAACATGGGTGGTCTGACATTTCGAGCAATTTATAATTCATAACCTTTTTGAAGATTTAAGAATATTTAATTAGACTATGTCAATAGTTCATAATATAAAAGAGGAAATCCCACGCAGATGCATATGTAGTTTAGTGAGTTAATAAGATACTAGGCTTTCCTAACTGCTTAGTCTACATGACATATCACGGTGGAAAAGGATACACGTTATATTGGAATCAATCTGGGTATGACACCAAATCAGAGCTAAGATTTGTAAGCATGATTTTAAGTTAATTATATAAATTTCCTGGATTAGAGATTCCTCATCTCTAAAATAGGCATGAAAAAAACTTACCTTTTAATATTATAGTAAAAGTTAAATAAGTGGGCAATATATATGCAAATCACTAGGGACAATTAGGGATTCAGCCCTAAACAGGACATTTACATGACACCTTCAGGTCTTAGGGAACATCACAGAAAGGGGAGTGGAAGGCATGCAAGAGCTGATGAATCAGAACCTACACCACAGAACACCTTCTTGTGGAGTCTACATGTCTGGTGCATCCGTGAGCTCACAGCAACAGTATTCCCACACCAGACTGAACATACCAACTTTCCATCATTGATGGGGGAGGGGCTCTGACATCCAACAGCTCTGAGGAGCTAGAGACAGTTATTGGTTGTGATGGAGGGAGACTCTATCATCCTCAGCAGTGTAGACACTAGTAAATTGCTCTCACTCAAGGAAATGCCTCACCTAATTAAATTTTAGTGGGAAAAATAGACATGAAAATGGGATGGGGATTTGTTAGCAAAAAGGAGTTTGGTGGAAGGTGAGAAAAAGAATAAAAGGTTTATGTTGTAGACACCTCTTATTTGTGATAAAGCTTGGTAATTGTGAAGAGCACAGCTTAAATTGGTGTCACCCAGGAACAGTAATTTATTATCTTTGGTAGGGAAATGGGTAACAATTTATTTACTGTTAATGTTAGCGACATGTATGAAGTTTACAAATGTGAATAATGAAATAAAGGGTGGAAGAAAGGCCAAGAGTCCTACTTCACATGCACCAGAAGCTGAGTCAGAGCTTGCCTGCTGGAGAGGAGAGGTGGGGGTGGCAAGATGACTCAGCTGCTGATGCCTGCCTTGCCCAGACTGGTGAGCTGACTTTGATTCATGGGAACCACGTAGTGGAAGGAAAGAACCAACTCCTGCAAGCTGTCCTCTGACATAAAAGCACACAGTGTGGTACACATGTGTGTGCAAACCCAACACAAATAAATGAGTGTAGTAAGGTTTATAGAGAAGAGGTGTATTAGAAATCACAATGAGTTTCACTGAAACCTTGTTTGATGGAATATTTTTCTACTGTTTTTAATGGTTCTAGCCTCTCCAACAGATTTGTGATTTATCAAGTATGTGAGGGTAAGCATGCAAGAAACCTGGGTATAAGGGATATAAAATATCTTTACCACTGGGGGAAAAGCACAGTGAATTCCACCATTGAGCAAGTTATATATTTTATCCAATACCATTCTATATTGCTATATGAAAATGTTTCAGCAGAGTGGAGCTAATAGCATTAGGCTAGCCAGCATCATCTCCTAAATTTTAGAACTGGAACTGAATTATAAAAGTGCCCCAGGAAAATGAGAACTATTGTATTATGAAAATCAGTATGAGGAGTCATTTCCTTAAAAGTGAAAAATAGAACTTCCTTACATATGATGTAGCTATGACACCCCTGGGTACATACCCAAAGGGCCTCATATCCTGTGACTCACATATCATGTTCACAGAAACAAGAAATTGGAACCAGCCTAGATGTTCATCAACAGAAAAACAGGTGATAAAAATGTGAGGCATTTATATAATGTAGATTTATTCAGCTGTACACAGAAATGAAATTTATAGAAAAATGGATGAATCTGGAGAGTTAATAACAAGCAAGGTGACCGCAGCTCACATTCTAACTTGTAAAGCACACATGTATGTATATACATGTCTCTAAATGTGGTAAAGCAAAGACAAAAGAAAGGGGTGGAGATTAGGGGAAGATAAATGAATAAATAAATATAAATAAATAAAAAAATGCAACAGTAGCCAGGAATGGCAGAAGGATGCTTGTGACATGAAAGCAGACAGGAGACTGGGAGGAGCTATTACAAAGGAGTAGCAGACAGGAGGAAAAGATGAAAAGGAAGAGCATCTATTGAAACAAACTTCATTTGGAGACAGAGCACGAGCAAGGAACTCAGGACCACGAGGGGTGCACCCACATACTAAGACAATGGGGATGTTCTATTGGGATCTCACCAAGGCCAGCTGGCCTAGGTCTGAAAAAGCATGGGATAAATCCGGACTAGCTGAACATAGCGGACAATGAGGAATACTGAGAATTCAAGAACAATTGCAGTGGGTTTTTGATCCTACTGCACGTACTGGCTTTGTGGGAGCCTAGGCAGTTTGAATGCTCACCTTACGAGACCTGGATAGAGGTGGGCAGTCCTTGGGCTTCCCACAGGTCAGGGAACCCTGATTGCTCTTCGAGCAGATGAGGGGGGGGGACTTGATCGGGGGAGGGGGAGGGAAATGGGAAGCGGTTGTGGGGACGAGGCAGAAATCCTTAATAAATAAATAAATTAAAAAAAAAGAAAGTGCCACCATAATATTTAATATGCTATATGCTAATTAAAAAGTAAAAACAAAAATTTTAAATACCCCATCATTATCATCATATGATCCAAGACAATGGAGTAAAATGCTAGAAAATGAAGTAAATGACAAAGACAGAAAAGGAGAGAAAGGAGAAAGGAAAGAGAGAGGTATGGGGAAGGATATAGATACAGAGAGAGAGCTCCAGTGTTACAAGGACTCCATGTGCAATTATCCTTCACCCTTCACTGGCTTCTCTTAAGAAAAACTCAGATGCTTCTAGTCTAACTCACATCAGATTTATACGCTGTGTAACAGAAACGTGTTTAAGTCCATTCTTCATACACCTTCACCTTAATTATGTTTCCTGTTCTACTACTTCCAGATTCTTAGAGGAAACAATGTTTCCAGCCAACTGCTAACTGAACAGTTTTTCTTCTTGATTCCTCACTCTCTAAACACCTTTTTTTTTGTAGGTTTCTATTATAGGGTAAACCAGTTTACTCAAGACAGAAGCAGCTACATTCTCAATAGACACATCTCATTTACTTTATTTATGAGATAAAAAGAATTTGATGTTTATCAAAATAAAAATAATGAACAATATGGCATATTTATAAATCCAGATAAGAGCAAGAAGAGTGTTATGAAAACTTTTCTCTCATTTCTGAGTCTTGGTCATCTCTCTTCAGTTGTTACCTATACTTACCATCTTCAAATTGTTTTCAATGTTCTCCCGGCTATTAAAATAGCCTTATAACTATGCTCTGTCTCTCTCAACCTCTCTCTCTGATGTGTGTGTGTGTGTGTGTGTGTGTGTAAATGAACAAAATGTCACATTTTGTCCCATTTAAATGAAGAAAATAGAAACAGTATCATGGAAGTCCTTTCTTCCCTTTTGAGTCCTCATTGGCTCCTCCCATTGTTTTTCTTTCTTACAGCCTTCAAGAAAAGTATCAACAACATTCTCCTGGCTATGAAAATACTTACAAACACTCTTAAATATATAGATACAATGTGCTTTGTCCATGTGGTTACTTGTATGCACATGATATAAGGGCAGACCACTTGGAATTGGATAACCAACCTGGGGGTTCTTACCTTGGGAAACAACTTGCAGCATTCCTTAGTGGCCTGTAGTTCTTTGTCTGTGGTTGAGGCCTCTTGAGTGTTCCCGTTTCCCATTAGCTTGTTTATTGGTGGCATCCTTCCTTGTTCAGGTCATGTTTAGGCAGTCACGTTGGTGAGGTTTCTTGGGTGCAGCTTCTTACTTTTAGAAGAAATTCTCACAGTCAACTCCATGATCCTCTGGAGTCAGATACTATGCTTTCATTTTCCAGCTGCCTAGATCTCAATAATCACACAGAAACTCTAAATTACAATACTGTTTGGTCAATGGCTCAGGCATATTCTAGCTAACTCTTACATCTTAAATTAACCCAATTTCTATTAATCCATGTATTTTCACAAGGGTGTGGCTCATCAGTTCAGCATGCTACTCCTTTGGTGGTTACATGGCATCTCCTTGACTATACCTAAACTCTCTTTCTGTATCTGAACTTTCTATCGAGCTTTACTCTTCTAATCCATTGACTGAAACAGCTTTATTCTTCAACCAATAAAAGCAACACATATACAGAAGAACATTCCACATCATCTCCCCTTTTCTGCCTAAATAAAAAGTAATGTTTTAACTTTAACATTTTAAATGCCATATTCTGTAGGTCTTTGAAGTCTTTGAATGTTATCCATCTAACTGAAATATATCTCTGTATATTTAGAAAACCTAACTAACATGACTACAAGTTTGGTTATTATAGATGACTATTAATCTATATTTCTAAGTTATATATTATATTTTTATGAGTTCTATAAACATAATTTAAACAAGAGTAGATATATATAACAAAATTGAACTTAAATTTGTATCAATAAACCAAATTCCATACCAATATAAAGTAGTCATTTCCATATCATACCCCTACTTTTTTTCAGAACAAGATTGACTATGATCATTAATCATTTATACCCAACCCCTTTTAAATGAAAGCAAACATTTATAAATAACCATTTTGGGAATTTGGGCATTGTTTTCTTTAAACTGCTTCCTGTTCTTTGTTT
The DNA here is from genome assembly GCF_018167655.1 of Microtus oregoni. Lineage (NCBI taxonomy): Eukaryota > Metazoa > Chordata > Mammalia > Rodentia > Cricetidae > Microtus > Microtus oregoni. Next base: position 16,382,646 of record NW_024543089.1, read on the forward strand.
GGCAAAGTATTTTTAGGGTTTATAGAGACCTTTTGTTTGGGGCGGGGGGTGTTTTATTAAACCACATTTGCCTGGAAGGAATTGGCAGGTTCTCATCTTCTGTGGAAACAAAAGCATAACTTCTTTTACAAAGCAACGTATCCTTAAACTCAAAATTTGAAGTTTAGATACATGTAAAGTACACATATTAGTTCGGCTAGGGAGATCCCAAGATTAAATATCTCTCTACAGTCAAAAATTTTAAAGAAAACACAATAATATACATAATCCAGACTCTATGTATTTTTTTATCTTTTTATGTTCCATTATAATTTTTTTTAATTTTATGCTTTAAGAACCTCAGTTTAATATTCTTAAATTATTTTTTAATCTATGACTTTGTCTATAAGTCCATATACACTAATTAAACTTACTGTGGCTTGTTTAGAGATCTTTTTGTCTGAATTTGTCGTTATATCTGTATATCTGTAATCCTTTTTTGATTAGGAGTGCTTTTTAAAATGCTAGGGTTAACACTGCAGCTTTGCCTTTTGACTCTGTCCCATCTAATATGGTGGAGGTATGTTCACCACCAGCTCTGCCAGATATGATCATTACTCCTGCTCCAGGGACAAAGCAGGTCTATGCCATCATTAAACAACTTGTAGTACTCTGCTCACAAATCCCACTTAAGTGCTCTGTATCAGGACTTCCTGAAAGAGCCAGAGTCTTTTGTGCCATCATGATCAACCAGAAAGCTGTCTCTTAAAGGAGACACATAGTTTTTGTTACTAATGCTGTTGGAATCCTTTCTTAAAGGATCTGCACCTCTGGTTGCAGCCAACAAAGAGAGTCTACCTGAGAAAATATGATTACCAAGAAACTATGCTTGATTCTGTCCTTATCTGTCCAGAATCCTTTAAAAAAAAAGAAAGTTTTTTCAGGCTTTATGTGGCTGCAATTAGTAGACAGAAGTTTCTGTCCTGCCCAGTCCCATAGCTGACCAGTCCCAAAGAAACACACAGAGGCTTACAACTTAATCCATAATTTTTGTCTATGTTTAGCCACGTGGCTTAGAACCTTTTCTCAGTGAGACATTCTCATCCTGCTTCCTCTGCATCTAGCTGGTGATTGTATCTCTGCATTTCCTTTTCCCAAAATTCTCTTAATCTGGTTGCCCCGTCTAGACTTCCTGCCTGTCTACTGGCCAATGGGTGTTTTATTAAACCAATACAAGTGACAAATCTTTACAGTGTGAAAAAACATTATCCCATATTCATTCTGTTCTCTCTTCTGAAATGCTTCCTGAGCCTTTGGCACAGGAGTTGTGCTGTAGATGGATCTCTTGGGACTGGTATCCTTGATTCCATATTTTGACTGGACATAGTTTTGGTTTTCTATGACAGTCTCCATTTGTTATGAAGAGAAGTTTCTTGATGATTGGTGAGAACTACACTTGTCTGTGGGTATAAGAATAAATATTTAGAATGTAGCTGGTAATTGTGCTGATTTAGTAAAGTGGTAAGTGTAGGTTGTCCTCAAAGATCCATGGCTTCACTAGCCCCAGAGGAAGTTGGCTTGACATCTAGGACAAAACATTATTTTCCTCTTGTTGAACTGATCTAAAGTTCCATTAGAAAGTTATTGATTAGAGCAAAACTATGAGTACCTATATTGCACACATCCGGCTATTGTTCCATGCTGGTCATTCTTGTGGTTCATAGACAACAAAGCTAGGCAGGACTACAGTTTCCTTTCTTACTTAGTAAACCCATATGGTGCTTCTGGTGGGGAGACTTTCAGGTCAGATCTCACTTGGATCCTATGAATCCTGGTCTGAAATACACTACATGTAACTTTTGATAAGCAGGTCACTGATTAAGTACTTATACAGTGCCCTCTATTCTTTCTCCCATTTGAAATACTAGTATTTGATCAGTTATTTTACTTAACTTTTTTCATTCCTTTTGTTTTTTGTTTTTTTTTTCCAAGACAGGGTCTCATTGTGTAGCTCTAGCTGTCCTGGACCTCACTTTGTAGACTAGGCTGGCCTCAAACTCACAGAGATTCACCTGCCTTTGTCCCACAAGTGCTAGGATTAAAGGCATGTGCCTCTATACCTGTTCCTTTCATTCCTTAAATGTATTGTGGTCATTTATTCATTCACTTATTCATTCATCCATTTATTTCTGATTTCTTAATAGAGGTTTTTACCTGGATTGTATTTCATTATTCATCACCAGTGCATTTACTAATCACTTTTATCCCTTGACTTCAGCTCAGCTTTACTGAATCATTGAATAGTAGCACTCTAAAATCCTGTTTTAAACCCCTTTCTGTTCTTTTAGCATTGTATTATTTTTTTCTGGAGTGATGTCAGCAATTTCACATATCTTTGAATACTGAAGACTTTCAAAGTAGAAATATGACTCCTCTTTTTGAATAACACACATGCAGATACAATTTTCATGAAAAACAAATAGCTCCAGTTAATTATGCATAGAGATTAAATTATTTTTCCCTTTTAGTTGCTTCTTATCCAAGATCTTGCTGCTTTAGAAAATAACATAATCATCTAGGAAAGAAACAATGAAATTGTTTTTTACCCCTTTTTTATTATATAGTGTCATCCTGAAATGTCTAGATCAGATAGAGAAGATAGCCATCGCATTGGCATTGCCAAGGTCATGTTTCCCAGTGCATTGGCCACCCAGGGTAGCTGCCAACACTGTAGCTGGCGTTTTCACCATGATGTCTGCCAGTGCTGTGCCCCACTGGTGGTGCAGGCAGTATCAGCATCAATGCTGCCAATGTCTCCTGCTCTTCTTGTCTCACAGCCGTTATGTAGCAGCAATTCTTCTGCTTGGCACATGTTCATTTATGATTCAGCCCTGACATCCCACAACTTTAATCATGTGAGAAAATGAGATTTGGATTATGTCACATTTCAGAGGCACATACTATGCTCTGAACCCTTTCTTCCTTCTGCGCTCAGTATTTGCCAGCAACCCTTCAATCAAACTCACCCTTCTTGACCCTTGTCCCCCTCTAAGATGAACTTTTATTTTTCAAGGAGGTTTTCTGATCCTCCATGTAAACACTCATTCCTGCCTGCTCCCCACCAGCCCTTCAAATTATGCCTGAACACGTGTGAGTCTGATAGGAAGCAAAGCTTAGGTTCATGTGGTGACAACCACCATGTAAGTATTTGTTAATCAGTGAATGGTTGGTGTCAACATAAATGCATGAATGGCCTTTACTCTTAAGCTGCCTTTCCTTTTTCTAAAATATTGACTTTGTTCCCAACACATTACATTTTCCTTTTCTACTGGGATGCAAAGAAACCTTCTCTAATACTTGTGGGCATATAAGTTCCAATTGTCATTTATTTGCACTCAGGTTAAAAATCTTTATAAATATTCTTAGGCTTTTAATTTCTAGAAATGTGCATTCACTTATCATGGTGGGGCTAACTTGTAAAAATGAAATAAAATAACAAAATACCCAGCCTCCCTTAAAACAAGCTCTTTGAATAACTATCCTTAGTTCATTTTCTGGAATACTTTCATTGAGGCCTTCAAAATACATTTGTGAAGGGAGCACTGCCTGCTAAACTTGACTTAGACAAGAGGCCCCTGTGCTATGATTTGAATGTCCCTGAGAAGGCATGAGTTGAACCTTGACCTCCAATGTGATAACATTGAGAGGTGAAGACTTGAAGAGGGACGAAGAACCTTCCTGAAGGAGATTTGTTACCTCATAGAAGAGATATGGAAGAGGCTTTGCCATTTTTGCTCTTTCATTCTCTTGATCATGTGAGGTTGCCGCAGCATTCAAGCTACCATCTTGAAAGCAGAGACCAGGTCCTCATCAGACGCCAAACCTCCCCACTGCTGCCTTAGTTTTGAGCTTCCATAACTACGGAGCTGAGTTATTCTTTAGGAGTGGAACTTACCAACACACACATCTTATGCCACCATTTTAGAAGAGTGTGATGCTCAGCTTGTCAGCATTCACTCCTTTTTTATTTGTTTGTTTGTTTAAGATAGGTTCTTACTATACAGCTCAGGCTGACCTTGAATTCATGATCCTTCTGCTCAGCATCCTGAGTGCTGAACCGTACATAGTTTTTCATGTCACTTTAAACACAGAAACTTGTGAGAAAACACTTTGAGTAGTCCAATGTCTAAGCCAGGTAAGAACTCTAAAGCCAGGTAAACACTAATTAATTTGAGAAGACAAGGTCATTTGATCTGCGGCTCTTCAAACATTACACAATGATGCTCTTTCTGTTTGCTTCTTTTCAAAAGACACACCACTTGCACAGCTTTATCGCCATCTTCCAGGGAACCCAACAAATTGTGTTCACTGAGAATGAACAGATGTATTGCCGCCTAATTAGCACACCTCTTTGAAGTGCATGGCCATATCTGTAGTAGGATCACCAGGTTTTCAGAGGTACGAGTCCCAGGATTCTGGGTTTCCCATCAGTCCAGATTATCTGACTCATGGAGAATTAAAAATGAACTGATAGTAACAACAAAGATTGCACGGCAGGTAAACTGATACAAATCTAATTCCATCTAAAAGAGCTTATTTTATTTAAATTGCCTTGGGAAGAAATTGGAAACCCAAGTAAGAGCCAAGAAGAGTGGTCTTATAAAATGTTGCTTTCAGATCTGTTTCGGCCCGATGTCAGGCCCTTTTCTTTCCCCTGGTATCGGGATTTGGTTATGTGGCTGCTAAAATGCTTATAACTTTGTAACTTTCTGGAGATAGTACTAGACGAATGTTCAAAATCATCTCTTCGTTGAAGGGCGTGATGCAGTCCAGATGAGACCAGAATGATTACACATGATTAAGAACATTATGGACATGAGGCAGACTATGTGGCTCATGAATAAACAACTTTGAGAATTTAGAAAATTCTTCACTAAGTTAGAATGACAGCTGTCATTTTCACAAAAAGAAAAAGAATTTTCCAGTCTTTTCTGACCTCTGGAATACATACTAGAGTAGAATTCTTCATATTCCACTGGTCACTTTTTTTGTCTTAGCTACTGCTTTTGCAATTTAAGAAGCTTAGCAATCTTCATGCCCTTTCTAGTTAGCATGAAGAAGATTAACAAAATAAGACAAGATAAAGCCTCATAACTCAGAAATTATATGAATTGCACATTCAGAAGAGCAAGCCATCTAGCTAAGTGATTCCTTTCCGTCTTTGTGGGATATCTGTGTAGGTTCTAATGAGCTCAGTCTCCTGGGGAGCATGTTAATGGTTTTTCCTGCCTCCCCTGATGACCATGTTTATGCTAAGCTCTGATACAGTATACAGGGCTTGTATAGTAATTAGCATTCAAATGGACTAGTGATTTCCCTTTCACCAAGTTGCCTATTTCCAGCCTTCAAAATGGAATCCAATGAGTCAGAGCTTGTAATAATCAAGATACATTAACATTCAAATCTTAAACAGCTAAGATAGAGAGTGCAAAAGAGAAGCACCCTCATCCATGTCTCAGACTGTGTGAAGTCTAAAATGGAAGAAAGAAATGAAGAGGGCAAACTATTATGGCTAATGGGCTATTCACAAATGCAAGAAGCAAGAAAAATAATGCATGCTGCATAGAATGCCAAACAATATTGAAGGATGGAAGATGTTGCTTTTCAGATCTTTAGCCACTGTTTTCAAGATAAGTATTAATAAAATTCAATCAAGGTAAAACAAAATAAACATAGCATACTTGGTTGATGGACATTTTAGAGTGTTTCAAGAAATCACCTGCAATGTGATGGAAGAGCTGGCAATTATTCCATATCAAGCTTGCTAATGATAATTACTTTAGAATCCCCTTAAAGCCTTCTGGAGTAGCTGAAAATGTTGCAGTTACTGTGGTGATATTTTTGAGACATATAGTGCATTTGCAAAGCCCAATACAATTCCTTAAAGAAACATGCATCCACTAATAACAAAAACCTGAACAGTACTGTTTAAAATCATCCAATGTAGAACAAGTCAGGGTTTCAGGTTTCAAGTTTTCAGTCAACAGCAATTAAATAGATTAAATAACTCTTCCACATATTATTGCCTTGTTTATAATTGTTTTTGTTTTGTAAGTCTATGTCTATACTAAGAAAGTAACAAAAATTTACATCCAGAATGTACAAAAAAAAAACTACAGAAATTAAATACCAAGGAAATAAAACTGCCAGTTGACAAGTGGGCTGATAAACTGAACAGAGCATTTAAAAATAAAAAGAAATACAAATGATCAACAGTTATTTTTAGAAATAGTCAACATCCCTAACCCACCAGGGAAATTCAAATTGGAGCTGCTCTTGAGATCCCACCCCAGTGAATGGCTGTTATTAAGGAATCTGACAACAAATGCTGGAGAGACTGTGGAGAGAGAAGAATCCCTATTCACTGCTGGTTAGAGTGCAAATTAATACAGCCATTATGGAAATCAATTTGGAGGTTCAGCAAAACAAAATAAAAAATAGAACTATCTTATGACCCAGCTATTCCACTCCGAGCATGCACCCAGAGAACTCGTCACTCTATGACAGAAATATTTGCACCCTCATGCTTATTGCTGCTCTATTCAGCAAAGCTGTCCATCAACAAATGAAGAGATAATAAAAACCTGGTACATGTATAAAATGGAATATAATTCAGCTCTAGAGGAAAATGAAATCACAAATTTTGTGGAGAAAATGGATAGATTTAGAATGTATAATATTAAGCAAGGTCACCCAAGCTCAGAAAAGAAAAAAAAAACCATATTCTCCTTCATATGTGGATCGTAGCTTATAATGTATATATACAAATAATAAAACAAATATACGTTTGGGTATAGTATAACCTTTAGAAAAAAAGAACACAGATGTAATTTGAAAATAAGAGAAAAAGGATACTAACAACTTCACACATATAGGATGCTTCTTGCAAGTCTTTTGAGTGCATTCACAAGCTATAGCATTTTCAGTGCTGAATACGTCCTTAAGTGGCCAATGTCCCCATGCTTTTCCATGACCAGCTGTGAGACATGAAATGTTAAATTTTGTTTTTCAAAAAAAAATATTTCTGTAAGCTGCTGTTCTTTGTAAGTACTGATAAACTTAGTCTATTATAGTCTTTAAATAAGAAATTTGGGCCCTTCAAATAATAGAGTGTCACAATCATTAGAAGTACATTCAAAATAATCTTAATTATGAAAATTCTGGTAATTCCTAAGAATATGATATATTGACCCTAAATCTCAAAGTGTAACACAACAAGAATTTGAAAACAATGAGAAGCTTTTTTTCCCCAGTACTTTTTATAACTCTAAAATATATTATTTTCGATGAATAGATACATTTTGTTCTAAAGCGATGGCAACAAAGATCTTGAACAAACTTATAGGTCATTTTACTGATCTCATTTAACAATTGGAAAACAATAAAAGGAAAGTAAGTATAACCTATTAGGTTTGCAAAAGATCAAAATAGTCATTATTGTTCACATCTTAAGTGAATGGGAAAGCAAAGGAATTAAACTACTGTAAACTACCCGTATTTTATTTAAAGAAGTACATTGGGCACATTTATGTCCTACACAAATGGCGTGAATATATTTTTAGCACAATTAACCAAATACCCTGGAGCATCCTTTCATTTTCATGGCTTTAGGATGGTTAATGTGAAATGTAATTTGTGCAAAGCTTCTGCAGATTACTAAAGTGTGAAACATACTGTATGCTGGATCTACCTCCCTATAGCACTAAATTAGTATAAAATTTAAGATAATAAGGTTAGAATTGTCTAGTTAAAAATGCTAAGGATTCATTATTAGGACTGAAATTCTGATAAAATTGCAAAGTGGGAGCACTCAGGTGGGCCAGCAGTCTGCAAGCAAAGCATTCTGAAAGGGAACTGGGGTGGGGGTGGAGCAGCACAGTCAGTAACAGGCTTGCAGAGTGGAAGTGTAGTGAGTAAGCCTGGCATGGTAGTGCACCTATGATCCTTGCACACTAGGGGTGGAAATAGGAGCAACAGAGGTCCAAGTTCACACTCAGCTGCATAGGGAGTTCAAAGCAAGTCAGGTCAACCTGAGACCCTGTATCAAAATCAGATGTAAGTAATGGAAGGAGAAACAAACAAGAAAACAGAAACCAAATTCTGTCGGAGTTGAGAGAGGCTGATTGAGTAACAGTGATTGTTACTCAATCAGCGTGAGGACCCAGGTTCAAATCCCCAGGACTTACCTAACACACAGACATGGCGCAGAGCTTGCATCTCAGCTCTGGGATTTGAAACAGACAGACCACCAGAATTTGAGGGCCAGCCAACATAGTTGAAATAGGGAGTTCTGGCTCAGTGAGAGACCCTCTTTCAGGGTAATAAAAAAGAGAGGGGTAGAGAAAGACATCCTTCATCCTACCTTGGCCTCCGTCTATGTGCACAGACACACGCTCCCACATACACACATGCAAATGCCACACAGACATGTACCACAGATAACATACAACAGAACACGAGGACACACAACAAACAAATAACTCTGTAAGGTAGAGACTGCATAACATTTCCTTTTGAACTGTGGCCTGAGGGTACAGAGATGTCACCTGGAAGGATCCAGCAAAAGGGATGCTCTGGCCTCCAAAACCACATCTTCTCATTGTGCCTAACCATATAACAATGTCCAGAATCAAAGTGGCCGAAATCATGATTCCTTCCCTGCACGGGAACTGTCACGGTTCTACCCTAATTAGAAAGAAAGACATTAATTTCGGGTTCTTGGAAATCAAATTAGGCAAGCCAATCTACCTGTCTCATCTCCAAAAACAACACAACTTTTAGAAGTACAGCAGGAGGTAAGGAAAAGGGTGTGGTATGCGATTTGTATTCTATATGTGTCAGGCTATTACTCTGAAGGAAAACTCTAGGAAACACTTAATGGATTAAACTTGAAAAGGAGTAATGATGTGAAAAAAATATATAGGAGAAGCAGCAAATTGCATGCAATAAGGCAGAAAATAAAATTCAGGGAGATCCGGAGTGTTCAAACAAGTCATCGCAGAGGCATCTCAGTTTGCTTTTTTTTTTTTTTCTGGGAACTCACATCACAGCTGTAGCAATGCAGGAAAGGGTGAGCAACCTGACCTTAGAAAATTAAAAATACACGGCTGTGGATGCATCTGTACCATTTAGCATAATGATACCAAAACCATATTTTAAATGCATCCCGGCATTTAAAGGAAACACAAAGGTACTAAAGTAGAAATTCGTTTAATATAACTCATGGTCTACGATGAGCTCAATATGGTATAAAAAAAAGATTCCATAAGATTCTATAAAATCTAAAGTGCTATGCAAATGTATGGCATTAGGGAAAATAATACTTCAGCTGCCAAGACAAAATTAATGTCTTGTAAAAGCAATTTTATCTTTTATGCGAATATGGGTACACATTCATAGGACAAACAAATGTATTATTCCTCCAGTGTGAAGATGGCGGCATGAAATCATTGTCAATAGCATGAGGACTGTCTCTGAGTTATTCATTACAGAAGCCAGTCAACCTGGAGATACGATGAATGGCAGGCAAGGTTTTACAACCTTGCTTTTCTTTTTATTCGCTTTGCCTATAAGAGAAGGGTTTTGGGGAAAGAGAATCGGTTGTACAAACCAAGGTTTATTTCCTGATTATCAAATGAGAATTAGATTTATTTTGTGAAAGCTGAAAACACTCTCTTCACAATCTACAATAATAAATCCTGAGATGTCTAAAAAACTTGTTAGAAACTTGTAAGCAAGCATGAAAAAAAATCCTAATAATTTACTTACAGAGTTTCATGAGATTAGTAGGTTAATTGAAATAATTTTCTACACTGATGATTTTGAGACTGAAGTGCTTTTAAAGATATTGCACATTTGCCTATGCTTCTGGAATTCCAATCCCGTTTTGTGAGCTGAGCAGGCCCGAAGGTGCCAAGGGCAGAAGAGGCAGATATGTGAAGGACTGCCAGAAAACTGAATATGCTGACAGAAATGTGCTCCAGGCCACTAGTCACAGATGCTCCTGCCTTCGCGCAGAAGATGGGAGTAACAGAGCAATCAGGACAAAAGTGACTTCACTCGTACCCAATGTACCTGTCTTATCCCAAGTTAGTATCAGACTCACACATATTTCTGGCACCTAATTCTACTAGAAAAGCTCAGAATACTACTTGAATGGGTTTCTTCATTTATTCTATGCTGGGAAACTCCTTGGGAGAAAAACAACCAGGGCAACTGAGGGACAACCACAGTGGTTGATACTCAAAATGGCTACGATTATGCCAAGCTGAATCAAAATAGCTATGACCATGTCATAGTTTCAGGATTTTTCCTGTGTTGTGAAACAGTGGATGCCTTATTTGTATGTCGCTGCATCGTAATTATGCAATTTGCTTACTTAATATGCGACATAAGTGTTCAAGTCATTAACAATATAGGATTACAGTGATCGGTTTCTGCAAGACAAAGAAATATGTATGTACTGTGTGTTTCCAGGCATGCCTTAAACTTAAAACGTTAATGATAACTTTTCCACCCATTTACATTCTATACATCCTTCAAAGGTCAGTGTTGAGTTCAAGAAATTCCTTCTTGTAGTATTGTCAATACTTTTAGATAACATTGATTATAAGCATTTCTAACAATATAAATTGATCTCATTTATAATTTGAATGTGTTTTCCTTTAGAAATAGAAAAACAAAATCTAGGGTCTAGATCTGTAATACAGTTGAGGAAGAAATGTTAAATTATACTTGCAAGTCTGAATCCTTTCCTTATCTTCTAAAAGTAGCAGCTGCTCACCGAAATGAGTGGAGATGCCACCCTTTACTGATCTGAAGCCACCACGGCTTTTCCTGAGTAAGGACAAATGGCACCTTTACTACCTGGGTAATACTCAGACCTTATGCCAAAGCAATTGAACCTCATCTGCAATGTCTTGGAGCTGCCTGAAACCACCTCACTGAAGTAAAGAATCCTTTGTCCTTCTAACCTTGTTCTTTCATAGGATGGGGAAGTAGTCAAAAGTATGTGACAAATTTATTGAAAACAATACAGCTGAAAAAGACACACACACACACACACACACACACACATATGAATCAAGTAAACATGCTGTTATTACTAAAAAGGAAACCAGTCCTCTTCAGACCTCAAAAATTCTACATCAAAATCTGAGAGAAGGTGACTCTAGATATGTAGATCTATCTATCTATTCATCTATCTATCATCTATCTGTTTGCTGTACATGCATCCCTATGTCTCTGTCTCAGTCTCACCTATCATCTATCTGTTTATCTATCTATCTATCTATCTATTCATCTATCATCTATTTGTCTGCTGTCTGTCCATGTGTCGATCTGTCTCAGTTTCTCTACCTATCATTTATCTATCATCTATCTATCTATTGATCTATGTGTCACCTATCTGTCACTCTGTGAGTCTATCTTTGTATCTCTGTCTATCATCTATTTGTCTGTCCATCTGCCTTTCTCTCTCTCTCTCTCTCTCTCTCTCTCTCTCTCTCTCTCTCTCTCTGTGTGTGTGTGTGCACACACATGCATGAATGCATGTAAAAGTCAGAAGAGGGTATCAGATGTTCTCCTCTATCATCTTCTTTGTATTCCTTTAAGGCAGGGTGTCTCCCTGACTTCACAGCTTGCATTTTTCTCTGCTAAGTGGGAAACCATTATGCCTGTGTGATTCTCCTGTCTCTATCCATCTCAGAGCTAGGATGACAAGCATGCACAGGACACCCAGATAGTCACCGGGGAAGTTCTCATGATTGCCCACTAGGCACTCTTAGCTGCTAAGCCATTTCTCTAATTCCAGACTCCATTGTTTTCTGTAATCTAAAGCACATCACTAAGCCAGTGAACATAATTGCATTTTCACAAAAGCACTGTTTTAGAGACAGAACTTTTGCTGTTTTGTGTGAAAAAAAATTGTTATGTGCAATTATCAATTTTTAGTTAAATATTATTTCATTATTCTTTTTTAAAACAATTGAATCATCACTTTTCTCACTAAAAGTTGTCTTGGAAAGAGGGACTTGATTAATGCATCGTGATATTTGAAATTTTTCTTCTCAAGGCAGTTTAATGACAAGGAATAGACATATTTCTTTCGCTATTGCAGCTTTGAGAATTTTTGGTGGTTAGAGCTATTTTAGCTGAAATTTAAAAGTATCACAGGCATGGACTTTCTTGATCCATTTATAGCATTACTTTATGTTCTCTCTTCTGTTTCAAGACTTCCAAGGAATTAATTAAAAGTTGATAGGATTGCCCCTGAAACCAATTATCCTTTGTCTGAAATAGTGAGGACACATTATTGAGTTTTTAAATAAATTGAAAAAATTTCTGTCAGTGAGCTGTATTATCTTAATTTATAAACATCAATACACGAAAATATTTGATTTGTTTGGAATGATTACTGCACACTATATTACCAGTCTCATCTTTTTCTGCCTACTTAAGTGTCTACCAGAATACATTCTCAATCTTTAACAGTGAACCGTCATGCATACTCTTCCTGATATTGAATAGAGTGTTCTAGCTGAGATGTGTCTGGAATTTAGAAAGATGGAATTGCACCAGATTTATATTGTATTTCAATTTCTCAGTTGATGAAGCCCTCTAACCTGTTTGTCTTTTCAATCTCACAGTATGGAGGAGTGATGGCTTCAGCGACTTTAGTCCTCTCACCTTTAAATCTGTTTTCTTGTCACCGTAACATGACTATCCCATTTTAAATAAGCACATTAAATTTGCCTTTTTCACATATGTGCACACACACATGCAATGTGAGTCTTGAGAACGTTACAGGCAAATGTTGAAATTGCTTGTGTTAAGCTATTTTTCCATATTGTCAAAACAGAAAAAGGAAAAGAATAAATTGGTTGAAAACTGTAGCTCGTGTTTTGCCAGTCTTGAGCCAATAAAACCTTTAACTAAAGTCACAGTTTAGTCCTCCAGTTACGGCATGAAGGAGATAACTCTCAGTGATAAAGGAGGAGTAGCTTGCCAAGATCACCCAGAAAGTGATGTTTCTTGGCAAAAACTGAATCTATAAAGCTTGATCCCTAAATCTCTCCTTATTCTCTCATGCTTTGGTTGATCAGCACATATACTCTGTCCACTTCAGAACCGAGAGTTTTTGCATCTGATCCCAGTCAGTACGCTTGCAGGCCAGCTTCTATATTAATGCACCTTCAAAGCAGTCTGGCCTTTAGCTGTTGCTAAAAACCTTTTAGGGAAAAAGAGTCAAAGCATTTTCAAACGTGTTCTTGTCTGCTTTCTCTATGATGCAAGTCAAGAGTGGCTAGAAGGGGCCCCATCTGCTATTTTAATCTTTCAAATATGTGCACTGTGACCTTAGACTAAAAAACCCCAAGACTGTGTCTGCCATCTTTTGTTCTTTAACGATGATCTTACATCAAGGATGCACAGGATTGAACCTCTACTTCTGATGATACTGTGGAGTGAGTCTATCCAAGTGTTTTCCTCGATGAAATATGTGGGGTTCTTGGATGCCAACTCCCAGACTTCCTTTGTTCAGAGAAAGCACTGATTTCTGTGCTACCCTTACCGCTACATGTGCTTAACCCTTTCCCTCCTTTCTGAGTTGGCTTTGCACGCACAACCTTGCCATTTTATAAACAAAGGGAATAATGTTAGAAAAACAGTATGATTTCAAAGCTGTTTCATTTCCAATAATCACAATGAGGCACTAAACTTAATCCTCTAAAGAAATGGCAAATATTTTAGCTTGCATATTATTGCAGAATCAATGCCTGATTGGAGGGGGGGGGGAGTGAGAAAACATTCAGTTTTCAGTTCTTACTACCATCTTTATTATGTGAGTTTTAACCAATTAACAACCAAGACTCAGGGATATGACTGGAATATGGCTTCAACAGTGAGAGAAGATAGTTCTCGACATGTTATTTAAACAGTGGCTTTTATAACAATTTTCTACCTAACTGTACATTCTGTATGTTGTCCTCTAGCCTTTTCTTTCCCTCTTGGTGATATTGAGGTTGGGAAAAACCCAGGGCCTCTTAAGTAAAAGGAAAAGTCTTCACAAGAAGGCTACATCTCCAGCCCACAGACATTCACTAATATTCAATAATCAAAATGGTAGGCAGTTGTCAGTCAGAATACCAAGTGTATCACTTGAGGAAATCTCAACAATGTACTATCTTTTTATAGATGCTCAAATATGATTTATCATGCTAATTCTTCTTTTTCTTATTATTAGGCTTTTAGTAATTGATGCTGTTACTGGACAGATTTTTTTTTTTGTCTACACACTTTTCGAATAAGTAGAAAAAGTAGCAACAAACAGCATTTTACAAAATTTTATGATTGTCTAAATAAGGCAATCACAATTCCAATAAATTCCTTCCAATTATGCAATATATTATTTATTTTATGCTATATTAAAGACTGGGCAAAAGTAAAATTAAAACCAGGAAGTACTACTTGGCTTCTGAATTGCTGCAGCCTACAAAATCACACATAGCTGCATTTTCTACATATCTGGGTGAGAGCTAGTGTCTCTGCTATGTTTAGCTCTTTCCTCTTAGGGTCACTTGAGAACTGGGTCAGTATGTCCTTTCTGTTCCCTAATGAAAATGTCAAAGATCAAGTTCGAACGCGCTAAATAAAAGTGATCCAATCAGTCCCCGACAGCTGTTCATTTTGTGGCCGACTCTATTCAAAGGCAGCATCATTCCCTGTTGCTATTTCTGAGTTAAGTCTCTCATTGTCAGGAAATATTATCAAACAGGTTTTAGGATTGTCAACGCGAAATAGATGCTCTTGACAATGATCAAACTAACAATTCGAAAGCAGGATGAAGGAGATATAATTAGTTCAGACTGCTCGGCAGCAGAGACTTAAAACTACTGATCACCCAAACACTAAAGTCATCTTTCAAATATTACTAAAAGCCTCTCCAGTTCTTATTTATGAAGAATATTCCTGTGCAAATCATCAGGAAAATAATCAAATCTTAAGAGTAGTGTTCACAATTATGAAGAATATAAAACTTCTTTAATTTTTTTATAATTCAAAAAGCTATATCCATAGAGATACATTTCTAACTTGAGATTAGTATTTTTAACTTTTTCACTTAACATATATACTGTGAGTTTTCTTATATCTTTACAAATATTTAACACATAATGTCTAAATAACTCAATTTTCCTTCTGACAATGTTGGGAAACACAGCATTAGCTTATTCTTATACCCTATGCAAGCTTTAGGATTTCAGGCCTTGCATAAATGTCTTTGGGAAAATTTATGCAAAGTTTTGCACAGAGTGAAAGTTTCAATCATGCACAAAACTATCCAGTTTTATTTTGTTATTTAGCTGTTCTTTATTGAAGAAGCCATCTTTCCCCCACTAAATTCTCTTGGAATCCTTGGAAAATACTTTATTTGTAATATTTTACAAATATTATTGGTAAGACAATAATAATTTTCTTAAAAGAGCTCAAAAACATAGGAAACAAATAAACAAAAAAGGACAAATGGGATCTTACCAAACTAAAAAGCTACATATCAAAATAATCTATCAATAGAGCAGAACAATTAGGAGAATGTTTGTAAATCATTTGTCCAATAGAAGGTTAATATCAAGGGTGTGTCAGGAATTCACAAAAAAGAAACAGCTGGGGGTGATTGCACAATCAAAGAGGATGCCATGACAAGAGGATCTAAAAGTTGAAGCCAGTGTGGTAGTTTGAATCAGAATGATTCCATAGGCTCATATATTTGAATGTTAGATTTCTACGTGGTGGAACTATTAGGGAAGGATTAGGAGGTATGGCCTTGTTGGAAGAGATATGTCACCAGAGGTGGGCTTTAAAGTTTCAGTAGTTCAAGTCAAAGAAATTCTCTCTCAGTCATTCTGTCTTTCTCTCTGTCTCTGCCTCTTGTTTTTGAATTAGATGTAAGCTCTCAGTTACTGCACGAGCCCCATGCCTGTCTGCCTGCCTGTACTATATCCCCCTCCATGAGAGTCATGGACTCACCCTCAGAAACTGTAGGCAACTCCCAGTAATTTAAATGCTTTCTTTTAATAGTTGTCATGTTGTCTCTTCACAGAAATATAAAAGTAATTAAGATAGCCAGTATGAACTATTCCAATATCAACCAAGAGCAAAGAAATAAAAAACCAAATCAATTTAAATATGGGGAAATTATCTAAATGAAAATTCTTAAAAGAGGAATTACAAATAGCTAACAAGTTTTTTTAAGATGCTTAATATCATTAGTTGTCAAGAAATGAAAATCAAAATTATAATGAGTTACCATCTTTTCTCCAGTTAAATTAGTCTTTATTTTAAAAAATAAAAATGACAAACATTGATAATAATGTGGGGGAAAATCAAATATTATGCATTCTTTTGGAGAAAGTTCTACGAGGTGCTGAGAAGAAAGGAGTATATTATTTTGTGTTTGCATAAAACAATCTATAAATATCTGTGAGATTCATTTGGTTTATGATGTTAGTTAGCTCCAGCATTTCCCTGTTAGTTTTTATTTGGATGATTTGTGTATTGACCACAGCTGGATATTTTAGTCTCCTACTATCATTTGTATAAGGGCCAATATAAAATTTAAGCTATAGCATTGTTTCTTTTATCACCTTGAGTACTCGTGTTTGGTACACAGTTGTTAAGAATTGTAATGTCCTCTTGATGGATACTTCATTTGATGAGTATGTAGTGTCATTTACTATCTCCTTCAATTAGTTTTAGTTTTAAGTCTATTTTGTTAGATATTGAAATGGCTGCACCAACTTGGTTCTTCAGGTCATTTGCTTGAAATTGCAATCCTTCTACCCTGAGGTGATGTCTATCCTTGATGTTAAGGTGTGTTTTTTAGATGCAGCAGGAGGATGAATCCTTTTTTCTCATCCATTCTGTTAGTATTTGTCTTTTTACTGGGGAATTGAGACCACTGATGTTGAGAGATCTCAGTGAGCAATGTTTCTGGATTCCTGTTATTTTTTATTTGTTTGTTTGTTTGTGTGTGTGTGCATGAACATGCCTATGCTGTTTGTAGGTTTCTTTACCCTCTTGATATATGCTGGTATAGGATTATTTATTTCTTGTGGTTTCTTAAGTGTGGTTAACTGCTTTAGGTTAGAGTTATACTTCTAGTCCTTCTGTAGGGCTAGATTTGTAGAAATATATTGCTTAAATTTGGTTTTATCGTGGAATGCTTTCTTCCCATCTATTGTGATAGAAAGTTTTATTAGATATATTAGTTTGTGCTGGCATATGTGGTTTGGAGTTTGTAGAATGTTTGTTAGAGCTCTTATGGCTTCTCCATTGAGAAATCAGTAATTCTACTAGGTCTGCCTTTATATGTTACTTGGTCGTTTTCCCCTTGCAGCTTTTAGTGTTCCTTCACTGTTTTGCCTATTTGGTGTTTTGATTATCATGTTCTGAGGGGACTTTCATTTTCTGGCTTAGTCTATTTGGTGTTGTGTATTATTCTTGTACCATTACAGGCAGCTTTCTTTAGGGGGATTTTCTTCTATGATTGTACTGCAAATATTTCCTGTGTCTTTGACCTGGATTTCTTCTCCTCCCTCTCTTCCTATTACTCTTATTTTGATCTTTTCATAGTGTTCCAGGTTTCTTGGATGTTTTGTGCCTAGAGGTTTTCAGATTTAACATTTTCTTTGGTTGTGGTACTCTTTTCTTTTATCATGTCTTCAATGCCTAAGATTCTCTCTTCTATTGCTGTATTCTGTTGGTGAGTCTTCATTCTGAGGTTCCTGTTTGAGTTTCTAAATTTTCAGTTTGAGTTTTCTTTATTGATTCTATTTCTACTTTCAGGTCCTCATTTCTTTCCACTAGTTGTGTTTTCATAGATTTCTTTAAGGAATTTATTTGTTTCCTCTTTAAGAATTTCTATCATGGGGGCTGGAGAGATGGCTCAGTGGTTAAGAGCATTGCCTGCTCTTCCAAAGGTCCTGAGTTCAATTCCCAGCAACCACATGGTGGCTCACAACCATCTGTAAAGAGGTCTGGCACCCTCTTCTGGCCTTCAGGCATACAGACAGAATTTTTGTATACATAATATATAAATAAATAAATATTTTTTTTTAAAAAAAGAATTTCTATCATAAGCCGGGCTTTGGTGGCACACGCCTTTAATCCCAGCACTCGGGAGGCAGAGGCAGGTGGATCTCTGTGAGTTCTAGACCAGCCTGATCTACAGAGCTAGTTCCAGGACAGGCTCCAAAGCCACAGAGAAACCCTGTCTCAACCCACCCCCCCACAAAAAGAATTTCTATCATAATCATAAAGTCTATTTTAAGGTCTTTGTTTTATGCTTCAGCCATGTTGAAATACTCAGCGTCTACTAGAGTAGGGTTACTGGGCTCCAGTAGAGACATATTGCTCTGCCTATTATTGATTTTATTTTTACACTGACACCTAGCTATCTGGGTTTGGAGAGATTGTCAATCTAGGTGCTGATATTTGGCC
This sequence comes from Microtus oregoni, assembly GCF_018167655.1. Lineage (NCBI taxonomy): Eukaryota > Metazoa > Chordata > Mammalia > Rodentia > Cricetidae > Microtus > Microtus oregoni. The sequence goes on from NW_024543089.1 coordinate 16,401,180, forward strand.
TTATCTTTTTAGGTTGGTATTTTACACCTTCATTTCTGTTGCACTCTCTGGTGTTTGGCTGGTGACTCCTGACTCTGCCCTTCTCCTTCCCATCATCCTTAGTTTGGTCACCCTGCATATACTTCCTTCCTGGCTACTGGCCAATCAGTGTTTTATTAAACCAATTGAGAGTGACAAGTTTTACAGTGTACAAGACAATTATTCCATGAAAAGAAGCCACAGCAGGTTGTTGCTACAGAGTAAGGCATGTGACTGAAAGATTGGATAGGGGAGAGGAGAGGGAAGTGAAAGTCCATAGCTAGACTACCTTCTTTCCTTGCTGGAGTGACCTGTGGGCTTCCAGGTAATACCTACTGTAGTTGGGGACTGGGATGAGGTGAAGGAAGTATGGAGAAGAAGATTGCTGTGAGCTTTTGGAGAAAGGGCAAGGAGGCAGGCAGGCCTCCTTGAGATGGGGATCAGACTAGGGTACTGGATTTGGAGGAGAGAAGAGAGGAGAATATCTGAAGTTATCCTACATGTTTCTCTGGACTAGTGGCCTGTGGGTTCATAGGATCTGCATGATAGAGTTGGGGCCTCAGATAAAGTTATAATTTGGGGAAGGAAGTTTGGATAGGAAGAACTATATAACCCACTAGAGCTGCATCATGGGGTGGGATAGGTAGGAGGAGAGAGCAAACAATGAACTTCTATGGACCTTGGGGTGAGACAGTGGGAATAAATTTTGAGGAGTTGAGGGAGAGATGAAGACTTGCAATTAGTCTATCTGTTTCCCAGGTTAGTATATGCTTTCAAATTTGAATCAGCGCACTTATCTATTAGTGTAGAAAGCAAAAGTCAGAATGAATAGTCATCAGCAGATTGAGAGAAGCATCAAAAACTAAAATATCAAATGGAGAGTACAAAACAAGCTGCAGAAACAGTACAGGAAGGTTGAGGCATTCAGCTAAACTTCCCAACTGAACTTTCTTTGGCTAAACACTTGATGATGGCAGATCTTACCCCACAGTCGGCATGTTGATACCATGGGATAAACAATAACAACTTCTGTTGGAAATGGTTTATCCTCTATCTATTTTCAAAGATTTCATGCTTGGGCTTTCTTCCTTGTTAGGGGGAGTCTGGAACATTCCATTCCTCAGACAAGCGCCTTGAAGGACATGATGAGAAAAACATGCTTCATTCAAAAATGGTAAAAGAGGCAACCAAACTTCCAGAGACAGTGTCTCAGTGAGTACCAACAGTACATGACAATTTGCCAGTATGTACATCACACAAGCAATGGAAGTAGCCAGGATATAAAACCCTCAGACTGGGTATTTATCTTTGCCCTGAAAGCTCTGAGGAGAAATTTGGTAGTTGGAAGACAGGAATTTGTATGATTAAGTTTGCATTTTAGCCATAACACGGAAGACAAATTGGCCAAGGGAGTTAGAATGGAGGCAGTGGACCATTTAGGCGACTGCAGGAGTGGCAATTGAGAGCAAAGCTGCTTAAGAGAGGGATTTAAGATGCTGAATCAATCTAGGCTGAGGAATGAATGCTTTAGTGCAGACAGTGAATGACCACCATCATTCTAGCATAGCCCTCTAGGAAGGGAAAATGGGGATACAGGAGAAAGAAGATTCCATTGGGGCACAGTGAGTTTGAAATACTTCTGAGTCACACATCGAGCACAGATTTGGAGCACAGACTTGAGATCCTAAGGATGCGAACAATGATTAAAGTCAGGAGGAAATGGACCACTTAGGAAATAAAAATTGACAAGAACACAACCAAGGGAACATTAACTGATAAAGTACGGATGGAGAAAAAGAATTGTATGAAAGAAATGGGCAGAGGCAGCAACCAAAGAGCAACAAAGAATTAAACTAAAAAAGCATGGTTCTAGGTATTTGTTATACCACCTGCATTCTGCCGCACTTAGCACCCTGCCCCCTTTTTCTTGCTGTCCTGAACCAAGCAGAAAGGTATTGCCCACTTTAAGAGTAGAACCCAGAGAAGACACTGCCTCCCAGCAGCACCTGGAGCTCATCACCTTGTTCCTGTCAGGTTGACAATGTCATCACCAGAGCAGTCAGGCCTCTCTGCTCTCATCTTGGTAAGATTTGCTTTTAGTGGACACTGAACACCACGAACAGTACAACAGGACCCCATGTGTGACATTTTTCTGTTGTAGGAGGCTGCTTGTTTGTTTCCCATTTCTAGTAATCTGTGAATCTCACACCTCCCATTTTCTGTTTAAGTAGAAAGGAAGGTTTTAACTTTAACATAAAAAAATTAAATATATCAAAAAAAAATCAAACAAGAATTACAGTTACAATACTTATATCTACTTTATCTTTTGTCATAACTAAGGAAAACTGTAACTATAACTATAAATTCTTAAACTCCATCAAAGACTCCAGAAAGATATAATATTACCTAAGTAAACAGGAAGTGTATTGTAAGCAACTTCTAAAACTCTAGAATTGACAGAGACATCTTGCTGCCTGGACAGTCACTCAATGTTCTTCTATACCATTGGAGCATCCATCTTCAACCTACAGGCCCATAGTATCCAGAATACTTTTCCATGAAGCAGGAAACCCAAAGGCCTTTTCTTACCTTAAGGAAAATTCAGCAATCATTTCACTGTGGGTCCTGCATGTCCAGTGGTGTGGGTCAATTGTCTATATTTTGTCAATTATGTTTTAAATAAACACTGATTGGCCAGTAGCAGGCAGGAAGTTTAGGCAGGACAACCAGACAGGAAATAGAGGCAGGTCAATGACAACAGAAGAATTCTGGGAAAAGGGAAGTATCTTCTGCGGTCCTGTCCAGACACAGAAGAAGCAAAGTGTGACTACGCTACTGAAAAAGGTACTGAGCCATGTGGCTAACACAAATAAGAATAATGGGCTAATGTAAGTTATGAGTTAATAAGAAGCCTGAGCTAGTGGGCCAATCAATTTATGATTAATGTAGACCTCTGTGTGATTTCTTTAGGACTTAATGATTGTGGGAACCAGGCAGGATGAAAAACTTAGTCAACAGTCCAGTTCATCAAGCAGTCCAGGCAAGAGCAGTTTATTGCCCAAAACACTAATAAGCTTCATAAGGAGCCTCTTTGATGCTCATCTTCCTCTTGAAGTAATTGGTGCTGCCAGAAGCAGATGTGTCTCATGTCATAAAAAGTTTTAAACTTTTAAAACACTTTAAATACCATATTCCATGGTCTTTGAAACGTTTGAAGTATGTCCTATCCATCTGAAATATATCTCTGTACATCTAGACAACCTAACAATCATAACTACAAGCTTGACCATTATAGATGATTATTAACCTATATTTCTTAATTATACATTTTAAATGAGCTTGACAAACACAATACCTTAATCAAGATCAGAAATATACGTAAAACAAAATTGATCTAAATCTTATATCAATAGAGCAATATCCATACAAATCTTTATAGCATATTCCCCTTTAAATATAAATAAACATTTATAAACAAAATTTGGGAATATGGGCATATTTCTTTCTAAACTGCTTCTTTCTGTTAATTTGGCAAAGTAATTTTTTGAGGGGTGTTCAAGGTGACCTTTTAGTGGGTCTTGTTTCATCAAACCACATAAGTCTGGAAGGATTCTACAGGTACTCATCCTCTGTGGAAAGAAAAGATGAACCTCTTTCCCAAAGCAACATATCCTTATACCGAAAGTTTGAAGTCAAGATACCTTTAGAGTATATATGCTGGTTTAGTAAATGTCTCTCTGTACTTAACTCCTTCACAGTCAAAAAATTCAAAGAAAACGCAATAATATACATAACCCAGACTCTCTGTGCATATTCCATCTTTACATAGCTTATACTTTCTTTACTCCTTTTAATCTGTAACTGTCTGTACTCTGTCTCTTTAAAGACTTTACCATTTTTAAACCATTTGCTTATTATTATAACTATATTATTTTTCTTCTCTGTCTCCCAAGCCTATATACATTTATCCAACACTGTGACACATTTAGAAGTCTGTTCCATCTGAATTTGTCTTTTTTGTGTATTTATAATTATTTTCTGACCAGGAATGAGACTTAAAATGCAAAACACTTTCTAAAAACCTAAGCTGTGGCATTGCTAGAACAAATACAGCCTTCCTACTTGCTCTGCCCAGTCCAGCATGGCTGAGGCATGTTCGCTGACTCCGAGAGCCATGTACATTGCCCCATTTTTAGGCACACAGTGGGTCTAAGTCGCTATTAAGCAAGTTGCAGCACTCTGCTCATAGAACCCCATTTAAATGCTTGGCCTCCTGAAAGAGCCAGAGGTTGTGCTGGCATCATAACCGCCAAAAACAGCATTTCAAAATGTCATGGCTTTTTTTCTGCAATCCTGGAATCAGGAAAACCTCTCTTAAAGAGCTGCAACAAGTCGCCAGCTGAAAAATATGTGGCTAAACTTTGTTTTTTTTTTTTGTGTGTGTGTGTGTCTAGTGTTCCCTTCCAAGTTTTTTCAGGTTTTATGTAGATTTTGTCAACTACGTTGGTGCTCCAATTTATTGTAGGAGGCCGCTTGGCTGCCTGGCAACTCAGACCTGAAATAATCTCACAGAAACTATATTAATTAAAACACTGTTTGGCCCATTAGCTCTAGATTCTTATTGGCTAACACATATATTAATTTAACCCATTTCTAGTAATCTGTGTATCGTCACGTGGTTGTGACTTACTGGGTAAAGTTTCCAGTGTCTGTCTCCACGAGGCTACATGGCTTCTCTCTGACTCTGCCTCCTTCCTCCCAGCATTCAGTTCAGTTTTCCCCACCTAGCTCTGTTCTACCCTATCAGACCAAGCCAGTTTTCTTTATTCGTTAATGGTAATCACAGCGTACAGAGGGGCAATCTCACATCATTTGTTCCTATACACGAATCCACAAACAGTGTATTTTACATGTCTTTACTAGTGGTTGCACACTGTGGCTATGACTTCGGAAGCATGAGGTGTGACGGAAAGCCTCAAATGACATTCTTTTCTTTCTTCACAACTGCACAGATAGATATCGTTCTTAACAATTCAGTCATGGATGGCTCTTCCTTAGATTGTAAACGTTTACCCTCTCTCTTAAAGGAAACAATTTATTGCTCTCCTTCCACATCACCTTCCCAGTCACCAGCTCCTCTGTTTAGAGGCTATTATTAAATGAGGATTTGTTGAATACAGACATTGTGATGACTGGAAAGCCACATTAGAAACTGAAACAGCTACTGCATGAACCATGGGCAGGTGGGGGATATGGCGTGGATACACTAGGTGAGGAAAGGATTCATGACCTCCATGTGACGGAAGGATGAGCACAAATGATGTAATAGAATTCAGAACGAATACAGCTGAAACCTTGCAAGTTGTTTACCTCTGGAAATGTCCTCTTAAGATGTTTGAACTTCAGCTAACTGCAGGATAATGAAACCATGGGAATGAAACTACGAAGGAGGAAACTAATATACCAAAGGAATGTGAAAATAAAGAGAGGTGTTGGGCCTCATAAGGCCCAGGAATGAGGCCCAGTGGAACTTCCTGAGCCTAGCTTGAGTTTGGACACCTGTCTTTGGTCATGGCTTCCGCATATGAGTGACTCAGCACAGCCCAACCTAAACCTGCCTCTGCTCAGCCACTGCTAACATGGCAGAATATTATTGGTCCTTATTGCTTACTCCAGCTCACCCCATGCCAAGACCCCCACCCCTATCACAACCCTATATAAGTTCCTACCTAATACAATTAAACCAGACCTGCTTTGATAAGACTCCCGACTCAGTGGGTTTTGTTCCAATGGTCTACACTCACCATCCTGCTCAGCCCCAGGGAGAGACTGGTGGGACAGGCTCTGCCTCAGCCCTGTCTGCTGGAGATCCCAGAAATCCCCGCAAGAGGGACTCACTGATGGAGAAGAGGCCAAAATATGCAGGAAGGGATTAGAGTCAATACCCATTTAGAGGATGTTGTCTCAGATTTGGGAAAAATAGTTCTACTGGAAGAAGAAGAAGAAGAAGAAGAAGAAGAGGAGGAGGAGGAGGAGGAGGAGGAGGAGGAGGAGGAGGAGGGGAGATTCTTTTACTTATTTCTAGTCAGTATACAAATATCCACACCCAAATACTCAGTATTATAGATTATAAAGACAAATATGGCGGGAAAGGGTTGCATTGGAAAAATGTCTGAGTGTATTAATAAATAACATTTACACCTGAAGTATCTACCAATTCTTTAAAGTCCAGTTTCTTACAGATGAGCAGTTTTGAAAGGCAAGCTGTTCTAGTTCAGCTGCTGTGACTGTGATAAAACACTAACCAAAATCAACATGGAGAAAAGGGTGTGTGTCCCTTATAGGCTTCAGTCCATCATCCCAGGAAGCTAAGGGGGAACTGGGGAAAGGACAGAACTGGAGAGTGTAGAGGAATGCTGTGTGTTGGCTGGCTCCTCATGGCTTGCTCAGCTTGCAGTCTTATACAACCCAGGATTACCATCAAGGATAGCACCTACTTCAGTGTCTCCAAAGCCAATGGGGTTGTGTTAGAGGAAGAACAATACTTAGGTTGTGCTTTGGCACCTACCCATACACATGTGCACATATACATACAAACCCATATACACATATGCCCCTGTGTACCTGAGAATGCACACACATGAAGAGAACGAATGAATTCATAAGCCTGTACTTCAGGAAATAGTGTCATTCCATAGGTAAATATGAATTTTAAAAGGGGGCAAACTTTATAACAAATTTCATAGAGAACTGCAGTACTCAGGGGTGCAAGTTTTTTAAAGTCCTACAGGGTACTTGGGGTAAACATTGTATTGATTTGCTGTCTCAGTGAACTCTCAGCTTCCGATACAATAATAAAGAAAAAACACAGATATTTTATGAATGTTCTATCTAGGGTCTTAAATACTCCTTTGTCCCAGACGTGTATGGTCAGGCCATGAATCCTTGGAGAAAATAACAGGACACCAGGCATCTTGTCAAGAACTCACAAGGGTCTGGTTATTGCTCCCGTCCTGACATGCCGCATCTTAGTTTATGTCTTAGGAAGGGAGTCCATGAACAAAGCATCCCACAGAAACCCTTTCTTCACTTTATCTCTTGAATCTTCTGTGTGGATGTTTACATGCACCTCACCCTCACACAAGCATACAAGTACTTCACACCCCAGAACAAAGGAGAATACATTTCTACGGTTGCTATTCATTTGTGTCAGGAGGACAATCAAAATTTACCCAAACATTTCCTAGGTTTTGTCAATTAGGATTTTGTATTCTTTCTTCCTTTGGAATGTACTTTTCCTTTCTTGACATCTCTGGAGTGTTTTTAAATGAAGGTTATTGTGATTATGGCGTAAGATAGCAAGTTTCTTCTATTTCAATTTTATTTATCTTACCCAGAGCCTTTTCTAGGCTATCGTCCAAAATAGCCTCTAACCACCTAAGCTGTTCAATGAAGTGTATCAGAAAGCAGTCCTTGAAATAGCTCCGGAATATGTTCTCTTCTTTCATTTGAGCATGGTTGCATGCCAATCAACAGCAAAGCAATTAAAATCCTGCCAAGATCAGAGTACGTGCCTTGCTGCCGTTTTTGCCAGCCTATCAAAACAGTTCCTCACAGCTTTTGTTAAGGCCCTGGTGACCTACTCTACAGCAATAGCCAGGAATCTATCCGTGATCTTTACAGTTCTTAATTTGTTTCCAAATATAGGTCAACAAATTTGTTGCTGCAAAAATACATGCTGTCAGTTTTGAGTTTTCCCCACCTTACATTTCACTGGTTTTTTTTTTTTCCTACTTTGTCCAGCACTTGCCTTAACAGCAATATTACATCCTTAGTCATGGCTGCACATGTGTTTTATTTTCATATTTTCTTTAGGGCCACAGCGTTGGAGGCTGAGTCTTGTATGCTTAGTTATTGCGCCATCAGTCTTTCTTAGACGCTCCCACTCTGCTAATCAGATAATCTGCTCACAGGTTTTTCTAGTGCAATCCATTGAATTTCAACACACTCTGCTATCAGCTTCCTCAAGTTAATCAGCAAATACATTGCTGTGGGAGGTAGACAGTCCCTTTCTGGATTATTCTGCCTTCTCATCAATAATCGAAAGGACCAGCTAAGCAATTTGCCCTGCCCTCCCCTAATCCTTTCGCTACCCCTTCCCACCCTGCCGAGTGCAATTGACATGCAACTGGCACATACTGTATTGCTCAAGAATCTTGAAATTTCAGGTTGCCCAGAGCACAGCTCAGAGACAGAATGTCAAGATGCAACACAAAAGTCCTGGGACTGCCAGGCTATTCGTGAATGTGAAGATATGTAGAGAATGGCTGGACCTGATAGGAATTACAGGAGCCTGAAGCAGTCCGCTGAAAACAGGTAACTGAAGTAAACCTATGTTTTGGGTTAATTTACATGAATGTCTGCAAGCCTCTCTTCACCTCCTGTAGTGAAAATGCTATAACACCACCATCGCTTGATTATCGGTATTCACAAACTCTACAGACCCTGCAATACAAACATTAGTTTAACCTTATCTTTCAGAATTGCTAAATGCAGCTTTAATCCTTCTTTCTCCACTTGCTATCCATCTTTTTGTCTAAAATACAGCTTCGGGAGCTAATCACACCTGACACCTCACAACATCCTTAATCCTTCAAACCTTTCATCACATGGGGTGCATACTATTTTGCGTTAGGAAAATTGCCTCAAAGATGTCAACACTCTGGAAGATGAAGTCTTTTTCTCAGTTTGATTTGAAATCTCCATGCCTGACAGAATCTGCTATCTTTTGACACAACGCTATCTGTTATCATGTCCATCGGCAAAACTCAACCTTATTCATTCTTTCTTGTCCTGTTTGGTCTGAGTTTCTGCCCTGTTACTCTACTCCTGCCTTCTCCTTGAAACTTCTGAACAGTTAGAAGTTTGACCTGTCTAGTGAAGTCTCTCACAAAGCTGGCAGTGGGTACACAGTGGTGTTAGGGAATAGTGAGGAAGTATTTTCTGATGAAGTGCACTGTGAAGATTTGGCATTTGTTGAACAGGTCCAGGCACACTATAAAATCTTGTCCTCTAGCTATTATGGCATATTTTCATTTCAAGTATAAATATTATGGTTTTGAGGACATTTAACCCACTATAACTATATGGAAATTTCTGGTCTAATTTTTAACGTCTTCACTCTTCTCTGCAAATATAACAACACTTACACAAGTGCCAGGTCCTAATACTTCATTCTTTCCTACTTGCCCCTCAAATGTTTTTTTTTTTCCTTCTACAAGGTCAGTACTCCACAAGTTATATTTCTCCAGAGCAGCTCCTTTGTCAAATCCATCTTGAACTTGTGACACTACAAGTTCTCCTCAGCTGCTGTCATTTTTTTTGAGGCCAAAAGAGTTATATGCCGTGTCATCAATGACCCTTTAACGTCCATTGGATTTTCTGAAAACAACATCCAGCTACCTGAAGAAAGAAGCGCTGATGCTCCCAGTGCCACACGTGTTTTAGAAAAATGCAGCCATCCTGTTAAATAAGAGCTGAAAGCTCACGCACCATTCTTAGGTAATTTATTGTCCTATCATTTTATACTCTGTTCTATCAGGTCTTCTAAATCTTACTTTCCTAATCATAAATTTTATAGTATCACATAGTTGAGGAGCAGCAGTTATCTCTTCAATTCCAGGACTCCAGAAGAGAAGGCAGTGATATGGTGAAGCCATCCTGAGCTACATACATACATACATACATACATACATACATACATACATGCATAGTGACACTCTGTCTCAAAAAAGCAAAAAGTAGCAATGACATTATAGTATAAACTATTACTGTTAGTATAAGTTTTAGATTCCACTGCCAGAACAATGTACATTCTATAAAACTGTGATTGATATTTGTCTGTAACTTACTAATCCACAGAGCATTAGAATTTGCTAAAAAAAAAATTTGTATGATACCTGAAACCAAGCATAAAAGCCTTTTGAAACTTACATTGATAATATCTAAGCCTGTTTTTACTAACTCATTACATGCCTGGTATGCATATACCTGATGCTACAGTAGAATTTATTATTTCACCCTATGGGGCAATAACATTGGAAAAGGGATGGAGAAACCTCAAGATAATTTAATCACATTACTCTCATGATTAAAACCTGTCAGTTGTTCCAGTACTATAATTGGGTCACCCATAAATGTATCAGCATCGTCCTTTTGTTGCCTACTGAACTCCAAGACAGAGTTCATGACAAATGCATTTTTTAAGAATCAACACAGTGTGAAGTAACCACCATTGTCTGTCATTCACTGGTGGTTTTGTTTTGTTTGTTCTGTTTTGTTGTTGTGTTTTTCTTTCTGAGATTGGATCTCATTTAACACAGGCCAGGAGCTGAGGGTCTCCTTGAACTCCTGATCCTCCTGTCTCTGCCTCTGAGTGCAGTAGAGATTCCAGGCATGTATCACCACGCCCAGCCACATGCTGTTTTCTAAGGAAGCAATCTAAGAACTGAGATCCAAAGAGCAAGGAGAGCCAGCACATGGGGCTTTGAAGAGGTGATGATAATAAGCACCCGAAGCAACTAACACAAAGGCTCTACACAGGAAAGGGCATTCTGGGAAGCAGAGAGAAAGACAGACAGACAGATAGAACAAAGACAATTGAAAATAAAAATTTCCGTGGGCCTTAAGGGGAAAACGGTTACAGAATACATAAGCTCCTATAAGAAACAGGCTGGGTGTAGGGGAAAAACATTATCTGAAGCTGGCTAGAAAAAGAGGAAGAACCCATTGTAGCAATATCAACCAAACTATGATATATATGAATGTGTATGTGTGTTTTTGTGTTTCAATCATAAAAAATAATGTAAGAGATATGCTTTCTACTCCTGTCTACATATATGACGTTCCAATTTTGTCTTTTATTTGGTGCAGTATGCTACACTTTATATTTCCATCCATGGCTAGCTCTCCAGAGCTGGCCTGATGTATTAACACATGAATAATCTTCCTCATGGTATTCACGATCCTATTTATTTCTCACCCCAAGATTTTGGCGAATTTTTTTCTTAAATACCGATGAAGTATAAAGTCCCAGTCCGTTTACCTTTTACTAATATAATGCAACAAATGATGCTTTAACTCCAATTATAAATGTGATATTCTTGACTTCAGGTATATAGAGACATTGTTTTTTCATCAAGTTTTAATTTTCTATGTGTCATTGAGTTATAGGTAAATATAAATGATTCATTATGGCTTTACAGAATATATTTTGTTCTGGCAGTGGAATCTAAAAATGTATACTAATAGTAATATTTTATATTGGGAAAAGGTTTCATGCAGACAAGGCTAACCTCACACTGTCTAACCAAAGATTACTTTGAATTGCTGAGCTTCCTGCTTTACCTCCTGAGCTGATGTCCTGGCAGTGGAGTCCATGGCCTCATGCACGCTACATCCATGCTAAGCAAGCACTCTGGGTGCTGTGATGTTCCAGCCCCATATTTATATATCTCTGGATCTAGCACGTTCTCCCTAGAAGGTCTACTATCACATTTACAATTTAGGGGCCCTCAAATTCCACGTGGATAATGTTATCCAAGTCTGTGAGTTCACGGACTGCTGGCTGACCACCTCAAACCATCAGCTCCCATGCTCATAACTTGTTGCCTTGTTTTCCATGCCACAGTCTTGTCTTAAATCTGTTAGCTCCGCTTCATGCTGACTAAACCTCACTGCTTTCTCCAGCCCTTATTTCATAATCATGGCATCGCTCATTTTTAACATTATAATTTGTAATCTTTTGATCTCAGATTTCAAAGCATCTGCTCTGCTTTAACCTAAACCCTATGAATATTAAACTCCTCTCTCAGCACATCTTAAATTTCTTTTCTTTTTATGTTGAAAGGTACTTACCCAAGTTAAGTCATTACATGTCACATTGGCTAAAATTACGGTCCAGTGTCTTGGCTCTGGAGTAGCTGAGTTATTTGGAGGGAAATACACCGAGGCTTCTGCAAATGGCTCCCCTTCAGCCACAGGCGCACTGCAGAGCATCCCAGAGGGCCTGCATTCCTTCAGCCACAGGCGCACTGCAGAGCTACCTACAGGCCTGCATTCATTCTCGTTGTAACTCTTTCGGAAACTGTCTAGTAACACCATCTCACACTTCCGTACAAATTCCCTAGTCAGGCTCTAACTCCGCCGGGAAACTTGCCTCCTCTTTTCTTTCTTCAGGCTACCCTCCACATAGGATGCGTTCACCTGTCTCCTGGTTTCTGAAAGTCCTGCCCTCTGACATTCCAGCATAAACTGTTGCAGTTTCAGGGTTCCGCTGTGTCTTGGTGCTTTCTTCTGTCCTTCCTTGCCTTCCCCCAATGTATTTGTAAATGCGACATTTTTTGTCACATTTACACCCTTACCCTGAACTGCCACCCACCCAGTTCATTTCTATTTTTTAAAAATTTATTTTATTCATTTTACATACCAACCACAGTTCCCCCTTCCATTTTCATATTTTTGTAAAAGAGTAACACAAATTTTGTTGATGACAATGCTTTTAGACCTGCTTTTAACTGTCTAGTACTGACTGTTTAGCCTGCGTTTCTGTTCAGTTTCAATTTACTGATTATTCCCCAATTATCAAATTTAACTACATTTTAAAGTAGTAAAACAGTCTTGTTCGATATTATTAAACACTGCTTTATATTTGCTACTTTCTTTTTGGTAAGAATGGGGAGTTTCCCCATTTGTTTCCTCTGATAACTGATATTCTCTCTCTGTGTATCTCTCTCTCCCTCCATCCCTCCCTCTCCTCTCTCTTTCCTTTTCTCCTTCCCTTCCCTCTCTTCTTTTCATACACTTAAATGTTGTTATATCCAAGCACATGCTCTTGACTCTATTCATCCCTTCTAGTGTTGTCATTTACCAGACACACACTAACACCTCCCAGTCCAAAGCTAGTCCAACTTTTCTCTAGGCTTTATGTTCACATATCAAATAGTATGCTTCTTTCCAAGCCTAAAATTTATATGTACATATATGCACATATAACATGTAAATATCTTAAATGGATATTGCAAATACACTGTAATATCTCATTTTATTGTATTCATTAATATGTATGTAAAACATATACATGTGTATATATAAATATAAATGTATACACATGTATGACCCATCTGTGTGCATATATGCATACATACATATTTGAGAGCCTGCAATATACCATGAAATGTGTTGTTCATTAAGCTTGTGTTATTAACAAAATGGATTTCTTCTGGCCTTCCTGGAAATTACAGTACCTAAATTGAACTCATCACCTTTTTCTATAAATCTGTTGCTCCATAAAATTTTCATTCCTTTAACATGAAATGACTTTCCTTTCCTTATTTTCCTCTTTCATTGCCAATTCATCACAAACTCTTGCCATGTCGTCATGATTTCTTCACCTTTTATTCACGGCTCCTGGCACTCTAGATGTGCGCAGAACTGCCTTAATATATCAGCCTTATGATTCAGCTCATTGCCTTGTAACCTATAAATTCAGACACTAATTTACTGTCAGATGGCATATCAAAACACAAGCATAGTTATAATATTCATCTGTTCAAAAAAATTATGAGTCTTTTTGGACCAAAATTTGAATGTCAATCTGGCCTGACATTAAAGCCCCTGAAAATCTAACCTTGCTTCACTTTTCAAAGTTGCCTCTGCTTGTAGCACAGAACATTCACTCTAGTGCCTATCAGACCCTACCTAGTGCAGCATGCTGGGTCTCACTTCGACTGTTCCATTCCCATGTTCTACCACACGGGCACCAACCCATTTGTAAAGTCCCCCACCCTAGGCTTTTGTCCTCTAAGATTCACAATACTGCTTCCTTACGCCTCTACTTCCTCATGATTCTACCACATTGTGTTGATTTCTCTGTGTTTCTCTTTATGATAGGAGGCTGGGGTCTGTGCTCTAGTCATCTTTGAACTTCATAAAACAGGAAATGTTTAGCACATATTACTTAATGAATTGAGGGAAAGAAATCAGCAAATACCATTTCTCTTTCCTGGCATTTATTCTGCTACAGTCTTTCCTTAAATACCTGAGCTGGGCTCCACTCAGCATAGTACTCGATTTGATAATGTGGTGTTTGATTTGTGATGGATACACAGAAAAGGTTCAGGCTGTGAAACTGTGGTAAGGTTGGAACTGTAGTGCTTAGCAATGAGGGAGAAAGTTACCTCTGAAAGAAAGACAATGCGAAAGAAGGAAGGAAGGAAGGAAGGAAGGAAGGAAGGAAGGAATTATTTTTAAACACACGTTCCAATCAGATAGAGGCCTATTAATAATTGAGAGGTCATGTGTGAGCGAGGGCCTGAGCAGCCTGAAGACACCTCTACATCTGTTCAATTTTGCTGTAAACTTAAAACATCTGTAAGAATTGCTGCCTTAAAAAACACTGGGGAAAAAAGCAATGAAAAGACAAAGAAGAACCAATTTTTCCAATGGTCTTGAAAAGTGCTTACATAAAGCACTAGTGTATCTCCCATTAAAACAAAACTGAAGTGGCTAAAAGATGACTCAGAAGTTAATCGCACATACCGTTTCTGCAGAAGACCCAAGTTCTGTTTCCAACACCCATCTCAGGTGGCTCAAGACTGCCCTGTAGCTTCAGCTCCAAAGGAACTGGTGCCCCTTGACTCTGCTGACGCTCACGCTCATGGCCACATACCCAACACAAACGTACATACACCTACTTTTTAAAACCTGAATTATTGAAAAGATGTTTGCTGGAGGTCATTCTCGGATATACCCATGCAAGCTATTTATTTGGTTTTCTTTGCAACATCCTTGGCAGTGCCCGCTGCTGCTGAAGCAAACGTGTTTACTGTTGTCAGCGCATGAGCATCCACCATGACAAACAACTATGAAGTTAAAGACGGAATCTTCACTGACCTTGATAAAAACTCGTTGTGCCTATGGTAGATTCTTACTAGCTGATTGCCGTGCGAAGCTTCAGTGCACACGGCTGCAATGACTCTAAAACTCGGAGGTGTGTTATTAGCTGCCGCCGTGGTGACAAACATAATAGCTGTGTTCCGATTCTCATCCCTGACTTTTGAAGACCGTGGGTAGTGATTGGCAGGGCTCTGCTTCTGATGATCGAACAATTTATTTTAATCTAAGATGGATTGGATAAAAGTCAAAGGAAGCGTTTCACTGCTGCGTGAGCAGGCACTAGAAGATTCACAGAAACACAGACGCTCCTGATGTAGAGAAGGCACCGTGGTTAGTGTCCTAAATAGAATCAGCCACAGAAACAGGTTGTAAAATGTGATAAAATCGAGAGATTATTGGAAAGCTGACCTGGGAATTGAAGGAACTAGATTGCGAAGCAGAATCTACCATTATCTTGCTCTACTCATGTGGAACAAATCCATTTTTATTGTAAGCCTTGCTTCTTTTTTCCCCTTGAATCTGGACGACTAGGCCAATGCCTTCCTCAATATGAATTAAATCTCATGTTTCTTAAGTTTTAATAAAATCCCAGCAACAAGGGCGAGTTGGAGATAGAATGGCAGACCCAAGTTCTGTTCCCAGGATCCACATCTGATAACTCTCGAATAATATAACTCAGCTCCAGACCCAGCACTTCTTCTGATCTCCTGGTAACACACACACACACACACACACAAACACACACACACACACACACACACACACACAGCATACCTATACACATAGAAATGTTTTAAAGTTAAAAATTATTTTTTAAATCCTGCAAACAAAATTTGCCCACCAATTTTGCTCTGGGTCTCATGGGCTTTCCCAGCTTGAGAAAAATGGGTGAAAAAGACAAAGAGATGAAGATGTAAAGAAAGGGAAAATGGTTTTATTAATCATTTGAAAGCGTTTTAATATTTTCAAGGTACTGTGGTTTGGTTTTCGCTCTCATCCTTCTATCAGATCAGGGAAAGAGCTGCCCTGGTGTCCTCAAGTAGGAAGAAGCCAGTAGCTTGGTTAAGATGTGTGTGGTGTGGCTGAGAGAGAAGAGTTTGGAGGGAAACGCAGGGCTGTTGCCTCCCCCAGGAGCAGCTTCAGCCTTTGGATCCACAGTGTTGGACTGAATACTCAACAAGCTAGTTGATTCTTTGAGCACAATAGCAAACTGCCATGCAAGTGTTCCTGTCCCAGAGATGCGCCAGACGAATGTGGACATGGGATCAGGGTGTCCACTGCTCCGAGTCAAGGTTCAGGTGTAGAAGGGCCTGGTGTGGTAGTGAGAGGGTTGCCCTAATAGCTGCATTGTTTTCACAGAAATCGGGCAATACCAGAAAAGCACACGACTTGCTAAAGTAGTATCAGAACAAAAGACAATTTCAACTCAAAGATGTAAAAAGGGTTAGACTGACCATATTTCAACATACACTTTTAAAAACTGAAATTTAATTATTTTCCTTAAAGTTATTTATTTTTACCTCACAAAGAACAGAATTCCTATTCATTCACTACTTTACCTAAAATCATATAACTATGTGATATTCCTTCATACCGGTTCTGTTTTGTGAATGCAGCCCAACAAAATCATTGAATATCAAATTGATTTTTTTCTAAAATAAATATTGTCATAAAATATAAAAAAAAATAATTTACTAAGAGGCTTCTAGGCAGGGGAAATTGCCAACATCAAACTTGAACTGAAGTGCTATAGATATAGTCAAGGGGTCACTCCCATCAGGCTATTGACAATCTTTCCTGTTTCTAGATGCCAAATTCATGCAACGAGCTTCTGTCACACTCTTACTAGGATTAGGAACTGACATCTTTGGAAACTGATATGATTTCAAATTCAAACCCATGCATTTAGATAAGACATTGTTTTCAGTTCAAAAGTAAACAGTCAAACTAGCCACTCAGCTCCTCACCTTCCAACGTCTCATGTCAAGTACAGAATTAAAAAGCAGCCAACAAAACACGGTTTTAACTTAGCTTGGGAAAAATGCAGGTTCAACTCTCAGTGAACTAATTCAGCTGATGCTAAAAAGCTTGTGAGCAAGAGCAACTAAATTCTGACATAATTTGAACACAGATTCCATTGCACCTGCATTTCTTGTGACTCTGGTATTTTCCAGTTACACAAACCATGATTTTTCCATTCTTTTTTCTTCCAACTGACTTTACGAAACACATCTTCAAAAACTTCATATTCTCTCTCTCTCTCTCTCTCTCTCTCTCTCTCTCTCTCTCATACTGTTATCCATTTGTACTAATGCCTATATAACCTAAGTCAGCTGTGGGTATGTTGTTGGCATGGTTTTCTGAATGAAGGATCACGAAGCATTAAGTTCAATCTATCATTTTACTTGTTGATGCAATCTTGACATAAAGAGGATGCATGCAATTTGGGTTTCCTATAACACGTTAGAACTATCAAGGAAACAATGTCTTTGCTTCACTGTTAATATCACTTCATAGCAGGTAACAATTTGACCAGGATTCTTTGGAATAAGGGGCAGTGAACTGTGGTGATGACAGCCTTAAACAACTGTGCTTATAAACTTCTTAAGATGGGTGAGGGGGCTGGAGAGATGGCTCAGTGGTTAAGAGGAATGCCTGCTCTTCCAAAGGTCCTGAGTTCAATTCCCGGCAACCATATGGTGGCTCACAACCATCTGCAATTAGGTCTGGTGCCCTCTTCTGGCCTGCAGACATACACACAGACAGAATATTGTATACATAATGAATAAATAAATGTTTTTTAAAAAAAGATGGGTGAAATGTGTAGGCGTCACTAAAGTGAAAACAGAATCATTTTTGCAGAAGGAAACTGGATATATATACCAGTGACTTGACTATCATTGCTAGACCAAATGTCTCTGGCCGTGGAAAACTTGTATAACTTCAGTAGAGGACATTAATTAAAACTTGGCCCAAAGAGAATCCAAAAAATTCCCCCAAAGATTTACAAACTTTCACACTACAATCAAGACTGTCTCTGCAGAGTGGTCTCAGCTAAGCCACACTTTTTCTCTGTGGCCCAGGACAAAAAGCAATGTCACTGCCTGAAGACAGCCCAGTTAGACAGCAGTGATATGCAGCCACTGGCAGAGACAGCCAGAAGGAAAGCGCAGTTTCAAAGAACTGCAGGTTCTTTGGTTGTGACAGGTGTGTCAGGAGAGCTAAGGTTGAGCACAAAAAGGAGGTGAGAACACACCCGTGGGTGTTAAAACTTAGAGTGATATGGGATTAAGGCATAGCTTATAAAAATTCAAGTTCAGAAATGAGATCACCCAAAAGAATCATCCATCCGAAGGTTGAAGAGAAAGATCAAAACCAGATGCAAAATTATGTGAAAACAAGATGAAACACACCAGGACTTGAAAAATAGTCACTTCCAGCTAGTGTGGAGCACATACATGAATACAGTAATTAGAGATACAGAGGAGAGTTGTAGGATTAAATCTATGTTCTGAAAAATACACGGCAAGGTAACAGAATACGTTTAAATCCTAGATCTGTCTTTTCTTTTGTTCAGGACTAAAGTCAAAGAAATGCACTAACTTCCCGTACACACACACACACACACACACACACACACACACACACACATACACACACACACACTACATGCAGTTGAATAAAGAAGTATGTCCCCGGAAAATTAGAAGATATTCACAGGGAAAAATGAGTCATTCAGATGCTCTCTGAAGGGTTACTGGTTTAATAGCAGCATTCCAATTGCTGCTATTTACTCATTCGCTAAGGCAGTGATCACTTTTGAAAAATATTTCATTCGTGTCATCTGTTAAGTGTACCATGGTGACATGAAAAAAATGAGTATCCATAGAATAAGTTTAGCACAAAGCTAAGAGCATTCAATTTTAAAAAGCATACACAGTTCTTAGTATAATTTCCTTATATTTGGGTGTTAAAATATCTTCTTCTCCTATAAAATAATAGTACTAACAGATAATGCATAGTGTTAACATAATCCTTAGTGTTCGAAACAAAAGCTTATAATATGTGTACACATACACACACACAAATATCACACACACACACACACACACACGGAGGGTGTGGCATGCTTCTGAAACAATCCCATGTTATCATTTCAAATGGTAAAAGAAAGGCTCAGCTGGGCAGTGGTGGCGCTCATCTTTAATCCCAGCACTAAGGAGGAAGAGGCAGGCAGATCTCTGTGAGTTCAGGGCCAGCCTAGTCTACAAGAGCTAGTTCCAGGACAGTCTCCAAAGCTACAGAGAAACCCTGTCTCAAAATAAAAGCTCAAAATTTAGAATTTGAATAATTTATGTAAAGTTGCTATTAGTATTTAAAAGTACAACTACAAGTCAGCTCAAGTCAGAAACAATGGCCAGAAGTAGATTCTTCAAAAGCACGTGAAACACAGCCTCACCAATACTCACATAAGCAATAGGTTCAATTACAAAGACTCTCAGTTATTGATAACCTTCTGCCATGGCTTTCAAGTTTATTTTGCTCTAACACTCCTGAGTTATAAACTCATCAAGAACTCATTGAATAATAGTATGTAGAAAGCCACTGAAAACATGATACATAGCTAGTCATTCTAGTTGGTAAGCTGTAAGATCTTTATATGCTACATTTGACATATTGAACATGGCTTTTGGGTAGCTTTTTCAGTACTGTTTATATTGGTCTTTCATTTTAAGTAATCTTGAGCTTTAATAGTTTGAGAATTAGCAAATAGATATCAAAGCACATTAAATATGCTTAATATATTAATAGAAATTTGCAAAAGAAGACTTTTCTGTCCAACCTCGTTCTGCAGACACTATTAAAATAATCACTCAGAGGCTTAATATTAATTATTAACTGTTTGATCTATTGCTCAGGCTTATTACTTACTAGCTCTTACAACTTCAATTAATCCATTTCTATTATCTATATTTTGCCAACTGGCTTCATGGCATTACCTGTTATTTAGTCCATCTTGTTGCTGGCATCTGTCCCTGATGCTGACCTTCTTCCTGATCTCTGCTTGGATTTCTCATATGACACTATCCTGCCTTGCTATAGGCCAAAACAGCTTCTTTTTTAGCCAATTGTAATAAAATATATTCACAGCATGCAGAGAGACTATCCCACAGCAGAAATCTATATTAAGTTATACAAATTAATTAGTAAGGGATATTAGTCTATATAATCTATGTGATAATATCTAAAGATGTAAGAAGAAAAGGAAATATCATTGCCTTACCTACATGTTTTAGGTACAGGCATAATGTGAACACAACAAGTGTGAACAACAAATACAAAATGGACTGGACCATGGCCCTGAAAATGAAATAACTGTCTTGAATCTCTTCTAGAAAAAGGGAAAAGGGGGGACGGGAAGAAAGACGGTGGTTTCCCTTTGATATTGCTTTCTAAAAGATGTAGAACACATGATACAAGCCACCATCTAAAAACACATATCAACCAGTGATAACTCTAAATGAAATGTATGATTTAGGATCATCGATTAATGAAAGCATTAATGAGCTAAAAATAAAATGAGAGCAAATATTTGGATAGCCTCGAAGTATCTATCACAAATTATTCATTGAGTAATGGGACTAGGAAACACAGTTACTTCACTGGAATCTGGTAGAAATTACCTTCACAAAGAGTTCAGTGTGAGTTCTTTATATATTTTGGAGATCAGACCTTTGTCTGTTGCGGGGTTGGTGAAGACCTTCTCCCAATAAGTAGGTTGCCTTTTGTCTTAGTGACAGTGTCCTTTGCTGTGCAGAAGCTTCTCAGTCTCAGGAGGTCCCATTTATTCAATGATGCCCTTAGTGTCTGTGCTGCTGGGGTTATACGTAGGAAGTGGTCTCCTGTGCCCATGTGCTGTAGAGTACTTCCCACTTTCTCTTCTATCAGGTTCAGTGTGTTCAGACTGATATTGAGGTCTTTAATCCATTTGGACTTGAGTTTTGTGCATGGTGATAGATATGGATCTATTTTCATTCTTCTACAGATTGACATCCAGTTTTGCCAGCACAATTTGTTGAAGATGCTCTCTTTTTTCCATTGTATACTTTTAGCTCCTTTATCAAAAATCAGGTGTTCATAGGTCTGAAAAAGCATGGGACAAATCCGGACTAGTTGAACATAGCGGACAATGAGGAATACTGAGAACTCAAGAACAATGGCAGTGGGTTTTTGATCCTACTACACGTACTGGCTTTGGGGGAGCCTAGGCAGTTAGGATGCTCACCTTACTAGACCTGGATAGAGGTTGGCGGTCCTTGGACTTCCCACAGGTCAGGGAACCCTGATTGCTCTTCGAGCAGATGAGGGAGGGGGACTTGATCGGGGGAGGGGGAGGGAAATGAGAGGCGGTGGCGGGGAGGAGGCAGAAATCCTTAATAAATAAATAAATTAAAAAAAAACAAAGAGTTCAGTGTGGTTTTGTTTGTTTGTTTGTCTGTTTTAACTCTTTAGGGGGGCTACCACCCAGCTGCCAAACAAATACATGGAGACTTATTCTTACTTATAAATGCCTAGCCTTAGTTTGACTTGTTTCTAACCAGCTTTTTTAACTTAAAGTAACCCATTTCTCTTCTTCTGTGTTTTGCCTCTGGACTTTTTACCTTTTTTGTAGTAAGAGTGTCAGGCCACTTCCCACCGCCCGGCTCCTGCACTGCTAGCTTTACCCAAAATAATTACATGGAAACTGTGTTCTTTTAAACACTGCCTGGCCCATTAGTTCCAGCCTCTTATTGGCTAATTTTCACATTTTGCTTTAACCCATATTTAATAATCTGTGTAGCACCACGAGGTGTGGCTTACCAGGAAAGACCTGCGTTGTGTCGGGTGGGAGAATCATGGCAACTGCCTGACTTGGCTTCTTTCTCCCAACATTTTGTTCTGGCTACTCTGCCTACCTAATTTTTTGTCCTATCAGGGCCAAGGCAGTTTCTTTCTTAACCAATGAAACATAGACCCTCCTCCATCACTTTTTTTTTATTCTATATGTCTTTCTTTCCTTCTTACTCTGTGGCTGGCTGGGTGGCTGGGTGGTTCGGCAGCCAGATCCTGGCATCTTCCTCTCCTCCTTTTTTCACTCTTCACTATTTTTTCAAACCTAGATTTCTCTTTCTGTCTATTCTCTGCCAGGCAGTCCTGCCTATCCCTCTCCTGCCTAGCTATTAGCCATTCAGCTAATTACATTACATCCATCAGATATTTTAGGCAGGCAAAGAAATGAAACATAAGAGAATGCAACACATTTTTCCATCATTAAACAAATATTGCATAGCATAAAAGGATGTAACACATCTTTAATGTTAAACATTTCCCTGTAAGAATTAGCACAATTATGATGAGATGGCAATATGTATCACCAAGATACAAAGTAGCTGGATGTATTAAACATCACTCTTTTTGGCTTCACTGCCAAAAGGGACATGATAGAGGTGCAGCAAGGAGGTGGTGGCTTTATTCTCAGCTGCCAGGAGGCTGAAGCAGAAAGATCGCAACATGGATTCCAACCTGGATCACATAGTGAGAACTTTTGCCTCCCAAAGAGTGTAACAAACAACAAAACAACAAAAAAATAATATGCATACCATGAGTTCCATCAAGCAAGCCAAAATGGAGAACATTCCGGCATTCTAATAAACAGTAGTTCATAAAGATGGTGACTAAGAAAATGATACAAACGGGGTTTACATGGCTGAGAACAGATTCAATCTTATTATATTCATAACTACGTTATCATTATAGAAGATGCTCAAATTGGAAGAACTCGGGCGATTAAGTTAATTTAAAAGTTCTATTAATTTTTTCTAAGTAATTTTTGGAGAAACCTAGCACAAAGGTTCACGGACACGTAATAAAAGACACTGAGTGTTTAGGAAAAGGCTCATGATACATCATGTTCAGCCGAAACCTTGCTTCTGCTTCCTTCCCTCCCTCCCTCTACATAGCTGAGGCCAGTTCATTCTCTTCAGGTCCCCCCCAAGAGCACACCTTCAGAGTAAAACCTATTTTTATTCCATTTATTTAGTTTGAGGTTTCACTTTATTGCTTTCTTTCATTTGTATGTGTCAGTGGAGTGAATGATGTGTGTAGTGGAATCCAAAGAAGCCAAGAAAGGGTATGGGATTGCCCTAGAGTCAGAGCTTTAATTGGCAGTGAGCTGCCCAACATGGGTACTAGGAACAGAATTGGGGTCCTCTGGAAGAACAGCAATGCTCTTAACTGTTGAGCCATCTCTCCACCCCCATAAAACTTACCGAGACAAGAAACTCTTGATAACCATAAGCCAGCTTATTGTTGCAACACATCAGTGAGACAGCTAATGTAGTTCAAATCGTGTGCCTGGTGTCTACAAGATGGCTTCTGTCTACTCCACTCTTACTGTTCTTACTTCCTCAGACCTTTAAGCACAATAGCAATAACTTTCCCTTGCACTGTCGCCCAGTTCTTAATGATTGACTCGCAGATGCCAAACAATTGCCAGGAAGCCCAGGGAGACATCATCCTCCTAATTTCTCAAGACTTCAAATTGACTGTCGTTATAAACCACCCCCTTGTAATTATCCTGTTTCTCTTGTCTGCCTTTCATAAGGTGCTGGCATTTGCCATCACAAACTTCCCATAGCTGGAGCTGTCTTAGAAGCATAAACTACCCTAGAAGTAATCTAGAAGTTAAGAAATCTAGATACTTCTCTCCTTGCACATGTCATATGAGTGGTGAGAACCTTTATGTTCAGTTGGAATTGATTTTTTCCTTATTCATTTGCAAAGGCATTATTAAGTCCATGACTTAAATTTTATGTAAAAGTAAATGAGTAGTTAAGAATATCAAAGGGAATTTCAACTACATCGCTGCACTGTTCAGTTCAGTAGGTATCAGGCACATATGTGTATTTAATTTGGATCTTAAACTAATTAATTTGATTATTCAGTTGCACAAGCTACCTTTCACTTACTCAACAGCTACATGTGGCTAGTGGGTTTTCTACAGCCAGGATATTTCTATGATTGGGAACGTGAACTCCGGGGATTTTATCATGGTAATGTGCATAGAATTTTTGAGTGATATCACAAAGAATTGGTTATCTCTCAAGAGGATTTGATCATATCATAGTAAGAAGCAGGGCAGGTCACTGAATGCTAAATGCACACTTTTTCCTAATAAAAATATTCATGACCTTATGAATTGAATTATGCTAAATTTCTATACAATTTCATATGTTACTGTGAAATGATTTTCTTCGCTGTGATACTAGCCAATATGTATTCTCTGCTGTAAGTTTGTAACATCTAATCACAATTTCCTCCTGACTCATTAGCAGCCCACAGTACCTTGAAAATATAAGATGCCTATTTTACAAAGTCAGTGTAACATATAATGCCTCATTTAGAAAAATGTATCCAGATACTCCTCCATACAAGTTGATGTAGGCCAATTTTCAGATCTTTTCAAGTGTTAAATCCCACACACTGGTGAGTTGGATCAGAACTAAAAGTAATAGCTCTAATGATAATAGCAATAGTGAGTCTGATGATTTCAATCTGGAGGAAGTCCTTGTCACCTGTGCTATTTAAATGTTAAACCCATCTTTTTTTTCACCCTTTCCTAGCACTGTTGAAGAAGGTCAATAAGCACACAAACATGGGACGTTGAGTGCAGGTCAGTGAGCTTACAAACAGTGGTAAGTCAGCATCCATGCAGCTGACTAGATGGCCACAGACTTCAAAATGCTGCCCCTGGCTGTCATTAGTGGGTTATGCCGAGAACTGACTGGACATATCTAACATGTTGCCCCCTGACTTCAGACACACAAATTGTTGACTGAGTAGAATGTCAACAGAATTTCCACATGCACTGGTCCTGCTCTATACAGGCTTTGGACCCAAAGTGCCCATTCATTTTTGTCATTCCCATGCTAATTATTACAGTTTGAGCATGAAGCATCCTTCAAAATGGAATCATTTGTTAAAGAAATGGTCTCTGGTGGTACTATTTTAGGGGGCTCTGGAAGCTTTGGGACATAGGACCTAACTGTAGGATGTGTCACTGGTGAAGCATCCTTGGGGGGGCTGTACTTGGTGGGCCCATTAATACCTCTCTCTTTCTACTATACACCATGAGGTTCCTTTGAAGGCATAGTTACTTTCTGAGGTATGGGGAAAAAGAACATTTATCTAAGGGAATTGGAAATTTATCAGAAGCACACAGTAAAAAATCCACAGATGGTACTCTAGTACTTATAGCCTCAATACATACATACATACAAACATAGTACATTCAATGAGTGAAAAACAAAACAAAAACCAGGTTTGGAATATGGGCTAAAAGGACTGAGAAAGAAAAACTAGCTCCCACAAAGCCAGTTCATGCAGTAAGATCGAAAACTGCATGAACTGGCTTTGTGGGAGCCTAGCCTGTTTGGATGCTCACCTTCCTGGACCTATATATATATAAATTAAGAGAAATACTCTGACTTCCTACAAGATTCTATTTAAATATTAGCAGTATAGAATGTTTAATTGAAAATAGTTAATACTTTCTGGCAAGTAAAGTTTTCGTCTGTCACACTCCCGTGAGCCCCTGTAATAGAAGTTCTGGAATCTAATTAGTCCCTTATTAACTTCAAACATGTTCTTTTTAAAGATATATGTTTGTCCAGTTTTGGTTTATTTATTTATTTGTTTGTTTGTTTATTTAAGATTTCTGTCTCTTCCCCACCACGGCCTCCCATATCCCTCCCCCTCCCCCAATCAACTCCCCCTCTCTCATCAGCCTGAAGAGCAGAGCAGACGGGGTTCCCTGCCATGTGGGGAATCCAAGGACCAACCACCTCCTTCCAGGTCTAGTAAGGTGAACATCCAAACAGCCTAGGCTCCCATGAAGCCAGTACATGCAGTAGGATGAAAACCCAGTGCCATTGTTCTTGACTTTTCAGCAGTCCTCATTGTCCGCTATGTTCAGTGAGTCTGGTTTTATCCCATGCTTTTTTGAAACAAACTTGTATTTTTGTTTATTTGGTAGACATTTATTCATCTACGTATTTCTTGAAGTTTGATTTTTGGCAGATAGCTTTCCAGGTGTTTGGAATATATTAATGAAAGAAACTATGGCCCCTTCTGCAGTATATGTGACCTTCCATAGAAAAAAAAATAATATACACAATGAATAAAGCAGCCACTTTAAGGTCACAGGCATCTATAACCACAGCACTTGGGAGAGAAAAACAGGAATATCAGGAACACAAGGTCAGTTTTGCCTATAAAATGAGTTCAAGGCTTGCCTCAGTTATATGAGACCTTCCTGCATGGATAAATATAAAAAGTAACTCTATGTGTTTTCTTAAAGTGGCAGAAAGGCGAGTATTATACAGAGGAGAGCCCAGGAGGCAGATGCAGTATGGAATGAACTCCAGGATAAGTTTGCGGGAGGAGGCAGGCTGTCATGGCAACTGGACCTTAGATTTATAAACAAACAAACAAACACAAAAATAAATAAATAAATGAAAAAATAAATGAAAGCTCTTAAGTCTGCTCCAGCTCTAGATGCAGATTTCCTATCCTTAGATAAGAGGAGGAAGGATGATTTCAAGATGCTTGAAGGCCTGGTCATGAAGCTGCATCTTTACTCCATGCCCTTGCTAACTTCCTCCAGTTCCCACTGATAAAGTCCTTCATGTTTTCTTGCAGATTCTGCCTTTATTAGTGCTCATGCTGTTCATGGGTGTTACAAGGTCACTCTTCTTACATTCCTTTCTAGTGCCAAAGGTCCATTTTTAAACTTCAATTTCAAGCTGAAAGAGTGTGTCCTTGGGGGATAGAGATCGTTGAAATCTTTACAGATAGACGCTAATGCATGAAATGCAATTTCTCTGCAATTTAAGATTGCTTTATTTCCTTGCTGAGTTGCTCATTGCTCACCATTTGTGCCTAGAACTATATGTGTTAATCCCATGCACAGATACGGTGTGATTTAATTAAGAAATTCCAGGAGGGTAGGTATTGTGTCTGCTCTTTGCTTTCACAGTTCTCAATGCGCATCATGAATATGCAGCTACTTTATCATGAATTCGCAGATTTCCAATTACTACCTAAGTGACCCCAGCAAATGATTTAACCTCTCTATGCTTAGATTCCATGTTGAAAACAGATATTAGCTAGGGTAATTGCCTAATTTACTTTCTGAAGGGACATTTTTGTAAATGGTAATGCTTATAGTAATCACTCTAGCAAAACAAGCATAAATGCAGACTGTTCAAATTAACCCAGGATATACGGTCATCTTACTAATAAATATTAAGATCGCTGATTTTGAAACAGAACTTCATTCTCCATACATGCTAGGCTTGAATGCACCCTGTGGCTGAGACTTCTCTCAATTTTGCTGTAATCCCTCTGCCTCCTCCTTCAAAATCCTGGGATTACAAGCATGAGACACCACACGAAGTGCCGAGTGCCCACATTATAAAATCACAAAATACACAGATAACACTCAAAAAATAGATACAGTACATACTCTATAATGATTATTAACACTTGTACATGCTACTATTGGTTTAGAAAACCTTCTAGACATTTTGTGTGTATTAGATGCCACTCTAACTCAAGATATATAACTGCTATTACATGCCTGCCACTTTTATGTTTTCCAAAGTTAGTCGCTCAAACACCAATACATTTTATAATCTGGATGCAGTAAATAAAAGACATTGATGAACTGAAAATTCTTTTGTTGCCATTGTGTCTTATGTGGATACTTAAAAGAGCTGTTCTAGTTTTTGAATGAGTCCTGAAGGATTATTCTGAAACTGTTCTCAGTCTCCCAGTTTGAAGGCAGAATCATTTCAATATCTTTAATTTCCCCTCACGAGTGCAATTTCCAGGCCTTTCATTTATGTGGTTCTCCGATGAGTCCTACACAGAGTTCATTACATTCCTGGAGGAGCCTGAAATTGGGCATTGTTCTCTAATAACAATAAGACATTGCATCCAGCAAGAAGATAACATTAAAATGTTGTGTGCAAATTTGGCATCTTAGAAAAGTACTTGTGGGTGTATTTTTAGTATCATTCTTGAATAGTGACTTTCTATGGAAATAAATACAACTCTCGGCTCCAAAGAGATTACCATAAAAACAAAAACACAGATTTGTCTATGACAGTAAGCTCTTTCTGTGACCCAGGTTCTAAAGACAGGAGAGTGTCATAGAAACTGAGTCTGTATCAGTTTTCAATTATTACGGCATCACAAATAACTAGCAGAGGATTGAACATATCTTAGCAAGTATTTGCTGAACAAATCAGTGGATGGGTAGACATGAATGAATAAACATAGACACAGATGGAAAACTAGATACATGTGATTAATCATACTTTATTTTACTTGAGTTATAAACCAATAGTAATGTCAGGTACTAACATCTACTTAATCACTTATGAGATGTTTATCAAAATGTCTCTTGCTAGATATTACAACTTTTAAGAGAAAATTAAGATGTAATCATAGTTAAATTTTAAAAATAAAGAAAATGTTAGTTAGATAAAATAAACAAAGAATTTCAGTATACACAAAAGATAATGATACATGAAAAATAAATTATACTATAAATGCAAAAGTATTTAATGGTAAGAAATCAAAAAATGATACCATTAAAGATATCTATTATTAAACTGGAGAGAAGGTTCAGCATTATCAGTTCTCAGCATTATGGTCCACAACTACTCATTATTTCAGTTCCAGGGGATGCAGTACCTTCTTCTTAATTCCATGGGCGCAAGGCACACACACGGTGCACCAACATATATGCAGGCAAAATGTATTCATAAAATGAATTAACAACTCTTTTTTGTTATTTTGTTGTTTTTTTTATTGAGCTATACATTTTTCTCCACTCTCCTCCTTTCTCTTCTCTCCCCTTCTACCCTCTCCTGTGACTCCCATGTTCCCAATTTACTCAGGAGATCTTGTCTTTTCATCCTTCCTATGTAGATCCATGTATGTTTCTCTTAAACTCCACTTAGTTCTCTAGGGTTGTAGACTGTAGGCTGGTTTTTCTTTGCTTTTGTCTAAAAGCCACTTATGAGTGAGCAGACCCAGGAAGACGAATTAACAAATCTTTTAGGAATTATTTTATAAGAGCTATTGCATGTCAACTCAAAGTAAAAACCCATATGTTCACAGCACCACTTGATCAAAGAGATTTGATCAATTCAGTATTTCTGGAATCTGTGATAGAAAACTGGATGCATGGCAGAATTCTTAAACAAACATAGAATTCACCAGAAACTATCATGGAGCTTGTTCTAAAAGGACAAATCACCAGAGTCATTTTCAAGTCAAAAGAACATTCATAATTTTGTATCATTAATAAGTGTCCCAGCAGGCATGTCCAGCTTTGACACTGCAACATGCCATTTTCATCTACAAAGTTCATACTAGAGAACTGCCTGGTCATGCTACCAAAAAAAAATTCTACCCACAAATCTGAAAATGTTTTAAGTAGGCTTACAATTTGTCTTGGATATTTATAGCTATCTAGGGGTGACTGACTGTATGTGCCTCTGGGCCACAGGTTGGGTGGAGAATATAAAGTGTAAATAATGAATACCAAACAACTTTATTTTTGCAGAAGAGGAGAAACTAGGACGGCAATTAGTAGCATATGTCTATTTATGGCGAAGTATATAAAGATGCACATTACACCACCACTAATGACAATCTAGAAGGAGGGAAGTTACAGGAGCTTCCCCATTTTCCCACTTACAGTTCTGTATTTGACATGGTGGGAGTGGTCATAGGTCTATATTTAAAAGTCGCCTTCCCACCCTCATATAACTACACTAAAACAGAGAATGTAAATATTGTCAACTTACATAGCTATGTCTAATGTGGT
Organism: Microtus oregoni; assembly: GCF_018167655.1. Classification (NCBI taxonomy): domain Eukaryota; kingdom Metazoa; phylum Chordata; class Mammalia; order Rodentia; family Cricetidae; genus Microtus; species Microtus oregoni. The sequence goes on from NW_024543089.1 coordinate 16,431,094, forward strand.
AGAGTATTTACATAAAATAGAGCAGGGCACAGAGCCAGAGGGATGGCTCAGTGGTTAAAAACATTGGCTGTTCCACAACTTTCTGTAACTCCAGTTTCTGGGGTTATGGCATCTTCATAAAATAAAATATAAATAATTTAAAAAAGAATGGAGCAGGAAGCAATGAATAAGGTGTCAGGGAAGACCGTGAACAAAAAAATGAAGAAAGGTCATTTTTATAAAAGATTAATTTTTATTATTAATTTTGTGCACACATATGTGTCTGTGTGTAGCTGTATGCACTTGAGTGAAGGTGCCCATAGGGAATGGAGTTCTCAGATCCGACTGAAGTTGTGAGCTACCCAAAGCAGGTTCTAGTAATTGAACTTACAGCAGCTCATGCCCGTGAACACGGAGCCATATCTTCAATACCCAGAAATGACTTCAAAAGCAAGAATAATATAGGAGATTAAGGAAGGTAAAAGCAAAATTATTCATTCTCTGCTTCTATAGAGAAATACCAGAGACAGGCATGCATGAGAAGAAATGTATTATTTGCCTCATGGTTTCACAGGTCTCTATGTGTTAATATGTCTCTAGTATTTCAAGAACCTGTGGTGCAAGGCAGAGCATTAAGAATAAAGCTTCTGAGTGACAAGTGAGCGGGGGAGCTTAAAAGCCCGGATGTATAGATAGGTTCATGTCCTAAGCAGGAGATGGAAGGTTGGTAAAGATTTGATCATGTTACTCAAAATAACACAGACGTTAAACTTACTAAGTTTCTGCACTTTCTACTTAATATGTTTGCATCCCAGTTGACCACCCATAACTAAAACTGTGGATAAAAGAAAACCACAGACAAATGAAAACTGCTGTAAATCAAAGCTGACCGAAGATATGATTATCTTCAGTCTCTTCTTTGGGACTCAGTCACCTTGTTCCTAATTGTTTAACTGAAGAAACCACAGTGGCCAAGAAAAGAATCATGGAACTGATGCTGAGGAGCCTCTCTGGTCTCTTTCTCTAATGTATCCCAATCCATAGTCTTTGGAGGGCCTGACTTCGCTCCATCACACTGAGAAAAGGTCACCTAGGCGCCTCCATCTATCTCCATCCTGCCAGAGAGCAGCTGCAATGTATTTACCGTCAACTGAGAAACAAATCTATATTTATCTGGATGTGCAAGATGCTGAATTTACCGACAACTGACAAATTAGTCTGGAATAAGAATGCATATAGAAGCAGTCTACAGTGTGCCATTATGTTGTGACATAAATATATAGTCTCTTCCTTCAATTTATGCCAGAAGAAAATGAGCAATGCTTCTGCAACGTAGGTAATTTCTCATCTACATTAGTCTGCCTTCATTCATTTTATCTCTCTCTGAGACTTTAACAGTGACGAAGGACATTCACATTAACTAAAGTGAAAATACGCTCTCATGAAATACATACCAGAATTAGTAAAGTTTCCAAAATCTGTATGTCAAGTTACTTGGTTAATAGAAGCTTAAGTTGTAATCTTGTTCTCTCCCCATATACGTATGTGTATAAACATATAACAAATGAAAATACAGATAACTTTAATAGTAATCTACTACAGATCTTATTACAAGATAAGCAAGTTTTTTTATCATACAATCAAATGAGTTCTCACTTTCAAAATTTCCAAAATAGCATTTTCAGTGGAGTGCTATAAACAACCAATTAAGAACTTATCAGAAGGTGTTATATTAAAATCCAACTTTCTGTTTTTACCATATCTGTGATTTGTTAAGTTATTCTCCCATATGATTTCCATGTGTGCCACATAGAGTTATTCTAGATGCTAAATTCACATTCTATCCAAAACCTAAATTTAGTGTTTGGTATATCTTGGATATCTAACCTTATTTAGTTATTGGTACACAAAGTCTTAAGAATTGAGCATTAATCATAATTGTTGTAATACTATGACCTCATTCAATATAGTCAGTCAATCTCCATAGTCATTGATACCAGTATGGTACCAAATTCTTTTGCAATTTACTTTCCTAAGGATCAGCTCTGCGTGGTAGTTCAAGTTGCTGTTATATATTATAGAAATATAATATATATTAGAAATGCACAGACGTGCTCACTTAGATTCCTAAAGAGCTTTCTTTGTTGTCTAACATTGGTGTTCTCTGTAATACCCAGTTCCAAACCAGAAAGGTCTTCCCTACACCCTTTTTCCACAGTGACATGATATTTACTCTCTTACTGTCCATCAACAGCATCTCTAATAAAGACCAAGATCGCAACAGCTACTGAAGACCAGACAGACTGCTCTAATCTCAACCAACCATCACATCAAATAATGACAGAATGTCAAGACCGGCAGAAATTTCGCACATGTGGAAAAAAGTCATATATTTTATGCATAAATTGTTTTGTGTACTTGTTATTTTCAACTGGAAAAGTAATCATACTTAATATAGTAATGACCATGTAAGATAGGTCAAACTATTTTCTGTTTAGAGACAGTCACTTGATTTCCTAAGTGGATGAATAAGGGAATGACTCAGTCCTCAGAGAAATGGTTGAAACCCCAATAGAAGCATTGTGGTTCTATTTGACCTGCTGTTGAGAATGCCTAAAATTAAGCATTATTTCCACCTTCATTTTTTTCTTCTTTTCAGTGTTGCAATCTGTTTCAGGGTCTTGCATATGTTAGGCAGGTGATTAATGGTTAAGCTTAATCTTAGTTCACAGCATAGAAGTCCCCATGCTCATTGTTGACACAAGGGAACCATGGCTTCTCTTCCAATTAAAGTTATTTAACAAAGATGTGCACAAAATAAAAATATTTTTAACAATAAAAAGACTCAGTGCATATCCTTCTCATCGACATCTTGGTTTCCAATATCATTGCCAACAAAAGAGATCAGGGTACACGGGAAAATACCCAAGTCTAGAAAAGACAAGACATGTAAAAAAGATAACTCTACAAAGTAAGAAGGAACAAACTGAAATAAAAAAAAATATTGCTGAGAATGTTAGAATATGCCTTTAACCCCAGTACTTTGGAGACAAAGCCAGGCAGATTGCTGTGAGTTAATTCGAGGCCAGCCTGGTCTACAAAGTGAGTTCCAGAACAGTCAGAACTACACAGTGAGACTCTGTCTCAAAATTATGCCCAAATAAATAAATAAATATATTCATATCTGAATATGTATATAAATAAGAAGAAATGGAAGGGAGGGAGAAAAGGAAGGAAGGAAGGAAGGAAGGAAGGAAGGAAGGAAGGAAAGATAGATTTCAGGCAAATCCCAATATATTTTGGGAATGTCTGGCCAATGCTGCCTGAAAATGTGGATACCGTCAAGCACAAGAGAAGCCTGGGAAAGCAACAGGACCCATGACTCCTCACTATAGTGCACGGTGACAGGAGCAGGTGTGACAGGGGGATGTGAGTGGTAAACTACAAATATGAGCAGGCACGGAACTTAATAAAATATCAATATTTAGTCAGTGCCTGTGGCAGACACATGCTAACCTAAAGGGTTAGGAACAGAAACCAGTGAATCTAACATATATAAGCAGCCTCTGAACACTCTTCCCCATTCTATGAACATGAGATGCCCTAAAATAATAATTCTTAAAATTTTTTATTTAAAAGATACCTCTCAGAGTTAATAACATTTTAGTATGAATCTTGTTTCAAATTTAAGCAATTTTTCACTCAACTTCTTCCTGAAATAAAACTGTTAGGTTTAAGTGCAATTGCCATAAGGAACTTGAACAGAATTTTCTTTCATTTTTCTTAAAAAACAAAAAGGTATATGGGCACATAAGCAGTATTCACTTCCATGACTGCTCTTATGGCATAGATCTTTAGCAAATCATTTGAGTGGGTTACAATTGGACAGAATGGGGGAGGGGAGTTGCAATATATAATTGCGATTGATTTCCAGCAAGTCTTCTGAGAAGAGTTAGCATTGTCTGTTAAAACTTTATCTGAGGAGGAAAAGGGCTGAAAACAGAAATCATGTAGTACCAGTGACAATTTTAGGGCAGAGATATACCCCTCATAGTGCAAACAGTGGAATTTTCCTTCTCATCCCTCCACATCATACTCAAGGTGCATGTTGGGAGTATTAGATTTATAATAATCCTCTTAACAACAGGAATTGTTTTCGACATTATTCATTTTCCTGGAGCAATTTCTGTCCTTATTTGGCTACACAATTAACTAAAATAATAGCAAGTGTTCTGCCTTTAAAACAAAACGAAATTAAATGGTAATGCCATAATCCATCAATTATGAGGGGGTTACTGATGGATCCAAATGGCTTAGTGTGAAAATACTTTGTTGGATTAATAATATATTTAATGCTATGTACTCACGATTACAGCAGGGAATAAAATATTATTTTAGTTAATCTCCCATTGTCAGCGCCTGGAAAATGTTGCAATCGAAGGGATTATTCTTTGCTCACACATGATAATGGAGAAGACTGTATAGCAGTCCATTTTAAACTATCTCAAACTCTAGATTGACAGCAGCTCTAAGTGGGACAGAAAAGCCCTTTTAGCCAACTTCATTTCCCAAAACATTTATTGATGATCGAGTGAACTATCACAGTATGAATGCATTCCTGTCCTTCCCTTTGCCGTAGTTTTATGAAATACATTGAGTGGTTTACTATTCATGGGTCTATCAAATAAAATTCTAATTGTGGAAAGCCTATCTCAACAAATATGTTGTACAATCAAATTCTAGCATTGACTGTGAGTTGGCTTAACACCATTCAAAATTACTCAGCCATCCCTCGATGGCCCTACATCCATAGATAAATGGATGAGTTCATTTATGTCTCTCTACTTCAGCCAAACAATGGCCATATCTTCTGAATTGTTTTTAATCATCATCCAGTGAGTTAAGTTCAAGCAAAATAATAACCCCTGTAGTCCAGAATTCTTGGGATTCTTGAAAGTCATGCTTGTCCTTTTAAACGGCTTTTGTCCAGAACATTCAACACTTCGGAGCACATTTTGATAGTTGAGCTGCATTTCCTGAAGAATTTAAATGGGATTACTGCAAACAGCAAGTCAGGATCTGCTCCATGATTAGGCATTTTCTTTTTTTCACTTCTAGAGACATTTCTCCACATTGCAAATGTATAAAAATAGCTGGATGGAATTTCTTTACCCCTTACTAATAGGTAGTAGTTGCATTCTGGCAGAAGTGGCTTCCCTTACTCGGTTCTGTCCCAGGTTTGCAGCCAGCTGTGCAGAGTCCTCTCAGCCACAGAAGGAGAAATTCTTTGACTGGTATAGGCATTAAGTAATCCACTGTGGATGATGAGTCACACAGAGCTAAATGAAAGGAAGGAAGGCCTTTTCTTCCTTAATTGAAGAACACCAAAGGAGGAAAGGAGACACAAGAAAAATGATCACCATGAAAAGGAAGTTAAAATGATTTTATTGAACTGGCTGCAGTCCTAGCCACCTAGAGGATGAAGTAATAACAATCAGTCACATTATGGTAGGTGATTAATATTACAGCTGATCCCAGCATCCCCTGCCATCCATCCATCAACATCTCAAGGAGGCAGTGTTCACATTTCTTCAATGCTTGGCTCTCTTTCATAGCATTGGTATACCTTTGTTCCATTAAAGACTGCAAAATGCAGCTTGTAAGGCTGTTCTTTACAAGAGGGAGAGAAGCTGCTTTCATGGTTTTCTCGTTGTTTTCTCTCTTTTATTGGAAGTAGATTGTTTCATATAATATAGTCTGACTATGATTTTTTCATGAAGCTATTTTTAAAGGGTGTGAAGAACTTTAAAGGGGTTATGGTGTTATCAACCCAGTTTTAAATTCTTGAGGTATACCTGGATACTTAAAGATGGCAGAAGCTCATCACAAAGAAACACATTGAAGAAAGATTTTCAAATTTTTTTCTTCTATATTCTCACCAGGTACTGATAAGATTCTATTATTACTGTAATTAATCTTCATTTCCAAGACTTAGAAAAGTAGACACCATTGGAGATACGATTGTAGCATCCTACATTTAGTAAACTACAGGAAAGACAGGGGCATCTTACCAATGGAAGAATAGTAACCCATGTATCAGGATAAAAGACAGACGAATTCATTTGCAGAATAACTTAAATTTCACAGGACTTAAGTCTGTGTTATGTGATCTTTTGTTGTAAGTTTTCTTTTTTCCCCACATTAAATACAAGGAGATTTGGTTCTCAGGGACAATAGAACTAAAAAAGAATGAAATTGGACCAGATTCCAATTATAACTAAAAATGTTATTTCTAATCCTATATTTCCTTTTTTTATTAATTTTTTATTGAGAAAAAGAAAAAAATTTTTCCGCGTTCTCCCAGCCTCCCATTTCCCTCCCCCTCCTCCCACTCCACTCCCCCTCCCCCCACTTCACTTCGCCTCCCTCTCCAGTCCAAAGAGCAGTCAGGGTTCCCTGCCCTGTGGAAAGTCCAAGGTCCTCCCCCCTCCGTCCATGTCTAGGAAGGTGAACATCCAAACTGGCTAGGCTCCCACAAAGCCAGAACATGAAGTAGGACCAAAACCCTGTGCCATTGTCCTGGGGCTTCTCATCAGCCCTCATTGTTCGCCATGTTCAGAGAGTGCGGTTTTATCCCATGCTTTTTCAGTCACAGTCCAGCTGGCCTTGGTGAGCTCCCAATAGATCAGCCCCATTGTCTCAGTGGGTAGGTGCACCCCTCGTGGTCCCGACTTCTTTGCTCATGTTCTCCCTCCTTCTGCTCCTCATTGGGGCCTTGGGAGCTCAGTCCGGTGCTCCAGTGTGGGTCTCTGTCTCTATCTCCATCCATCACCAGATGAAGGTTCTATGGTGATATGCAAGATATTCGTCAGTATTGCTATAGGATAGAGTCATTTCAGGTTCCCTATCATCAGCTGCCCAAGGAACTAACTGGGGACATCGCCTTGGGCTCCTGGGAGCCACTTTAGGTTCCCGTTTCTTGCCAACCCTAAGGTGACTCCCTTAACTAAGATTTGTGCTTCCCTGTTCCCCTATCAAACCTTCCTTTATCACAATCATCCTGTTTTCCCAAGTTCGCCCCAACCTCCCCTTCTCACTTTCTCTCCCCATCTCCCCTTACCCCCATCCCACCCCACCCCCAAGATCCCAATTTTTTCCTCGGCAATTTTGTCTACTTCCCATAGCCAGGAGGATAACTATATGTTTTTCTTTGGGTTCACCTTCTTATTTAGCTTCTTTAGGATCACCAATTATAGACTCAATGTCGTTTATTTATGGCTAGAAACCAATTATGAGTGAGTACATCCCATGTTCATCTTTTTGGATCTGGCTTACCTCACTCAGGATAGTGTTTTCTATTTCCATCCATTTGCATGCAAAATTTGAGAAGTCATTGTTTTTTACCTCAGCGTAGTACTCTAATGTGTATATATTCCATACTTTCTTCATCCATTCTTCCATTGAATGACATCTAGGTTGTTTCCAGGTTCTGGCTATTACAAATAATACTGCTATGAACATAATTGAACAAATGCTTTTGTCATATGATAGGGCATCTCTTAGGTATATTCCCAAGAGTGGTATTGCTGGGTCCAGGGGTAGGTTGATCCCGAATTTCCTGAGAAACCAAAACACTGATTTCCAAAGTGGTTGCACAAGATTGCATTCCCACCAGCAATGGATGAGGGTACCCCTTCCTCCACAGTCTCTCCAGAAAAGGCTTGTAATGGCGTAAACGAATGCAGACAGATTGTAAAAATATATATACAGCTTTAATGGTGAAATAGATTTACAGAACCACCGTTCCCGCGGAGACCAGGAAAGCAGAAGGGACAGCTGGGAGCATGCTCGCCAAATTTATAGGCAAACATTAGCCCGAGGCGAACATGCCCCCCAAGGGGCGGGACTTATCCCTACAAAGACTATCATTGGTGGTTTTGATTTTAGCCATTCTGACAGGTGTAAGATGATATCTCAAAGTTGTTTTGATTTGCATTTCCCTGATTGCTAAGGAGGTTGAGCATGACCTTAAGTGTCTTTTGGCCATTTGAACTTCTTCTGTTGAGAATTCTCTGTTCAGTTCAGTGCCCCATTCTTTAATTGGGTTAATTAGCATTTTAAAGTTTATTTTCTTTAGTTCTCTATATATTTTGGAGATAAGACCTTTGTCTGTTGCGGGGTTGGTGAAGATCTTCTCCCAGTCAGTAGGTTGCCTTTTTACCTTAGTGACAGTGTCCTTTGCTTTACAGAAGCTTTTCAGTTTCAGTAGGTCCCATTTATTCAATGTTGCCCTTAATGTCTGTGCTGCTGGGGTTATACATAGGAAGCTACCTCCTGTGCCCATCTGTTGTAGGGTATTTACCACTTTCTCTTCTATCAGGTTCAGTGTGTTAGGACTGAGGTTGAGGTCTTTGATCCATTTGGACTTGAGTTTTGTGCATGGTGATAGATATGGGTCTATTTTCATTCTTCTACAGGTTGACATCCAGTTGTGCCAGGATCATTTGTTGAAGATGCTTTCTTCTTCAATTGTATACTTTTAGCTCCTTTATCAAAAATGAGGTGTTCATAGGTTTGTGGGTTTAAATCCAGGTCTTTTATACTAATCCATTGGTTGACTTCTGTTTTTATGAAAGTACCACACTGTTTTCATTACTGTAGCTCTGTAATAGAGTTTGAAGTCAGGGATGGTAATGCCTCCAGATGCTCCTTTATTGTATAAGATTGTTTTGGCTATCCTGGGTTTTTTGTATTTCCATATAAAGTTGACTATTGTCCTCTCAAGATCTGTGAAGAATTTTGATGGGACCTTGATGGGGATTGCATTGAATCTATAAATTGCCTTTGGTAGAATTGCCATTTTTACTATGGTGATCCTCCCAATCCACGAGCAAGGGAGGTCCTTCCATTTTATGGTATCCTCTTCAATTTCTTTCTTCAATGCCTTAAAGTTCTTGTCAAATAGATCTTTCACCTCCTTGGTTAGAGTTACCCCAAGATATTTTCTGCTGTTTGTGGCTATCGTGAAAGGTGAAGCATCTCTGATTTCCCTCTCTGCTTCCATACCCTTTGTGTATAAGAGGGCAAATGATTTTTTGGAGTTGATTTTGTATCCTGCCACATTACTAAAGATGTTTATCAGCTGTAAAAGTTCTTTGGTGGAGTTTTTGGGGTCGCTTATGTACATTATCATATCATCTGCAAATAGCAAAAGTTTAACTTCTTCCTTTCCAATTCGAATCCCCTTGATCCCCTTATATTGTCTTATTGCTATTGCTAGAACTTCAAGCACTATATTGAAGAGGTATGGCGAGAGTGGACAGCCTTGTTGTGTTTCTGAGTTTAGTGGGATGGCTTTGAGTTTCTCTCCGTTTAATTTGATATTAGCTGTCGGCTTGCTGTAAATAGCTTTTATTATATTTAGGTATGACCCTTGTAGCCCTAATCTCTCCAAGACTTTTATCATAAAGGGATGTTGAATTTTGTCAAATGCTTTTACAGCATCTAATGAAATGATCATATGTTTTTTTTCTTTCAGTTTATTTATATGATGGATTACATTGATAGATTTTTGTATGTTGAACCAGCCCTGCATCTCTGGGATGAAGCCTACTTGATCATAATGGATTATTTTTCTAATGTGTTCTTGGATTTGGTTTGCCAGTATTTTGTTGAGGATTTTTGCACCGATGTTCATGAGTGAGATTGGCCTGTAATTCTCTTTCTTGGTTGAGTCTTTGTGTGGTTTTGGTATCAGCGTAACAGTAGCTTCATAAAAGGAATTTGGCAATGACTCTTCTGTTTCTATATTGTGAAATACATTAAGGAGTATAGATATTAGGTCTTCTTGGAAGTTCTGGTAGAATTCCGCATTGAAACCATCTGGTCCTTGGCTTTTTTTGGTAGGGAGGTTTTTGACAACAGCTTCTAATTCTTCGTGACTAACAGGTCTATTTAGATTGTTCACCTGGTCCTGGTTTAACTTTGGTATATGGTATTTATCTAAAAAAGTGTCCATTTCTTTTACATTTTCCAGATTTGTGGCATACAGGCTTTTGTAGTAAGATCTAATGATTCTCTGAATTTCCTCTGTGTCTGTGGTTATGTCCCCCTTTTCATTTCTGATCTTATTAATTTGCATATTCTCTCTCTGCCATTTGACTAGTTTGGATAGGGGTTTATCAATCTTGTTGATTTTCTCCAGGAACCAGCTTTTTGTTTCATTGATTCTTTGGAATGTTTTCTGTGTTTCTATTTTGTTGATTTCAGCCCTCAGTTTGATTATTTCCAGTCTTCTACTCCTCCTAGGTGAGTGTGCTTCTTTTTTTTCTAGAGCTTTCTGGTGGGCTGTTAAGTCTCCAATGTGTGCTTTCTCTGTTTTCTTTAAGTGGGCACTTAGTGCTATGAACTTTCCTCTTAGGACTGCTTTCATAGTGTCCCATAAGTTTGAGTATGTTGTTTCTTTATTTTCATTGAATACAAGGAAGGCTTTAATTTCTTTCTTTATTTCTTCCTTAATCCAGGTATGGTTCAGTAGTTGACTGTTCAGTTTCCATGAGTTTGTAGGCTTTCTGTGGGTAGCATTATTGTTGAATTCTAACTTTAATCCATGGTGATCTGATAAGACACAGGTGGTTACTAATATTTTTTTGTAACTGGAAGTTTGCTTTGTTACCGAGTATGTGTTCAATTTTCGAGAAGGTTCCATGAGCTGCAGAGAAGAAGGTATATCCTTTCCTTTTTGGGTGGAATATTCTATAGATGTCTGTTAAGTCCAATTGATTCATTACCTCCATTAATTCTCTAATTTCTCTGTTAGGTTTCTGTCTGATTGACCTGTCCATTGGTGAGAGAGGAGTGTGTCCAGTTTGATGGCTGCCTTGAGTTTTAGTTATGTTTCTTTTACGTACATGGGTGCTTTTATATTAGGGGCATTGATATTCAGGATTGAGACTTCATCCTGATGAATTGTTCCTGTTATGAGTATAAAATGTCCCTCTCCATCTCTTCTGATTGATTTAAGTTTGAAGTCAACATTGTTAGAAGTTAGTATGGCCACACCTGCTTGTTTCTTAGGTCCATTTGCTTGATAAGCCTTTTCCCAGCCCTTTACTCTGAGTAGGTGCCTGTCTTTGTGGTTGAGGTGTGTTTCTTGTAAACAGCAGAATGTTGGATCCTGTTTTCATATCATATCTCTTAGCCTGTGCCTTTTTATAGGTGAGTTGAGCCCATTGACATTAAGTGATATTAATGACCAGTGGTTGTTAACTCCAGTCACTTTTTTAGTAGTAGAGTTTGTGTGTTTCCCTTTTTTGAGTTGTGCTGGTGAAGGGTCTCTAGATGTCTGAGTTATTGTGGTTAGTGATTTTCCTTCTATTACTTTCTGTAAGGCTGGATTTGTGGTTACATATTGTTTAAATTTGTTTTTATCCTGGAAAATTTTGTTTTCTCCATTTATAGTGAACGAAAGCTTGGCTGGGTATAGTAGTCTGGGCTTGCATCCATGGTCTCTTAGTTTCTGAAGTACATCTATCCAGGACCTTCTGGCTTTCATGGTTTCCATACAGAATTCAGGTGTAAGTCTGATAGGTTTACCTTTATAAGTAATTTGGCCTTTTTCCTTTGCAGCTCTTAATATTCTTTCTTTATTCTGTATGCTTTGTGTTTTGATTATTATATGGTGAGGGGATTTTTTTTTGATCCAGCCTATTCAGTGTTCTGTATGCTCTTGAACCTTCATAGGTACATCTTTCTTCAGGTTGGGAAAGTTTTCTTCTATAATTTTATTAAGTATATTTTCTGGACCATTGAGCTGCACTTCTTCTTCTTCTTCTACTCCAATTATCCTTAGGTTTGCTCTTTTTATTGTGTCCCTTATTTTCTGAATGTTTTGTGATGAGAGTTTGTTGGACTTGCTGTTTTCTTTGTTCAGTGCGTTTATTTTCTCTATGTTATCGTCAGAATCTGAGATTCTTTCTTCTATCTCTTGTATTCTGCTGGTTATGCTTGTTTCTGTAGTCTCTATTCATTTACCTAGATTTTCCATGTCCAGCCGGCCCTCTGTTTGTGTTTTCTTCTTTGCCTCCATTTCAGTTTTCAAGTCTTGAACTGTTTCCATTATCTGTTTGATTGTTGTTTTTTTTTTTTTGGTTTCCTAGGGTATCATTCACTGATTTATTCAATTCTTCAAACTTTCTGTTATACTTCTCATCCATTTCTATAAGGGCATTTTTTACATGCTGTTTTAGGGTGTCAATCACTTTCATAAAGTCATTTTTTTCTACTTCTTCTTGATGAAGGTGTTCCTGTTCTCCTGTTGTGAGGTTGCTGGGTTCTGGCGTTTTCATGTTGTTTTTCAGATTGTTGGGTGAATTCTTGCATTGGCGCCTGCCCATCTCTTCCTCCAAATGCTTCCCTATGGATCTTCTTTTACAGGATCAGGTCTCCTTGCCTACTGATATAACTTCCCAGTGATGGCACTCCCTAGTGATGTCTCTCCTGGTGCCAAGATCAGATTTCCGTGCTGGTTGGGTAGCTCGTAAAGAAAGCGCCTACCTTGCTTGCTGCAGGCAGGCTATTGAAACAAAGGAGCTCCTGCCCACTAGGTTGCCCTCGGTATTAGGCCCCAGTGCCCCAAGAGGGAAGGGAGGCAGAAAGGGGGAGGGTTCTGGATGTGAGTTGGGTGGGATAGGAAGAGAGAGGCAGTATGCTGAGAGTATAGGCCCAGCAGGAAGCTCAGGAAGTATAGGGAGGATGAGGAATGTCTGAATTCCCTGTCCCGGGCTGCTGCCTCGGGTCCAAAACTCATCCCAATGATGGCTCTCCTGGTGCCGAGATCAGATCTCCCTAATCCTATATTTCTATCCATTAGCAAACACCATTAATCTCATATCTGTCTTCCCTTCAGAGAAATGCCTTTGACACAGAGAAACATTTAGCATGTGCTGAAGCTGTGTTTAGCATACAGTCTTTCTACACTGAATAAATTACTTGGGGAGCAGCACAATTGTCGTTTAACTGCTCCATTCAAGGAACATTGTCTCCACGGAGGAGGTCTGTATTTCGTTGGGATTAAAACTCCCACATGACATGCTCAGCTTCTCCCTGAGGTAAAGCCTGCATGAGGGTCACAAGTGACTTCCAGATGCTGTGGGAGAGAGACTTGATCATCTTGAAGTGTCAGGCTGGCCGTTCTTCACTTACCCATCCTCAGATTCCCTTTGCTCGTTCTCTCATCCCTTCACGCCTTAGTCTCCCCCCACTTTCCTTCACAAAAGCACATGGCCGCGAGTTTGCCTTCTTCTCTTTTCATCTCACTTGGTTGTTTTCCATTGACTTAAATCATTTTCGCTTTAATCTGATTTTTCAAAATTCAGAGGAGTTTGACAATTGTTTTCTTTCAAATCTGAAGCACTATCTGAAGTTGTCCGGGCTGTGATCAAAAACTGCATTTTTTTTTTACCTTTCTTAGAGTTAACATGATAAACTTGTAGATGATGTATATTAAAAATATTTTTTGTGTTATGAAACTTTGATCTGACAGGCAGCTCGATGTGTATCAAACAATTCATTAAACAGAGCTTTCACACAAACAATCACAGATTGCTGTCAATTATGCTATTCACTTTTCACATTTCTGTTGACTATTCATATGAGAAATCATTTTTAAAATAGACTTAATTTCCATATAATATTAAATATAACTTAAGTGTGAATGTATTCAAGGAAAAGCTGAAACTGCTCATTTCACAGTAATTTGAAGAATCTGTGGAATTTGGTTTAAATTATGACTTTCTGCATTTATGCTTTCATAATTTTATTTGGAAATATATTTATATATGCAAACATATTCTAAGATATATTTATACAATATTCATGTTTATATTTATTTAAAATTCAAATAAAGTGTTTATCCTAGAGAAGAAGTAATGATTCTGTTTTTCTTTGCTCCTTTCAATTTATTGTTAATGTATTGGCAAAAAGCTGAAAATTTGGAAAAAATATTGTTCATGTTTAGTAGATTTACCTGCAATGACCATTTGAATGGATCAATGACTGAAGAGCAGTAACAAACAAATCACGTTTTTGAACATTTCTGTATTTGAGGAAATGGTCAGATTATCATGGTCCCTATGTGGAGGGCAGAGACAAGGCTGCATAGAGGAGGGAGTCAGTCCTTTCCCTCCATCTCTTGTGTTCCAAGGACCAAGCTCAGATCATCAGGCTTAGCAGCAGGCCCTCCACCTGATGAGTTGTCTGGCTCGGCCCAAGTCACGTCTTTACATGTTGAACTGTTAATTTAAGGGCTATCTTACACATATGATAAAGAGAAGTAGTGTTAGCATTAGCATTGCAAATGTTCTTGTAATCATCAGAAAGGGCTCTTCTTCTCTGATTTTGTTTTCCTTGGTCATTGAGACATTCAAGAATTCAGACTTGGAAACCAAGGATTCGTGTGGATTTATATCCACAATGGCAAAAGCTATGAGTTCTGTGGGTGCTGGGAATTGAACTCATGACCTCTAGAAGAACAGTCAATGCTCTTAACCTCTGAGCCAGATGAAAAGCAGCTGGCAGGTTTGCTGTTTCCCTGTGTTACTTCACTGGTTATAAATGGTGCCTTCTTCAGTTAGGTAAAATTTTTATGAAGTGTAATATTCCAGAAGTTCTTATTGAGGAAAAAAAAAAAGATCAATAAAGAAAAAAATTCCAGTTACTTTTATTAAGAAGAACCTTTCAAAATTTAGACTCCTTATGGAACAGGTTGCCTTTTTCTTTTTTTTTTTTTTTTTTTTTTTTTTGAGAAGGAGTGTTTCGAGACAAGGTTTCTCTGTAGCTTTGAAGCCTGTCCTGGAACTAGCTCTTGTAGGCCAGCTGGCCTCAAACACATAGAGATCTGCCTGCCTCTGCCTCCCGAGTTCTGGGATTATCTTTTTAAAGGTGTTTCTGGTTCATATATAGTACATCAGCATTGACACCCTGGATGGTTTTCCTGAGGACTGCCTACTTCCATAGCAATGTGACCTGGACTGTCTTTGCTGAGCTATGTGACTTTGAGGAATTGATGGGGTCAGAACTTAGAGAGGTTTACAAAATGCTTATGATACGCGTTAAGTGAAACAATGGAGATCGAGAGATGATAAAAGAATGGAAATGGCGCTGGGTACTTTATCATGGTCTGGGGGATCTTACTGACAATATGTTTTACTTACTTAATCATGATTGGCAACTTAGCCGAATAAGGAATCATCCAAGAGACAGACAGACATCTGGGTATGTCTGAGGGACGTTTGCAGAGATGTTTCAGTGAGGTGGAAAGACCCGAGCATGACATCACCTTGTGAAACGGAGAAGGAAGTGAGCTCCAGCATCCACCTCTCTCCTGCTGACTGCGCATGCCATGTGCTGGTTTCCTCAGATGTCTGCTTCTGCGTCTGCCTTGTCATGGCCTCTACACTCAAACTGTGAGCCAAACAAAACCCTCCTTCCTTGTGTGCTTCTTGGTTTGTTTCAGATATTGTGCCACAGCAAAGAGAAAAACAATGTCAAGGGCCAAAAATTATCTATGCCTGGCTGAAGACCTTTCAAAGAATACTGTTTTCCTTTAAGTTCTGCATGTTACCAAATTTCCTTCTGACTTAATTGTTAAACCTTTTGAAATGTATTTTTAAGCTTAGCAGATGACAAACTTCCACAAATCCTAAAGCTAGGGATCCTTACAAAATGATGTATGTAACCTGTAGGAAGGACTCTCCCACTATGCTGTACTCTGCTTTCTTATGCCCCAGCAAAGGCTTTGTTGAATGTACTGATTTATGACTGTAGGACAAAAGGCCCATCCAATGAAACCCACTCTGGCTCTGAACCCAGAGCCAGTGAAAGTAACACACCCAGGATCTGAAACCCGAGCCAGTGAAAGAAACAATTTTAGCCCCGAAGTCAGACCCTAAGAAACATACGCTGACTCTGAGACTAGAGCCAAAGAAACACTTATTGGCCCTGGAATGAGAGCCAGTGAAAGAAATAAGCCCTGACCACAAAACTAGAGCCAGAAAAAAAAAAAAAAGAGAGAGAGAGAGAGAGAGAGAGAGAGAGAGAGAGAGAGAAAACAGTGAAAAAAGCACAGTTTGGTCCTGAAACCAGAACTAACTCTGCCCCCAACCAACTAAATTAACTAACTAAGTAATTCCTGAGTAGGAAAACTAACCAATCCCTGAGTAGAAAATCTCCCCCTGGAAAACTCCACCCCTAAGAAACCATATGTAAGTCCCCATGCCAGTTCAGTTGGGGCAGCTGTCCTTTCCCACCCTGGCAGAGGCAGCCACTCTCCTGGATTCCTCCTTCCCAAATAAATTTCTTTCTCAATAGAATTTTGGATGAAGATCTTCATTCGCTGGGGCAGAAGAACAGAAGAACCTTGCTGAGACGTCCCTTAGACGACTGAGCAGAAAAAAAACAAAAACAAACAAACAAACAAACAAAAAATCCTGCTGAAATGTCCCCTTGGGTTGGGGGAAGGGGACTGAGCAAGGTTTAGCAGAACAGACCCTTAGGGAACAGAACAGAGCTCGGCTGTAATAACTCTCCAGGGAGCGCAAGATTGCAGTATCCTTACCACACCCAAGGTTCAGGAATTGCCTGACTTCCTGACAAGTCAGGATACTCTCCCTACAGGGCTGAACTGTCTTATTGCAGCTCCAGCCTCCAGAGCTGTCCTATTTTGGCTATTCCTTCCAGAGCTGTCCTATTGTGGCTCTAGGAAGAGCCTGACTTTCCAAAAAGTCAGGGTTTCTTTGCAGCTCCAGAGCTGTAACACTCATGCTCAGAGTAACCTTCTTCTGTCGTTGTCTATAAAAGCTCCCACTAGTCTCTCACTTGAGAATGGTTTAGGTTAATTTAAATCTGTGTTCCCAAGATAATAAAGTTCCTATAATAAACTACTTTATTTTTATTCTTTTTTTGACTTGGTATTGTACATTGACATTTCTATACAGAAGATTGTTCTTTCCCAAATGTTATTCCCACTTCTCTCTTTATATGAAATGTTTCTGCTGTTTATAATCTTAGTGAATACTAATACCACAGGTATGGCTTACTGCTATTGACTTCCATGCCTATGATACCTGTCTACTATAGACTTTGTCAGACGATATGACATTTCCTGTTATGGTGCTGCTTGGTAATTATGTATTAACAAGTATTTTCTCCAGTTAAATTGCTCCTTGAAATGAGGAATTTGTATCATTTAATATTGAATATAATATTTAATATCCAGTACATTATTAATATTGAATATTAAATATGAAAATGCATATTATTGGTATTTAGTATCTCATTAAGTGTTTAACAGTAATTAAGAATAAATTTCCTGCTGTGGGATAATGCTCTTGTACACTGTAAAGATTTGTTACTTGTATTGGATTAATAAAATGCTAATTGGCCAATGGTCAGGTAGGAAATATAGTTGAGGCAACCATACTAGGAGAATTTTGAGAAGAGGAAATTCAGAGATGCAGTCATCAGCCAGATGCAGAGGAAGAAAGATAAAAATGCCTCATTGAGAAAAGGTACCAAGCCACATGGCTAAACATAGACAAAAATTATGGGTTAATTTAAGTTGCAAGAGCTAGTTAATAATAAGCCTTAGCTAATAGGCCAAAAAGTTTATAATTAATATAAGCCTCTGTGTGTTCTTTGGGACTGAATGACTGTGGGACCAGGCTGGACAGAAACTTCCTTCTACAAATTCCAATGCATTCTTCAAACATTCAAATTGTAGGACAAGTGAAGGAGTATATTCAATTTAACATGAACTGGAGGCTTTGAAATTACATTAGTTGTAAAAGACTTTAAAGAAATGTAGAAATTAACAGATAATTATTGGGATATACTAGAGATTTAGGTCATAACTGAATTTGTGAAGGGATCCTTTTAAAGTAAAGAAGTGGAAGATTGATAGATCAGAGTGGGACCCTGGGGGCAATGAGTAGTGCCAATGAGAAGATCTGTCCTGAGCTGGATCATATTCTTTACTGAGATTCTAAGACATAACAAGAAGGGAGAGTTTTACTTCC
The DNA here is from genome assembly GCF_018167655.1 of Microtus oregoni. Taxonomy (NCBI): domain Eukaryota; kingdom Metazoa; phylum Chordata; class Mammalia; order Rodentia; family Cricetidae; genus Microtus; species Microtus oregoni. Next base: position 16,449,147 of record NW_024543089.1, read on the forward strand.
TTCTTTGTTTCAAAATCACTCACCCGACTCTTATCTATTGAGACGTGAATATCATATGTCACAACAATAAAATTTTTCCTTGTAAACAGAATGCATCTTTTTCATCATTGTTTAGTCAAAAGCACACTTAATTTGCAAACTGAAAGGATATGAAAAACAGATTAAATTCATGCAACAGTCCTTTCCCAATTCATCTTTTTCCCATAATGTCTACTTGTGGCTCTGAGGCATCACTGATCATCTCTTTTATAGGTTCTCTTGGAGAAGATGTGAGCAGACATGCAGGAGCAATGGCATTTCTAAAAAGAGTTATGATTAAACAATTTTAGACTATAAGAAACCATGCTGTCAATAAACCTCAGCTTTATTGTTCCAACTTTTTCAGCGCTCATCTAGTGCTGTCCTAGAACAATTTTCTGAGCAATATATCAAATCAAATTTATTAAATGGCCATCATTTATTTTATCTTTTCATCCTCAGGAAATACCATTCAAATAAAAGTAGGGATTTTTTCTATTTAATGTTTGTTGTTAGAAGTTAACAAAAAAGAATGGATTTTCTGTCACTACTCCACTGAAAACCTCATTTTTACAAAATGACCTTCTGCTATTATTGAGAAAATGGTTTTGATCTGAAGGACTTTGCAAAGTGCTCCTTTTTCTGTGGCCTAGAGCATCTGTCTTCACTTGTATTAAAAGAGAAAGACACACAGAAGAATATTGATGTGTTCTGGAGGAAGAGAAAAATAATAAAAATCCAAGACATGAGAAAAAAAATCTGAAAGTGACTCAATGCAATAGCCAAAAAAATTAAAGATAAGCACCATAGTGTCTGTCTCAGAAGAACACAATTGATTTTGCATATGTTCACCATAAGCATAAGTATGTGAAAGGAAAAATATGCTAATTAGCATGATTTATTCATTGCACCTTGTATAGGTGTCATAACCAAAAGCAACTTGGAGAGGAAGGGTTTATACCATCCTCCAAATCTCAGGCTGCGCCCCATCACTGAGGGGAAGTCAGGGCAAGAACTAGGGTTGAAGTTTGGATTCAAAAACTGAAGCAGAGAACATGGCAGAATTCTGTTTCTTGGCTTGCTCCTCATGGCTTACTCAGTTTGTTTTCTTTTAGAACCCATGGCCATCTCCCCAGGGGTGACACCACTCCCAGTGGTTTGGGAGCTCCTGCACCAATCACCTCTCAAGACAATGCCCCCCCACCATGTGTCTACAGTACTGTGGCAGTTTGAATGTAATTGGCCCCCATAATCTCATAGGGAATAGAATATTAGGAGGTTTTTTTTTTTTTTGGAATCAGCATGGACTTGGTGGAGGAACTGTGTCAATTGTGGGCCAGGCTTTGAGGCTTCCTATGCTCAGGATACTGCCCAGTGACTCAGTTGGCTTCCAATTGCCTGTCAGATGTAGAAGTCTAAGCTACTCCTCCAGCACAAAGTTCACCTGCATGCCACCATGCTCTCTGTCATGATAATGGACAAACGCCCCTTCAATTAAATGTTTTCTTTATAAGAGTTGTTGTGGTCATCGTGTCTTTTCACAGCAGTAAAAACCCTAAGACACAGACAATTTTATAGAGACATTTTATCAGTTAAGATATGTCTATCTCAAATTGACAAAGCTCAATCAGAAAAATCAAATATATATCAAAACATAACATTTCATATCATAAATATGTATGAATTTTATCAATTGAGATCTTTTTTAAAATAATATAATACATGCATGTTCCCATATGTGTTTTTATGGGATTGGGTGGACCTGTGTGTTTCCATGAGTGTGGAGACCCTAGGTTAAAGTGAAGTCCCAAGTATGATTCTTTAGGTGTTTACTGAGAAAGGGTCTCTCACTTTGACCTAGCACTGGCTCATTTGACTCAACTACCTGGCCAGAGAGCCCCAGGCCTCCACCTGTTTCCTCTTCCCCAGTACTAAGAAAAAGAATCAGCACCAATCCTGGCTGTTTTAAAAATAAGCATTTTAGGTTCTGGCTATTACAAACAATGCGCTATGAACATTGTTGAGCATATACTTTTGTTGTATGATAGGGCATCTCTTGGTTATATTCCCAAGAGTGGTATTGCTGGGTCCAGGGGTAGGTTAATAGCCAGAACCTGGAAACAACCGAGATGCCCCTAAATGGAAGAATGGATGAAGAAAGTATGGAATATATACATATTAGAGTACTATTCAGCAGTAAAAAACAATGACTTCTTGAATTTTGCATACAAATGGACAGAAATAGAAAACACTATCCTGAGTGAGGGAAGCCAGACCCAAAAAGAGGAACATGGGATGTACTCACTCATATTTGGTTTCTAGCCATAAATAAAGGACATTGAGCCTATAATTTGTGATCCTAGAGAAGCTAAATAAGAAGGTGAACCCAAAGAAAAACATATAGGCATCCTCCTGAATATTAACCTTCATCAGGCGATGAAAGGTGACAGAGACAGAGACCCACATTGGAGCACCGGACAGAAATCTCACGGTCCAAATCAGGAGCAGATTGAGAGAGAGCACGAGCAAGGAACTCAGGACCACGATGGGGTGCACCCACACACTGAGACAATGGGGATGTTCTATCAGGAACTCACCAAGCCCAGCTGGCCCGGGTCTGAAAAAGCTTGGGATAAAACCGGATTCGCTGAACATAGAGGACAATGAGGACTACTGGGAACTCAAGAACAATGGCAATGGGTTTTTGATCCTACTGCATGTACTGGCTTTGTGGGAGCCTAGGCAGTTTGGATGCTCACCTTACTAGACCTGGATGGAGGTGGGTGGTCCTTGCACTTCCCACAGGGCAGGGAACCCTGATTGCTCTTTGGGCTGACAAGGGAGGGGGACTTGTTCGGGGGAGGGGGAGGGAAATGGGAGGCGGTGGCGGGGAGGAGGCAGAAATCTTTAATAAATAAATAAAATGTACTTCTGGGACAGAGAAAAATAAAAAAAATAAAATAAATATAAACTTTTTAAATTCATTCTTTAGATTTTCCTACATACATGCATACATACAGTGTATCTTGATCACCCCCTCCTGCAACTTCCTTTCTCCAGCTTACGCCAGGACTTCCCTATACATCTCCTTCCTGACCTCGAATCACATATGTTCTCAGCAAGCTTTCTAGCGTAGGAATGTGAGTTCTTTGAGAGGACAGATGGGAGGGGCCGCTTCTGCCAGGACAAAAAGTAGGCTGATGACAGATCCACACCTCTCCTGCTCCTCCAGAGCCATATCACAGCCGAATTTGCGGCACACAAGGAAGACAGCTCTAAGAAGCACGTTCATAGTACTACGTGCCTAGTAAAGTAACTGGAGATATCGCTTACTGTAGTGGCATTTCATTTTTATTTTAATAAATAAAACTTGCCTGAGGATCAAAAAGTAAAACAGTGATACTGGCCAGCCTTCCAGACCAGGAGACAATGATATACACGTTTAATCCCAGGAGCCACACTAGCTTGCCATAGAAAGCAGGCAGTAGTGGTGCAAGCCCTTAATCCCAGAACTAGAGAGGATTATAAAATGGAAGGAGACAGCGCTCAGCCTCAGACTCATTTTGGAGTTCCATGGAGGCAGGATCACCATTTTCAAACTGAGGTCGAGGTTAAGAGTCAGTGACTGGCAGTTTTGCTTTTCTGGCCTACAGTTTGAATCCAAATTTCTGTCTCTGAGTTTTTATGAACTGGGCTTCATCATACGAGGAGCTTAACAGCATGTCTGAAATCTTTAGAACAAAATGAAGAAGTCATACCCAAAGGGAGTAGATGGCAAAAAATAATCAAACTCAGGGCTGAAATCAATAAGATAGAAACAAAAAGAACAAATCAAAGAAACAAAGAGTTGGTTCTTTGTAAAAATCAATAAAATCGGCAAACTCTTATTCAAATGAACTGAAAGATGGAGACAGAATGTACCAATTAAGAAAATCAAAAAATGCAAAAGACATTATAATAACAATGAGGAAATACAGAGAATTAGAAGGACTTACTTTAAAAATCTGTACTACATCAAACTGGAAAAATCTAAAAGAAATGAATAATTTTCTTAGGAGATATCACTTACCAAAGTTAAATCAAGATCAGATAAAAATTTAGGCATACCTATAATCCCTATTGAAACAGAAGCAGACATTAAAAGTCTAAAAAAAAAGAAAGAGCCCAGGGCCAGGTGTTTTAGCTTAGAATTCTAAAAGATTTCCAAAGAAGAGTTAATGCCAATACTCCTCAAATTATTCTACAAAATGGAATCAGAAGGAACATGGCCAAACATGAAGCCACAATCACTCTGATATCCAAACCACAGAAAGATTTAACAAAGAAAGGAAATCACAGACTAATTTCCATTATGATCATAGATTGAAAAATACTAAATAAAATACTTGAAAATCAAATCCAAGGCCACATCCAAGAGCCCATGTCTCAATCTGTAGCACTAAAACTAAAGACTAAGAAAATAAAAAGTAAAAATAAATAGTTCACTTCAAATTTTTAAAGTTATGCTTCTTTTCTCACAAACTATCCATTTTGTAAAAATCTCTGATCACCACTGCCAGAATTATTTTGCTATTTTCTTTCCACATGTCTTTACATGAAGGCTGTAACATGAAGGGCCTGCTTGTTGGGGTTTCCATCACTCCCAGTACCCCACAGCCAGAAAGCCCCAAAGAAAATCACAGAAGAGATCTCCTTAAGTTATAAAACTGATTGGCCCATTAGCTCAGTCTTCTTATTAGCTCTTGCAGCTTATATTAACCCATTATTCTTATCTATGTTAGCCACGTGGCTCAGTAACTTTCTCAGAGGGGCAGCTCACATGTTGCCTCTTCAGTGGTATGGGCTGGACTGGGGGGAATGGGCTTCCTCCTTTCCAGCATTCTCCTGTTCTCATCGCCCCGCCTCTACTTCCTGTCTGGTTGACCCGCCTATACTTCCTGCCTGGCCAATCAGTGTTTTATTAGAATACATGATTGACAGAATACGAACAATTCTCCCGCACAAGAAGGCCAACAGTATGACATGGTGGAAGGAATTGTGGCTCCCAGGAGAAGACCTAGGCTCAGTGCTTGCTTTCTGTACATTCTCAGTAGATCAGGTACCTTAACTGCAGTGCAATTCTTTTGTCTCTGAAAAACAGCAGAAGATAAAAATAAAGAATACATGCAATTGTTCTTTTTAAGCATATGTAAGATATATAATAAAATACTTTTGGTAAATCCGAGCAACATACAATACTAGTTAATGTGGTCACCCACGAGAAATAACTAAATAGGAAAGAAACATTTGTTATGTAATAGATGTGTAAGATCACCCTGGAGTTGAGGCTCTGCTAGTTGGAAAATGGGAGGTTCTTGCCTTCCGTGTTCTGTCTGTTCAGCTTGCACTGGACACTCTCTTTAAAATGAATGTGAGACACTTGTGACAATCACATTTCACACGCCAAGGGATAGCTATAAACTGACAGACAGATATAGCTTTTATAGGGGTTGTGATTATGAATGGAACTTAGGTTGAAAGCCACAGGTTTTTTGTAAGATCCTCAAAAACAAAGCCAGCAAGAGTTCAAAATAATTCAAGAAACATGTCCTATGAGCACTTATGTTTATTGATCATAGAACGTCACCGTCCCTGTATTGTGCTTTTTTTCTCTACAGATGTGCACACTCACATGATGTCGACTGTAGCTATATGCTACCCTGCCCGATGTACTTTGCATTGCTCAGGTAGACAACGAGAGTGGCCTCCCGTCATTTCCACACAATACCCTTAAGAGTCTTTGCACTCATGTTTGTTTGGTTTTGGGTTTAGTTTAGTTGGTTAGTCGGCTGATTATTTTTGTTATTGTTTGTTTTTGTTTGTTTGTTTGTTTTTCCTGCAGAATGAGGGTATAGCTTAAGCCACTTTCCTTACAGGGGTGCTGTGTACTTCCTGAGAGAGAAGCCCATGTGGCATGCTGCTCTGTTGTTGGTGCTACACTGGACCATGTCAGCCTTTAGGCAAGATTCCCAGGTCTCATCAGGTGACAGCTTTAATTTTAAGGCAACTTATCAGCTAAGGCCATTCTTCCACATAATATTTGAGCTCCTTTCTTTACAGGCGTAAGACCAATGAAGTACTCAACCAGTCTTTGAGTGTTCAAACTTCATGCTCAGATGTAGTCTTATTTGGCTCAAGATTTGTTTTCCTGATAGACCTCTTCAGACTAAATTGTTTCCGAATTCCGTCTAGCAATAACACAACAAGGCTAACGACCATGTGAAATGTCTTAAGAGTAGGCTTATTTTACAGTGCTAATGTTGAAATAATTGACAATTATTAAATAATACTGGACTATTTTTAAATATGTATTGGCTCCAAATAGAGATGAATTAGACATTCTCAACACACAACATGATCATATGTACTGGTCACAAGGAACTGGTTTAAAAAGATAAACTTTAATATGGTTTAATATGAAGGAACTGACTGAATCAAGCCAATTACAAACAATAAGTATAACCGGACAGTGGGTGGCGCATGCCTGTAATCCCAGCACTTGATAGGCAGAGGTAGACGGATCTCTGTGAGTTTGAGGCCAGACAGGTCTTCAGATTGAGTTCTTGGACCTCTAGGGTTATGGCATTTTTAAATGTTTTAATAACTTAGGGTTTTTTCATGACAATGGGACACTCTGCTCCTGGCAGCACCAATCTACTTCAAGAAGAAGATGGGCATTGAAGAGGATCCTTATGGAGTTTGATAGCTATTTGGGCAAGAAAATTGCTCATGCCTGGACTATTGCATAAACTGGACACAGAGAACCCGCAGAGACAGGACTACTGAACTTGCCTAAAGGTGAGATGATCTTTTGGGGTTCCTGATTCATGAAAGAGTCTGCAAGACATTCTTCAGGACAAGCAGATAATGACTGCCTTTGAAATTTCCTGCTTCATGGAAATGTCTGCTGGAAACTATGGGCCTATAGGCCGAAGATGGATGCCATGACAGTACAGAGGAACTTTGGGTGACTGTTCAGGCAGCAAAATGTCTCTGTCATTTCTAGAGTTTTGAAAGTTGCTTATTTCTTGTTTACTTAGGTAATATTATATCCTTCTGGAGTCTTTGATGCAGTTGAAGAATAGAGAGATAGTTAAGTTGTTTTCCTTTGTTAAGATAAAGATAAAATAGATATAAATATTGTAACTGTAATTCTTGCTTGATAACTGTTTTGTTATATTTAATTTTGCTATGTTAAAGTTAAAGCTTTCCTGTTTTTTGTTTAAACAGAAAAAGGGGAAGTGATGTGGGAGTGTCATATATCAATCTGTTGATTTCATTGGTTAAGCAATAAAGAAACTGCTTCGCCCTGATAGGTTAAAACATAGGTGGGAGGAGTAAACAGAACAGAATGCTGGGAGGAAGAGGAAGTGAGCTCAGAGACGCCATGCTCCCCTCTCCCCGGCAGACGCGATAGCTCTGCTCTCTGAGGCAGACACATGCGGCCAAGCAAGCCGGAGGTCAGACATTCTGAATCTTTCCCGGTAAGACCGGTGCTACACAATTTATTAGAGATGGGTTGATCAGGATATCAGAATTAGCCAGTAAGGGCTAGAGCTAGTGGGCCAAGCAGTGTTTAAAAGAATACAGTGTCCGTGTAATTATTTTGGGGCACAAGCTAGCCATGTGGGCGGCCGGGTGCCGGGGACGCAGCCCCGCTGCTCCTATTACAACATGACTTCTCTTTAAAGACTGTTTCCTTCACTGTGTCTGGGTTTTCTATAATAAATTAAAAATCAAAAGTGGTTAGCAATGCATGACTCAGATTTAACCTTCAAATGAGCTCTTTAGAGTTGCTTTAGAACGATTCAATGGACACTTGAACTTTAAAGGAAGGCACTTAATTCTCTAAAGGTTCGGAAATACCAATTGATTAGAGCAAGGAGGACAAAACACTGTCCTTTCCAGTATACTTCTGCTTGGAATCCAATTTTGAGGTGAAAATTAGTCACCTCTACCATATCAATCCTTCCAGTCAAGTTATAATTAATAATAATAACTTCTTATTGAAGTAATTATAATCACTGTTCCAATGAAAGTCTGGGAAATAACATCTCTGCTTAAAGAGCCAACAAATACATTTTATACAAGCAAAAATCACATTATTTTAAAAATGTAATTAAAACCTCTTTTGAGTCTATTTTTGTAATCTTAGAGTGTGGCTTATATCTTGAAGTATTATAAAGCAATTCTAGATCAATAGAAATAATATTGTCAAATTATAATTTTAAAAAGACTATAAAAGTTGATATATAAACATTGTTTCATTGATTTGACAACTGTAATATAAAAAATTGACACATCCCAATTAGTTTCTACCCACATTGTAGCCTTTCTGCTCTTATATCTAATAAGTAAAGACACAAAAGAAAGAAATGTATTAAGGCATCTATTGCAAGACATGATTTTCTTTGCAATATAATATTGCAGGATAGAATATTAGAGAAATAAAATTAAAAGAAAGCCTCAAGGGCACTTCACATCAAGTAGTATTTTGCTTAATGCTTCTATATTAAAACTTTATAAATCAAATACAAGTTCAATTTGAGAAATAAAATTAACCTCAGGAGTCCCACAATCTTAAAAATTCATGAATTTAACTTTGTATCCATTTCTTTGTCCTTTGAGGGTAGGGCCAGTATACAGCATAAAAACTAACGCTACATGGCAACCACATTTATTTGATTCTCCATTGATGTCCCTTTCTATCACCATATTATGCAATGGTCAGGTCTACAGAATGGTGCATATACTGCCTCTAATTTTTAGAGTGTCTGTACTATGACAGTAGTTGCTACCCAATAAAAATAGAGAAAACCCTTGAGTGAGACAGATGGAATTTGCTTGATGTTATTATAGGTCATTGTTTTCTATGTGTTTTCTATCTACTCCCTGGGATATTTTCCTAATACTTCAAAATTTCTATTTTTCAGATATAGCTTTATACTTCAAATACCTTGGTTGCCAACACTCTAGTGTCCTATTGTTGCAAGGGAAAGTTTACATGTAAACTTCCAAAATCCTCCTATGAAACCAGTAGCATCCTACTACCAAAACCAGCTAAAGACACTACAAAAAGAAAGAAAATTACAGGCAAATATCCTTGATGAACATAGATGCAAAATTCTTTGTTAAAATACTTACAAACTGAATACATCAAAAATGTCATCCACCAACATCAAGTTAGTTTTATACTGGAGATACAGGTTCAACATGTCCTTAGTTCAACATACACAAGTCTGTGGCTGATACACAAGTCTGTGGCTGGTACGGAGACCTTTGTGCTCACAAATAAGTACTAGGGGAACCATAAATGTTAAACACATGGTTGTCCTTTTAAACAGAGAATTATATAATATGTTTTCCACCCAGAAGGCAGGCCGAACAGAGCTAGATTGGGGGGGGGGACTGATGGAGGAAGGTCATTGGTTAAATAAAGAAACTGCCTTGGCCCTGATAGGTTAAAAATTAGATAGGTGGAGTAAACAGAACAGAATTCTGGGAGGAAGAGGAAGTGAGCTCAGACACCATGCAGCTTTCTCCAGGGCAGATGCGATGCAGCCAGCCACCAGGTCAGACATGCTGAATCTTTCTTGGTAAGTGCACCTCGTGGTGCTACATAGATTATTAGAAATGGGTTAAGAGGCTGAAACTAATGGGCCAGGCAGTGTTTAAAAGAATAAAATTTGTGTGTTGTTATTTTGGGGTATAAGCTAGCCAAGCGGCCAGGAGCTGGGGCGGCAGGAACACAGCCCAGAGCTCCTTCAACAGGGGACTAAACTGATTCTGAGAGAAAGAAGGCAGAGGCAAAGAGAAGCCACGGAGTCCCACCACAGACAGATGCTGGACAGAACTTTACCCAGTAAGCCACAGCCATGTGGAGATACACAGATTAATAGAAATGGGTTAATTTAAGACTTAAGAGTTAGACAAAAATATGCTTAAGCTATTGGCCAAACAGTATTGCAATTGATACAGATTTCTGTGTGATTATTTTGAGTCTGGGCAGCCAGGAACAAACAAGCAGCCTCTTATAACACATGATCAACACGTGAAATTGAAATGGCAAAATTTAAATAGTCTCTTTCCATACTGGGATTCTATGGTCAAGATACTCTAATTTAAGAATTCTTTAATTTAACCCAGATATATATATATATATATATATATATATATATATATATATAAAAGCCCCTCTCCCAGCTAACTGAAAATGACCTTTTTAAATGTACTGGTATCAGTATGATTCTAAACTAAAGTTGACCCAAGATTACAAAAAAAGGTGCCACGCCAACAGCCTGCAATTCATACCCAAAGAGATGTCCTTTGGTGAAGAAATTAATGTCTGGGTGAAATATAATGAAGGTAAGGGAAGGTTGCTACAGAAATGAGATGTTGTGAAAAGATTTTCCAAGACAGAGCATAAGTAAATGAAAATATTCAGTTATTTTTACATTTTTACATGTCATTACATATGAATGAAACTTGTGTCTGGTTGCCAATAACTGTCTACATGGTCTTTCATAAGAAGCTTATAGGAGTTAATATAAACGGTTACAAAAAGAAACTAATATGGCAGGGTAGAATCTATGCTGACTCTGCATGTGTTTGTGTGTATGTTGTGTGGTTGTCTGTGTGTGTGCATGCATGAACATGTGTGTTTGTGTGTGCACGTTTGTGTGTCCAGTACAAGCCTGTAGATGTGATATTAGTTTTCCAGGCTCTTGTTGTTTTCATTTATACTTTTTGTTTATTGGGGTATACTCTGGGTAATGATGAATAAGACTGACTTAAAGCAAAATGTTTAATTTGTCATCATGGTTCCAATGAATCCCACCACAATAACTGCAGTATTAAGTATTTAAAAATCATATTGGTCAGTTTATTTTAATTTAAAAAACAAAAGTCTGAGTTAACATCATCAAATTCTCTGAGAAATTATCAAAGATTTCTTCCATCTTAGGTATAAAACTTTTTTTTTTTATGGAAAAAAAATCAGTAGGCCAGGCAGTGGTGGTACACACCTTTAATCCCAGAATTTGGGAAGCAGAGGCAAGCCGATCTCTGTGAGTTCGAGGCCAGCTTGGTCTACAGAGCAGGTGGAAGACAAGCTCCAAAGCTACACACAGACACCTTGTCTCAAACCCCCCAAAAGAAAGAAAGAAAAAAGGAAGAAAGGAAGAAAGAGAGGGAGGGTGTGAGGGAGGGAGGGAGAAAGGGAGGGAGAAAGAAAGAAAGAAAGAAAGAAAGAAAGAAAGAAAGAAAGAAAGAGAAAGAAAGAAAGAAAGCAATAGCTGGGGTTTATTCCATGAGTTGAGACAATGCAAATTAAATATTTTTCCATTTATTGAAAAAATAGATTTCGTATAAGATGTCCTAATTATGGTCTCTCTACTTCTTCAAGTTCCTCCTCACCTCTCCTCCTACCCAGAAGCCTCTTTGTTTTCTTATGAGGTGTATGCTTATTATGAGTGAATCCACACTCAAGGTCACTCTGTGCTCATGACCATTTTTCAAGATCCCACAAACCTGGTGGTGTTGAGAGTGAAGATTGCTTGCTGCTGTTATATATGGCTAAACTCATCTTAATTTCTCAGTATCTACAGCCAACATTACATCTTTGACTTCTGTGCACTTTCCTAATTCATTTGAAATACAGTTATGAAATGAAAACATGTACTCCTAATATTCCAATGCTAATTAAGTAATAGCAAACACCTTCTCTGGGGGTTGTTTTTCAACAATTGATACATAGATCTCTGACAGTAGAATGGTTACATCTAACACTTCATTTGTCATCCTTATAAGTCATTCTTCAGGCACCAGTGAAACCCTGCTTGCAGCCTGAAAGTGGAACACATGAGCATGCTTATTTTATGTACTCTCAAGCATAGATAAAATATAGTAAGTGAGCCTTCTATGAATGTAGTGAGAGCTTACAGCAGCCTCCTCTATGCATGGAGATGCATATATATATATATATATATATATATATATATATGTGTGTGTGTGTGTGTGTGTGTGCCTTATTAATGTTAACTAAATATTTATGCATCGAGGCCATTACTTTTGCCTTTTAGAGTTTGACAATAAAGCTAGTTTAAATTTGCTTTTCCTTTTTTAAAAAACATTTTCACAGGTAGAAGATTTAAAAACATTATTGTAGACCTCATCAACTTCTACATAGAATTTTTCCCTAATTATTAAGTCAACAGAGTTAGCCTTATTACTTAAAAAACAGAATGCTTTGTATCATCACTTTTACCCATCAGAATACATACACATCACTACCCTTGGGCTTTGGGATTATTGCTAATGGAGACATAGTTTTCCTGAAGGCAGGGACTATGATGCTGACATAGTCAATCTGACCACAAACTGTTACTCAGTGACTTACTGATAGGTATGTAAGCCATACAATGGGAAAACACTGGACAATGGAATGACTCATGTCCTGGGAAGGACAGGGAGGGTGTGAACAAGATTTTATCGCACTCCTTAAAAAAATGACCAATTGAAAACTATGAGTTTTTTTTCTGGAGTTCCCTAAAATATTTTTACCACAGCTCATTTAGGCAAATGAAATGGAGAAGAATGAAAATGTGTATCCTACTGCGTATATATTATTACTCCATCCCCTTTCACATGGCCCTTTGATGTTTTGGTAATATTCCACAAGAATTTTCAGCTTATAAAATTTATATTCTATTGTAAACTGATTTATATCTAAAGTAAGTATTTTCATGGGGTTTACACTTAGAATAAGAATAAAAGGTTTTGTTTTGTTTTGGAATTTTTTGTCTTACAGATTTTTGTTTGCTTTGACTTAGGGTTGTTGCTTCATTTGGGGATTTTTTATTGTTATTTTTGTTTGTCAAAGAGAGAGAGAGAGGAAGATGAAGTTGGGTTGATAGGAAGATGAGGAGGATCTGGGAGGAGGGGGAAGGGAGAAAACACAATCATAAGATGTTGTATGAAAAGATGCTTTAAATAAAAAAATAAACTTATGAAAAGAAAAGAAAGTATTATTTAGTGCAACATTTTCCTATTCAAATTTAATGAATTTAAATGTGTAAGCTGATAAATATCAAAAGGATTATGTAAAATAAACTTATAAACTTTAAAAGAAAAATTTGAAACACATCAGTGAAAACTCAAGGTTAGGAAATACTATGGTTGAAAAATATAATATATGATTCAACAATTTCTAAATGTTTGTGATTGTTTATAAACTCAACACAGGAATATATGCTTGTCATTAGATAGAATTATGTGTTAGTTTTACATGAGATTGTGTACAGTGTGAAATACTGCATTTTAACCCATTGGCAAATTTTTCCTAAACTATTCTGTTTATTTTCAGCATCAACAACATTAATTTACTCTTCTTTTTTCATAAAAATCTCAAGCTTTGAAACACTGAGTTCATTTTATTCTGGCCTCCCCATTTTTAATACTCCTCATTTGAGTTAGAACAGATTTAGAATCCAGGCAGTGCTAACTCCATCCATGAATAGCTGTCCATGTAATGCAGTTGACTAGACACATTCAGCGTTGAGAACCTCCAAGTCTGAAAAATATGTAGCTTGATGAATTATCTTAACAACTGAACAATGGGATGACTCATGTCCTGGGAAGGATAGGGAGGGTGTGAACAAAACAGTCACTGTAGCATACAGATTTTAAGTGGAAGCTTGTTTAGAAGAAAGAAAGAAAGAAAGAAAGAAAGAAAGAAAGAAAGAAAGGAAGGAAGGAAAAGATCTTACTCAAATATAGAAAGGTTTTAAAAAAATGACTAAATCATTTAAGGAAATGAGGGGTAAATGTTACTTTCTTGTTGCTGTGGCTAAATACTAGACCAGAAGCAACTTAAGGGGCGTTGTATGAATTTGAAGACACAAAGCATCCTGGTAGGAAGGCCTGGAGCTTGAGGCAGGTTTTGGGTGAGACTTCCCTTCTCAGTTAATTGTCTTTCAGGATATTCTCCCAAAGGCTGCCCCAGCTGACTTTAGGTGGCTCCAAATGTAGTCAAGCTAACAATGACGATAATTTAAATGATAACACCAACTTTTTATTTATTTAGAGATTCTTTCGGAAAGTGTTGAGTCCTTCACATCTAGTTAAAATATTTACAAATAATACATAAATTATCTGATGTGAAATGTACGCATCTGTTATTTTCCAACCAAACAAGCTCTCCTTGTTTTTAAAATATATCTTATCTATTTTCAGATATTTGTTTTCAAATACGTACACAAAAGTACACCTAGTCGTTATTTTTTCAAGGAAATCTTAGACTGCCAGCCGGTAGTTTCATCTGCATTCATATTTCAAAACTTGTACGTGAGTGTGGTAAATATAAAAACGGATGACCAAAGCCTAAATTCCACTGGGCCTTGGAAGTAGGGCTGTAGGATTGAGCATAACCTCTAGCTCTCAACACGTCAGCATAAGCAAACACCCGATCAACCCCTGTCAACAGTTCCTCACTCTCAACTCACAGCACAGTTCACCCCTCAGCAGCTCCCCCTGAGATTCCCCTGAGAGTCAATTAGAATCACATAGCAGCCTTAGACAGAGCAACATCTGGAGAGGGCATTTCCCCGGGTTAGGGACCACTAACTGTGCCCTCAGAATGGCTTGTGTTGTTTTTAGCACTCCTGAGGAAAGGCAGGGCATTCATTCAAAGAAGCAAAGACCCGCTTAGGATTGATATGGGAGGTGTTCAGCATTTAAAGAGCAGAAATATTACTTAAAACTTTTCCACAATTTATGTTTATAGTTTTGCTGCTTAGAGTAAATCACAAAGATAATTTCTAAATGTAAAGAAAATATCTTGAATTTAATTGGAGAACAAAAATGCTTTGTCCATGACGAATCACAGAAATCTCCTAACTCAACAGGCATGACCTCTTACCACACAAAAAAACTGTGGGAAGCTCATTCTTGGTTTACGTTTTGTCAAAGATACTCTTGTCTCATCTTAAAATTTATCAAACACACAATTTGAATGATTTAATGACCTATTTCATAGTCTTTGAATTTCATGTGCTTACCAGTGTTTTAGTTACACAAAATACGATGTGCCGGGGCTGAGAAAACAGTACTCAGTAGAAAAGATAAGTGTCTATAATATATGTAATTTGCTTAGCTTTAACTGTCAATTCCAGTTTTAAAGATGGCGACTGAAATCCATGCAACATGATGCTCTTTCATTGTACTTTCCAGTGTCCCCTTCTCAATCACTTTCCTCAAAGGCACTTTGAAAACTAAAGTACATTTTCAATAGCATGTAATACCGCCTATTTTCAGCTTGTTTTCCTGGATTACCCTTCATTTCCCTATTACTGATTTTCTGACACATGGCCTGTTTTCAGCTGTCACATTGCTCTTTCCTCCCACTGGAACGTGAACTCAATGTGCACCGGATCCTTTATAATGTTCATTCATTGATACATCCTCGGTGCTTAGGATGGAAACATTACACAGTCATTCTAAGTTAATCTTTTAAAGAAAGTCATTTTTTACAATGGGTTTACCTAAAAGAAAGTGTGAGTGATCTTGAAAGTTGTGAAACCAACAATACAGATGAGCTCATAATAGTCCCTATAAGAGGGTTCACATCTCTATGCATGCTTTCCTGATGCTTATGGCTGTACAATCCAGAGGAAATGGATGCAGCAGGTGTTATGATACAGAACAGAGGGGCCTTGGCTGGTTTAGGGGCCTTGTGGGGTGGAGGGGGAAGTGAGAGACAGATTCACCACGGAGACAGAGTTTACATGGGAAGTTTCTTTGGAGGAAAGGAAGGGAGTGAGGAAAGGGAAAGGAAAGAGGAAGAGAGAGACAGATGTGTGTGTGTGTGTGTGAGAGAGAGAGAGAGAGAGAGAGAGAGAGAGAGAGAGAGAGAGAGATCAGCCTGACTCTTCAGTGAAGGGAGAGGGGAGTTAGCAAAGCTTGTCTCTTAAAAGGACCTTTAGCGCATGCATACAAACTACATCGTGACATATCAGCCATAGGACCCTAGGCTACAAGGTCCTGAGTGCATCCTGCCAGGTGACAGGCGAGCATAATGCTTGAATCCTAATAGTAGTTATCTGAGACCTCTGAAATATTAGCAGCCAAACTCCCATAGTACAGAATTCAATCTCCAACAAAGCAGAGGCACAGAATTCACCTTTTTCCCTTTTGCATTCTCCATGATTTGAAGAACACTGGTGGCTTCTCCTGATGATCATGCACTCTGACACTTCATATCATTCAAGACAACAAAAGCACATTGTCAGGCTGTAAGGTTCACTAGTGGAAGCCCTCAATGTTCAAGGCACGGAGAATGCATGTGGTTTTCTAGTGTGCATAGGTAGCTGTTGTAATAGGCCATATGCTGAGAGACCAATAAAAGCCTCAAGCAATCTAAAACAAGTAGTAGTAGGTTGGGGAGATGGCTCAGAGGGTAAAGGTGCTTGCAACCAAGTCTAACAACCTGGGTTCAAATTCATGGGACCCACATGGAAGAGGCAAAGAATTGATTCCCCGGCCAATTGTTCTCTGGCCTCCGCATGTGTGCCATGGCTTATGTTTTCTACCTTACTAAATGTTGTTGGAGGCTGCTTGTTTTTTACAGCAGTCCTGAAATAATCACAGAAACTGTATTAATAAAATCACTGTTTCTCCCATTAGCTCTAGCTTCTTATTGGCTATCTCTTATATATTAATTTAACCCATTTCTATTAATCTGTGTATCACTATGAAGCTGTGGCTTACCGAGTAAATTCCAGCATCTGTCTCTGGCAGGATTACTTGGCTTCTTCTCACTCCACCTGATGCATAAATTGAATCAGGATACATTAGTAAACTTACCAAAAATGAGCTGACTTTGTTTGGTTTGATTATATTTCTGCAGTTAAGAGAGATAGGAACAAAGGGCTTCAGCTGTGTTACATACACTTATTTCTGGAAGAACAGGAACTGAAGCTGTAAAGCAGCTTTCATGCATTTCCATCCACATTGGGAGTACAGGTCTTATTTTCAGGAAATAGTGGCCTGCAAAAGGAGATTACTCCAAGCTAAGCTTCCTTTTTAAGTGAAAACTTTAGAATTCTATTTCAATAATAACAACTATCAGGTAATGAAAGACAATGACCCTTGATCAGGATGAAGCTCTGGAAGCCACTTACCACCCTAGTCTTCCTCCTAAAGAGGTATTTCTACCTACAGTAGGGAAAAAGAAAACAAGTTGGAAGTGGTTAGATTTCTTTAGTTGAGATGTTGCTGTGCGGTCAAAGAGATCAAGACATATACACCTATCAAGACAAAGTACTCAAAAAAAAAAAAGAATTATGCAGAGAGAACCCAAGAGATCTTCAGAGAACCCCCTCTGAGTAACCAGCCTAGTATAAATTAGGGTGTGCTTGTGACAATGTTATTCAATGCTAAAGAGATAGCAACCAGAAAGACTTGGAGGACATCATAATCAGAAACAACACAGCAGAGAGGAGTGCTCAGCGCACTGACAGGATTGGAGAACTCATGATTCAGGAGAAGAGAGCAGTCAAAAAGATTTTATGGTATACATTGGCATCAGTGAGCTAATGCCCTCTTCAAAACCTGCCCCCAAAGCTTAAAAACATGACTTGAAAGAGTTCTTCACAGTCCCAGAAACAGAGTCGAATTCCACAATAGAGTTTGAGCTGTGTGGATCATAAACCCTGTAAGGAATTCAGAAAGATGTAGGGTCTTACAAAACTCGTAATTTCTGGCAAGCAATCAAGTATTATTAGGCATACCCAGATGCAGGGAAGTAGCTCATAATGAAAATAACAAATTAATTGAATCTGAGCCAGAAGTGTCCTCCGTGTAAGAATAAAGAGACAGGAAAATTAGGAGTTACTATAACTATGTATCACATGATTTAAAAGTTAGATAGAGACATAGAGGATATAAACAATAATTATTTCATATGTGTAGAGATGAATACAACAAAGTCAGATATGGAAAATGCACTAGTAAAAAATACCAGTGTGAAATGCAGACAAGCCATGAGATTGACTAGCTTGAAGATATGGTAATAGGAAGCACTCAAAAGGAAACAGAAACAATTGTTTTTTATGTCAGAAGTTTTATTCATCAAGAAGTGTGGAGCTGGGAAGGTGGTTGGATTGGTAAAGTGCCTTTGTGCAAGCATGAATTCTGATCCCGAGTTTAAATTCCTAACCCAGAGGAGCCTCTGTAGGGTCAGTGTTTCTGGAGGCAGTGGAAGATAAGGAGGTAGGCATGTTTACAGGGGTCTCGCCAAACTGATTGTATTTATGTTGCATGGAAGAGCCTGTCTCTAAAAATAAGATGGAGGGCTAGAGACATGGCTCAGCAATTAAGAGCATTGCTGTTCTTGCAAAGGTAAGAGTCGGGTTCCTAGCACATGCTATCAATGGGCTCACAACAGTATCTAGCTCCCGATCTAGCAAGGTCTGAGGTTTCTGACCTTTGAGTGCCCCTGCATGTATATGTGCAATAACCATATAGAAACATAATGGTTTAAATCTAAAATAATAATAAAGTGGGAGTAACAGAAGGAGACTCAATGACAATTTCTAGTTTCCAGAGCTATACAAACAGGCATATGCATGCACACACACACACACACACACACACACACACATGCATGCACAAATACACAGAGTACATTATCGTGCACATTTTATCCAAAGACTTTTTGTATTTTCTTGTTTTAATTTGTGTGTGTGTGATTGTGTGCATGTATACATTTTTTTGCACATAATTACATGTTCCATAAAGACAATTTTATTTAAGACTATCAAGTACTGGCCAGGTAGTGGTGGCATACGCCTTTAATCTTAGCACTTGGGAGGTAGAGGCAGGTAGATCTTTCTGAGACTGAGGTCAGCCTGGTCTACAGAGTGAGTTCCAAGTAGCCATGGCTACACAGAGAAACACTGTCACACACACACACACACACACACACACACACACAAAACAGAGTATCAGATACTTTGACCTTAATCATTGCTATGTTCTTTTTTCTAGTCAGTCACTTAATCTGTTCCTTTTAATAGACAGTCTTCTTTCATGTAGTTCATATGTACACATATGTATAAGATTTATGTGTGTATATATAATCTAGGATACATAATTTAGATAAAAATGTGGTGGTATTTGACTTTCTAAGTCTGACTTCATTTCTTTAGTATGGTTGTAGCTAGTTGTACCCTTTTTCCAGAAAATGACATAATTTTATTTTTCTGTATGGTTACCTAAAACTCCATCATATTGGTATATCTCGTTTAAAAAATGCCCAAAGCAATGCCAATTTCAAATATTTAAATGTCCTAATTATGTGTTAAATGCTGATAAAAAAGAGAAAAGAAATACAGAAAATAATTGAAGAATTTCACAAAAACTATAAGCCTACAGATCCAAAAATCTCAAATACACAAAATACAAAGTAAAAACACATGGCATATTATAATAAAATTATTCAAAACTAGTCGTGGGGATAAAAATTACAGACACATCAAAACAGAAAGACAAGTTACACATACAGGCAAAAAGGAAAGACGTGATGAAAATGAAGATACTGGGAAACAACAATTTTAAGTAAAAATAAAAATACAACTTAGAAGTATAGTTTCAAAAGACATATTATAGCCAAAAAGGTAGCTTTGAAGTATAGAAAGCAAAAATTAGCAGAGTATTGAAAAAATTAACTCATAATCAAGATTGGTTGTTTTAATATTATTATAAGTAACAGGCAGAATAAGATGACAGAAAATTAGCAATGATAGTAGAGACAGAACACTGTCAGTCAGATTTATCTAGCTGACATTTATATAATAACTGGTCTTATGAGATCAAGTCCATACAAAGCAATAACAATGTAGCTTATATTCAGGGTCAAGAGCAATGTATCATTAAATGTAGCATGACTGAAATAATGTAAGTTGAACCACCACAACTGAATTAAACAAGAGATCAAAATGAGGAGCTGGAGAGACGGCTCAGCAGCTAAGAGCACTGATCTTCCAGAGGTCCTGAGGACAATTTCCAGGAACCACACAGTGGCTCACAACCATCTTGAATGGCATCTGATGCCCTTTTCTGGTAGACAGACATGTACGCCAAAAGTCACCCATTTACATAATACATAAACCAATATTTTTTAAAGAAATAAAAAAAATAGAGATCAAAGGGAGATTTTCTTCAAAATATCTCAACATTTTGAAATTAAACGTTCATACATAGCCCATGCTCCTAAATAAATAAATCAGGTGAAAGGATGAGAAAATATTCTGAATTAAATAGAGCAAAAATCAATCAGAATCTTTAGATGCTGTTGAAACAGTAGATAGAAAGGGTTTACAGAGATTAAAAACCTACACGAAAAATAAAACTAAGTGACTTTAACTTCCACACTAAAATCTTTCAAAAGGGTATTTCATTTCCTGTATTTTAATTAAAATATAATTACATTCCCCTTCTGGTCCCTTCCCGCAGTACCTCCAGTGTCCCCTCCAGTACCTCCAGTGTCCCCTCCATCCACTCTGTCCCATGTACCACTCGCTTTGCTTCCTTTATCCTCTCAAATTTATCACCTCTTTTTCTTGGATTATTATTTTTACACAGAAAGAGAGATGCACAAAAAAGGAAATACAACATGCTTACTCCAATGTGTGTATGAGTGCATGAGTGTGTGTGTGTGTGTGTGTGTGTGTGTGTGGTGTATGAATGACTCAGGGGTGAACCACTTTGTATTGGTTACTAAGTAAGCGGGTCATTCTTGCAGGAGGGTAATCCCCCTCTTTCAGCAATATAAACAACTAAGAAATACCTCAGAAAGCATTCATTACCCTGAACAATTAGGGAAATGCAAATTAAAATAACTTTGAGAGTTCATGTCACCCCAGTCAGAATGGCTGAAATCAACAAAACAGCTGACAGCAAATGCTGGCTGGAGTGTGGGGGAAGGGAAACCTCATTCACTGTTGGTAGGAAGGGAAACTGGGGCTGCCACTCTGGATATCAGTATAGAGAGAATCCTCAAAAGGCTAAAAATAAATTTACCAAATGATCCTCTACCACTCCTTGGCCTATGTCTAAAGGACTCAACATCCAACACCACAGATTCTTGCTCAGTTCAGTGCTACCCTATTCATAATGGTGGGAATAGAAAGAACCTAACCATCCTTCAGCAGATAAATGAATAGTAAAAATGTGGTGCATATGCACAATGGAATACTATTCAGATGTAAATAAAAGTCAAATAATGAAATTTACAAATAATGAAATGGATGGAACTTAAAAAATTATATTGAGTAAGGTAACTCAGGCTCTGGAAGACAAAAGTCTCATGTTCTCCCTCATCTGTGGCTCTTTGCTCCAAATATTCAACTGGAAGTGTAGCTCTCACCCCTTCACCAGCAAAGTGAGTCTATGTAGCAAATGGAGACTATTACTGAACACCAAAACTGGACACAATGCAGGGAATATCAATGGGTCATGGTGAGCTCAGCGCCAATGGCTGCGTCTTCAACACAGCTCAAGCAGTTACAGCTCAAGAAACAACTTAAAAGAGAGAGCGGTTTTAAAAGCCAAAGGATCAGGAAGTCTGCTTGCATCTCCTAGAAATGAGACCCGAACAAAGGCAATATAAATAAACATGTTAACACAGAAGGGAGGCAATCCAGGGACATATCACACCTAAGCTGAGAACCGTAGGCACATTCATATCCTCTCTGAAAGCAAACCAAACTAGGCATGGTGGAGCACACCTTTAATCTCAGTACTTCAGAAGCAGAGGCAGACCGATCTCTGAGTTATGGTGACTGAGGTCTACAACCAGGACTACACAGAGAAACCCTGTTTTAAAAGCGACACAAAAAAAGTTAGGAAGAAAGGAAAATTACCATTAGTGCGAGAAGTAGTTAAATGAAAGATAGAGAGAAGCAGGGAAGTCCAAGCTGTTAGTAGAACACATGGCCAGGAATCCTGAAGCTCTGCATTCCAGCCCCAGCTCTAAATAAATAAATAAATAGCAAGGAAAGAAACGTGCTTGAAGAGGACAGAGAAGCATAAAAGAAGACCAAAAAAGAAAAAAAAGTCAATCTCTGAAATCACTAATAAAATGCATAAACTTCTCACTACACTTACAGAATAAAAAACGACAGAAAGCATGAATTAATGAAGTAGTAATATGGGTGGCGGGGCCGCATTCCCAGAACCCCAGCCGCCTGTATTACTACTTCATATGGCGCCCACGTGGACAACTGCTTCCACATAAAGCCTGAGACAGCTTGGGAAGTAATTCTAGAACAAAATGAAAGCATTGTGCCTGGTTTCTTGGTAGCAGCAATTTCTCGGGTCTACTCTGCTTGCCAGAGGCAAGCAAGCGCCTCATCTAAGAGAGGCTTCCTGACTCAGCTTTAGCTGCAAAGCCTGCAGCTCATTAAGAGGTCCTGCCACGAAACACTTAAACGGTGTTGATGAAAAGCTGAACGCATGCTTTTCGGTTTTCAGCCGTAGCAGGAAAAAAGCTGCACCATTTAAAAATGCTGGCTTTCTGGGCCATCCTGCCAGGGCAAACTCTGACTGTTTGAGGCAGGAGGGCCGGCTACCGAGAGAGGACTTGAGTGTTGTCTGTTGTAGCTCACTTGCTGGCAGGGATCTTGAAATGCCATACAGTTGTTGCAGTAAACATGGCTACAGCCTGTATATCCGCCATGAGGCTGGAAAGCTAAGGAATGGACTGGATCTAGCTGGCAAAGCCACGCCTTTAATCCTACTGATATTGCTTGGTAAATTAAAGACTCATGTGGTCAGAAAAAGAGAGATATACAGTAAAGAGAGATTCAAAGACAAAGAAAATTTTTAAATGGTTTACAGTGTGTTAAAAATATATGCAGACTAAAATTTAAAGTTCTTAAAAGTAACAAAAAAAAAAAAGGAAGAGAGTTGTTGTGTGTGGTAGCACATGCCTTTAATCCCAGTGCCTAGAAGGCAGAGGCAAACAGATCTCTGTGAGTTCAAGGTGTAGTAGCATACACCTTTAATCCCGAATGCCTGGGAGGCAGAGACAGGCGGATCTCTGAGAGTTCAAAGACAGCCTGGTCTACAGAGTTACTTCAGGTCAAAGATACAGAGAACCTGTCTCAAAAAACAAAAAGTTAAAAGTAAAAATAAACGAAATAGAGGTTAAAACAAAGATGGAAAATACACAGAGAATCTTGATACTGTATGCTATTATGCTCTCTTTGAATTGTTTGAATGCTGAGGAAGGAGCAACAGCTGCTAAAAGATATTTGTTTATAAATGCTGCTGAACTAATCCAACATAGATATTTTGAATTTGCATCTAAGGATATGATACTTTGGAAAGGAGTTTCTTATTTTGTTTTCACAGAGGATGAGACGCTGTTCATTTCTTCTATTCCGATTTGGTATGATGGACCACGCCCTCCTGAAGGGTTGGTATGAACGCCTTCAAAAAATTGCTTCGCTCAACTGCCAACTGAGATGAAGCTAACACACAGGTTATACCGTGAAAGACCTAATTAACGACGCCCCCATTCAGCAGGAAGCAGTTTGGAGAGAAAAAACTGCGCCCATGTTCCCACATATGGTTTATAAACGTTCTTTTACATTTAAAGGGGGATATGATATAGGTATGAATAATTTGCATTAGTATAGATTTTGCTTTATTGATAGAGATTTACGGCCAATTTTGTTATATGTATAAGTGTTTCTGATTTTGAGTAAGGTATTGTGATTGTGTAGTTCATTTAAATATGTAGTGTATAATTAAGAAATATAGGTTGTTAATGGATAATCATCGATAATAGTAAAGCTTGTAGTCATGTTAGTTAGATTTTCTAGATATATAGAGATATATTTTAGATAGACATTCTTCATGTCTTTCAAAGATTACAGAATAGGACATTTAATGTTTTAATAACTGAGGACTTTTCATGACAATGAGACACTCTGCTCCTGGCAGCACCAATCTACTTCAAGAGGAAGATGGGCATCGAAGAGGCTCGTTATGGAGTTTTGATAGCCATTTGGGCAAGAAACTGCTCTTGCCTGGACTATTGCATAAACTGGACACAGAGAACCCGCAGAGAGAGGACTACTGAACTTGCCTAAGGTGAGATGATCTTTCGGGGTTCTTGATTCATTTTGAAAGAGTCTGCGAGACATTCTGCAGGACACAACAGATAGTGACTGAACTGACTTTGAATTTTCCTGCTTTATGGAAATGTCTGCTGGATACCATGGGCCTGAAGGCTGAAGATGGATGCCCCAACGGTACAAAAGAACTTTGGGTGACTGTCCAGGCAGCGAGATGTCTTTGTCATTTCTAGAGTTTGAAGTTTCTTAGTTCTTGTTTACTTAGGTAATATTATATCTTTCTGGAGTCTTTGATGGAGTTAAGAATAGTTAGTTATAGTTATAGTTTTCCTTAGTTATGATAAAGTTTATTGTAACTTTTACTTGATAACTGTTTTGTTATATGTAATTTTGCTATGTTAAAGCCTTTTTTTTTTTTGTTTAAACCGAAAAAGGGGAAATGATGGAGGAAGGTCATTGGCTAATAAAGGAACTGCCCTGGCCCATTTTATTGGTTAGAGGATAGGTGGGAGGAGTAAACAGAACAAAATGCTGGTAGGAAGAGGAAGTGAGCACAGAGACTCCACAGCTCTCTCGGGAGCAGATGCCTCAGAGAGAGACGCCATGCCCCGCTCCCGGGATGAAGCTCCGACCCAGGATGGACTAGGCTAGAATCTCCCTGGTAAGCGCACCTTGGGGTGCTACACACAGATGATTATAAATGGGCTAAATTAATATGTGAGAATTAGCCTAGAAGAGAATGGGCCAGGCAGTGTTTAAATGAATACAGTTTGTGTGTTGTTATTTTGGGGCATAAGCTAGCCGAGCGGGCGGCTGGGGTGCTGGGGAAGCGGCCCCGCCGCTCTTATTACTTCATATGGCGCCCAACGCCTTCCTTCCTGATGGAGGAAGGTCATTGGCTAATAAAGGAACTGCCCTGGCCCATTTTATTGGTTAGAGGATAGGTGGGAGGAGTAAACAGAACAAAATGCTGGTAGGAAGAGGAAGTGAGCACAGAGACTACACAGCTCTCCTCTCGGGAGCAGACGCCTGAGAGAGACGCCATGCCCTGCTCCCGGGATGAAGCTCCGACCCAGTATGGACATAGGCTAGAAGACGCCTGAGAGAGACGCCATGCCCTGCTCCCGGCATGAAGCTCCAACCCAGGATGGACTAGGCTAGAATCTTCCCGGTAAGACCGGTTCTCACAGATTGTTAGAGATGGGTTGATCGGGATGTGAGAATTAGCCTGTAAGTGCTGGAGCTAAAGGGCCAAGCAGTGCTTGAAAGAATACAGTGTCTGTGTAATTATTTCGGGGCATAAGCTAGCCGGGCAGGTGGCTGGGGTTCTGGGAATGCAGCCCCGCCACTCTTATTACTTCAAATTAACAGTATCAGAAATGGAGTACTTGCATCCCTGTAGAGATTAAATAAAACTTTTAAAGTTGCTCTTCTATTCCTAATAATGTGATGTTTAATATCCCTAAATTGGAAACAATTCATGTCCACAACAGCACCCGAAGGGATTAAACATGATCTGAACACTGTAGGAGAATGAATGAAATACTATATGCACAAGATGGCTGAATCTCAAAATCAGTACATTAGGAAGATGGAAAAAATTTATGTTGCAAACTGTATTTTTAAATCAAAATATAACTGTGGAGAACATCAAGTAATCAGTGGTGATGCAAAGAATATCAGTGGTCAGCGAAAGCAGAAGGGAGTGTGATAGGGAATGGCAGCATGACGGTGCTTCCCAGAGCTCATCTTTGCTTTTGAGACTAGCTAAACTTGGTGTATAACATGGGTGATTCACTGCTCAAGGTTTTAAATAGTAAACAAAAGGGGCCTGACTATTTCAAAACCTATTATCAATATTAGTGGCTCTACATAGTATCTTAATATATAAACATAACAAAGTAAAATTCATTTTAATGTATAAAATTCCCTTATAAACTCATAGAAAAAGTATAGAGCAAAATTGCAAATGTCCAAAAGTTATAAAGAAGTGATTCACCAAAATAGACAGAAATGGTCAAGAAAAAGAAAAAAAATAGGGAAAAAAATCAGCTGTGTTTTAGGTTTTCAATTGTATATAAGATGATACTGTCAGAACTGTGGGGGCTGAGATGGGGGAGTTAAGTAAGTCTGGAGCTAGTTTGGGGTAAATGTGAGACCCAGTCTCAAAAAATTGAAACAAGTAAATAAAAGATGACCGGATAACCCCCTCTGTCATATTTTCAATCCTGAAAAACTGATCTCTTCTAGATGCTGCTGAAAATGTAAAAGATAAATTTCTACAGAATTTTTATATTAATCTTAGCCATGTTGACAAGTTATAGAAAACACTAGAAGAAAATTATACAGATGTTCATTGAATACTATACAAAATAGCAATGAAATCTAAACAGAACCTACTTTCAAAAATGGTTATTTAGGGAAGAAGACTAAAGTAGTCCCTGAGTAACAAGTGATATAATAGATTGATGCAAAAAAGAAGTAAAAAAAAAATGCTAGATTAGCCTACTTCCAATATGTTAGTAAATCATTTTTGAGTAACATATATTTCCTAATCTCATTCATGAACAGGTATATACCATGGATCACATGCCTTCTATGCCTTACCTGTGAAATTTTTTTGTTAGGTACATGGAGATAATTAGTAAGAGGAGTAGGTAGCATCATAAGGGAATTGTCAATTGCATACATTTCTTTACAGAAAAGATTTTTGTACTACACAGATACAATTATAATTTTAAATGTTTTCTTTTTGTTTCCTTTTTTCTTGAAACTGAGTCTGACTATATTGCCCTAGGTGCCTCAAACTCAATACATAGTCCAGGCTGCCCCTAAATTCATAAGGACGCACCTGCCTCTACCTCCCAATTCTGGGATTAAATGAGACATCTTTCCCAGCTAATATTTTCTGTTTTGAAAAAAAAAATAAGCAATCAAGTTATTTAATGAAATCTCACAATGAGTTTTGACAGAATGTATTCCATCAACATTTCTGACAACAGAACAGAATTCAGAACCACATACTGGGTTAGAATTGTTTGTCAACCACATAGTTGATGTGGGATTTCCCTCTGTATGCTATGATTACCATTAATGAATAAAGTGACTGCTTTGGACCTATAATAGGGCAGAACTGAGGTGGGGTGGGAGAACTAAACAGAATGCTAGGAGAAAGAAGGAGGAATAAGAGAGAAGTCATGTAGTCCCATTGGAGACAGATGCCAGAACTTTACCCGGCAAGCCCCTGCCACGTGGTGATGCACAGATGACTAGAAATGGCTTAAAATAAGATGTAAGAGTTAGCCAATAAGAAGCTAGAGCTAATGAGCCAAGCAGTGTTTTAAATAATGCAGTTTTGTGTGATTATTAGCTAGGAACCAACAAGCAGCCTCCACCCAACACATAGTAATGGTGTGAACTTGGAAATGTATTTATGTCTCTGATACTTAACCTATACATTGGAATAATGCTACTTGCATCAAAGAGTTAATGTAGGATTGCATGAGTAAGAAGTTACAAAGTGTTTGTGACAGAGGTTCAAGAAATGCTAGATTCCTTACTCTTAATGCCAGGATTACATAGCTTAGTGTCCTCATTGAGTTTTCAAATAACTAAGGTGCTTCCTAGAAGTCTTTTTTTATTGAAAATTTCCACCTCCTCCCCTCCTCCCATTTCCCTCCCCTCCCCCCACTCCTCCTCCCCCTCCCTTTCCAGTCCAAGGAGCAGTCAGGGTTCCCTACCCTAAGGGAAGTCCAAGGTCCTCCTCGCTTCCCCCAGGTCTAGGAAGGTGAGCATCCAAACAGACTAGGCTCCCACAAAGCCCATCACCACCTTCCTAGAAGTCTTATCCACACCTTAGGTAAGTCTAACAATAACCCAAACTTCCTGGAGTACCATGCTTCAGGACAGCGCATGGAAATCACTTTTGCCATTTGGTAGTTCAGGCTCTAAATCTGGAAAATGGAATCCAAGAAGAATAACCTTAATTAATCTGAATTCTATCTAGATCTATAATGCTAACATAGCCCTAACAGGAGAAGAAATATTCCCAAATCATTACAAACTAAAGAAGAATCCAGTTGGGGTTGAATGTATAAACGCACATAACAAAGAGTGAAACAGTTCATCTCTCATGCTGACATATGCCCTCTCCCTGCTGTTGCCTACGAGCAGGAGGCAAACACTGGTGCAGGTGGCCCTTTCTAATTGTGTGCATAAAGTAACTGAGTCACTTTCTGACTGGTAAATAATATGCAATGTCAGCCTCTCACCACCATCTGTGGCACTCACCACCACAGTCTCTGCAAAACTGCCAGCAGCCTGAGTTGAGCACGGCATTGTTGGAGAAGTCACAGGAAGAAGTACTTGGCATCCTTGGCAAAGCTTGAATCTTTTCACAGTATTGAACCTGACATATGCCCCAAAGCAGAGCGTGTATGCTACCCTAACGATCTCTCCTGCTGTTTTATAATCAGAGACATAGATGGAGGCGTGCTGCCACTCTTTCATTTGGCACTGATCAAACTTCTGGACTCTCTTTTGGCCAAAACAATGTATTCTCATTTAGGAGAATTAATGTGCAGATTACTAAACACACACTCTTCACCACCTCCATCATAATTTCCTAAACATAAGATGGTCGTTATTACCAACTCTTAGCTTCTACTTTCCTCGGTATTTTGGAATTCATTTTCCATATCATTAGAAAGATGAGTGGCCAACTGCCAATCATTCATCTTGACAGGTTAGACAGACTCTTTGAAATGTAGAAGAGCTTGGGTGACAGTTGCCTTGTCAACTTCTCTTTTCATCGGAGAAAAGGAGCACCGAGTTGGAGGGCATGTCCTGGCTTCAGTCTCAAGACGTCTGGTAGTGACAGAAGCTAGGAGCTGCTCTCAGCGTGCACCATGGGAAAGGCCTGGAAGAGCTTCCGTTCCCATTTCTCTTTTCTGTTGATTCCTTTCATGAGATCCACAACATGCCATACCCATATGGTGATAGAACAAAATTCAGGAGGTACTAGGTTTTGCCAAATCTCTTCCCAACAGAGACATTCATGCTATTGTTTGGTACCGAAATTAGCTAAAAAGTTAATAGGTCTTGATTTATGGGAAAAGTGTCACACAAAATTGAATTCAAAAGGGAAAAACAAAAATGCTGACCATAAGTTTTTCAAAACCAAAGTTAATAAAATCCTAAATAATTGATCAATTCTAGAAACAAGTACAACTGCTAAATACAATGATGTAGATGCAAAAAAAACTTGACAAAAGGAATTATTTCCATAAAGAGTCAACTCCTGGTGACCTTGGAGGATTACTTTCAAATTCCTCAATGCTCAAGGCCATTGCATAGAAAGGCAAAATATTCGCATGTATACAAATCCACAACCTCCTACTGACTATCTCTACTGCTAGTTCCTAATGGTAAGTGCAACAAAATAGCTGCATTATGGAATAACGACAAGAAAAACAATTGCTTGACTTGTTCAATGCAGTGCAATTCGCCTTTCCCAAATAATTTCCTTTTGGGGATGGTTGTGCCCCCCAATGTAGAAACTGTGGGTGAAAGGGCCGAGAATAAATGAGCACGAGACTGTCTTCAGAAAGAACACCCTTTAAAGACATGTTATTAGGCTCATTCTGAGTCCTACCAGACTCTGGAACTATCTTTGGATATATATTTGTGAATACAATCAATCTTCTAAAATGTATACCTCAAAGAAGTCAATCCATTTCCAATTTAAAAGCATCCAACAAAAATAAATTTGTCTGTACTTAAAAAGAAAGGTATTTTCAACTGGTAATTATTCCCTAAACAATATAGCAATGATTTGCATATCGTTTCCTCTGGAGTTAGTCTTATCTGTAAGCTAGATGATTTGAAAAATGGTAGTGGATACACACAGGCTGTATTTAACAACCACATGATAATATAAGGACTTGTAAACTCCTGATTTTCGGAACTAGTCATCCCAGTGCCCGAGGACCGTTTCATTCTTTCATTGAACAGCTGTAATTTTGTTTGACATTTTTATTCTGTTTGTAAAGCAGCTCTCACCAGTGTCTTTTACTTGATGACTCTGCAAGGTGACTCACTGAGTGTCAGGCATTAACGCGATCCAGGTTCTAAGATGAACTTGTCTGGCGTTCACAGCAATTGTCCTTCCGCCAGTTCGCAATCCCCTGCTCTTATCCTTCAGGCAGGACTGGAGGTGAAGGCCACAGACAGTAGGAATAAAATACCTGGACTGTTTCATTGCAGGTTAGAAATGGCATTTCCACTCTGCAGGTCTGCTCAAAAGAGCTGTGAGGAGGCCACGACTTAGAGGCTGTTTCTAAAACCTCTGTGGTATGGATAGCAAGGCCAGAGCTGTGAGAGAAATGTGACACCTCAGCTTCCTTAGAATAGCAGGTAAGGTTCTTAGGAGCCACCGTCCGCACTTGAAACCTAAACAGGTACAGCAACTCACCCTCAGGATCAATCCATTACTGAATTAGAAATACGACCGAATTTAGCAACAAATTTGTGCCAACATTACTTCTAGCAGCGGTAGGTTTTCAGCAGCAGATTGGCATCGTGACAGAGTCCATAATTTTCACAGTATGTGTTTCATAATTTGTCATGCACACTCTGATTGCTTGGCATATTGGCAGAGTCCACAGTGCTCTCTAAATGTCACCAGGCGCGTTTGAGGATTTGTCATGCACGATCTGAGCAAGTGACACAACACAGCGGAGTGGCCAGGTTCAGAGCCGTTTTCTCTGCTCTCCCTGTAAGTGAGCGCGCTTGAGCTCAGCCACCAGCGAAGAGGGCCTGGTGGGGGCTTCACTCTTCTCTTGGAGCCGCTGATTTGTAATTCTGTGTCAAGTGATCATCCGGATGCTGCCAGGGGAAAATACTGTCACACTGCAGGTGTGACACGCTATACACTGCATTTCTTGCTTGATAATATTCTTTTCAAATCATTCCTTGTAGTGCACTTAACATTTTTTTCCCTCATGCAAGCACAAAGCACATCTCAGAAATTAGGAGGAAGGAACTGGGGAGGAATACACATGAATGGGGGGAGAAAAAGATATGCTACGGGAAATTGCTCGGTAAAGAGATCAAAAGACATGATATCTGGGCTGATCTGAGCAGAAATGGAGCCCGGTGCTGGCATCAGAGAATCCTGAGTTAATCATCTTAACACCTGATTCCCGAGAGGAAGAGCTCCTGAGTTTAGGCAAATCAAGCATTCTTTCTTGGCCTCAATTAATGAGGTAGTTGGATGGGAGCACCTTTAAGGGAGCTTTCATGTCCATACATTCTATTGTTCCAACATAGATGCCTAAGTTTATTAATATCTTCCCGGCGTCTGACTCGTTTGCCTGCGCTGATTGCCTACGACCTTCCAGTGTTTAGTAAAAGCTTCAAGAGCTACATCTGCTGAAAGCTTTTAGTTGTCAAGGATCCCAGGCATTATCTTATCACTTTCAGGCACTGTCTTTTAGGAGAAGAAAGGAAATTAGTCTTTTTTTATACACATGGGTCCCCTGGACGCACCTGTTACTATGAAATCTGTTTGATGATAAATAACTCACATATGCTCGAGAGCGTTGTCTTGACATGTGCAGGAGAAACCTTCACAGACATATGTTACCAAAAAAGGATCCCAGGATCTGTGACTTCATTTCTGCTGGTGGATCAGTGAAACAAGAGGGCTGCCTAGAGGCAAACGGAGATTGTTCAGGCGGAGAGAAAAGCTAGGATTTTCACTTAAGGACTTTCATATTTTGAAAAATCTACCTTCGAGCTCATATCTGCTCAATTTCCAAAGGCAAAGATGTAAAAGCATACACAAACACACATACACACTCACAAACCGCACACACATTCACACATATAGACACATATCACTAACATCACTCACAATATATATACCTACTAGCCAAAGCTGTAATGTATTAGCAAAAATATATTCTATGTGTGAACCATACAAAACTATTGATTTGAAAAGAACACCTGAAGATAAAAGTCATTGGTGTAAGATTTATAGTTTTAGCAGAATACTGCCTTCATTTTGAAATAGCTATCACAATTAACCCTTGTTGAAAATGTTAGTTATTTTATCTCTGACTAGTTTGACTGGGACAAGGAAGGTTAATACCACATTGCCCTGATTTCATATTTGTATGAGTAATTCCTCACTGTTTACACACATTGCCAACTTCCTGTTCTCAACAAGGATGTCTCCGAACCCTCACATGTTCAAATTTCACCACAGCACACAAAATTAAGTAAGAACAAGGGTTGGTCAAAACTTCAGTGTGTGATTAAAAATTGGGTATTTGGGGACGGGGTACATGCTCAAAAGTTAAAGTTATTATTTTACAACCTTCAGGACCTGAGCTCAGAAACCAGGCACTCACTTGAAAACCAAGCATGGTATCACACACATCTGTAGCTCCAGCACTGTGGGGGAGGGGGGAGCAGACAGACAGATGCCTGGAACCACTACCTGGCCAGATTAACTAAATGGTAAGCAGCAAGCTCAGTGTGAAATTCTATCCCAAAGAGTAAGATGATAGAAACCCATGAGGACATCTGATGTCAACCTCTGGCCTCTAAATGAATGTATGCAGACAAGCAGCCACACACAAATGAACCTACGTTATTATAACACACACTTCATATCTCATGTTTCAGACAATTTATAGTTTCAGACTATAATGAAGTCTGTAACTTTTTGTTACATTTGAACATAAAAAAGCTGATTTCTTTTGATTGTTATTTTGCTATTCTAAAATATACCTCCATTCTGCTTTTCCAAATATCCTTTTTACGTTATTGCCCAAAAGAGAAAACTATACTTTTCATAGAATTACACATATATGTGTATAGCTAGTGAGCTTCCCATGAATACTAGTGGGCTTTGGGCACTAAAGAAAATACTTTATCTCCATTTTATACAAACAGTTAAGCACATCCTGTCTTTGAGATGCCACGTGATCCTTGCACAGACACCTACTCAGGCTGTAGCTGCTGCATTGCTAGTCATACAGAACTCTCCGGCCTATGGAGAAATATCTATTCATAAGCATGTTTGTAGTGATACCATAAAGATAATTTTACACACTCACCTTCAATTAAGTACATCATTTATATCTAAATACATACAAGCACACACATATATAAACATGCTCGTCAAATGGCTTGGCGACTTTGTGAAGTTGAAGTATAGTATTTATTTGTTCCAAAACATTTACTTTTACCTTCTTATCATGTCCTCAATTCAAATTGTCTAGAGCAATGAGTAGATAGAAAGAAAACCAAAAAAAGAGAGAAAACATTAGATTAAAATGAAGCAAAAATATTCATGATTAAGTTGTTACTCTAATTCTGAAGAGGATATGAGGATATAATGTTGGAGGCTTAGAATTTTGTTGTTGTTGTTTTATATTTTTGGAAAATGCTTGCAAAATATCTGTGACATGGTATATCTCTCTGGCAATATATTTTATTACCATTGGTTAATCAAGAAGCTGCTTTGGCCTGTGACAGGGCAGAATATAGCTAGGTGGGAAATCCAAACAAATACAGGGAGAAGGAAGGTGGAGTCAAGGAGATGCCAGCAACCAATAAAGAAGCAAGATGTAAGCTAACAAGCCATGAGGCTTGTGGTAAAATATAGACTAATAGAAATGGGTAAATTTAAATTGTAAGAGCTAGTTAATAATAAGCCTGAGCTTATAGGCCAAAGAGTTTGTAATTGATATTAAATCTCTGAATCGTTGTTTTAAAACCTACTAGACTAGGTGGGAACAGAAATCTCCACCTAGGTATCTGTATTGCTCTGCAATTACTTCAGTTCTTCTAGTTCTATCTGCAGTTTGTTTGTCTGTTCGTATTTGCAGTGCTGAGCATCTAACTCAAGACCTGTCGTGTACAAGGTAAACTCACTACCATATTTCTATACCCCACAATTGTTTACTTAGCTTCCTGCAAACACTATGCATTTCCATGAATTATGTCTAGCCTGTTTTCCTTTTAGTTCTCACTTATATTAAAGCTGTTTGGTGAGCAGAACTGGTTTGTTTAGGCCTGCCTGGATCCTTTAGCAGGAGTGTACGAGGTCATCTCTCACACTGGCTTTAGCAATATAAGGTACTGATTTCTTCATCATTCATCTCTAAAAATAAAAGATATCATAAAATCTTTTGTGAGAGGCATACTTTCATATATTGGATAAGAAGTAAAAATAAAAAACGTTCTTCCTAGAATCAAATATTCACTTTGTGTTAAGAAACAGGAGGGGTCTTTCATTTCCCCAAACTCCCAGCAGCTTTCAGAAAACACCTTTGCTCTGCTTCACATGACTCCCTAGTAAGGCAGTCTGAACTGAGAAACAGCCCTTAGCCTAACACGAGGAATTTTCTCAGGCTGGGGAATAGTGTTCGGCAACTTCCCCTACAAACCACAGTTGCGCTGTCCCATTACAATCTTGTGTTTTCCTGTTTTAATTTGTACCTGAAGGTCAGTCCCATGATGCCTTGGTTGAAGTGAACAGGAAATAACAATTCTTTTTGCAAGAAAATTACTTGAGATGCCAAGAAAAATAAAAAGGAGAACAAGCTGGAAATAATTTTGAAAGATTTTCTAAATATATTTTAGAAACTTTGCAATGTTAATACGAACAAGGTTTGCTATTATAGACTTAAGAGGGAAACAAGAAATACACAAATAATCAACTTACTGCTCTATGAATATGAATATTCAAATGCACAAATACATATAATATATGCATATATACATTACCATAAATTGCTGTCATAAGCACACATATTTTGTGGATGTTTCTGTTTGTATTCACCAGATAACAAGAACCAATTAACAATTTTAAACAACAAGAAATAAAGCAAAACCAGGCATTGACTCCCCACCACCCCAAAAAAGCATGTCCCTTGCAATGCATTAAGAAGGGAGAAGATAATGAAAAAACACAGGAAGAAAGGGGGCTGCCCTTCATGCCTACTCTACCTCTTCTCTGCCATGACACTGCGTACACATTGGAGATCTATGGAAAGCTTCTGTTCCTTTCCAGAGTAGAGGTCACTACACTCTTTCTCATGGGAGAAGGCGGAGTACACCTAGACTTTTATGCCCCATCCTCCCTTTTTACTTTTTAGGACAATTTCCATGGCAAACTCAGGAAGAAAGATGAGACTGTTAACCAGCCAATTCTTTAAATAAACATGTCCATGTTTCTTTTGATATTCTCAATACAGCTGTCCCAGCAAATGGGAACGCTCGAGGAGGCCATGCTCATTTAGTATACAAATGAATCTGTTCTTATAGTCACCGTACAAGAATCTTTTACTAGTCAACTTTCTTTGCCTCATACTTAACATTGGCAAGAAGACCCAACCTTAATTCAAGTCACCACCAGCGACACTTCTGCCATACACAGTTGCCGTAGAGATGGTGAAGGATGCTGGCCCAATCACTACCACAAGGACTTTCACATAGTCAGTGGCCCAAACGGCTGCTTCCGTAAACTGCCAAGTGCATACTGGAAACCTGCCCTTCTGCCCACAGATAGCTTGAACTGAATCCAGCATCATATCCCCTCCTGCTGAGCGACTGGTACTGTTAAATACAACCAACATCTACCTAGGTTACTACAGCTTTTCCACCTTGCCCTTTCTGTCCCTAAGATGCATTTCTTCTGCCTCCCAAAGTCAATTCAAACATCATCTCCCACCCGTAGTCATTTCGGCAGCACAATTTGATCCTGATATTTGCTCCCATTATCCGCCCAGTGTATCCAGGATTAGTTTCCATTAGGAAGCCACATGCTTTCAGGAAATTTGAGATTTCCTATGCATAAGAATTTGAGTCATTATTTATCCAAGCCAACAGTGTACATGGAAACATCCTGAGATGATAAAAAACCATTGACAATGTGTCCTGGTCAACCCTGTAGTCACTGACTACATTTAAGCATTTAAATGACTACTGATAAGCATTTAAGGTCTGGGTAGAGTAAATAATGGACAGAACTTTTAATTTTATGTATTTTTATTTAAATTTAAAGTTACACATAACTAAAGGCAACTTTATTAAATAGCATAGATATCAATCAGGATGTTTCCTAATCAATTCATAATTCATTCAGGAATGGAATTTGACAGATATTTGGCTAGTTAGACATGAGACTGTGTCCAAGTTCTACATTAGAGATCAAGAATGAGTTCTTTGAAGGTTGTGTTAAAGATATGCTACTTAGAGGCCTCAGAGCCATCTTGAATTCATAAGAGAGCAAGCCTCAGGATAAACACCTATGTAATGAAGAGGTCTAGTCAGGGGGAAAGATCAATTGAATAGTCTAAATAATATCTTCTAATATCACCTCAAATAAACTCTTGATGGAGGAACATTACACTCCTCTTATGGACATATTTGTATACAAACCTTTTTGTTCGGAATCTTTCACTTTAGCATTTTTTCCATATCACTAAGTGTAAATTATTCTCAGCAAAGAAATTTTTTTTCCATTACCTCATCATTTTGTGTGTGCATCCAGTCACCTGTTTTCTGATTTCTATTCCCTTTACTGTACTTCAGATTGCTTTTCCTTCACAAGGTTTTCAGACCCACAGGTTTCAGACTCAGTGGTTTTTGATGGTCTATCCCCAGCCTCTGGACAGTAGACATGCTTGGCACACCATAACTTCCTCATTGCTTAACATTTAGAGTTCTCCCTTTTCCTTGACTTTGTTTACTCATTGATTCTCTTATATGTGAAAATGTGTGTAAATAAATGGGGCTGGAGAGGGGGCAAAGTGATCCAAGTACTCCCTGCTTTACAGAACTGCACTTTTTTTTACTAGTATTTGTTGGTATATGGGGTCAAGAAAAAAAGATGGAAACAGGAACACTGAGCAGAGGCAGCTGCTATAGTCTGGGAAGAGTTTTTACCCTGATGTCAAGACTGGTGGAACCCAGCCGAGCCTAGAGAGCCACAGATGACCAACTGTTGTCATGGTACTTGAGGAGAAATAAATATATTTTATATGCCATTGCTAAATCGCAAGTTTTTGAGACAAGAGACCTCTGGAATAAAGTTTATTGAGCCATGATAGCTGTCAGCCAGAAAGAAAGGGGAAAATGATGTTCGTGGGATCAATAGGCTCTGCCTCCAGCAGCAAGGCTCAATTTCAGATGGAGAAAAAACCCTCCTGACCTCCCTCATCTAATAACCAGGAACCTGTATTATGACATTTGGAGGAAAGAAGGCACAGTTTACTTAAACTGAATGCATATTGGCTGCGGATACACAGGGTGAAATTATTTCAACTGAACATAGTTTTGGGTCCAGCATGTAGACCACAAGGAGAAGCAAACCACAGCTCCAGATTAGAGTTTACAAGCAGATGTGGCGCCACCTAGAGGACTGATACAGAATTTTGGTTAAAGGTTTAACACAAAATCAATGTGTTAATTAAAGCAATTTTTAAAGCTAATTTCTTTTATCCTGTAGTTTGCTACTAATTGAATCTTCTTTTTTACATCTTTGGATGTTCTGTGGATAAATTTGTGAGATCTCAGAAACTTTCTCTTTCTACCACTGAGTTTTGGAGATATTTGTTGATACAACAAAAGGGAGTATAATCTTCTAATGCTTTAACTTTCCAGTCAAATTTATATAATCTATGCTTCATTCAAATCCATTGCTTCCTAAATGTTATAGCATCATATCGTGTAATATATACATGCAAACAAGTATATGTGTACATGTGGAAGAAGAGCAACATTTAGAAGGGAGAACCAGGAAGGGCAGAAATGCCTGGTAAGGACAAAATTCACATTAAGCACACATGAGTCATGCAAGAGGCTATACAGCTCATTGTTTACGAGTTTTTAACTTCATTGTTTTTTTTTTCTTTCACTTTCTATGGCAGATGTGTTTATAGACATGCTACTGGCAGTGAAGGTGGAAAACTCTGCATGAAACTCTATGGCTTCAGAACTTCAGAGCAGGTCCCTGGCATGTTGAGTTTGAGACGAGAGAGGTGTTTGGGTGTTAACGCTGCTGCACAGTGCCTTGTTCGTGAACTCATTACAAGGAAGTGATTTTAAAGCATATTTTTACACATAATTTGAATGAGCACAATTCTTGGCAAGTGGTCCAATGCAGACCTCCCTCCCTCTACCCCTTCCCTCACCCCATTTTTTGCTTTTAACAGCATGGTGTCCACGGGGATAAATGTCATGTAAGAGTCTTTCAGACAATGTTAAGTTGCAGACCTCTAAGATTTTAAGATGTCTAACTAAACTTAGACAAAGCAATCAAAAAGTGAACTTTTCCGATATGTGCATTTTACTAATTTCCTGCAAGTTCCACTCCTAGCACCTTCTGGGGCCCTTAATCCCTGAAACTGGTTTGTACTCCTCAAATTTTGAGATCAGTTATTGTTATTCTTTTTGTCTCTGGTCCCTTTAAGGGACAAGCCACGCCCACTCCCAGTGACCCCCCCCCCAACCCCGGCCCTCGCCATCTTGAATCTTTCTCACTGTCCCCCCTTGGCATGGGTGCACATGTGTCTCTCTCTCTCTCTCTATGTCTCTCTCTTTCTCTCCCTTTCTCTTCTTTTCTCTCTCTCTCTCTCCTCTAAGTAATAAGTATTCAGTTTTATGCCTATTTACTGTGTCTTGTAAGCATTTTACCTGCCACCTGCTCACCTGCTCGCTTGGATGGCTCTCCTGGCCCCATGGCAGGACCAGCCTGCCTGGGATAAGCCACCACTCATAAACTGCCCAGGGATATTGCAGCTCCCAGAGCCCACTGCCTGCCCTGCCATGTGTCTGCCACTCGCCGCTGGGAATCTGCACCATTCTGGCAGCCGTCTCTGCTGGGTTCACGGATGCTGTGCAAGCCC
Source organism: Microtus oregoni (assembly GCF_018167655.1). Lineage (NCBI taxonomy): Eukaryota > Metazoa > Chordata > Mammalia > Rodentia > Cricetidae > Microtus > Microtus oregoni. Next base: position 16,488,268 of record NW_024543089.1, read on the forward strand.
GCCAGGGGCTTGCCAGCATTTCCCGCTGCTAGCTGCTTGGGGAACCACCCGGGGATTTTGGAATATTAGTTATCTCCTTCCTCAAACGTTCTTAGGTTCTCTCTACAAAATTGCAAAATTTCTCATAGGAATATTTTCTGCTTCCTTATTTCTTGGAGCAAAATGTCTTTTAAGTGTTGACAAAAAGTTGAAGTATTGAGGTATTTTTGTAAGACAATAGCTCTGAAAGCCAGCCATCAAATACCCATAGAACACAAAACTCCACATAACTAGTCACCAGAAATAATAAATCAATCACCACCATTTACATGTCCCCCTTCCCTTCTCCACTCAGTCCCCATTTTCTGTGACTGCCATTCAAAGGAAGACATCCCTTTCCAGAGCTCAGTAGACTCAGCAACCATAGAACCCAGAGCTGTTACTACTGAGCATTTCATCACAGAGGATGCCCTAGAAGAAAAGATTAAAATGTAGCAAAAGTTAGCCTACAACTAACAGAAATGGGAGTCTCTACAAAGGGATGCCCAAGTGTTCCTCTTAGAATCTAGGAAAGCGATTTAAGTGACCCCTGCTTGGGGATCCACTGTTGTTTTTCCTCCCCATCTATTTTCCTCAATGTCACTTTCATCTTCCTTTATAAAACTTTCATGGATAGCTATTGAATGTCTTAAGAAACAAGTTCTCCAGCTATAAACAAATATGCTCAATGTGAACGTAAATCCCCTCTCCACATGGGTCTTGGTGAGGCCATTGCCCTAGGCAGTTTTGTCCTGCTGGGTGGAGCCTGCAGTGTGGAGGTTTGATTTGCTTTGAAGTCTGCCTTACCACCTTGAAAATGTTTTCCAGAGACCATTGCCCAGTCTCAGAATTAGTCATTAATAGGGTTGGGACAAACTAAAGTGCATAGGAACAGCATTAAACACACACTTCTTTGTTGTGGTTATTATGGTCATTTAAATGGAAGAATCTTACCAGCAGGGGCCTGGAGGGCTGGCTATCTTAATGATTCTTTTGAGGAACTGAGATGAGATTTAAAAGAAGCTAGATCTAAAACACAATCCTGAGGGCAAATTAAATTATGACCTTGACTTATTTTGCAACCCAAGGCTAGTGACAAAAACCTTTCCTGCTCTGTATGGGAGCTATAAAATTTTAATGAAATGTTAGTCCATGGAAAATTCTCAAAAATTAACCCTTGCCTAAATTTTGTTTATTTTCTTTTCCATGTAGTCAGGAATTAATCTAATTAATGTTGAGTTCTCAACTCCTTCCCTTGAGTTTTACACACACACACTTGCACACTCTCACACACACTCACACACAGTCATTCACATACCCACTGAAAAGTTTTTATGTCCCATAAGCCTCTCCAACAATACAATAATCCAAATCAGACTAAATCAAACCAAATTAGAAAAAGCCCAGGTTTAATGGATGCCAGTGCTCCTGGGTGGCCTTCCAGAAAAGTCATAGAGAAGGGAAAGGGGAACCAGGAAGACAATGGAGAGGGGAAAAGAAGACCAGAAAGACCACAGACTTTTAGTTCTCTGTGGGGCAGTTTAAATAGCCTGTGGGAGTAGTCTTGACCCTCTATGTGGAGGGGGTCACTGATGGTAGACTTTCTTGGAGGTGGAGTCTGGACTGGGCAACTCCCAGGGGAGGTGGCTTGGTGTGGAAGCCTCCACCCAAACATTTCAGATTCCCCGGACACATGGATGCCAGGGGCTGGGGTGAAGCCCCAACCCAAAGACCCACGCACCTACACACACACACACACACACACACACACACACAAAGACCAAACCTGTTTTGAGACTTTAATCAAAACACAAGTGCCATATTAACAGGGTTTCATCACCAAAAACCTATTTTAATGATAAATGAATCAATAGTGCACATGGAAGCTAAGGGCTTCCTTCTACAATTTTCCGGTCCCTAGTCTCTCCCCTGCCATTCATTTGTCTTTCTTCCTCTTCCCCTTTCCCTGCCTCTTCCCTTGCCAGTCCCCCTCCAAATCAATCTCTCCCTCTTTCTCCTCTCTCTCTCTCTCTCTCCTGCATGTTTGTGTACACATTTGCATACACAAATACAAGTGACTGTACTCATGTGTGCATGAACATGTGGAAGTCACAAAGTTCACCTCCTACCTTGTTTTTGTTTTGTTTTTTGATATTTTGGGAAAGGCTTTCTTTGTGTATCCCTGGCATCATGGAACTCTCTCTGTGAACCAGGCTGGCTTCAAACTCAGGTATCTGCCTGCCTCTGTCTTGCAAGTGCTGTATTAAAGACTGCACCACCACTAAAATTCTTTTCTTTCTTTCTTTCTTTCTTTCTTTCTTTCTGATGATATCTAGCTTTGAAGTCACTAATTGACTAGACTGGGTGGTCCATGAGCATCAAGTGTAGTGGATTAATTAAAATTGCTGCAGATCCCCAGAAGCAGCAGGCAGCAGAAAAGCTGCAGGTTCCCAAGTGGTGGCAGGCAGCAGGCCATGTGGTGGCAGGCAGGGGGCAGTGGGTCCCAAGAGCAGCCAGTCCCAGGCAGGGACAGCACATAAGACCATGCGGCAGGTCTCCGAAGGTGGTTGGTCCCCTGCAGCATCCTTGTGGTGATTCATGTGACAGTGGCGGGCCAGAGACAGATGGATAGTCACACCGTGCAGAGTAAGGTTAGATATTTATTTAGTGGTTATGGAAGGAAAGGGAGAAAGGGAAAAGAACAGAGAGGCAGAGAGAGGGAGAGAGAGAGAGAGAGAGAGAGAGAGAGAGAGAGAGAGAGAGAGGAGAGACCAAAGCTGTCTCTCAGAAAGCGAGCCAGAAAAGAGAGACTAAATCTGAAGGCTGCAAACAGGAAGGAAGACCTGCCTGCCTCAGTGGACAGAAAGGGAGTGGGCATGGCTTGTTTCTTAAAGAGGCAGAACAATCATTACACTCTCTCCCCTCTCCACCAAGCAGCTGCTGCCACAAACAGTACTTACATAGATGATGGGTATCTGAGCTCAAGTCCATTGAACCATACTTCAAGCCCCTTCCAGGAGTCTGATGCAAGCACAGCTAAGAATGTCTGCATGCTTGCTGTAGGTGCTAGACACTGTACCTCTCTTACCATTGCAGCATTGTGACTGACAAGTTCCCTTAACACTTTGCTAACAAATGTGTGATCTAGCTGGGCAGTGGTACACCTTTAATACCAACATTCAGGACGTAGAAGCAGGCAGATAGATCCCTGTGAGTCAGAGGCCAGCCTGGTCTATATAGAGCAAGTCCAGGACAGTCAATGTTACACAGAGAAACCCTGTCTTGACAAAACAATTGAACAAACAAACAAGCAAACAAGTGTATGATCCACTGACCTGCAATCCTGACATTTCCAGAAATTTGTTAAACATGCCGATTCCTTCTCATAGCTTACTTCTTTTAGATCCACCGAGTTTAGAAGGCACGGAGGAAATTTGGGACATACGGCTTTCTCAAAAATATTGGTTGGTGCTTATTTTTTAATTTCCATGTTTAATTCTGCAGAGGCTACACTTAAGTTTTTATTAATAACACATTATCAAACTTTGAAAATAATCAGGAGAAAATGTAGTTTTAAACAATGTCGTTTCCAATTGGGCAATTGTGGCACACACTTTTAATCCCAGCACTTAGGAGGCAGAGGCAGGTGGATCTCTGTAAACTGGAGGCCAGCCTGGTCCATATTGCAAGTGCCAGGACAGGCTCCAGCTCCACAGAAAAAACCCTGTCTCAAAAAAAAAAACAACCAACCAAACAAACAAACAAAAAACCAAAAGCCGGGCGATGGTGGCACACCTTTAATCCCAGCACTCAGGATGCAGAGGCAGGCAGATCTCTGTGAGTTCGAGACCAGCCTGGTCTACAGAGCTAGTTCCAGGACAGGCTCCAAAGCCACAGAAAAACCCTGTCTCGAAAAACAAAAACAAAAAAACAAAAGAAAAAAGAAAAAAAAATCATTTTCGTAGCCTAAATCACTGCTGTTTTCTTGCATTTTAATACCTTTTCCTAAGTTTCCCAAAAATTAGAGTGGAGTAGCAGCCTGCATACTAGAAGGGGAACAAGTTCCTGGAAAGGAAGCTTATGCTGTTAGAAAGAAATTCTGCCCCTCCTATGTAGGGCCTAGAAGGGTTGAAAGACATTGTTTCCAAATCCTTTCAAAAGCAAATCATTTCACCCTTTATGCAAATCAACCTCCAGATGCCAGGGTATTATAAATCATGCACTATTCATTTCCAAATGGCACTTTTCTATGACTCTAATGGTTTTACCTTCAAAAAATTACTTATAATTTGTGTGTGCACTTTTGCTATTCTAAGAATAAATATAAACAGACATACCACGAAAAAGTCACTTGGATTGATATTCAGATGCAACTAACTCTTTCTATGGACATGCATTTAGGTATCATACATATTACAAGAACAGCTAAATAAAAAAAATCATACAACTTTTATGCATCCTACTTTAAGAACCTTACCATGATAATTAAAAAAAAAACAAATAAAAGCAAAATGTTAATTTTATATGCCTTCTTTAGCAGTGCTCTGCTCTGTAACCCAAACTGGCCTTAAATGCATGCTCTTCCTGCACAAGTCTCCCACACATGCATTACAAGTGTTTGCTATCATGCCAGCTCATGCTCTTTATTTACAAATCTAAATTCATTAAGTGAAGTATTTGAGATAAGAAAGAAAGAGAGAGAGAGAGACAGGTGGATCTCTGTGAGTGTGAGGCCAACCTGGTCTTTGGAGTGAGTTCTGGGACAGCCATAGCTGTTATACAGAGAAACCCTATCTTGACAAAACCAAACCAAACCAACAAACAAGCAAACAAAAATCAAGAGGTGGAAGTTTCAACCTAGAAAGTCCTCCAACAGTTCATGAGTTGGAGACTTGGCCCAGAATGACATTGGTTAGAGGCATTTCTTTGGAAAGTGTTGAATCATGAGGGCTCTATCTTGTCAGTCGGTAAGTTCACATTCAGTGAACTACTTGAGGGTGATAGACACTATAGGAGCTAGAGTTTATGCTGAGGAGACAGATCCCTGGAGTGAATGGATGCAATACACCCTGTTCCCATTTTCTGTCTGTCTGTCTCTGTCTCTCTTTTTGTCTCTGTATGTGTGGTGTCTCGTGACTCTCTCTCTCTCTCTCTCTCTCTCTCTCTCTCTCTCTTTCTGTCTCTCTTTGTCAGCCCAAACTCTATCCAGCTCCCATGAGGTATCCAGCTGTCCTCCTCCATGATTATGTTAGTGGTTGCGGCATACCAGGAATTCCACACAAACATATCCAAGTCCAGTGGAAAGGGTTGTGTGCTCACATGGTCGCAATCCTCCATGAAGAGAATGGGACAATTGAGGCACATTCATTTCAACATTTCACTAACGGGGCCTGGTGCTTCTACCTCCCTTCCTCCCCAGTGCAGAACACATCTCTGCCATGAATGACAGTGGCCATTTGAAACAGATGTTGGGTCTTAGAAAGCAAGAAAGGCTGTGATGAGTGAAGGGAGGACAAGCAGGTATTTCTGCTACAGCAGCTGCTAGTTTTATCCTCAAAGCCCCCAAAGCAAGTAGCTCTCTGAAGGAGTGAGTCTTTTTTGGCTGCCCTGTGGAATTTTTGTTTTGTTTTGTTTTTGTTGCAGTAGTCTTTTCCTATTCTCGGGGTAGTCGCAGGAAGATAGAGTAACGACCTTTTTGATTGTTGGGTCCTAGAAATAGCATTTTTTTTTTACAGTCCACAACCATGTGTGTCTCACCCTGTTTTTCTGTCTCGTGAACTCTGGCATCCTGACACTAGAGCCTATGTATGTGAACATGGCTTCCCCACTTACCAAAGCACACATCATTATTGGAGAAAGTTCATCACATCTGTCAAAAGAAGACATTAGTTCCATTATTGTGATTAAGAAGTATCTTGTGGAAGAAATATGCATTTTTGTAGATAATTAAATATAAGGGAAAAGTGATTCTCTGCTAGGGCTGCAATCAGCGCCATTCAGGACTTTAAAGTTCAGAGCCTGAATGGAATTGATTACAAGGAAGACTCAGAAGGCAGAAGGCTCCCCAGATAATCAAATCGCTCCATATCTTCATCCTTTGTAGATGTGTTCTCATTTAACTGAGCCACAAGTGACATAGTCTGACTTCAGGGTTTATAATTCATCCTCTCTCTCTCTCTCTCTCTCTCTCTCTCTCTCTCTCTCTCTCTTCACACACACACACACACACACACACACACACACACACACACCTATTGAAGTGCTGTTGAAGCTCAGTAAATTAATATCTACAACCTTGGAAAACTAGATGGAGGTATTGTGGGTTTTGACCTTGTATGTGGTGTCGCCCCTGTCTGGTTCTCAGTTGTTCAATGTAGTATATTGTTTCACTAGAGCAAGGTCATTGAGGTTCCATTCTTTGCCATCACTCTCTCTCTAATGAATTCAAGCTGTCTGAAGAAGTGTTTGAAACACTGAAGGGACCAAATGCTTTATACTAAAGATGAATTAAAACAAACCTAAAGCAATGCTTTTAGGGGAAGAAGAGAGCTAGGAGCAAGTGGACATTCTACATTCCTTCTATGTCTTCCTTCTGCTTGAGTACTCAGAGATGAGTTTGTCTTCCAAGAAAACAGCATGAATATCTGAAATTATAATGAAGCAATAAATATATTATGTTGTGGATAGGAAAGCAGAACATGAGATTTTACAATGTGCAAACTCTCCGAGACCTGTGATGCCAGCAAAAGGCAGAAATTATGTATGTATTTTGTATTGATTTTTTTCTTTTAAAACAGGATAACCCAGAAGGTGATATATTTATTTCTGTAAATAATGCAACAAAATGAATTTATTTTCCTTGGAGCTCACCAAATTGGGGAAAAACAAAATCACTGTCCTTTTATTTTTCTAATGACTGCCAAATAACAAATATATGTAACAAACACCTTCAAAATAGATATAGCAATGCGTAGATTTTTATTAGATTGTATCAATTAAATTCATGTTACTGGAAGATGGCTTTAGTTTTACAATCTAGTCACTCTTTCATATACACATAAGATATATATCAGTAGCACTACAGGAGATTGTGCATACTGAATCCTCAATGTTTGGTTCCCGGATGAATAATGTTAGGCAAAATCAAGAAGATACTTTGGAGTCACAGAGCCGAATGCATTCATGTTGGAGATGTGTGTAATTATGTGTAAAATAGAAATGGACACTTCTCTTTAGGTCACAGAATTAAGCATTCCACCAAAATGGGGCACAGATTGTTAAGAACTGTGTTCCTGGAAAGACTGCTCAGTGGGTAGAGTACTTGTTACACAGGCGCCAAACCTGGTTTCTATTTCCAGCACCCAAGGAAAAGGCTGATGTGGAGAGCAGTTGCTCTATGGAGCTCTCTGGCTAGCTAGCCTAGCTTATCAGTGTGTCCTAGGACCCAGTAAGTGACTATCTCAAGAAGTAAGGTAGACGGCTCCAGCAGGAATACACCAGACTTCCCCCGCACACATAAACAGAGAGACAGACAAAGAGACAGAGACAAAGAAAACAGAGTCAAGAGAGTCAGAGAGGTGAGAGATGAGTAGAGATAAAGGAAGGAAGAAAGAGACAGAGAGAGAATTGTCTTCCACTAGTGAAAAATCCAATGTGTGAAAGGGCAAAGTAGGTTTACAACAATCACGTAGCTTCACGGAAGCTACCTTACTTCTTGAGTAACCATCACAGGACTTTTTTGAAAGAGACTTGAGGAAACATCTTCACCCCTTTGCCATGTGACGCACAGGGAAGATGCCATCCATGAGGAATAGTCATTTACCAAATAAATGCCAAATCTCATGGTAGCTTGATCATGTACTTCCCAGCCTCGGGAGCTGGGAAAAGCAATAACCCCCTGGTGTCTCTAAGAACAGTTCAATGTTCAGATGGCTTTAGACACTAGAACTAAGCTTGTCTGAAGACAGCTATATGCTCCCCAGTCATGAGCTACTTTCCACCGCTCTTTTCCCTCTTGCTTTTCTTCATTCTGAAGCAGGAAGAGCCCCCATAACACACGGACATTCACTCTGTCAAACTCCTCCTTTTGCTAAAATTCACTCGAATTTTCTGTTTTACTCTGCCAAGAATACCTACATCTCATTACTAGAAACGAACCAATATTTTCCTACCCTTTTAACGTGCATCAAAAATTTAATCAAAAGAAGACATAAGTAAGACAAGAGACAGGTAAAAGTCTATGCCATTTTCTCTCATCCTCATAGACTTGGCTGAGTGTCCTGAACATGTAGGAATGTGTTTATTTGCATGGTTGCTACTGTAATATATAACGGTGATTTAACGTTAAGACAGGGAGAAGCCTGGATAGAATCCAAGTTCTCGTTTTAGAAAGGGCATTGCTTGGAATTAAATCCCCAAGCCTAAGAGTGTCTTAGACTTTAATTATGCTTCCTCGTGAAATGCCCCTGAATGTCCTCGGACCTAATCAGTCCTAGTTGCTGCAATGCAGAAAAATGCAGAAAAAATACATAGAAACCCATGAGATTAAATGTTTTTCTTGATAATAGTATCCAATGAAGTTTACGCTTTCTAAATTTCCCCTGTAAATATGTCAGCACTTCTGCCGCTACTCTCTTTTTTTAATCCCCAAGCACCAAGGTCGATAAAACATTTGGGAGAAATGAATATGCTGTACATATCCAAAGATATACTGTGTGCATCTGAACAAAAGACTTGTAGTGCGCCATTTTATTGAACTCTTATTTCATTTCAAGAGCTGAGAGGGGAAGAGGACCGTGGCAGATCCATCAAGTCCGTGGGCTTTACTATTTACTTTAGTCATAAAGAGCCAGTGGCATGATGAGGGCTCACAACCGTCGGAGCAACTCAGCTTGTCAGTTCTAGAAAATGAAATTTTTATTTATGGAAGTTGTAAGCTCTAGAAATGATATGTATGATTTTCTGCTCCTGCTGATTTATAGATTTAATGAATTAGTCGTCACTAAGTTGCAGCTTCATGCTTTTTTCTCTTTAGAAACCAAGTTTTTTTGTGTTTTTTTTTTAAATGTAGGGGAGGAGAGGTTTTTTTTGTTTTTTGTTTTTGTTTTTTAAGAGACAAGAAAAAATCTGATTTAAACGCTTAAATTTTCTTGAGGAAAGAAAATGAACAAATCCCAGGGTTTCTAGATTTACCTGGAAGCTGTCACTGAGATGCTGTGTACCCAAAGGAGAAGTACTAGTTGTGAGTTTTTCTTACACCTGTGATATAAATGTACCCACTTTCTGAACAATTTGAATTTTGCATTTTTAACAGGTTTGCATCCATTGCATGAGTCTCAGAAGTTCAGAGCAGTGTCCCTAGACTGCCTGCCTTTATTATGTTACATGGTTTTAAACAGACAATTTGAACTTAAAATTGTCACACATCTTATTTAAATAAAAACAAAAAAGTCAATGTGCTGCTTCCTTAAGTTGAAGCTGTTCTTATGGATGCCTTCTAGTTGAGTGTTTTCGTTGTACAAAATTAACACTTAATGCCACTCTATTGACTAAAACACAGGGAAATAATCTTAAGAGAAGGATGCTTATCTTTATTCAAGCTGTTAATTGAACAAAAGCATGTTTGGGTTCCTTATTTAATATTTCTCAATGATACAATTTGTGAACAATACGTATTTCCTTTTCACTTAACTTCTTACCAGGAAAATAGGGTAAGGAGATTCTATATACTAGATCATATAAGAAATACTGGAGGTCCTGCTCTTCCAAGATGAAGCAGAATTTGTTTTCAATGAGTTCATAGATTGGAGAAGGTTGCAAAACTTAACTGGATAAATAAACATACAGTGCCTGTAATGATACATATCATAAAGCAAATCACCTGGGAAATACACCAGAGGGCAACTATTTAAGGAATACAAGCATCAAGTGAGACTGTAAAAGAAATTCTCCCAGGAACGCTGATGTGGTTTTATTCATAGGGAAGGTAAAAGGGGCACTAGAGGGAGCAAGAGCAAAGGTTCTGAGATGGGACAAAGGTGCACAGAGTCATCAAGATGAAAGATTAGTTTTGCAAGTGTTCAGGAAGAGAAGTGTGAGGAAAGGAAATCGAAGAGTACATTGTAGGCAGTACGTGGTCTTCTAAGTCATGATTGTGTATTTAGGTTTTACTTTAAGAAGAGGTAAAGTAAAACAATAACCTATAAAATGTAAACAAAAGCAAAACAATATTAAGGAGAAGAATGTTACCAGCTTTGTGATGAGCCGCTTTGAGAATAAAAATACACTTATGACAATCCACTGTACACTAATGATGTAATGATTAAGATTGGCAACAGATTCCTTCTTTTGTTGTGCAAACACCATGCTCTAAAGCTGCTTAGGGGAATAAAGGGCTCATTTCATGTTAGAGGTCAAAGTTTGCCATTGAGAGAAGTCATAGTAGGAACTCAAGCAGAAACCATGCAGGACTATTGCTTGCTGGCTTGCTTGCTCATACTTAGGTAGATATATATGCGGTGCAGAACTACGTGTGCAGGAACTGATGTAGCCCTCAGTGGTCTGGCTCCACCAGCATCAATTAACGATCAAGACAACCTGTGTAGACCTACTCATAGGTAATTTTTGTCTGAGCAGTCCCTCAACTGACACTGCTTTCTCAGACTGTGACAAGTCGAGAGTCAACATTAACAAGGATAAGACTATATTTTTTAATTACACATAAAATCTGTGTTTACTCAGAAATTCTACCTAAATATAGAAAATACTGGACCTCAATAATAATAATAATAAAGATCTTATTGAAAGAAAAGACTATGGTGTTGTAGGATGATCTTGTTTGTTCCTGGTAGCTTGGCCCCGAAATAATAACTCGGAAACCATATTATTTGCAATACTGTTTGGCCAATAGCTTATATAACTATAAGATAACTCTTATATCTTAATTTAATCTATCTTTGTTAATCTGTGTAATGCCATGTGGCTGTGGCTTACCAGATAAAGTTCCATCCAGCTTCTGTCTCTGGCAGGGCTACATGACGTCTCTCTGATTCTATCTTCTTTCTCCCAGAATTCAGTTTAGTTTTCCCTGCCTACCTATATTCTTCCCTGCACAGGCCCACAATAGTTTTTTTTTTTTAATTAACCAATGGTATTCATAGCATACAGACAGGAATCCGACATCACCTCCCCTTTTCTGTTTAAATAAAAAGAAAGGTTTTAACTTTAACATAGTAAAATTACATATAACAAAACAGATATCAAGCAAGAATTACAGTTACAATATTTGTATCTACTTTATCTTTTATCATAACTAAGGAAAACTATAACTATAACAATAATTTCTTCAACTCCATCAAAGACTTCAGAAGGGTATAATATTACCTAAATAAACAGGAAGTGCATTGTAAGCAACTTCCAAAACTCTAAAATTGACAGATACATCTCATTGCCTGGACAATCACCCAAAGTTCTTCTGTACCATTTGAGACATCCATCTTCAGCTTACAGACTCATAGTATCCAGCAGACTTTTCTATGAAGCAGGAAATTTGAATATCTATTTTGACTTGTAATGACAAAGTCCATGAGTTGCTTTCTTCTGGGTCCTGCCGAATGTCTGGCATACTCTTTCATGAAGCAGAGACCCCAATGGATTGTCTTACTATTAGCCAATTTTAGCAGTCATTTCTTTGCAGATCCTGCATGTCCAGTTCATCAAGCAATCCAGGCAAGAGCAGTTTCTTGCCCAAATGGCTAACCAACTCCATAAGGAGCCTCTTTGATGTCTATCTTCCTCTTGAAGTCATTAGTTCTACCAAGAGCAGATGTGTCTCATTGTCATTAAAAGTCCTAAGTTTTTAAAATATTTTAAATGCCATATTCTGAAGGTCTTTATAAGATTTGAGGAATCCTTATTTAACTGAAATATATCTCTATATATCTAGAAAACCTAACTAACATGACTACAAGTTAGGTTATTATAGATGATTATCTATTAACCTATATTTCTTAATTATACATTAATTTTCAAATGAGCTGCACAAAAGCAATTTCTTAATCAAGAGCAGAAATATATCTATATATCTATATCTATATCTATCCATCTATATATAACAAAACTGGTCTTAAATTTGTATCAATAAATACAAGATCCATACAAATGCAAATTATTCATCTATATAGCATATTCTCATTTAAATGTAAATAAATATTTATAAATAATATTTGTGAATATGAGCATAGTTCTCTCCAAACTGCTTCTGGCTTTTTTTTGGAGATGTTCACGGCAACCTTTCAGGGGGTCTTGGCTTATCAAACCACATTAGTCTGGAAGATTTCATAGCTTCTCATCCTTTGTGGAAACAAAAAAAGAACGTTTTTTCCAAAGCAACATATCCTTAGACCCATAATTTGAAATCAAGATATCTTTAAAGTATATATGTTGCCTTATCTTAGCAGTTGCCAGGATCAAATGTCTCTCTGCAGTCAAAAAATTCAAACAAAACACAATATTATACGAAATCTAGACTGACTATGTGTATTCCAACTTTGCCTGGTTACTTTTTTTTACTCCTTTAATCTATGGCTGTCTGTATTCTGTCTCTTTAAAGACTTTACCTTTCTTTAAACCATTTACTTCTTTTTATATTTGTCTATACTCTTTTTCTTTTCTCTCCCAAGCCTACATATATTTATCCAACAATGTTACTTATTTACCATCTGAATTTGTCTTTATTGTGTATCTGTAATCCTTTTATGACCAGGACAGCTTCTTAAAATGCTAAGTGCTTCTTAAAATCCTAAGCAGCAGCAGTGCTAAGGCAAACAAGGCCCTTAGCTCTGACCAGTCCAACATGGTGGAAGTCTGTTTACTGCCTCTGAGACTTCCAGGTAGGAGCAATCCTCATCACCTCAACACTGATAGCTAGTTGGTCCATGTTGCCATCAAGAAACTTGCAGCATGCTGTCCACAAACCCCATTTAAATGCTCTCAGCCTCCTGAAAGAGTCAGTGTTCATGCTGGCAGCCTGGCCCAGAAAGCTGCAGTTTCAAAACTGCTCAGCTTTTTTTTTAAAACTACCGCTAAATCAGGAAAACCTCTCAACTCTTTTTTTTTCTCTCTGTGTGTGTGTGTGTGTGTGTGTGTGTGTGTGTAGAATTCCTTCCCAATCTCTCTCAGGTTTTAAGTGGATTTTAGTTGGCCATGTTGGGCGCCAATTTGTTGAAGAAGGCCCCTGTTTGTTCCTGGCAGCTCAGCCCAAAAATAATCATTCAGAAACCATATTATTTGCAGTACTGTTTGGCCAATAGGTTAATAATATTTCTAGCTAACTCTTATAACTTAATTTAACCCATAACTATTAATCTGTGTATCACCACATAGCTGTGGCTTACTAATTAAAGTTTCAGTGTCTTCTCTGGCAGAATGGCATCTCTCTGACTCCACCTTCTTTCTCACAGAATTCAGCTTAGTTTTTTTTTTTTTTTTTATATTCTGCCCTGCACAGGTCTAAGGCAGTCTCTTTATTAACTAATGTTATTCACAGTATGGTATGGGTGGTCCTTCTGTCTATGTATTGCTTTTATTGGTTAATAAATAAAGAAAACTGGCTTGAGCCTGTAATAGGGCACAGCAGAGCTAGGCAAAAAAAAAAACCTAAACTGAATGCTGGGGGAAAGAAGGGCAGAGTGAGAGAGATGCCATATAGCCCCACCAGAGACAGACACTGGAACTTTAGCTGGTAAGGCACAGCCCCGTGGCAATACACAGGTTAATTCAAATGGGAAAATTAATTTGTAAGAGTTAGCCAATATGAAGCTAGAGCTAATGGGACAAGCAGTGAATTAATTAATACAGTTTCTGTGTGATTATTTCAGGGCCGAGAAACAACAAGTGGCCCTCTGTATACATAGCATACAGAGGGAAATCCCACATCACTATGGAAAGAAGCTGGGTCAAACACCATTGCAGTGATGAAGAAATAGTGCTTATTTGGGTAGCAATGGTGACAGTAGAAATACACAGAAGTAGATTGAAGCATTTTGAAGAAAAATAATCAAAATGATCAACGAGGAATGAAGTGATAAGAAAAAGTGAAGGATCAAAGTAAAACTCTATTTAAAATATCATTGTCATCGAAGACAAAAAGTGGAGAAGGGTGAGGCTACTGTCATATATCCAAACAGAGTAAAGAGACTTCAAAAGAAGAAGCAAGTTTAATTGGATCCTAGATCAAAAGGAAAAGAGTGGGATTTCTAGCCATGCCAAGTAGTTGGCAGACCTTTTGCACAAAATGCTTTATATGAAACTTGCTTCTCTTGTCAAAGCAACTGTTTCAGAGATCGGAGAATCCACCCAAAACAAACAATTAATTCAGACAATTGGTTTCTGAGAAGTGGTTAGGTTTCAGGGGAGATCAGTGGTAGGCTGTGGCTGTCCTGCCTGATGGACTACTGTCCCCCCTGGCTCTGGTGATGGTCTGCTTCTACCAGAGATGTTCTGTCTCTGGAAACTAGACAGGGCTGAATTCATATAAAATGGAGAGAAAATTTTACTACACAGGCCTTGGCAGTAAAGGAAACATTCTTAAAAAAAAAAAAATGAGGGATGGGGATTAGGGGAGGGAAGCCTGAGAAACCGGAGGTTTGGAACATTGTTAGGATACCAGTACTTAGAAAGAGTTTAAAAAGGCAGTCCAGAAAATGAAAGCATTATTAAAAAGCTATATTCAAATTCCTAACTTGCAGAGGTATTGTGCATAGGCAAAGGAGACCTGTAGGGCTCCGGCTTTCCATACAGCACTGGCTGACTCACAGTCAGTTTGCATGCATATGAAGGGTACTTATGACAGGGCAGATCAAAAACCCTCCCCCCTCAAACACAAGGGTTTATTCTTCGAAGATGGAATGTTCATTGATCTGAGCTGCACCCATGGCCAGGCAACTAACTGTTAAGACATGCTTACACTGAGTATTCCACAGAGAGTCTAGGCTAAAAGCTAAAGTGAAGAATACAGACACAACGAAGCTGACATATTGTTACCCACATACTGTGAAAGGGTATGATCTGTAGGTTAACTCCTGGCAACTTAATCTAACAGTAAGAAACAAAACCATTTCATTGTCATTCTGAGACATAATAGACCCAGAATCCAGACTCTTCAGGAGATTTTCAACAAAATGTCACCTTTAAGCCCGGTTTGGTAGAACATTCCTATAATTCCAGTATTGAAACACTGAAGTACTGGATCATAATTCAAGGCTAGTGTGGCCTACATAAAAAGTTCCAGGCCAGGTGGGCTAGATAGCAAGACTCTATAAAAAATCCATTTTCCAAAAAAAATTTTACAAGGCATACAAAGAAATAGAGAAACAAACAATACTAGAGGGAATTTCTTTTTAATCAGTAGAGCTACCGAGGGGTCCAAAGTACTAGTTGCAGTGGCCAGACACTTCAAAGAAGCTGTTACAGGGCATAAGAGTCAAGCAAGGGAACTGCAATACAAATTAGGATAAAATGTAATAAATGTGATTTACCTGGTAAAGGCTCTGGATTAAAAAGGAAGAAAACATATAAAAGTACCAAATAAAAATTCTACATTTTGGCCAGCTTAGTCTACATAGAGAGTTCCAAGACAGCCAAGGCTACTACATAGGAGACCTTGTCTTATAGAAATGAAAGGAAAAAAAAATTAACCAAAACAAAAAAGAAAGTGTATTAATGGATATAAATTAATAGTAAGTAAAAAATTTCTAAATCAATATCCTGAGTTTATGATTTTATTCTGTGAACATTACTGTGGGATTTGAAATTTTCCAAATTTAAAAACTGGAAAATATGGGTCATTCAGATGGTTCTGTGAGGAGAGACTCTTGCTATACAAGCTTGGAAATGTGAGTTCAATCCCCAGAACTCATGGAACTAGGAAGGAAAGACTCTATTCCACAAAATTGTCATCTGCCCTCACATATGTGTGCTCATACACATATACAAACATACATACATACATACACACACACACACACAGTAAAAATCCATGGATAAATTCTCAAACCTTGAATGGCAGAGCAACTCTTTGCAAAGTTGGTTTAGCTAGGACATATGTGAAGATGAGAGAAGCTGACTGTTCGGCCAGGCTATGCATCACCTCAGACTCTCAGGGACAAGACAGAGAGGAGAGATCTCCAATTCTTTAAGGTTAAGCCCTGATTCTTTGGGGAACACTTAACCAGGGAGTACCACTAAATGGAGCTGGCGTAGCAAACTGACAAGTGCTGCAGACAGAGACTCCATGAGATGAAGACAGAAGACTGTCGGCTGCCTTTGACAACCTAAAGATTGTTACTGACATTAATTAGAGCCATTTCTGTGAAACGATGACAGGAGGCAGAAAAGGGGACGTTTAAGCGAGTGAGTGAGCGGAAGATGAGATGGCTGTGGGCTTACCCAACCTCCCAGAGCAGAAGCACTCTGAGAGAGAAGGCATGGACTAGGTGGCAGCGGAAGGGAGATTTGAATAGAGCAGAAATTCAGACAAATGTGCTTATTTATGATTGTTTTTAATGTGGTATACTAGAAGGTGTTTTTTGGAGGGGTTGTGGAAAAATAAGCAATGGGATCAGGAAAGTGAAAAGGGAAAAAAAAGAGAGAGAAAGAAAAGCCCAGAGAGATGGCTACCCGGCAAAGGAAGGAGGTGACTTGAATCCAACAGTTGTCCATTCCCCTGAGTCTTCCAGGGAAGAGTTTTTTGTTGTTGTTGCTGTTCACCCTACACCTTAAATAATTGCTAAAGAAAGTATCCATCAGGCTTAGCAGAAGTCTGAGTACCTTCCAACATCTAGAAGACAAAGATCTGTGGGAAATAAATGCCTTTGTATTAGAAGTGTTTGTCTTTCCCTGTGATATGCTTCAGACACATGATTTTCACACCTTCACACACACACTCTATTGCCCAAGCCAAGCAGCTTGGCATTCAGTGTTGTAAGTTGCACACAGACACAAACACACACACACACACACACACACACACACACACACACACAGAGAGAGAGAGAGAGAGAGAGAGAGAGAGAGAGAACACTGAAGTTGAGTTTGCCATACACTGCTGACTAGTTTCCACTGGTACAATAGTCAAACATCTGAAAACTGGCATAGACCAGTGCAGATTCTTTCCCCACACAGTCTTCCTCTTTCTTCTTCATCACCAAACTTAAGAGCAGCAGAACTCTCTTTAGGCGGGAGGATTCAGTTCATCCTTTTCCAGTCAGTGCTCACAGGTGTACTCATGTTCTGCTTCAAATTGATTTGTTTTGGTGTTCAACTATGTAAAAACACATCCTTCTATAATAAGCTTCTAAAATTCCTTGGAAAGATAATTCATGAGCCCTCTGCAAAACTGGCCTTTTTTTCTAGCATTAGCTGGCATATAGTTGTACTCTGGTGCAGTATAATTAATGCCAAGTGTATTTGTTCCTGGTAAACCTCAACAGTTTTCTCTGTAAGAAGGACGCTTGTAGAGCAGCCAAAAATCTTCCTTCTGCGCAAAAACACAGGTGTGTGCTAGCAGCTATTATTATAAACTGGAACACCTGTGAGAACGTCTGCCTTCCAGCCTTTGCCTAAAATCCAGATGTAATTTGATGGCTTCGCCTACCCCCTAGCCAGCTCCAGTAAACACTGGTTGAAAGGGTAAGCCAATATTCTCTCCAGCTTTGAAGTGTCCTCCAATTTAGCTTTTAGGGAGGAACTTCCAGAACCTGAGAAAATGTTTTTTGAAGATTTGATCAAGAAAGCGTATGGTAGTCTAGCACGACGAGACATAAAATTTTATTGCTTTCCTTCTCCCTTCTTAGTGACAGGGCCCACACTTCACATTGTTTTGTTTGCCTGATTCTTACTGCGTTTGAAAGAGAAAGAACAGTAACATACATGTTTATGACAGACTCAGAAGAAAATTAAGAGAAAATTGATTTATATGGTTCCACAAAGTGTAAAGTACTAATTTGAATTTTTACCTAAATAATTTGAACATGATATCAATGAAAGAAATATTCTTAAATGAAAATACTTCTGTTAGTAGAAAAGAAAACTAAACTGTGTTCTCTTTATATTAACATAATTATTAGTCTATATATCTACTGAATAGACACACTTAAAAATAGTCTGGTAAGCTAGTTATAATTGCACATATTGTTGTTTTTTAATTAATTTGTTTATGATTTGCATTTGTGTGGAGAAGCATTGATGTAAAGTTCAGATCACAACTCATGAAGTCCTTTCTTTCCTCCAACAGTGTGGCTTTTTAGATATCAGATCTGATTCAGATCATTGGGCATGGGGACACTTACTTTTCCTAGCTTTTACAGCAGTCCCTGAAGTGTAAAGTTAATGTGAAATCTCCTCTAATGTTCTAGGTAAAAAAAAAAAAAAAAAATGCCAGTACTTTTAAATACTTCAAAGCAACCAGTTATGTCCTTACTGTACTTAGTTACATTTTGATGACAAATATGAAGAGCTTTGAGAGCTAAACTTTAAAAAAAAAATTCCAAAGACATTCTGAAAGAGAAATCAGATTAAGTGCAATAAGAACAGAATGGCCGAGTTAAAGACTAATGAAACTGATGTCCAATGGGAGGATGGTTTGGCAGCCAATAGGGAAAGGCATACGTCCTCAGAGATAAACAAAACAAGCTGAGAAATGCCAAGAGTGATGGAGCACCAACAGAAATCATCCGTCATTTTGCAAAGCCTTTGAAAAACATGGGCCAGAAGCCCATTAGGTCAAGACACAGCGTGTAATGATAACTGAAACATAGCAGACAACTGGAGGATAGCAGACTGCTGAGCATGGAAAACATGCCCTGGGGATTCAGACTCCATGGCCAGAGAAGACAATGGTCTGGAGAAGTTTGCTCCCTTTTCCTCATGAAGATGTAACAACAACAAACACATAATGTACAAAGCAAGATCCAAGTTTACTACACATGCAACAGCCTGACAACTTGATCTTAGAATTCTCAGCCTCTGTGTTTTTTCTTAGCAGCTTAAATGGATGAAAGCAGTGGGGTGGTAGGATACTGTGGATATTCTTTCTTCATGATTGGCTGAAGGATGTTGCACACCTTTGGAAGCTAAGACTCTAATGGATACCATGATTTTTGGAGCCCACAGCTATGCAGAGGAAACCCATGTCATATAGCAAGGACACATACACATATATTTTTATGCACTACTGTTCTGACAATTTCCAGTACATCTGGAGCTTAAGACAGACAGCTATTGTCTGACAGTTTAAAAGGTCCAATGTCTGAAATGCAGCTCATTGCTTGAAGATCAAGGCATCAGAAAAACTGTTTTGTTGTTTAATTTTCCTGCTTTTTGATGTTGCTTAAAATGGCTGTTTTGTTTCTTTCTCCAGTGTACAAAACCATTAATGATAGTCTCATCATTTTCTCATTGATTCTCTCTAAATCTGATTCTTCTTCTTCTTTGAAAGGCTGAAAAAAAATATCAAAAAACTGGGTGGAGCAGGAGGCATGCTGTGATCTTTCATGTCCTAGAAATATCAGAGAAGCTACAGGATGAAGGCTCATGTACACAGCTGCTTAAACATGGCCTGATCAAGCACAGCACCCATAGGCATGCTAGCAAGAAATGAAAATTTGAGCCCTAGGCAAAAAGTACTGACAATTAAGGAATGCTGAGTGAGAAATAGTCTTCCTCAAGGAAGAGCCCTCAAATTGAAATAACATAGATAGGAAACATAACACAGAGGTTATAACACACATATATGCATATGTACATACATATTATGTATATATAAACAAATAAATAGCACGAATTTGAGAGAGAGCAAGGTATAGAAAGGGTTAAGGGGAAGAAAGGAAAAGTAGAAAATGATGTAAATATTTTTTTAATTTTAAAAATTAAAAAGTATATTAAAAATGAAAAGGGGAATTGGTTGATAATCAAGAATAATATTGCCATCTGCATGTCGGCCAATTAGCAACCACAACTGCACACATAACCTTCAGTCATGCATTCTATATCCCAGTATATTTGCACATTCAAACAACCACAATATGAACATTGTAAGGTTCATTCTAGGTATTCTGACACAAAATCCCAGCGGTGAACATAGCTAGCAAAGAGTATTAACCTCAGCTGTGTGTGTGAACCAGCCCTCAGAGGTAAGTGTATAAAGCAAGCTGATATCACCACCCAAGCTTTTCTAAACTGCAGAATGGAAAGGCTTGGGCAAGTGAAGCAGAAAAGGGGTTCTTGGTAACTGAGCCACTGGTGTGGGAGGTCCTTCCGTCAATGTGTTGCTTTTATTGGTTAATGAATATAGAAACTGCCTTGGCCTATTGACAGTGCAGAACTTAGGTAGGCAGGGAGGACTGGAGTGAATTCTGGGAGAAAGAAGGGCGGAGTCAGGGGACCCCATGCATCCACCACTGGAGATAGATGTGCTGAAACTTTGCTGGTAGTCCACAACTTCATGGTGATACACAGATTAATAGAAATGTGTTAAATTAAGATGTAAGAGTTAGCCAATAAGAGACTAGAGCTAATGGGCCAAGCAGTGTTTTAATTAATACAGTTACTGTGTGATTATTTTGGTTCTGGGAAGCCAGGACAAACAAACTCCCTCTTTCCTATAAGTCACATTCAAAAAATTGAAACCAGCAGTAAGAAAAGAGATAATAAAAGTAGGTAAGGGCTGAAGAATCTAGAGTTTGGCTCTTGGAATGTCTGTCTCCTCTGCTGCAAAGAGGTGCATGCCTCCTAAAGAGAGATCTCGGCATACACATCATGCTTTTCTTCACCCAATTTCTAATGCAAGTTTTAAGCGTCAGACACAATGCAAATGAAAGATTTAGATGTTTGGAGCAGGGTGCTTCAGACTGCATAATAGAGTAGACTTTTTATTTGACTTCTCTAACTAAAAATAATGTTCCTTGAGTTGCCCAGGTTTTAGAAGTGAGTTCATGAACGTAGCTAACAGAAGGCTTGTTTTAGGTTTGTTGAATTAAAAAAAAATGTAGCAGCGGTAATCATTTTTGTACAATTCCCCATTCAAAGTTTTACCAACTTCCCATCCACAAGAGGAATCTGTTTCCCTCTTACTGAATCTGGGTGGGTATTCTGGTACGAGTTTTGACATTTTCTAATACTCAGTGTGGTGTTATTAATTAGTGAGGCCTGTAGGAGGCAGTAGGTTATGAGGGAAATGCCAAAGCACTTACAGACTTCTTTATTCTTGTCTTTGTCACAAGTATATAAGCTACCCAACTTCAAGAATCTCAGCATTAATCCAGGATGTCATAACTGCTTAGTATGATTGCTAAAAGGATAAGCAGATGCATATGGGCTCCTGTGTCCCTGTTATAGAACATTCAGGAATCTCACTCAGGTTATACCTGAAGAAACAGTATACATGTTCTGTAACCAAAAATAATTCCTGAAAAGTGAATAAATAAAAGTATATTTTCTTGAATGAAGATGCTTTCACCTTATAATGAAAAAACACAAGCATATTTAATTACTGATTTTAATTTACTTAGAGAAAGCCTGTCTGTAAAGTTGGGATTCCAACAAATCTATTGTTTCCATTTGTGTTAGAGTTTTCCCACCTTAGTAGCTCCCCCATAATTTAATGCTTTTACTGGGACATTTCTCCTACAAAAGGAATCAGCATTGGGACATAACTTTGCTGTGGTATACTGTGAACTTTGTAAAGTTCACACCAATTTTTTTATCTTAGTTTTCCTAATCTAAGATTATCCCCATTAAAGACAATTTGGAAGAGCTATTTTATCTTGTAATTATTGGCGTCTTTCCTATAATTAGGCAGATTGTGTGTAATCTATATTGCAATCTGAAATAGACAGCCATTGATACCCATGTGCATTTCTGAGTGGTGTTTAAGCACACTGTTAGAACTCAACGAGAAGACGCTGCTGGAATAGTTAGAAAAGCGCAATTTTCAAGAAGAGCTCATGTCAATCATTCTTACTATCTGGAGACAAATGGAGACATACATAATTCTTCCTTTACAAGTGAGACTACATCCTCTGTAGAATGTGAGGGCCTGCTAATTCAGTATGGGAATGTGAGGAAGATAAAACATTAGAAGGTTCAAAATTCTAAAGCAGTAATTGCTTTTTCACACAGCTCATGATTGTGGCTGACTTCAGGAAAGGAAACGTGTGTGTGTGTGTGTGTGTGTGTGTGTGTGTGTGTGTGTGTGTAAAATCAGGAGGATGGCAAGAGGATGAGGCAAAGTGCTTGCCACACAATTAAGAAGAAGACCAGAGATAGGATGCTCTGAGTCCATTTAAATACTATGTGGGCATGATGGCTTACCTGTAATTCCAGCTTCAGCAGAGGGACATAGAGGACTCTCAGAGCAGGAACAAAGCTGGTCAGGGAAAGGTAGACAAGTTAGTAAGTTCTAGGATTAATTGGGAGACACTACCTCAAAAATGAAGTGGAAGAGTTACTGAAGAAGGTTTCCAAAGCAATCCAGGACCCCACGTGCACATGCATCCACCCACACATGAAAAAAAGAGACAAAAGTATTGGGAAGCATGTTGTCTTTTTACTTTCCTAAATAAATCTAAAACATACTTTGTATGTGGTTAAATCATACGACTGGCAAAGAAACTCACTAATCTCTCCTGCTTGTTTTGTCCTCTATAGAATGCACAAGTCGTGGCAAGTGGGAAGTTTTACTAAAGGATACAAGATGTAAATGGAAAACTGAAAATACTTCTGAAATTTGATTTTAGCACTTATTCAGAGACCTAGAAAATCTCTTTCCAGAAGGGCAACTGATAACAGCCAGCTGGGCCTTAACTTAGAAAGACATGGACTCTGTACTGCTCGGCTGTTTGCACTGGAGCAAGCACTCCAGAACGTACTAAAATTTCCCCACAGCATCAGAGTTGACTTCTTTTCCTGCCCTGCTGGTGAGGCTGTAAATTCAGTTGACTACAGAATATTCGAGAAACCAGCTGGTTATGTGTTCCTTCTTTTTCTGAAGATTGGATGATGTCTTGAGTTTCCCCTTTATGACTCTAGATAAGAGGCAGTGATCTGTCTACTGTGTTTGAATTTGACCCATCCACCCAAACTTGGGAGAACAGAACAAGACCATGTAATTACTAATTGCTGGTATCTAAGCACAAGGGGCTGACCAAATTTGATCACCAGGTTTTATTTCCTTTTGTTGTCTTCAAGCCAGTAATGACTTTAACATTTTTAAAGGATACAAACAAAAACATAGTATTTTATAACATATAAAAATTATGTGTTATTTAGCATCCACTCAAGACTTTTTAAATACAGACATGCTTTTTTTAAAAAAAAATGTATGAGATATGACTATCTCTGTAACATAATGGGGGAAATGAGTACTTATGAAAGAGACCCTGAAGCCCTCTTGCCTAAAATTGTTCTTCTCTGGTCTATTCTGGAATGAATTATGTCACTCCTAGATTTATATGTTGAACCTCTGACCCTTAGAGTGACTGTATTCCAAGACAGGGTCTTTAAAGAAGCAATTAAGCATGAATGAGGTCATTAGGGCGGGGTTTTCATGGGTCCTGTGTCTGCCTAAGAGGAAGCCTCAGTATGTACAGTTGTGCAGGGGGAACATCACACAGCAAACAACAACACAAGCAAGGAGTTCCTGCAGGCCAAGAAGGAAGGTGTCTAAAGATTAAGTGAAATGGGACAGGTTTGGCTGATGTCAGCTACCCTCCACCACTGTGAGAAACCAAATTTCTGTTCTTTAAGTAACCAACTTTAAGGCAAATTTATCAGCACAGCCTTAGCACACTGAAATTTGGTCCTCTATAAGAATGTCTGCCAACTCTTAACCAAGGGCCAGGGCTATCAAACTTTAAAAATTACAAACTTAGCCTAAGTTCGACAGTGTTTTTATTTGGTATTATTCAACCCAAATCAGGAGTCCTAGTCTACAAAGGAAGGACCTTGCTGCTTGTGGAAAGATCAACTTTGGACTGAGCTCATTGGCACATGTCTCAAATCCCAGGACTCAGGAAACTGAGGCAGGAGGATTACCATAGACTCCAGGCCAGCCCAGGTTACATAGTGTGCCTTCATTAATCAAGAAAGAAAAACTCAACTAACCTAAAATAAACAGAATAAATAAACTTTAGTGTAGACGGCAGCACCTCTGTCTGTGACTAAAGCCTTGTGTAGCTGACTCAGTTCTGTGTTAAAGCCTTTTCTCTGTACCCACACTGCTATGGTCCCGTGGATGCGAATGTTGGGGGCATGAGTGTGGGTGTAAGGAGAAACATGGCCAATACCCCTGCTTCTGTCTGGTCTGTCTATCAACTCAGACTTTGATATTTTTCTTAGGAAACAGTGATGTCTTTTGAGTAGATGTGTATTGTTCTCTTAATTATTTTCTGCTGATTATCTAAAGTTGCTTTTTAATATTTTAGAATCCTTTGAATTTTTAAATTTATGATTTTTAAAGCAAAATTGTATTTCAGATTATTGCGTTTTATTGTACATCCACACGTTATCTTACACGTTCCGCTTTTCATCAGGATCCATTCATCAGTGCCAGAGAGACAGAGAAATGTAGCCCAGAGATGGTTGATAAACAAATCAAAGCTAAGCATATGGCTTTGGAGACAGAGTGCTCTCCAGAAGTGGAAACTTCGGGCTGTTTTTGAGTAACAAAGAAAGCAGAAATGTTGCCTGTGGTCAAGTCTAATTAAAACAGCAACAGCAACAACAACAGAAACAGGACACCAGCCTACATCTATAGTCCTAGCTCCATAAAGGCTGAGTGGCAGAGGATTGCTGGAGCCCAGAAATGCTGAGGCCAACCTGGGAAAACAAGGAAGGATCCTATCTCTAAAATCAGCAACTACAATAAAGTATCCTTTATATGCATCCAATTACAATGAATGTATGCATGTATACACACACACACATACACACACGTGTGTGAACAATATGTAATGATCTACTTTTCTTGTTCTTCTACTCAGAAAATCAGGAGCTGGAGCAGGCTTGGCAATCGCCTAGTCTAGTTCCTATCCACTTTAGGGCTACTATCACTGTGACAAAACACATGACCAAAGCAACTTGTGGAGAACAGGGTTTATTTCAGCTTATACTTCTACATAACAGTCTACCAATGAGGGAAGTAAGGACAAGAATTCAAACATGTCAGGAACCAATAGACAAGAGCTGACTGTATCTCTTGTTTACTGGCTTATGTCTTATGGTTTGCTCAGCCTGCTTTCTTATAGAACCTAGGACCACCAACCTAGACCTGGCACCACCCACAGTCAGTTGGGCCTCCCCCATTAATTACGAATTAAGAAATTACCTTACAGCCAGACCTACTGGAGGCATTTTTTAAAATTGATGTTCCCTTCTTTTAGATAACTCCAGCTTGTACCAAGTTGACATAAAACTAGCCAGTGCCATTGATCCCTTGCCAACGTGATACAAACATATCACTTTTAAGCCTTTCCTTAACTGAAGCTTATTCTTCCCCAAGATTGCACATATTACATAACTATGTAAATGTTCCAAACTTTGAAAGTCCCACATCTTTAAAAATTCAAACACTTAAAAAATTCAGTGTTTTCCAGGCAGTGGTGGTACATGCCTTTAGTCCCAGCTTTTGGGAGGCAGAGGCAGGGGGGTCTCTGTGAGTTCAAGGTCAGCCTGGTCTACAGGGTGAGTTCCAGGCTCCAAAGCTCAAAAAAAAAAAAAAATCAGTCTCTTAAAAATAGCCAGTTTCTTATAAAATCTAAAGTCTATTAAAATTCAAAGTCAACTGTGGGCTATTGACAAATAAAAAAAAATATTAAATACTTCCTTACTTCAGGAAGGAAGAACAAGGGCACAGTCACAAGCTAAGCCAAACAAAGCCAAACCCCAAATGTGCTAATAATTCTAATAATTCAGTAACCAAATATTGCTGGGATTTACTAATTATCTTCTGGGCTTCTCCAAGGTGCTTGTGTCACTTCTCCAGCTCTGTCTTCTGCACCACACATGTTTTGTCCTCTAAGCTCAGACTTGCAGGCCCCACTCAACCGCTGCTGCTGTTCTTGGTGGTCATTCCATGGTACCGGCATCTCCAGAATGCTGGTGTCTTTTGCTGTTCCTGGGCGGCACTTTCACCGATACCCTCCCATAAACCCTTTTCCCCGTGCCAAACCTCAGCTTCTCAGTGTGACCTCTGAAGTTCTGGGCCTTCAACTGCTACTGAGGAGACTCCTTCACCAATGGCCTCTCCTTGCCTCTCACAGTGCTAAGCTTGGTTGTTCTCCATGACTCCTTCATGCCTTCAACACTGTTACCACCTGGGTGACTTGAACACCACTACACTTAGCTGCCAGTGTGAGGTACATCCTTAGCCGCTTCTGGATCACAGCTTCTGTGTGCTGACTTCCGGGAAACACTTTCCAGAACACTTCACCTCAATGATGATTGTCTCTTAGTCACAGCCGATTTCTCGGCTCCAATTTACCAGCATCAATTGTTCCGTTAACATAAAGGTTTTCCTGTTGTGGTTCTGGTATTTTGTAAACCACAGCTGATTTTTCAGTCCCAGCTAACAGAACCACAGATTCTGTAAGGAAACGGCCTAGGAGTGTCTCTGCTTCCCCGTGAAGCCCTAGAAGCTAGGCCTCCAATGTCTGCTTTGAACATTCTGTCTTAAAAGCTCCTGCAGAACATCTTGCTGAACACTCGCCAATCAATGTCTTTCCTAGCCCAAAGTTCCAAAGTCCTTCCACAATCTTCCCCAAAACAACACGGTCAGGCAATACCCCACTATCCTAGTACCAGCTTGTCTTTGGGTTACTATTGCTTCCATTAAACACCATGACCAAAGCAACTTGGGGAGGAAATGGTTTATCTCAACGTACACTTCCAGGTAACAGTCCATCACTGAGGGAAGGCAGGACAGGAACTCCAACAGGGTAGAAACCTGGGGGCAGGATCTGTTGCAAAGACCACCGAGGAGTGCTGCTTACTGGCTTGTTTCTCATTCCTTGCTCAATCTACCTTCTTATAGAATTCAGGACCACGAGCCCATGAATGACTCCACCCACAATGAGTTTAGCCATCCCCCATTAATCATTAATTAAGAAAATGTCCTACAGCCAGATCTTTTTAAATTGTTTTTATTGAGCTATACATTTTTCCCTGCTCCTCTCCCTTCTGCCAACCTCCTTTACCCTCTCCCCTGACCCCTATGCTCCCAATTTACTCAAGAAATCTTGTCTTTTTCTCCTTCCTATATAGATTCATGTGTGTCTCTCTTGGGGTCCTATTTGTTGTCTAGGTTGTCTGGGGCTGTGGACTGTAGGTTGGTTTTTCTTTGCTTTATGTCTAGAAGCCACTTATGAGTGAGTACATATTATATTTGTCTTTCTGGGTCTGGGTTATCTCACTCAATATATTTATTTTCAGATCCATCCATTTGCCTGCAAATTTCAAGATACCATTATTTTTTTTTACCACTGTGTAGTACTCCAGTGTGTAAATGTACCAAATGTACCATATTTCCTTATCCATTCTTCAGTTGAGGGACATCTAGGTTGTTTCTAGGTTCTGGCTATTATTAAAAATAATGCTGCTAGATCTTTTGGAGGTATTTTCTCAGTTGGGGTTCCCTATTAGATAACCCTAGATTGTGTCAAGTTGACATAAAATTAGCCAATACAATATGTTCAGAGATGGAAGGATTCTGAATAATTCTAACTCTGCTTACATCAGTCAACTGGGCTGGGATAAGCTGCAGTGAATAAAATAAAGAGTAGTGGCTCACTTCCATGCATGCACATGTGGGTGGATGCAGAATGGGTAGGTGGCAATTTATTGATAAAGTCAATTCCCTCCGGCAGATAGGCTCCTAGTGCTCATCTCTACAGAGTTTCCATGAGCATCCTGGCCAAGGAAACAAAGTACTTAGTACTCCAACCTGAATGATGCTTCCCAAGATTAATACATTACTTATGCTCTTATATTAGTAGCAAAAGCAAGTCACAAGTTGATGACAAAGACAAGAGGAACTCTGCGAATAGAGTACTCTGTTTCATAGCTTGATTCCTAACAAGCATTTGGAGGAGATTAATGGGAGAAGGCACAATCCCAAACAATGAATCAGCATGTAGCTGTTCGGCTCTGGCTCCTGTTTCTTTTAAGTATAGACAACTGTCTGATACAAGAAGTGGGGAATAAGCTATTCATGAAAACCAGATGGTACAAACCTGCTGTGCTGATTCAGAGCTCCCTGAAGAAATCCTGTCGATTGCTAAAAATATGAACTGGCTTCATCTATCTCAGCGGATAAATTAATTTGCGATCTCCAGTTAGTAGATGAGAGTGAACAAGAACAAATCTCTCTTTACTCTATGAAGCTGACCTCTGCTAATTTGATGAAACTATGACTAGAATTTATAGTAAACTTGAATCCCTCTTTTCATACAAATATATAAGGGCTATAAGCAGAATTTTAATTCTAAATGATCCACTTAAGACTCATTTCAGCTTAGTTAAACCTGTTGACCAAATATGGAGTGAGAATAATATGATGACAAAAATGTTAACAATAATAATAATAATGGTGAAAGTAGATTTAAGAGAATTTTAAAAATACAAATAAAATGACCTATGGTGAAAATTTATCCTGTGTTTATAAAAATGATGAATAACTTCTTATCATCATCATTAAGCCCATGAACCATATCTGGTAAAATATTTCCAAAAATATGCTTCACAAATTATTAATCTAAGAACTACCAGAACCTCAACCATTTAAGTCACTACATGGGAATTCATTAGTTACATTCTGCTATTGAGAGATTTGGTGTTTCATACATACATTTTATAATTTTCTATTGCATTTTATAATTGTGTAATAGTCGTATGCAGGTACCAGGCATTGAGAAGATATCAGAGAAGCATTTTTTTCACCACAAATGTTCAAGAACTCCATCCCAATTATAAAGTTATTCAATACAGACCCAATGTACAAACAGGTTGATTATATCTGAAAGCATTTAACTCAACAGGGCTCGAGGAGTGAGAAGCCCTTTAGGAAGGAACCATAAATCAGTACAGTCAAATGCAATAAGCCTGTACTAGGATGAAACTAGAAGAATAATTGTAAACACATTTAATAAGCGGATTAAACACTAGGAGGAAATTGCTAAGGAATTCTTAATGATTCATGTTGATGGAATGCCTGAATAACAAAGCAGACAATTAATCAAAGACAAGTGGAAATTAATGTTTGTGATTTGTGGCCTGGAGTTAGAGGTCTCGTAAGAAAGAAAGGTAGAATGAAAGCCCCCAAATAGAAAGAATAATAGAGAAAAAGAGAGGGAATAAATATTTTTCCCTTAAAAAAAAAGCTAGAGGGCTGTAGAAAATCTCTAGATCAAAATAACTCACTACTAGTTACTAAATGAAACTAAGTTATTTAAAGTTACCTGGATGCTAAAACAGCTGATCCATAGATAGGGAGAACTTCAAACAGTCAACAAATACATCACAACACTCATGGCAGTCTTCTTTCCTTTTTTGGGATGAGGCTTAAGGGGTCTCATATCCTGGCACAGAAGAGCTATGAACTTTTTGGAAGACATTTGCCTTCCTTTCATTTAAAAAAACAAAAAACAAAACACCTGAATTTCCTTTATTAAAATTATTTATTTATATCCAAGCATTTCACATGAGAGTGGTCTTATTCTGTTGAAATGTATTTAAATAAAAACTTACTATTGACAAGTAGTAAAATGAGATATAAATTCTATCGTCTCTTCGAAAAAAATCAAAGAAAGTAACTTCAATGCTGAGTAATCTTTCAGATAAATAATTAAACCCTGTTGCTTATCTTACATGTATCTCTGACTTTAAAACATTAGGCTGGGGGATCAACTAAGTGGCAAAACACTTGCCTAGTACACGCCAGAGTCCTTGTTCACTACCTAGCGCTGGAAAATTAAAGTACATGGAGCTAAATTTTACAGGAGAAATTATAGTTTAAAACATGCAATACATGCTTAAATCCAACGTGTGTGTGTGTGTGTGTGTGTGTGTGTGTGTGTGTGTGTATACATATCCTTCCAAATAAATTAGCACCTTAGGATTTTTTCTTTGTTTTTCCATATTGGCTATATTTTTGGATGATGCATCAATGTACTCTTGAACGACAATTTGCTAAAACAGTACCTGCACCTCAATTCTTCAGTAACTCCTTACCCTGCACGAGTTCCGGAGTTGAGAATAACTTGGAAATGAAAGTAAATGCACATGGGTGCAGCCAGCGGATCGTTTTCCTTGGTGGTCTGCTCTGCGTTGTTGTTTGTTTCTCAGATAGACTTCCGGGGAGAGTGACGTGTGTGTGTTCAAAAGTTCATTGCATTCAAACTCCAATTTCACAAAAACCTCCAAGTAGGTTCCATATTTGAGTGAGTGTTCCCTTCCCAATATCAGATGCAGAAACATCTCATTCAAATGTTATCTATCACCAACCAAAGGCTCCGAAATTCAAAAACATCTTTCTAAAAGTTTGTGTTAGAAACATAATCCTTGGTTCAATATTCAGAGCAGAACATTTGAAAAGTGATTAAGGCAAGAGGCTCTGCACTCACAGATGGGTCAACATGGTACAGAGTTCATTACTGTGAGGAGTTTCTCACAGGAGCAGTGAATTCACTATCAAAACTAAATTCATTTTCTTGTTCTGTCTCCCTCTCTCCCTCCTTCTCCTTCTGTTTTCCCTCCCTTTCTCCTGAGCAACATAATGAGCTGCTATAGTCAGTCATATGGCTGTTCTGTCACTTCTCCTGTGTTCATATATGTAACGAGTTCCCCCTTTCCACCTGGGGATGACCATTTTCTGGGAATCGGGTATGAGAGAGGTGGAGTATCAACCATCCCATCCCTAAAGTGCTTTTCTGTGAAGACATTTCTAGAAATTGTAAGAGCCTCCCAGGGGTTTAGGACTAGCAGTTTACAGTTTGAATAACACACAGATGGTCCCCTTCATGATCAGCAGGTGTTTCTGATCAGGAGATAAGTTTTCCACCAAGGTCCTTCTCATTGAAGATGCTGACACCAATTTGCTTCCTTATTTTCATCCCTCGGTGTCACATATTGTTTCTATTTGCATATCCTAGATAAGGACTCGTCTCAACAAAGCCATCATCGGTACAGATAAAGCTGGCCAAGCCTTTCCCAGAAATAATTGTTTTCTGGAAGACAGAATGCGTTTTTGAGGCAGTTCAGCTTAGTCATAGGCGTTGAGTCATTGACCTCTCAATCCTAGCCATGTGGGAATATGTATTTCCTCAATTTCACCATCTAAATGTGCTTGCCTGTGTGCTGTGAGGTGAAGATTAGAAAACATTGATCTAAGGTCATGTTCTGTGCTGTCATGGCCACAAAAGGTTTTTGCTTGGTTGGACTCAACTGATTTCATTCTATAATTACCTGGTATCTGTACCTGATGATCTGAGGTTATAGGTGTGTACTACCACACCCGGCTGAAATTTACTTAATATGATTTTTCTTTCACTCAAGAGACTTCAGAAGGAAATAAAGAACCGCTGTACTGTCCCTCAAAATCTGCATAGAGGCACCTTTAAAAAACTTTGGTGGAGCAGTACTCAAGTTTCCAGGATATGTCACTGGACAAATCAGAAAGCGGTAACTGTTTGTGGGATTGACAAATAATGGTTAATCCCCAACCAGAGTCACAATCCAAGCAAATGCCCAACCCTGGATGAAAAGGGAAAAGGAGGGAGGAGGAGATTTGTGCTGTCTGTCCTCCTCCAGTAACGAAACAGGCAGATGCAGAAGAGCTGGCCCTAGTGAGAATCCTTACCACTCACCAGCCTCTTGTCAGTTGTTCTGGAACCTTCTCTACAGTTTAGGAATGAGGAGGGGGGGGGATGCTTTTCAGCCCTCACTGATCACTGGGTGCCAAGAGCTATCAAGGAAAAAAATCTCTCCTTTATATTTCAGGTTCAAGACAGACCAATTTTTTTTTTTAAATTGGGTTGCAAGAGAAATAGCCTAAAATACCATTTTCAAAATAAATTCTCCATGACAGAAAAGCCTTTGGAACAGAAGGTCCAGAGAAACGGATTCAGCTCTGTGGTTTTGCTGCTAGTTTTGAGGAAGATGTGGATAGTTTTCAAAGATTATGGTTGTGTGAAACATTAGGTCTATTGCTTTTCATCTGGGGAGAGGCACTTCACGAAGCCTCCATGCTTTCCTCTGCACTGCTGGGCTTCAGAAGCAAGCTTGGTCCTCTCTCCCGGGTCTAGGACGGATTCCTCTCCAATGGAATCTTATGGTTTGCTCTAGGAAAAAGGTCTGTTAATTCTTTCAAGTTTTTCTGACCTGCTTCAAAAATAGAAAAGTGACGGAAGCTTCCCACTTCTGCTGTTTTTTCCATTGCCCTGATGTCACATGTGGGAACATGTTCAAAGTCCCATACTACTTCAGCTAGCCTCTGTAGGCACTTCCCTTACTTACCTAATTCCTTTAATTCCTTTCATCACTCATTATTCTGGGGTCCTTATCTCGATGCCCAAAGCTAACTGTGATTTATGTCATCCAAAGAGTCCCCATTGTCTCTCGCCATAAACCAGATTCACTGCCTTTACCATAATGACACTGGAATTACAACTGTGCACCATCCCTACCAGTTAAAATCTACTCATCTTCTAGCACATCAGCATTACATGAGAAATGACAGATAAAGATGTATAAATACAATTATTATTTTTTTAATTTATTCATTATGGATACAATATTCTGTTTGCATATATGCCTGCAGGCTAGAAGAGGACACCAGACCTCATTACAGATGGTTGTAAGGCACCATGTGGTTTCTGGGAATCGAACTCGGGCCCTTTGGAAGAGCACGCAATGCTCTTAATCGCTGAGCCCCCTAAATACAATTATTGAATTCTTTTCTGTGACAAAATCAAATAAGTTAAAAATGTTAATCCCTTTCTCGACATGTTGATTAAGCCACCCCCTAAATATTATCTTTGTGAAAAGAAACATAGATGTTGATGAACTGTTAGGGGTGCCATGCCACTGTTAAAGACACAGAAGTGCAAAGGTGCTGTGGAATTAGACTTTCTTCTCTAGACAAATATTGGCCTTGTTTAGAAGGTATTTAAACCACAGGATCAACTTAACTAAAAAAAAACAGTAACGTACATTCTCATGCAATGTATTTTACAAAGTTCCTGAGAATACACAGAGTTCCTAATCAGAGGACAGTAAATACGGAGCTGGAAGCAACATTAGCTGGGGATAATTACACTTACAAAGCAACTCAAGGCATGTGAACAGATACATACAAAGTAACCATAAGAAGGCTGTTCCAGTATAGGCTCTTCAGAGGACAAGAAGGGACAGAATGAATGAAGATTAAAAAGCGAAGTCTGGGTACTTTAGCAATGGCCGTCCTCACATGGAAGAGGCTGAGAACCGTCTGGATCTCAGTCAACAAGTCTGGATGCTTTAGCAGCACAGATGAGGTGCTGAATGCCCAGTCCACATTGAAAGGCCCAAAGTGTCCGATTCTAATGTAAGGAAGATGGCAGCACCAGCAACAGCCCAGATGAACTTTTCAGCAGGGTAGTTATACAATAAGATATCAAACAGCAGGAAAAGAAAGAAAAGCTTTGACTGCAGTCTTCCTTGTAACTGGGCTGACAGAAAGGTGCTGTCCATACTCAGGATGGCCCTTCCTACTTCCGTGACTGTAATGGAGAAAATCCTTCATGGAAGGCACAGAGCTTGAGCAAATCTATAATATTCCTTATAGGTGTGCACAAATTTAGTCTCATAGCTGATTCTACATCCAGTCAGACTGAAAACCAAGATTAATCATCACAAAAACACAATATTGTTTGAAATAGTCTAAAATGTTCCTTAACATCTTCCTCACATAGAAGACTCCAGCTAGCTGTATAAGTTATAGACAGAGTTGGCAAAGCTGCCCCCAGTACTGCCTAGGGCAACAAGACATGAGGGGGGTATGTGTGGTGGAAATCAGTGCTTCAAATTTCCATGCTGGGGAGCAGAACAGGATACCCCTCAAATGACTCTCTGTCATACAGGATACTCTACCAGGAAGACACTGGTGGTCCTGAGAGCAAAATCCTTTGAACCTCTTTTTGTCTTCCTGTCTGCTGGCTTAATTTTTCCCCCAAAAGGATTTGCAGAAACCAGAATTATTCTTCCACAAGGCAAGTCAAAGAAATTAGAACAGCTGTCATGGAATGACAGTAACAACATCTAGAGAGCTCACACTAGCTCTCCTCTTTGCTGAAGACACTCCAGAGCAAGCAAGGCTTGTGCACAGAAGGAAGGGAGCCTATACAGGAGGAATAAAAAGAACTTTAGTGCTGTGGAACAATGGTCGTTCTTCCTGTCATTTATATTATTTTTAATAAAACACTGATTGGCCGGTAGCCAGAAAGGAAGTAGAGGCAGGATAATAAGAATTCTGGCAAGAGGGAAGTTTCAGTCTGCAGTCGTGATCCAGACACAGAGGAAGCAAGATGTGACTGCCTTGCCAAAAAAGGTACCAAGCTACATGGCTAACACAGACAAGTATTATGGGCTAATATAGGTTATAAGTATTAATTAATAAGAAGCTTGAGCAAATGGGCCAATCAGTTTATAACTAATGTAGACCTCTGTGTGATTTCTTTGGTACTGAACAACTACAGGACCGGGTGGGAGAGAAACCTTGGTCAACCCTGGGCTTCTCTTGCTGTAAGAGCATGTGCATCTAATCTTATGTCTTCAGGGACATTTACTCTTCAGTAGAAGAGGTGTCGGTCTTCACTTCTGTTGGCTCTCACTGACTATTACATTTTAGAGAAGGGAGAATAGAAGCAGCGTGAGAGAGTTCTAGAGACAGACTGTTCTTTTCAGGCAAAAGGTCAGTAATAGCTAACCACAGTGGAGGGTTGGAGTCTGAACACAGAGTTTGCATCCCTGACAGGAGATTTCTACTTCTAAAGTGGACATCTGTAGCACACGGAAGCAGGCTTAGTTGAAATGTGTACTGTTCTATATCACTATGTGATATGAAACAGATGTGCTCAATAACAATGTGGCAGGACACACTGTTTTGGACTCAGGTGAGAGGAAAGTTGGGCTTCTTTCTTACCTCGCTCTCGTCCTTCTCTGTTCAGATCCTGAAAGGTTGGAGCACTCTACCACTGTCTTTTGTTTAGAAGAGTTGGCTAGGACCCAATGACGGCTGAAGAAAGTATCATGGCTTTTCTCTGCTAGACAGACTTGCTGATGCATTTACTCCCAGAGTGCACTCTCCCTGTTGTTTACTGCAATCACAAGCAACCTAGTGATTGCAATTCCCATCGGATTATCTTTATGGGCAAGTAAGACAGGCCAAAGGTTCAGAAACTATTGCCAGTGATACACTGACAAATCTTCATTCTGACATATAAATCTTTCTCTTGGGAGACTAATTAGTACAGCTCTGTCCTAGAGAGTAAAAAACAAATGCATTTACAAAACTTTGGAAATATTTTGCTGCATTAAAAACTTTTTAACTGTTATTTAATCTCCATGTCATGGGCAAGCTATGCCAGAAACAAAAAGAAATGTGCTTGTGTTTTCCAAATATCAGAAGTTAACATATTCATTTTTTGTGGTTTTAATTCACCAAGTACCACTGATTTCACTTGATAAACATAAGCCATCGTCAACCTCAGGACCACTCTGTCCGAGGAGGTAATAATCTAATAAGACATTTTGTGTCTTTCCCTTTGATGATATGATTAATGCAACAATAGACTACATAGATTTAAAATTGCCTGAAGAATCCTATGTTGGGGAAAAGGGTAGGTCATGCAGTTAAAGGAAGACATTACTTCCCTTGAAGAGATTCCATACAATTCAGACAACCTGTCACATCATCTTATGTGGCATACTTGGGTCAAGACAATGATGGCCCAGTGAGGAGGACACTTGCACCAGGAAAGAGCTTGATTTTCCATCCCTCTTGTCCTCCATCTAAACTAAGTCACATGCCTTAGTTCTCTGTGGATAGAGTTAGGTAAGGTCACTGGACTCATCTCTGTGTGTGCTCCTCTTCACAATGTGGTCATATTAAACAAACATCCTGACTCTGCATTTCACTGTAACTTATGTCTTCAATTGGTATACTTAGAAGTAGATTCCAGTAAATCAGAATGGCAAAAAGGTAAAGAACACAACATTTGCTTGTTAGACTGATAACAATGTCTTTACTTGTTTGAAGGGCTGAATAACAACAGAAGGGGAGAAATCTTACAAACAGAAACTTCCCCAGAAAATACCATTTTTAGAATAAACTTATCTACTGAGTCTTTGTACACTGCAAGTGTTCATTGCTCTCATTGTTAATAAAAAGTTGATTGGCCAATACCTGGCAAGGAAGAGATTGGGTGAGACAGCCTGACATAGAATTCTGGAAGGAAAAAAGGCAGAGTCAGAAAGTTGCAGGAAAATGCAGAGAAGCTAGACGAGAATGTCATACTGAGAAAAGGTGCCAAGCCATGTGGAAAAGTATAGATTGAAATATGGGTTAGGTGTAAGAGTTAGCAAGTAATAAGCCTGAGTTGTTGGTCAAGCATTTATAAGTAATCTTTAGCCTATGAGTGGTTATTTGGAAACTGACGAATGGGAGAGAATTGTCCAACTACAATTCTCCCTCATCCTTGTTTGATTTTTCCAACAGCTTTATCTCGTACAGGTAACTACAGCTGTGGTAAGGACCCGAATGTAGTTTCCACATTCTGTCCAGGTACTGCATTTTGTAGCACCCCTCTTTCTATCCTTTTGCTAATACAACTTTTCTGCTACCTCTTTCATGATGTTCCAGAGCCTTGGAATAAGGGTAGCTGTCTTCCTGAGGGCTGAGGACTCACCATCACCTGTTATTTTCAGCCCTTCGACTGTCTGTGACTGTGGCCCATTGCACAAATGAGTTTCTCGGACCAGGATCAGAGGAGTTTGATTTGGTTCTTTGCACAACAGAGTGAGCCGTTATTTGCAATTCTCTGGATAAGAGACCAAAATGTGGGTACAAGCAATCCAGTCCTAAGCATGGGTAACAACTATGCTGGTATTCTTTTTATTTATTTTTTTTATTTTTGAGTTTTGGCTTTCATTTTGTGGGAATTTATCTTTTTTTTTTTATTTTTTAAATAATTTTTTTTATTAAGAAAAGAAGAAAAAAAAACATAAACAAAAAACAAGTTTCCACCTCCTCCCAGCCTCCCATTTCCCTCCCCCTCCTCCCACCCTTCTCCCCCTCCTCCCACCCTTCTAGCCCTCCCCCCACTCCTCTCCCCCTCCCTCTCCAGTCCACAGAGCAGTCCAGGTTCCCTGCCCTGTGGTAAGTCCTAGGTCCTCCCCCCTCCGTCCATATCTAGGAAGGTGAACATCCAAACTGGCTAGGCTTCCACAAAGCCAGCACATTAAGTAGGATCAAAACCCCGTGCCATTGTCCTTGGCGTCTCATCAGCCCTCATTGTTCGCCATGTTCAGAGAGTCCGGTTTTATCCCATGCTTTTTCGGTCACAGTCCAGCTGGCCTTGGTGAGCTCCCAGTAGATCAGCTCCACTGTCTCAGTGGGTGGGTGCACGCCTCGTGGTCCCGACTTCTTTGCTCATGTTCTCCCTCCTTCTGCTCCTCATTGGGACCTTGGGAGCTCAGTCCAGTGCTCCAGTGTGGGTCTGTCTCTGTCTCCATCCATCACCAGATGAAGGTTCTATGATGATATGCAAGATATTCGTCAGTATTGCTCTCGGATAGGGTCATTTCAGGTTCCCAATCCTCAGCTACCCAAGGAACTAACTGGGAACCTCATGTTGGGCACTTGGGAGCCCCTCTAGGGTCAAATCTCTTGCTCACCCTAAAGTGGTTCCCTTAACTAAGAATTGTGGTTCCGTGCTCCCCTATCCACCTTTCCTTTATCCCAATTCTCCTGTTTCCCCAAATCCCCCCTCCTTCCCTTCTACCTTTTCTCTCCCCATCTCCCCTTATCCCCATCCCACCCCACCCCCAAGATCCTAATTTTCTCCCCGGCAATTGGGTCTACTTCCCTTAGCCAAGAGGATAACTATATGTTTTTCCTTGGGTTCACCTTCTTACTTAGCTTCTTTAGGTTCACCTATTGTAGACTCCGTGGCGCTAATTTATGGCTAGAAACCAATTATGAGCGAGTACATCCCATGTTCATCTTTTTGGGTCTGGGACACCTCACTCAGGATAGTGTTTTCTATTTCCATCCATTTGCCTGCAAAATTCGAGAAGTCATTGTTTTTTACCGCAGCGTAGTACTCTAGCGTGTATATATTCCATACTTTCTTCATCCATTCTTCCATTGAAGGGCATCTAGGTTGTTTCCAGGTTCTGGCTATTACAAATAATACAGCTATGAACATAGTTGAACAAATGCTTTTGTCATATGATAGAGCATCTCTTGGGTATATTCCCAGGAGTGGTATTGCTGGGTCCAGGGGTAAGTTGATCCCGAATTTCCTGAGAAACCGAAACACTGACTTCCACAGTGGTTGCACAAGATGGCATTCCCACCAGCAATGGATGAGGGTACCCGTTCCTCCACAGCCTCTCCAGCAAAGGTTATCCTTGGTGTTTTTGACTTTAGCCATTCTGACAGGTGTAAGATGATATCTCAAAGTTGTTTTGATTTGCATTTCCCTGATTGCTAAGGAAGTTGAGCACGACTTTAAGTGTCTTTTGGCCATTTGAACTTCCTCTGCTGAGAATTCTCTGTTCAGTTCAGTGCCCCATTTTTTAATTGGGTTAATTAGCATTTTAAAGTCTAGTTTCTTGAGTTCCTTATATATTTTGGAGATCAGACCTTTGTCTGTTGTGGGGTTGGTGAAGATCTTCTCCCAGTCAGTAGGTTGCCTTTGTGTCTTATTGACTATGTCCTTTGCTTTACAGAAGCTTCTCAGTTTAAGTAGGTCCCATTTATTCAATGTTGCCCTTAATGTCTGTGCTTCTGGGGTTATACATAGGAAGCGATCTCCTGTGCCCAGCTCCTGTAGGGTACTTCCCACTTTCTCTTCTATCAGGTTCAGTGTGTTCGGGCTGATATTGAGGTCTTTAATCCATTTGGACTTGAGTTTTGTGCACGGTGATAGATAAGGGTCTATTTTCATTCTTCTACAAGATGACATCCAGTTGTGCCAGCACCATTTGTTGAAGATGCTTTCTTTCTTCCATTTTATACTTTTAGCTCCTTTATCGAAAATCAGGTGTTCATAGGTTTGTGGGATAAAATCCGGGTCTTCTATACGATTCCATTGGTCGACTTCTCTGTTTTTATGCCAGTACCACACTGTTTTCATTACTGTAGCTCTGTAATAGAGTTTGAAGTCAGGGATGGTAATGCCTCCAGAAGATCCTTTATTGTATAGGATTGTTTTGGCTATCCTGGGTTTTTTGTTTTTCCATATAAAGTTGATTATTGTCCTCTCCAGATCTGTGAAGAATTTTGATGGGATCTTGATGGGGATTGCATTGAATCTATAAATAGCCTTTGGTAGAATTGCCATTTTTACTATGTTGATCCTACCAATCCAAGAGCAAGGGAGGTCCATCCATTTTTTGGTATCCTCTTCAATTTCTTTCTTGAATGCCTTAAAGTTCTTGTCAAATAGATCTTTCACTTCCTTGGTTAGATGTACCCCAAGATATTTTATGCTGTTTTTGGCTATTGTGAATGGTGAAGCTTCTCTGATTTCCCTCTCTGCTTCCATATCCTTTGTGTATAAGAGGGCGACTGATTTTTTGGAGTTGATCTTGTATCCTGCCACATTACTAAAGCTGTTTATCAGCTGTAGGAGTTCTTTGGTGGAGTTTTTGGGGTCGCTTATGTACACTATCATATCATCTGCAAATAACGAAAGTTTAACTTCTTCCTTTCCAATTCGAATCCCCTTGATTCCTTTATGTTGTCTTATTGCTATTGCTAGAACTTCAAGCACTATATTGAAGAGGTATGGGGAGAGTGGACAGCCTTGTCGTGTTCCTGAGTTAAGTGGGATGGCTTTGAGTTTCTCTCCGTTTAATTTGATGTTAGCTGTCGGCTTGCTGTATATAGCTTTTATTATATTTAGGTATGACCCTTGTATCCCTAATCTCTCCAAGACTTTTAACATAAATGGATGTTGAATTTTGTCAAATGCTTTTTCAGCATCTAATGAAATGATCATATGGTTTTTTTCTTTCAGTTTATTTATATGCTGGATTACATTGATAGATTTTCGTATGTTGAACCAGCCCTGCATCTCAGGAATGAAGCCTACTTGATCATAATGGATAATTTTTCGGATGTGTTCTTGGATTCGATTTGCCAGTATTTTGTTGAGGATTTTTGCGTCGATATTCATGAGTGAGATTGGCCTGTAGTTCTCTTTCCTGGTTGAGTCTTTGAGTGGTTTTGGTATCAGAGTAATTGTGGCTTCATAAAAGGAGTTTGGTAATGACCCTTCTGTTTCTATCTTGTGGAATACATTAAGGAGTATAGGTATTAGATCTTCTTGGAAGATCTGGTAGAATTCCGCATTGAAACCATCTGGTCCTGGGCTTTTTTTGGTAGGGAGGTTTTTGATAACCTCTTCTAATTCTTCGCGACTAACAGGTCTATTTAGATTGTTCACCAGGTCCTGATTTAACTTTGGTATATGATATTTATCTAAAAAAGTATCCATTTCCTTTACATTTTCCAATTTTGTGGCATATAGGCTTTTGTAGTAAGATCTAATGATTCTCTGAATTTCCTCTGTGTCTGTGGTTATGTCCCCCTTTTCATTTCTGATCTTATTAATTTGCAAATTCTCTCTCTGCCGTTTGATTAGCTTGGATAGTGGTTTGTCAATCTTGTTGATTTTCTCCAGGAACCAGCTTTTTGTTTCATTGATTTTTTGTATTATTTTCTGTGTTTCTATTTTGTTGATTTCAGCCCTCATTTTGATTATTTCCAGTCTTCTACTCCTCCTAGGTGAGTCTGCTTCTTTTTTTTCTAGAGCTTTCAGGTGGGCTGTTAAGTCTCCAATGTGAGCTTTCTCTGTTTTCTTTAAGTGGGCACTTAGTGCTATGAACTTTCCTCTTAGGACTGCTTTCATAGTGTCCCATAAGTTTGAGTATGTTGTTTCTTTATTTTCATTGAATTCCAGGAAGACTTTAATTTCTTTCTTTATTTCTTCCTTAATCCAGCTATGGTTCAATAGTTGACTGTTCAGTTTCCATGACTTTGTATGCTTTCTGGGGGTAGCATTATTGTTGAATTCTAACTTTAATCCATGGTGATCTGATAAGACACAGGTGGTTACTAATATTTTTTTGTAACTGTGGATGTTTGCTTTGTTACCGACTATGTGGTCGATTTTCGAGAAGGTTCCATGAGCTGCAGAGAAGAAGGTATATTCTTTCCTATTTGGATGGAATGTTCTATAGATGTCTGTTAAGTCCATTTGATTCATTACCTCCACTAATTCTCTTATTTCTCTGTTAGGTTCCTGTCTGATTGACCTGTCCATTGGTGAGAGAGGAGTGTTGAAGTCTCCTACTATTAGTGTGTGCGGTTTGATGGCTGCCTTGAATTTTAGCAATGTTTCTTTTATGTACGTGGGTGCTTTTATATTAGGGGCATAGATGTTCAGGATTGAGACTTCATCCTGATGAACTGTTCCTGTTATGAGTATAAAATGCCCCTCTCCATCTCTTCTGATTGATTTAAGTTTAAAGTCAACTTTGTTAGAGATTAGTATGGCCACACCTGCCTGTTTCTTAGGTCCATTTGCTTGATAGGCCTTTTCCCAGCCCTTTACTCTGAGTAGGTGCCTGTCTTTGTGGTTGAGGTGTGTTTCTTGTAAACAGCAGAATGTTGGATCCTGTTTTCTTATCCAATCTCTTAGCCTGTGCCTTTTTATAGGTGAGTTGAGTCCATTGACATTAAGTGATATTAATGACCAGTGGTTGTTAACTCCGGTCATTTTTTTTTAGTCGTAGAGTTTGTGTGTTTCCCTTCTTTGTTTTGTGTTGGTGAAGGGTCTCTAGATGTCTGAGTTATTGTGGTCATTGTTGGACTCCTTGGTTAGTGATTTTCCTTCAATTACTTTCTGTAAGGCTGGATTTGTGGCTGCGTATTGTTTAAATTTGTTTTTATCCTGGAAAATTTTATTTTCTCCATTTATAGTGAATGAAAGCTTGGCTGGGTATAGTAATCTGGGCTTGCACCCATGGTCTCTCAGTTTCTGCAGTACATCTATCCAGGACCTTCTGGCTTTCATGGTTTCCATGGAGAAGTCAGGTGTAAGTCTGATAGGTTTACCTTTATAAGTAATTTGGCCTTTTTCCTTTGCAGCTCTTAATATTCTTTCCTTATTCTGTATGCTTTGTGTTTTGATAATTATATGGCGAGGGGATGTTTTTTTTTGATCCAGCCTATTCGGTGTTCTGTATGCTTCTTGCACCTTCATAGGAAAATCTTTCCTTAGGTTGGGAAAGTTTTCTTCTATAATTTTATTAAATAGATTTTCTGGACCATTGAGCTGCCCTTCTTCTCCTTCTTCTACTCCTATTATTCTTAGGTTTGGTCTCTTTATTGTGTCCCATATTTCCTGAATGTTTTGTGATGAGAGTTTGTTGGACTTGCTGTTTTCTTTGATCAGTGTGTTTATTTTCTCTATGGTATCTTCAGAATCCGAGAGTCTTTCTTCTATCTCTTGTATTCTGCTGGTTATGCTTGTTTCTGTAGTCTCTATTCGTTTACCTAGATTTTCCATGTCCAGACGGCCCTCTGTTTGTGTTTTCTTCTTTGCCACCATTTCAGTTTTCAGGTCTTGAACT
Organism: Microtus oregoni; assembly: GCF_018167655.1. Taxonomy (NCBI): domain Eukaryota; kingdom Metazoa; phylum Chordata; class Mammalia; order Rodentia; family Cricetidae; genus Microtus; species Microtus oregoni. The sequence goes on from NW_024543089.1 coordinate 16,531,237, forward strand.
GTTTCCATTATCTGTTTGATTGTTTTTCCTTGGTTTTCTAGGGTATCATTCACTGATTTATTCAATTCTTCAAACTTTCTGTTATATTTCTCATCCATTTCTATAAGGGCGTTTTTTACATGCTGTTTAAGGGTGTCAATCACTTTCATGAAGTCAATCTTTTCTCCTTCCTCTTGATTAAGGGGTTCTTGTCCTCCCGTTGTGGGGTCACTTGTTTCTGGTAGCTTCATGTTGCTTTTCAGCTTGTTGGGCGAATTCTTGCCTTGACGTCGGCCCATCTCTTCTTCCAAATGCTCCCTATGGATCTTCTTTTACCGGATTAGGTCTCCTTGCCTACCAAACGCTGTCTCTCCCCAATGTTGGCTCTCCCAATGCTGGGTCTCCTGGCGCCGAAAGATCAGGCCTCCGTGCTGGTTGGGCAGCTCGCAGACAAAGCGCCTACCCCGCTTGGTGCAGGCAGGCCACAGAAACAAAGGAACTGCTGCCCCCCCGGGAGCCCCGGGTACTCGGACCCAGCGCCCAGATAGGCTGGGCTGGGCGATGCCACGCGCCAAAAGAGGGCAGTGGGGGTGAAGTGGGGAGGGCTCTGGACGGAAGCTGGGTGGGCCAGGAAGAAAGAGGCAGCACCCGGGGAGTAGAGGCCCTGCAGAGAGCCCAAGCAGGACAGGGGGCCAAGAAACCCCCGAGCTCCCCGTCCCAGGCTGGCGCCGTGGGCCAGAAACTCACCCCAATGCTGGGTCTCCTGGCGCCGAAAGATCAGGCCTCCGTGCTGGTTGGGCAGCTCGCAGACAAAACGCCTACCCGGCTTGGTGCAGGCAGGCCACAGAAACAAAGGAACCGCTGCCCGCCCGGGAGCCCCGGGTACTCGGACCCGGCGTCCAGATAGGCTGCGCTGGGCGATGCCACGCGCCAAAAGAGGGTAGTGGGGGCGAAGTGGGGAGGGCTCTGGACGGAAGCTGGGTGGGCCAGGAAGAAAGGGGCAGCACCCGGGGAGTTCAGGCCCTGCAGAGAGCCCAAGCAGGACAGGGGCCAAGAAACCCCCGAGCTCCCTGTCCCAGGCTGGCGCCGTGGGCCAGAAACTCACCCCAATGCTGGGTCTCCTGGCGCCGAAAGATCAGGCCTCCGTGCTGGTTGGGCAGCTCGCAGACAAAGCGCCTACCCCGCTTGGTGCAGGCCGGCCACCGTGGGAATTTATCTTTATCATAAGAAAATTTTTTCAACAAAATCTGATATACCAGGTTGAGGCAGGACCAAGCCCCTCTCCCTGTATAAGCCTGATATGTTGTCACTCTTAATGCACAGCCGGCAAGAGAAGCCACCCAGATTCTAGGGGGCAGTGTTCTGTTCCCTTTCTGTGATACTTTCATTTTCCCTGAGTTCTATCCTGCTTCATCCCCTCTTATAGGTAGTCTTGAGTCATTTGGGCCTCCTAGGTCCTGGAGAAACTATTATTTGTCCTTCCTAAAACCTTAAAGACATTTGTTGATTTTGGAAAGATTTATTGCTTATGTACATCCTCTGGATCACTTCAGTACTGAGCGTCTGTGTCACATCAGATCTCTTCTGCTCTCTCTTCTGTTCTAACAGTTTCCTCATGTCCCAAGGCCACACACAGCTGTGGGGAAGATAAGTAAGAAAATGTCCATGCTTGGAACCAGGGCAGGGAAGCCAGGTGTAGTGGCTCACAGCCATAATCTCAGCTCTCAGTACTCAGGAGGCTGAGGGAAAGGAACTGCTTAGTTCAAGGCTTCTCTGGCTTACATAATTAGTTCTAGATGAGACAGAGCTACATGGTAAGACCTTGTCTCAAAACCCACCAACCAAACATGCTGAAAAGGAAAGGATCAGGAACGCAAAGACATGGTATACTCTCTGTGTCTCCCTGTATCTGTCTGTCTGCCTGTCTGTCTCTCTATGTATGTTTATCTGTATGTATATACATGTATAAATACACATATACACACATATGTATACACATATGTGTACATATATGTATATGTGTACACACACATATATTTCTCCCTTCCCCCTCTTTCCTTTCCCTGTCTCCCTCCCTTCCTTTCTCATTTTTTTCTACCTTTTTTCCTCTAGCATTCTTTTTCCCATTCCAAGTTAGGGATCACTCACAGCCTCCTTAAAACAAGGTGAACAAATGGTCCCGATTTTGTTGTAAAACTCTTTCAAATTATGCTAAGTTCCAGGTAAGAATCTTAACTAAAGTGTGGGAAAGTAAATAAAAAAAAAATATGTATAGCATCCCTGGCAGCATAAGCAGCAAATTCATCCAAAAATGTTAAAAGGTAGCTCTTTTCAGTATAGCACATTCATCTTTGATCTGTCAAATTAAGTTAGCTCTATCAAACTGACTAAGCTTTTGGAAACTTCCTTTAACAACTGCCATTCTTCAGTTTACTAGAAAAGGGAATTTTTGGCTGGTTTTGATCTTCTAGCGTGTGTTTCAGTATAAAGACAAACAAGGCTAGAGATGACTGTTTAGACATGTTCAGACCAAGATAACTTTCCTCAGCCTTCACTTAAAAAACAATCTCCAAATATAATTTCTAGAGGAAGTTTGTGAGTTAATATGAATGTCAATAACTTCAGGAATTTTGAACATTTTTCATGTCACACGCATTCAACATTTCAACAGAGAATTTGGTATGACAGGAAGGAAGAAGGTCTAACCTTCCAAAGTCTGACCCAAAAGTTCAGGAATGAGGGAAATGGAAAAGAAACAATGAGTAAAATAGAAAAATCATGCATCAAATCTCCAGATTATGACACAGAACAATGTACATGCATTTATTTAAAATAGTTCTTCAATTTGAATCAGTAGCTTCATTATATATATATTTTCAGTGTAAGGTTAAACATTTTTCCCCTTTCATTTAGGTGTCTAGAGATGGGTCTGGTTGGCACTATATCCAATAAAATGTAGACAGAAGCAAACAGGATTTCTGAAAACAAAAACTGTTGATTTTGGCAAGGTGCAGAGTACGCAATACTACCCACCCTCCGGGCTGGGAGTTCTATAACGTTTGGCTTCTGGATCTTCCATTTACTGTTGGGACTCTGTGGCTTTGATCAGCTTTCTAGTTTAGGCCTTGCTCTTTAGTTCCACAAATTATTCACACTTGCTACTTTTGATTCTTCCTTTCATCTTTCTACCCATTGTTCCTTCTATCCACTAGCTAATGCTTACTGAATTATTCATTCATGTGGGAGACTCCCTGAGGCAAAATGCTATCCCAGTTCTATTTTTCTTAACTGAAAGCCATGTAGATAACAACAAAAAATTTGCCGCAGAACACCTGGTCCTGTGTTGTATTGAGATTTATAGTACTCCACACAAAATATTAAAACTTTGAGGAATTCATTGCTAATATATGAAGTGTTCCTGGGTTTACAAAAACTGATTTAAAAATTGTTATTAACATGCTGAATATTTCAGTCAGTGGTCAGAAAGCAAAACAGCTGCAATATTTAGAGAATAATTTGGAATACTGATAGCTTGTGGCTTAATGGAAGCTGTATTATCTTAAAGAAGTTAATCCTAGGACAAGACTAAGAACCTGAATCGTAGGCCCAGCCAGACTATGACTTTCCCATATTATATATTTAAAGCACACAACAATAGACTAAACACCATGCTAGATGATTTAGCTATTGTATCACTGCTTTCCTACAACTGTTTGTGGTAGATGCTACTTATTTGTGGAAGTCTGAATGTGATTGGCCCCCATAATCTCACAGAAAGTGGCACTATTAGGAGGTGTGGCCTTCTTGTTGGAGGAATTGTGTCACTGTGTGTGGGGGAGAGCATTAGGGTCTCTTATGGTCAAGACACTGCCCAGGGAGACAGTCTACTTCCTGTTGCTTGCATATTTACATCTAAAAGCTCCTTCTCCAGCACCACGTCTGCCTGCATGCCACCATTCTCTCTGCCACTGACTAAACCTCTGAAACTGTAAGCTGCTACCTCAGTTAAATGTTTTCCTTTTAAGAGTTGCTGTGGCCATGGTGTCTCTTCACAGCAATAAACAAACAAACAAAAAAAAAAAACGGAGACACCATTTATACAACAGGAAACTGAAAATTAGAGAAGTCCTATAACAAATATAGGACAGTTACGAATACATACTGAAATTTAGGCATCAAATATTGTACAAGCTTTTCATGTCCACTACTCGTCTAGATATAACTACAGCCATATTAATTATTTTATTTTCCCTTCTAAAGTTATTCGAATAATTGGGTGTAGTGCATGTGTTTGTGATACTAACACTCAGGAGGCCGAGGCACAAAGATTGTTGCATAATCAGTTCCACACAGGGCCACTCTCGACTACATCTGATACTTTGTCTAAACAAATGAAAGATCTGTCTGTCGAGGAAAGAGCAGGCTGGATCTGTGACTTTGCAAGGTGGACCGCTGCGCTCAGAGACGGACAGTGAGGGTCACAGAGACACTCAAGCCAGGTCTCAGGAGGCACTGAACCACTGCTCTTGAAATTCCAAGGTGCCCTACAGCATGCTGGGCAGTGTGGTTCCAAGCCTTGGCTCTGGACTATCTAGTTCACCAGGGAAGATCATTACAGATGGTTTCCGGTAGGCCTGTGCTTCACCACGGATGGGTTGCTAGGTTAGTGTCCGTTAAAGCTTCCAGCTGATTCTCTTGGTCATTCAGATTTAGGAACCATTTGCTAGACCACCTGTGTGCTCATGGCTGTCTGGGTTTCCCACAGTGCTGACCATGTGTCTTTCAAGTCTCTTTCGTGTCCTGGTGCTTCATTTTGAAAACGTAGCTTTTCCCATTCTGGTACGATGTCAGTCTCACTTCTTTTCTTGCTTACACCCGCTCCCCAAACTCTCCTGTCAGCTATTTTAAATGATTACTACGTGAAGATTTATGTGGCTGTTATTAAGGAAGTGTTTTCCTCTTTCTGTCCTCTTTCCGTCCTCGGCTTGCCTGCTTCTGGCTTCCTGTTTGCTGGCTGCTTCTGGCTGCGCTGGTGTGTGAAGCAGAAGGCCTCGGGTGATGCGGCTCGGCCTTTTCTTCTCCTGCTCGCAGAGTCAGCCTACAGGTTTGGTCTGGGTTCTATTGCTGGAGGTCAGTCATGATGAATGTTTTTTTTTTTTTTTTTTTTTTTTTTTGTATCGTCTAGAGAGATTCATCTCCGAGGCAAGGTGCTCAGGACTCTTGGAGAGCTACCCAGAAACCACATCTCTGCCATGTAGGCCCACTATTTTACTGAAAAACCCGACTTGACCTCTGTATTAAAAAATTAGTGCCCTGCCATGTGGTTCCAGACATGGACATGTTATAATACTCTACCCTTTATCAGAAATAGCATTGATATTATTGGCTTTCCCGCCATGGACAAGGCACCATGTTCTGCTTATGTTTTCTCCTACCTCTGTTGTGTGGTGTACAGTGGGCACACATGTGATGGATATTACCAATGATAGGCTGACTATAAAGCCAACTAAATTAACAAAAAGTGGAGTTGTCTAGCCAAGATCCTCCAATTCAGGGCAAGGGATGAGCTGCTCAGCACCTGCAGTGAGAAGTGAGCACAGGAAGTATTCTACAGCAAGCAGAAACCGCAGTAGGTATCCGCTGAAAGCAAATGAGCGGTCCTCAGACCCACCGCAAACACTTAAAGCCACGGTGACTCCCAGCAACAGCAGCAGCACCTTCAGTCACTTTCCATTTTCCTAGTTCAAACATAGTCTGAAGGACCCAAAGGCTGTCCTTCCAAAATCCGCATCACACACCACAGCCAAAGCATCTCCTCACAGAGCAGAAACCCAAATTAGGAAAACCAGCTTGTCTGGAATGGCAAAGAGAAAAACAGATGCCAAAGGATAGGGAGGGCCCATGACCACACCACAGAAGAGGGGACGTGTTTGTGGTGGGGACATATCTATGAAGGGAATAGATAATATTGCCTCCTTCGCTGCCTACATAGAGTCAATTGAAGAGCTGCTAGCAGGCAACAAACAAACAAACCCCGTAAACTCTGATTAGCAAACTGAGAGTTCATTTTTAGCAACTCCTTCACACTGGAGACATTAAAGCTCTCTCAGTGAAGTGGCCTCAGTAGGAAGGTTTGGCCACTCCTTCCACGCAACGTAGATAACTGAAGGAAGGATCTGCCCCCATCCCCACAACTGAGGCAGTGTCCTCATGTGTAACCTAGATACACTGACTACACGGTCCAGGACAACCTTGCAAGGAGAGATGTTTCCTCCCCCATGTCTGCTCTCCTCTCAGTCTTAAGACCCTTGACAGAAGAAAAAAAGGGGGGGGGGGGAAGCATGTATGGCCAAACATACAGGCGATTCTACAAATGCTAAACTCAAGAGTGTGCTAGTTTTTAAGTAAACGGCCAGGCTTGTTATCCGGGACACAGTGACTTAAATCCTTTGTCATTATCTCTGTGGATACTAAAGAATATATGACACATTTGTGTTGTGGAATATTATTTTCAGGTATGTGACTTTTGGTGACACTGAATTTGTTTAACTCTGTGAAGCTGTGTTACTGTGCCTCTCTAAAAAGACCTCATGGTCCTAATGAGACAAACGGCCAATAGAGAGGCAGGAACAAGGACAGGTGGGGCTGGCAGGTAAAGAGTATTATTAACAGAAAGAGAAATGACTGCTGTGAAATAATGCTTTTGTACACTACAAAGATTTGTCACTTTTATTGCTTTAAATAAAACGCTGATTGGCCAATAAAAAAAAAAGTAATAGAGGTGATCTAATCAAATATATTTTATATATATAACTTATCAAATAATACAATAAGCCTGTCCTCAAAATATTTCCTTTCTTTTATTCTATGATAGGATAATAATGTAATTTTAAACTGAAAAATTAAGAGGAGATAGAGCAATAACTAAGGAAGGGATTGTTTAAAGAAAACATGAAAGTTGGTGATTATAATACTAGTCTCCAGTATGTCTGACAGAAATAAAAAGCCTATAAGAACATAAAAAAAAAAAAACAAATGAAAGAAAGAAAAAGAATCGAATCCAATATTACCAACTATTTATACTACAGTACTTCTTCTCCTTAACCTTTTCTTTAATCAAGGGAAACTACATCCCATGTTGGAATACTGGTGTAGTGGAGATAGTTTCCTTACCCCTCCATGATGGTTGCTCTTCATTGTCAGCCTGACTGATTTTGTAATCACCTATGGCTCAACGGTCAAGAGCACCGCTTGCTCTTTAAAAGGACTTGAATTTAATTCTCAGCAACCACATGATGGCTTACAACCATCTGTAATGAGATCTGGTGCCCTCTTGTGGATGCTTTATCAGGTGTTTCTTTCCACAGCAGTGAGAAACACTAATAGTGTAACATCTAAGGCTCATGGCTAAGTTCTCTATTAGAAAAGTCAGAGCATGATCAAAAGAAAAGCAAATTAAAAATTTGACACAATCGTAGTGTCATAGTTAGCATTACTATTACTGTGATGAAACACTATGACCAAAAATAACCTGGGGGTGGAAAGGGTGTTTTTCATTTACAGTTCATCATCAAAAGCAGTCAGAGCAGGAACCCAAGCAGGACAGGAATCTGATAACAGGAACTGATGCAGAGGTCCTGTTGGGTTGCTGCTTACTGGCTTGCTTCCCATGACTTGTTCAGCCTGCTCTCTTATGGAGCCCAGGCCTACCAACCCAAGGATGGCACCACCCACAATGGTCTGGGCTCACCCCCAACAATCACTAATTAAGAAAATGCCTTAAAATTGACTATTATGGAAACATTTTCTCAGCTGAAATTACCTCATTCTAGATAACTCTAGCCTGGGTCATATAAAATGGTTGATATAAAAGTAGCCAGAACACCAAGGCAAATGTAGTGCAGTATCACAGTAGGAGGAGGGGTGAAGAGTAACAGAAAGCCTTGACAGGACCAAAAGTATGATGTAATGATTTAAAATTAAAACTGAGAGGAACTAGGAAAACTCTGCTTGCTACACTTCTCATACTCCTGTCTTTGGAAACAGGGAACTCTTTTTTTACCTCTGGGATGATGGAGAGCACCTCTAGCTTAAGGGTCTCATGAACCACTTGGACGACAGCAAGAAAGAAGAGTAGGGGGAAATGAGTGTGACCTTCATCAAAACAGCAAAAGGCAGCAGCTCCTAAAAGCATCACCTGAAAGGGACCTTGCTCAATCCTCCCCAATCAAGTTTTTCTAACTGAATGATTTCTGCATTTATGTCTTTTTCAGATAACATACTTTGGATATTTAAAAATGTAGGTGACTTTTACATTTTGCCCATTATGAAGATAAAAATTTAACCACTCTACACTATCATATTCTGTAACATGAGGGTCAGCTTGTTGGGGTTTCTGTCCTGCCCAGTTCCCACAGCCAGCAAGAACCAAAGAAAATCACACAGAGGTCTCCATAAGTTATAAACTGATTGGCCCATTAGTTCAGGCTATTTATTAGCTCTTATAACTTATATGAACCCATTTTTCTTATCTATGTTAGCCACATGGCTCAGTACCTTTTTTCAGTGGGGTAGGTTACATCTTGCTTCTTCAGTGGTCTGGGCAGAACTGCAGAGGAATGGGCTTCCTTCTTCTCAGAATTCTCCTGTTCTTATTGCACCACTTCTACTTCCTGTCTGTTTTTCCCACCTATACTTCCTGCCTAGCTACCAGCCAATCAGCATTTATTTAAAACATGATTGACAGAATTCAGACAATTCTCCCACACCAATATTTCATTCAATTTTCCATTTTAAATGAGACACTTTTATTGATGTTCAAGATTCATCCCTTTTTGACAGCAATGATACTTTATGCAATGAATTCACATGATGTACTAAATAAACATTTCCCTATATACTTTTTATATAGATTTTCTGTAACTAGTGTGTTACTAATAATACATATTCTCTTTTCTTTATCATGTCAAAACTATATTACTATATGTGAAGTTACATCTTATTGGCTTCTTTGTCAGATAATATAGCTTGGATATTTCTAAAATATTGACTGTCAGAAATCATTAAAAAGTTTGCATTCTAAGTTTATGGAGTTTCACAGAATTACTTAATATCTATTATATAGACTCCTATTACTTCCACTTTCCTTTTCCCCCTCATGTATATGTGTGTTTTTTTTCCTTTAATTTTAATGCAGGAAAGCTGAAGACAGGTTTTTAAATGAAAATGAGTAAATGACTGCTCCAAGGTAAGGCTGATAAGGGTTCTATTGCAAATGTGAAGGAGGATACAGCTAGAGGCACCTTGAAGGATCCAGACTCTGAGATGCAGACAAAGTCAGAAAGGTAGATGTGTACTCAGAAACTTTACAGAATAGAAAACTCAACACACTGCTTGATAGTTGAGGGTTAACTAATATCTTAATAGGAGAGATGGATTAAATGATTCTTATGAGATGCATGTGGGACTCAAGGAAGAGAGAATCACTTAAGTCAAAGGTTCTCTGCACTATGGATGTGGTGTAATGGAGTTTTAGTAAGGAAATAATTGAGTTTCTCATGGCAGAAGATTTTAGTTAGATAGATAAACTTCATGGAAAGACTAAAGAGGGAGAAAGGTAGCATGATAATACTGAGACAGAAATTGGGATTCAGAAAAGCAAAAGAGGCAGTCACTGGCTCTTACCTCAGTCTGAAACTGGCGATCCTGCCTCCAGGAAACCTCAGAATGAGACAGAGAGCTGTTTCCTCCCATTTTATAATCCTCTCTAGTTCTGGGATTAAGGACATACACCACTACCACCTGGTTTCTATGGCAAGTCAGTATTGTTTCTGGGATTAAAAAATATAGAAGGGGCTGCAGGCTGCACTCCTGCCACCCAGTTCCCGGCCGCCTGGCTAGCTTATTCCCCAAAGTAACAACACACAAATTGTATTCTTTTAAACACTGCTTGGCCCGTTAGTTCTAGCCTCTTAAGGGCTAATTCTCACAATCTTGCCTAACCCATATTTAGTAATCTGTGTAGCACCAGTCTTACTGGGAAAGATTCAGCATGTCTGACCTGGCGGCTGGATGCATCGTGTCTGCCCTGGAGAGGAGTGTACGTCTGCCCCAGTTCCTCTTCCTCCCAGCATTCTGTTCTGTTTATTCCTCCCACCTATGTTCTAACCTATCAGGGCCAAGCAGTTTCTTTATTAATTAACCAATGACCTTCCTCCATTAATTAAAGGTGTGTGTCATTGCTGCCTAGACTTTATGGATGGCCAGTGTGGCTGTTTTATTTTTATGATCCTCAGGCAAGCTTTATTTATTTAAATACATATGAAATGCCACTACAGAGAAAGAGAAAAAAGATAAAGAAAAGGGCAGAAAAGGGGAGATGAGTGAGGCTAAATAATCCTGCCCAAACACTATACTATGAGGTATCATTTTCAGAGTCTTCTTATTGACAAGACAGAAGAATAACGAGTCAAGGGTGTATGTGTTTTGTGTGTGTGTGTGGGGGGGGGGTTGCCAGAGCCTTTAGTAATGAAGAGCTGAGGAAAGATATCAATTTTTTATAAAAAAGGTTCAATAGAACATGGACAGCCATGTAGAGAATTGATAAGGGGAAATGACACCTTCATAACTTCCCTCACCACAATAGCTAGATTCCTGACAAGGGGCAACTGAAGAGAGGAAGGATTTCCTTTGCCTCATGGTTGAAGAGATAGTTGATCATGATGGGGAAGATGTGATTGTAGAAGTAGCCGATACTGAGGCAGCAGGTGCATAGGTGGCCGATTACCCAATGTCTTCAGACACTGGGAGTCAGGCAGCAAATCTCAGAACTGGTGCCAGGCTGTAAGATACAAAGCCTGCTTCCAGAAACCTTAGTTAAGCAGAATTCCACCTTTCCAAGGATCCATAACCTCTTTAAACGCTGTCATCAGCTGATGACCCAGTGTACACTGGGTAATACATGGGAGAGTGACAGTCCTTCTATAGCCTCATAGGCTTCTGGCCATGTCATGCATTTGGTCAGAGTGCCAAAGCCCCAGTACTCTCATATTTCTAACAGTATTTAAAACTTTTCTGAGAGTCAGGGAAAACTGTAGGAGGAGGGCCTGCTTGTTTGTCCCAGCCACCCATCTAGCTTAGCCCCAAAATAACCACACAGAAACTGTATTAATTAAATCATTGCTTGGCCCATTAGTTCTAGCTTCTTATTTTCTAACTCTTACATTTTAATTTAACCAATTTCTATTAATCTGTGTATCACCATGAGCCTGTGGCTTACTGGGTAAAATTCCCACATGTCTTACTCTGGCAGAGGATCCATGGCTTCTCTCACTTTGCCCTTCTTCCTCCCAGAATTCATTTCTGTCTTCCCTGCTTACCTAAGTTCTACCCTATCAACAGGTCAAGGCAGTTTCTTTATTCATTAACCAAGAAAACCAATACAGACAGAAGGACCTCCTACACAAAAAACTCTTAGTAATGAAGCTCTGTAAGATAATACAAACAAACAGAATAGCAATATACACACTTCCAATACATGGGGTACAGAATAAAGATTCTGTTTCCAAATGGAGGAATAGGAAGGTGACAAGAAAAGGTAAGATCAGCAGAAGAACTAAGCTTCTCACGGAAGCTCCAAAGTCTGATGTTCCATGTTTGGTTTCTGACTCTCAAAGTTGGAGTCATCGGCTTTAGTATTCGCTGAATGCCTGCCTAGCTGAATGGGGGAAAGTGGTTTGTCTAAGTGGTCCTGTTGCACCAAGGTTCACTGGTTTCTTATCTTTTCAGGTACTCTAACTTTAGATGAAATTCCTTTGAATTCAATTGCATATCTTCCTCTTTTGAGCCATCGAGGACTGGGGCTTGTCCTCAAGGCTTCATTCTTATTGTTCTGTTGCAGACTCGTTCTCTTTAATTTGCTAATCTCTAAGAATTCAGCTTTCTCAGCACTGCAGTACTGGTCTGTCTGCATTTGCTTTGTCCACAGCTTTAAATTCTTCCTTGTTATTGTCTTCACCGGAATGCACAGCATTGCAGTGTTCTGTTCCATTTTCTGTTCCGAATTCTCACAAGGAACATGGTGGAAGTGTTGAAATATATGCACTCTCTGAATTGGCAAGGCAGTAAATTCAAGCGAGAAAACTTAGACACATTTCATCATGGCATCAAAATTGGATTTTTATAAACAAAACATGAACATAAGAATATTATATGATAAACACATAAAACCAGGGACTTAATGTGAAGTACTTACAGTCAGGTCTGGAACAAGGAGAATATCTGTGCTTGGCTGTATGGATTGATGCAGGCTCAGCCCCTTCCTGAGCCTCACTACCCTAAAATTACTATATTGAAAGTACAGTGAAGGTTTTATTATAAAAGATATCAAAAATACATTATAAACTCCTGAATTCCATGTATATCACAAAAGAAGATGAATATGATGCTGTAGGAATTCCTACCACCAGTAGCCTTTAAGTTACCTCCCCACTTGGGTGTGGCCTCCTATGCCATATATGCTGATGTAAAACATGCGTCCAGCCTCTTTCATGGCTGCTGGATTCAGTTGCTGTTCCCTGTTTGAGGAGAGCTCTGTGATCTACAAGTCTATCCCTAAATAAATAATCCTCTATTATACTCAATTCTGAGCTAGTGTGAGATTGCTTTTAAGTGTTTTTCTTCAATATGATGTAAGTTTTTAATTTTATATTTCCTCTCTCAAGCCTTTCCTCTCACAAGCAGAATTAAGAACTCATCTACATTTTATTCCCATTTCTTGTCATTTTTCTTGCTTTGATAAAATTATAAATAAGAGATATAAATAAGAGTGAAATCTGGAAGAGCACTCAAGGGTAACTGTTTTGAGTTACCTGAACTGGTAGCAGAAGAGCTATTACCTGAACCCATGAATTTTCTTCCACACCCTGTCCCCATAGCTGTACAGCCAAGGAGAAGGAATACCACATTTTTGACTTATAATGTAAAACCTGAGAATCAGACTTGGTGTGCAGACGCATCACAGCTGGAGAATGTATTACTTTGGTCTTTAAGTATGATACTAGACATATAGTCCAAGGGTTTTGCTTACCATCATCCTATGCCAAAAATCACACACACACACACACACACACACACACACACACACTTAGATCATATGCTATGTCTTGTCTCCAATTCCGTATATTTTAAAATCTTATTTCTCCCTGTTTATATGTTTACAGTTTTTTCTCTTCACTAGAGGCATTCAAGCAATTCTGGCGATTGCCATGTAACAGACTGTTGCAAAGTTGGTGACCTAAAGCATTCTTCAGTTTTGATTTACAGACTCATGGATTCTGCTGGTCAGAAAGGCACAGCTGGGATGGCTTGTCTTGTGATATCTTAATGGCTTCTTCATTAAGTTCAAGCCCTTGAGGAAAGTTGTAAACGACTGGGCTGTCTTAGCTAGCTGAGGCTTGGATTCCCTCGATTCCTGTGCTGTGCTGAACTGACCTGGACCAGACTTTTTTAGATAGTTAAGCTTTTTACAGTCCAGCAACTGGGTTCGAATGGCAAGCTTTTGCAAAGCGAACATCTAAAGAAATAGGAGGAAACTGCATTGATTTTAATGTCCAGACTCCCCAGATTAATAGCCTTTCTCTGCTATACTAGTTTGGCAGTCATTTCCTTGTCATGAAGCAATGATCTTGCTTCTGGTGAAGAAAATGCCAAAATCTTTATAGTCACACACACACACACACACACACACACACACACACACACACACAAAATCACTATATAAATCACGTACTGAAGTTCAATGTAGTATGTAAACTAATACTAAAAGTATGTGTAAGAATGTGTGTGTGTTTTATTGTTTTTTACTCTCTCATCATCCAATCTTTACAATGAACAGTACATATACTTTAGGACTTACAGACTAATGCTTTAGTGGAGGACCTCATATGTTAAATAGAGGATGTTTAAGCCAACCATGTATTGTGTTTCTCTAGACAGACTTAGTCCTGGAAAGAGTATGCAGGACATTTAGATCATGGATTTAGGAGAACTTACCTTAGTTTTGCCTCTTGACTTTTGAATACTGCCTTGATGCTCTGCCATTACTATTTGACGATTGGTGTGGGAAGTCCTTCTGTATATGTATTGCTTTTATTGGCTAATAAATAAAGCTGTTTTGACCAGTGGCTTAGCTGAATAAAGCTAGGTGGGAAAACTAAACTGAATGCTAAGAGAAAGGAGGCAGAGTCAATGAGAAATCATGTAGCCACCGCCAAGGATGGACGCCTGTGGCTGGAACCCACTGAAACGTTGCCGGTAGGCAACGACCTCATGGTGATACACAGATTAATGGAGATGGGCTAGTTTAGGATATAAGAGTAAGCCAGAAATATGCTTAAGCTATTGGCCAAACAGTATTACAAATAATAGAGTTTCTGAGTGATTATTTCATGGTCTGGACAGCTAGGAACAAAGAAGTAGCCTCCTCCTACAGACAATAACATGAGAAAACAGTATCAGGAATAAACATGAGTAGAAATTTACAGACTAGGGGAGTCACAGCCTCGATGACACCCTGTTTGCTCAGCACCTATTGGAACACGTTGTGCTTCTGTTGCTTCATGGCTCCACAAATTTCTTTCTTCAGTGATTTACTTTTATTTTTACTTAAGAAGACATAAGTGTGTCTGTGTGTGGGCTTGCGCACATGTGGTTGCAGGAGCTCACAGATCCCAGTAGAAGGGTCTGATCCACTAGAGCTGGAGTGACAGGTAGTGTGACAACCGGATGTGGGTGTTGGGAACTGAACCTGGGTCCTGTGTATGAGTAGAAAGCAGTTTTTAACGCTCTTAGGCTCTGAGCTATTTCTTCAGCCACCTTCACACACCTACTTATTGCTGAGGAACACTGAGCATGAAGTTGTGTTGTGTGTTCATAACTTGTCCTTAGAAATATCACTGTGGGAACATTCCTAAGTCTCAAGGGCTAGTTTCCCTGAGGAGCCAGGCCAGGCCAAACCCTCTCCCTCTCAAAGCTGCCACATGTAACGCCCTTGCTGCTTCTGTGTGTGGGTTATTGGAAGTGGAGGTGGGGCCTGTGGAGAGCCGGTGCCCCTCCCCACCTCCCCGTGACTGTATCTAATATATAAATATAGAGATGTGTATATGGAAAAAAAAAGAAATATCACTGTGATGGATATTCTTGGTTGTTAACTTAACAACATCTGTAATTAACTAAAACCCAAGTGGCTGGGTACACCTGCGAGTGATTTTTCCTAAATCATTTGAAGTGGGAAGACCCACCTTCAATGTGGATCTTTTGAGTTGGGGAGATCCACTTTAAATCTGGGTCACACTATCTAGTTGTACTCTAGATAAAGGATGATAAAGGACATGGAAGAAGGAAGCTCTTGGCCTGCTTGCCATCACTCTCAATAGCACGGTCATTCTTTCACTAGCATTAGAGACTAGTTCTGTGGGATTGTGACATATACTAACGATAAGGTGAGACGTCCACATTTGTGCACGGAGCAATAACAGGATTATTAGACTTTCTATTGGTAGATGATCATTGCTGGATTACCTGGACCATAGGCTGCAAGTCAATTTAATAAAATCCCCTATGATTGATAGGATGAATACTTATATATTCATATATTCATTAATATATTATATTATATATATTTATTCTATCAGTTCTGTTTCTATAGAGAACTCTAATACATAAATTGATACTGTTTAAATAAAAGAAATTAAATATTAAAGAAAATAATTTAATTCAAAATCAACTTAATATAATTTAATGTTTTTAGTTTATGGATGATGGAGTCTGATCAATAAGAACAGTACTTAACAAATGGTGTCTTGGTTCATTTTCCTTTAATTTGTAAGTGTATCATAGATGTTTTTTAAGTAAAATGGAACAAATTTATAAAGTTCTCAGACTTTCTAAGCTATTAATGAAGACTTCTTTTTCTGCCTTCATGATCCAGGCAAAACAAATCCTAGGTTACTAATCACTTTGCAAATGTTCCCCTTTTGCTATGTGAATACCTCTATCACTCTGCTGTGCCCGGGCCTCCCCCACACAAAACTTCCAGAGATTTTCTCCTGCGTTTGTTACCTAGAGTGCTAAATCACTGACTGGATGCCCAGATGGAAATCAGAGTAAAGAAAATGAGCAAAAGTTCAAGAGTAATGTAATCAAACTCCCTTGATTATGTAGTATTTGTTAGGATGGCCTGGTAAACAGATTTTTGGCATCATACCATATAGTAGAATAAAAAAATAAAGTTTATTCAAAATGATTGTTTAATTATGCATACTTGAAACATATGAGGCCTAACTAACAACTGTTGATATTAAATCTTTCAGATAAAATACACGACTCTGAATGTATGCTAATTGTATACAGTGGACCATTTTCAGTCTAAGCAATGGATTTTTTGTGTGCATGTGTGTGTGTGTGATTTACCTCTCCCCCCAATATCTCAAGGACTCAAATGGTAAAAGACAATCACATCTTACCATATTCTTTAAAAGCAGATATTAAAAATGCTAGATGCTCTTTTTAACAGTATTTTAAAGTTTATGTATAATTGAAAGATGACTCACTTTTAAATGTGTGCTGATAGCAACTTTAGAATTGTCTTTTCTCCCATTCTTAAGAGAGCCTCTTTTTTTTCACAATTCAATTTCAGCTAATTGAGGAATGCAACGTGAGCATTGTTTTAATGTTTATTAACTTCATTCTGTCCCCCAGGGGCCGCTTTAATTTCTACAAAGAGCACTGCAATTGAGTCAGGATTCACCTCTGTACTCCATCTTTATCTCTGCACTGTGAATTTCAGCAAATTTCAAATATTGGTTCCCTTATTTGTCAAGAGTGATTGAGTCTCTATATTCCATTCCAATCTTGGCCTAAATTCAGTATGATTATCTATGTGCGTACATCAGGCTTAGTAGGAATGACTCACCGGTAATGTATTTATTCACAATTCAATTCTTGTGGCATCTCCTAAGGAAGCTATTCCAAAACAGCTTTTATTCCCTTGGTTTTACTTGGCTGGTACATCATGTTGTATCTTTATTTTAAAACAAAACTTACACACAAAATCCATTAACTTTATTATTTCTTTTATTGCCTTCCTACCAAACACACACACATACAAACACACACTGATATACACACAGAGATACACATACACTTTCCTACAGAAAGATTTATGGAAGTCAAGCTGGATATGGACATTGTTCAGCTGATATTTTACAACAACAGCTCTTTTCCCAAAGCTGAAAAGCTTGGAGCTTACTCACTGAGGAACTTTTGAATGTGCAAAGGCTATGTGGAGCTGGTAAATATGTTTAAAGTCCTGAACTCTTAAAAAGTAAACCTCTCTTTGTTATAAAAATTTGTCCTAGGGGCTGGTAAGACAGCTCAGAGGCGAAGAGCTTATTCCACTTTTACAGACTCAGGTTCAGTTCCAAGCACTGACAACAGGAAGCTCACAACTGTCTGTAATTCCAGCTCCAGGGAGTCTGGTGCCTTTTTCTGGACTTTGCCTCAACTGTTCGAACACACACATACTTAAAAAAAAATTGGAAGGAAGAAAGAAATTCTTGGTTCAAACATTAAATTAATTAACAACAACAACAACAAAATCTGCCTTCCAAGCAATATCAGCAGGAGCAGGTACAAGGGAGCAAGCGCCAAGGGGGCAGGTCCAAGGCAGAGACCTCTGAGGGACTGGGCCCAAGACAGGAACATCTGCGGGAACAGAACTACTTCCTAAATATAACCGTAGAAGCACAGACACTGAGAGAAACAATTAATAAATGGGACCTCCTGAAATCGAGAAACTTCTGTAAAGCAAAGGACACGGTCAACAAGACAAAATGGTAGCCTACAGAATGGGAAAAGATCTTCACCAGCTCCACATCAGACAGAAGGCTGATTGTCAAAATATACAAAGAACTCAAGAAATTGGTCACTAAAAGAACAAATAGTACAGACCTAAATAGAGAATTCTCAACAAAAGAATCCAAAATGGCTGAAAGACACTTAAGGAAATGCTCAACATCCTTAGCCATCAGTGAAATGCAAATCAAAACAACTATGAGAGTCCATTAGAGTTTATGGCTGTAAAAATGGCCAAGATCAAGAACACTGATCACAACTTATGCTGGAGACGATGCGAGGTAAAGGGAACACTTTTCCAATGCTGGTGGGAGTGCAAACTGGTACAGCCACTTTGGATGTTAGTATAGCGATTTTCCAGAAAATTCGGAAACAACCTACCTCAAGATCCAGCAATACTACTTTTGGGTATATATACAACGGATGCTCAACTGTACCACAAAGACATGTGCTCAACTATGTTCATAGCAGCATTATTTGCCATAGCGAGAACCCGAAAACAACCTAAATGCCCCTCTATCAAAGAATGGATAAGGAAAATGTAGTACATTTACCCAATGGAGTACTACACAGTGGCAAAAAAAATAATGACACCTTGAAATTTGCGGGCAAATGTGTGGATCTAGAAAACATCATATTGAGTGAGGACAAATATCATATGTACTTACTCATAAGTGGCTTTTAGACTTAAAACAAAGAAAAATCAGCCTATAATTCACAATCCCAGAGAACCTAGATAACAAATAAGACCCTAAGAGAGACATACTGGATCTAATCTACATGAGAAGTAGAAAAAGGCAAGATCTCCTGAGTAAATTAGGAGCATGGGGATCATGGGAGAGAGTAGAAGGGGAGGGGAGGGGAGAAAATATATAGCTCAATAAAAACAATTATTTCTGTAAGTACCCCCCCCTCCCCAATTCAATGATTCACTAAGCTGGACATGTATGGTGTCACTTCATTGATCTGTTGTGGTGTTGTCTGTGGTCCATGGATGAATAGATGTTCACTCACATCTGCCGAGGAAAAGTCACACACAGACCAAGAAAGCATTTTTTTTTTTTGTTACAACTCAAAACAGCAGCTCCCAAGAGACACTAAATCCATTTATTGAGAACTCAGGTGACATGTCTGTATTATCAAGTGTTATAAGAAAGTACCAGAAATACAATTCCACCAACTCATTTACTGCTCTTGCACCCAAAAGCAAAGAAACAAACAATGACAACAAGCATCACTCCACAGTGGGGGGGGTTTCACAGTGAATTTTACTTACCAGAAATGGAAGCACCCTCGTCCTTATACCACACTTATTCTTTTACTTTCATGCAAACTTTTAGGAACAAATCAGGTATGAAAAATGGGGATTGCATGTGTAGTGAATTTCAGTCCATAAATATAACAATATCTTATAGTGTTTGTGGAGTTTACAGAGTCCAGAGCAGATACATTAGCTCACTGAATCATGACAAGAGCTCCATGAGGTAGGTATTATTGAATTTACAGGTGAAGTACCTGAGACTTTGAGGGTAAGTAACATGTCCAAGGAAACATAGCTATGAGAAAACTAGGATTTAAATTCAGGCCCTGCGACATACAGAGCTTGTGAGCGAACTGCAGCATGTAATATAAAAGAGAAACAGTGGATTATTTGTAGTTCACCCACTGAGGAAAAGAAAAGAAAGTCAGTTCATTGCATATGTCTCTCCAGTGTATTTAAAAAAAAAAAAAGCTTAGAGACTGGCTCCTTGACCTGTGGGTCTGTTCATATATTAAGTAGATGTTGGTAATTTCTTCATTTTTATATAATTAAATTAAAAATCACCCCCCCTTATTCCATTTTTTTTCATCAGCTTTTCAAATTCTGGCAAAGATAAACTTAAATAAAAGAAAAAAATACATATGTCACGGGGTACATGTGTGTGTGCAGGGGGTCCAAACTCCAGTATATTCTGTAGATGTTGACATTTCCAAGACATGGTACCCATCTCATTCATCTGAGTGAAATTCTGCAATATGGCAATTAAATCGATCATATATGTAACTTGGTATAACACTGGCAGTCCTAATTTTTTACATGGATCTGAAACTAGAAAGCAGGCATTTTCTGACAAGCAATGGGATATATAAACTTCCTCTTACTGACAGAACATTGGTGGTTCACACTTTACAAATGAAGTTAACTGTCGTTGAGTCTTGGTGATTTTAGAAATAGGCTAACTGAAATTCAAACACACATGTCTACACAGAAACATCACACCCTCCCGAGTTAGACTCTGAGTCAGGGAGCTAACTTCAACTTAAGATTCACCTTTCATTTATTCTACACAGTTGAAATGAGAATTTATGCTTAGAAGTGGAATCTGCATGCTCATAAAACAATTTGAGGACGTTTATTCTTTTGATAATACAGTGGTGAAATGCTAAGACAAAACAGGTTTGTGATTTAATGGAATAAATCTGATAATCACACAATGAAAAAAATCAACACAAGAAAGAAAGATGTATTTGAGAACATTTTTAATAAATAATGTGACAAAAATTACTTTTCTGATTATTGAATTTTCAGTATGCAAAATTATGGCTAAAAATAAGAGGTTTCTTACATGAACATAATGAAAACATTAATCACATGGATTGTTCCCTTAGTACTGCACACCCTTTCTATGGGACTTTTTCAAATTACCTAAATGAACACACTTAGTTTTTGGTAAATACCAGCCTTTTTTTGTGGTTCAGTTTTGTTTGGCTTTGTGGGGTCAAGTCTGATAACTACATATGACTAAAGGTTCATATTGTTTTCTTCAAATAGCACCAATTATCAAGTCAATTAAATTCATATAATGTCAAAAAAATCATAGAAATCTACAGTCAGAGAGTATCACTTGGCAATTCCAAGTAGGAATACTTCTGATGAACTTCTAAGGAAATCTTATAAGATTCAACATTGGCCACAACAAACTTAACACTTTCTTTTTTTCTTAAAGTCCAGGAAAAGTTAGAACCATTTGGTTCACAGCCCACGATAAAGTCTGTACATGACTTCACCAGCTGTCATCATTCAAATATTGCAAATACAAACACAGAGCATTAAAAAAACAGGTTAAAAACACTTCTCAACAGTTTCTTCCATAAGACAAAAAAGGTTAATAGTTACAATGGTTTACAAATAAAGTTTAGTGATTGTGCTTTTAAAACCAAAAAAAAAAAAAAGATTAAAAACAGTGCATTACAAAACCAAAAATCAAACAAACTTCCTTAAGTGGCACTTCTGAAAGTTGAACTGACACTACCAGAAGAAATTTTAGGCCAGTTAAGATAGGGATGTCCTTACTCAATTGGTTGTTAGAAACATCCACTTGCTTGTAATATGCATTTGTAGTTGCTTTTTGATTGAAAAATAGAACAAGATTTTTTGCTAGGTTTACTTCTAACAATGACTAGATAACCAGAGGTCCAACTGGCTTAGCCCTACTCATCCAAAAGTACATTTCCAAGAATATATTTCAGTGATTGAAATGAAGACAAAATTAAGTACCACCAGGAGTTGCAAAGAGTATATATTTACAATGCTTCTACCCCATTCAAACCATCTGCAGTTCTGTATTTGATATATTTTTAGTTAATCCCAGCAATAGGTGATATGAAAGACTGATTTTAAAATCATGTAAATGAAGTATGCTTTAATTGGCATTAGCAGTTGGTCATAGAACTATTATATTTTGAGAGCCCTTAGCATGAGGTTGATTCATCACCTTTGTATCTTTGATCAATTTTTTTTTTGCTATAAATTTGCTTGACATATAAGCAGTGCAATGTCATATCTCAGGGGCAAAATGCAAAAGAATTGGTCTGTTCTTTCTTGCTGGCTGACGGCTGAAGTAAGCAGCCAAGACACTTCCCTTGCTGGAAGTCAAGTGTAACGGTTGCAACAGCGAGGGGGGAGAGGAAGGTTCCTCAAGGGTTAGGCAATCAATCAGCAACAATAAAAACCCAAGACATTTTTAAAAAGTGGTATCCTGATAGGAGGAATAAAAACGACAATTTGTACATTCTGATTGCACTGAACACTTCAACTGGCATTGCTTGTCGTCATACGTGAGGCATCTTGAGTGACGATTTCACATTAATATCACAAGCCTCTCTGGTTATCTTCAGCTTTCAGTTTCCTATAAGAGATGAATTTTTGTTCAATTCAAAAACAAAGCCAAAGGTAATTGTCTTACGCTTATTTATATTCATTGACTGGGTATTTCTTTATTTGTTAGCTTGTGTTGCAGTGTTCATCACAGCTAACTCATTTCTCAACTTTAATTGGTCTTTATTGCAAATTCAACCATCCTGAAATAAGTACCAACTTGTTCTGTGCCATACCTGGATGTCACAGGTTGGGGCACAGGGTTCTGAGCAAGGAGCCCTACTTTTCCACTTTTCCAGTGCCATTTCTCCACTTTAATTCTGCATATCATTTTTAAATACTAAATTTAATAGTAAAGATATTTCAGCCTCCCTGCCTTGCACAAGTTCTTCTATTTAAAAGGACAAAAAAAACTTTAAAAACTAATAGTCTGGCAGCATTTGTGGGAGAAGTTTTTCTTATTCCAAACAAATTTCAACATGAGATGCATATGGTACTCAATTACACACAATTTCTTAACATTTCATCTCACATTTTGAAGAAAGACTCTCAAACTCATTTAGCATCTACTTGAGATTAAACATTTATAAAGAAACAAATTTGACTTTGAGTTACTTTTTATTAGCTAGAGAAAGCATACTAAATTTCAAAGAGAAGAGACTTTTAATCATGACTTCCAACTATATTTTAGATAATAGTCCTAGAATACAAAGAAGGGAAGAGGAATTTATTTGACTTAGACAGAGTTCCTCTTCCAGCCAGGCTCGTTTCCAAAACAGTGAAGGCATAAGAGAGTAGGAAGGTAAGTCAAACTAAGCCTGGACAGTTACTAGATGCTAAACCCTCGTATCATAATAGCTCTCACCTCATTGAGGTTTCAGATAGCACAATGAATTATACCATCTCAGACCAAGGTCTTTCCCACCTTGTGTTCTGTCATGTATGTTTTATATATGGAAATAAGTGAAAGAATATGAATCTGATGTCTGTGAGGACATCACTGTTAGCATTTAAAATTATGAAATACATTTGAGGAAAATTAATTCACAGAACGTCAGGTGCCAACATCGCAGGCATTAGGATACAGAACGTTTGTGATAAAATAGTTGCATGTCTACATGCTGACAGGTGTTCTTAATGTCGAGGGCTGGCATTACGACTGCAGTCTAAAGTTTTAAAATGGGGGAAATTAGGCATACCTCTAATTCTTCATTATCATCGTCTCCTCTTTCATATCCCCCAAGTACTTGCATTTCTGCCATGTTCCTCCGACCTACATTCGCCTGCTCTCTTTGTCGGCTTCCCGATCCTCGTGATGACATCGAGCTTGAGGAACTAGGATCTCTGGGGTTGTTTGATGTAGGGAAAGTTGGTCTACAGTACGGTAGAATATCCTCTGTGTAAAGAAATACAACGAGAGCACATGAACAAACAAGATGCTACACTTTCACCTACAATGTGTCACTCCTGTCTCTGCAATCCCGAATGGCCAAGCAAGACTGATTCTGAGGTGTAAGTGCGAACACTACAAGCATAATAATGTGGACTGCCTTTTGCAAATTGAAAATAACAAGTCTTATTTTCCACGCGTTGGTTAGGGATTTGGATTGGCTCCACTCATAAGTCAGTGCCCATCCCAAACTCACCTGGGACCAAGACCATTAAAGGAGACAAGTCAAATGTGTAATCAATTGACCACCAATTCTCTTTTTTCAGCATGTGATCTCAGCTTATTTAGACCCCCACCACAACCAAAATGATAGTAGAATATGTGCTTAAAGGAGCTGTGACATGCGCAAAGACAAGACAGTGAGATCACTGTATAGACAAGGTGTTCTTATGAGGAGTTAGGAGGGAGAAGAAATTTCCCAGTCATGTGGTAAGTTCGGGGTCAGATTCTCCTTATTGAGACCAACCTAAATGTATTTGCATCATTGAACTCTGGATCCCAGAAGGTGACTGTTTGGGTGGAAGCTTTACCCAGCCCCTGGCATCCCTGTATCCAAAGCATTTATAATGGTCAAGTGGAAGCACCACTTCAAGTCCCCTCCCCAATCTCTCACTAAACCCTGCTGCATCTCAGAAAGCCCGCCAAATGATGACCTCTCTCCCAGAGATGCTCAAGACCACTCCCACTGGGTACTTCAACTGCCCTCCAAAAAATAGACAGTGAAGTTTTCTGGTCTTCCTTTCTGATCTCCTCTCTTGGGGGTTGGAAAATCATCAGTGTCTTATTCATTAAACCTGGACTTTTTCTAATTTGGTTTGATTTGGTATGATGTGGTGGAGAGGCTTATTGGGGCATAGAAACTTTTCAGTGATTTCAAATAATAAGGCACTGTGGTGGTTTGAATGAGAATGTCCCCTGTTTGGTACCCTGTGGTGGAACTGTTTGGGATGGATTAGGAGGTGTGGCCTTGTTAGAGGAGGTGTGATACTGGGGATGGGCTTTGAGGTTTCAAAAGCCCAGCCATTTTGTTCTTTCTTATATATGTGATGTAAGCTCTCAGCTACTGCTCTAGCACCAAGCCTGCCGGCTTGCTGCCATGATTGTCCTGAACTTAATGTAAATGGTTTCTCCTATTAATTGCCTTGATCATGGTATCTCTTCACAGCAATAGAAAAGTAACTAAGGTAGTACACTAGCCAATTATTTCTTGAATTTCTATCTCATTGCAACTTTAAGTTTCCTGATGTGAAATAATTTTATTGTTCATTTTTCCTCCATAGCCTGACTACACTTTGGACATAAATCCATTAAAAACAAAAACCTTTTGCACATTCCCTTCATTCACCTCTGGACCTTCATCTCTGCATTTTTTTTTCTTTCTTGGGGTTTTTTTAAAACAGGGTTTCTCTGTGTGGCCCTTGCTATTCTGAAACTTGCTCCATAGACCAGGACTCTGCCTCCTGAATGCTGGGTTTAAAGGCATGTGCCACCGCACTAGGCCATCTCTGCATATTTATGATCTAGTCAAATGTTCCTTCAATTTCACATACTCTTCTCAATGCACCATAGATGCTGGCTTTCACACCTGAACAGACTACTTTTGACCTCATCTGAAGCCTATTCATATTCTGAGACACTCAGTTTAGATGTCACTTCTACAGTAAAAACCTCTGGATCTTTCCTGACATTATTTTGCCCATCACACCAACTGTCCTCATTTTGGACTTCCTGGTTACAGCATGGTGAAGTCAGGGTGGATATAAAACGTGTTTGTATTTGGCTTAGTCTTCAAGACATGTTTGTTGGCACAGGCTGGGCTATGTGGAGGACATAATGGTCAGTGACAGTGTCCTTAGGGAAGTCATGGATACCTAATATCTTAAGATATCTATGAATTATAACATCTATATTCTCTCTCTCTCTCTCTCTCTCTCTCTCTCTCTCTCTCTCTCCCTCCCTGTATGTATGAGCACATGTATGTGTGAGCACAAACTTTTTGAGGTCAAAGTTGATGCTTATAGACATCTGAAGACTTATTACTGTAAATATAGCACAATGAGCATTTGATATGTGTAGGAATAAATCAACTGGAGAGGTAAATGTCAGCACAAAGGATCAGACCTTCAAGTTCAGAAAAGCACTTTCCTTAATTAAAAATATCCATTCATTACATATGCAAATCAGGGTGCCTCATTCATTAAATAAATAATGCAAATTGAATCAAGAAGGTGAAAATTACAGCAATGCTTAGCAATGATAATTTAATGATATACACATGTGAGGTTATGGTTCAAAAAAAATCAAAGCATAATAACTGGATCAGCTAAATGCATTTCAGGGGCTAGGTGTCCTTATTTCCACATTAACAGTTTCTGACTTAGTTCTAAAGAAAGAAATAATTTCATAATGTAACAGCTACTGAGTATATTTCTGCAGATTGATTTACACTCCTTCTCTGCTTTGCCTGACTCCGTCGCACCAGGATCTTTGTAGCCCTGCAGTTTTCTCCTAAAGAATCCCTCCTTGTTTGGAATTTGCTCATGATCACAGAAGTGGTCATACTTTCCGGACAGTCATGAAGTCTATAACTGACATCACAGTCTTTGGTGTATGAATCACTACTTGGAACACAGGACCAGGAGTCAAAAGTTTAGTGCTAGATCAGCTTGCCTTAATGGCCAGAGATAAGCTAATAAGCTTTCGGAGCGGGTCTCCCCCAGGACGCTGTGGTGAGACCGAGAGAGTCTTTGGAAAAGGCACAGTTCTGGAGTTGCACTTGAAGCCTGAGCTCATGTTGGCAGCACAGAGTCCCACTTTGGTCGCAGAATACGCTTCTTGTTGCAAGGAAGTTGGTGAACCCACAAATCAACTGGCTGATTACAAATCTTGCCAAAATATATACTAATAAAATACAGTAAAAATCCAAGTACATTTTTTATTCTTAATTCTTCCATCGCTCCCTTCTGTCCCCTCCATCATTCTTTTCTTTTACCTTTTTCTTTCTTTCTTTCTTTTTTTTTTTCAAGACAGGATTTCTTTGTGTAGCCTCTATCTCCTAGTGCTGGGATTAAAGGTATCCATCACCACCTCCCAGTTTTTTCTTTACTTTTTTATCTACTTTAAAAATCTCTTTCTCTTGTACTGACTTTTTGCCATATACATGTGTGTGTTTTATATATATACTTATACATACATATACATATATATGCATATGTATGTATAGATATAAACATATAAAATAATGTCAATTCCTATCCTAAGTCATTTCACATTTCCACCAATTTGATCCTCTTGATGAATTCCATGCAAGTCTTTGCATCCTAACCTTCTGAGAAGAATTTCTGCTCTTCACCTCCTGTTCAAATGTGAAATGTCTTACAAGTTCCTGTTTGAAAGGTTCCCCATTGGCAGTGTTGTTTGGGGAGGCAGTGGAACCCACAGGACTGGGCCAAGTTGGTAGAAGAGTTACTTCAACTGAGTTGGTGGTGGGTACCTATTCTATGTGCTCCTGGTTCCTGCTCGGCTCCTCACTCCACACCAGCATCCCTACCACTATACCCTTTCTGCCATGTGCTCTCTACAAGTATGAACCAAACTAAACCTTTCGTCCCAGAAGAGATGTTATCAGATACTCTGGTCACAGAGAGATGGAAGTGACTAATACCTGTCTCTTCCAAAATTTCCACTTCCTTTTCAGTTCTTCAAAGTCTGGCTTTTCTTCTGACTATTGCAGTCAAAAATAATCATCACAGATGACACATTCCAAAAGTTTCCCTTTTAAATAAGACTACATCAAACTTTCCCCTTGTGCTGTTTCTTATTTTTTAATTGGAGGGCTGGTCATGGGTTATAACATATGCAGCCATGTCTATCGCTTTTTTCTTTTGCTACTTCTCATGTGTGATGTGCACGGTTTATATGTGTGTGGATGCATATATGTGTGTATGTTTGTGTATGAATTCACATGCATGAGACTGATATCTGGAATCCTCTTCCTTCACTCTTCAATCTTATTTATGGAGGGAGGGTCTCTTGGTAAAACTCAGAGCTTGCTGATGGCTAGATTTGCTAGATAGCATGCTCTTCAGATTTTCTGCTTCTGCCTTCCAAAGTTAGGATTACAGGAGGACAGCCATGTCCATCCTCCATTTATCACTGGTTCTGGGGATCTGAATTCAGGTCATCATGCTTCAAAGTAAGAACTTTAATTGCTCTTTGATTTCCCTAGTCCTCTTACATTTCTTACCTCCTTTCTTTCTAGTTGTGTGTGTGTGTGTGTGTGTGTGTGTATGACGCTAACATTTGAACTCAAGACTCTGTTGGTAAGTACTCTACCATACACCTACTTTTAATCCTAGTGTTATTATGTTGGTCTTTTTCAAGCATGACATTGAAAGTTCATGGGTACGTTTTTCTCTTTACATCTTTATGTCTTAGAAGTAGGCATCCTGGTCATTTGCATACTACTATTCAGTGTCCTCTTCCGGGAGGTTTCTTCAGCTTTATTTAGGTGTAGGGCTCATGAAGAAGTCCTACCCAGATGTAATACCTACAAATCACAATGACTGGCTCAGCAAGATATCCCTTGTGGTAACAAAGAGGGAACTGACCTTTGGTGTAACCAATAGCTGTTTAATTGGACTTAAAACCTGCGTGATGGGAGGAAATTCCTACCTGGTACTGTAAACCTAGCCAACTGTCTGTAGCTGGAGAGGATAGAGACCCCAGAATAGAATCTACTGCTGCTCTTCTCTAAAGTTAATGCAATTTCAACCCATATTCTAAATACTCCTTGTATGCACAGAGAAGTAGCGCTCTTATCTCTAGTCAAGATGCACTTTATTCCTAGAGACAGAGACTACCCCAAATCCTCTGGGTGACATGCAGAGAATAGAATACTAATTTTCATGTCTTAGCTATCACAATTGCTCTGTCTTCAGGGCAGACACTTTCAGCATGCTTTGTAGAACGCGGATTCTCTTCTGTTCCTAGAATTATCATGGCATGTGGGACATTTTCACAGAAACTGAGCTACGCTCCTCTCTCTAGTCTCACATTCCCTGAGCAGTTAGTTTTAGCTTTGGGAAATGTTCACACAGCAGACGCAATCCACGTGCTACAAAATAGGGTTTGCTTTGTTCTCCCTCCTGGAGAGCTGATTCATAAACATCTGCCGTACATCGCTGCTGACATTTAATCTTTATAATTCATACAGTTGTTATCTCAGCCCTGCGTGCTCTAAAACCCAGCCCTACTCCAAGCCTTTCTCTTGATTAATCCAGTTTTCTCAACTCCTAATGACTTTTTTTTGTGTGTGTGTCTATGTTATTATCGCCAGCTTCTAAGTCAATAAAAAAATGTATGCTTCTCATGACATCTAGGCATTTCTCTTGTTTCAATTTGGCGAGTACAACTGATGCACAGGGCCTCACAGTTACGGTTCAAATAACCCCTTTTGACGGCATTGTTTCAACTTATATGTGACATGTAGGAGCTGGGATAACAAGCCATGAGCCGTGTGGCTACATGGAAATGAATAGAAATGGGTTAATGTAAGCTGTAAGAGCTACTTAGAAACATGCCTAAGCTATAGAAAGACCTGCTATGGTATTTTAACATTCTATTGGTTGTATAATAGCATGCCTACCTCTGGCATACCCATCTTGGCTATTTTTGCATTTCCTTGATGTTATTTTAACTCATTTTACATTTAATACCTAGATTATTACTGTAATATCACACCTACTGTTTCAGCTTCCCCCTTTACTCTCCTGGGCTGGTAGTTAAGTCTTCTGAGCCACACACATACTACATCACTTCTTACTTAAAAGTCTTTGTTTAAAAACTAAAGTTAACATACCAAGAAACACAATTCACTGTGGCATTTTCATACTTTGCTTGAATTCAGCTTCTTCCCTGTCATCCTTTGCCTGCCTCCGATCAGTGGGTCATTCCCTCACTCCCAGCAAAGAGTCTCTTTCTGCATCTAACGTCACAGGGACTCTATTACCTCTCTTCCTCAGCTCCCCGCTGCCTCTATAGTATATCTAAAACTCTTTCGTAGGGTACCCTTGGCATTTCCAATTTAATCACATTTCTAGATTTGTCTTCAGCTATTTATCCCCGATTCTGATACCCTGGAAACCATTTATCATCCTTTATATCACGCTTTCATCAGCTTTTCTCGATATCCTTCCTTTACCTGATACCTGCAGTCTCCTTGTTTACTCTGCTGAAATCAGGTTTTCCCTTAAAATCTAATGAAAGAATAAAATCCAATTCACGTGGCTTCTCTTCAAACAAGCTGTCTGATGTCCTGTACTGGAATCAATTGTATTAAGTAAGCTGAGCACATTCCCACCCTGATGTTAGAGAAGTCTTAATCATATTCTTTTCATATAGCTGCAAAAAGCCTACACACTCATGTTGAAAGCTTATAGGATTCTGTGGTCGTCTGCTGTTTGGAAAATCAGTACCTTGGACGAGGTGTGTCTTTGCGGGAGGAAGGTCTCGCTTCGCAGCCTTGTTCCCCCGTCCTTTCCCGTCATTTTGCTGTTCCTGTGCTTCTCTGGGGTCACCTGGATTTGTTCGCAGGTCAGGGACTTGTCGTCCATCCAGTGCTTCTCTCCCCTTGTAACTCCCTCCTCCTTTTCTGTCTGATGATCTGTCTGTTCTTGCTTCTATAGAAGCGAGTTTTGGCACCATTACAGGTCGTCCCTCCAGCTGTGCCTTGGACTGAACAGTGGGCGATTTTATAGCAGGTGGTGGCACTGGAGGGGGTGGAAGATCTAAAAGGAAGATTTTAAATGTGTCAGATCCCGCATGTCTACTTTCTTCAAAACTAGATTTATCATTGGAGGCACATTCAGTTTTAAAATACTGTACTTTACATGGACTAGAGAAATTAAAGGTAACAAAAATAAAGACTGACAACTTAAAATTTATCATCCAAGCATGGAAGACCTGAATGATAGAGCCATGATTTGAAGACCACTACTACAGCGCTAGCTACTACTGTGCAAATTTTCCAGACTCCAATGCAGCACGGCTTCCTATTTGAGCTCAGCATACATTCACAGGTCCTAGATGAATATTCTCTTACATCTTTACGCAACTTATTCAAATTGATTGAAGCTGGCACTTAAGTTTTAATTGCCAACGCTAAGCTGGCCTTCTTAATTTGTAGGTAAAAGGTTCGACATAGATTTTTTTTTTTTTTCGAGACAGGGTTTCTCTGTAGTTTTTGGTGCCTGTCCCGGAATTAGCTCTTGTAGACCAGGGTGGCCTCGAATGCACGGAGATCCGCCTGCCTCTCCCTTCCGAGTGCTGGGATTAAAGGCGTGTGCCACCACCGCCAGGCTCCACGTAGATTTTTAACTTATTTTCTGATATCGAAGGTGTCTACTAGCAGACCAAAGACTAATGACTTTAGATTCTTAATCTCTACTGCTCTTTCTGCCATTTCATTTGGTCATACATATCTACAGTCCAATCAAGGTTCTCGTCACCCTGTACCCAGATATTTTAAACCAGATCATTTCTGGCAAAAATGTAGGCTAATTTCTTGTTTTATATGTACACCTACATCTCACAGTTACATTCCAAGAAATATTTTTTCACATTTTATACCATATTAGTTTGAATTCTTTACTTCATGAATGGGTTTCAAAATGAAAGCATGCACATAGTTTAATATCTATAAAGTGCATTTTCTTAAGCAAATCTGCAATTCATAAAAATAATTCTTAGAAACATTCCATGAATAAAGAGAAATATATCTGAATAACATTATAACATAATGTTAACATAAGAAGTTTTCAGGGACTTGACTGTGATGTGAAGGATGTTATGATAGTCAATATATGCAAAGATAGGAGATGAAATATTATGGTGGAATGCTTAAAAGAGAGCAAAGATTACATCTGAGAGATTAAGAATTAATTAAAAATCTGCAATCTCATGAAAAAGATGTAGTTTACTTTTATTTCATTTCTGTACATGTTTGGCTGCATGTATGTGTGAGCATCACATGCATGCCTGGAGGCCAAGGTATCCTTGCAGGCCAAAAAGGGTGCCGAATCACCTGGAACTGGAGTAATAAATTGTTTCAAGCTGCGATGTTGGGTGATGAGAAAGGAACCTAGGTCCTCTGCAAGAGCAGCAAATACTCTTATAGCTTCTCAGCCATCTCTCCAGTCTCTCTGTGTAATCTTACAATGCCTTCTCCTTTTATAGAACCCCCAGCTAAGAAAACGCCCCTCACATAAATTAAAATACAAGAACACATACGTAGGTAATTCTGCCAGTGTGGCAGAAATGCGCTAGCCAGATTCAATGCTCTATTTATGTAACTGCTTAAAGTCTCAAGACCCTGCAATTAATGATAAATCAAGTCAAAATAACATCATTCTAAAGAGGATGGTGAATAATTTATGAAAAGTAGAACCCGAGAAATATAGATTTGGCTTTTAAATCAAATATGCAAATGTACTGTGAAGGTTGAAAAGCGGGGGAGGAAAGAGTCTATTAGAAGGTCCTAGAAATGTACTTTAACTCCACAAGACTTCAGCTGATAAATATTCATATATTTTAATCCTATCTTCCGTCTGGGTTAAACTTGAAACTAGCGAATACAAAATAAATAAATAATCAGCCCTTTTAGTAGAACCGGAGGATGCAGACTCTGCTTTGCAGGCAAGTGTTCCCTGGGTGTTATGAAACCTTATATTTACTTACAGGGCAAGACATGGCTACGACATTTGAGAGGCTGGCTGGTGGGCTCTTGTACTGAGAATTATGTCCTTGCCAAACACTGCACTGAGAATCACAACCCCCACTATCTAAGAATGTGAATGTATTTGGCATCATTTGAGGAGCAATAAAATTAAAACGAGCTTGCTAGATGGGGTCTAATCTAGTAGGACTAATATAAAAAGAGTTTAGAGAACAATCACAGACTAAGGGGGAACAGTGAGAAGACGCAGGAGGAGCACCTCCAAAGATGCAGCCCTGCTCACAACACAGTCCTGGACTTTCCCTCCAGAGCTCTGAGGAAATGCATGTCCATGGCTTTAACTGTAAAGTCCGTGGTACTGTTTAGTGACAAGTCACAGGTGGACCAGCCAAGAGGAATCCTCAAAATCAAGACAGACTCCGAATGAAGTCCTGTTTATTCATTTAAATGCTTTAGAAAACAACTGGGAAAATTGAAATTTGAGTGACATTTATAAAGCAAAGATGCTATAAACTGAAGGTTATCTATTTTGACAGTGTTCTCATAACTGATACACAGTAACTAGACTCACCCATCCCAGTCAAAGCATTGCACTTGTGGAAAAGGCAAAAACTAAAACTATTCAAATTCCTCTATACTTTACAAATAGGCTTAATTCAGATTTCAACAAAATACATCTCAAATTCTTTCTCCCACCCACCAATATTATAAAGCAGTGTAAAAAACTATATTTCTTACTGGGTTTCTTCAGAATATTATCTGCAAATTTTTTCTAAAAAATTATTTAATTTTATTTTATGTGCATTGGTGTTTCGCCTGCACGTTTGTCTGTATGGGAGAGTCAGATCCTCTGATATAGATGCCTGTGAGTTGTCATTTGGGGGCTGGGAATTGAACCTGTGTCCTCTGGAAAGGCAACCAGTGGTCTTAACCACTGAGCCATCTCTTCAGCCCTTCAGATGTATTTCTAAATGCAGTATAATAATTTGATAGAATTATTTTCTGAGAAAAATTACTTTTGTCTCTATTTCATAGCTGCTGTCAGGAATATACACAGGCCAAGTGGTTGTGGTGCAGCCTTTAATCCCAGCTCTCAGGTGGCAGAGGCAGGCGGATCTCTGTGAGTTCGAGGCCAGCCTGGGCTACAGAGCAAATTCCAGGACAGGCTCCAAAGCTACACAGAGAAACCCTGTCTCGAAAAGCCAAAATAAACAGACAAACAAACAAATGAAAAGGGAATATACACAGATTGTGTAAGGGTATAGATCAGGAGAGAGAGCACAAAGCCAGAATTATAAAGTGTGTGTGTGTGTGTGTGTGTGTGTGTGTGAGAGAGAGAGAGAGAGAGAGAGAGAGAGAGAGAGAGAGAGAGAGAAAGTGTTATAGTTTGTATTTCTTTTGTTTGGTGCATTAAGAAAGATCTGAATTTTGTGGTTTTTAAACGATTAATGCACATTTTAAGAGGTATAAATAACATGTAGCTTTTCAATGAAATTTTCAGAAATGAGTTGAAGAAACACTCTAGTAATCATAACTGAAGAATGGATGGTTCCCTATGCTGAACGGAAGATAAAACTATAATTTAAAACCAGCGTTACTCATTTCTCCATTACTTATTTTCATGAGCTCCAGAAAACTATTAGCTTCTGCATTAGAGGAAGAACTGATAATTTACATGACCCCTTTCATGAGTTGAGCTATTCTAAATCCAAGTAATATTTCACATTAACTTTTTAGCTTTACACACGTTTCAATATAGTCCTTTGGTATTCCTGAAATTAAACAAAAAATAACTTTGGTGATTTGTCATTCTGTTTAATACTTTTTATTCTAGAGTTAGTTACTATCCATATTTGGTTTGCAAATCCATCAAAACAAGTCCTGGAGACTGCAGGACACAAACACAGCTAACACTTCTCAAGAATGGCATCTCTGATGCTTGTTAATCCAACAAAGTTTCACCATTTAAAGCATTTTTGGAGGCCTTACTCCATGCAAGACTTCTCTATAAATACATACAAATGAGAGGTAGAAAGATGCATGCAAAGTTTAAGGCCAGGTTTTTCCATATGTGTTCAATTTAGATGTGTTTACATCTTGGTTTGCCATTTGACCGGTCTTCCAGGGAAGAGTCCTGCCTTCTCGATAATAAACATTGATAAAACAGCAATAAAACTTGTAAAATGCCATTACAGGGGTCCCATAAATGTAAGATCGCCGGTATAGTTTGAGGATTTACACCTAGTGTTTGTCCCTTCACGGAGGCAAACATGTGCAGAGTCACTGTAATAACCGTTCAGAATCAGATAATATCCTGACAGCTCACTTTTGCTGACAAAAGCGTCCTGGGCAGGAGCCAGGAGGCCCAGGTGCACTGTGTGATGCCAGTATTTAATGCGATCTAACATCAGATGGATGTTAGTGCGAGAAAATACTTGGAATAAACTCCAGGTAATAGCACGGACAATCACCCTTAGCAAAATTGCTTGCGCTCACCATGCTGTGTGCTTTGTATTACATTTTCCTGTCAAGTGACAAGAGTCACAGGGAAAAGGACCTCCCCAAAGAACCCCTCCCCATAACCTTGGATAAGGATCTATAATATTAAGCTTTCATATGATAATAGCAAATGAAGGCTTTTATGAAAAATTGCTGACTGGTCAGGAAAGGCCTAATCAGATTGTGGCTGCAGACACGCAGGAGGTGGAGAAACTGCCTGTGACACCCTTCTTCCCCACCCCTTTAGCAAACTCAGAAAACTCGACAAGATGGGTGAGTCTGAGGGAATTTATCTTACATGAATTTCCAATAAAGCCCGAGGGGCTGTTTTATAAAATGCGAAGGTGGTGGTGGTTTAATAAATGCTGGGCCACCTGAGGCACTTTCATTAAAGGCTCTCTCTAGACAACATCACAATGCTTGCATTCTCCGCCTCTGCCCCCTTGAGATTACAAGTGTTCCCTCTTCAGCGAGAGTCCATATTGCATGTGACGGTACGAAGAAAAGGATTTGAGGTGCCTTTGGGTGCTCAGACTAACTATAAAACCCTCTATGGTTGCAAAAAAATTGTTCCGGCATGTTTATCGCCCTTTGTTTAACTGCAAAATTTATTTTGAAAAGCTAAAACAAAGAAAATGGAGATATTCTAGAGGTTTGCTGAGTGGACTTGGCAAAGGTTAATTCTACATTATGACATCAGCTAGAACCACAGCCGTGGTGTGAAACGATAAAATCAACTTTTAATTTCTTAAGCAGCTGTTTAGAAAAACTGCCAAGACAGTTGACAAGATGCGGAAGGATTCCACTTCCGTAAGTAATATAAGGTTACTGTTAGCGAATGTCAATGTGATCACTAATGTCAGTGAACGCATTCGCTAGCCATAGAGGAGCAGGGGAATGACGAGCCTCACGGAGGCTTCCGTCCATTTCGGGGGACCTACCATCTGTGTAGGCTTCTCTGCGCAGATGTGCTGGCTGGTGTTTCTGTTTCTTGGCGGGTCTGGCTTTCTGGATAACAGCAGCAGCACTCATGTTGCTGTCTGTAGACACGGGGCTCGTGGGCCTAGGGCACTGAGAGCCGTGGAAATGGCGGCGGCCTGAGGAGGAAAGCCAGAGGCAATCATTAAATTCCAGTGTCGCAGAAACAACCAAAGCAGAACACTCAAGCTGGAAAAAATTCCTAATTTTAAAACATACTTCACACCCACCAAATGAGCTGTCCCCTCCATGTGTGCTGACTGCAGAAAATACCCTGAAAGCACTGTTAGGCTCCTGCATTTTGTAAAAACCACAGAACTTTTATTCTGCTAAAGTCCCCATTGTCTTTACATAAGGAAAACACTGAGATTACTTTTTTCAACTATCATCACTAAAATGTTCTTAAGAGTGTTATTATTTCCTCGAATCATATATTCAATGACTGTTGCTTTTTCAAGAGGAAGAATCAGATTCCTTAACAAATCCATGTTGTAAAAAATGCACTGCCTTAATTATACCCTGTTTTCAATTAAGTCTGTATGTGGCATTCTTCGAAGGTAGAACCCTGATAACTTAACACTCTTGGGCATTCTCTTTGTAAGCGAGTGCTCTGAAATTCATCTAGCTTACGTATGTAGTTCCTAACCAAATGTATTTCCATGCTTTTTCTGCCTCAGGATATTTGTCAATCCTCACTATTCAGTGGCCCCTCCAAGACTCCCGTGTGTGGATGTTGGTTATTTTTGGAGGGACCACATTGCCAGGTCATCCTGCGAACTTAACCTACAAAGCAGACAGGGCTCATTTCAGTGTCACCAATGTCCCTTGGAAAGATGACATACTATAATAGGTACAATGCTCTTCATCGCAAAAGGCAACGGAAGGCTTCCAGTGCCATGCTGACCTACAGCATTTGCCTTCTAGAAACTCTACGCACAAATCCACTGCTTCCTACTGAACCACAAGGAACTTCAGACAGACTCGGAAATCAGATACATCCTCTGGCTAGAAA
Organism: Microtus oregoni; assembly: GCF_018167655.1. Classification (NCBI taxonomy): domain Eukaryota; kingdom Metazoa; phylum Chordata; class Mammalia; order Rodentia; family Cricetidae; genus Microtus; species Microtus oregoni. Next base: position 16,567,940 of record NW_024543089.1, read on the forward strand.
CGAGGGAGGGAAGCCACATCCGTTGAAATCAACACATTTAAAAGTGCTAACTGAGGCACATTAAATAATGGACCTTAATGCAGCCAAGTGAGAAGCAATGTGATTGGGTTATCCATTCATATTAACTTCAAGTCACATGATAAGCACCCCCATTTCTTGAGAAGGATATTGTAATAGGCAGAGGCCAGTGCATGTTTGGTTCATTATAATTATGAGCCAAATGAAACCAGAACTGCCACTAAATTACAATACAATAAAATATTAAACCCAACTCACTTTAGCTATGATGGAGACTATTACAATTAAAGCTACATCTCCATGAAAACAGAGAATTAGAGCTGAGATGGAAATCATTATTCATTCTATTGTATAAGGCCATCTACTGCTCAAAGACCCTGAGGCAGAAGGTCGTTTACAGATGAATTTCCAACGTTATTCCTATGTTTCGTTGACTTAATGAGCTGAAACGTGCCATTAAAGCAATCTGAAAATAGTGGTTGGAGATGCTTAATTTCATGTACTTATTTTTTTTTACAGAAGATTAAGAACTATGGTAAAACATATATATATATATAATTAGATTTTATTTATTTATTTATAAAGTTAATTAGGTTTGTATATATTACTACATTTAGCTGCTACTGGGAAAAATTATATTCAGTTGATTTTTATAAAACATAGGCCTGAAGTGAGTAGATATTCTGTGATAATGTGTTGATAAATATTAGACATCTTTTTCTGCACAATGAATAATATATGTGGTTTTGTACTTTAAGTAAAACATCAATGAATATATTCTATACTAATAAAAAGTAATGACCAGTACACTATCTCAATAGAGTAAAAGATCCTACCAATATGACAGCCACTAAAGTATGAAAATTAAAACAATAGGCAACAGTTATTGACTTGTAATGATCTTTTCTTTTCCTGAAATATGTTCATTTCCTTTTGATCATATTGTTTCCCTCAACTATTTGTGTTTTCTTGGCTACCAGAAATGTTGACATACAGACACAGTATACACACACACAATACACACACATCCATGCAGAATACACATACACAAGAGCACACATACAAACACATTCATGAACAATACACAACACATAGAGATACATACAAACACATTCAAGCACAACACACACACACGCACACACACACAAACACATCCATGCACAATATACACATACATAAGCACACACATACACACATACACACTGATTCTACACAAAGACCATATGGTATTTTTGAAATTTCAATTATTTCCTTCTTATACTGTTCCCTCTCTAAGTAAGAATTAAGTAAAAATGATCTAAAAATAAGTGCATTCATTATACTAGGCTATAACAATGATGGGGGAAAGGGGAAAGTAATATGCATTTATATTAACTTGCTCTTTCAACTATTAGTAATAATATGAAACATTTATGCTTTAAGATATATGAACATTTTAAATATCTGTCCAGTTTAACTGATAAGAAGCCATGTTTCAGTCTGCAATATCCTTCCACAGACTTTCATATCGAGTGCAGGTTCCCGGGCTGTACTTACGCTCTGGAGACTGTGGTACGTTTATAAACTAGGGCCTGCCTGGCAGATGTGGGTCATAAGAACCAGGCTTTGAAGGTTAGACCTGTTGCTGGGCCTAGCAGGATTCTCAGCCCCATTTGTCCTGCAGTGAAGGAAGCCACAGAAACCAGTGCCTACCAGGAACCGAGCCTGCCTGTCCTGCCTTCCTCCTGGAAAGGGCATACCCAGCTTATACGAGGAGTCAAAGTATCACACTTCCCTCCAATGGTGCTTCCTTCAGGAACTGTGATCATAGTTATGTAGGTAGTCTCTACATGCTGATGTAGAGGCGAAGGAGCCATTTCCCAAAGGTTTGAGTGTTCCAACTGGTTATTTCCTCATTTCTCTTCCAGAAGAGCTAATTAAATGGAACTATCAAAATGAATTTCATTTTAGTGACTTTATGCATAAAATCTATTTATATTATGTACATAGTAACACAAAGTTCATTTTATTGAATATATTTAAACCTTAGAGAAATTTTGTCAGTTGCCTAAAAAGTATTTGCATACATGCAGAAATATAAATATGTAATATTTAATGTAATGTAATGTAAATATATATGAATACATTTGCTATAGTTATCATAACTGACAGTATAGACAGTTTCTTCTCCATCATCTCATACAGAGTTTATGAAATAAAAGTTAATACACTATTTTAAAAGTCTTAGTAACAACAAGGAAATAATCAAACCAAGTCATATTTTTGAACTTTGCTTTCTGTGGGCACTAAAATAAGAAGAAAAAAACCCAGAGGATTTTTTTTTTCACACAGGACACATGATGGGGACACTGTTAGCAACAAAGACACGCATCTCTTGGTGAAGGATGTGCAGGACTCACCAGCAGCATCCTGCATTTGGCGCCGAGCGACTTTCAGGCCAGCGTACTCTGCCGCTGCAGCGACTGCCTGGGCAAAATCAGCATCAGTGAAAAAGGAGCCATCAGATGAACTGACACTGGAGCGCCCACTGGAAATGTTGTCCTCTTCTGAGGCTGAGCCCCAGCCATTGATCATGGACCCAGTGACAGAGCTCTCAAGGTCCCCAACACTGGATGCTGGGGTCTGCTCAAGCCCACGCAACAAAAGCCTTCTAGTTTGCATTTTGGCAACTTCCATGTCAGCTTCGTCTTCCTCCTCTTCTGGGGCATCCGTATCCATATCTGAGACGAGAGGTCCCGAAATGTAGCCATAAGTATGAGGTGGGGAAATTGGCCGAGGTGGTGGAGGAGGACTCACAGGCTGCCGTCTGTGGAAAGATGGAGAGGAACAGCTCAGGACACCGCTTAAGGCACAAAACACGAAATAATGGACCCGGATGCTGAAGTTCACCGTGGCCTAGCATTTTAGTTTCTCTTCCTGTCATGGACATAAAATACTCTGACAGAAAGAATGTCAAGGAGAGGAGGTGCATTCTGACTCACAGCTACAGTCCAGCATGAGAGAGAAGTCACGGGGTATCAGGGCCTTGAGGCAGTTGGAGACACTGTAGCCAGCAGGAAGCAGAGGGAAATGAATACTGCCGACCTAGCTGCTTTTCTTTATTTATACCATCCAGGGTCACATCCATGGAATGGTAACACCCATAGCTGGGGAGGTGTCCCACCCTAATTAGTGAATCGAGATACCTGTCCCTCCCCCCAGCAGGCCTATCGCCCAAGTGTTGCAGGTGTTTCTAATTTCTGTACATTGGCAATAAGAACTGGTGCATATGGTCTATTATTTATTCAAGTCAAAATAAAGATATTCAGTTCTCTAAATCTCACGTTTGTTCATTTAATTATGTTCACTTAAAAAGAGGGGTAAGGGATAATCCTTATTTGGGGTCACATTGTATTTGTGCTAAAGACTTTCTAATATTTCCAACTGTTTATTATTATTAAAGGTAATAATATTGTATTTGTGCTGAAGACTTTCTAATATTCCCAACTGTTTATTATGATTAAAGGTAATAACATTGTATTTGTGCTAAAGACTTTCTAATATTCCCAACTGTTTATTACTATTAAAGGTAATAAACATTCGTCTTGAAACAGTTTGTTCTACACACATTTTTCTCCTCTTTTCTTTATCGCTACTCCTAATTGTTCAGAGCAAATGGAGTCATTCATCTTGACAACATTCAGCAAAAATTCATATGATTAAAAAATACATATTCAGCATATGCCATAATTGCTTTTAGACTTTATTCTATTAAGAAAAGCTATGAGATCCAAGAACAATTTTCTCTGATTTAATCACTTACGAGTTCCACTAAAGGTTATGAACTCTTTTTAAACTCTCCTGCTTTTTAGTGTTACATTACATATCTGTTCAAGCTTAACTGTATTCTACCCTTCAACAGTGATGCTCAGCTGGGCAGGCTTGTGTGGATGTAGCCACTTGACTGTTCAATAGGATTAATGCCATTTATTCTAAAGTCCCAGAATTTATTATGAATCAAAATAAGAAAATACTATAATACCACACTTATAAATAATGGGTCCTAGCCATTTATCCAGATTAACACCATTTAAAAGTAAGTCTTTCCATAATCCACAGTGAGTTTAATATGGCTGAGATGGTGGCAATCATTTGGACACTAATGGAAAGCAACATTGTACAAAGAGAATGGCTCTTTTATTTGGAGCATTCCCGCAGCAAAGGAAGACATTCTTCATGAAAAATTCCTGTGTAGTGATGCCTCTCCAAGCCAGGTGGAAGAGATAAGGTAACGGAGGATGTCACGTGCCATGATCCAGAGTAGCAGCTTATCAAATTCTACACTCTTCAGAAGAATGACTACTAATTCTGACCAGCTGAGAACCGCCGGTAGAAGGCAGCTGTCATCAGGATCTGACATGTCACCTGGCAACTCCACGACATGGGCAGCTTCAAGAGAAGATACATGAGTGCTAATTCACATAAAGATATGGTGGGACTGGGAAAAGACTACAGGTGTCTAGAGACGCTCTCTCAGAGCACAGTTCTCATTACTAAAGCGACTTAGAGGCAGTGCGTCCCCTTCTCCATCATGACAATGCTCATTGAGTAAGATGAGATGGAAGAGGGTCCAGTGCTGTCCCCTGAGGAGATGAGCTGGCATTTGCTGCTCACATTCTCTCTCCTTTCCCTCAGGACTGGAAGAGGCAGGAGGACAAGATGAAAAGTCACGGCAGTGATGAGCCACTACTCCATGCCACCAAAGCCCGCTACAAAGGATGTCTGGAAATGGATGATTACTGTTTTTAAATGAACAGAGCTGGGTCTGAAATGAAAGGTAAGCAGACAGAGAGATGCCTAGCAGGTGGTCAGTTCTCCCTATGGTCAAAAATCACCCAGGGTTCTGATGTGCCTCTGTACTATAAAGAGGGAAAAGTAAGTTCAACGCCACACCATTTACAGTGTGGGCTGGCCGTTCTTTGAAGTAAGCAATTTTCTGCTGTGGATCCCAATAAACGGAGACACCTCAATAAACTTACTTTATTACTTAAAATTGAATGCTATAAAAGAAATGATTTTGAAATACCACAGTCAACTCACCGAGACACTGGCCAGCCATATTTTACATTGTTAATTAATTCTTGTAACTTGCTGGTTTGTTTTGTTATCATTTTACACAAAAGTATACTGAGATTCAAAGGCTGCAAAGTTCTTATAGTTCTTCTATGTAAGTTCGGAATTGAAAGTGTGTCCTATTTCCCAGGCAACGGCTTTCCTTCTAGGAATCATACTGGCTCCTCTCTCCACCTCATATTTTTTAATATAGGAAAAGGACAGACATTTTAAAAATAGATGTGTAAAGAAAAGCAAACTGAGAAATGAAAATTAACACATTATATAAAAGAATTATATGCATATAAAAACATAATATTATAGAGAGTAAGCATGTCTTTACATATTTGCATATATATAGAAATATATGTATGTATGTATATATATATGTGCACACACAAACTACACATATGCATTCCTACAATATAAAGGATTCGTTTTCATTTCTGGGTGGGTTTAATTTATCTGCGTGTGTGGCACTAGAAGAAATATGAAAAATGTGCCAAAGCTGAAGTTATTTAAAAGATTAAAATGGATAATTGCTTCAATGTGGAATGTGTTACACACAGAGAAGGAAAACCATTGTTCAATTTGGAGTGTAATAAAACTGTGTACTTAAAAGATAATTTACTGCCTTTGTCAGCATTCATAGCCACAAGAGCAGGCAACTTTTGTTTCTTTTTAAAGACATGTTAGGGTTTTAAGCACAAAGGGGACTGTTTTGACCATCAATAAATGGCAATAAATTGTTGTGGAAACGCTAACTCCGATGTGAAAGGATGCCAATACTGTTGTGCTTGGAGAATTTACATTCTAAAGAGAGAAAATACCTTCATGTTAAACAGGGGCTGGTTTTTTAACTACAAACCACGCAAATTCCGAGAAAAGGCAGAAAAATTTATTCAATCCATCTGTAAATAAGGCCAGCCCAGGGAATGTGTGATAAACATGTACAGTTTGAAATATGTAATATATTCTATTGAAAAACAAAAAGCTATTTCAGGATGCTGCGTGCACATGGGGCTTGTCGCAAATGAACCTCAACCCTCTCGATTCTTCCCCTCAGGGGTTTCAGTGTCTCATGAAATTATGTACGCGTATATGTCTGCAACTGTTTGCAACTCACAGCACTCAGGGCTGCTGCAAAAATGATGCCCCCATAAATATGTTCCGGAGGAAGGGGAGAGGGTCCATTAATGTAGGATAGCAGATATAGCCACAGCTCACCATTCAACACTTACCAACCCAGGCACAAACAGGAAAACCTCTGAGATTTTTTTCAAACGCTAGCATTGCATAAATGTTCATGTAATTAATGATATCCTACTTTTTGGAAAGGAAATTTAATTTTGCTTTGTCATTTGAATTTCTTTTTCTCCCAAGAATACTAAGTTCAAGCTATTTATATTAAAAAAATACAAGTAAATTTTCTAGCCCATATGTGAATGTTATTTTTATTGTTCAGGACATTTTTGTTAAATATTAACTGTAGCAAGGCAGCATCACCTAATATCTTTGAAACAACAGATGTGAATGAAGTTTAAACACATTTTTATTGTAACCAACTAAAAAAAATGGCAATTCCCACTTTACTGAGTCTTAAATATAAATGGAATATCTTGGGAATACACTGGAGAAATTATAATATTTATAATTCAAGACTCTCTCTCTCTCTCTCTCTCTCTCTCTCTCGTGTGTGTGTGTGTGTGTGTGTGTGCGTGTGTGTGTTGCACATGGAGCCAAATGACAATCTTGGTATTACTCTTCAGGCAATATAGGTTATGTTGTTGTCAAAACAGGTTACCTTGGTTGGCCAGGAGTCAGCTTATTCCTGTTTCTACAGGGACAGGATGACAAGAGGAATCCACCACGCCTAGCTTATTTTTATAATTCAAATTTGCATGGTAAGGATTTTATCAACTAAACTATCTCTTCAGCCCAACAATGTAAGCCTTTAAATTCTTACTAAATTTCATGATGTTATAATGCTTTGACTTCTAAACTTTTCTTAATATATATCATAGCACTTATATATGTCTTTAATCAATAGGCATAAAGTCAATGAATACATGAATTTTAACATTTACTACACCTATTACAATAAGTGTACTAGATATTTAAATCAATGAGAATATTACCAGCAAAAAAATTAGAGGGAAGAGCCGGGCGGTGGTGGCGCATGCCTTTAATCCCAGCACTCGGGAGGCAGAGGCAGGCGGATCTCTGTGAGTTCGAGACCAGCCTGGTCTAAAAGAGCTAGTTCCAGGACAGGCTCCAAAACCACAGAGAAACCCTGTCTCGAAAACAAAAAAAGAAAAAAATTAGAGGGAATATTTTATATTTTAAGACAAATAATAATTTTAAGTCATATATAACAAACATAGGCTAAAATTTGTATATTTTAGACTGTTTTTTAGTATGTTCATAACAACCTCCTACTCCAAATTATTTTTTAAAATGAGACTCGGTTAGTCTCCCGTCAAGAAAAAGATTTTCATCTTGTATCTGGATAGACCACATGAGTTCTTTGAGCAATACAATACAGCAGAAGTTAAGGATAACCCCCGGTTCTCAATGTGGTCCTTATTATTGGTCTGACAACTTTCTTGCCTTGACTTGAAGCCAGCTGCCACTGCAAAGCGCTGATTTTCTGAGACTCTATGTTATGAGAAGCCTGGTCTATGGGGTGAGAACCTGGAGGAGAATATTAAGTGGCAACAGAGAGAAGCCACAGAGCTCTGAGACCTCATGGGGTATGAGATGAGAAACAAGCCACTTGACAGGAAAGCTGAACTGAAGATGAAGATTCCACAAGAATTTTTTCAGAATTCCTGACTTGTGGACACCATAAAATGGTTGTGCCAGTGACCAATGAGCTTGTTAAACAGCTAGAGAAGAACGAAATTCAGCATTATATTATGAATTCTGGTGAATAAAACAGACACAGCAGTTCAAACATGCATGGAAGACACAAACAATAAATCACACGCTCATAATGCAGTATTAGAGATGTCCCTTGAAAGAGGTTGGATAGGACCCGGAAGTGTCTAAATTCATATTGAGGTTACAGGAAAATGGAGTTTGACATTCATTCTTGAATCTAAAGGACACACAAGTGTTAGGAAGATATGATGGCGTTCTACAGCGAAGACTTAGCACATGCAAAGATCTTGGGGTGAGCAAGAATAGGGTTCAGTCCTGAGGTGAAAGAAGCACCTGATGACAGCAACCGCAGTGACCATGGGTAAGGATGAAGTAATTGAAGAAGAGGTCACAGATGGTCCTGACTGCTCTCTGGGTAATGCTGCCTCTGTTTTCAGGGAGATGGGAAGTCACTGAAGGACTTCAAGCAGTCTGAACTGCAGGAAAATGCCTCAGCAGAGTCTGCAGCAGGAATGCAGGAATTCTGACTGAACAAGGGGCAACTACATACAACAAGACCATTCAGTGGAGGGAAAAGCTGCCAGAAGAAACAGAGTACATCAGGACTGGTGTCTCTGTGTCACTTGTAGTACCATACCGGAGTGATATTTAGGTAGTAAAAGCTTTCAGGAAAACAAGTACTTGGATATACGGGAATAGAGGATATAAAATGAGATCTGTAGAGACATAACTGTCACTAATGCGTGCAACAGCAATGAAGTAGCGGGGTGATGCAAAACAGAACACATCTGTTTGACAGACATACAGAGAAGAAAGTAGAGGCTGCATTCAAGATTTAACTCCAGATGAGATTCCACCATTGTTCACTCACGGAAAAGGAAAACACAATGTAAACACCAACATTCGGGAACAGGTTAAAGAGATTACAAGATACATTTAACACCGAAATGTCTACGTTAGAGATGATCGCCGTAGAAAACACACTGCAACGGAGATAGCAGCTTGTGAAAAAATGCTAACAGATGGTACGGAAAGAAATGAGAAAATATGCAGAGATAAGGGCTTCTGCAGCTCCTTTTTATGTGGATAACTATCTAATTTATTTTCTGAGGTTATAAAATAATTACACCATTTCCTCTTCCCTTTCCTTCTTCCACCTCCTTTTTACTGAACCTTTTGACATGATTACATAGATTACTGTCACTTTTATAATTTCTATATTGCCCAAAGTGGACCTTTATTTTGAAAATGTCTATAATAAACATATAGAATATGATTGTTACAAAAAGCAATAAGCACTATTAATTTTTTAAAGTGTGTTTTCATTGACTTTGTCAATGTCCAGTGTCCAGTCTAGCAATGCTGCTGGAAATCAAGTTTATTTACCTCATGGCCTGAATATAATAGCTCTCAAGGCATTCAGTATAATGAAATTGTTTTTCAGTTCGGGTATTTAAATGCTTTTCCCAACTATAAATTTCTCAATATCAAATAGTAGAAAAAACACTGAAAATTCAGACTCAGGAATTCTCTTCTCAAGAGTCTTTAATTGAAATAGAGGAACAGATACAAATGCCAAAGCAACAAGCAATCCGATTAGCATGGCAGCACAGGTATGAAGAAAGCTTTGTAGAAAGCATGAAAAAAACTGCTCACTCTTCCACCCTAGGCTCAGGGACCAGAGCAGAAGAGGTGGAGAGGCTGTAGGAGCCAAAGGATAAGGGAGTTTCCTGTGAGACTGTAGTATTCTAGGAATGCTAGAAGCTACCCTGAGATCATGCCAACATGACTGCATGAAGAGGAGATGAACAGGAGGACATCAGTGGACATTCTAACTTGGACTGGGAAAGCTAAAGAGGCCTCAGCCCTACATAAAGAAACACAGGAAACGAAGGAGTGTTGAGAGCAAAAGAAATAGTCTTTGCTGGGGAAGAACACACCATTCGATAGTCAATACCAAATGGTCAGCCCTGAAAATGTACATAGAGAGACTGAGAAAAGCATATTTATATATTCAGAAATATATATGTACATCTACACACACATATACATATATATGCATACACACATATTTGCATATAACAACAATGAACGGGAAAAGAGGGCATGGATTTGCAGAAAAGCAGGAAAGAATATATGGGAGGATTTCAAGGGAGGAAGGAAAGGAGAAATCACATAATTACATTATAGTCTCAAAAAAAGAGAGACTAATTTAAAGGAAAAATGTGGCTTAGTTTTCCCCAGGCAACTGGAGGACAGCATTGGAGAGGGGGAGCGGCCAGACTCACAAGGCTGAGACATAGTAGGCTGATCATTCTACAATCTACATAAGACAGCCACTAAGCTCAAGAAACGTGAAAATATTGTAATACTCAGGAACAAAGTCTGGAATGGCTAAGCAAATTTGACAGCTATCAGAATATAAGTAGTGGGTCAATCATTTCATAGGGTGAAGATATCATATGTTGACAACAGCCTGTCCCAGACACTTAACTTACATTATCTTACTTGATTCCCAGAACAACTCATAAAATGCTGTCAGGCAGGAAGCTTGAGAGGGATAAAGACTGGGCAGCAAAGGAATGGAGCAAAATAATACAAGCAGGATACAGAGAGCTAAGGTGTGAATGGGTACCCCGGAGGTGGAAGTTAAACCACAATTAACGGCGGGAATGAGAAGAGAGGGTTCAGGGGAAGAAACTTTCAAAGCCACAGAGTTAGCAGTGAAGTCAGGGATTGGAAGAGGACAGGGACGCAAGGTCAGGATAGAGAAAATGGAAGTCACTTTGGTTTCAAAGGAATGTGGAAAGGATTACGAAGGGAAGGCAAGAAGACAGGCTAGGCAGAAGGTGGTGTGGGGACCCACATCTGTTACTCCTGTAGTAGGGAGGTCTGGAGAATCAGCACAAGTTCACTGCCAGCCTGGGCCATACACAGAGATCCTGGCTCAACAGAGCAAAATATAAGCAAGTAACTGAGTAAATGAACAAACCACCACCAACAACAAAAGAAATAAAAAGGCCGTAGAATAATCTGGAAGACAGTGGTTCCATAGGCAACCCAGAAGGGTGTAGCTAGGCAACAGGAAATTTAGGTAATTTTAGAGAATGAAAGAATGCTGAGGTACCCTAGAGCTTAATGGTGTCTATTAGCGCCTCATTTGCTTTTAATAAGAATAGCAGAGATGGTCTGTGGCCTTAATAGGGAAAAGAGATGCCTTATTTGTTCTCAATCTTCATATAGTTGCAAGGATTAATACTATAAATTTACATATATTGTGACCCAGTTCTACAGAGACAGAGATTTCCATCATTCATAAAAAGGTTTAAAAATTTCCTTCTATAGAGACATGTCATTTACATTTAGTAATAAGCTCTTAGAGTACTTAATAAGCACTGTAAATTGTGTCTTAATCTACAGGGTTAAATTCAAGCAGCATATGCTAGAATTTGTTTTATTCACGAATATTGAAGGAAAATCTTCTGAGGCAAATAATGTGTGCAGTTTCAAAGGAATCAGTAAAGCCACAGATACATAACACAATGTGTCAAGGTCAATAAAACAGTACAAACAAAATCATCAACGAAAACAACTAACAAGACACAGTAATAGTTTTTCTGTGGTAGAAATGACATGCATATTCATTGTATATAATAAAATGAATTGTTGGAGATGCTCAATAGGTTAAAAAACCATGCCTGGGCATGCAAATTGATACACTTAAACACACATGTCCTATTTGTAACCTGGACAGAAATATTCCAGTCCAATAGTTATACCAAAATAAAGACATCTAAAGCCAATATAAAATAAATATACCAACCCTGTTACAATGATATTTTGCTGGACTTCAAATGACAGGAGAAAAAGTCTTTTTTCTGCACACCAAAGAGTTATGTCATCCATATATAAAAAAATTTAGAGCATGAAACACTCACCATCAAAAACACAGGACTCACCCTGAGACAGGTGCTCATGAATATAATTATCATAATCACAGGTGAACGTTTAGGCACATTATCTTCCAGTTACCAGTTCATGGGGGTCAGTTCAGCTAATGTGAGAATCAACAGTGTTATTGGTGTGTCCATTCCTTATGCGGGCTGGTAGCCCAAGCACACGTTTATGTGACTCAAAAATTATTGCATGGTACAGCATTCAACAACTATCTCTGAGGAGCAGAAATCCTGATTGGCCAGCAAGGCAGCTAGAGAGAACATACCTCCTTTCTGGCTGGTGGGCCATGTGGCCAATGTCCTCTGGACAATCCTGTAACATGGGCTGGAGTTCCTCCTGGGGCGAAGGGGTGAGAGTAGCTGTGGACTGGTGGCTATAGGACACAGCCGCTGGAGAAGAAGCAGCCCCCCGCACCGGAGGTGTGGGGCCTCTTTCATCTTCCTCCTCTTCTAATTCATCCTGCTGCAAATACATCCTTGCAGGTGGCACAGGACATGGCATTTCTTGGTCATAGCTACAACAAATTATAAGAATGTGCATGAAACTCTTTGTATTAGAGAGTGCTGGCACCAAATTCCATTCAGATCTGTAGGTTCTGGGTCTCATTCAGGAATCGTTATGAAGAAACAGCTCATTGGTAGAAGTGATCACAACATACGATAGATAGCATCGTTTAGGAGCGAGAAAGTCTTACAAAAGGAAATAGCTTTGCATAGTGTTTTCAGAGCATCTCCAACATCCTTGGGACCTTTTGGCTCTGTCATTCATAGGTTCTTAAGAAAAAGCTGGAAAAGGTGCTGCAAATGGCCCAAGCTGATGTTCTAAGCAGGGAGAAACCCTTCCGATGGGTCTCAAGTCATTTAGTCTAGCACCACCCACGTTTCCTCTGACACTACAACAGTATTGGTTCTTTAGTTGGACACAAGACTGGTTGGTTTGTAATTAGGGTTTTGAATGCAAAGCACAGTGGCCGTGTGCAATTTTATCCAATCTTTTTATCCAAGATAGAGTTGCAATGGGCATCAGGATGAGGACAGGGAATGCAAGCGCTCTTCTTCCTCTTGCCCCAGGGCACTTGCATTCATTTCGATGTCAGAGAAAGATCATACTGTATAAGTTGTATACTTCTCATTCTCTCTCCCTTTCTTTTTCTTTCTCTTCTATTTCGGAGAGACCCCAGGTCCTGCTTTATAATCCAGGCTACCCTCAGTCTCAGAATCTGGTTGCAGCTTCCTTACCACGGGGATGATAGGCGTGTACCATGAAGCTGCTTCTGTAAGCCCCCTTTTAACTAATATTCCACTGCCTGTTTGACTTCCCTCAATCCGAAGAGCTGATGCTCAAACACTGTGGTGGTTTTGTGTATTCTTTTCCTTTTTTCATTAGAATAAGTTATCCTTTGCCCCTCTTGCCTATGTTACCTTTGTTCTCAAGAAGCACGGTAATTTGTTCTCATATCTAGATATCTTATAGTGTAGTCTTCATATTTTTCTCTCTTGTGCATCAAATCATTCTCCAACTCATCTCTCTCTTCTCATCAAGAACTCCATAGTCTAGTCCTTTGCCTGTGTTTGCTGTCTGTGCCACTGCACCAATCTTTCAACCCATCTCTTGGCTCCTGATAATTCCTCTCTCCAGTATCTTCAGTGGCTCCAAATTTGCAAAAGTAATTGTGCACCACTCAGAGATCATTCATTTACCCCAAAGCAATAAACTATTCTTTCATTGCTTAAACAATATAGAAGACACAGGCCAGATACTCAAGTATCTGCCGATCTGGTCTCCAGCTGCCTTCCGAGCTTCCTCCCTCCCTCCCATGTGTTTCCTGTTAGCTCTCCAGGAGTCCACATCTCTGTGTGGTCCCCATGTCCATAAAGCCCCGTCCGCTATTCAGAACCCTCTCATGTGTCAAGATGGCGAACAACTGCCATTTGATCAGAGAGCCTTCATCCTTCCCATTCAAAACCATCTTCTTCGAGGGCGGGCACTGTAATGCCTAAAGGTTTTGTTTTATTTTTTCTTTCTTCCTATAAACTTCATGTTAATAGTGTGTGTGTGTGTGTGTGTGTGTGTGTGTGTGCAGTCACGCGTGTGTGTACTAAGCAGTAACTACTGTAAAAAAGTGGCTGGGACAGCAACCTTTTAAAAACAACCGCTGTGCAGATCTTTGTTACTCGCACATTCCGTGCCTGCAAATTTACTGACTCAGTAAAATTTATATACAACCACAACATCGGCCTGGGTGACATTTTCATGGTCATTCCCACATCTGCACAGAGGCCCAAATCAAGCCACCTGCTGTGTATGTTCCCAGCTGAGGTTAAAAAAAATGTATAAATAACATGGCCTGCTTTCGGGAGTTCATGTTTACACCCTAAACAACCACCCTCCTAGCAGCTTTTATAGCTCCGAGCTTCTTTCTTAACTTCTTTCATGTCTTTTGATTTTTGCACAATATTGTTGATTTTCCTATTTGTTATGACTCCCAATGGAGGTGCCGAAATACCACGGAACTAAGGAAAGTATGTGTAAGGAAGGTGACGGGTTTCATGTCCCTTAGAGGTGACTATGCCCAGAAATGATCTACTGCTGTTGGCTGTGGGCATCACATTGAGGAAGAAGAAGAGATGTTAACTAAAGTATATTCTAAACAAAATGCCCATAAAGCATAAGGATACACTGACAAAAATCATTTTGGGGAGGCTCTTAGGAACTCCTTCCTCTCCGGGCATTCTTTTCAGTAATTGAGCATCACCAGCATAACTGTTATATATATATGAGACTTGCCTATAAACATTTTCTATATAAGAACTTTACTTAATGAAATATTATTAGGAAAGAGAAAGATGGGGCTTTATTTATGGGCAGAACTGAAACTGTTAAAACTTTTTCTTTTTTTTTTTTTTGTAGGAGAACAAACTAATCAAGCCCTATTTCTGTTATTTCGAGTCACTGAAAAGACTGTATGTTCAGGTAAATTACACTTTCTGGCTGTTTAAGTCTCTGTTAGGAAGTTTCTCCTTTGATGCCAACGGTGAGGCCGCTTTTTATTTTGTCTTGCGTACCATGTCCAGTGATAGATTCAGGAAAGGGTAAACAGCACACTTGCTTCTTAAATTTTACCATGTAGTGTATTTTTACTAATAAATGCTTTCAGAATCAGCTTTGCAAAATTTAAATTTCTAAATAAACTGTTTGCAGCACAATGTAATATTATCAAAGAGTGCTTTCCAGTATACTGTGAGGTGTATAGATTGATGCAATGGTTATAGGAAAAATTAAGGTGACAAGGCCATGGGTGTGTTCTGAGAAATCCATTGCTAGAGACCATCATCGCATGAACATCAGCGTGCACTTTTGCAAACTTGCATGTGACCCGACAGTCCACTTCTCAGCCCTGAAGTCTGCTATACTTAATATAGAAGAGAACAGAAGCAATGTGTTTGTATTTCCAGAGACACCGAAGATAGAAAACGTATAGTGGCCAGGCAGTGGTGGTGTACGCTTTTAATTCCGGCAGAGGCAGGGGTGGAGACGGGGGCAGGAGCATTGGTGGGGGGGGGCAGAGGCATAGGCAGGAGGATCAAGGCTAGCCTGGTCTACAGAGCAAGTTCCAAGATGGCTGGTTCTACACTGAGAAACCCAAAATAAGTCCGATGAAAACACTATTGGACAGGGATTTTTCCGATCTATTATTATCTTATGGGGTTAACATCATATAATATGTTTTGACACAGACTTCAGTTGTTCTATGAGTATGTAAATTTATTTGAAATATCATGAAATCATGTATATATGGTTTCATGCATGAGCTTACATGCATACACACTATTTTAATACATGCATACAGGCATACACATATGTGAGTAATTAGATACATGTGTATACATACAATATGTATGTCAAAGAAGTTTCCTAAAATTTAATTAAGATTTGAGGCAGCCCTAGGGAGAGCTTCTATACGTGTGCATATAAAACATGTGTGTATATATAGCACATGGGTCTAATTTTTTAAACATTAATTCATATTTGTGATTTCTCTGAGGAGGGCCCTTAAGTCCTTCTGTTTGACTTAGAGGCTGGTGTCTGTGAACTTGAGTAACCTCCTTCGGCAATACAGGTGAGCCCCGCTTGTCTGCTGTGGAGAACACAGGTGGCACCTCTCATCGGGACAGCCCTCTTACCTTTCATCTACGGACAGGCTGTATTCTTCACTGTTGCTATGTGGGGGTGGATGCGCCGGAGGAGGGGGAAGCAAGTCTGCCCAGTTCATTCCTCCCTGCTTGGGTGCCTTTGGTGTCCGAGCCCCTTTCTTGTGTCCTTGACTCCCTAGAAAAGAAATAAAATACACATCTTTTGTTTCTGACTCTTACATTTTATTTTCCAATTATTAAAGGTTTTAATATTTTCTGCTACTATTCTACAGTTCATCACACACACACACACACACACACACACACACAACACTTTTCTTCCTTAAGCAAAACCAAATACTGCCAAGTTCAACTGCCAAGTACATAGCAAAGGAAGCAACATAGGCGTAAGTGAATTTTACAAGTCATATCATTAATAGCAATCTTCCTAGAGCAATTAATTGCATTATGGATTATCATCTGAAACAAATGAGCTGTGGACATATTTTCTGGAGTGCCTTTTTATTATTTAATTGCTGAATCCTAGAATACAATAAAATACAGATACAATCTATTAGTGTTCAACTGTAGCATTAAATCACTGAATATATATAATTTGTACTTGTCCATTGCAATGTTTCAGACACAATGAGATTGCTCATTTTCCTGGGGAAGGAGAGGTAGGGTAAGATAAATTGCCAGAAGAATTAATACATTTAATGACAAAAGAAGGAAAAAAGTGCATCTTAAAAAAGTATTTTAACCACTATTTCTATAAAATTAGGGTTAATAATAACAATAATAATAATAATAATACAGAACTGGTTCACTTAACAGATTTCAGATTCATGCGTATATTATGAGCCCTGAGTCTGTAATTGTTTTTCTCAGATGAGTCCCCAATATCACAGAATTACTTAATTTTTCCCTATGACTCCGAAACAAGTCCCATGGGAGATGAAGCAGGCCTTAGCTTATTCAATGAGCCTTTAAAATGGTTTTAAGTCCCTTGGGACTTTCTAGGCACAGGAACTGTTTGTCACGCTAGCTGTGCTTGGACTGGTCTGTTATTGCATACATTGTGGGTGGAGAGGCAGCTGTTCGTCATAAACGGTGACTATCAGGCTAAGGCCTGTGTGCATCTGTTCTCTTACACCTTCAGCTGCCTGCGCTGGAGGACCATGGGCATGTGTGATGGAGGTGCATTAACCCGGGCCTTCCTTTTCTGCATCTTCCTTAAGAACCGTCTGCCCTAAGATGCTGAACAGCGCAGTCCTCCCCTGAATTTCATTTATGGGCTTTGCTCTCCTCCACCTTTAAGATTTGAAGGTTTCAAATCTCCAGCATCCTTTCATCAAACCCCCGTAGAATAACCAATGATCACAGCAGCTTCAAGATCAGGTACCTAACATGGCGAATGGAGAAGCCAACTGAAAATCAATAACTTAGAATTATGTTTTTCCCCAATCATATACGGTTCCCTCTACAAATAGTCAAGAATTCTCAGATGAAATGGCATATAGTAACAAAATGCTTAAATATTGTATATGATTTACCCAAAAACGGATTCTTGAAATTTTATTCAAAACATGGAGCTTTTTCACTTTGAAGAAAAGGAAAAAATATGTAACACTTTGAAAAAAAAAGAATATTCAGTATAATCTGAAAAAAATCTAGGTAAAGAATCATTTCTGAGTGCCTTAAATTCACTTAAGAACCTTTCTGGCAAGGCTAGAAAATGCCACACCATTGTGCCTCGGGTAAAGGAAGATAGGAAACAGCATATGTGAGCATCATTACAGAAGAGGGCAGGGCCACTCGGCACAAAGACCCTAGCAACAACTCCTGCAGTTGCCAGGAAGCTCCATTCTTCCCTGTCCTGGAGAAGCATGCTCCACTTACGATCAATCGCTCTGTTCTCACTGTGGTGTGACTCGCCACATGTTAGTTCTAATAATGAACCGCCTTTAATTACAAAAACAGGACTTAACTGCCAACAAACTCCCATCTGCAGCCCTATCAGGAAAACAGCTGGCAGGCAGCTGCAGTTGCACCCAGACCCACAGGGAAGCCTCTCTGTGGCTTCTGTGGCAGGACAGGCTGAGACTGGGAGGAAACTTCCTGAGCTTTCCAGCAAGAACGGGGAGATCTTAGAGAGACTGTGAACTATGGAGAGGTTCCTGCCACCCCTCCAGCCCAGATTACTGTTTCTCAGGCTTTCTTCTCCTAAAGTGCACCAAGTGGTAACTTAGCAAATTAATCACAAGTGTACTATTTGGGGCTATGTTTTGGCTAAGGGAAGAAAAAGAAGTTTAAGCACCTTGAAACATTATTTTATACTTTTGACCTTGCTAAGACTCAGTAACAAAGAAGGAAACAGCAGGCGTGGTATCTGATGCCAGGTAGGACAGGAGCTGTTTATTGGGCAGTCACTGCTTTAGACCTGCGTCTGCAACTCCTAGGATCCAAAGTGATGAGACACTTCAGTACGGAAACTCATTAGCACTCCGTTCATCCTTTCTCTCCAAGAGAAAGGCTGACACTGTGTCTGTACTTACCAGATGTACTACTGCCCCGATCTGAGCTGTTGTAAGATCCTCCTGTGTTCTGGTCATAGGACTGGTTGTACGGAATGGTTGGGGGGATTGTGTCATTTGCCCGATAATCTAGACATTTCAGATAGAAAAAAAATTGTTTATTTCCTCTCAGTTATTGCACGTTTGTTTGGTTTATATTTCTAAGTAATGGAAGAAGCCAGCTGGATCATGTCCTAGTCTGGTTTTATTTTCTTCTCTTCAGATTGCCAGGGTAGATAAAAAGCTTCTTCTAGTTGAAGCGGACACATACATGTATGTACTTTTAAAATGTAACTCCCTCCCTCCCTCTCTCACCCCCTCCTTCCTCCCCCTCTCTGCAGAGCAGAGGTATTGTAAACTAAGACAGCTGCCACCTGCATGCAGACATAACCTTTGCTCGTTCTCTTAGGCTGCCTTTCTGTGTAAGCACACCAAGACTGTGCTTTATAGTCTAGCTTCAAACCATAACGTATTTAGCAGATTAGCTACATAACCAACTCTGGTTATATAGTAACAGAACAGAAAGATGTCAACAACATGAATCTAGTAAATGTCTAGATCCAGCCCAGCAATGCTTCTTGCTTGGGCAGAGGTGACAATGTAAACCCATAAGCCTGCCACTGGAACATGAGACCGCACTAAATTCGTCAGTCTGTTTGCATTCCAGAATCTTTACTATCTTTTCACATGCTTAATTTGCTCTCCAGCAGTATAAATGAGCAGAAGTTCGAAACTATTTATACACAGAACTTCTAGACCTTTCCAAGGCTCACAGTAAAAACACACAACATGGTGGAAAAATGAGAGAGGAGTTTGAATGACCAGAGTGAACCCCAAGACTGTGGAAACTGTCCTATCCCTGTCAGTGATTGTCAAGAGCTTCTGCAGGAGCGTTAATGCATTTCATTAAATGGGGCTATTATATCAATCAAGTGCTTCCTTAAACTTGGGAAAATGTTAGATGACTTTATTATGAAATTAAAGCACATAGCATGGATTTAATCAGATGAAATGCTTAAATTACTCTTTGGTAATCTCGAGGTGTAAGCCCCAAGAAAATAAATCCTTGTCTCTAATTACTTACAGTAAAAATGCATCTTTAACCTGTCTACTCGCACAACAGGGTCCCATCTATTCAAATGAGAGCAATCTTGTTTTTCCTAGAGGTACAACGCTGCAATTCACACTATTACAGCAGGAGCCTGAAGAGCTACAGAGGAATCAAGTACCTGTCTCCTCCGAGCCACACATCACAATACGGAGACATTCCCCGCAGGCCATGCAACAGCATTCCGGTGCTTCCAGTTAATATGAAACTCAATTTATTTTAGGTTCTATACCGACAGACTTCAATCAGGTCAACCACAGAAATTTAGGTCCTAGAATTATACATTATAGCAGGCAGAGGAACCACATGAAGCGATACAAGAAATTGAACCACTTCTCCAGTTCGAGTTTAATTTAATTATTTTTTTCTTCAGTTTGATATAAAAATGCCATTCGTTTATATGACCATGTATTCGCAATTATCTTCCATCCTCAAGTGGAAAGGGTGGAATAGTCTATTTATTGAGAATGGGAGGTATTGTGATAGCTCTACATCTGCCTTATGAATAAAAGATCTCATGTCCTAAGCAATCCCTCACCTACTATTAAATTTAAATTAATCTCGAAACCATTTGAAAATACTTATATATTATTATAAAATCAATTTTCCGAGGTTATTGTTGTGCTAATTAACTCTTTGACACTGGAAATTTTGCAGTCAAAGAAACAAGAATCATTTCAATAATCAAAGGAAAGATTTGGCGTGGTAGTCACAGAATGGTTTTCAGTCAGTGCGGGGTTGAGGGGATCCTTACAGAAAGCACAGTGACAAGAGGAACAAATGCAGAACCCTTCACCTTCACCTTTGTTCAGCTTGTTTTGCTCCATGATGTTATATTGAATTGGCGCCACTTCCTGTTTCTGCTGACCCGGAGGCTTCCAGTGTTTCTCGCTGGAGTCCCCGCCGCCATTGTTCATGTTGTTGCTGAGGTTTGCCGGGATGAGCTGCGTAGTGGCATAGGGAGTAGGCTGCCCTGATGGATTGACAAAACGCCCGTCCTTCAGATTTGGGCTATTGAAGGTTTTCATCTCATTGATTTTGTTACTAAGGTCCACATCACCATAAACAGTTGACTCAGGGAGCATCAGATTTGTTTGTTTGTTATCCAGTTGGTTGTTATAATTTGCTATACAATCAGCTACGTGCAATGAAGAGGAAAAGGAAAAAGTCATTCCGCATGGTTATTCGTGTTAAATTGTTTTTTCCTAAGAAGCTTCCTGAGTTATAAAGAAATTGGTCCATAAAGTACAAGTATCCTAAGATGAACAGAAGGAAATATTCACATGGGCTTTCAAAGAAAACCAAACTTGGAGGAAATAGGAATATTCATGTTTTTGAGTAGGAACCAAATAATTTGGAACCTCTGTTAGTGTCATGCATGGTCCACTTTCAAATAGCTTTCCTTGACCAACTCCATTAGTAGGAATTACACTACATCAACATATAGACACATACAGATCTGTAGGTGTCAGCTTCGCATTTCCTGGCCTCAGGTTACCGACCTATTTGACACTTTTGAAACAACAGAACTAAGCAATGAGATGGGGACTCAAACCAGGGGCAAACACAACTTCTAACCGCACTCTCCAAGAGCTGGTGTTTCAGTGTTTTAGGAAATGCTTCTATTCAGAGCTAAGGGGAATAGGGAGGCGTAATAATAAACAGTGCTCAGGAGGATTTTATCACTATCAGAGAAGGATGCTACCTAACCATTGTTCATGGCTTCATAATGACACCCCATGAAGTCTAAAATAACAATAATCATGGCAAAAGGAATCATGGTCAACAGGGTCATTTAATTAAATAAAGACAGAAGTAATATCTAATATTTCCAACATCTCATTTCCAAGCTAAAGTCTACCGTCAGTGAGATAATTAGAAACTCAATGACATATATATAAATGTATTTAATGTCTGCAGTCCAAACTATTTGACATATATATAAATGTATTTAATGTCTGCAGTCCAAACTACTAAGACAGCAGGAAGAGCTAAAGTTATACTTTAAGCTATAACACTTTAAATTGAAAAGTTACCATGGAGAAGTAACGTTGTTTTATTTGTGTTGCTCAAAAGTCGCACCAACACTATCAGGTTTCTTGGAGAATTAGCTTTCAACAGTACATCTTTAAAACTGGAAATTAACATGCTTGCTACTTACAAGGCAATCAGGAACATATTCTTAAGAACTTGCAGTTTCCCTCTCCTACCGAATTTAAACACTCTGCCTATCTGTTCTACACCATGGATGCTCCGTTCATCTGGCCAGGAGTAACTCCATCTTTAACTTCTAGCCATGAGGCTTCTCGTAGTAGTAGAAACACAATAAAGGCAATGTGGTTGTGGAAACCTCATCATATTTTGGCAATCTTTCTATATGAGTTTTATGAAAGAGGCTGTTTCTAATCTTGCCTCTCTTTTACCCTACCCTGGCAATATGGCAGTCACAGGTCTTTATAGGTTGTCCCCATTTATTTACACCTTCCTGTTGGTGTCGACACTGTCTTTCATTTAGGCTTGTGGGTTCTCAGTCTAGGCCAGTAGAGCATGGAGCTCTGGTGGATAAGGACCATGTACACTCAGTGAATGAGACCAAGGATCACTTTAAGGGTAGACACAGAGATTGCCGTTTGATTTTTCTCACGATTTATAGCAGATTCATCTACAGCCCGCTCTCTCTGTCTTCCTTTTAAGCCCATGCTGTTTTGTGCTTCCACAGTCATGCCTTTCCGTTCTTTACTTTAGTAACTCATTACTTTGGTTTCATGTTCTGTGACTATTGGGACTTCACCTTCCTTCCTTATCTTGCAAATTCCACACCCATTTGTTCTACTCTGATGTTTTAGGTGAAGTTTTTACAACACACAATAAACATAGGCAGGTACTGCTGCCGTGTGTTCAGATGTGTGTACCTCAATGAGTCCCTTGTAGCATTAGGATTTGCTTTTCCATTATTAACTCTGATTTAAAAATTCAGTTCATCAAAAAGTTTTGTTATTACTGTTAGTGATAATCACTGTTATTGCCACTAAGAATCTGTTTTTTTCCCCCTACAGATTCTTTGGCCTTTAAATAGTCATATTAAAAAATAGAATTATAAATATTTTTACAGACTTTTCCCCCTATTCTATAATTTGTTTATTCTGTTCTCTGGAAATGATGGACAGAGAAGTATGAACGTTTAGGGATGGATAAAATATTGGACTAAGTTGGATGGTTATGTATTTATGACTTCCTAAAGTTGCTGACCAGTTTCCTTATCATTCAGGAAGGACATGTGGCTGTTTCTGGCTAACTCCTCGTAAGGCTAACAGGCTTTCAGCTCTAGCTGTGTCCCTAACCTGGGCGACTGTAGGTTGTCAGATTGCTGTCGCTGTTCCCATTGCCTGTGCAGCAGTTGATGGAGCAGTCATTGTGATTGTTGCCAGTGTTGGGCCACGTGTCTGCCAGCCAAGGCTGTGCGGCAGGCTCACTAATGTTGAGAAGTCCTGGCCTAAAGGAAAACAATGCAGAAAAGCAAGAGATTAGGACTAGAAAACGATTCTTATTCAGGATTCCAGTCAACATTTTATTTCATTAATCTTGTCATATTATAGTAAGCTATGCCAAATGATACTATAGTGTTTTATTTGACATGCAATCATAATACCATGTTCTGTGTGGTGTCTATGTGGACACATCCATAAATCCGCAGAGTTGCATTTCAGAGTTAAAATCTTTACTGTCTGAAATTTTTCACCTCCCTTTAAATCATGGTGATGAAAAATCAAACACAGATGAAATTAACAGGGCACATTTTTGAGTCTTGTAGGTAGGACCAAGTACCTGACTTCATTTTTGATCCTGTAGGGGAAGTCCAGCCAATCACCTTGCTTAAAGGGCGGGATCCTCTGAGGATATTATTTACTTATAAATATTGCGGGTGTGCTCCCCGCCTTCCCTTCTTGTATTTCCTGCCCATCGCTGGATCCCTGGTGTTGTAAGCTATCCCTTCATTAAATTTTGCAGCTAGCCTGGTTAGTACGCCGCATCATGATCCAGTAAAATTCATCCATTAAAAAAACAGAAGAGTAAATAAACTGAACAAAGAAATCTTTCTTACAAAGCATAGTTGCATTTTTTTTTCTTCCAAGTTATAAGCCTTTCAGAAAGAGCATGGAGCACTAGGGCATCTTGTACATTGGGGCATCAGTAGTACAGTGGTGCATCAGTGGTACAGTGGTAGGCACATCAGTGGTACAGTGGCTGAGTGGTGCATCATTGGTAGAGTGGTAGGTATGTCAATGGTAGAGTGGAAGATACATCAGTGGTAGAGTATCACGTCAGTGGTACAGTGGTACATCAATAGTATGTCAGTGGTACAGTGGTAGGCACATCAGTGGTAGAGTATGTCAGTATATCAGACTGCTGTTCTGTAAGCTTGTCAACTCATAAATAAAGGAGTATTGTCCCACAATGAAGCTTAAAGTGCCGAAGTTCCTGCACAATGGAAAGCTGATGAATAAAAGCTGATAAAACAAAGATGTTGACAAAAAGAAATATCAGTGCTCCTTCCACACAAGCAATGTTAATCCGCTTTCATTTTGGGGAGGCAGAGTGCAAGCGCAGTAATTACCGAGTGACCTAGACAACTGGGGCCAAGAGGTCAAACTGCAGTCTGTGTGCTTTTTCAGAACTGACCCCACTTGATATGCTCAGAGATAAAGAGCATGAGATTTTCTGTGCCATCCACAATAGGCTGGCACTACAGATAATTCTGTGATTTTTGTTGTCATTACTAAAGTACAGTCGCCATATTTCTCATTTAGCTGGGAAGCACGAACTTCATATTTCACTCTCTATGACTTGTTTTTATTTGGTCATATATATTGTTAAAGGTATATAACTTGTTATGCTTATGATGGTTATTTGAGGGCAGTTTCATTTCAGATGAAAAATACAGATTGATAATCCTTGTAGTTGTGTCCATATGGGAACATACACTTAGTTAAGATGAGGATGTATTCCCTGCTTATAACATGTGAACTTGAGGAAGAGACCTGGTCAGTTGTCCTCATCAACGTAGACCATGAAACCCAATATGGACAAGTTCAACAGAACCGCCATATACAGGCTGCCCATGCATTCTTTAGCATTGCCAGGGCATAAAATTCATATAACATGTGACGCATTGCTGAGTTCTTCAAATGTAGCAACCCATTTAAACATCACAATGTTATGGGTTCAGACTGCTATTATCCAGATCTTGAAGAAGAGAAAACTGAGGCGTACGAGGGAAGTTTGGATACTTGTGTGCACAGTGAGCGGGTGGCAGGGCTGAGCTTCAAACACTCACAGTGGCCCCAGTGTCCACACCCTGATGTGGCATGTTATAAGCACACATAGAAACCTGTGGGAATTCTCCTATGTTCCCAAACACTTAACAACAGGGAGAATGAGGAAAATGTTTTATAGTCTCAATAAAGCTGTTAAAATTGGGCTATTTAATTATTAAAACTGTTGATAGAAACATACTTGAAAGAGCAATGTTGCTGGACCATTGAAATTCTAAACATTTCAACCGAAGTTGGGGCATGGATATGTGGAAATTGCAAGAGATGTTAGTTAGAGAGAATCTGCATCAGGTACTCTTTAGTTTTCTTATTTTATTTCCCATGAACGTAAGCCTGGAGTGTTAATACTGTTGGAGCTATTAAGAACAAAATGTCTGAATTTGGCACCGCAGAGGTACTATGGTATACATGAAGTACAGGTCAAGTGGAAAATTCCCAGACTGGCTCGCGTGTTTCAAAAGGAACAGACAGCGTTTTCTATGCTACTGTGATTCCCTCTGAAAAACATTTAAACAGAGAGTGCTTTGATATCATCAGAGGCTTGGAGAATTTCTCATACAGATGGGTGATTTCCAACAGGAAGGAAGATCCACACATCGCGCCTCGGGCTTCTGTTTAGACTTGAGTTTGGAATGAAAATCACTCTCCGGGAGAAGGTAAAACACAGCTCTTGTCCCATAGTGATCCTCAGAGTGCCAGGTGTGTGTGGCAGAGGTCTCAGTGGAAGGCAAGGGCATGCATAGCTGCTCTCATGGGGCGGCTTTGTCTTTCGCAACTAACAGTTCTAAGGGCTCTACTCATCCATTTATGCTTCCAACGTGTAACATTAACTCCCTAACGGAAGCAGCAGAAGCACAGAATACAGTGTGGGCTGGCTTAAGCACGTTAGAAACAACTTTACATGATTGCATCTGCCCATATATTAAGAGGATCCATTTGACAAAACAAACCAAAATCCAAAAATCCACCAACCAAACAACAACAACGACAAAATCCAAATATACTCTGAAAATTACATGGCAATCCCTTCCCATTCTTCCTTTTCCATTACTTCAGATATTCCTATCGCTCACTCCAAGAAGACTTATTTGAATTGATAAACCACAACATAACTACGGTAGAGTGTAGGAGCTGTGGAAAAACTGTGCAGAATCCCAGTAGTGAAGGCTGCCATCCTATTGGCTGCGTCCTTTCCCCACTGGGCGAATGAGTTTCAAAGTCCTGGGATATGTCTAAGAGTTGCCAATGTCTTTAAGAGAAGCAAGATGTGGGTTCTCTCCACTTCTGTGTGTTCTTCCCCGACAGGAAATGTGGTCTTGGCATTCTTTACCAGGCTAGGCTGACCTTCACACACCCTCCCTCAGGTTTCCCTAGTTTTTCCTAGTTCATGCTGTGGTTTGGCATGCAAGTAGGTTTTCTTGGAAGAGGCAACTGGAATGTCTGAGGCATGAGAAACGAGTGAGGGAGAACAGCTACTTAATATTGCCGTGCTCTTTCTGGGTTTCCACACACTGTCCTTGGCATGTTGCGAGCTGGTCGGTTGGCTTCACCACAAGGCTCATTCTTCTGTGCTAAGGGATAACTAAGTCTACAATGTGACGAACCGTAAGATTTTTATATAGCCATTTCTTTTATAAAATGAAAAAAATTCCAGTCCCAAAGAATTCTTTAAAAGCAAACAAAAACAAAGGCAACATGGGCGCCTTTGGCATGCATCCTTTTCTTAGGGTATCAATGACATCTTTGAAGCACAGAATTTACTGATATCACCTGATGAATTGGCTTGATTACATAATAAAAATTTAGGTGTTGAGTTGGGAAGAGAAAAATCTATAAGGAGTGTGCTGCCTCAAGAATGAGAATATAAGTTCGAGCCCCAGAATCTGAGTAAAAAGCTGGGCAGTGGTGAACACTCCTTCACCATCTGCTATCCCAGCTCTGGAGAGGTGGCAACGGCGAGATCCCTGGGGCCCCTGGGCCAGCCAGCCTAGTTAAATGATTAGTTACAGGCAAGTGAGCGGCCTTGTCTCAAAAACCAAAATGACAAATCCTGAGGAAGGACACTAGAGGGTCACGTTTGGCCTCCAGAGGCCATGCACATGCATGGACACACGCACGCCCCCTCCACAAACATACACACTCACAGCAATTCATGTACTAATCATCAGCTGTGCATTCACTACAGACCAGGATGTCACATTTTACGGTCACATGGTCACACACCAAAGGTTGAATGCTTTTCTGTTAAAGCTGAAACAGGAACCATGGAAGGCTGGCTGTGCTCCCTAGTTTCTGCTGTAACTACTCAGTTCTGTCACGGGCTCAGAAGCAGCTTTAGACAGAATGGAGGAAATGCATTTGTTTTTAAACTTTTAAGAGCACGTGTACATGTGTGTACCTCTGTGAGAGTGTTGCATAGTGCCTGCAGAACCCAGAGGAGGGTGCCTGATTCCCTGGAGCTTGAGCTGCAAGCAGCTGTCCATCCCTTGGTGTGGATGCTGGGAGCACAACTTAGCTCTTCTGCAAGGGCAGTGGCATGCTTTTAACAACGGATGCATCCCTGCATCCCAGCAGCAGCTTGGCTGTGGTCTAAGCGTGCGAATTCAGTGATGCTTTATTTCAAATAAATAAGAGCTGATTTACCTCATGCTTACCATGGTGCATACTTCATGGGAAACTATCAAAAAGAGAGTTTGGATAAACTGAAAAGGGATGGTAGGTAGAACATGATCTTTAGACTAATCCAGTAAAGTGTGTGCAATGTCATGATCCAGTGTGAATAGAAGACAATGAAACATGGCAAGTTGATACGGCAGGGCAAGAGTCTGTGGGCTCTATTGTTATCCCGAATTTGGGGTTGATATGTTACATGTAGGACTGGAGTCCTGCCGGTAACAGTGTCTTCAGGAGTGATGATACAATTAATACACACCCCAAAGATAATTCTTGCCTAGCCTGACAGACAATCTGCAGGACTAGTTTTAATGAAACAAGATGCTGATGGAATGTCCAGTGCTTTCCTTCCAGATTCAGTGAAGGAAAACCAGGGTTTGCAGACAAATAATATGAGAGACAGTGACTGTGGTAAGAGATGGCTTGTCAAATGCCCTCCCCCACACAGGAGGAAAAACCAGCCGGCTAAGAGACTTTGGCTTAGGTGTCATTGACCTAATGATGTTCCAGGTCCACTGAGGATCAAGAATCTCAGATATATGAAGAAAACCAGGGCTGAATATGGACAAAGAGAACTCAGCAGAGAAGATGGACATAGTACACGTTCTCTCCTCCACCCATTAAAAAAAATAAAACTCGCACATGCATGGGTGCATTCACCAGCACAGACAAACACACACGGCACGGCCATCCCATGGCTAGAAATGACGCCTTTTCCCAATAAACTATTTTTCTTTTTTCTTTTTTTCTTTTTTTTTTGGTTTTTCGAGACAGGGTTTCTCTGTAGCTTTGGAGCCTGTCCTGAAACTAGCTCTGTAGACCAGGCTGGTCTCGAACTCACATAGATCCGCCTGCCTCTGCCTCCCAAGTGCTGGGATTAAAGGCGTGCGCCACCACCGCCTGGCTATTTTTCTTAACCTATTTTATTTCCCCCCAAACGATTAGTAACTGGCACTACAAAAGAGCAGAGTTTGAAAGGCGCCAATCTCTTTAATATCCATCTTGTCTTTCTCATTGTATTATAAGATCAAGGGTGGGGATTTTCACCCATGGTGACTGCTACATAGGAAGGGTTTATTCTATGAAGTGAATGAACCATCCATCATGTTTACAATTGTGTACAAACAAAACAACAACAATAAAAAAGAGTCATTCTGAGCTATAACTCTGAAACCCTCACTTAACCATCGCCTCGCCAACATTCCTGCCCCTTTCATCATTCCCCTGGGGACAACGATGATTTCTACGGAGGGTTGGAAATAAATCCCCTTCATTGCTAGGCATCTGCTTTTAGATGTAAACAGCTATACCTTCATTGCTAGCAAATTTCAAAATAGAGAATTGAAGAACTTTACAATTCCGCATTCACAACAGAAGAACCACTTAATGCTTCTTATGCACCCCTGCAATTGTTTACCCATAATTTTGTTTCCCAAGGTTGTAAACGTTTTATCAAAGGAATGAGGTTTATATTTTATTTCTATGCATGTGTGTGTGTGAGAGCATGTGCATACGTGTCCACGCACAGAGCCCACTGCCAAGAAAACCAAAGTCTGCAGTCTTAAGTATATACACAAAAGGTGGGGGCTAAATAACCAGGCATTCCAGATCTACCTAAGAGGAAATGTTCCCATGCCAGAGGCTCATTCATGAACGCCCGGGCTATGCCTCACATGGAATTCCCCAGGATGCAAAAACACGCTGTGGTTGAATTCTTGAATCTAGTAGATTTATTCTTTTTATGCAAACTTCCTAGCTTTGAGAGTGTTTTGGAGGCTGGCTTTGTTTCACAGGTATGAAAACAAGAAGTTAATGGTATCCAGGAATGAAGAGATTAGTACCCATTGCCACATTTGCAAAGCCTTGGCTAGAAGCAGGCAACCTTTTCTTTCAAATCACTCTTTGTTATAGAGCAAGTTCAGCAATGTTCCTGTCAGACACTCCTTAGATGTAGGAATAACACTGTATTCATTTTTCACTGTCCGGTAGCTAACCAGGTTATTCAACTACACACAAAGGTACTTAGTAAGTTAAACAAATTTGAATTTTAAAGGAGTTTTTGTTGAAAGGGTATCTAATTTTCCTTTTCTCCCCCCCCCATCATCTTAATGTTACTGAATTTTAGGGGATGAAAAAAAAATCACCTTATTGTGGAAAATACTTAAGCCTGTCACCTGTGATTTATACCATATCAAGCCCCTTTAAGCTTTCTGCCGCTCCAATTTGTGATTTCTCTGTGAATATATTACAATTCACTGAATAATAATCATCAAAAAATAACATAAATGTGGAATAGAGGTTCATTTTAGTTAGAGGTGAAAAATCTCTTTGTTATCAAGCTATCTAGATTTCGGCCTTTAAACATATTTCCCCCCAAACACAGACGGGAATTCTGCTAAATTCCTCCGGAAGAACAGACAGCAGCCACAACTTCCCAGCCGCTGCTGCGTTCAGCAGGTTTTCAAGGGAACGCCTTTCTCTGATGGTGTCTGTTAACTAGCTATATTTCTTCATCTTCGGCGGGCCACAGTTTAATCACGTTAACTCCTTATAATCATCTGCTACTTCGGCAAGTCTGTTTTCCTTGGGTCAAGTGCTCCCTCTCGTGGTCAACGACTAAAACTGCAAGCATTCACAGACATCCCTGTAAACCCCTTGGTTTAAAGAGTGCCGCCAAGGGGAGAGATCTCTTCGAAGTATTTGAACAAATTTCAAAGGGAGGTTTTGTCTTTTAAAAAAGGAAGCAATGACACTGAGAAGACAGGAAAGAGTTGGAATACCCCTTCGGATTTAAAAGAAAACAAGGAAGATACTTACCTCCCTCCACTGCTGACGGCTTCGCCTCCTCTTTGATAAGTTACTAGAATATTACAAGAAAGAGAGAGAGAGAGAACAATTAATAGACATGTTTATATAGCAGGAGCCATCATATTCATGAACATCTTCCTAAAATATCAGTCTGTTTCCCTTCCTGCCCAGAAACTCTATAAAACCATTGCCAGATGTAGCAGACTTTTGTTCCATATAGGAATTATTTAGAAGATTGTTTTTAGATTAACTATACATCATTCTTAATTTCTCAGATTACAAAAAATAAAATTAAAAATTCAGTACGCTATTATTAAGTACAGCTTATTCATATGTGCACAATAGTATCTCTATAGATTTCTTTAGAATTTCTTACCAGACAACATAATTCTATGATTTCTGTATGGATAATCTTAAATTCAGAGTGGAAGAAAACTTGCTAGATTGTCTTCCCAGAAGAAGGCACAGAAATAAAGAGAAGATACATGATCACATAAACCCTCCTCCACACACAAAGACGTATGCCAAGGTGGGACGATTGATGTGACCTATTTTATATTTGACTTGTGAAAACCCTGTCGTACTATATTTCTATCAGACATTATATTTCTATCAGATAGGGTGAAAAAATATTTTAATGCAGTTTAAGGATTAATCCACTTTATTTTGGCCAGAACAAACACAGACTTATAAATAGTTAGGCATGGAGTTAAGAAGATTAGCTTTCCTGTAAATACAGACACATTTTCTAAGAAGAAATGTGTTTTTAAAAGCTGCCAAGTTTCCGCTACTTAGAAAAACTCCAAACTGGAAGTCTGCTAGGGAGAGATAACTGTGCCCAGTGATCCCAATAACTGGATTAAAACTGAGGACACAGAACTACGGGGACATCTTTGACTGGAGCTGACGTGAGAGAAGGATCTGTTCTGAAAGAAGCTGAAGGGGACCAAGACGAGGACTCTGACTTGTCAGAAATGAAGTTTATCATTCATGTGGGCAGAGATTTGGGGTGCTTCTGAGAACAGTAATTCTATGGACAGAAAACTACAAAGGAGAGAAATCTGTCTGTTGTTGGAAAACTTCAAAGTTGAAGTCGAGGGGAGAAAGATGCACAGCCTCGTGTGAACTAACCAGTAAGATGATTAGTGTGTTAAATCATGCCGAGGGTAGAAAAGTGTGCTGGTTTAACGGAGATACATGCACAGAGGCTAAGATGCAATGTGGCATGCAGGATATGTAACTGCACTGAGTAGATGAAAAGCAACGCCCACCATTTCTACTTCAGACACATGCCTGGCATGAGTAAATGCAACATTGTGGTCTATGCAACATTGTGGTCTATGCAAGTCCTTTCCCCAAGTTACCGTTTAAGATGAACTGAAACATAACAGCACGACACACGCCAAACTAACACACGGAAGGAAGAGGGTAAGTGCAAATAGATACCTGTTGGTGTGAAGGTAAAAGACGGGACTGAAAAATCAAAACAAAATATAAACTAGTTATTAAGCTGGAGAGAGAAGGGGAACATATCACATTAGTATAAATCAAGCAGACAGCTGAACATAACACAAATGTAAATAACCAAGCCAGTGGGTTTGACACTCTGATATATGAGTAACACCACATCTGAAGTCTGAAAAAGAAGCAGCCTGTCTCTACAGGTACCTTTCTGAAGTGGCTGACATTCTAACACTCTCAGGAGGGGAATTGTCTGGGTTAGCCTGCGGATGACCTTGCATTTAGAAACACAGAGTCTGCCCACTGCTTTAGTACAAACAGGAATCCTGCACTATTAATCATTCCCAAACACTGGATGATGGATTCTTAAACAAGTATTATCAGGGCTGTGTTGGATCCTTATCTGGACATCTGAAAGTAAATGCTTGGTAAGTGGAATAGTAGGTGCAGTGGCTCATTACTGGAATGGGGGGAGAGGGAGAGATGAGAAAGAGAGAGAGAGAGAGAGAGAGAGAGAGAATATCAAACAAATTATACAGCTTTACTGGGGAGAAATGCCTGGCAGAACAGAAACAGAGTAACATGGTATTCTTTTGTTTTTGCTTTTTTTTAATGATCATGAAAACTTGTGGATGGATAGTAAGAGATGCAGGGATGTGGAGCTACACCTCCAATTTATTTGTCATCCTTTACACTGAGAAGCTTTCGAGGGACAGACAGAACATTTTTTAATGCCACCCTAGAAGCGGAACAAAAGAACAATAACACCCCCCGGAGAACCTCCACTCTTTCTGTAGTTATAAATCTTAATCTAATCAATAATGCCTGAAATTGAACTGCAGACCTCAAAAGTGGCAGTCTGCCCCCCCCCCCCCCATTTCCCCATCTTCTCCCTTTGCTGGGGGCAGGCAAGCACCACTGCAATTTCCATGCTATTTCATAGAGGGAGGAGACGAAATGATTTTCCAATCTCTCCCCTTCAATTTAAAGGAAATGCAGCCCTAATAGGGAAAGCAGGAAAATGCCTTCCTTTCAAATTAAAGATTGCTCGCAACAATTCTTTAGGGCAAATAAGCTGCAATATTGATTAATTTTCATGTATCAAAAATACCAAAGTTTATTTCCCATTTATATATCAATAGGAAATTGATGATAGGGTCTGAACTTGGATTGGGAACATGCTGGAAGGGTGTACCATGTCCACTTTTTTGCAAGCTACGTAATATTAGCATACAAGAAAGAACAATCACAAAACCCTCAATGCATCCTCAACTTATACAGTGGCCTTCGTGTGTGGCACGGCAGGACCATCTTAAGAATTTCGTTGTGACTTTTTTCACTCAGATCTTTTCAAAGTCAATATAATTTAGCTATATTAAAAAAAACAATAGTAACAAGTCCTGATAAAATATAAAGAACAGGTGCGTTTGAAACTAAAGCTGTTCAAGCAAGAATGGAGTCCCTGAACATTAATCTGCGATGACAAGGACACAGGGGACCAGAAAGGCCATTCTAGGTGCTTTCGCTAACCCATTTGTGAAGAGGAAAAACAAATCAGGACAGGCGAGCACCAAGTGGGATTTTTACCCACCCAAACCCAACTGAATTCCCAAGTCTTCCAAGGCCACAGCTAACACCTTGTGTGCTCACTAATGTTGGGGATCTGTGTGAATGAACACAGGCAGGTATGCAGGACTGCTGCACATCATACACAGCAAAATGTGGCGAGGCCACCCCCAAAATCCCCACAGTGTGAAAAAGTCACACTCCGGCTTGATCTTGTGCAGGCAAATGGGCATTCTGCACTGATTCTGTTAAAATATGCCATATCTCTTTTCGCTTAGACCACTGGCATTATTTTTTTAGCATAAGAAATTTCAGATGACACAATGTGCTTTAAAAATTGCATAGGAAAAGAATTACAAAAAAATGTTAAGGTGAGGAAAAGAGAGTCAGGGGCTCAGGAAGTCCCATTCAGAATTATGTTTTATGATTTCTGTTCAGCGGGGGCTAACTGAAAAGGCAACGGGATTAGTTGGGGAATGCACAGAGGTGTTTACTGGCATGCGCAAAGGACATTAGTAAAGGCAAGGAAGGCTTTGGAGAGCAAGGAGGGGTCTGTGCCACATCCTTAGAGCAAGACAGTAGAGAGCATTAACCTGCTACAGGAAACCCTGGAACCCAAGGACTGGATGCTTACACAACCAAGCTCTTGATGGAGGTCCTTCCACCAGAAAGTGCAGGGGACTCTACATTTCAATATTACTTAGCCCTGCTTCCTAACTCAAGTCAGATTTCAAAAACAGCCTCCAAGGGTATCCTCCTCCCTCCCCAAGCCACCTCCCACAAAGCTCTTCTCTCCATTGATCCGAGTCAGAGGATCATCTGGCCAGCACGTGTCTGTCATTGTTCGTCTTTGTATGCATAATGAGCCGCACTGTCTTTGCACTGGCCCCAAGCCCTCCAAGGCTTTTTTTGCTATTTCCCACTGACAGAACTCGTGTCTTGTGTGTGTGTGTGTGTGTCGGGGGTGGGGGGTGGGGGGTGGGGACAGATGACAATGCCTGGGAAGGTTTACATACGGAAGGGGGCTGCAGGGCCAGGGCTGGTCAGGGCTTCATTTCCACAGGACTGGTGACAGTCTCGCTCATTCTTTTGTTAAGATCTCTTGTAAGCAAGAGCACAGAAATCTGAGAATGCACAGCTAGGATTCTGTCTAAAGGTACAGGGGTGTTTGAGTTCCACCTAGCACTGACAATACTGACTTAGCCGCACAATTAGTCAGAGGCAGTACTTTGCCAGGGCATGTCTAAAGTGTTTGCTTAGGAAACATGGGCACAGTTAGCATAGAAAGGAGGTCATGGTTGGGCTAGGGGGAGCCTTATAAGCAATCGTTACAACGTCTGCTCTGCAGCAATGTAAAGGTCTTCTATCAGGTTAACATATGGGGTCTATATCTAGGGTGAATCACACTGTTTCCATCCAACCCCTGAGAACTTTGAGAACAAAAGGGAGCACTATAAACAAACACAGGTAAGGGGTCCGTGACTTAGAGCTGCCCTGGTGTAAACCTGAGTTATCAAAGACGAGAATGAAGAGGATGGCTATCTACCAGGGAGTCTTAAGAACTGACTCAGCTAGTAAAAAATAAACAAGGGCAGCGCTGAGATCTGAGGGTGTGTTGCAAAGGCATGCGAGTCTCTAGGCATGTGCGGCCCCGCCTCGCCTCATCGCAAGCAAAGAGTGCTTTCTTTAGAAAAAGGTGGGCCCAGAGAGGCTGGAAGAGTCTATTCCTGGCTTGCCACATGAGCAAGTTCCTATATGGACAATGTGGAGAAATAACAGCACTATTGAGAACCTTCCCATAATAAAGCCATTTAATGAAGGCTGTGTGCCATGAATAACACACTATCAGTTTAAGATAAAAGGTTTTATAGCTACCACACCTTTCCTGATGCCCGCATACGTGCTGGTGAGACCGTTTCTCTTCTTGCGGTGCCTGTACAGCCAGATGCTAAAGACCATGAGGATGATCCAGCAGGCTGCCCCAATGCCAGCAATGAAAGCTGGCTGCTTCACCACGTCTGAGATCTGCTGAGCGAGGCTCACTTGGTCCTCGGGAGACACGGGGTTTCCATGAGAATCTGAAAGGCCACCTCTTGGTTAATAAGGGTCAAAATCTCAACGTGACAGTACAGTACAGTATACATGGCTCTTGTTTCATCTTGTTAGCATCTGCACAATGATTTTTTTTTTCCATTTTGCCTCAGCCACCACTGGGAAGTGCAAGAGGTTTTAGGGGAAAGAATTTATTTATTCCATTTACTTTAATTCAAAACAAGTATGTCATACTTTTATGAGGCTACCGTTAAAGACAAATGCCCTCTGTCTTTTTATTTCAGAATACTGTGTGGGTGTTTAGTGTAGGTTTCATATGAGAAAACTAACCAAATATACCAAAGTACCTCTAAACTATGGAATAACTTAATGCATTCTGGGAAATAAAGGGTACTGAATTTGTAAATATAGAAAAAACTTTTTCACACTTCTGTAGGAACCCTCAAATATTTGCTTCAAAAATGATAGAAATAAGTTAGGTGCAGTGGCCCACAGCTTTAGTCCCAGCACCAAGGAGACAGAGGCAGTTGTATCTCTATGTGATTTGAAACCAGCCAGTCTATACAGAGAATCCCAGGCCAGCTGGGGTTACATAGGGAAACTCTTAAAAATGGGCGGTGGGAGGCAGGTGGGAAACTAGAATTGAAATTTTACCTCTTCTTTAAGTAGATCTTAAAAAAAAAATGTGTTTGTTCCCTCCCCAAAACTATTTTTCATAGTCTTCAACTGTCTTAATTGCACATTATTTGAACTTATATTCAGAAAGAATTATAAAATCAAAGACCGCTAAAACACTATAAAAATTAGCTTTGGCAGAACTACAGATAATCTTTCTTTTAGAATAATAATGATGATCCACATTAGAAATAAGAAAAGAACATTAAATATGTAAAAGAATCATCAAGTGTTACGAATAGCCAAAAGGACTCATATTTTGTGCTAGACATTTTGATTCAAAATTAAAAATTGATAGAATATATGGGTAATAAAATTTACTCGTTTTCCATTTGTCTTAGGCCTGTAGAGAGGTTGCTGAGGCCTGCAGTTCTTAGTTAAGCCCCCCCCCCCCCCCCCCGAGCTGCCCGCGAACTCTAGGAAATCAAGGCTGTTGCTCCACCAGCAAGGCAACCTGTTTTGTTGACCCTTAGTGGTGGCCAACTTAAGGCTGCACAGTGTGCAGTGTCCCCAGTGCTGGAAGTCCTTTTAATATCTTTCTACACTCTATCTGGGGGAAAAAAGAGGTGCTTGCCCATTTTATTCTTCCTATCATTGAGTCATCTGACATAAACTACTACATAATGTCCTGCATTCTTATAGCTTCATGTTGATTTGGATCTATTTTCCCTGTTCACTGTAAGTTTGCTATTCGATACACACAGTGTATTCTTCTGCTCCCCTCATCATCTCCTTCCCATTCCTAGCAGCCCGCTCATTGCTGGCACTCCCCTTCTCAGATCCATGCCCTATGGTTATGCGCTGTGACCCGTTTACCTTAACCAGGGCCCTCTGTATGACCAGTGAATTGAAGCACAGCCATGAGTGGGCACACAGTAAAGGAAATGGTTCCCTCTGGTCCTAAACCCCTTAGCAGCTGGGGGATAGAGTTGGTTTAGTCCTTTTTTTTTTTTTCTCCTGTTGTGAGAAACTCAGGCCCATCTCCTAAGAATATGTTGGAGCTCTGAGAAAAATGTATGTGTGTATGTGTGCATACATTTTGTGTGCCAATGGCTGTGCATATGGGTGTGGGTGTGTATGTGTTATGAATATGCCTGTGGATGCCAAAATTCAGCACCCAATGTCTTCCTCAATCGCTTCCCACCTATGTCTTGGAGACAGATTTTCACTGAATGCACAGTTCAGTATTTCAGCTGGTCTGGCTGCCAGCGAGCTACAGGCATCTGTTTCGCTCTGCCTCCCTACTGCTGGGATTCTGTAAGTATTCTGTCATGCCCAGATTTTACAGAGGTCCTAGGGACTCCGACTTAGATTCTCACACTTGCTCGGCAAGCACAGAACCATCTCTGCAGCTCTCTCTTCCTGTTTTCTCCCAGGTCTTAGCATGCTCAAGCCAGATACTCTAGCCTCCGTATGACCGACTGTGTCTGGGACGTAGCAGTTCAACCTCCTTCACGATCCCACTCGTTCGCTATGGATTGTGCACATGTCCAGTGGTGACAGCCTCTTAGTGATGGCGGCGCACTCTGGAATCCACCACCGTTTCCTCCTGGAACAACCAAACCCTTGAAATTTACAGGGGTTTTGTTCTGAGGAAACTTTTGAGCACCAATAAAGACACCATGATTCCACAGGCCCTTCCTCTGGATTCACACGGCGGGGTAGTGAGTGGCTCCTGTGGCCTCCTCCCTTTCAGATCTGTCTGTAGTAAATTGCTTCTGTCACGAATTTGGTCCCATTGCCTCCCCCATGTCTCCTTGGAGACACAGATATCTGTCGCTCACTCTTCCTGGTCAAAGGTATCCTAGAGAGCGGTCATGCAGGCAGGTTACATAAAAATTTCAGGGCACCTGCCAGTCACCGTTCCCTGGGACAGGGAAGCCATAGCAAGGTAAACACCAGCGACCAGATCATCTGAGCCCTGTCAAGGGAGGACCGATTCACAGCCTCTCTGCAGAAAGAGAACTCCAAGCCTGATCAAAGAGACATCAGCAATTCTGCTTTAAAACTGGAGCATGTTCTGGTCCCCCGGTAGAGTTTCATTTCGAGAACAATAATCGACACAACTAATTCTTCATGAACAACATTTCTGAACTTGAACATGGCTTTTTCCTTATTAAATGATACTGCCTTTTGACAAGATAACTGGCAATAAAAATAAATAGCTTTTAGTGTGTGCTGAGACTGCTTTAGGAATACAGCGCTCCTCTCCATATGGAAGGTCTAAATTCCTCGTCATGCTGTGTGTGTGTGTGTGTGTGTGTGTGTGTGTGTGTGTGTGTGCACGCACGCGCTTGCCCGTGTGGGTACTACATGTACCTTTTCCTTGAACGCAACTGCCAGTTTCACTCTACAGAGGGTCAAGGCTGAGAAACTATTTTTGCCAGCAGTCACCTGCTTTCAACTGTTTGTTGATGGAAAGTTTTATTTCATGTCCCAGACCCTTTAATCTCTGGTTGGCCTAAGAGCATTTCCACCTCTTAGTGCTCACTAAGCAGGCCCATCCTTTTCACTCTTAATTCATCCTTTGTATCTACCAGGTTTACAGATCGCATGGTTGTTTGTGCAAGGTTAAATCTGGTAGCTTCAGATTTTATAGAAAGGGCCATGGGAGGTTCCACTGCTAGCGACCAGATGGGCTGAACGGAATAAAGTGTTGGTGTGACTAATGAATTCAAATGGCCACTCAATATATCAGGTTTGGTCTCACTGCAGCTGAGGCTATATTAAAATATTTGAGTCTGAAATTTCTTGATATAAATCTTAATAAAATAACCCACAGTCCCCCCATACAACCCATCTTCCGAAATAATAGGACGAAAAGGCAGTGCTCTATAAAAGCAAACATTGTCAACAGGATCACAGCAATGTAACTTGCAATGTTAAAAAATAGATATTGACATTACAGCAAAGTGGATAAATGTGTATGTGTCAACTTATATTTATTCCTGCATGCATGTTAAAACATTCTAACAGATACATTAAGCATTTTTTCCATTTCCTGTATTGCTTGAAACAAGTTGTGAAGCTATTTCTGTCGAAAAGAGATGCATGTAATAATTACATTCAAAGCTGGTAAGTGGAAATGGTGAGTTAAAAATTATGAAATTCTAGCCCAGAGTTGCAGCTGAGTGAGCAAGCTTTAAATGGGAATCTCACAATTAGCATTTAAATCTCCACTTGGTGGAAGGTGGTTCCCTACCCAGCGACCTCATTCTGTGGGGGCCCCAAATACCTTACATGCAATCAGAATGGGTAAGAGCAAGATGCCCCCCTCTTAGCCTGAAGCATTTAAGTTCTGCCATAAAATGTGTGTCCTTTCTCCTCTTCAGCTGGCCTGGGGACAGCCCCTGAAACCTCATCTTAAAGCCTCGATTTCATTGACCTGTGGTCCACAATGCTTGGCACTCAGAACTTACATGGAACTGAGTCCTAAACAATAACCAGTGTTCGGGAAACTTTACTGTGTTACATTGCAAAGATTTTCTGTCTATCCTAGAGCCACTGGCTTTGTCTTAACAGTGAAATAAGTACAATATTCCAGGATGGATATTTCGTAATTTTATCTTGACATAATTCTAAGGTGACAGTATTATTAGTGCCTTAAGAAGGTATGTGCTTGGGAAGCATGCAGACTGTGTCACCCGATCCTTTGGCCACAATTTCACATATGACATAAAATATTTCAAAGTTTCATTTCTGATTGTTAATATATAAAGTTGACTCTGCACTTCTTGTTACCTTTAATAATATAAATATCACTACTTAAAAATCAAACTATTTTTATCTTGTCTTTTTAAGAACAATAGTATTTGTTTTTTATATTTGACTTTTAGCCACCTGTTAATTTGTATAATCTGTATGTAATATATTTCTGTAGTGAATGTTAATTTGTATATTCTGCATATAATATATTTTCTGTATTGAATCATAGTCATGTGGGCTTCTGTGACACATTTTCTTTTTCATTAATCTAATATTTTTAAAGCAGAAATTGTATTTAGCCTTTTAAGTAATTAGTATATAAATATTTAAACATTAATATCTTAATTTACCTTTTGTAATAAAAACCAATTACAATTTTAAATAGACATTAAATGTAAATATAAATTTCCCAAACCTGGCTTAAGTATTTCAAGGAAGGATTTTATTTCCTGTGCTGGCTAGTCTTATGGCAACCTGCCACATTAACTAGAGTTATGTGAAAGGAGGAAACTTTAATCGAGAAAATGCCCCCAGTTATTGGTGAGGGACAGCCCAACCCACTGTGGGTGGTGCAGTCCCTGGACTGGTGGTCCTGGGTTCCATGAGAAAGCAGACAGAAGAAGGCATGGGAAGCAAGCCAGTTAGTGCACCAGTCCATGACTTCTGCATCAGCTCCTGTGTCCAGGCTCCTTCCCTTCGGGAGTCACGGTCCTGACTACTTCGAATGATGCACAGTGCTTTGGAAGAGTAATCCAAATAAACCCTCCCCTCCACAACTTGCATTTTGCTCATGGTATTTTGTCAGAGTAATAGAAACCCCAATGAAGACGTTTCTCTTACAGAACAGTTGTAAAAGCCACAGGAGGAAAGACTGAGTCTTTCTTTTTATTTGAGGCTTCCTTGATGGTCGATTAACAGCATTTGTTAATTAGATAAAAATTCCATAAGACAGAGTAAGAATGACAGTAAATATTGGCATCTCTGTATTTGAAAGAGTGATATTACACTTTGATATTTTAGTTGCAAGTCATCTACAGTCATTAACCATATATAACATCTTGGAATGATGAACCATATGCAGAGTCACGGTCCCAAAAGATTGCGTTGCCTAGTGATGTCACCGATGTCTTAGTTTACATCACTGTACTCTGTGATGCCCACACAATGACACAATCACCTACCGATGAATTTCTCAGACTGTTTTGCCCTTGGTAAGTGATGCATGGCTATGTATCCATAGCTGTCTGTGTTTTAAACAAAGATAGCCCTGCGGCAGCTAGAAACCTTGGTTTGCAACAATGGCTGGTCTGTAAGCAAAATAAGAACAGCCAAGCGGAGCTAAGTGGGAGAATGACAGATCATGTGACTCTTACCTAACTGGATGAACTGAGGCTCACTCTTCACCCCAGGACCTGCTCCAGTGCTTGCTGCAACCTCCACACTGTATCGGATCCCAGGAACCAGAGAGGGGATGACCACTGAGAAGGTAGACCCATCAACTGTCTTGTTTATGTGATACCTAGTTTCGTTACCTAGACACCAAACCTGGAAGAAGTAAATAATGAGAGATAAATTACCCAAGTTAACGCAAAGTTCAGCACACACCACATATAAGTTTCAGACCTGTGCAAAGTGCAGATCTATAAAGAATCCAATGATCCAGTAAATGAAACTTTAGAAATCATTTTTGGCCTTGAACTAATTCTGAGATTATTCTCATCAAATTCCATATTAACAGTAGCTTTAAGATTCCTACATGTTTTCATAGGTACTTTTGTTAGCTATAATCATTTAAGAATCCATCATATAGGGGAGCTGTGCTCAACCTTCTTATCGCTGTGACCCTTTAATACAGTTCCTTCTGTTGTGGTGACCCCAACCATAAAATTGTTTTCGCTGCTACTTTATAATGATAATTTTACTACTATAATGAATCATAATATCTGTGATTTTTGTCAGTCTTAGGTGACCCCTGTGAAAGAGCTATTGACATGACCCATAGGTTGGGAAGGACTGATATAGGAGCTGGAGATATGTCTTGACAGTTAAGACGGTTTGCTACATAGTCATAGGGATCATGAGGACCGGAGTTTACATTCCAACACCCACGTAATTTAGTCTATCAACATCTGTAACTCCATTTCTGAGGGATCTGATATCCTTTTCTGGCCTCAATGTGCACCCGCACACACATGAATAAATACATAAAACAAATAAATTATGAAAAAAATCTTATCATATAAAGTGGTCAGCTTGCTACACTTTGGTTATTTCTCTCACACGGCTCTCATCAGCCCACTTCATTAGGTTTTTGTTATTTTTTATCATCAAGAAATTTTCATGAAGAAATAAAAATTACTCTGCGGAAGGCTGTGAATATTCACATAAAGAACAATAATGTACTTGCCATCATTTATAATTTGTATTATAATCACAATTATACACAAGAGTAACTCTATATGACCAGCTACCACAAAACAAAGCTGCACAGGAAGCATTGAGCCTGACACTTCAGGATAGAATTAACCAGAACGAACACATCACATGACCATCAAACCCAAGATACAGTTTTCTGGGAAGGCAGAAGAACTCCGGAATAATCTAAGATATTTCATATAAATATGGTTTGTATTGGAAATAAAAAACTAACAATGTGTAAGGGTAACCCTAGGATTTATCTTGAGCATGGTAGGCTGAGCTATGATCAATAGACAATATTAACCATTAGAGCTGCCATATAAATTGAAATAATTTCTGTTTCATAACACATTGGGAATACAAAGGAATAACTATACACACCTGATGCAAGGACATTCTTGTAATAGAAAGGTAACTGTGCAATCATGAACTTTGATACTGACATGCAGTAACAAACCATCAACTTAGGAGATTGAAAGTCTGACTACACTCAAAGCCTGCCTTTAGGTGTCATTAAAAGATTAATCATTGAATGATACTCTTGAATAAATGGATATAG
Source organism: Microtus oregoni (assembly GCF_018167655.1). Classification (NCBI taxonomy): domain Eukaryota; kingdom Metazoa; phylum Chordata; class Mammalia; order Rodentia; family Cricetidae; genus Microtus; species Microtus oregoni. Next base: position 16,610,956 of record NW_024543089.1, read on the forward strand.
GAGATGATGATATTTTTACTGTATCCACAAGGAAATGATATCTAGAATAGTTCGCAATACTCTGGCTTCTCTGAAGCATCCTCCAGTAGTAGGAAGGCCTAGCTAGGATGGGCTATTATTTATCTACACTGTACTAGGAAAACAGACCTCACGGCAATCAAAACACCAATGTTCTCTAGCACTTGGTCAATCACCTTTAACTTTTTCTCTAAAAGTTTTAATTACTGCAGTTCAGTTTCGATACTTAATGCCCACAAATGGTGAGACATTTTATCTCAAACCTGGCCATTGGAAAGAAACTCCTTTGTGAGTTTTTTTTTTCCCAACAATTACATTACAGAGCTGAACCGAAGCCACAAACTGATTTTGTGCCAGTCAATCAGGTTCTGAAAGGCATTTTATTATTTTAAATTGACCATGAAGCTAAGTGAAATTCACCCTTGCACATTTCTTGAGGAGATAAATGAGTTCTGACTCTTAGGGGAAAATGTCTACGTTACACAATTTTGCTTGGGAGCCAAGACATCATCAAATTTTAGGCTCTTTTACAAATGCTTCTACAACAGCCTGTTGCCCTGGGCCGAAACATTGTGTGCTGTTATACCCTAACACTGGAACAACCTTAGACCTTATGAGGAAGTATTTAAGATGATGGCCATATTGATCTTCTAATGAACCAGTTACGAGTAAAATTTTTACTTGAAATGCTTTTGAAACATCTACGGTGTCTTTAAAAATATGTTGTGTCTTCAATCATTGAAAAAAATGTCATGAGCATTTAAAATTTTTATGAGATTATATAAACAAATATTAGTTGGCCACTTACAACTTTTATTTTAATCTTTACTTTTTTATTTTCCAAATAGCTTTTCTAGTACGGACAATTACTGTGTATAGAATTTAAGAAATAATTTTACATGTTTGGCCTTTGGGCCAGCAGATGGCGACAAAGGACAGTAGACAATTTACACAGGTTACTTTGCTCTGTGAGCTGTGAGGGCTGCCAGTGAATTTACTAAGTCCTTTACCTTGTACTCTTGAACCATTCCATTTTGAGTATCTTCAGGAGGTGGTTGCCAAGTGACAAGAATTGCAGTCCCATTTCCATCGTTCTTTGACACAGTTACACTTCGGGGAGGGGCACTAGGTGCTATTAATTGCAATAAAAACAGTAGGTTTTAAGAGTGTAGCATAGAACACCAAAACATACAAATTTCAAAAGCACACAGTAAACATACTGATGTTGCATGTTTTAAACATGGGTATCACCCAACACCAAAAGGCCCCAAACTACAAGTTTTCTCTGAGTTATATTAAGTCATTGACATGGCGATATTTTTTTTAATAGCCAAATACAATTACAGGCACAAAACAACTCTGGACAGGGCAGTGAGGTTGATCAGCAAACAAATGTATGGCTGGGCAAGCTTGTCCACCTTAGTTATCTCCCTGAGTGCCAAGGTGGAAGGAGAAAAAAAAAATACTCCATGTCTTCACAGCAATGTCATATACCTACACACATGCACACATATGCCGACTAGTAATTAGAGAAAATTCGCTCTCCCCTTTTTTTAAAGTATACAGTGACATGAAAGCCTTTATATTTCTGTTGATAGTCTTTTCGGTTTTCAGTTCTAGAGTGGAAATACTGGTTTGCCAGGAACCAAGGGGTTTCCAAGCATGAGGCATCAGGAGAAAATGTGGACTCTGGAAAGTCCGGGCAAACCCAGATATTACTCAGCTTACATACACCCCACTAACGTAAGCGTCCATGAATAAAAAGCGTGCAAATCACGGGCAAGTCTGTCTTCGAATGTGAATTTTAGTGATAGTGCTAACGTTTGCACACATTTTGTGCAGGTGGCCACTGAAGCAAGTCACTTACAGTTTCTTACACTTGTTAGTGAACAAATTTCCACAGCAAAAATATTTTAATCTGTGTAGATTCATGATAAATGCCATTACTAACTTTTAAAAAAGTTCTATTAACTCAAAAGCACAGGAGACATCTCGCACACCAAGGACGTCCACTCCATCATACTCACCTTCTTCTAAGGTTTTGGCGAATTTGACTTCACTGTCGGCTCCTTGAAACTCATTAAAAAACGGGCGAGCCTTAATCTCATAGTTGACGCCTTTTCTGAGATCAGGGATCACCACACTGTTTTTGGTTGGGGTCCTAACTTCAAAGACCAACCACTCGGATTCACCATGGCTGGATCCAGATGGCCGGTAGAGAATTTTATATCCTTGAATATATTGAGACTGTTGATCCACCTATCACAATGATGAATAAAACTGGAGTTAGTATCACCATTTTCTTGTTTTGCAGCAAACTAGTAATAAAAATTCACAAGAATAAAAAAAAACCCAATGGGAGCACACAGTGTGGATTTCTAGCGCACAGTGGTGAGGAAGCACCAGCATCTGCAATAATATTCTAATCTGCTTCAGCAGAAGCATGAACCTTCACTGTGAGTGTCCCGTTCTGGAAGAGACATGTGGGCACCTTAGAGATGGCGTTCTGGTTTTGAAAACTACTACCATGAAGCTGGAAGTGGATGGGAGGGTGGGAGTGGATAGGAAAAACATGAGGGGACGGGGTAGGGGGTGAATATGACCAAAATATATTGCATATATATAGATATGTATGCATAAAATGCTCAAAGAATTAATAAAAATATATTTTCAAAATCTGCTCAATACAACTTGGAAGTATTCCTAAATGAAAAAAAAATTTGGCAATGTGCATATCACATGTCATGTGCTCAAATACTTTGTGATTCTATCTCTCGACACTGGCAGGATTATTTTAGCATACATATATATATATATAATTTTAGTGTGTATATATAGGTATATATTAAAGTCAGATCATAGCCCCTGGGATAAATAATGTTTGCATAATAAAATTAACATTAGTGTGGAAGTGAAAAGCAGTGGTGTAAATCCCCTATTATAAGAATCTCACAGAAATCACCTGATTATTAAAAACCATACAAGTATTACAAGAACTCACTGTCCAGTGCACTTCCACCGAAGAGGAAGAAAGGATGGTAGGGTTGTGGAGGTGCAGGACTACATTCCCCAGCTCTCTCTGGACCTGCTTGTGGTCCACGCCTTGACTAGTTGGTGGGACATCTGTAAGGATTCAAGAACATGGTCAAGCCCTCTGCAAGGTTACTGCGCCGACAGTACCTTTCGGAAAAGGAGAATCAGCGGAACTGTGGAGTCAGTCTGAATATAGAGAAAAACAAGCACAACTTACCTTTGCGTGTGTATACGTTCCTGTGTATGTGTGTGTGTTCATGTGCATGTATGTGTGTTCGTGTGTGTGTGTGTGCGCGCGCACAGATGCATGCATCTGTAGGGCCAAAGAAGAACAACAGGTGTTCTGCTTTATCACTCTGTCTTGCTGCCTTGAGACAGGATCTCTCAATGAGCCTGGAACTAGGCTGACAGGCAGTGAACCCACGAATATTATTCATGCCTCTGCCCCTTCCCCATGGCACTAGGGATATAGTATGATGTATGTGCTCACATAGGGTTTTTTATATGAATACAGGGATTCAAAGATAGGTCCTTACACATTCAGAGCAAGGCCTCTTAGCTACTGAGTCCTCTCTCCACCAATAATTACAGCTTAACCTTTTTATAAGGACCAGGAGAAGATAAACAAAGAAGGGAGGGGGTTTGTGTCAGAACAAGCAGACAACCTGTGCAAGCCAAAAAGGGGCAGGAGGCAAGGGTAAGAGTGGCAAACAGTAATTTCTAAGAGCGCCTCCTACCATGTAATGATCATTTTTCTGCTGAGCCTGAGAGCGGTGGTGCAATTCTCTCTGAGTGTGATACACACCCCTGCAATGATCCTAACTAGACAAGAAAGAAAAGCACGAGGAGCTGCAGCAGAGAGTACGAGGAGGAAAAGCTCGCAAATGCGGTGAGGGGAAATTGAGTGCAGAAACCAGGTGAAGAGCACAGCTCCGAGGAGGAACCTGGGCATTTTCTCCACTCAGGTAGGTGACAAGAGAATGGCTACACAGGAAGGGACACAGATGCTCTAGTTAAGGTCATATCAAACAAATCTGATTAGATCTGTGAGATAAGAGCCTTTACCATCATTTAGTTGACACTGATTTCGTTTACTATATTACATGGAGGATGTAATAATTCCTTTTCAATCTCGTGAATACTAAAATATTCAAGGGAAGACCAGGGACGCAGTAAGAACCAACAGCCACTGGTGTCCTTTATGCTCTACTATTTTGGGGGACATAGAATTATTTTGCTAAATTTGCTATACTCTATACTCAAACACTGTTAATGAGGCTTTCTAAATTTCAGATGTTTTTCTTTGTTTCAAGTAGTAGAAGGAACGCAGCATAAAGAATAACAACAAAGAAGATTTTGGGGGGACTACAGAACTATTTATAGACTATGGTATTGTGATACATACATTTCGATGTGTGACCAACCTACACAAAACAAAACTGAAAGTTTTAGTTTGGCAAATGATTAAATATTCCCTGTCACAGGATAAGAAGCAAAACCATGAATATTTAAATGAGATTTGTGACTCTGACAGAGGTCAGAGTACCAAGATGAACAGTGAGATGACAGGTCACCCACTATTAAACATCTGTGCCATCTGGCTGATTTAAAGCCCTATCTAAAAACTACGCATAGAAATAAAGAAAATGCCTGAGCACGGTGACAAACACCTTTAATCCCAGCACTTGAAAGGCAGAGGCAGGTGGATCCCTGTGAGTTTGAGGTTAGTCTGGTCTATGCAATTAGTTCAGAACAGCCAAAGCTACATAGTGAGACCCTGTCTTGGAAAAAAAATCCAAATATATACAAGTAAATAAACAATCAAAATGATAAACACACTAAGATAATTTTCTTTCTGGGAAAGTGTTACTCTATGTAACAACCCTGACTGTCCTAGTAATCATTTAGTAGACCAGGCTGACCTCGAACTCACAGAGATCCACCTGCCTCTGCCTCCCCAGTGCTGGGATTAAAGGCGTGCGCCACCATCACTTGAAAACATTAGGATAATTCTTGGCCCTACACTTCTCACATTTCCTGTCCTGTTGTCCACTGCTGACCTACGGCATGCTGAGAATCACAGTCTGGAGAGAAAACATTTTGCAGTTACTTAGCCATTTCAGGCACATTGTGCTTTCTCTCTGCTCCCCCTTGCTGCTCTGGCTTTAGCTACCAACTCCAAGGAAAAAAGTTAGCAGGTGAAACATAAATAAAATAAAAACAAAACTTGTATTTGGTTGAGCACCTTCTTCTGGGCAACAAAAACTCATGTGACTTTGGGAAGATACTTGTTTTTCATCACCCCAATCCAGGGCTTTAGAGTAGGAAAGAGTACTGTACCACTGAGACCCAGCCATAGCTGCAAGGGACATTACTTAACCTCAGTTCCTTATATTCCACATAATGCTAAACAACACACACTGCTTCTTATGAGGATTGGTGAAAGAAAGGCATGAAAGGGATTGCATGGTTGGGCAGAGGTTGGACCCATCTTAAAGGACCCAGAGTAACCTAACTCGGACACATCATTATGCCTTCAGTTTAGAATCAGTTACCTCATATAAAAGCTCTCATTCTCAAAGAATCTTTGGCATTTCAGCAAAGATGACTAAATACAAAAATAACCATTTTTCAAAAAGTTAGTGTGGTGGTTTGAAGAAGAATGGCGCCCACAGGCTCATGTGTTTGAATGCTTAGTCACCAGGGAATAGAACTGTTTGGGAAGGATTAGGAGGTGCAGCCTGATGGGAGAGGTGTGGCCTTGCTGGAGGAGGTGTGTCTTGGGGCGGGTTGGTGGGCTTTGAGGTTACAAAAGCCCATGCTTTTTGAAAGATCAGGCCCAATGTCTCTCACTTTTCTGGCTGTGGATGAGGACATAAAGTTCTCAGCCACTGCCCCAATGCTTTCTATCATGATGATAATTGATGGACTAACCCTTTAAAACTGTAAGCAAGCCCCCAGCTACTTCTCTCTTTTATAAGAGTCACCTTGGCTCTGGTGCCTCTTCCCAGCAATGGAAGGGACACTAAAACAGTCAGTACCATGATTTGCTCCCCAATCCCTTCATTTCTTTCATTTAAAACAACCCTGTCGATACCTTCAGGAACATGATGGGATTGTCCTACCAAGTGTTATCATTTTGTAATAGTGATTTATATTTTTGTTAGAGAACATTAGATATCAGAAAGAAAATAGGAAAGTGACATCTAATGATATATTTTTGAGAAGTTGTAAATCGGTTCCCCAAGTGCATAAAATTGTAAGTGCTCTTTGTCAGCATTCAGAGATACACTTAGAATAAACATTAGATATTGCCCTATCTAATGCCAAGTCCAGTATTATAAACCCCTACACAATTATTGAGGGAGGATTGTCCAGGGAGCACTCACTGTGCATAATAAGTAGTACGTTCCTGTTGAAAAATTTGTGTATGTGTGTGGGGGGTGTGCACATGCAGCTATGGGTATGTGTTTGTGTGTGGGGTGTGCACATGCAGCTATGGGTATGTGCTTGTGTGTAGGTGTGCATGCGTAGCTAGGGGTTGATGTGGGAGTGATTTCTTATTAATAAAGAAACTGCCTAGACCCATTTGATAGGCCAACCCTTAGGTAGGCGGAGTAAACAGAACGAAATGCTGGGAGAAAGAAGCTGAGTCAGGGAGTCGCCATGGTTCTCCCACTCCAGACAGACGCAGGTTAAGATCATTCCTGGTAAGCCAGCTCGTGGGCTACACAGATTAATAGAAATGGGTTAGATCAATATGTAAAAGCTAGCCAATAAGAAACTGAAACTAATGGGTCAGGCAGTGTTTAAAAGAATACAGTTTCCGTGTAATTATTTCGGGTAAAGCTAGCTGGGTGGCGGGACACAGCCCGCCGCTCCGTATTTCAACAAGGGGTATGTGTGTGTAGAAGTGCACATGCAGCTATGGGTATGTGTGTGTAGGTGTGCACATGCAGCTATGGGTATGTGCTTGTGTGTAGGTGTGCACAAGCAGCTATGGGTATGTGTGTGTAGGTGTGCACATGCAGCTATGGGTATGTGTGTGTAGGTGTGCACATGCAGCTATGGGTATGTGTGTGTAGGTGTGCACATGCAGCTATGGGTATGTGGTTGTGTGTAGGTGTGCACATGCAGCTATGGGTATGTGTGTGTAGGTGTGCACATGCAGCTATGGGTATGTGTGTGTAGGTGTGCACATGCAGCTATGGATATGTGTGTGTAGGTGTGCACATGCAGCTATGGGTATGTGTGTGTAGGTGTGCACATGCAGCTATGGGTATGTGCTTGTGTGTAGGTGCGCACATGCAGGTATGGGTATGTGCTTGTGTGTAGGTGTGCACAAGCAGCTATGGGTATGTGTTTGTGTGTAGGTGTGCACATGCAGCTATGGGTATGTGTGTGTAGGTGTGCACATGCAGCTATGGGTATGTGTGTGTAGGTGTGCACATGCAGGTATGGGTATATGCTTGTGTGTAGGTGTGCACATGCAGCTATGGGTATGTGTGTGTAGGTGTGCACATGCAGGTATGGGTATATGCTTGTGTGTAGGTGTGCACATGCAGCTATGGGTATGTGCTTGTGTGTAGGTGCGCACATGCAGGTATGGGTGCGCATTTGTGTGAGGGTACACTGCATACATGTGAGGAGGAAGGGAGTGAACCTCACATGCTGGTTCTCAAGTACCATACACTTTATTTTTTGAGTCAGCATCTCTCCCTGGCACCTGGGGCTCACCAATTTGGCTACGCTGAGAAACAGTATAAGCTTCAAGGGTCTGCTTGTCTTCCTCCTCAGTGCGGGTATTTCATGCATACCATGTCTGACATGTCTTCACATGGATGCCAAGGGCTGAACTCAGGTAGGTCCCAGAGCTTGAACAGCACATTTGCTATTGATCTTCCTTCCTAGTTCCATAACTGGGTATTTTCTGATGAATCCTATATGCATACTGTAGAATATGCATATGAATATTCTACATATGAATTCATTTTCATTACAAGTTAATGCTCAAGAATTGCTCAAGGTTAGGGCCTATGTTGTCAGAATAGTACCGCAAGTGGCATTATATCCCAACAAAACCCACGCAACCCCTATCTGTCACCCACACAGCAAATATTCCTTGTAGGATCAATCTTTGCCAGGTTCATTCCCAAACCATTATCCTGAGGTAGGCTTTACTATGTCTCCAAAGCAGGCCACGACCTAAACACTAAAATGTGACTTGGTAGCTCCTCCCAATCGGTCCTTTTCTGTCTGGAGGGAGGGAAAACATGCCTTCTACATAATAAGTCATCTACAATGATAAGCGAGGGATCTCATACTCTTCATGCGTTTTTGCTTTTGGAGTAGCCATATCAAGACTCTTGAATTTTTTTCTTAATTAGAATTAATTTTCAGCTATTCATTCAGTTCTACCAACTCCTGCCACTGGTCTTTTCTTAGGAGATCTAAATGGCAGGGTTGGGGTATAGCTTAGTGGTCAGGCATAACCATGTGTATAAGGAGCACTGGTTTCATTTATACTACCTTTCCAACCACAATGAAGCAAAGACTTAAAAGTCCACTTGAAAATGTAGTGTTCACAGCCAACACATTACATAATTCATGATCCAATGAATTCAAAATAAAGGGGTAAAGATGACTAGATTCACACATAATTCTGAAAATCCAAGTAAGGATAAATTTTGTTCATTTGGCAAACACATTTCTCAGTGAACTCAGACAGATTTTAGAGCTAATTTAACTGGAGTCTGTGCACTCCAATGAATCCTGACACACACCCACATCCTCCTTGAACTGGTCCGCTTATTTCAGCCTTTTATAGTTAATTTTTCAAATCACAATTCAAGTACCAGATTTTTTAATTTGCTCTATTAATTTTAATCTTGTTAGTGCTGGCTCATCATTCCAAGCTGTCAAGATATATTTAATTGAGACTCTCATTTGGCAAACTTGTTACTTTTTATACTGTTATGATTGCTGAATTTTCTATGAATCCTCCTTATTCTTAGTTTAGACACTGAACAAAGCACAAATTTGCTATGACATTAGGTAGAAAAAATAGCTTACATGCATTTTTACTAATTAGTTAATAATCTTTGTCAACTCTGGAGAAGTGAGTTCCTTAGCCTCATTTTATACTCATAGAGACTGGCTGCTTAGGCATGATCAGCTTGCTAAAAGCCACACAGCTAGACTGAGGAGATGAGATAAAAATATTCTTTATGTTAAAGTGGTATGTATATTCCCCTAGAAAGTCAGCCTCTAGTTGACATGGATTCATTTCATTATGCTATTTTACTAGCTATATAGCTGAAGGAGGCTGTTCTAACCCAAAGAAAAGGGAAAAAAATGGTGTTCATAAAACATGTGAACAATATTCTCATTTACAAATGAGTATGTCACAAAAACATTCCCATGTGTATGTCAGAATAGCATTAAGTCAGCTATCAACACTTTCGTTTAGATTCACTGGATAGGGATGCTTCCAGGGGACAGAAGTTTAAATCCATTTAGAAGCTGCTATAGTTTCTACATTCTTTACAAATGCATGCCTAATACTGCAAGCCTCAAACTGACTCAAGGCAGGCTCCAAGTATATTAAGGCTCCTGAGCAGGTGACTCACAATGGCAAATCTGCCTAGGCATCTGGGTGTGTTGAATTGATATACAAGGAACAGACATGGACATGTTCTGTAATTCAACTCTCTCTCTCTCTCTCTCTCTCTCTCTCTCTCTCTGTCTCTCTCTGTCTCTCTCTGTCTCTCTCTGTCTCTCTCTCGTGTTTGTGTGTGTGTGTGTGTGTGTGTGAGAGAGAGAGAGAGAGAGAGAGAGAGAGAGAGAGAGAGAGGGAAAGCTCTAAAGCAAAATGTCCTTCTTAAAAGACAGTTTAGCGGTACCCTACGGCTAGCCAGAATAAGCAACACTGCTGCTGTCTGCCCTCCGATACCATGAAGAAATCAGCTTGGGTCTTCCAGGCACTTTGTATATACCTTGCTTCTCTCATTATAAGTAGTCCACAGGTTTTCCTTTAGAAATATTAATTTAAGAGCCAATGTTTCTGTGTTGGGGGGTATAATTATATACTTCCAATCACCTTACTAAGATAAGCACAAGAATATTTTAACTTCGGCAACACTTGGTTTAAAGAAAAGGTAATGGCTAGATTTTCCTTCTACGAGAATACTAAACTAATGAGATCAGTAAGCAGGGAGATAGGCATCTGGCAAAAGAAGAAAATAATTTCAACCCACATAGAATAGAAAGTTCCAACGAGTATCATCTCAGGATCTGCATGTGTTAAAATCGGCTTTGCAGGCTTCCAGTCCTGATCTCTCACTCCCAACCAGCTTCACCAAAATACACAACATTTTCCACTGAAAAGTTTCCTGTCATGCCTCACACAGTGAGAGTAAGATTTGAGAACATCTAAAGACAAGAAGTCTTCTGGGGCTGGCAGGATGTTGGCTACAAAGAGGCATGATGACCAAGTTTGTAATGGTTACCTGTGTGATTTTCACAGGAGGTGCATTAACTCGGGTGGAAATTCTGAAAAATTATTTTGAAGGTTATGTGGACTGAATTTTGGCACCAACAAACTGACTCAGTTTTAAATACAATTGTAATAGCTTAAGATACTAGACTTTTAAAATTCAAAAAATTGTAAAGAATATACCAATAGTCAAAGGATATTTTTAGTGGATTTGTGAGTCTATGAGAGGCAATTCTGTATGTTATCAATCTTGATAGCCTCAGTCCAGAAAAACATAGTTTGTGGACATTATATTGTACAGCAAAAGAAAAGAGAGAACAAATGTGTAATCATAGCCTGTAACTCACACATCATGCCAGTATAGTTACAGTTACTAAGGATTAGTAGATATTTCAGGTTTCAGTCAATCAATATTTACCTTGTGTTTTCACTGGGTCTGATATTTGGCTTGGATCACTAATCCCATACGCATTTGCTGCCCTCACCAGGAAAAGGTATATTGCATTAGGTTTGAGTCCTTTGATGGCAAATGTTTCTGTTTTCACATTTTCTGCTACGGTCTGCCAGCTGCTACCAGACGCATGGCTAAGGATGGATACATACATTAGAACAAGAACATTAGATGCAAAACAACAATGAAATAAAAAAAGAGGAAGAAAGGAAAGAAGAAGGGAGGGGGAGGAAGGGAGGAGAGAGAGAGGGAGGGAGGGAGGGAGGGAGGGAGAGAGAGAGGGAGGGAGGGAGGGAACATGCAAGAACATCCACCCTCTACCTGAAGGCTTCTATAATATAAGACGTTGGGGTTGCTCCTGAGTTCAAGTTGGGCTGCCAGGATAAAGTCACTGTGTTTCTGCTGACATCTGTAACTTCAGGCTTTGAGGGGGCACTGGGGATTAAGTTGGGGTCAGTGGGTCTTGGTGGTTGAACTGGAACTCCAAATTCTAACAAATGCAGAGGGAAAAAAAGACAAATTTACACATACACGAACTGGCACATGAGAGTAGGTAGCACACTAACTTGCCTCTCACATACAAGGCCATTGGCTTTTCTTATCAAAAGAGCTCGGAGGGAAATGCCCAGACTTACCCTGGACTTCAATGTAAGCACTCCATGTCGCCTCTCCACTGGGGGTTGATGCAGTGCAGGTATACCGGCCAGTGTCACCCAGCTGTGAAAGCAGATGGAAAAGAAATATTTGGGACAATCAAGGGCCTGCCAGGCTGGAAAAACAATTACAGGTTTGTATATGGCCTATGAATATGAATAACTACATTAAAACCTGTGAACCGGAAATGTCCCTTTAGTTGAATATATTTTTCTTGAAATGGGAAGGAAAATACTGCATGACACAGAAATAAAGAATCTTTATATGGTTATCCTAACTGCAATAAAAAAAAATCTGATCTGCAGTGCTTTAACAGACTAGGTTTAGCATCAAAGATTAAGGACAAACAAATTATGTTGTATCTTCTTAAATTACTCATTTTACCCCACCTCTTATTATAATACTTGAGTCAAAACTTGAGTCTCAGAAGTAAAAACAAAATCCTTGCTGGAAAGAACACCATCTCTTCTGCAAACTCAGGAGCTGCATGCTAAAGCCATAAACTTCCCCTGATTGAACAACTCTTCTTTTTCAAATCTCATCATCATCTGACTCTGGCCATGGCAAGAGCAATATGCAACAGTTGCCAAAAAGAACTACAAACTTTGGTGGCACACAAAATCGACTGTGATGTTGATCCAAAACTCCAAAGAAGCCACCTATACCACAGAGCCAGGCAACTGAAGCAACTGTTGATCCCAGCCTGATACTGTCGTTTCATCTCTCTTAAAAGCCCAACTGACCCAGACCACAAAAGAAAAATTGAAATCAAAACAATGTAAGGATTGATACAAAAGAAAAATCAAAATCAGAGCAACTGGTAAATCCCTACATTTGTTTCGACAAATCTGTGGGCTTTTACATTTTCATGATTTGAAATGTTAGTGCACGGCTCTATGAGGGCTATTTATGTGTATGATATCCTGTAATTGCAAAACACTGAACCAAACAGTCATCACAGAAACACTGCTCAAGTCCACTGTGCATAAAACAGGACTAGTAAATTTCCTTTTCTAGTGTCCTGTAAAATGCCTTGTATCAGACCATACACATGGAAGGCATACCACCTCTTAGGTCCCCAACCATTTTATGTCTCTCAAAGCACTTCCTTCTACCTCCACAGGACCTTAAATTACTTGCCATGCCTCAAATCACCTTAAGTATACACAGATGCATAATAATGAAATGTATCTTATTTAGTATTTCCTCTAGGTTATTGTATTTCAACACTAGCTGCTGCCGTTAAAAATAAAGTGGAACCAAGGAGTAAGTCCACGACATCTTTGAAAGTTACCTTAGCATATCGGATCTGCAGCATGCCGGTCTCCAGCTGTTTGATCCGAGAATCTTGGGTTGAAACAAGGACTCCATCCTTCCTCCACAGAATTGTGGGCACTGGACTGCCTGTGGCTACACAGCTGAGGACTAAAGTACCATCCACTGCTACAGTCTGATTCACAGGACCTTGTCGAATGACTGGGGGAGGCCGGTCTGCAATCACTGCCAAAAGAAACAACAGGAAATAGATTTCTGCAACTGGAAGCAATTTTCTAATCATCTGAGCAACAGCCATTGCTGTAGGCTTTGAAAAAAGAAACTAAAGATAATTAAACAAGTAATTAAAGGGGAGACATGCATTATTCAAAACGCATTTACATGATGCACTGATTAGGAATATTAAAATGAGATACAGTGTACGCCGTTCCAATGACCAACTAGGCCTGAGCCAGTTGCATTATCTAAGGACTGATCTAAGTGTTCAGAAATTAAACAAGAGCTGTGGCTGGTGAAGAAGGCATATAGTATTGAGAATAGACTATTGTAAACATGAAAAAGCACAAGAAATAGAGACATTTAACACATTTACCCCATAGATATGTATGAGACAGAATTTAATGAATGAATCAAAGCCAACTTGATTTCACAATTGTTTTGTCTCCAACAACCACCTTCACCATGAAATAAAGCTGCCATGCCAGAATGTTTGACAATTTTGGATTTAAAAAGGTGCTTTGGACTCTCATTTATAGAATTAAATTTGCAATCTTTTTATCTCAGAATCCTCTCTCTCTCTCTCTTTCTCTCTCTCTGGGATGTATGTGTATGCATATGTGTTTCCAGGGGTGTGCACACTCGTACACGCGTACACACACGTGTATCTATGTGTATGGTGTGAGGGCACGCATATGTGGGTGAGTGTGCATGCATGCCTAAGCAAGTGAGTGCAGAGTCCAGAGGTTGATGTTGGGTGTCTTCTTATACTGCTCTCTGCTTTATTTATGAACTGGTCTCTCCCTGAACGAAGGATTTAAGGCTTTTGCCAGTCCAGAGATCCAGCTTGTATTGGGAATCCCCTCTCCTGTCCTGAATGCTTGGATTACAGCTTAGGGCCCCACCCACTCAGCCTTCACGCTGGTCCTAGGGATATACTCCATTCCCCACATTTGCGAAGTAGGTGCTTTATCCTCTAGGCAGTGTCTCTAGGACTTGGAAATAAGTTTTCTACTGAAATATATACACAGCTTAAAAAATAACACTATCGCGCTGTAATGGATCCAGGGACACTGGGAATCTACCCAATAGCATTGTTTGTAGGCTAATCAAACTAGATGACTGAAGACGACGTCCAAACTTGGCAGACTCCACTACCCCCTCTTAGACTCAGCCAATACTGTTTGTTTGCTTGTTTCTAATTGAAGATAGACTTTTTTTTCCCATACAATATATTCAGCTTACAATTTCGTTCATCTCTTCCAGATACTCCCCACCTTCTCACTCATACAACAAGTGCATGCATTCTTTCTCTATTGCTTTACAAAGAAAACAGGCAAATAAAAAGACCAACCAAGATAGAGCAGAACAGAGAGAAAGAAAAAGCACAGGAAGAATACGCACACACAGACACGTTGCCCAGAAAACCCCAAGACTGTATTTTATACTAACTTTAATCTACTTTGAAAAGGGACCAACAAAACAATTTTTATTATAAGTAAATAAAATTATTGTAAAATACAAAATGCCTGAAAAAGGCTATATCTTAAATCCACTATTTTTTATGAGACTCTAACACAAGTATAGAGGACAAAGGACAACAGTAGAAAAATGTTCCCATCTCTTGACGGAGGCAGCTTATCAAGCTCCATTGATTTAGTTAAAATGAGTAAGAGCTGTGTGTTCAATTTCAGGAAATCGTCTTCAATCATTAAGCTTTAGAATCTTGACTCTCTTAAAAGCCCGATCCAAAAGTTTAAAACAGGAAAAGATGCAAATATGCGAGAGAGAATTCTGACAAGTTGTCTGATTAAAGGAATCTGGCTGCCAGGACAACTAAATTTTGGATGCAATAATTTGCGAATCTGGATGTGTCATTTCAAAGCTTCATGCACCAAGGATTTTCACAAGCTGGAGTAACACTTCAATTTGTTCCTCGTTTATCATGCAATGATTATTAGTTTTACGTGTTCACATTAAAAAAGCAATTAAATGAAATCAGCAACTGCACACTGCAATCCAGTTCCCCAGTTCTCCCCACGCCATCCTTACTCCAGCAGCATGGGGAAATCTCAAGACTGGAGTTACACTTGGCAGGAGTGTTGTAGACACTACGCTCTTGGAAAATGTAAGCCAGCAATTCCTTTGCTTAGAATTTTAAAAGTCTTCTCTGTATTATCTGTGGAGGCTTGCTGTTGTCCAATTGCAGATTTCTTCTGCTAAACCCACCGGGGATTTCTAAAAGCACCGGTGCTCCACTGATTATCAGAATGAATATATATTTCCAGGCATTAAATGAATTAGTAATAAAGGGTCTCACTCCAAATGATTATCATTATGGCTATTACTAGCATGGCTTATATTTGGTAGTCTTGTTATATTTAGGAACCATAAAATGTCAGGGTCTATTATAATTAATATCTCATTACCCGGAGGTCCTTTATAAGGTATCTTGTGTAGCTACACAATTCTATCCTAACCCAGCTCATTGATGGTTTCTTTCACTTATTTCTGCATAATTTCTACTGGGTGGTTAACAAAAACAAAGCAATGAAAAGATCCTTCCATCATCTGCCACCCATGTGTTTGCTAAGTTCTTTATATTCTCGAATCCCCACTCCTTTTTCTGTCTATGTGTAGTATGCATGCATGTGTTTATGCATGAGCATGTCAATGCATGTTCCTGGAGAACAAAGTCTGATCTCCCTCCTCACTGCTCTCCATTTTACTTACTTAAGGTGTCTTGTTGAGTCAGGAGCAGCACAACATAGACTAGCCTAGGCAGCTGACTCACCCCAGGGATTCCATGCTACTGCCTCCGGAGTGCTGAGATTACTCTTACATAGGTTCGAAGAGTCCAAACTCTGGTCCTCACATTTGCAGGGTGGTTTTATCCACTGAGCCCTCTTTCCCAACTTCTCCATTTTTAAATCTATAAAATGAGGATACTAACAGTTGTTCAAACTAGCTTAGGAGATCTCCATGGGTACTGAGATGAAATAGTAGTCATGAATGTGCTCAGGTAATTGCAAAAGGCCAGACATTCACATGCACTATGCAGTGTCGTCTTTCCTTGTCTGGCAACAGTTAATATAGAAATCAGAACTGAAAAAAATGTAGGACTTCATTAAAGCTCTTGTACAGTTTTAGGTACAGAAAATAAAACTATGAAGTTTTCATCAATGGGTACAAAGTATAAGGAAATGAATGCTCCAGTTTATATCAACAAATATGGTCCATTTATAAATAAAATCTAAATTCACCATTTGTAAGACAAATTTCAAACCAGTGTCTGATATATTACACTGGAATTATGAGAAAGAGATATCAGGCAATGTAATAGGGAGTATAAGAAGCAGACTATGTTTAATGAAGCAAATAAATACATGGATTTTTAGGGAAAACTATACAGATAGTGACTGGTACACATAAAAAATTCCCACGTGTCTCTCAATGAAGATCAAAGTAAACTCTACAACTGTTATCCTTTTCCAAGTGCTCTAGAAGGCTATATATTCAAATTAGAGATTTAGGATATAAAGTATTATAGGTAATTCTTGTATCATCATCCCCTTCTGGGAATCAGAGGCTGATACTTTGAAGTTCAAGTGGCTTGTCTAAATCAAAGGAGCTGGAGAACGGTCCCTTTATGCTGTATACCAGCTTTATCAGTGAGGAATACACGTGTTTTAAAATAACGCTTGCTATTCAGTGATTTTTATTTCTCTTATAATCTCATAGTAAGCAGTTATTAATGTGCACATTCAGTGTTAGTAAGGCTGGACCACAGGCACAGGCACCACTCCACAGACAGTAACTACTCCCATGCCTCATGTTTTATTCTGCTTTTGCCTTTATTGTGTTTGCCAACAACACAGAAGGTCAAGAAGATAAAGTCAAATAATATGGAGAACATACTCTCTCTACAAGCCACCAGGTTGACAGAGTTAGTGCTATAAAAATATTGACATTGCCAGCACGCACTATAAATAGCCCGAGCTATGAAGGACAAGTCTACGGTTGTTTGAATAATATTAAAGAATTCAAAACAAAACAAATAAACCAAAAGACTAAGCTAATATATAGCACAAAAATAACAGGTAAAATAAAACCTCAACAACACATACATACAAACTTCATATGAATCCTCACAGAAACTGTGAAGTTAAACAAGATATTTACTGCTGAGAATAAAATGGCTTCTAGAGATTTTTTTTATTTGAGATTTATTTATTTTATTTTGTGAATATGAATGTTTGTTTGCATGTCTGTATATATACCTCTTATATGTCTGGTTGCCACTTAGGCAACCAGACGGTTCCAGATGCTCTTGGGTTATAGATAGTCGTGAGCCACTATGTGGGTGCTGGTGACTGAACCTGGGTCTTCTGTATAAGCATCAAGTGCTCTTAACTGCTGAGTTTCCTTATAGTTTCAGGATAAAATTCACAAATATAGAAACTTTTTCTAAAATGAAAGTAAAAGTTGTATATGCTACATCAACAGATGAGTGATTCATAATAATGTCATCAGTTGTTATATAGAAATGTTGATGTTTTTATAATTGTATGATTTTAAATTTTATTTCATTTTTATGTGTTTTAAATGACAAGCTTTCTTTTTTAAAGATTTATTTATTTATTATGTATGCAACATTATGCCTCCATGTATGCCCATGTACCAGAAGAGGGTGTCATATCTCATTACAGATGGTTGTGAGCCACCATGTGGTTGCTGGGAACTGAACTCACAACCTCTGGAAGAGCAGCCAGTGCTGTTAACCACTGAGCCATCTCTCCAGCCCCCATGACAAGCTTTCCTTATTCTTGACAATTTCACATGTATACAATGAAAAAATGATCATATCCCCCTTCTCTCCTCTAACTTCCTCCTTTTCCCCTCTGTGTTGTATGGTTTTTGGGACAACTTGACACAAGCTAGAATCATCTGAAAGGATGAAATCTCAACTGAGAAATTGCCTACCCCAGACTGGGCTGTAGACAAGCCAGTGGAGCATTTTCTTAATTAGGGATTGATAAGGGAGGGCCCAGCCCATTGTGGCTACTGCTATGCCTGGATGGTAGCCCTGGGTTCTATAAGAACTGGCTTTCTCCTATAATCAGATTGGTGACTACCCTAATTGTCATCAGAGAGCCTTTATCTAGTAACTGATAGAAGCAGATGCAGAGACCCAAGCACTGGGTCAAACTCTGGGAATCCTGTTGAAGAGGAGGAGAAGGGTTGTCAAGGTCATGGTGGGAAACCAACAGAGATAGGTGACCTAAACTCCTGGGAGCTCATGGATTCTACATCAATACCTAGGGAGCCTACATGGGACTGACATAGACCTTCTACCCATAAAAAGTAACAGTTTTATAGCTTTGTCTGTTTCTAGGGCTCCTAGCAGTGGGTTCAGGACCTGTCCCTTTTGCTAGATCTCACTTTTGGGGAACCTATTGCCTATGCTAGGATGCCTCACTCAGCCTTGATGCAGGGGAAGGAACATGGTCCTTCTTTGACTTGATATGCCATGCTTCGTTAATTCCCATGAAAGCCTTGCCCAGATGGGGCAGGGCACATGGGAGATGGGAAGAGGGAATGGAAAAATAGGAAGAAAGGGAAACTGTGATGGGTATGTAAAATAAATGAAAAGAAAATTTAATTTAAAAAAAGACAAAGTAAAAAAAAATAAAGCAGTCTAAGCAAGCCATGAGGAACAGGTAGTAAGCAACACTCCTACATGGCCTCTAAATCACCTCTTGCCTTCAAGATCCTGTCCTGCTTTAGTTCCTTCTTTGATTTCCTTCAATGATAAACAGTGATTTTGAAGTATGAGATGAAATGCTGCAGGATAACGCACTTGTACACTGTAAAGATTTGTTCCTCATATTGGTTTAATAAAATGCTGATTGGCCAGTAGCCAGGCTGGAAGTATAGGCAGGACAACCAGATTAGGAGAATTCTGGGAAGAGGAAAGGTGGAGACTCAGTCGACATCCAGAAGCAGAGGAAGCAAGATAAACGCCTCACTGAAAAAGATACCAAGCCACATGGCTAAACATAGACAAGAATTATGGATTAATTTAAGATGCAAGAGTTAGCTAATAACAAGCCAGAGCTAATAGGCCAAACAGTTTATAACTAAAATAAGTCTCTGTGTGATTCTTTGGGACTGAACAGCTGCAGATTGGGTGGGTCAGAAACTTCCATCAACAATGAAATACTTTCCTTGCCAAGTTGCTTTTGATCATGTATTTTATCACAGCAATAAAAACCGAAACCAAGACCCCTCCGAACATATCTCCCTAAAAATTTCATGGCTTATTTTAAACGTGTGTGTGTGTGTGTGTGTGTGTGTGTACACTCACGTATGCACACATATGTTTCCATCTATGTGTGGAGGCCAAACTTTTACTTTTGTTCTTTATTGCTCCCTACAGTGTTTTAAAACAGGGTCTCTCCTGAACCTGGATCTCATTGATTAACAAGGCGATAATTGGCCTACTTAGTGCTTAGCTTACAAACCTGTGCCCTTGCCTGGCTTTTTGTGTGGGTTTGGGGAGAATCCAAACTCAGATCTATGGGCTTATACAGCAGATTGTTTATAGAGTGAACCATCTCCCAAACCTACAAATCCTTTTTTTTTAATTCTGAGAATAGAAGGAAAATTGAGCAGTTTAGTTTTTTTCTTATTTTATTAATGACTATACAAAGATGCAATTGTAAGCATATGTACAACTTTTAAATTTCTTTCTATTAGATGGTCTTCAGAATTATGATCTAATGGCTACAATATGAAATATTTACCACAAACACATTTTAGGTCATTTTGAATTGCTAAAGCCAGGGAACATACAGTATATATCAAAGGCAAGAATAAGATACTGAATTTTTTGACAAAGACAATTCTGGTGTTGAAGTCTAACTAACCAAGACTTAGTTGTTCCTTGGTTGTTTTTTCTTGACACTTGAGACTATCTACTGAGCATTTACCACATTATATCGGGGTAGATACTAAGCAAATATTAACTAGACTAAACCGAAAATGGCTCAAATTTCATGGAACTTGCATTGAAATGAAAGATAGAGGAGCCCAATATAAAACAAGAAACACAATAAAGGATGCAATAAATCTGTGTGTAGATGGCAGATATAGGAGCATAGGACTCATATTTGGTGGGTTAGGGCAAACTCCTTGCAGAGAGTAAAATTCAAGTTATTGTAAACTGATGGAGGAAGGTCATTGGCTAATAAAGGAACTGCCCTGGCCCATTTTATTTGTTAGAGGATAGTAGGGAGGAGTAAACAGAACAGAACGCTGGGAGGATAAGGAAGTGAGCTCAGAGACTTGACAGCTCTCCTCTAGGGAGCAGACGCCTGAGAGAGACGCCATGCCCCGCTCCCGGCATGAAGCTCCGACCCAGGATGGACTAGGCTAGAATCTTCCCGGTAAGACCGGTTCTCACAGATTATTAGAGATGGGTTGATCGGGATGTGAGAATTAGCCTGTAAGTGCTAGAGCTAAAGGGCCAAGCAGTGCTTAAAAGAATACAGTGTCTGTGTAATTATTTTGGGGCATAAGCTAGCCGAGCAGGCGGCCGGGGTGCTGGGAACGCAGCCCCGCCGCCCCCATTACTACAGTAAACATGTACAAAGGAAAGACACACAAGCAGTATGACACAGTGAAGCATGCACACAGCTTGGCAATCAGAAGAAAGACAGCAAACTGTCAGGTGGGTCCACTGCACAGCACATTCCAGGACAGTAAACATCCTGAAATGTCCAGCCTACTCTAAAAACAAACAAAACAAACAAAAAACCAAAAAAACCCGTCTTTACAAAATCTACCAAACTCACTGTTATCTCCAAAAATCCATATCAAGACTCCCCATGTGAAAACATGAATATCTTACTTTGAAGTTAGGATTAAAAAGAATATATCCACTGTTATAATAAGTTACTCACTACACAGACAATGAGGACATGAAAGGAGACAAAGGGTCTTTATAATATATATTCATTTATCTCTAAACTATGTTTGTCATTTAAATGTTTCTATATGGGGAAAATAAGAAGTCAGGCTATTTTTATTCTTAGTTACTACATTTCTAACAAATACTTCATAATAATCTACATAGAAACATTAGAAAAATTGAAAGAATTTATCAAGGTTGTTTGATGAAAAGTTAACACATAAAAAATCAACTGAAAAATTAAATACTTTTCTCAAACAATTCAATAATGAAAAATTTATATATAGACATTTCAAAAATACTTAGGTACAACTGAAAAGTTTATACAACTATTTATATCCCAAAATTATAGACATTATTGAGATACTGAGAGATATTAAAGAAAATCTGAATAAATTGAGAAAGATATATATGGGATATACATCATTTCTCTGAGTTGAAAACTTTAGATTATGAAAAAACAAATTAAAAATGTCTACAGCTTTGTTTGTATAGGGTATGGACTCTTACGTGGCATTTATAACCAAGTTAGCAAAGCTAAAATAAGGAATTCAAAGAGTCTTTAAGCCTGATTACAAACTACAACAACCAAGTCTATATGAAGTAAACAGATCTGTGGAAAAAAGCAGAGTATGTATTGTCCACGAATCTCGGCTCAGTTTAATTTAAATAAAATGGTAATGTAGTTAAATGTGAAAAGTATGGTCTTTTCTAGAAATAATGTAGAACCAATAGCTTTATGTGCATTTTAATCCTAGCATTGGAAAAGCAGAGACAATAGGATCTTGGGAGCAATCCAGGCATACAGCCTATCTACTTGGCCAGTTCTTGGTCAACAAAAGAGTGTGTCTCAAGACCAAGTAGAAGGCACTTGAATAACAAAACCTGAAGCTGTCCCACAGTCTTTGCCTGCATCACGCACATCTACACAAATGAATAAAAGACACACAAACACCAGAGTCAATTAGGGAGAAGTAATAGCTGCCATCTTTATTCCTGACTCTCTCCCTTTATTCCATTCCCATCTTTCTCCTTGGAATACATGAAGTGCTTACCTTTTATGCTCCTTATCTACTGCTTGAAATTAAAAATATAAAATAATTCTAATATTTCAAATGAATCCAGTAATAAAAACAATAGGCATGTCATTTTAATTTCAAAGTCTTCTGCGGTAATGCTTTCTTGATTACACACATGCAAACATATATTATGTATATTACATACATGTTATATACACATAAATATATTTTTAAATATCTAAAATATATTTATCTAGTATATGTATAGGTATCTTGCCATGTAAGATAAATACATGCACATATATATCTATTTCACATATTTATATGCATTTTCTTTAATGAAATAAATATATATTAATAAATTACAATCTTATAAATGTACATATACATGTGCACATGTATAAATATATGTTTATAAGCAATTTAGAGCTTCTTTTATCCTTTTAAAAATCATTACATAATTGATTACATGGTTAGAGATTTTTTTCAGTTGTCCTGTCTTTATAATGTATTTGCCAGCAGCAAATCAAGTTTAGGGAACTAATAAATAGAATGAACCAGACTATCAAGAGAAAATATCCTAGTGTTATTTGTCAGATTCTGGATTATTTCTATTTCAATAAATTGAGATACATGGGATATGCTGGATAAATATCATTTTTTTCTAGTCAAAAACCAGGTTATTAAGACTCAAAATAAAAAAATATAGATTTAGTAGCTCTCAGTCTTATTTTTCTCAATTTAGAGACAATAGTAGAAATGGGGATTTATAGTAAGAGACGACAAAGAGACTGCCTCTTATTTTTTCTGGGTCTAAAACATGACTACTTTCTTAACCCAGAGTTTCAGAATAAACTTATTCATGAGGAATTTCTGAGCTTTAGGAATCCGAACAGGTGATAGAGAAGTTTCGCATGTGTTAGTTAAATAAGAACAGTAGCGTCACTATCGTATTGACACCAGCTATACTTTACACTAAATAACTGTAAGGAAGAAGGCAAAGCCTGCATGAAAACATGCACAGGCTCCTTCAGAGCTGAACATAACTTGGATATTTCGAAAGAAAACGTTTTACTTTACCATCAGTAACTTCCAAATAAGCCTTTGTGATGATGCTTCCAGCAACATTTAAAGTCTGACAGATATAATAACCCACATCAGACCGCTGCACGTTAGTAATCGTGAGGTCTCCAGTCTGGGACACTGAAAACCGGCTGGATGATTGGGGTGGCTGGTACGAGAAAAGCAGATTCTAAAACCAGAATTGGGGAGAAAAGAACAGAAACAGGTTAACAGCCAAATTCTAATTGTATGGCACAATTATTTGCATATGTCAATATATGTATAAATATATACATAATATATACATATAGATATAAATTAAATATTCTTTCACCACAAATCCACATATATTGATGTGCACATGTATAAATACATATTATTAAACATAGTTTAATAATACAAAGCTCAATGAAGTTATATGCAAACTGTTACAGTTCTCAATATCAACATGCATATTTATAACCATCCATTTGAGATTAATATTGAACATATAAGAAGACTAAATATGTTTATGCAAACTATAACAGAAATCTTCTATTACATCTAAGTGGCTAACCATATTATTAACTCTAAGACCTTCAATACATGAAGAAAATAGAATTTAAATTTACTCTTATAAACTACGATCAAGGATGTCATTTTGGCTCTATAAGAAGCATTTTCTCCAGCTGTCAATCACTAATGTTCTGGAACACTTATCAATCACTTAGTCATGGCATATCGTTTCCCTGTTCGAAGACAGGGATGCCAGTTATCCCAGGCAGTGGTGGTGCTTGCCTTTAATCCCAGCACTCTGGAGGCAGAAGCAGGAAGATCTCTCTGAGTTTAAGGCCAGCCTGGTTTACAAGCGCTAGCTCTAAGACAGGCTCCAAAGCTACAGAGAAAAAAGAATGCATGTTATAGAGTTTTTGAAATTTATGTCGAACTGAATGAAAAGATCCAAATTCCTAGCAGTTTGTATTTCATGGTTTTGTATTTCAGGAAACAAATTATCCTGACCTTTTCATGAAGAAAAATAAAACTGCTATTGCTTTGTTTTCAAAGTTTTGGTGCTATTTAGCAAAAATCATTTTGGAAAGGTTAGTTAATGCTCTATGAATCAAGTTCTAATGACCTTTTTTTATGCAATGCAATTTGTACTCTTGAACCAAAGAAAACAAATATTTTGGAAATTATTCAGTACAAGTACCACACTAATATAAAGGACATCGACTGGATTATAATTTTTGCTAGAAAGATTTTCTTTCATAATTCCATCTCAATTCTTCATGTTCTATTAATATTTTGTCTTTAACTTGGTCTGAGCAAACTTAATCTTGTGAGACCAAATGGAATATGTTAGAGCCCACCAATATATTAGCATTCAAATGATAGCCTACATCTATAATGTTTGTCAATCAGAGTAAAATAAAAAGAAGGTAGCTGGTAGCATTGCCCATCAAAGGTCCTGGAGTTCAGTCAGTAATTTATTCATGCTCTTTATATGGTCCTGTCTTCAAAAGCAGGGCCATGAAATTCCAAACACAAGCCAGGCAGCAGTAAAACAGGCCAAGGAATGACCATACCAAAACTGAGTGAGATTAATTTTTCACAAGTAAAGCATTTCACCTTATTTAAGAAGAAAAAATCACAGGGATGGTATGAGGAGAGATTTTAAGCTATGCAACTGCTCTTTGTATTAGGCTCAAGCCTGACAAGATGGACTAATGATCAAGAGCAGTGTTTCCAAACCTTTCTAATGCTGTGACCCTTTCATAGAGTTAATCATACTGTAGGGACCTCCAACCATAAAATTATTTTCATTGCTACTTCATAAGTGTAATTTTGCTACTGTTATGAACTGCAATGTAAATATCTGTGCTTTCTGGTGATCTAAGACGACCCCTGAGAAAGGGTCATTTGACCCCATGAGAGGTCACGACCTACAGGTTGAGACCTGCTGTTCTAGATTATGGAATGTTTAGAAAATAGGACCTAATTGCCACTGATGAGCATACATGACAGTTTTAAAGACTGGAAAGCCTGTACTCTATGGGGCATGATGCTAGAGAGAATTTTCCATAATCTGGTCCTTCTAGAGAACACCCACATAATAATCACCATATCTTTTTCAAATATACTTAAGTTTATTATTCGGATAACCAAATAATGGGAAGGACAATTGAATTCTACGAAGAGAAGAGACTAGGTTTTATTTAACATAGACAGTTTTGAAATAAAAGAAACATTTACAAAGCAAAACAGAGGCTAATGCACATCACCCGTGTACTAAAATGAGGCAGAAAAACGGCTTTGCGAGTTACAAAGGGGACAACTTTCCCTTCCCCCTTAATTCTAAACATTTCTGAGGTATCCGACTTCCTCATTTCCAGTGAATATGATTGCTATATAACATCATGATCCTTTTCTTCTCACATATCCGTATTTTCTTAAAGAAGAAAAACAAAGGAAAAACACTAGACAATAGTCATACCTGACTCCCCTCTCGCCTCCAAAAGATAGCTGGTTGGGGATTTCCAGTTGCTTCGCACTGAAAATTCACAGTTCGTCCCAAGGCAACAACCTGGTCGCGAGGCTTCACGACAAAATGGGGAGGCTCTGAAGAAACAAAACACGCAATGAGATCATGTCACCACAGACCCTACTCAGTCTCCTGGTGTCTCTAGTGCTGTCTGTATTGTCTCCAACACGGTATAAAAATCGGCCACTTCCCACCCTTCGTCTAAAGTAAAGTCACTAAGTGCATATTTATAGGATGAAATAGAGTCATATTCTAAAGAGCATTATTACTTAACCTAGACCTGGAATTAATCTCCACATTTACAAGAATTCTTGAGCTACAAGCTGACCCTCTACATTCAAATCATACCTGAAAATTGCATGAATAAATATTATCTTTTCTCACTTAAAGCTGCTTCCAGGTGAATGAACTCTAATCACACGTACGCAAGATCTCCTGATAAAGGCAGGGACTGAAATTACGTTAATTTACCTCAAAAGCTCCTGAAATGCTACCATGCAAATTAGAGCCATTTAAAATCTTCAGTCCAATTATTTGAATAGGAACGGATTTAAAGCCATAGTGGAGTCGCATGCCTCCTTCATTTACATGGGCAAGGGCATGTTCAAACAGAATATATATGGAAATGAGGGCAAATTCGAAACATCTGTTCACCCTGACATTAGAAATACTGCCAGCTTTGTCCAAACTGTTTGATTTATACAGACTTGAATGGCCACTTCATTCAGCAGTCAATAGAGTGTCAGAAAATTGCGTCAGTTACATCGGGGGCAGTGGCAGCTGAAAGGTAGCTGTGCTGATAGAGCGGGTCTTTGGGTGGGGCGCGGGAGCCTGCTTTAGGGCCAGGCTTTGCACAGAAAGGCAGTACGTCCCGACTAAGTCCGTTTACCTAATGTGTACACTTTCCAAATCCACTTCTTATCTGCTGTCTGGAAAAGCTAATCATTCCCTATGATCTCAGTTCAAACAACTGCTAACAGCTTACACACGGCAGGGCTCTTCTAACCTACTTTGCGAGGCCTGGCCCCTACTTGCCATTGTTCCCTCCAAAGTATTTTCAGTGGCTGACATCAGTCACTTAAGGACACTCCCTAACGCAAAATTGAATCGAAACTCAGATACAGATTATATCCCGGAGTGTTACCGCACTGCTTACAAGAGCAAGGCTTCTTCCTTTCTCAAAGCTTTCTTATTAGCATATATGAATTAGACATAACGGTGGGGCTTGTTCTGACACTTTCACACAGGCATATGATGTGTGTGATTGTGTCTGCCTCCATCAGTCTCTGGTCCCTCCACTCTTGGTGGCCCCTGCTTCCTAGTCTCATATAGAAACCATCCTACATTTATGACTTTGTTATCTTTTCCTATTTTATTTATTTATTCTTGGTAAGCCAAAAAGAATGTTTTTTTAAGTATTTGGAAAAACAATTTTCTTTTTAGTTATATTTTCAGGTTAGTTCTATCCTATGTATTTTTGTATATATTGTAAATATTACATATGTGACAATTGTAAAATTACATCATAAAAATATTAAAACCTACTTAATATATGTGATACTATAAATATTTATAGATATGTAAAATCATAAACACAATATAAAAATTCTGTAAAAAAGAAAATACAGTGTGATTTGTTCAAGGCTATCATTGTAACAAAACTGAAGAAAGAAATAAGGTCTCCTAACTTCTTGACAAATGTACTTTCTTTTATATCTTTTTTTTTTTTAAATTGAAGGTTAGTATAAACTCTAACAGTTGCCTAGTTGACTCGAAAATTATAGGATACCTGCAACATCAGGTCAAACGTTTTCAAATGTTCTCTAACTTACAGAAGATAAAATAAAAAGTCGGGAGACACACTTGGAGTTCAGTGTGGTCAAACTGAAGCTCTGGCTTATAATTTTTGGTAGGAAACCTGTGATTGTAATTGAGTGGTTTACTCATGAATGTAGCTCACACTGTCATTACACAAGGTATAATAATAGGCATGTGCCTGGTTGCCTGGGGATGTCCCCTCCTGCACCAAGCCAAACAGGAGCTTTTTCCTCCTTAGGTAAGGGTTAGAGTAACTGATGCAGAGATGAGACAAGAGACTCAACGCTGCCTGGAGAATATATGAAATCCAGTCTAGAGTTTGGTTTCTTTCAATGAAAGAAAACCAAATGATTAATTGGATGTGTGGGAACAGATGACTTTCCAATACGAAGGGAATCCAAGTAGGAAAATATAAATGTTCAAACCACTTAGTCAAGCGAAACCTTGGGGTGGTCTCCATCCCAAATCTCAGGAGCTCGCCCAAGAATGTGTGCCAGAAACTGTTTCTTTTATGAAATGCCAGCTCTGCTCAAACCTCAAAGACTTATTTGGGAAAAAGGAATACAGACCCTTACGCTAACTACATTTATCCCGAAGCAATCCTTCCACACAGGATATTTGCTTGGAAATGATTTACTAGATTCTGTAGGCATAGTCTCAAGCCAACATCAACAGTGACATCAGCCACAAGAGACTTCTTAGAAATAAACTTTAAAAACTTCTCTGACTCGTACGATGGCACAAGCCTACAGTCCCAGCTACCCAGAGGGTCTAGGAGAAGCACTGCTTGAGCCCAAGAGTTTGAAGTCAGAAACACCATGCTTTAAAAAATAAATACAGCAAAAACATCATCTACCTCTGTACGTCAGATATCAGATATAGTTATATCTTTAAAGAAAAAATAGACCAAATACTTTGCTATTTAGATTGAAGATACTCATCAAATATACATAGTTGATGTTTTATGAGTATATATTGTAACAGCTTTTGAAATCTAAAATATTTAAGTTAGCTGTGTTCAAAGTGCACAATGATGTAACCAGTATAATAATATATAAACTGCTGGAAATGTGGAAAAATGGACAGACAAGAAAAAGAAATACTGCCAATAATTCTACCATGCAAACAAGGTAATATTATTTAACGATATTATACTAAAGTATCATTTTAATAATTATCAAATAACTAATGCACTATCTTAAATAATTTCATCAATCTCTATTGTATTAAATTTTGAGATAGCTCACAGAGCCAGTATCTAACATACTCTATTACTAGATAGCTCATCCTATCTGTGAGAATATGAAATAATAACATCTATGAGAGAGATTTCTTTAAGATGAAAGTGATATTCTGGCTGTCTTTTGGTGTTGCGATTTCTCTTAAAGTGACATTCTGTCAAGCCTATTGAATGAATGGATCTTCTTCTAAACTAAGTACAAAGAACCTTGATTCTCTTTATTTATAGAAAAAATATAAAAATAAATTTTGGATATTCCATGTAGTTACTTTGTTAATGCCATGAAATGAAGCTCATAGAAAGAAATGGAAATGAGCACTAAGAAGCTCCCAGTACAAGCTGAATCTGGGACTGAACTTTAAGGTCTCCTGAATTCTAATTACAAAACAGCCCACAGATAGGATGTTCTGAATGCACTTGACACAGAGAAAGCCAAATTGTTCTTGTGGCGTGTCTTTTTGTTCATTAATTGATATTGAGGCATAACATGAAACTGTCCTCTTTCACCAAGAGACACTTCTATAACATCTCCCCCATTTCAGGAAGAAGAAAATTAAAGGGCTCAGATCACACATGACTTAATAAGACAGAAAGTTAGCAAACCCATTACCTTTCCTCTTTGTCAGTTACCCATACTTCCTGCAGATTTATTCTGTGCAGTCTGTCTTTGTGGCCAATGACAAGTGAAACATGGAGGCTGATTGGTTGAAGGACATGGAAGGGGATGGATGGAAAGGGGAAGAGAAGTTCCAGTCACAGTGACACGGTGAGTAGGAGGTGGCCAAGAAAATGTCAACTTACCAGACCCAACTAAAATAAAAAAAGAAAACATGGAATAAATAAAAATAAGGGAACAAACAAAAAAATGAAACAGAAAAAGTAGTGAGATTTGACTTAACAATGATTTTCTTTTAACATAAACTAAAGAACACATTAATATTTAGATATACTGATCACACTATCCATGAATGAATATTTGTTAGCATTTCGAGCACAATCATGAATAACTTAGGAAAATAGAAATGAATCTTGAAATCTCTATTGTGAAAAATAGTAGAACTGCAATGGACTGACAGTTGTAAAATTATAAAGCATCTTTTAACAGTTTTATGTTTTGCTACCAGGTAGAATATTCTTTATGTAATGGATTTTTAAAAGTATTATTAATAATAGCTGCTAAAACTAGACAAAATAGAATAAGTGTCATTTTAAAGATAAAAGATGTTAAATTCCAAAGAGATCCACCAAGAGATTTATCTTTTGAAAGTTTCATACTCATATGATATTCCACTCAACTCATGCTTCTCATACTTGACGATATTTAGAAATAACCTTCATACACATGGGGAATGACTCTAATGATCAGGGTGTGGTCTACGAATCTGCATTTCTGACGGACACCAGGTAGGTCATACTGGTCCATGACCTTGAGTTGAGTTGAAAGACTATTAAAATATACTGAGGTTATATGCTTACATATTTTTTGTTGAGAATATGTCTATAAAAATGAAGAAATTATGTAAACAAGAAAATACGTAACTCTTTAGAAGCCACAATCACATTATTCATTTTCAATGCTGAAACAGGATGTATTTTAATGCAATGATATTGACTTAAAATAATAGAAAGCAATAACTCTGTGTCTCTATTTCAGATAAAGGTCACTGCTTTCAAATGCAGAAGATTGTCACATACCATCATTTGTAGGAACCTACAATACATTTCATTCAAATAAATAGTTTCCAAATTGAAATTAATTTGACTTGATGCATATCCCTGCCGTCTAAATCAAAGGCAAGGAATGCTGCTTTGAGATCTTGCAGTTACAAAGTAGAAAAAAAGTTTTCTTGTCCATTCATTTGTAACATATGCAACAATTTAAAGGGAATCAGAAATACTGAACATGTGCAAAAATTTAGTTTTGATTTTTAAGAAGAAAATAAACATTATTTAGAAGAGTTTTAAAACTGTAGAATCAAAAAGGGTGGAAAGATTACTATTATATTTCTTAAATATCTTAAAGGGACTGCCTTACATAGCAGGGGGTACTCTGGAGTTATAAAGGAAATGATCTGAGAAACTGTCAGCTAATATTTTCTTTGAAACAACAAAAAGTTGCAGAGCTCTCCCAAGGATGAATCTGTGAAAAAAGACTTGATCTCATCAGAATAATGTAGCCAAGTTAGGAGATTAGACAAATGATTCCTACATATGCTTATATATTTCAAAATTCTTTAGACTTCAAAGAATTTAATAAGAGCAATATGGTTACTGGGAGCCATCCCTTTAAAATGTAAAGTGTACTGTCTTTCCTATAGTTGCATTAACAATCCACAGGAGCAAAATGGATCACACATAAGAAGTTCATGCTAAACATTTGCATAATGTATCAATGATCAATGATAATTCTTATGGTCTCTTCAAGACCTGGAATGTTATCTAAGAACATCATAAAAAACAAAAAGCGTAAAAAAATCCTTGAGAAAACTTTATCTGATTGATGGAACACTTACGCTTTTAACAACCATGATTATAAGGAAATGGTTCAGATTACCTTAATAAATATCCACCTATAATTCACACCATATTTCATTTGTTCTAGTGTCAGTAAAAACAAACAAACAAACAAACAAGTAAATAAATTCTGCATACCCTCCACATTCTTCTACTAGTATTTCAGAATCATAATTCTTACATTTCTCTTCTAAAAATATTATGTACATTTCTTTAAGACCTTCAAACATGTATGTTTTTCCTCTACATTTCCCTTGAGAGTAGTCAAGTCAAACAATCTTATTGTTCTATTCAGAGAACTGAGATCTTTCTGTAAAAAAGGGCAGTCACACTACTGTTTGTGCACTATGTCAAGAGTTCCTTAGAAACCAGAGTGATGTGGCACCTGTCAGTCATCACCTAATGAAGTTCACCACGGAAGAATGAGAGGCTTCACGCTCACCTCCTCACTCTTCTCAGTGCCTCCTTCTAATTTAAGGGTGCAGAGAATCCCCATGTCTGCTTTTTTTCCTGCTAACAACAGTATGCTATTGGCACAGAATCAAAATGGTTGATCAAATTGAAGACTACAAATCAATCCATGGACCTGTGGACACCTGTTTATTTATTTATTTTTCACTTTAAAAATGCCAGAAAGACACTGGAAAAACAAACTCTTCAACAATTGGTGCTGGTGGAACTAGATGTGTGCATGTCTAAGAACCCAAAGAGATCCCTGCTTATCACTATGCACAAAACACAACTCCAAATGGATCAAAGACCTCAACATAAAACCAAATACATTGAACCTGATAGAAGAGAAAGGGGGGGATAGCCTTGAACTCGATGGCACAGGAAAAGACATTCTGAACAGAACACCATTAGCACAGTCACTAAGATCAAGAATTAATACATGGGACTTCGTGAAACTGAGAAGCTTCTGCATGGCAAAGGACACCGTCCTTCAGACAATAGCATGAACAACTCAGGCAAAAGTATAGGAAAGCAGCAGATACCAGTAACGGCCAATGATCTACAAATTGCCTGTAGATTTTGATGTCTTTAAGGGTTTAAAAAAGTACTTTGCTTCCATCGCCAGATAAAGGTTCTATGGTGACATGCAAGATATTCATCAGTGTGGCTATAGGATAGGGCCAGTTCAGGCACCCTCTCCTCAGCTGCCCAAGGAACAAGCTGGGGACATCTCCTTGGACACCTGGGAACCCCTCTAGATTCAAGTCTCTTGCCAACCCTAAAATGGCTCCCTTAATTAAGATATATACTTCCCTGCTCCCATATCCACCCTTCCTTTATCCCAGCCACCCCATTCCCCCAAGCTCTCTCCATCCTCCCCTTCTCACTTCTCTCTCCCCATTTCCCCTTACCCTCACCCCACCCCTACCCCCAAGCTCCCAATTTTTGTCTGGCATTCTTGTCTACTTCCAATATCCAGGAGGGTAGCTATATGTTTTTCTTTGAGTTCACCTTCTTATTTAGCTTGTCTAGGATCACGAATTATAGGCTCAATGTTCTTTATTTATGGCTAGAATCCACCCATATTGGAGCACTGGACTGAGCTCCCAAGGTCCAAATGAGGAGCAGAAGGAGAGAGAACATGAGCAAGGAAGTCAGGACCACAAGGGGTGCGCCCACCCACTAAAAAGGCAGGGCTGATCTAATGGGAGCTCACCAAGGCCAGATGGATTGGGACTGATGGAGCATGTGATCAAACCGTACTCTCTGAACGTGGCTGACAAGGAGGGTTGACTGAGAAGCCAAGGACAATGGCACTGGGTTTTGATTCTACTGCATGTACTGGCTTTGTGAAGCCTAGCCTGTTTGGATGCTCACCTTCCTAGACCTGGATGGAGAGGGGAGGACCTTAGACTTACCGCAGGGGAGGGAACCCTGACTGCTATTTAGACTGGAATGGGAGGGAGAGGGGATGTGGGGGAAGGGGAGGGAAATGGGAGGAGGGGAGGAGGTGGAAATTTTTAATTAAAAAAATAAAATAAAATACTTTTCTTCTACCTGCCAACAGCAATTTCAACAGAATATTGTAGGTAACAAAGCAATGGACAATTTGAATCTTACAGCATTTGCTAGGCTGCGATTTTGAAGTGGCCATTCAGTGTCAAAGCTGGAGATCTCATCCTGCCCCAGAGGTTGCCAAATAGATGACATCTACATAGATGTAAAGCTTGCTTTTTAAAGGTCTTCAGAAACATTGTTTATAGTGACTGAAGATGTAGTTCCGTGGCAGCATGTATGCCTAGCCTGTGTGAGGCCCTGGATTCAAACCTTGCTAAATATAAAAATTCTGTCCTACTGGTACGGGAGAATTGTCTGTATTTTGTCAATCATGTTTTAAATAAATGCTGATTGGCCAGGCAGGAAGTATAGGTGGGTCAGCCAGACAGGAAGTAGAGGTGGGGTGATGAGAACAGGAGAATGTTCGAAAGGATGAAGCCCATCCCCCCTACTCCTGCCCAGACAACCGAAGAAGCAGGATGTGATCTACCCCACTGTGAAAGGTACTGTGCCATGTGGCTAACATAGATAAGAATAATGGGTTAATATAAGCTATAAGAGCTAATAAGAAGACTGAGCTAATGGGCCAATCAGTTTATAAGTAATGCAGACTCTATGTGTGATTTTCTTTGGGACTTGCTGGCTGTTGGGTACCGGCCAGGACAGAAACCCCAAGCAGCCCAGACCTCGTGTTAAATCCTACTGATATCATTTTTAATTGATAAAGAAATTTACATAAAGAATTCCTATGATAAGCTTAGAAATTATCAGAAAAATTAAAGAAAATAAAATATTTATATATTACACTATGATTAGATTTCTGTATTTTTGCATTAATACCCATTACCTGAAGCATAATGGCAAATATATGTTAGTATATCCTTTTAGGTAAAATAAATTATTGGGGGATTTCTCTGTTAGTCTAGGATTTTCTCCCTAGTACTGAGGGGGTAGAGGGATGAGAATATAGAAGGCTGACATGGAATTGGGAAAAAAATTCACATATTTGAAACTCCTAGTACAGTTGGTTAGAAGGTTGTGTGGTAAAGCAAGCACACACACAGCAGGACCCATGCTATCAGTAAAGAGAACAGTAGCTTTCAGAGGGCTATACATGAAATCACCTCTACTCCAAATTCTTCTAATTAATAGTACTTTTTTATTATGAGTAGCTAATTTCTAATTGATCCTTAAGTTCGTGTTATTTCTTTCCCATACCCTTCTATAGTGAATAGAGCTCAGTTAACAGGACTGACAGACTAGAACTGTCAAAAAAAAAATATCCTCATTGCTGAAGAACATGAATGGGCCTTGAGGAAGAAGCATATTTCGGGCCATGAAGCAGAACTAGTTTTCAAGTAATGAAGCCATCTTCATTTGAAGCAAGGAAGCCTGTCATTGGTGTGTGAGAACTACAGTCACAAATCTACATGAATGATGATGATATCACTAGCAGCCAGAAGCCCTCCAGGTACTCCAATATGAGGTATCATTTCTTTGGGGGAGAAAGGATTGAGTTTAACATAAAAGCCTGTCATTATGTCTTTCAACTCTGCAGACATAAAAATGGAGAGAATAAAAGCGATATTTTAGAATGTATTTAATGGATACAGAGGACACTGTGAACTTTTTGCCTCTGATCAAATACACCTCATGTCATTCTGTAGAACAATGGCTCTGGAGGCAATTTTGGTTGTCAGGACTGACGTGGGAGGAAGGGGATGAGGCAGAGCTCCCAGTCTTCAGTGGACAAAATCCACAGATGTTGCTGATCTCAGCCACAGCACACAGGACAGCCACCAAAACAAAAAGGGATGTGTCTGAGATGCCAGGCACGCCAGACAGAACTGTGAAACCTTGCAGAGGAGGATCGTTTGTTTAACTCTTATCTGAGAATGTCCTAACAAATAACACACCCCAACCTTGAGCAGGGTTGACAGGTCTTAGATACTGGGCCAAAGTTTGTATTAGTCTTCTTTGCCTTCAAAAATTATCCACATTCCTTCAAAGCAATCCTTTAAATTCTGCCCTTTGTATACCCGTGCATTAACACAGGTGTGATTCAAATGTATCTGCTAGGTCACTCACCCACTGCAGAGCAGATGCCACATAACATGGATTCTCAGGATCGTAGTTCAAGTGTAAATACCCTGACGCCAGGGTTTAGAAGGCCGGAAGCCTAGATCTCTCTATTCCCTCCTTGAAAACACAAGATTCTTTACTGGATATGTTTCTCAGCATTTATGATCCCACCAACTCTTTGCTTCTACGACTTTAAAAATGAAATTAATTTTGGCAGTTTCTTCTTCACATACGGTATGTTATGATCACCCTGTCCCCATTGCCTTCTGTTTTCATTTCTCACTCTTGTGGAATCCTTCTTCCCCATTTGATTGCCCCTATCCCTGCCATCACAAGTCTTTCCCATGTGATCAGACCTGCCGTGGATGCACAATTGCAATAGCCAAGTCATTTCCAGAAAAAAAAAAAAGTTTTTCAAGTGCTCCACCCCATCTCCTGGCTCTCACAATCTTTCTACCCCCTCTCTGACGATGTCCCCAGGCCTGGGAGCGTGTGATATAGATGTTTCCTTTCCAGCTAAGCACTTAGCAGTCTATTATTTTCTATAGTATAATCCGTACCATAAATAAGTCAGGAGTCCCTTCTTCTGAATATAACCGATTGCTGATAGAGGCCTCTTTGACTTGGCTAAGAGTTGAAACAGTTGACCTGTATAAATGTACATATTTAGAAGGTAGTTTGTTATGTGAAGGCCGCTTGGTCATTCCAGCCTCCCAGCAGCTCAGATCCAATATAATCCACAGAAACTATATTATTTAAATCACTGCTTGGCCCATTAGCTCTAGCTTCTTATTGACTAACACTTAACTATATCTTAATTTAAACCATCTCCTTTAATCTGTGCATCACTACGAGGTGGTGGTTTCAGCATGAAGCAAAGTTTCAGCACGTCTGTCTCCAGGGCTCCATGGCATCTCCCTGACTCCACCCTTCTTTTCCCAGCATTCAGTTTAGTTTTCCCCACCTAGCTCTGCTCTGCCCTATCAACAGGCCAAGGAATATTTCTTTATTCACCAATGGTATTATTCACAGCATACAGAGGGAAAACCCACATCAGTAGTTTCTGTCCATTTAGCAAAATGTCAGAAAGATTCCCCCATAGTGCCCAACTGACTCTGCTAATTGTCAAACCAATCAGATTTCTAACCTGAATTAGTAATCAAATCTCCAATAAAATCATGTTGATTAAAACTAAACAAGATCAACAAGATCCATCTTTTTGGTGTTAAAATCTTTTAATATAGTCCCAATGCTCTTAATCTTAACATCGAAAGCTGCATGCTTAGCCATGTGACACTCTGATGGTTTCTTAAGTCACTTGCCTGTTGCTCCTACCGTTTTGACTTGAAGCACACCACACTCCATCTCCCCTCCATTTCTGTTTACAGCAGAACCTTAGCATTCTCCCTGGTTTCCTTAATTCCAATCCACTCTTTGGATCTTAGCTCAAGATTTAAGAACTACTGTAAGATACTTCTGTAAATCTGATTTTACATCCTATGGGTGTTATTATTTTCCCACAATGACCTTGCATTTACAACACATATCTTAGTTTAAAACTACACATTTGTGTGATTATTATGTCTGCAACCTGAACTAGCCTGCACTCTCCATGGAAACTACATGTTTATCAATGCTGTTTGCCTTTGAGCTTATCAAGCAGTAGGTGTTCCCCACATGGCAAATACCTATTAAAGATAAGCAAATAGCAGCATCCCTAGCATGTAGGAGAAAACACGTTCCTTATACACTTATGAACCCACTCTTTCATTAGTGAATTCATAGTGTGCATCGCTTCTTTCCACTTTCCATCTACCTGTCGGCCTTTTACAAGTCACAGCACTCTTCCCAGTACAAGGAACATGCTGGGAAACATGTTCATCCACACATGGCGAGGCCTATC
The DNA here is from genome assembly GCF_018167655.1 of Microtus oregoni. Taxonomy (NCBI): domain Eukaryota; kingdom Metazoa; phylum Chordata; class Mammalia; order Rodentia; family Cricetidae; genus Microtus; species Microtus oregoni. The sequence continues at coordinate 16,648,239 of NW_024543089.1, forward strand.
TTTAAATGGCACACTTCCTGGAAGGCTTGGCCCATGATGGCTGATGATAACTGTTCTCCAACTGACAGCAAAACGTCTTTGGACGGAGATGATCTCCACAAGGTATCAGGTCTGTGATCCTATAAAAATTGTGTAAACTTCTGACCCCCACTTTAATAATAAAGAGCCATCAGTGTCAACTGTGTATCTGATAGTACATTAGAAACCTCAGCAGCTGTCAGAAATAAGTCAGTATCCCAGTGGTGTCAGGGGAAGAAAATGAAGCTCCATCACTTGGTAAAGTATACACATCAGGTAAGAGAAGGACTAAAATTCAAGATTCCCCAGCTCTTAACATTTTTTTTTACTGTTTTTATCACAAGGCATCACATGTTTGCAAAAAATAATAATAATGTTAAACCATAACTGAAATAACTTTGGCTTTGGGATGTTTGCTTCATGAATGACCTACATATATATAATCATTCAACAACAACAGGAAAACTATCTGAAAGTACCTCTGACAGACTGCTTTAGATACCAACAAACTTTGACCTGTAAAAAAGGATGACGAGGATAAGTGAGTTACATCCGTTGTCATTCTATTCCTGGGAAAATGTCCAAAGAGTCAGTTTCATCTTAGAACAGTGATAGGATATAGCCATCTAAAACAATCACCTCAAGGGTCTAAGAAAATCAGTCAAAAGATCAATCTTTATCATCCAAGTATGCAATTTAATATAAAAGATTATCAGGTCTCGGTTCCCTAATTTTTAATGCTAGTACCAAAGTAAATAATTTTTAAGTGTGCAAACATGGCTGCCATTAAGTTTCCCAAAACCCAGCACAGAATTACAATATTTAAGCATTTACTTTTTAGGAATATAAGTCAAACCACCGTTGTTTAGTAATTATAGTTCTGAAAGTGAAAAAGCATATCTCCTCTATGCACTAATGACTTAAAAGGTACTGTTTGAAATAACTGCTCTACCATCCACAGAGTTGACTTGCTAAACCACCTTTGTAAATTGGTCCATCTATCAGGTTTAATTGTGCAGTACTCCAAAGTCTCCAGCAACAGCATCGACCACACAAAATGAATGTCCCTAAGCTAACTTTAATAACCATTTATGGATTTTCCTACCCTTATAAATCTGTTACAAAGCAATTACTCAGCCTCATTTTGTCTTACACTTATTTTAGCATATTTTGCAGGTGTGTTTATGCTGGCACACGAGCTATCAATTCATTAGAGGTTCAAAAATCAAATGAAACTGCTCACGGCATGCTAATCCATTTTTGCAAAGTTTAGGTAAAGCATTTTGAAATGTTCATTTAAACTGTATACAGAGCCCTTTTAAAAATAGAAAGTTTAAAATTACTTCATGTTTTGAAATTGCTGGAGTAACAATGAAAAGACACCAGATACTACAAAGCCACAGGGAACTGTTTTAATAACGTCTTGATGTTTGGAATGTGCTAAAATATCTCTTTAGATCTAAAAATAACCCTTAGTCCTTACTCTTAATTACTACTGTGTATATCTTTCAAAATAGCTGAAGTCAGACGAAACAAAAAGTTAATAATATAGACGAATAAAATTTCAATTATTTAGTATTATAATTTTATTTAAGGTTTCTTATTAGGCAAAATTTTCTTAATTATGCTCAGCATCAAAACTTTTAAAAAATGACTAATACCAATCACTTCATTTATGGCTGAAGTGTTCTAGATAAAGTACACTAAGCCAATCTGACATAGAGAATTAAAATTAATCATCTCAAAAAAATACAACCTCACTGACTCCAAGTTTCAAAATTCTATGAGATTATTTTCAAGGAATGACAGAGGGCTGTTGGTCAATGACTGAGCAAAGAAAGTAATTTATTTCCGCCACTTTCATTCCAAGATTCAGTAATTCACATTCTATAGATCTGCAGCACAAATTACATACTTCCATGTTGACAACTTTATTTGCGAATATTGTTTACTAGAAACAGTGGCTCACTTACGTATCCATACAGGGGCTGCAGACTACCTACTCCACTACTATCTGAAGAAGTGTACCACATGTGAGACTTGGAACACCGTGGAAGGCCTAGGATGTGCTTTTTATCAGAACAGGGCTAAGGGATAACCTGTCACAGGACCATCTCATTCCTGATTATTCTCCTTTCTGACTGTTCTATGTATTTCTTCAAACATTTCCTGGCACAGACACTGAGAACATTTCAAATTACCCATAGGAAGGCCACTGCTGAAAAGCTCTTTTCTTGATTAGTTTAAAGTCTTATGTCACTTTCATTTAAATAACTGACATCTATCCTGTACCTTCACACGTGAGACTGCACTAAATTCTCAGCCATCCTTAGGCTAAAACACCTATTTCATTAAAGTTTAAGAACATGAGTGATATGGAATTTCCCTTTGTATGCTGTGAATACCATTGGTGAATAAAGAAATTGTCTTGGGTCTGTGCATGGAATAGAGGTAGGCGGGAAAAACTAAACTGAATGCTGGGAGTGGAAGGCAGAGTTTAGGGAGAATTATGGAGCTGCCACTAGAAACAAATGCTCTGAAACTTTGCTGGTAGGCCACGACCTCATGGTGATGCATTGATTAATGGAGATGGGTTAAATTAATATGTAAGAGTTAGCCAATAAGAAGCTAGAACTAATGGGCCAAGCAGAGATTTAAATAATACAGTTTCTGTGTGATTATTTCAGGGCTGAGCAGCTGGGAACCAACAAGCGGCCTCCTCCTCATCCGAACACACAAGGAGCTCGTCATCCCTCCCAGAAGAAAGAAGTTAAAAAAGAAAAAAACTTCATAATATAAAATGCTGCTGGGTCTCAATCTCAGGAATAGTGTTAAAAAAAAAAAAACAACAAATAACCAAGAACTGGGCAGGGAAATAAATAAAACAAAGAGAGCAGAAATGGGTGTTCGGCATCCTATTTACACCACTGGTCGGAACCGTTAGGCGGCAGAGTTAGTCTCAGAAATCTTTCTCTTGCTAAATTGTATGGAGACATCATCAAACCTCTGATGACAGCATTTTCTTTTCAGTTTTTTCACAAAGGACTTATCAGTAATACAGATTTTGTGCAAAGTGCTGTTAAATGTTGTCCTTTCAGTGTTTTGTATTTTATGACACACACCTTGTTCCTTTACCCTCTCTAGATTTTTGCTGCATTTATAAAAATCATTATCTTTAAGTACAAAACAAGTAAGAAAAAGCCAAGATAAATACACAGCCAATTTCACAAAGGTGGTATTTAGAATAAGATTCATGAATTCATCATCTTTAAGAGTAGTAATGCACACAGGAAATTTTGCTCCTGTTGAGGTAGTAAGGTGTGTGTATGCGTGTGTGTGTGTTTTAACTCCCCCGCCAAAAATCCCCACTGTTTATTGTAGCAAGCTAACTTTCCTGGACATGTAATAAGTTACTAAAAATCATCCCTTCAAAAATCAGCTTACCGTATCTTGTCACGATCTAGCAAAAGTGTCCCTCATCTATCAAGGGACAGTCAACAGGTAAAGCTTTGCAGGGTTCACAATGTGTTTCACCAACATGTTGATGGACTCACAGTTCTGAACCTGGATCCTGATTCTCATAAACCTAACTTGAACCTGCAAAAAGGCCCCCTGACACTATTAGTTTTGGCTTTGGCTCAAATAACCACATTAATGGTCAGACACAATACACTATTATGCTGCCAGCCTCTGTGAAATCAGCAATTTAAGGGAACTGTTCCAACAAGTGATTTAAATGAAGTCTACATCAAAGAAAGGAAACTCCAACCTGAAGGTCTTGCTTTAGATTTTATTCTTCTTATTTTTTATTCTAGATATCATATGTGCTGCAAAGGCTGCATGAGCCCCTTACACAAAGATCTTATGTGTTGCTAAAGCTGCAGTCAGTGCGCTTGATGATAGAAAGTTCACACTGATCACTTAAGTCTTCCTTTTCCCACAATTTGTTTCTGAAAGAAAGTTTTAAAGTTTGTAATATACTTGAGGGAGTACAAATCTATAATCCACAGTATACTACTTCTTACTTAAACAATGACTTTATTTTTTACTGTAACTATGTATTCTGAAATAACCTTCTAGTAGATTCTCAAATGGCCACATATGCACATTATATGATACAAAACCCATATCATCTTATTTTCAAAATTATTTTTGTAGGAAATTGATTAGGTTTAGGGATACACACTGATTTCTCCTGATGGCTTATACCTCTTGATTCAATTTGTAAGGCCACATTATATGACTGTTATTGCCAGGGACTGTCCCTCCAAGTAGGGACCTCTCAGCTGGAGGTCTGGTTCAACACAGCTTTAGAGCCCAGGAGAAACCAATGCATATGAACTATGCTCAGCTATGATGAGCTATGCCCCAAACTGTAATCCCCACCGCTCACACTGCTCAACAGAGAGAGTTCAATTCTTCAGGCCAATGACCAAACATACAATCAATGTTTCAAAAACGGAACAAGTTGGCCCATAAATATTTGCCTCATCCGACATGGTCCCCTGACCCTTTGCCTGCCAACTATTATGTCTTCGAGCATCTTAAGAACTTTTTAGTTTTTTTCAGAGACAGTACTTCTACAACTGCTGAAGAGTCCGTCAAATTCCAAAGCAAGGATGTTTATGCTACAGGGATAAAGCAAATATTCCTTCTTGACAACAATGTTGATTGCAGTGGTTCCTGTTTTGATGGATAACGATGTATTTGAGCCTAATGATCATGATTTAAAATTCATGGTTGAAATCTGTAATTCCTTTTGTACCAACCTAAGTAAAAGATATAGTAACTTTCACTGCCGAAAGGAGTAAGCAGGTAGTTTGCTCTAAAAAATAGGCCTGGATCTTATTACACAGAAACAGGAATCGCGATAAGTTTAATGGAAGGTACTAACATAACTGGATTTGTGTTTTAGATAGGTGGATACACAAAAGATGAAAGAGTCTGCAGAATAAAATGGAGACAAAGAACCTTGCTAGAGCCCTGCAGTTTCAGAGAGAGGTCAGATACTTGTATTAGAGAGAGGTAAGAAGACGAGAGAGATGGGGGCAATTCTGAGAAACATTTAAAAGGCGAAGGAGTAGAAGTCTGCGGTTCCTGGTCCGAGGTAAGACGTGGGAAAGGAGGAGAGTCAAGGGTGGGACGCTTCTCTAAACTGTGTTCTGCTTGGGGACTGTAGGCTGCATCTCCAAGGGAAGCAGAGGACCATGGGAAGTTGCCCTTGGACACTCACGCCTTTCTGTTCTACTGTTTATGGCAAAGACAGAAGAAAACCCAAGGCTCCTATAAGCCTCTGACAGTTGCTTCTCACTTTACAGAAAGTTGAAATGGCTCACCAGTTCCTAGTTCACTGGGGCCCTAGGAAGGTGTCAATCACAAACTGAAGCACTGGAGACACTCTAGCAAAGCGTCTTGCTGGACACAGGCAGTTCAACAGCAAGGAAAAGGCTCTATGATGCATCCCATTAGTAGCACTTAAGTCAGCCCAAAGACAGCCTGGTCTTTTTTTCCCCGGTGCCTTTGTGTCTCCCCCATTTCATGTCAATCTCACACCCTAAAGAGCAGCCTTCCAGCTGCTGTCACTGGCTAATCAATCCTAATGAGGACGTACTTTTCTCCTTCATTATAGACTTGCCATAAATACCTATGAGAGGCAAAAGACAATATAATTCCATGGCATAGCTTAGAGCACATACCCCTTTCACAATTAATTTTCACATTGCTACTATATGCCGGCAATGAATTTTAGAGAGCGGCAATACAATTTGTGATACGTTTAAAATTAAACAGTGAACTTGAGAGAACATTATGATTTTAGGTCAAGGGAGGGCAATGGACAGCCACTTCTGAGAGAGGAGCTGAAATTACAGAATCTCTGTAATGATCAAGGAGTATCACCTGGCTAGGCAATGTTTGGCACCTGCTGTTTGTTTTAACACAGACCCAAGAAAGGGCAGCAAAGCAGCCAAGTCTCAGCACTGGAGAATAACTGGTTCCTGTGAAAAGTCTGGGAAGTGTACAGTGGGGTACAAAGAGAGATAACAACATATAGCTTCCTGTGTGTGAGTGGTGCACCATTCAGGCCTCAGGAGAAACAGGAGAACTGAGCATCTTTTAGTTCCTATTGTAAGAGAGATGCACAAATATGGGATTAGATTTTCCTAATGGTTTAACTCAGGGAGATAAAAGGTGATTGCGTAGGAAATGGCTGGAGTGTGGACGTCGACATTCAGTTCAGCTTCCTGTGACTGATGGGACACAGCGATGGGAACATGATCATTTTGCTGATAGAGCCACAGATTCACTATGGAAATAAAATTGTGACAGTAATAAGAGCCGCTTTATCTGTGAAGTTGCTAAGAGTGGAAAGATTAATAACGCTATCCAGTTTGCCCTATTTAAGCAATAAGTAGCTCAAGCCAAGGAATCTTCAATGCTGAGGGCGCAGTTGGAAATAAATGAATTAAGAGTTTAAATTCTAGGTGTTCTTGTCTGTCTTTCTTTTGTAAAAGTAGTCCTCAAAAGGGAAATGATTTTGAAAGGCTATCTCCATAATTGCCATTGAAACAAGTAATTTACAAATCATACAAGGTTTGTTAGAAATAATACATTAAAGAGAAACATTTGATTTCTCTTGATGTTTTAAAAAATAGTTTGAAGACGTGCTCATTGTGAGTAACCAAAATTCTAACTTTAGCCAAAGGAAAAGAATCACCACATTACAAATAAAGCCTTGGATCGTGACTGAAAGAAAGACAAATAATCTAACTTCACATGAGTATTGTCTGAGTCTAAGAACAACCTCAAGGCCCACCTGAGAAGCAGCCGCTAAACAATGTAATGCATTTCGATTAAGATAGTAAATTAGTATGAAACAAAAGTCTCACCATTCTCAAACACCAAAGGGAGGCATAAATTTGAAAAGCTTCAGTGACATAGCATTTAAAAGCTTGGCAGAATGCCTCGACGCATCTATTTTCTTCTGGTTAGATTTTATGTTTTATAGATATGTCACAACCTATAAAGTTGTTATAAATACTGCTGTAAATATAATTTCCTCTAAAAGATGGGGCTATTATGTGATATTAAGCACTTGCTTGGAAAATAATTCATTCCTACCAAGACAGAACTAGCCATCCTAACACTCGTGAGACATTAGAGTTCAAACACAGCAACAGCCTGAGATTTTAGTGAATCGTATCTTTTGTTTAAAAGGTACTAGCTTTTGTTTGGGTTTTTAGGTTTATAAATTAAATTCTTGAAGAAGTGTGTAGGTGGCCGATATATATGTCTGTATGTATAAGGAAACATATACACACATATGGGGAAAATAGAGTTGTAGACAAACAATAAGCATCAATTAAGCAATTGCTGATTTAAAGTCACAGGAAGTAAATGTTAGATAACCCAGAAGAAGTTGGACTCTGGAGTCTCCATAACTAAATTTTCTGAGTAGGAATAAAGCAGAAACACTATTCCAAACAGGGCAGTTTGCTCACTTTAATTAGTCACATTAAGAGCATACCTTATTTAACACAACAAATATTGTTCTTCCATTGATCAAATTACTGTTCAGCCTTGAGTCACACAATGATAGCGAATTCCAATGTCATATACAACTTGATATGCAAGTTAAAGAAACAGATATTCTTGGCATTTATTGATGAATAAGCTATAGAGGTATGACAGAATGTATTGCAGACTGCAACTTCTTAATACCGCCAAATTTACTTCTTTTCCAAGTAAAATATGGAACATATCTAATAAATAATCTATGTTTTGATTTAGTACCCAATTAATTTTGGCTTTAGTGTGAGCGAGGCGTTGCATGTGAACCTCAGGTGGTGTGGTGTCAGGAGAGGGACCTGAGCAGGCCACCCATGTCTAAAGGGGCTATGAATATTAAGGAGTTTTGGAGGTTGTTTATTCATGAATAATCTTATTAGCCTCTGGATTGTACAGAAACACTTCAGTATCACAGGGAGATGGCTAGAGCGCCTGAGAATCTTCATATATGTAAAGCGATCAACGTTACCTGTTAACAGAGTCAGGGGTGAGAGCAGGCCCCTTCTGAGGAATATTCCGAAAATTAGGAAGTTATGGCTCCAAGTGGTCTTAATATTCAGTAATCCACCCCGTGTCTACTTTATAGGCTGATCCCAATTGGAGCTCTGGCTTTGAGGGCTGTAGCACAATCTTAGCCACTGTCTGTGATATGCATTCTCAAGTCCAGAACTATACTGAAACCATTTCAAGCCTTTTGTGATTTCTGTCCCTTTGTAGAATATTTTCTTATTCTTTTTAACTTCTTTGTGGAGAAACAAGACAGAGACAACTTTCTGTTATCCAGTAATGAGCTCCCAAATCAGGTCGAGCATATACATCAAGATACTTACAAATAGGATTTTTGTCTAGTTCTAGATTTTCCTATGTTTTTCTTAAGTCTGTTTTACTTTATACATTTAAAAAATATTCAAAAAACATCCAACATGATGTTATTAAAATGTGCAAATAGTACAATGATTGCGCCTTTGCTTGCTTCCAAACACAGACCGCAGACAGAATGAATCACACACCAGAGCTTCTCCAGCTCTGAACCAATGCAGTTGCCTGTTGGCAGCGAGGATCAAGTCACAAGGCACTGCCTGGGTTCTCCTCAGGATACATCCTTGCTGTTTTCAACCACTCAAGCAGAGGTTAAAAATGCATATTCATATTTCAGTTTCAACAAATATTTATCAAAGCATAGTAGAGAATATCTAAGAAGAAAAGCTCAGAAAGTCCTGGGGACTGGATTTAGTTCCATGGGAAAACAATTGCCTAGTAAGTACAAAGCATAGAGATAATACCCAGAAACATACACCACACGTTCACAGATACACACATGCAGGTACACAAACAGACATCACACATTTACATACACACATGTAGGTACACACACAACACACACACAGACACTGCTCCACAGACAACACACACATACAACACACACACACAAACACAAAAACACATCACATATTCACACAAATGCAGATACACACATATATACATCACACACAGACACTGCTCCACACACAATACACACATATAACACACACAAACTATACAACACACATCACATATTCACATACTTACACACGCACAAACACACATCACACAAATACACATCACACATTCACATACACACACATGCAGGTACACACACAGATACTGTTCCACACACAACACAACCATACAACACACACAAACTGCACACTGCACAACACACACACATATAAATATACACACATTACACATTCACATACTCACAAAAGCAGATACCGACACATACTTCACACACAGACACTGCTCTACATACAACACACATATATAACACACACAAACCACACATAATACACACACACAAACATCACACATAATACATACACAGACACACAAACCAGGCATTTGTACTCACAGACCACACAAATCACAGATAAACATACACACACTGATACAACAAATGCAGATACTGCAACACATATCACAATGTGTATACAATATACATATACAATGCAGGCACCATGCCACACTTACCTTACAACAAAACATATAACAGACATGCACACATATATATACATATTCACATATACAGTTACAAGTGAAGAAAAGGAAGGAGGAAGGGAGAGTGGAAGGAAGGGACAAAGGGAAGGAGAGAAAAGCCACAGAAAATCTTAGACTCAGGTAAGGACTGAGAGTGTATAAATAGACAGCACCTGAAACAGGACAGAACTGGGTATAAGGGTGTGACTCAGTAGTAAGTAAGGTACTGGGTTCAATCACCCACACCACAAAAAATAATAAGTAAAAAGGATTCTTCTTTCAAAAAAGACAGAGCAGAAACAGAGAGAAATAATTCTCAAATAAGAGTTCTTTTTAAGATATTGATTGGAATTACAATTCTCTGTATTGGAAGTGAAAATCAAATCACCATCCTTATTTAAGGTGATTTAACTACATTTGTAATACACAGTTTATTTAAGGTGATTTTGCTTATAATTGTAATACACCATTTTCCTACCCGAATTCTCTGAATAAAACACTCACAGGTGGCTAAGTGTAAGACGATCACTTATGTTTTCTGGTTTTTGGGTTTTTCAAGACAGGGTTTGTCTAGGTAACAGCCATGGCTGCCCTGGAACTTGCTCTGTTGACTAGGCTGGCCTTGAACTCACAGCAATACACCTGTCTCTGTTTCCAGAATGTTAGAATTAAAGGCTTGAGCCACCACCTCTACTCCAACAAGATCACTTTTAAGTGCAAACTGACTCCATTGTTCCCGCTTTAAAAGGAATCACATAGAAATAATAATAAAAAATACACTGCTAAATTCTTTATTGTGACCACCTCCTGCTACCAAAGGGATTCGATTTGATTATTCTCTTTGTAGTAACTAATATTTTTCACAAAGGAAGAAAAAGACCAAATGTCTCAGGTTTCGCGTGAATGCTTTTTAGCTATCTTTGAATCAGGAAGTTGCTTTTCTTCAGTACACTGCTGCTTATTCTAACACGTTGAAGCAACACAACAGTGATGCTCTTGGACATATTTAATACTGAATGAAGTAATACAGTCTGGGCTACTCACAGATTCCCTCGCAACTTCATAGAAAGCTGAACGCATTTGAAATGAGAATGTTCGGATTCAACTAACAGGTTCTGGATCTGATCATTTGTAACCAATTTCCACTGAAATTAATTGAGGTTTGGGAGCAAAAATTCCATATGGAAAATTTAAGGCTGGCCTAGTTTTGAATGGAGTGTAAACTTACAGAAAGAAGCTATTTCAGTGCTCACTAGATATGGGACCAAATAAGTACTGTTTATGTTAGCATCAGTCCACCAGAGTAGAAGGCTTTGAGTCTGCAGTGTGATGTGAGACACACTTCACGGAGTGTGACAGTCAGCTTTGTCATCACAGTGACCTGGACACAGATACGCCTTTTCATGCTCTATCAATCCTGGCCCCTTCGCTGCCTCTGGAGAGCTTTTGAACTTGGACTTGACCTCTCTCGAATTTATGCTTTCTCTAAATATAAAGCACTATTCTTTTCACAGTTTTAGCTTGAGTAAGAAGCCCAAGCCCTACTTAGATTAAGGAGAAGGTACTGAGGCCTTAGAAATTCAATGCTTGTTTTTGACCTTTTTTTTTTCTTTTGTTTTTATGAGATTGAGTTAAACACCCCAAAGTGTCACATAATGGCTCTAGAGATAAGAAGAAAGCACCCATCCTTTTTTTTTTTTTTTTTGTTAATGTGAAAAGCCCACAGGTTCTTTTGTGCCCAGTATAGAGTATAGAGAAACGCTCTCAAAAACCACCTTTTTCTTCTTGATAACTTTAAAAGAGACAGCATTCAGAAAAGATGACCTGAGCCAGCCTCAGAAACAACCTAAATTGCCATATTCTCTGTTTACTACATACACACACATATTTGTTGAAATGGGGAATCCTTTATAGCAACCAAATGTATTTAAAAGTCATTGCCTCTCAAATTCCACAACAGGTCTGCGAGCTGCCCAACCAGCACGGACGCCTGATCTTTCGGCGCCAGGAGACCCAGCATTGGGGTGAGTTTCTGGCCCACGGCGCCAGCCTGGGACGGGGAGCTCGGGGGTTTCTTGGCCCCCTGTCCTGCTTGGGCTCTCTGCAGGGCCTCTACTCCCCGGGTGCTGCCTCTTTCTTCCTGGCCCACCCAGCTTCCGTCCAGAGCCCTCCCCACTTCGCCCCCACTGCCCTCTTTTGGCGCGTGGCATCGCCCAGCGCAGCCTATCTGGGCGCTGGGTCCGAGTACCCGGGGCTCCCGGGCGGGCAGCAGTTCCTTTGTTTCTGTGGCCTGCCTGCACCAAGCGGGGTAGGCGCTTTGTCTGCGAGCTGCCCAACCAGCACGGAGGCCTGATCTTTCGGCGCCAGGAGACCCAGCATTGGGGTGAGTTTCTGGCCCATGGCGCCAGCCTGGGACGGGGAGCTCGGGGGTTTCTTGGCCCCCTGTCCTGCTTGGGCTCTCTGCTGCCTCTTTCTTCCTGGCCCACCCAGCTTCCGTCCAGAGCCCTCCCCACTTCGCCCCCACTACCCTCTTTTGGCGCGTGGCATCGCCCAGCCCAGCCTATCTGGGCGCTGGGTCCGAGTACTCGGGGCTCCCGGGGGGGCAGCAGTTCCTTTGTTTCTGTGGCCTGCCTGCACCAAGCGGGGTAGGCGCTTTGTCTGCGAGCTGCCCAACCAGCACGGAGGCCTGATCTTTTGGCACCAGGAGACCCAGCATTGGGGTGAGTTTCTGGCCCACGGCGCCAGCCTGGGACGGGGAGCTCGGGGGTTTCTTGGCCCCCTGTCCTGCTTGGGCTCTCTGCAGGGCCTCTACTCCCCGGGTGCTGCCTCTTTCTTCCTGGCCCACCCAGCTTCCGTCCAGAGCCCTCCCCACTTCGCCCCCACTGCCCTCTTTAGGCGCGTGGCATCGCCCAGCGCAGCCTATCTGGGCGCAGGGTCCGAGTATCCGGGGCTCCCGGGCGGGCAGCAGTTCCTTTGTTTCTGTGGCCTGCCTGCACCAAGCGGGGTAGGCGCTTTGTCTGCAAGCTGCCCAACCAGCACGGAGGCCTGATCTTTCGGCGCCAGGAGACCCAGCATTGGGAGAGCAAACATTGGGGAGAGACAGCGTTTGGTAGGCAAGGAGACCTAATCCGGTAAAAGAAGATCCATAGGGAGCATTTGGAAGAAGAGATGGGCCGACGTCAAGCCAAGAATTCGCCCAACAAGCTGAAAAGCAACATGAAGCTACCAGAAACAAGCGACCTCACAACGGGAGGACAAGAACCCCTTAATGAAGAGGAAGGAGAAAAGATTGACTTCATGAAAGTGATTGACAACCTTAAACAGCATGTAAAAAATGCCCTTATAGAAATGGATGAGAAATATAACAGAAAGTTTGAAGAATTGAATAAATCAGTGAATGATACCCTAGAAAACCAAGGAAAAACAATCAAACAGATAATGGAAACAGTTCAAGACCTGAAAACTGAAATGGAGGCAAAGAAGAAAACACAAACAGAGGGCCGTCTGGACATGGAAAATCTAGGTAAACGAATAGAGACTACAGAAACAAGCATAACCAGCAGAATACAAGAGATAGAAGAAAGACTCTCGGATTCTGAAGATACCATAGAGAAAATAAACACACTGATCAAAGAAAACAGCAAGTCCAACAAACTCTCATCACAAAACATTCAGGAAATATGGGACACAATAAAAAGACCAAACCTAAGAATAATAGGAGTAGAAGAAGGAGAAGAAGGGCAGCTCAATGGTCCAGAAAATCTATTTAATAAAATTATAGAAGAAAACTTTCCCAACCTAAAGAAAGATTTTCCTATGAAGGTGCAAGAAGCATACAGAACACCGAATAGGCTGGATCAAAAAAAAACATCCCCTCGCCATATAATTATCAAAACACAAAGCATACAGAATAAGGAAAGAATATTAAGAGCTGCAAAGGAAAAAGGCCAAATTACTTATAAAGGTAAACCTATCAGACTTACACCTGACTTCTCCATGGAAACCATGAAAGCCAGAAGGTCCTGGATAGATGTACTGCAGAAACTGAGAGACCATGGGTGCAAGCCCAGATTACTATACCCAGCCAAGCTTTCATTCACTATAAATGGAGAAAATAAAATTTTCCAGGATAAAAACAAATTTAAACAATACGCAGCCACAAATCCAGCCTTACAGAAAGTAATTGAAGGAAAATCACTAACCAAGGAGTCCAACAATGACCACAATAACTCAGACATCTAGAGACCCTTCACCAACACAAAACAAAGAAGGGAAACACACAAACTCTACGACTAAAAAAAAATGACCGGAGTTAACAACCACTGGTCATTAATATCACTTAATGTCAATGGACTCAACTCACCTATAAAAAGGCACAGGCTAAGAGATTGGATAAGAAAACAGGATCCAACATTCTGCTGTTTACAAGAAACACACCTCAACCACAAAGACAGGCACCTACTCAGAGTAAAGGGCTGGGAAAAGGCCTATCAAGCAAATGGACCTAAGAAACAGGCAGGTGTGGCCATAGTAATCTCTAACAAAGTTGACTTTAAACTTAAATCAATCAGAAGAGATGGAGAGGGGCATTTTATACTCATAACAGGAACAGTTCATCAGGATGAAGTCTCAATCCTGAACATCTATGCCCCTAAAATAAAAGCACCCACGTACATAAAAGAAACATTGCTAAAATTCAAGGCAGCCATCAAACCGCACACACTAATAGTAGGAGACTTCAACACTCCTCTCTCACCAATGGACAGGTCAATCAGACAGGAACCTAACAGAGAAATAAGAGAATTAGTGGAGGTAATGAATCAAATGGACTTAACAGACATCTATAGAACATTCCATCCAAATAGGAAAGAATATACCTTCTTCTCTGCAGCTCATGGAACCTTCTCGAAAATCGACCACATAGTCGGTAACAAAGCAAACATCCACAGTTACAAAAAAATATTAGTAACCACCTGTGTCTTATCAGATCACCATGGATTAAAGTTAGAATTCAACAATAATGCTACCCCCAGAAAGCATACAAAGTCATGGAAACTGAACAGTCAACTATTGAACCATAGCTGGATTAAGGAAGAAATAAAGAAAGAAATTAAAGTCTTCCTGGAATTCAATGAAAATAAAGAAACAACATACTCAAACTTATGGGACACTATGAAAGCAGTCCTAAGAGGAAAGTTCATAGCACTAAGTGCCCACTTAAAGAAAACAGAGAAAGCTCACATTGGAGACTTAACAGCCCACCTGAAAGCTCTAGAAAAAAAAGAAGCAGACTCACCTAGGAGGAGTAGAAGACTGGAAATAATCAAAATGAGGGCTGAAATCAACAAAATAGAAACACAGAAAACAATACAAAAAATCAATGAAACAAATAGCTGGTTCCTGGAGAAAATCAACAAGATTGACAAACCACTATCCAAGCTAATCAAACGGCAGAGAGAGAATTTGCAAATTAATAAGATCAGAAATGAAAAGGGGGACATAACCACAGACACAGAGGAAATTCAGAGAATCATTAGATCTTACTACAAAAGCCTATATGCCACAAAATTGGAAAATGTAAAGGAAATGGATACTTTTTTAGATAAATATCATATACCAAAGTTAAATCAGGACCTGGTGAACAATCTAAATAGACCTGTTAGTCGCGAAGAATTAGAAGAGGTTATCAAAAACCTCCCTACCAAAAAAAGCCCAGGACCAGATGGTTTCAATGCGGAATTCTACCAGATCTTCCAAGAAGATCTAATACCTATACTCCTTAATGTATTCCACAAGATAGAAACAGAAGGGTCATTACCAAACTCCTTTTATGAAGCCACAATTACTCTGATACCAAAACCACTCAAAGACTCAACCAGGAAAGAGAACTACAGGCCAATCTCACTCATGAATATCGACGCAAAAATCCTCAACAAAATACTGGCAAATCGAATCCAAGAACACATCCGAAAAATTATCCATTATGATCAAGTAGGCTTCATTCCTGAGATGCAGGGCTGGTTCAACATACGAAAATCTATCAATGTAATCCAGCATATAAATAAACTGAAAGAAAAAAACCATATGATCATTTCATTAGATGCTGAAAAAGCATTTGACAAAATTCAACATCCATTTATGTTAAAAGTCTTGGAGAGATTAGCGATACAAGGGTCATACCTAAATATAATAAAAGCTATATACAGCAAGCCGACAGCTAACATCAAATTAAACGGAGAGAAACTCAAAGCCATCCCACTTAACTCAGGAACACGACAAGGCTGTCCACTCTCCCCATACCTCTTCAATATAGTGCTTGAAGTTCTAGCAATAGCAATAAGACAACATAATGGAATCAAGGGGATTCGAATTGGAAAGGAAGAAGTTAAACTTTCGTTATTTGCAGATGATATGATAGTGTACATAAGCGACCCCAAAAACTCCACCAAAGAACTCCTACAGCTGATAAACAGCTTTAGTAATGTGGCAGGATACAAGATCAACTCCAAAAAATCAGTCGCCCTCTTATACACAAAGGATATGGAAGCAGAGAGGGAAATCAGAGAAGCTTCACCATTCACAATAGCCAAAAACAGCATAAAATATCTTGGGGTACATCTAACCAAGGAAGTGAAAGATCTATTTCACAAGAACTTTAAGGCATTGAAGAAAGAAATTGAAGAGGATACCAAAAAATGGATGGACCTCCCTTGCTCTTGGATTGGGAGGATCAACATAGTAAAAATGGCAATTCTACCAAAGGCTATTTATAGATTCAATGCAATCCCCATCAAGATCCCATCAAAATTCTTCACAGATCTTGAGAGGACAATAATCAACTTTATATGGAAAAACAAAAAACCCAGGATAGCCAAAACAATCCTATACAATAAAGGATCTTCTGGAGGCATTACCATCCCTGACTTCAAACTCTATTACAGAGCTACAGTAATGAAAACAGTGTGGTACTGGCATAAAAACAGAGAAGTCGACCAATGGAATCGTATAGAAGACCCGGATTTTATCCCACAAACCTATGAACACCTGATTTTCGATAAAGGAGCTAAAAGTATAAAATGGAAGAAAGAAAGCATCTTCAACAAATGGTGCTGGCACAACTGGATGTCATCTTGTAGAAGAATGAAAATAGACCCTTATCTATCACCGTGCACAAAACTCAAGTCCAAATGGATTAAAGACCTCAATATCAGCCCGAACACACTGAACCTGATAGAAGAGAAAGTGGGAAGTACCCTACAGGAGCTGGGCACAGGAGATCGCTTCCTATGTATAACCCCAGAAGCACAGACATTAAGGGCAACATTGAATAAATGGGACCTACTTAAACTGAGAAGCTTCTGTAAAGCAAAGGACATAGTCAATAAGACACAAAGGCAACCTACTGATTGGGAGAAGATCTTCACCAACCCCACAACAGACAAAGGTCTGATCTCCAAAATATATAAAGAACTCAAGAAACTAGACTTTAAAATGCTAATTAACCCAATTAAAAAATGGGGCACTGAACTGAACAGAGAATTCTCAGCAGAGGAAGTTCAAATGGCCAAAAGACACTTAAGGTCATGCTCAACTTCCTTAGCAATCAGGGAAATGCAAATCAAAACAACTTTGAGATATCATCTTACACCTGTCAGAATGGCTAAAGTCAAAAACACCAAGGATAACCTTTGCTGGAGAGGCTGTGGAGGAACGGGTACCCTCATCCATTGCTGGTGGGAATGCCATCTTGTGCAACCACTGTGGAAGTCAGTGTTTCGGTTTCTCAGGAAATTCGGGATCAACTTACCCCTGGACCCAGCAATACCACTCCTGGGAATATACCCAAGAGATGCTCTATCATATGACAAAAGCATTTGTTCAACTATGTTCATAGCAGTATTATTTGTAATAGCCAGAACCTGGAAACAACCTAGATGCCCTTCAATGGAAGAATGGATGAAGAAAGTATGGAATATATACATGCTAGAGTACTACGCTGCGGTAAAAAACAATGACTTCTCGAATTTTGCAGGCAAATGGATGGAAATAGAAAACACTATCCTGAGTGAGGTGTCCCAGACCCAAAAAGATGAACATGGGATGTACTCACTCATAATTGGTTTCTAGCCATAAATTAGGGCCACGGAGTCTACAATAGGTGAACCTAAAGAAGCTAAGTAAGAAGGTGAACCCAAGGAAAAACATATAGTTATCCTCTTGGCTAAGGGAAGTAGACCCAATTGCCGGGGAGAAAATTAGGATCTTGGGGGTGGGGTGGGATGGGGGTAAGGGGAGATGGGGAGAGAAAAGGTAGAAGGGAAGGAGGGGGGACTTGGGGAATCAGGAGAATTGGGATAAAGGAAAGGTGGATAGGGGAGCACGGAACCACAATTCTTAGTTAAGGGAACCACTTTAGGGTGAGCAAGAGATTTGACCCTAGAGGGGCTCCCAAGTGCCCAACATGAGGTTCCCAGTTAGTTCCTTGGGTAGCTGAGGATTGGGAACCTGAAATGACCCTATCCGAGAGCAATACTGACGAATATCTTGCATATCATCATAGAACCTTCATCTGGTGATGGATGGAGACAGAGACAGAGACCCACACTGGAGCACTGGACTGAGCTCCCAAGGTCCCAATGAGGAGCAGAAGGAGGGAGAACATGAGCAAAGAAGTCGGGACCACGAGGCGTGCACCCACCCACTGAGACAGTGGAGCTGATCTACTGGGAGCTCACCAAGGCCAGCTGGACTGTGACCGAAAAAGCATGGGATAAAACCGGACTCTCTGAACATGGCGAACAATGAGGGCTGATGAGACGCCAAGGACAATGGCACGGGGTTTTGATCCTACTTAATGTGCTGGCTTTGTGGAAGCCTAGCCAGTTTGGATGTTCACCTTCCTAGATATGGACGGAGGGGGGAGGACCTAGGACTTACCACAGGGCAGGGAACCTGGACTGCTCTGTGGACTGGAGAGGGAGGGGGAGAGGAGTGGGGGGAGGGGTAGAAGGGTGGGAGGAGGGGGAGAAGGGTGGGAGGAGGGGGAGGGAAATGGGAGGCTGGGAGGAGGTGGAAACTTGTTTTTTGTTTATGTTTTTTTTCTTCTTTTCTTAATAAAAATAAATTATAAAAAAAAAATTCCACAACAAAGAATTTCTCACTAGGAGAACAATAAAAGTTCTCGAGTGAGAAACAATGAGAAATAATCATTATGACATCACGGAGCAAGTGGTAAAAGGATGCTGAGGAACGGAGAAGATGTCTGAAATTCTGAACACAATGGTAAGCAGAGAAACATCCATAAACATCAGTGTCAGACACCAATGATGTGCAAGGCATTTCTGCCATTAAATACCCTAGTCACTTGAGCTTATAGGCTCAATAAGAAATCCCCACCAATATTAGCCAAGGAGAAATGGAATTTACTCACTTAAGGGACTCAGACTATCTGTTTTGTCCTAGGCATTATGGGAATAGAAGAAGGCAACGTCCCTAACCTGCGAACAAACACTACATGCTGCGGGTGCGGGCTGGGAGGACAGAATGTAGTACAGTTTACACAACTCTGATCTGAAACCTGACCTGAACAATGAAAAACTTCTTTTCCTTCTACAACAAAGATTTCATGAAAACAGTTACTATTTAATTAAAAATTTGGGAGGACACTGTATTTCAAGATACAAAGATTAAAGCATATTCTCCTTTGAGATCCAACTCACCATACATAATGCTGAAATTTAATTCAGCTTCTTCCAACAATTGTAGAATATATAGACAATGTTCTGTTTGGATATTTGACTTAAAATATTTAGAGCAATAAAGTCTGTATTTATAAGACCTCATAGATAGTGTATTCTGCAAGTATCAACATTGTTTTTCTCATGATAAAGCAAACACACACACCAACAGCACTGCCTACCTTGCACGGTCAGAGTGGCTGACGCTTCAGCTTTCCCAACCATATTTTCTGCAACACAAGTGTATGATCCCATGTCACCAGCCATCACCTTCCGAATTTTCAAAGTATGATCATCTCGGATTTCATATCTGATGAAATAATAAAAGAAAGCAAAGTCATGCGGTTTTCTTCTTGGATAACACCATTACAGTTATGCCGCTATATCCAGGAATCAAGTCACAGGCAGCCATCCCTCCAAGCAATTAGAAACAAAGTGTAAAACATGGCTTTCCTGCAAATGAATTCATTTTCTAAACAAACGACTGTCATTGATTTCCTCTAGCTACTGTGCTCAAATTAAAGCTAAATAGCATGGGACCATTCATTATAGGTTTTATATATTTTAACCTTTTAAATTCTAACAAGAAGGTTATGACCCAGTAGATATTATTTTATAGATGGGAAAACTGAGGCATTGGATGATAAAAAGGCCACTTGGCCTTGCCGCTCAAATGCTTAGTAGTAACACTGGCACTGGAACCAGGCATGCCATCCAGTAGATCAGTTTTCTTTCAACTTATCTCCATTCAGGAGCCTTAGCTTCATTCGTCTCCTAGATCAAAACCAAAACTTGCCTCTCCTCTGTTAAGACTACAGCAATAGCGTGGCCTCTGTCCTTAACAGAGCAGCATCTATTGTTAGGGTTTATTCCTGAACATTAACCCTGTCCATCCTAACATTTTGGGGCCCAGTGATGCCATGCAATGTGAGCTGAAACTCTTTACTACATGAATCCTCTCATCATTTGGTCTCAGTATCTCCAGTCTGACATCACATGATTACTTACCAAACACTGTGAGCATGAGCTATGCTAAACATTCCCACCACATCTATGCCTATGCTGCAATAGTCCTTTCTCTCCTTTCTTTATATGGTTCTTTATATGTATAATAATATAATATACAATACAATGTAATATAATAATATATGCATATATGTATATGGGGTATATGCACATATATGTACATGCATATTTCTTTTTTTAAGATTTATTTATTATGTATACAACATTCTGCCTCCATGTATGCTGACACACCAGAAGAGGGCGACAGATCTCATTACAGATGGTTGTGACCTACCAGGTGGTTGCTGGGAATTGAACTCACGACCTGTGGAAGAATAGCCAGTCCTCTTAACTACTGAGCCATCTCTCCAGCCCCCTTACATGCATATTTCTATATATATTTAAGCCCTTGCATATGGTTCATTTTTCTTTAAGAAGTTTCTCTTAGTTTCTCCCTATCCATGTGAAAAAAGAGCTTGACAATGTTGTTGGGTATCTCTTCATGCCTGTATTCTTTCTTAAGTTCCTTAAGCATAGACTGTATACCCTTACAATGCTACGATGAGACTCTTAGTGAAGACCCACTGCTGATGATTGAATGAGTGAGTACCTGAGAGACAACAATGTGGTAACAATACCAGACTGTTACTACATTACTGTCGCATCAGCAGTGCTCCCTGATTCTTAGAGCTCTCTTCCTCTCCTAGTTAAGGACTGGATAGACATCAAGAAATCCTGACTTCTATGCTGTACGAATTCCTACCGCCAGTAGCCTTTAAGTTAACCATCTACTTGGGCGTGGCCTCTTATACTATACATGCTGATGAAAAGCACATGTCTGTTCCCTTTCCCCGCTGCTGGATTCGGTTCCTGTTCCCCAAATGAGCAGAGGACTGTGATCTGTGAGTCTACGCCTAAATAAATAACCATCTATTATACTCAATTCTGAGCTAGTGTAGGATTTCTTTTTAAGCATCCTTCTTCACTTCTAGCCATTCCCAGTTACACTCCACTAAGTAAAAAGGAAGTCCACTTTTTTTTATTAATTTATTAAAGATTTCTGTCTCTTCCCTGCCACTGCCTCCCATTTCCCTCTCCCTCTCCCAATCAAGTCCTCCTCCCTCATCAGCCCAAAGAGCAATCAGGGTTCCCTGCCCTGTGGGAAGTCCAAGGACCACCCACCTCCATCCAGGTCTAGTAAGGTGAGCATACAAACTGCTTAGGCTCCCACAAAGCCAGTACGTGCAGTAGGATCAAAAACCCATTGCCATTGTTCTTGAGTTCTCAGTAGTCCTCATTGTCTGCTATGTTCAGTGAGTCCGGTTTTATCCCATGCTTTTTCAGACCCAGGCCAGCTGGCCTTGGTGAGTTCCCGATAGAACATCCCCATTGTCTCAGTGTGTGGGTGCGCCCCTCGCGGTCCTGAGTTCCTAGCTCGTGCTCTCTCTCCTTCTGCTCCTGATTTGGACCTTGAGATTTCTGTCCGGTGCTCTAATGTGGGTCTCTGTCTCTGTCTCTGTCTCCTTTCATCGCCTGATGAAGGTTAATATTCAGGAGGATGCCTATATGTTTTTCTTTGGGTTCTCCTTATTTAGCTTCTCTAGGATCAAGCAGTGTGGCGGTTTCTCAGGAAATTCGGGATCAACCTACCCCTGGACCCAGCAATACCACTCTTGGGAATATACCCAAGAGAGGCCTTATCATGCAACAAAAGTATATGCTCTACTATGTTCATAACAGCATTGTTTGTAGTAACCAGAACCTGGATCAACCTAGATGCCCTTCAATGGAAGAATGGATGAAGAAAGTATGGAATATATACATATTAGAGTACTACTCAGCAGTAAAAAACAAGGACTTCTTGAATCTTGCATGCAAATGGATGGAAATAGAAAACGCTATCCTGAGTGAGGTAAGCCAGACCCAAAAAGAGGAACATGGGATGTTCTCACTCATATTTGGTTTCTAGCCATAAACAAAGGACATTGAGCCTAAAATTAGTGATCCCAGGGAAGTCCACTTTTTAATTAGCTCACAGTTACATGTTTACTGCTGTGCCCTTTTCCCTTTCCCACACACTCCTTTGCAAAAAGTTGCATTACATTTGGCTGAGCAGAAAAGAAATCTGTTTAAGGAACACTGTAGGTACAAGCTATGGTCACAGAACCACGCTTCTGAAATCCTCAGGAACAAGATTTTAATGATCTCCAGGCTCCATCCTGACCTTGGCCACAGACTCTAGATGTTCTTGTGATATAAATACATCATGATAAGTATATTATAAATCAGTGATAGTATGAATTCAAGAGTCGTTTGATATATTTGATTTTCCATATCCTAACCTTGCAACACAGTATACTACAGAGTACTGTTTTGTCTTTTGTTTGTTTGTTTCTCATGGAAACTGGGGCTCATTGCTACTACAGTCCTGGATGGCTGCATCTCATACTGTATGCCCTGGAAATGGATATAATCTGAAGTATGGGTTTTCACCAGTTTCTTGAAGTAAAAGCTGAAAGTGATGTTATCAGAAGTAAGGATGATGACACAGACTAAGGCACATGTGGCCTGATTCAAAAGGGAAATTTCAAACCGATGCATCACATTGCTAAAGCCCGAGATGTACCTGGATTTGGGAAGCTCTCCATCATCTTTCCTCCATCGAACTGTAGGCACGGGGTCTCCTCGGGCCTCACATTTAAATTCTGCACTGTCATCCACAGTGACTGCCAAATTACTGGGTCTCTTCACAAACGACGGTCTCTCTAGAAGATGAATGAATCGAAAAACACTTAGGATGTTCAGTAAGGACAGATTTCCATTTATTCCGCACAGCTGCCCACTTCTGTAGGCTTTTCACGGTGTTTCGGATTTATGCTAATTTCATATCTTTGGCTGTTTTATCTCAAGCTGCTTTGTGGAATCCTTCTCACCCCTCCTCTTTCCTGCAAATACTGGCTCACTGGTCTTTCTTTCTCCCATATACTTTGAATAAGTTGATTTTTCTCCTTTTTATAAGCAAAATGATAATGATGCATATGTTCTCCTGGAATTGGATGAAATTAGATAATACACTCACCTAAAACGGTCAGCTCTGCAACTTCACTTTCACGTTCCCCTACCATGTTGGTACCAACACAGACGTACTTGCCAGCATCGCTCTTGCGGGTATAAGTGATCATGAGCTTTCCTCCTCGTATCTTCAAAAAAACCAAAACCATCAAAATGAATCTTACTAAAATGTTTTTAACTGATAACATAGTGGAAAACCTCATAAATAAAAATTACTTTCTAACCAAATAAATCAAACCATAATTAAGCAAAACAGCTGTTGTGTACAATTTGCTATATTTATTAGCAGTATCCCCAAACAAACTTAATTTCAAATACACAAGATAAAAGAAGAAAAACTTTATTTACATATATATCTGGCAAAGTCTCGCTACTCAAGCTAAATGTTAATTTATATTTTAAATAAGCTAAAATCACATTTTATCTAGATATCAATAACAACAGAAGGCTTACAAATTTATGGAAACTGCATAACTGACTACTGAATGAAAATGGGTTAAGGAAGAAAGTAAAGACTTTTTGACACTGAATGATAATGAATACCAACAGAGCAAAACTTATGGGACATGTGAAGGTTGTCCTAAGAGGCAAGTTCATAGCACTGAGTGCCTACATATAAAAGGGGGAGAGATCTCATAAAAATAACTTAACAGCATATTGGAGAGTTATAGAACAAAAAGAAGAAATCACACTCAGAAGGAATAGACGGAAAGAAATAATTAAACTTAGCTGAAATCAATAAAAGAGAAAGAAAAAATCAATGAAAGAAAGAGTTGGTTCTTGAAAAAACCCAGCAAGATTGACAAACCCTTATTCAAATTAACAAAAAGGCAGCAAGAGAGAGAGACAGAGACAGAGAATACCCAAACTAACAAAATCAGAAAATAAAAATGAGGACATAACAGAAGATACCAAGAAAATTCAGAGAATCATAAAGACATATTTTAAAAATCTATACTTCACCAAATTGAAAAACTTAAAAAAATGGATAATTGTCTATATTCCTATCACTTATAAAAGTTAAATCAAACTCAGGTAAGCAATTTAAACAGAATTATAACCCCTACTGAAATAGAAGCAGTTATTAACGTGCCCCCCCAAACAACATGGCCAAAAATGTTTAATGCATATATGAAATAGGATGGTGAGGGATAGAATATGAGAGAGACAGCTAAAGTTAAGGGTCATCTTATGATTAGTAGAGAAATCTAATTCATACTCTCCTAAATATATACATATATGACTCTTCCTAAAATACAAACATATATGAAAGTGATATAAATGAAATTATCAAATAAGGGGGACTGAGAGATAGAGCCCGAAATGGACATCTCTTATCACTAAATGAAGCTTCCAGTACTTTGAATGGGTTACAATTAAAAGTTGTTAGCCAAAGGATTCCCATGGGCATCCCCAACCCAGGCTGTTGCCAAGAATATAGGTTGCTCTCCACAAACCAGATTCAAGGCCCTATTCCTGAAGACCACACCTACCCAACATTGGACATGGATAAGTTGAGCTGGTGCCTACACAGAGCCTTCACACCTACGTTCCAGTGTCTTTGGCACAGCAAGGTCCTCTGTAAGCTACCAGGAAGAAATGTAAACACAAATCCAGCTACAAAGCTGCCTATCATAATATCCTGACTGCAAGTTATGCTAGTCAATAATAGCACAAAGTTCACAGGAGTAACTGACATATATACAGATATATGCATAGTCACACAATTTCACAAAAATAGGATCTTTTAACATATGCTCTGCAACCTGCATTTTTAAGTAAAAATAAAAGTGTTGTTCCATTTCAGTTGTTTAACAAACCATACACAAACCGATATTCAGTATCAATTTGGTTATAGGGCTTTACTACAAAATACTCTCAAATTATTCCCTTGTGGGAAAACATTTCAACATTTTCAGGATTCCCTTTCAGAATCAGCCTCCAAATCACCACTCTTGCTCAAAAAAGAAAAAAGAAGAAAAGGGGAAAAAAGGAAAGAAAAAGAACAACAAACTACGAAATTCAATAATGGAACCAAATGAAAGGCAAACCCAACTTTAGTTCCTAATAATGTTTATAGTTCATAATGCCAAGTACTTTGTTTTCTGTATAGTGTGTATGCTTGTATGTGTACATATATGCAGCATGTTCTATATATGTGTATATATGTGTATACACATATATAGACAGAACATGTATATAATGTTCTGTCTGTGTGTGTGCCTGCAGGCCAGAAGAGGGCACCAGATCTCATTACAGATGGTTGTGAGCCACCATGTGGTTGCTGGGAATTGAACTCAGGACCTTTGGAAGAGCAGGCAATGCTCTTAACCGCTGAGCCATCTCTCCAGCCCCCAGCATGTTCTTTACTATCACCACGCTATGAAAACGATAAGGCAAATTTTATAATTTCTTTACTTTTCAAGAAAGGGAACAGAGGTCCAGAAAAGCAAAATCCTTCCTCCCACCTGTTTCTACTCTGCCAATCAAGGTATTTCTTAACTATACTTCTAAAAGTAAGGCATCTTGACTGTGAACTATGAGGTAAAGGAGCCTCTACTTGCTCTTGAGGGTCTTAGAACCTGACAAAATGTCCAAGCAAAAGTAGCATTTTTGTGGGATAAAAGGAACTTGTCTAGTAAGCAAGTAGAAACAGGCCTTTGATTTTTGGCAGAGTCTGTCTCTTTGACTTTGTGGGGGGCACTGCGGACAGCAAATATACAATTTTAACTCATTATCATAATTACTATTTAATAAATTTGTATTTAATAAATTTGAGTCCTTGAGAGTGAGAACCAGCAGGACATCATAAAATGACGATCCTCCTGAGAAGATATACTGCCCCCTTTATTATGTGCTTCTGTTGAAATACTTGCACAAGCAAGGCTAAAAGCTGAGGGAGCAGATTCATTTCTCCAAAAAGGAAAACTAAACCCTCCCTCACTGAAATGAAGGCTCTGAGGTGTACTCTGTGTGTGGTGCTGTTGAGTCTGCCGCTGTGGACAACATATGGGGACATAAGGAAGCTCTTATGCCCAAGAGTCTAACTTGAACTGACCTTGCATACTTAGAAAAGGAGTTCATTTTAGAAGACATAACACAAACAATATTAGATTGATAACAGAAAAACAGAGGAAGCCAACAAATGCCTTCAGCATTCCTTTTGATCAGAAAGTCAATAAGTCAGTGTGCTTATCTACAACAAATAGGAGACCTTGAGACTAAGTTTAAAATGCAGATAATGCAGGAAAAGGAGAGCTCAACGATGATAACATATAAGTAATTTCCAAACTCAGAGATTTATTGCTACAGCTTTCATACCATGTAGTGTTTATTTACTTTTACAATTTTTAAATACTTGGGAATGTAGCATCTTAAATCAACTTGAGTTTGTACACACGGGACAGCAATTAACATTATGCATTACAGCCTGCTGTTATTCTATTTTGAAAGATTACATACAAATGGAGAAGGAGGGGAAATTAAGTAACAAAAATTATGGGGGAGATGCTGGGAACGTCTCAGCCATGGAATAATTCCAACTGTGAAAGAATGGGAGGGAACAATCACTGAGGTTAAAGCCGGAAGAGCCGAGAGAATTTCTGCTATACGCCTTATGTACGTAAGTCCAACCACAGTAAGTTCGTTTATTCTGGAACATAGTTTACAATTTAGTAAAACAGGAGACCTGCTTTTGTTGCGATATAGTGATGTCTCAGTACTGAGTATTACTAGACAAACCATTCCTATCTTATAAACATGTACTTTAAAGACATGTTTTTGTTTTTTTTAAAAAAAATAGCATTAAATTAAAGGTAAGTAGATTTAAGCCTTTCTAGGTTGCCATCACTTCCTCCCAAATGATGAATTTTAGTGGGGACAATCATCCTGGGGACTGCTGTAGTATCCAGAGACTGACTTGGTGGACAGAAGCAGTGGCAAGGAGCCACATCAGTGGTAACTGGAGGGGACAGGCCAAAGGTGTTGCTAACGCTCCTAGCTCCTAGAGTACTCAGTCATTCTCCACCTCAGAGAATTACTCATTCCAAAATGCTAATGTTGCTGAAACTAAGAAGCCTCGCCCTAATTTCCTAGCTGTGAGCAAAGGATAAATACCAGATTAAAACAAGGAGAGGAAACAGGACACAAAATGAGGTGATAGCAGAACTATTTATACCACTTTTAAAAATTCTGAGGTTTCACAGATGGCTATAAAAACCTCTCCAATATATAACCGTCCACCCCCAGCAACCTACTGTTATGACTGCATTAAAAAAAAATAAATGTATCTTCTTGTTTTGTTTTTGAGATAGGGTCTCATTATGTAGCCTGGGCCTGGAATTCACTATACAGACCAGAATAGACTAGTACTCAAAGAGATCTGCCTGCCTCTGCCTCCGAAGAAGAGCACATGGACAATAATGCATTTTATACTGGCTAGAAAGAAAGTCAGAAGTTCTCGAAATAGACTATGCATAGATGAAAATATCGCTTGGAGTAAAGACGAAAAATGTTAAGAAGGGCCCAGCAATGAAACAGAACAATGCAAGAGTGAAAAAAAAAATGGAAGAACAATACAAACTTCCATTTTCACAAGTTAAGTTGATGTTGATATTATAGCAGTGGCTATATTGAGATGGAGCTATTGGAAAGTCACAATTCTATTCTCTTTGACCACATGAACGGAAACTAAAGCATTTTCAATAGAAAGGGAGACGAGCCAGGCGATGGTGGCGCACGCCTTTAATCCCAGCACTCGGGAGGCAGAGACAGGCAGATCTCTGTGAGTTCGAGACCAGCCTGGTCTACAGAGCTAGTTCCAGGACAGGCTCCAAAGCCACAGAGAAACCCTGACTCAAAAAACCAAAAAAAAAAAAAAAAAAAAAAAAAAAAAGGGAGACGAATCTGTACAGTACAGTCACTTTGATCAAATCAACATACCAGAAGTCACTTCTATCATCCGTCTTCATTTTGTGTTGTCACAGATTAACACTCTAAGTGTATACTGAGTTCCTACATGGAACACTATGGTGTCCTTTCCAACATTTTCGAAAAATGACATTTCCTCTCTTTCTAAACAGAGAGGAAAAACATGTCCAACCCCCACAAAACACAATAAATGTGAACAGAGCACTATTTAAAACAAGCTCAGATATACTTCTTGGCAGGTCTCTTCCTACAGCTGGATTTGACAGCCAAATTGTAAACCTATCAAAAACTAGTTTGTATAATGAACAGACACAATGTTAAACAGTGAACTGCAGCCTAGAGACTTCAATTAACATAATCCTGGGGAGGGTGCAGCCGAATTTGCTAAGCTCTCAGACAATATGCGGGCATCCCGCCTCTGTCAAAAACCCAAGGCAGGGTCGAAAGTCCTCATTACCGTGCACCTTAGCAGTCCACAGCAGCAACCACATTAGACATCTCCATTTCCATAAGCCCTAGACAGTGCTTTGGGTTGGGGAGCTCGGATATGTACATACTTAATGAAATCAAAGCAAAAAGAGAGGTCCTGGAGGCCCGTTTCCTTTGCAGGAAGGAGACAGAAGGGGAAGAGAAGAGGTGTTAAATTTTTTTAAAATCTCAAATCTCTTTAAACTTGATATTTTTCTTTGGAATAGCCCCCAAGTTATAAAAGGTGGTGTTTGAGAGATATTAAGGTAAGGAAACCCTCCATGTGGTCGATACATATTATATTAATACACTAGGAGCTTGCTCTAAGAGAAACTAGACATGATTGTTTTCCTTGGGGGAGGGATCGGCTCCAAGCACTTAATGATTTTCTAAGAACAGGAGGCAATCTCTTTTTCTAACTCCTTTATCTTCGTGGAATTGTCTCTGTTGAGTGACAATGTAGACTATGTCACATGTAAGAGCTGTTTTCTCCGCCAAAAGCAAAGACAATAGTTTTATGCCTTTATGGAAACACACCACAGTAAGCATTTTTATTTCTAGCATAAAGGGGGAAGAAAAGCTAATAATCTCTGCATTCATAGGAACGTGTTTCTAAGAGCGGAAGGAAGGGAGGGAAAAAAGGAGGGAGGGAGAAAATTAAGGAAGATATTTTGGTCTGTCTATTCTATGGGTAGACAGTTGAACCCGCAGTCAGTTTTTTTCCAATCAGAAATAAAGATGAACTCAACATGAACTCCTCGCTACGCCTTCATTTTCTACCCTAAAGCAAGTCAGATGATTTGCAGTGTCTGTTACACAGGATTTTTTTTTTTTTTTTTAAAGACATCACCTCCTCAACATTCTCCATACACCTCTCAGTTAACTGCCTAAGCCAACTGGGGCTAATTAACTAGTTTGGCTACGCAAAAATCTTCTCTGCTTTTAATTACATTAACTTAATGTGACTTGAATTCAACAGACCAAAAACCGAAACCACTAATTATATTAAGGGCTTCAAAGTTGATTTCAAATTGCTAACCAGCAAACTGTCCTATAATTTATTCCAATTTCTTTAACAGATTTTTGAGTTCAAAAACCTGTGTCCTTTAGAAATTCCATCTAAGAAACAGATTTGAACAAAGGAAGAAAATATTGCTATAGAAAGTAAACACAGAAAGGTATTTCAAACAATACATATAAGATGCACAGAAATCCCCTGACATCATTGAGAATTTGTGCAGTGCTTCATTTTCACAGATTTTGAGAAGACCAAAAGCTTGGAAATACTCAGTGAATGTCAAAGTCTTGCTAAGTGTGATCAGCACAGAAAGGAGAATTCTCTAATGTACCTGGGCTTAGAGGTGATTTTTCCTTATAAAAAGTGTCTTTCTCATGGAATTATTTTTAGGTTGTAATGAAAATAGTTGAGAAGTTTTAGATGTCAGTATCATTCTTCAATGATTCCCCACTAACTGCTTAAGCAGGATATCCCTACAGGATGAGTTGTCAATTCTGCTTAGGTCCTTTAACCATAGACTTGGAACAAGTTGTTGTAAGCGACAGAGATATCCACCATGTCACCTCTCATGACACGAGATGCAGGTAACCAAGATGGCCGGCCATTTATTCACAGTCCTAAGACACCTTGGAGACATTTATAAAACATTTGTTTGTTTGATTGATTTTGGTTTTCGAGACAAAGTCTCTCTGTGAAATAGTCCTGGCTGTCCTGGAATTTGTTCTGTAGAACAGGCTGGTCTCGAACTCACAAGGATCCGCCTGCTTCTGCTTTTCAAGTGCTGCTTAATAAATATTTTTCAATGTATTTGTTGTTTTCTTTTGTGAGTATATGAGGCACATAGATACACGTTGAGGACAGAGAAACCACATGCATGGTTGAAGATGGATGCTCATCTTGAAAGCAGTTGTTTTAGCCTGTTGAGGCATCTTCCTGCTTTGTAGAAACAGACTCAAAAGACTACCCAAGACTTCTTTCAACAAGAACACATGAAGAAGAGTTACACCCACTGCAGCTCCTGTCCCTACCCCCACCAAGCATCTCTTCTCTAAAAAAATAGCATCAAATCAATCACAGAAACAATGATAAAATATAAATTAAAAATACTTTAACATGGAATATAGAAAAGAGGAAAAAAAGAATTATATCTTTCAGTGGGTGCATATAAGTAATTTTAAGCGTTAACGTTGGCCAGTTCAGAGAAAAGCATTCTTATCATCTAGCCCAAACTAGTGAATTTGTTAAAGACAATGCTAGGAGCATTGGCTCTATCCAACACAGTCTGATCTAGCCCAAACTAGTGAATTTGTTAAAGACAATGCTAGGAGCATTGGCTCTATCCAACACTGTCTGGTAATCAAGCTAGTGAGTAGCAGGGCAGCCTAGGCAACACATGAAGACCTTACCTGAAAACAATAATAAAAAATACAATAGTAATCTTAGGTCACTGCATACTAAAATAAAAAAGTAATGGTAGCATAATTCTACTGCACAAATGAGAAAGGACTGGATAAGTATTCAAAAATGTTTCATAGAAATAAAACAATTAGAATTAACTGAAGACAATTTAGGCAATTCTGCTTCCATAGAATATCAAAGAACATAAAAATAGTTCTTTTGTGGCCATTTTTCTTATTCAGATCCTGCGTTGAACTGTTCAAGAAAATCAGTTTAAATCAAGATGACAAAATCTCTTTATTAATTATTATTTAATGTTATATATAGGCAATTTATACTTCTGAATATACACACTAATTACTACCTTTCTCTTTGAAGCTTAGAATTAAGAGTTATTATCAAAAAACTTATTTTTTTTCCTGATAATTCAAGAATTATCAATTGTCAACTCCAAAGCACTGAAAGAACTACTGCCACAATTCCATCAATTTCTCTTGGATATAAGATACACTTCAAGAATTAATTTGTATATAGTCTACTTATGTGGACTAACGAACAAGACTTTCAATGCTATTTGTGCCGATGACAGAAGGATCTCAGGAAGATCTCAAATGTCAAGTGTTTAGATTACCAGCAATACTAAGCTAGAACCAGCCACATTACAGTCCTTGAACTAGCAAAGGTAACTTACTTTCTAGTTTTCAGAAAACTATTGACATCAGATTCATGAAAAACAACAACAACAGCAACAAAAACCCTTTCCTTTCTCCCTGTGGCTATTTCAATCTGGGACATAAGAGCCTGACACAGGAATCAGAGGAGGGGACTGAGGAGGACGAGGAGAATGGGGGACGGGAGATGAATTGTTTAAAATATTTCCCACTGAGGCTTTCTGACTAAGAGAAACTCCAGTTTCATGTGGCCAAGTAAGGGATCGTTGATAAAACTGTGGTATACTCCTGACCAGACACAAAAGGGAACAGCTGTGCCCTGAGTAGTATCAAAGAAAGATAATGAATGAATACTAATATCAATCATATTTTATTTTGCTGTAGGGTATTAAAAAAAATCAAACCAGCCAGATTTTAACCTCATCATAAAAAAAGTATTCAACTTGATAGTGCAAACTATTCATCTTTACTAATTCATTGGCTTTGTCTCTTTCATTTTTCACAGCCTATTTAAAGTGTAAATAGTACTCCTGGGAATTGCACACACATACAAAATAAACTTTCATAACCAAAGACCTGGCAACAGCATACACATCGCACAGAAAATATGAGAACAAACTGGAAGCAATCACATCATCTTTCTATATTTAATCTCTTGACATAAGAAGGATAGCGTTCCAAGGGTGGGGGGGAGGGGAGTGAACATAACGTGTAAGTCTTCAGATTATTCTCTTCAGAGAAGAATTAGGGAAAGCGGGCAATTAAGACCTTTTCACTGGTGTCCTATATTTGCCCAAGCTACAGACATACAAGAGCACATGATCCAATTTCATTTGTTTGCTGGTACACTTTACAACGCCGTTTGAAAACCAACATGATTTCAGCCAGGAGTTTAAACACACTTGATCGTCGGAAAGAAGCAACAAGAGACTCATGCAGAAAAAGCAATTATCCCAGTCGGAGCACGTGGCTCTCCACACAGCTTGGGGGACTGCCAGCTGAGAACACAGGCCAGGGAGAATTCTGTCTAGGACTGTGGCAGCTGCCGTGCTAGGCGACTTCCGGCTCCTACTAAACTTCCCGGCTTCCTCCCGGCAGTTTAGAAATTGGTTATGGGCTACTTGGCGGCAGCAGAAGTGCACCTATGATAATTTGATGACAGACTTCAACTAGCCTAGCTAACTGCAGGCAAGGGGGAGGCACCCTGCGGAGACACCATTAAGTAGAGGGGAGAGGATGATTTTCCTTGTGAGGGATAAATTATCTTCCGACATAGTGCAAGTATACCCCCAGAGAACCTATTCATGAAGCTTTATTTTAACAAGGGAAAAAAAGTAGAAACACGGGCTTCTTAATGCCTACCTAGTTTGCTTGCTTAAGTGGGGCCCAAAGACGAAATGAAGACTTGAATTTGGCATTTTCTCTTGCAAACCCATTTTCTTGGGCCACCACACTATGGAATCCAGAGCAATCAAGGGAGAAAGTCCGCTCTAATTTACAATGTTCCAAACTTCAGCCAGCAACTGCGGACTGCGGGCGAAATGGAAAGCACTTTGACCGAGCATAGGCTTTTAGCTGATTTCCAAGGTGTCTGATTCTCAAGCCACTTAGACTAGACCCCCAAAGTGAATCCTGCAAAACGTAAGCAATTTAAAGAGTGGTTTTTGTCATAAAGTAGCCTTTGCTAGTTGTCCCCTAAAAGCAAGGGAGCCGATAGGCTTTTACCTCTATGAAAATTCTAGGCAGATTATATGGTAGTGCTGGGCTTGGATATGAAAAATTAATTTAGCCCACAGCTATTAAACTTAATGTATTATTTCCTTCACAGGTCTCATGAAACAATGTCCTGCTGTTTTAAAGGGAAAAACAAAGTCTTACGGGCAATTTTCACTCTCCCACAAAACCAGGTTTGCTGTTTATCACCTCAGCCAGCCATCTGGCTGTAATTCTGAATTTACATGTAGTCACTGCTAAGACAGCCTGAAATAAAAGTCTACAGAGGAATTATGACTACGCTCTAGAAATAAAGATGACAAATGTTCATAGTATTTGAGAAGAGAAAAGCTCATTTTCAAACTCTTGGCTCTTTTGAGTTACAAGGACACCAGCTGAAAATACTTCCCCAACAGTCAATCTGTGTTTTTCTCTCTGCCTTCTTAGGGTTCCTTGTTCTCTACACTGCGAGGATTTCCTTCATCACCAAATACTTTGCTAAGATAATGCCTTTTCCAGAGACCCGGTGTCATTTGTAACATTACCCTGGAAATTTAAATTCACTTCCATTCTGAACACAGAAACCCAGGGCAGAGACAATCACCGTGGAGTACAGCACGGATTCTTGGACATGGAAACACAGTGTCCAGGTTTACGTTACAGAAAGAGATTTTTTCATTTGTGAATATAAAAGAGCACCAGGAGTATCTAATATTACTACCTCAGACTCTTTACAAGTGTAAACATGTTTGTTAAAGCTGCAGGTTGAGGTAAAGTCTCATCTATCGCTGGTGGCGTTTTTCATCTCAGAATATCAAAGAGGAACAAGCTGCAAGTAAGCAGCTTAGTTAACTAATTCATTCATCAGAAGACTGAGCCCATTAGACTACAAGTATGAATTCAAAACCCAAACAGCCAATTTCTCCCTTCTCTTGTCCTGAACACGGTGCTATGCTAGAATGTATCTCCTTAATTTGACAGTTCTGTACACCTCAATAATGGAGGCACACATCACTAGAAGACAAATCACTCCTATATCTCTCAATGTTATGTACATTAATACACACACATCTAAATGCATATTCGTATGAAATGTGATCGTTTATTTACCCACGTGGGGGCTGTAATCATTTTGGAACACAAAGATTGCAGGAGAGTTCAAAATCAGCCTTCAGCTTGAACATTAGCCAAGTACACCTCTTGAGAAGCACATGATTCCTAAGGAGTAAAAATAAGTGCTTTCCGTGAACTTCTATTTCTATAGTGATCTATGAAAACAAAACAAAAGACAAAATTACTTATTTAAAAATATTTTAAAAAATCATCCGGGTTTGCATCAAAGGCATATTCTTGCAATCATATGCAGTTCAGTTCCATGGCCAAGACAAAAACACACTGAAGAGAAATTCATTGCAAAGCATCAAGGGAGGATAGATTGCTATAATGGATCTGATGATTGCGCCTAACCTCAGTCCAGCCAGTCAATGGGTGCTACAATTGCTCTTGACCTATGTCTAAATTATACTGTTCGAACTTGGAGTTGAAAATCAGGATTTTGTGAATCCTAGGTTGCTTCCAGAAAAAAAGGTCACCAGAAGCTTTGGCATTACCAAGTGTTGTGCCAGGAGTCAGTGGGAAGATGGAGAAGCAAACTACAATGAGAGGTAAATGCAATTTTACCATGACTTTGCTTGTCTCCCACACATGACACACAGTCTGTGATGACCAGGACGTCGTCCTAACTTCAGCATTTAAAAAACACAGCACATATGTAGAAAACATATTACTTGCATTTTCCTCCCCACAGAAATCGGATGTATAGACTTCTAGTGAAGCCAGCAGTCATCTCTTCAGATAATGCTTAGTATTCTAGAGCGTGGGTTTGTAACAGAGTCTTCTACCATGGAAGACAAATTCAAATCCTACTCACATTCCCAAACAAATGCATGTAAATTCTCTGATGTTTATCTAGGGATTTTAAATGAGTTAACCGCCCTGCTCGCTGCCAAAAAAAAAAAAAAAAAAAAATCACAAAAACATGAGATTTGAAAAAAAAAATCCACTGTCTTATGTGTAATACAACGTTTTAATGGTTTTGTAGGCAAGTAAGTACATGAAATTTTCTTCATCAAGTCTGTAGCAATATCGAAATTATTTCATATAGCAACCTGTGTGGTCCAATGTTTATCTGAATTACAGTGTCTTAACACCTGTGGTATAGCCCACTGCTGCACGCATTATCTTTAATTTTATAACCTACTTCATTATGAAGTAGGTTATACAATTACACATTCTATTATTTTTTGATAAAGCAACTAACATTCAGGAAATATAAAAAATTCGCTTCACGTAGTTCCATCAGTGCCCCGGATCTCATTCTACACACAAACCAAGCAAAGTTTCCATAGTGGGCTTTCTTTTGGATAGAGATGATGAACTTATATTTTCTTGGCTTCCCATACAAGGTACAAATCTACAGTCTCATTCAAAGGTATGGATATAAAAGACTGAATGAACCAAGAAATGCGGTCTGAGGGCTTTGCCAGTATGTTAGACTCAGTTCCTCCTTTCGGCGGGGTTCAGTTTTAAACCTGCCCGAGGAGGAAAGCCAGCTCAAAGGCCCTGAAGCCATCTACTTGTCATCAGGATAAACGTGCATGCACAGCACATATGCCTGTGGATGGCTCTCTTGCTCCCAGCTAAGTGTGAGTTTATTATTACAGCACAGTTAGAGTTGGGCAGAATATTGCTACCCTGCTGCAGTGACAATGGGCTAATCCCATATGATCTTTGCGTGCATGGTGCAGGGTACGGTAGAGTGGTCAGATGTATCTGGCTGAGAGAAGAATGACACCAGGAAGGTGAAAGGGAACATAAGCAATAATGGATTCCTTTATCCACTCAAGGAGATGAACTTCCATTATTTTCAACCAGTTCTATATAAATGGGGCTCAACTGCTCTTGAGAATTTTCCCATACAAGTGTATTTTAACCTGAGCCTGTGTCTAACACGGTCAGCCTTCTAAGCTTCATAAGCACCTACAGTTCTTAAGATTTAAGAAGAGAAATCCTGTACCATCTGGTAGTAATTCTGTTAATGTACACCAGATTATTTTACAAGTGTATGATTTATCATATTATCAAATTCTTTGGTTTTAAGGAAATAAAAGCTGAAGAGGTCAGACGTTACCAATCACTATTGACTTTAAGCAAGTGGCCCTTTAAACAAAGAAAAAGCATAAATAGCATTAAGGGACCTCAGCCTAGGCATCAAAATCGAAATTATTCTTAAGAGAGAAGCTTTCCATAAAAGTGGTGGTGGACATCATGGAGAAATAAAGTTAACTTTGGCCAAGCATAAGTAATGAAAAGGAAATCCCAGACCCTTTAAAAGGTTCAGATGAAAAGTAATTTAAACCTGAATGGCTTCAAATGTTTCTTTGATTTCTGCATTTGGGACCTCTTTTAAAAAGAAAGAAGGCCTTGTGCAATCAGTGAACTTTGGAATGTTCTACTTTAAAAGGGAAGGTTACAATTCATTTTGTTTGAGGTAAACAGAAAGAAACAAAATGCAGCCTAGCCTGGCCATCATGCGCAATCACAGGTAAGTGACAGGCAAAGCAAACGGCCTAAACACAAAGGCTTTACCCACCCCATGCTGATAGCAATGAACTCTTCCAATTCCAAGATAAGATTTATAGGCAACGCTTTCAAGTAAATACGAAGCTACAATTTTTTTAAAAGAGACATTTCACTGGAGATTAATAGAACATTGAAAATAAAATAAACCGGTCAGAACACCATCCTTGAACCCACAAAAGATTGTGTCTTTAATTTGGCAAGCGACTTCGACCTATAATTAAACAAAATGCTCCCAGACTCCGGCGGAATTCCACTAGTCCATGGCCATGTGGAGAGACTTCAGGGGGCTGATCGGGTATATGGAAGTACGGAGTGAGACCTGGAAGAACTGAAGTTGCAGGGGCATGCACACACTGGTCGCAGAAAACGGGAGGGCAACTGCATTTGTACCTCTGCTTTCTGGGTTAGGAGAGCAGGCTGACCACAAATTCCTGCCACACGAATGCCCTCGGGCTACCTGGGTCCATTCTGTACAGCTGCCATATTTGGGGTAGTTGCAGCTCTCCTCCCTGATCACTTGAACTAGGAAGTCTCACTTTTGCAGGAAGACCAGAAGAATTTCTGAAAGCCTTTCTCCTTTGATCCACTCTGACAGGAGGATTAAGAATGCTAATTCGAGGCACATGGTGGCTAGATTAGGGCAGCTCAGTAAGGCAGGCCTCTGTGTTGTCTAACATTCTGGATACAACATTTGGGTGGGCCTGGCTTTTTCAGAAAAAAAAATAGTAATAGTAAAAACTGTTTTAGAGGAGACCATTTGGAAAAACCAAATAACCAGAAGTGCAGAATGTTTTCAAGGGATTTAATAGAATATTAAAATCAAAACAGGATAAAATATCAGTGTGGCACCATTTCCAAACTGCATGGGATTATATAGGCTGAGCACATATGTGAGGTCATTTATGCACACGGAAGTCTAACCCATTACTCAGAGTGCCCATGAGAACTACATAACATTACCCAAATTGCTAAAGATTACTTGTTAACCCAGAAATCCACTGTCTGGCAATCTGGGTCTGCCCTTTTACCTCCACATCTGAACACAGTTGAGTGGTCTCTGTGGTGCTTGAGCAAGCTCATGTTGATCTGTAGGGATTTTCCAAGGAATGATAACTTGGTGTCTTAAATGATCAGGACAAAAATGGGCAGACAGACTATACAATATCAAGTCCACTGACATTATATGTCATCTAAGACGTAAAATTGATATAACTTATGAACTGATGGAACAGGATTTGCTACGGTTTCACAAATATTTGTTTATTTTTTAATCATCTAAATGTTTTATTCTATAGGTTGCTTTAATTTATCAAGTTAAACTCTGCCACTCTCTCACCATTCACAAGTTCTCACTCTCTCCTACTGATCTTAAAGACACAATTGCTGATGGCTTTGAACTGCTGATTTTCCTACCTCTACTTCCCAGCACTGGGATTTCAGGCGTGAGCCACCATACCTTGCTCATATGGTACTTGAGATCAAACCCATGGCCACCTACATGCTAGGGAAGCAATCTATCCTATAAGCTACCTACCTCCCCAGCCCCTCACCACTCATTAGTACAAATTGAACAGGAACTGCAAATCAAGGCAATCTGCTATATAATAACTTACCATGAGTGTTATCATCCATCCTAAAGTCTTGCAACTCCCTTATTTTTATCCTCATTCATTCTGTACCTTTTGCTTCTTCCTCTGTCTTCCTTTCCCTGTTCCCTCCCCTTCTCTTCCCTAGCCTTCCTTCTTCCTCCTTTGTCATCCTTCTCCTTCCCTCCTCTTAGCTTCCCATTTATCTTTCCTCTCCTCTCTGCTCCCCTCCCCTCTCCTCACCACCTTCCTCTCCTCTTCTCACTATCAAGGAACTAATCTCCAGCCATATGTGTGTCATGTAAGTACAATATCAGTGAATTATAGCCCCAGTCAAAGCAGACTGGGTGCACTAGTATAAATTGATTCACAAAGAGATCATAGTAAATAGGTAGGGAAAAAATAGTATTATTTAGGTTAGTACAAAAAACTATTGTGGTTTTGAACTGTAAATTTTAAATCACTGCAACTAGGTTCAAACACATCTTTATTAATCAAATAGGAACCACTATAATCAATACATTTTTATAATGGAGAAATAATTAATCCCATAAAGCTGTCAATCAGAGTTAACCATCACTAGCTCCTACCAAAAGACAGACACAGGAACACAGGCATTCACTCCAGATGAATCATATAGAAGGGGCAAGTACATATGAATGAGAATTTACAGCAAATCGAAGGAGAATGCTTGATACAGGGGACAAGACCTGAAAAGGAAATCTAATGTATACATTTCAGGTAGGATTTTACAGAAGGCTCCTCTGAAGAAACTGCATCAGAGATTTGAGAGCTCAGCAGTTATAGAACGTACAGCATAAGCCTCATGACCAGGGTTCAAGTTACAACTCAAACGAAAACACACGCAATGGTTCAATTCTCCAGTCTTGGTATTTCCGTGGTAAGATGGGCTGAGGCAGGAAGAGTGGGCAGAACTGTTGCTGGCCTATATGTGTGCAATGAAGAGTAACGTGAGCCCCGCCCACACAAGGAGAAGGTGAGAAGCAAAATTGAAGTCTTCTAACTTCCACATGTGCACTATGGCATGTGTGTCACTACCTAAAACAAACAAAAAAACTGTGCATGTGTGACTGTGCACTAGACCCGCACACAGAGAAACAAAACTAAATTAAAAACATTAAATTGGAATGTGAAATTTTAGTTTAAAGCGAAGAAGAGACTGCAGAGGTCAGAACATACAATAGCAGAAGAAAAGAATTCATAAATCAATAAAAACTTGGTAATCAAAATTTTCAAAAGAACAGTGACCAAATTGTCATTAGACTATCTTACTACCATCTGACCTAAAATGGCTATTCTTGGTTGTCAACTTGACTGTATCTGGAATGAACTATAATCCAGAAATAGAGGGCACACTTGTGATCTGGATCTTAAGGCAAGAAGACAACATGCCTTTGATCTGGCGCTTGAGGCTTGATGACACAGTCTTTAATGCAGACCATGAGGCTGGAAGGCAACACCTTTAATCTGGTCCATGCTTTCATTGCGAGGCTTTATAAGAACAATTGAAGAAGGAAGGGTTTGCTCTTTGCCTGCTTGCCCTCGCCTTGTGAGAGCATCCAAAAGACCAGCTGAGACAGCCAGCCTCGGGAGACTGAGCAACTACTAGATTCTTGGGCTTTCCATTCACAACTAGCCACTGTTGGACTGCAGCCTGTAAGTCCTTCCAATAAATTCCCGTGTGTCGTGTCTCTGTGTGTGTGTGTGCGTGCGTGTGTGTGTGTGTGTGTGTGTGCGTGTGTGTGTGTGTGCGTGTGTGTGTGTGTGAGAGAGAGAGAGAGACAGACAGAGACAGAGACAGAGAGAGACAGAGACAGAGAGAGACAGAGAGACAGAAACATAGACAGAGAGATTCATTCCAAAATCTGTTACTCTAGGAAACCATGATAAAGGGAACCAAAACAGTTGAGAGTGCTGTTTATTGATGACCTGAGCATTGAAACCACAGATTGTAGCTTAAGAGAACATTTTGAAAAATGCAGCAAACTTATGGAATCTGTAGTAATGAGAGATCCCCAAACAAAATAGTCCAGGGGCTTTGGTTTGGTGAGCTATTCTTGTCTTGAAGAGTTTTGAATTAATTCCATTGGCAAAAGAAATCTCAAAGCAGCCTAATATAGACTCTGTCCGTGGTGAACTCTAATGGAAATTTATAATTAAAAAAAAAAAGGAGTGAACTGAGTTGGGTAAATTTCAAAATATAATCCTGTGTTCAAGGAGATAAACAGATTAAGAAAGGGAATAAAGGGAGTGGTGACCTCAAGGGCAAGATCCCACCCAGCTAAGTTTCCAACTTGTGAAAAGGAACTAAAGAAAAGCTTCCAGCTGGGTGTAGTGGGGCACACCTTTAATCCCAGCACTGGGAAGGCAGAGGCTGGTGGATCTCTGAGTTTGAGGCCAGCATGGTCAATAGACCAAGTTTTGGACAGCCAAGCTTAGGCAGGGAAAGACCGAAAGCTGATGAAGTAACTGAACCAGGGGTCATGTTCTAGCCCCAGCAAGTAACAGAACTTGGCAGTTTCGGCCATGTGGTTCTGGTTTTAGAAATAAGGACAGAAGAAAGGCGTTATGGAATAAAGCCACTGAGGCTGGCATGTATCAGGGGTGTCACTGAATGGCCTAGGAGATGGAGCATTGTGTGAAGTCATGAAGTTGAAGTCTGCCTTGCCTTGGAGAATCCCAGATGTTACAGATGACAGAGTCATGGGATACCTGTCGAGAACGATTAACCAGGACGGGAACCAGCCCAAATGAAAAAAGTGCACTGTAGTCAAAAAAGCTGAATGGAGCTCCTGATGTGGAGAGCATTGTGAAATCAGACATAGAGATGCAGAGTTTGGAGTCTGCCAAGCTGGTTTTTGATCTTGATTTAGTCCAATATATATATATTGCTATGCTCCTTTCCTTGCATTTTGGAATTGTAATATATCCTGTACCACTATATGTTGGAAGAAAGTGATCTGCTTGTGAATTTTCATTTTTTACAGGGGATTCACAGTTAAGAGATTGCCACACATCTCTTTGGACTTTGAAACAAGTTTAAGACATTTGAAATTGGATTGAATGCACATTTTCCATTATAATATGGCTATAGGTCTTTGAGAGCCAGGGGACAGAATGTGGTGGTTTGAAAGAAAATGGCCCCCAAAGGGAGTGGCACAATTAGGAGATGTAGCCTTGTTGGAGGGTGTGTGTTGCTGTGGGGGCAAGCTTTGATGTCTCTTTTGTTCCAATTTCTTTCAGTATGACAGACAATTGACTTCTTATTGCCTGCAAGATGTAAAACTCTCAGCTTCAGCACCACATCTGTCTGTATGGCCGCCAAGTTCCCTGTCATGATGATAATGGACTGAATAAGTGAGCCACCCCAATTAAGTGTTTTCCTTTATAAGACTAGCCGTGGTCATGGAGTCACTTCACAGCCATAAAAACCTTAACTAAGACATAGCCTCGTGTGTACTGGGATTGAGAATGTCTCAGTTTCTAGCAATCCTTCAGGAAGGTTAGAGCTTACAAGTGGATGAGAAACACTGGGCTTTCATTAGTTTTGTATTCATGTATGGTGGATCTATGTGAAATTATGCAGATCTGAAAGCTTGGGAAAGGCTCCGAACACTCCTTGGGAACATAAAACATAATTTCTCAACCCTGCTTCCTCTTCTGAATCACAGAATTTCTCAACTCCCCGAAGCATGCAGTCTGCCTAGGTGTTCCTGATGCATGGGAAAGAGGTTGATTCACTCTACACTGTGGCTGCCTTAGGCAGTTCAGCTGATGACTGCATTTCAGAACACTGTTGGCCAAAAAGCTGGCATCAGTTCCCTCTTCCTAGGATTCTGCTAAAGTCTCTGAAGTATCTATTATATTCATTTAAAGTGTGACTTTATTACATATTCATGAAATTAAAGTTGATACAGTTCAAAAATTTCCTCATTTTTTCCCATATAGTTTTGATAAATATATCTAGAGTCCACACAGGTCTAATAAAGTATTCAAGAATATTCAGAATACTTGAGTGTGTATGTATAGATTATAGCTATTGAGAGTGATGTGCTTTCTCACTGTGTACCCATGACACAGTGAACTAGTACAGATATTAGTAGACAAGTTATTGGACAGATTCAAGAAGAAAAAGAAATTTATACAGACTAAACACCTTTCATAGGGTGATGAATGTAAGTGTTGAAACCTGACATTATAATTTGGTCTTACAATGCTCAAGCATGTATTATTGATACTGTGTTCCTATTATAAAATTTGAAAATTAAGCAATTAAATTAAACACAGATTTATTTTTAATTAATTTCTATAATCCTAAAATAGATATTTTACCTATACCATGAGTCAAAATTTATTTTTCAAAAGAAATAAAGCACATAATGGAAAACGTCTATTTCTGGCTTTCCACCCCAACTTCCTTTGACCATTACGTAAGAACACTACAAATTTATTTTGCAGGAACACAAATTCAACTTCTCAGGGAAGTGGGGCTCTACATCATCTGTTGTGGTAAATACAATGATTTCCTCTAGAAGGGAAGTGAGAGAAAGGAAGCAGTGGACATTGAACAATGAAGGAAACTGGAGAACAGAGCAAAGTAACGACTGAAGGAAGGGAGGAGGAGCAGATGGCTCAGAAGGAGACATATGGGAATTGAAGGAGAGGAAGCAATTGGCAAGAAGTTGGCTGCTTGCCAAATTTGTGAAGGCTCTGGAGGACACAGGGGATTTGGATGGGATGTGAGTCAGCTGCATTTTACCCAAATATCACACCAACATGGGAAATCAAAGAAATCCTCAAAGACATACAGGATGCAGAACAGGCCGAGGAAAAGTTATGACATGTCTCTTCTCATCAATTCGGCCTCTTTCGCATGGGGAAGGATGTGTTAAATGGGTGTTTGAATGTATAAATGTATTTCTTCATAGCTGTATTACTATGTCCAAATCTTAATTTTGCTTGTGAAAGAAATAACACAGATAAGACCTATTTATATTCAGTTATTTTTCCTAATCTGGGATGTCACTCAATTCTAATTATACATAAAATAATTCTCTTCAAACATCTTGGATTAGGATGACCTGCTATTCTTGTTTTCTCAGATCTGATAGGTTTCCAAGGCTAGAGTTTTTATTGTTAAATATAAGAAGAGTCCTGGGAAAATGGTGACGGCTAGTCATCATACAAGAAGCCAAACATAAAGAAAAGTTACAAATATGCTCATGCTAACATGAATGGATACGGTGGGATTCTTTTTGAACATTTTCAAAATGATGCTGTCATAGACTTGAGGAGTAAAGCCCTTGCGTCCATTCTCTTTCCTGAGATTATTCAGGAGATAATGGTGGCCAGGAGCAGATGCCCACAAAGTCTCATCTCTCCCTGAATATCAATATACAATGGTCAGTGGGGGAGGAAAAGCCATTTCTTCATGTGGAGCAGCCACTGATGAGGAGCCCAGCTTTCTACAAAATAATTTTGTTATTAACCCTAAAAAACAAGATGGGAGACAGAAAAAAGGAAGGGGGAGAGGAAGGAGAAAGATAGAGTAAAGAAAGAAAGTAGTACAGAAAGAGGAAGGAAGGAAGAAAAGCGGATGAACTAGAAGGAGGGGGGAAGAGGAAATCGATCAGTAAGTAGAAGCGGAGGAGGACAATGGAGTGAATATGATGAAAATATGCACTACACATGTATGAAATGTCACTTGGAACTCATGATTATATAACCAATTTTACGCTAATAAAATGGTTTCTGTTTGGTCTAGTGCTAATGAAAATAATTAGCATAGAATTATTTGATTATTGTTTCAATTACTTTTCAATCCTGT
Source organism: Microtus oregoni (assembly GCF_018167655.1). Taxonomy (NCBI): domain Eukaryota; kingdom Metazoa; phylum Chordata; class Mammalia; order Rodentia; family Cricetidae; genus Microtus; species Microtus oregoni. The sequence continues at coordinate 16,692,926 of NW_024543089.1, forward strand.
AGAAAATAGAAAACAGAATATTTGTGATATGCTCTCTGGAGGACAGCCAGAAAGAAGAATAAAAAGTTCAAGGCAAAATTATAGGAGTCAGAGAGAATAGAGGACACCAGGAGAATACAGTCTATGGAGTCAACAAAGCAGGGCTCACATGGGCTCACAGAGACTAAAGCAGCAAGCACAGGGCCTGCATTGTCTGAACCAGGTCCTCTGCATATATATTATGACTGTTAGGCTGGTGTTGTTGTGGGACACCTAACAGTGGGACCACGTATCTCTGGCTCTTTTCACTGCTTTTGGGAACCTCTTCTGCCTATTGTGTTGTCTTATCTAGCCTCAGAATTAGGGCTTTTGCCTTGTCTTATTGTATCCTGTTTTGTTGTGCATAGTTGTTTTTCAGAGGCCTGCACTTTTCTGAAAAGGAAACAAAGAAGAAGTGGATCTGGGGGAGAGGAGAGGTGCAGGAGAGTTGGGAGGAGTGAAAGGAGGGGGAAACTGTGGACGGGTTGTATTTCATGAGAGAAGAATCTATTTTCAATAAAAAGAAAAAATTATATTAGAGAAAAGTTTGACACAAAGCCCCAAACTGAGAATTTCAAATATGAAAGCAAATAGTCTTAATCTATTATTTAAAAAAATATTGCAATGAATTAATCAGAGTCAATCACAGAGGGCATTATGACAAATTAACTGAGGTTTAATTCCAGACAGAACTTGGGCTTTATCGGATGCTACTGTGTTAGTTTTTGCACATACTATCCACACCCATACAAAACAGCCAGATTGGTACATCAGTGTGTCTTCTCCTCAACACAGCTTCTAATTCAACATATAATTTCTCATAATGCTCAAATCTCTCAGCAATATCTTCTGACATGTACAACAATGGTGATTTTAGAGCATGGACAGTCTAAATTTTGGGCTAAACACTTAAAGCATATTCAATGATTTTTGTTAATTGGGCACAGAATGATTTTAAGTGACCTTTAAAAATACTAAAAAGTAAATAGTGATCAGTTAGTTAGCCTCTTCCACAGAGCATCTTCAATATAGAAGGCATCTAGTGTTAAAAACAGATAATCTTAGTTTATCAGAGTTATAATCTTTGGTTGAACTCAACTGTTCTTAACACATCTTTTGTGAAACGTTTAAGCTTTTCAAATGTTCTCAATCTTAGTTACATTACAGATTTCATTTCTAGAGACAATATGTGCTAATTCTTGAATGTAGCTAGTCTAGTTTGAGAAAAAGGCATCATATCTTGCAAAAAACAGCTGGATGTGGCAACATGTGCCTGTAATTCCAGCAGCCAGGAGGTAGAGATAGGTAGATCCTGGGACCTTGGTGGCTAGTCAGACCAGGTTCAGTGAGAGGCCCCTCACTCAAAAATGGTATGGAGTGATGGCAGAAGACACATGACTTTTACATCTGGCCTCCACAACCATGTCCACTTGCACATGTATACATACACGAACAAATCCATACAGATACAAACATTAAAAAAATGAGAAAAATAAAGACATTCGTAAATAAAAGGCAGTTTTACCATATGCTAAAATATCAGATCATATGTCACATAATCTATAAAAAGTTATTGATTAATAAAACATGGGTGCCAGATAATTGTTCCCTAACTCCACTCTCAGCCAATTTGGAATCAGCCACTGCTTCAGCAAAATTACTTAGTAGTTACTTGAATGTGTTGTTGTATTGTTGTGCTTTCCTGTCGCTTTAAGGGACAGGCCACGCCCACTCCCATTACCTCTGACCTGCCCGATTCCCTGGTCCTAATTTTTTTCCCCCTTAATTTAACTTTGTTCTTTGTTCTGCCAATACCTTAGGGACACCAGACATTCCCATGCCACAGACATCGGTCAGAAGCAGAGACCAGCTATGCCAGGATGTGACCAGCACCCAGCCTTCTCTCGAGCCCCCCCCCCCAAAGACGACGCCCACAATCAGCCAGAAGCAGTCTTGAGAGTTCGCTGCCCCAGTTCCTTTGGGCTGTGGTGCCTGGTCTCCTGCTTTTTATTATAAGGAAGACCTGGGAATGTTATGGTTTTGGTCCCTTTAAGAGACAAGCCACACCCATTCCCCTCCCCATCAGCTGAGGCAGGCTGATCTTCAGCTTCCGGCCTGAGCTCGCTCTCTTTTCCATCTTCCTCTCGGAGAGGCAGCTTCGCTTCTGCCTCTCTCCCCACTTCTCTGCTTCCCCCTTCTCTGTCTCTTTCTTCTCTTCTCTCTCTCTCTCTCCCGCTCTCTTTCTGTCCCCCCCCCTTCACCCTTCCTCTTCCATAACCCCCTGAATAAACATTCAGCCTCACCCTGCATGTCGTGTCTATCCACGTTTCTCTCTTCTGTCTGCCCGCCATGTGTCTCCCTGTCTAGAACCAGCCATTGCTCGGGGACCAGCAGCCGACTCTGCCTGGGACTGGCTGCTCCCAGAGCCCGCTGTCTGTCGCCACATGGCCAGCTACCACCATTTGGGACCTACAGCATTTCTGCTGCTTACTGCCGCGGGGACCTTGGAGCATTTTTTAAAAAAGAATAACACTTATCATTTAAAAAATTAACACAGGGTGATGAGAACACAGCAAGGATTCTAGAAGCTGGAAGATTAAGCTTTTAGCTATCATCATCTTCTTATCTTCCCCCAAGAAACTGAGTTGAGAGATATCTCCTCCTAACTTGAATGAAGAGTTTATGACAAAATAAGACCATGCAAACATGTATAATATAGCAAGTAGTCATTACACAATAGTTATTAAGATGTTGATGTTTCTACAATATCTATTTCTAAACTTATAGATGTGTTGAAATCTTTCAGAAGAAATGTGTTTTAAAATTCATTTTCACAGTATTGAACAGAGGACGACTATAATTCTTTAGATGCTAGCTTTCAACAGTCAATAAGTATTGCCTCCATATATTTATAATTTACTACAATTTTTCCTGTTAATACTCATTTATTAGCCTACAAAACTCTTTATTTCTAGTCATCACTTATTAGATTTCTTTCATAAATACGTGCAGAAATATTTTTTTGCTGATGAATCAGTATGAATTTTCTATCTCATCTTTATCACATCGTTATCTATCAATTTTCTCCAATTTGGAGAGAAGGCCATTAAGGCAGAGAATGTTTTAAAAGATGAAACACATTCCATCCTGGAGGGAAGTTCATTGCTCTTGGGAAGTAAAATATTCAAAGGTTTCAGGACGTTCCTGAAACTGACCAGATTCACCAGGTTCTTCCCTCTCCGTGCATAGCAAGCAGTGAAAACTGCTGACAAACATTCTCAGACAAGAGAAGCTGCTTAGACATGGCTCAGATCAGTCAACCTGACCGGAAGAAGCTCAGACCAGCTAAGCTATCTGGAAAAGACAAATCTTCAACCTGTAGTCACTTGTAGGCTGTTCACGAAGCTTCTGAGTTACAGCTTTTGTGAGCTGTCTCTCTTGCTAGGGTGAGCTTTTGGTGAGGCATGTGTATTTGAATCAGTTCTGTTCCTAGGAATAATCGCTCACTCATACTCCTGTGAGGAACTCTAATTAAATTTGTTGGTTCACCACGTTGAACTCTAGACTGTATCCTTACTGGTCTTTCATCAGTTCTCTTTCTGGGCCAAGTAGACATTAGTTCACTTCTTTCAAAAAACAGTGTCAAACAACACATGCCTTAACTTAAACCATATAATTTGTTTTATAGTGCTCTAGTACATAGTTTCAGAACCAACTACAGATATCACAATTTATAAATGCCCTTGTTGTATATGTGAGATCACCAAATATTAGCACATAACCCATTTTAATGTCTGACATATGGTTAGTTAAGTCTATGTATGTGGGATTCACAGACATGGAGGGTTGGTTATACTTGAAACTATTTTCTTAAGTACTTTATAGGTTCTATATAGTACTTTAATGCTTTTTAATAAATTGGTCCTTTTAATAATCAAGTCAACAAGAAATTTTCATGAAAAATGAATTTTATTTTAATATTTGTGCTTGGAGTTCCCATTATGACCACTAGAATGTCATTTATTTCAACAGTAGGTTGGGAAAGTCATGCCCAGGGCACTGTATAATTGTGTGGCACCCCCTACCCACTATAAACAATAAAGAAATAGGATTGAGTTAGGGAAAACTTATCTTATAAAGAGAATATGAAAACTACCAAAGTAGGCAGTCATGCAGTAAGTGAGAATCTTACAAAGAAGTCCATTACCTTTGATAGTGTTTAGCTGTCACTTTTTCCTTTCCTATCCACTAATCATACATTTAGATACCCAAAATTACATCAGAATATTCTTGGGGCATTTAAGATCTACATGTTATCATTTATTGTAGTTAATTTTGTAAGTAAACAGCTTAATGAATTATTGAATTATTTTATAATCTAGAACAGAATTTGTGATAACTATTTTAACCTTAACTTTTCCTTTTCTCAAAAGTAATCTAGTTGTCTTAATGAACACAAAATTATTGCTTTATTATTTGGAATTAGTTTGTTTCTCTTTTTCCTTTTTGGCAGAATTGCAAAGTATCTTTAACTTAAATATAATATTTGCAAAAGGTAGTGAAATAAAAAATATATCACTTTTTACAAGGCTTATTTTAATATTGTTATACATTAAAAATAGAGTTTTAAGAACTCTTGATACATCAGTATGAGAAAGCAGCATTTATTAACCATGATGGTTATGACTAACTCTCAAAGACATGAAGCAAGTCAATTTTATCCAGTTTATGGCAGTCAAACTACTTCTACAACATTCACTTTAAGAACTTGTATTTATATATATTTTTTTTTAAAAAAAAGGAGTACTTGAGACAAATACAATGTGAAGCCTCTTTTATTCTAAGGGATACATGCCAAAAGAGTTTGAAAAGATTCTCCTGTCATGCAGGAGAGTAAGGAAATGTAATTTATACACCCCTGGTTTATGAGCATCATGGATCTAAACTTTGGCTCGGAATCTAGGTCATTGTGAGAAGAAATGGCTAAAGAACATACAAAATACAGGTGCAGCTACAATTCAATTACACACTTTCCCTTTGTGCAGGGTGTGTCTTTGTTCTCACAGCTGGAAGATGTGTACTTTAATGTTCAACAAAGGAACGCCACCACATTAAAGAACTCTAAGAATTCCTGCGACCTGAACTGTAGCAATAACCATGCACTCTTCAATGGCCTTGCATAAGAATATTGACTACTTTCATCTCCCGCTTGTCAGTTCTCAACACAGTTGGCAATGTGAATTAATGAGAGAAATGAAAACAATCATTTGAATACAAAGCTAAGGAAAAGAAATCACATAAAATATCGGATAACCAGCATCTCCTGAGAAATGTCTTTTCAGATCTTGAAAAAAAAAAGAGTCAGAAATACAGTCATGCATTCTACTGATAATCAATTTTTTGCTTTCATCATTCAATTTAATTTTGCCTATAGGAAGACAATAAAACAGAAACAAGTATGATCTAAATAAGAACAGAGATTTCAAAACCCAACTACTGATTCTTACCGGCTCATTTCTCTACGTGTAAAAATATGATTCTTACTTCTAGTCTTCTAACAGTTCAATGGTCATAATTTAGACAAAATGCACAGATGGTCTTGGGAGTAGTAAAATTTCAGATCTTAATACTTCCTGGCATATGGAACACTACTGTGGATCAGCATTTTGGCAGCATTTAAGTGATTTTAGAATTATTTATACATTAATATCTTGGCATCATTTCACAGCCATAGGTTATTACATCCTTAAATTGTCTGACTTCTGATCAGAAGTGTTTTTCACGTTGATTCTAAACTGCTGAAGGGATTGAGTGGCTGGTATTTTTAATTAGAAGGCAGTATCCCCGTGGGCATCAAAAATAAATATGATTCTCTGATAAATTAAAGACCAGCAGAAATCATAAAATTGTCGAATACAATATATGATACAGGAGGAGTTTCCAAGATTTTGCTTTAAAAGAAAGCTAACTGACAACAGAAAGTTTAAACTGTGGGTGGTTATAAAAAGGAACACATGTATTGACACATATAAGATAAAACCTTAAAGATTAACCGGCAAGTTTTATTTCTTTATCTACATCTATATCTATATCGAGATACAACCTATAAAGAGTTCTGTCTAGTCTGTGCCAGTTTGGGTATTTTAACAACCTACTCCTTCACACAGGCCTCCCTGAAATGCTACTTGTCAGGTCATCTTTGACTGGCACCAAGTCCTTACATCTCGTGGGCAACCCTTCGACCTCAGGCAACTTGATCTGCCCACTGCACTTGATTCCTCCCACACCCTTGGGCAGCCCATGTGGTTTATTTTCTTCTTCTCTTTAGGTTGCTGCTCATTTTTCATTTGCCTTTCTCCTTGAGAGCTAAGGCCCACATCTTTTCCTTTCTGCCTAGATTCATCCCCTAAAAGATGTCAGTTTTTAACATTGAAATTGTAGGTAAACCCTTGTGACTCTCATATTGCATCAAAATAGACTACTTTACGTTAAGAAAACTTTAGGACTTCTTTTAGCAACAATGCAATCTATATCCATCCTCTATACTCGTAATATATTATCCTCCATGCTCTGTGGTTCATAATTCAATTCTTGGGCCATGAGCTGTGTTTCATGGACTAAGTTGGCCCATACAGAGGTTGCTTCTTGGTGGTAACGACAGTGTAGCTGAGGCTCACTGGTATTTAATAACGATTTGGTGTTTTCACTCCAAATACATGCCGCTGAAGTTGTCACAGACATCTGCCTAAGAATCTGGATCAGTCTTCCCTCTGTTCAAAGGGAGGGGAGGACTGCACAGTAATGACTACTTGTATGCTTACCACAACTTAACTTATTCTCCAGCCTCAACCTCAAGTTGCAATTTCTGACTCATACACCCAACTGCCTATTTCATGTATACTTAGATCTTTTATGAGAATTTGGAAATTACTATGTATAAACCTCTGCTCCTGACATATCCCTAATAGTCTACATTCAATGCACTATCGTTAATGGCACCCACACATTCTGACTTTCTCAGGCCAACCCATAAAGGTATGTCTTGACTCTTCACACATTACGGGCTATATCCAACATGTATGAAACTTTTGGGTGTAGCACTTTACAATATATTCAGGATCTAATTACTTTTCACCACTTCAGCTCCCAATAGACTGGTTCAACCTACCCATTCAAGTCCAGATTACTGTAAAAACTCCCAATTAGTCTACCCACTTTTGAAAAGGCTGCTATGGATAACCCTTCTGTATGCCGTGAATATATATTGTTCTCATTGGCTGATAATAAAAGCCACTTTGGCCTATAGCAAGCAGAATATAGCTAAGAGGGAAAGCCAAACTGAATACAGGAAGAAAGAAGGGTAGAGTCAAGGAAGGTGAGAGCCAGCAGTCCTAGAAGTGAGATGTCAGTCAGATCCTTAGAGCACAAGTAAAACAATGAGACAAGTGGCAAAACATAGATTAATAGATATGAGTTATTTAAAGGCAAGAGCTAGATAGTAATAAGCCTGAGTAACATGCCAAATAATTGTAAATAATATTTAGTCTCAGTGATTATTTAGAAGTGGATGCAGGGCAGGGTGAGACAGAAAAACTTCCATTTACAGAAGACCACCATTCGCACTTTCTGATCATAGTGACAAATGTCTCGTAACATTACTTGGAGGAAAACATGAAATATTTGCAATAACTGTAAGAGCCCACATAATGAGGTCATTTGCTGTCTCCAGACATTATCTTCTATGACTTTCCTTTGCTCGCTCTAGTCAACCCGCACTGATTCTTTGGTCCTTAGTGAAAATGTCATTTGTTTCCCAACTTAGGGTCCAGTATCAGATCAAAATGCATATTTCCTGAACATCTTTCCATTGCCCCACTAACTTCCCCCATATTTTTATTGAGACATTTTCTGATCTTTTTTTTAACATTATAGGCATACTTAATTTCTAATGGGTCCTTCTCTATCTTTATATATTTTGCTTTTAAAATAATATTGTATAATTTGCAAACTAGTTATCTAGTTGGTTATGTCCAGAGTTCTCTCTCAGCACAACTTAATTAATTTTCTGTGTTGAGAATTTTGCCTTTAATCTGTATTAAATACAAATAAGTGATTGGGAAAACTTGAGAAAGTCAGATATAATAACCATTTAAATGTGTCTGAATTATTAAGGCTTAGAAGTGCGAGGTATAGAGAGCATGCCCTAATGTGATCCGAAGTATGACATTAAGGTAAAATGTTTTTATGATAATGGTACACAGAATCCAAAATAATTGTTGTCACTAAAGAGAAAAATATTTATTCTCATTCTCTATTTCCCCGTGTTCTTGACTTCATTTCCCCAAGCAAACTTGTCACACAGAATTTTGTTTTGGAAAATTATTTTAAGGTATGTTACATTTGTTCATGCTGTGTGTAGAACATTTGTTTTAAAGATGCAAAGTTGTGTTGCATTTTTTATATTGTGTTTGTTTAACTCTGTGAAGCTGTCTTACTTTACCTGTCTAAAACAAGTGATGGTATAATAAAAACAAGAATGACCAATAGTAAGGCAGGAAAAAGGATAGGCAGGGTTGGTAGGCAGGGAGAATAAATAGGAGGGGAAATATAGGAAGTGGGGGAAGATAGAAAAAAGAGAAGAGGACATCAGGGGCCAGTCAGCAGGCTACATAGCAAGCCACAGAGGAAGAGTGAAAGTAAGATGTACACAAGTAAGAGAAAGATAAACACCCAGACACAAAAGGTAGACAGGATAATTTAAGAAAAACTGGCTAGAAATAATGTAAGCAAATGCAGAGCATTTCTAAGTAAGAATTAAGCCCGTGTGTGTGATTTACTTGGGAGCTGGGTAGCTGTCCCACAAAGAGTAAAAAGAGTAAAACAACCAACACCAGAATTTTCACTGTTCCTGATTTTTTAATGTCTCTTAAATTAAACAAAGTATGGTGTACTTCCAGTTTCTTGAGTTAACAGAAAACTAGAGATATTCATTGAAGTCAGATCAGTGCTGAAAAAACAAGCAAGCAAACAAACAAACCAAAAAACCCACATTTTATTTCCTTGCCTAAGCATGCATCCAGCTGCTTCCTTTCTAGCTCCCTCCCAGGTGAATTATCATGCTACTTGGTTAAATAATTGTTCAAGAGTAGTCCAAGCATTTGTTAGATGCATGTGATGGGTATTATATCTTCTTTGATAAATTAGCAGAAGTCTTTGTGTTACATACATACTCTCCTGGGCCAATCCATTCACAGCAGAAGATTCAGCATACAAAGCAAATAAAAAGAGGACATACCCCACAACCATAGAATTGATGAGAGCATGCTTGTTCACTGAACACCTTATAGGACAAAATACATGAAAAAAAAAAGCCACGTGGAATCATGAATTCAAAATGATTATGTGTCATATAATTTTCTACTTAAATCAGGGATTTAAAATCTAATCTATAAGCATAGGATTTCTTTTTCTAATAAAGCCAAGTCATCATTTACTTAGTAAGAGTGAGATTTTACTTTTTTAGAAGCAATACTAAAATACATAGAAGGAAAAGCAAATAAGAAAGGAGAGTGGGCAAAAGCAAACCTTGCAGTAAACAAGGGGATCTTGCAAATATGCCTTCTGTAAATGACTTTTGTAATAATGTAAGTGTAGTATGTGGAAATGGTCTAAGTCTCAAGTCATCGTAATTAAGCCTACATAAAAGAGTGTGAACTCTTACACTTTAGAATTGAAAGTACATTTCCTGCCTTTTATTAACCTTTAAAATCATACATTTTCATCACTTATTTTCATGTCTATAGAAGAAAAATTGAAATATAGTTCTTTTTTTTTTTAGAACACCAAAGTAGAGCTAATGCAAGGTTTTATCGCTGAGAACTGATTTCTATGTGCTCTTTTGCTTGGGTTACAGAAGCGCGCAGTTATCTGCCGGGTGTTCCCTGCCAGTGGACTCAGTACTCACAGTGATTCTTTCATCTTTATCATCCAGGGGTGAGCCATCCTTTTTCCAAGAGATGGTGGGTTCTGGATGGCCCCGAGGAGGCTGGCATTCCATTACTGCAGGCTCACCTACAGCCACCATGACATCTGAAGGGTTTTGTCTGAAGTCATCCCGTAGTACTGTAGGGACAAGATTAAATCATCACACTCAATGATGGAATATGCAGCCCTTATCTCTGAGCTGCAGCAAAGTGACATTTATTAGAATATACTCCCACTAAGAGCTATCTCAATGCAGCTTGAAGAATTCGTATCTATTACAGGCATTTGCCAATTAGAAAAGGTACTTGTCCCTTAAGCATACTCAGAACAGATTATTTCATATTCTTCACAGGCTAGCAAGCAGGTGCACGCTGCTGCTTCTTGCCCTCACAGTTAGCATTTCATTTGAATTGCATGTCTTTTCTGCCTACTGCCTACATTTCTCTCGTCCAAACACTAATAACTATAAATGAATCCTTTAGTTACAAAAAACACCAGGACAATGGCTTCTATCTATTACTACATCAATTACACACACACAAGCAAAAATATGAATAAGGACATTTAAAAGCCCACATTTAAATGATTTTATAGGTATTTAAATTATTGTATATAACCATAGTATTAATGTAATTTAAATATAGTCACTGTAAAAATGTCACACGCATTTGACAATGACTGAAATCCGAGTATTTTTCTATTGTCAGAGGATAAGAAAGAGTTAGACCACATGTTATAATTAGCAATGGCATCAGAATTTATGTCCAAAGTTATTTTTGTGAGGCAGTATCTTATTAAATCCATAAACTTATTTAGAATCAAGTATACTATTCATCTCTTATACTGTGAGTTCTAAATGTTAATGGAACAATCTATTCATGTCATCGCAACTGGACAGGAATGTACTATTACCATACTATAAAATAAGCAGCATTATTTATTTAGTGATGATAAGGAGGAAATGTGGGAAATTAAGAAAATAATGTGCTCTAAAAACAGTTCATACAGGAAAACTGTCCTCAATAACTTGATAGTATCAAGAGGTCACGAATTAAATCACAACTGTGTCCTTTGCTAGACAACCCTGAGCATACTATTTATATTCTGCATTTTAAAATACAAAGCAAGGAAGAAGACAAATGCATTAACACAATGTCTAATAAATTGTTAACTTGCCTATAGTTATTTTCCTTCATCCTGTGTAAAAGATACAAACCATCTTATAGAGGAATTGAAAGGAACACTTAAAATGCATATTTGTAAGTGAAGTACATCCATCTGCAGTGAATAGTGTTTCTCTTTAAAAACTACTGATTTAATTTTAAAACTACAGTTGTGTATTGGAAGGAATATATTTTCATCCAAGTGGCCTTTAACAATGCTTTAATAGATGAAGCACTATGGTACTGAAACCCAGCAGTCAAAGTAAAACCATCCCTAAATTTAGCTCTCCTAGCCTCAGACAAACTTACTGGCTCGCAGAAGTTTATATTTTTTCCTTTCATTTCTTTCCCTTCCCTTCCTTTGTGCTAATCATGCTCATGTAACTCAGGAAGCCATGATACCCATGGAAAACTGGTTTTCTCCTGCATCCTGAAACAACATTGGCGCAATGACAGCAGGTCAGCCTGTGGAAATCCCTGCTTCCAGGAAGAGTCCAGCTTTCTATCTCTGGAAAGAACAGTGAAACGGAAAAGAAAAAGTATGGCTGGACCAACTGTTCCAACAGTAACTTTTATACTACATGCTCTTTAATCAACACAAAGACACAGTGCATCTTGTTGAGTTGAGATATCTTCATTACCTCATTAACAAAAGAAACAGAGCGTGAAGGCTTTCATCAATTAGAAGCTATATTGTTATTAGGTGTTAAGAATGAATAACAAACAAAATGTAAAGTTTACAGAAAAAACAAATTAACTGGCCTTAACAGGCACACTCCCGTGCTGGACTGTGTTACTAATCACTGACAGCATCCCTGAAATGTTTTAACAGCCCCGAAACACACAAAAGTAAAATATCTTTCAGATGAAAGCAACTTTGCTTTGCATTTCTTTCCAAGTGGTAGACTTAAAATAATCTTGGTCGTAGTTTATCTTATTTATAAATTAAGATCATAATCTCCAATAAGCCAACAAATAGTAAAAAGTTAGGTTTACATTTGTTCAAGCTATTGTTTCCATTTATCATACTATTCAGGATTGTTTTTATAGTGTATACTAGAAAGTTAATAAAGTATAATCCAGGAAAGATTGCTGCTTAGATAATGCTCATGGAACTATTTTACAGCTGTAAATTGTAAAAATTCAGGTTGCATATGGCTGCAGGCAATGTTTCATAAATGCATGACTTTAAGACTTTTCCCTTGTCCATAAAAATAATATTTCTTACCTATATTTGTCTTGAAATTTTCCTTTTTAGGATAATATTATGTCATATTATTAAATGGCATTTTTACTTAAATTGTCCAATTTTAAAAGCTTGTGTATAGCCAGGTGGTGGTGGTGCATTCCTTTAATCCTAGCACTCTAGAGGCTGAGGCAGGCAGATCTCTGTGAGTTCAAGGCCTGTCTGGTCTACAGAGCAAAGTCCTGGCCAGTCAGGGCTGTTACACAGTGAAACCCTGTCTCAAAAAATCAAAACCCAAATGAACAAAAAATCTGCGTGCATATGTAAGCGATTAAAAATTACTCTCTGTATTGTCCAGAACCTGACAAAAGCACTCCAATTAACGTAGAAATTAACAAATTATGTGTTGGGGAGATGGCTCAATGGGTAAAGTTGCTTGCTGATAGGCTGATTACATGAGTTCAATCTCGAGAATCCCAGTGGTGAAGCAAATGAAGCAACTCTCACAAGCCGTCCCCTGACTTCCACACAGGAACACACACACACACACACACACACACACACACACACACACACACGGAGAGGGTTGGATGGTTGGAATAGATAGGAAAGAGCCCTTGTTGTTCTTGCAGAGGACGCAGGTTGAGATTCCTGAAGCCACATCCATCTGTAAATCTAGTTCTGGGGGATCTAAAGCCTTCCTCAGCACTAATTATACAGCTGGTGCATGGACACACATGCAGGCAAAGCACCCACAGACATAATAAAAGGAATGCCACACTAAATCAAAGTGTAAAATGAGAATCTACAAATCAGAACTTCTCAAGGGAGAGGAGCATGACACAAAAGCAATGAAAATAATAGCTTTTATTATAATCTTAGCAATGCTGGCCACTTAGTAAGTGTCCAGTGCCCAGCATCTGCTCTTTTAATCATTTCCTCCTCAGCACAGACTAAGGCTGGAGAGATTACTAGCTTTCTAACCCACATGGAGAATGAGCACAGAACCAGGGCCAAGCTTCAATCAGATCTCCAGCCACAAAGGAAGTCTACCAGTCTACCAGTCTTGTCTTAACGCTATGTGCAGAGACAAACCCGTAAGTGTCATAATGCACTGATACTTCAGCCTCCTTCCAATGGAACAGAAGTTGGCGGAGAAATTTCCCTCCCGACAGTCATATGGCTATCCTCTTCACATTCTGTACTCTACTTTCTCAGATCGTCCCGTCTTTGGAAGGGACCTCTTCACATTTTGAGCAGTACACTGCGAGTCAGAATTCATTATCCAGAATACATATGATGTGTTACTTCTCATCAACAGTTTATTTCAACCACAACCTGGTTGAACAGGCTGTATAATAAGAAGGCTTTTAATTAAACATAGGCATTTTAATTAGAACTTGGTGTCTTGGGCAAAACAAAAGAAGGTAGTACGCAGTCTCGGGACCTATTTTCCTGCACGAAAGGCAATATTATCAATGAAACTTGGCAGCAAGTGGTAAAGTTGTGTTTATGAGGAGAGAAAAAAGCAAAGTCCTTAAAAAGCGGAGGGTACTGGAGAAGAAAATATGTTAGAAAGTATGTACTTAATTACAAAAGTGTACTTACTAAGTATTACATGCCTAAGTAAAGTATATCTTTTCTGAATTATTAAACCATGTTCAACTGGAGGTAGAATATAAATGACCTATTTTTACAATACGTACGCCATGACTTCTGTTTAAATGTCAACTCACAGGTTTGCACTAAAAATTGCTATTCAATTTCAAAATTAACTCTTTGATATAAGACATCTGTACTAATTACAAATGTTGTGCCTGTTAAATATGCTATAAAGCTTTTCTATTTTCCTAATACACGATAAAAATATATTGAAACAGGCTTGAGTTAGGGAGTTGGCTCAGTTAATAAGACACTTACTGTAAAAGCATTAGGACCTGAATTTGATCCCCAGTATCCACATAAAATGGGGAGAGAAAAGTGAGAAGGGGAGGATGGGGAGAGCTTGGGGGAATGGGATGGTTGGGATAAAGTAAGGGTGGATATGGGAACAGGGAAGTATATATCTTAATAAAGGGAGCCATTTTAGGGTTGGCAAGAGACTTGAATCTAGAGGGGTTCCCAGATGTCCAGGGAGATGTCCCCAGCTAGTTCCTTGGGCAGCTGAGGAGAGGGAGCCTGAAACGGCCCTATCCTATAGCCATACTGATGAATATCTTGCATATCACCATAGAACCTTCATCTGGCGATGGATGGAGATAGAAGACAGAGACCCACACGGGAGCACTGGACTGAGCTCCCAAGGTCCCAATGAGGAGTCGAAGGAGGGAGAACATGAGCAAGGAAGTCAGGACCTCGAGGGGTGCACCCACCCACTGAGACAGTGGGGCTGATCTATTGGGAGCTCACCAAGGCCAGCTGGACTGTGACTGAAAAAGCATGGTATAAAACCAGACTCTCTGAACATGGCGGACAATGAGGGCTGATGAGAAGCCAAGGGCAATGGCTTTTTATCCTAATGCATGTACTGGCTTTGTGAAAGCCTAGCCTGTTTGGATGCTCACCTTCCTAGACCTGGATGAAGAGGGGAGGACCTTGGACTTTCCACAGGGCAGGGAACCCTGACTGCTCTTTGGACTGGAGAGAGAGGGCGAGAGGAGTGGGTGGGAGGGGGAGGGAAATGGGAGGCAGGGAGGAGGCAGAAATTTTTAATTAAAATAAATAAATAAATAATAAAATAAAAAAACCTAAAAAAATGAAATATCAAAAGAAAATATAATTTATGTTTCACAGATATGACAAATTTGTACAAACTACAGATTTAAGAATATTAAAGATTAAAGACTTTCTATAAAAAAACTCTAGTAGTATAGATTCATAATCTCATCATTGGCTTCTGAAGAACAACACTAGGGATGCCCTTTGACCTTCAGAAGCATAGGCAGCCAACCATACACAGCCTCTCACAAGTGAAACAGACAGACAGACAGACAGACACACACACACCAAAAAGAAATCCTTGTCAGAAATAGCAATTGAATAGGATTGCTGCAGGTTATTTTGAGTCACCAGACATATTTTGGGAGCTGTACAGGAATGTACAGGAATATCTAAACAATTTGTCTTCTGAACTTTTAGTTAGGAAGTGATATTTATAGGACAAAGAGGTTTAAATATCCTAAAATACTCAGAAATAAATTATCAAGATTTCGCTTTAAATAGTCAGTATGCACAAGAAGAGAGCAAATTAAGTATGAAAACTAAAGTGACAGAATGTAAAATAATATTCCACCAAGTATTGTTCATTTTAAGCCACCACCTTGTAATGCCATTAACGAAACTATTATTTTCAAAGATTAGGTCTACACAGAACTTTGAATTCATAGGGATAGTTTCTAAAACACTTTACTTTTTAACGTTGACACCGAATCAACCTGTGGGTATCCTACCATACTTTGGTCATCGTCTGCAAGTGCTTTTAATGCAAGTCACTTTAATTTTGACTGTAAAGTTATGCTTTGGTTAAGACTCTGGGGGAAAAGCATTTGGGAAGAAGCACTAACTTCTTAGCTTCTGAGATTTTACAAACTTTTGAATCTCCATCTTAGGAAAGAAGTACACTTTTTCGTCATCTGGAGCTGGTAGATGCCACGTATCAGTTAATCTTAGAGAACAGTTTGCAAACCACTGCAAATAGAAAGAGATGCTAATACCAGAATAAAAGCAATCCACGGTCCTCTGTTTCTTTATATAAAATATCCAGAAGGAGCAAGCTAAGGTAACACATATGCACGCTCCTGTGCTCTGTCTCTATTGGGTTACAGCCTTGGGAACATACTATTCTTGAATCCTCCTTTTTTCCTGTCATGGTGCTGAAGTAAAAAAAAAATTCCAAGACCTTTTACATGCTAGGCAAGAGTCAACTTCCAGACTGGACCTAATTTGGATCTATATTTCCATTTTGCAGAAGCACAGACAGCATTGGGATGCTTCCTGCTCTGTGGGTCAGGAGGCTCGCCAGGAGTTATTACAATGGCACCAATTCATGGAGTCAAATGAAAGGTAAGTTTGGCATGCTAGGTTGGAGTGAACATCTGTAACGCATTCCAAAGAAAACTGGACATTCACAAGAGTCGACATTTAAAGAGCTAAAGCCCAGTAGATTCGAAAGTCTGAGACAACAGAAAAATATGTTTTACTAAAGGAGCAAAACATCAAGGGGCTAACTCGTGTCTGCTATATTAAAAATGTCAGTAATCTACTAGAAGTGTGCATATTAAAGGTTTGTATATAAAGTGTAAGTGAAATTAATTTACTGCTAAAAAATACTTCATTTATGGAGCAGAATTTTATTGGCCGGTGACACACGTGAGTTAGAAAATGGAAGTCACAAATTTCAGAATTACCGGTGATTCTTGCAGGACTTCATGACTGTGATAAGTATACGCACAATGACTCAGTTATTTCCACACAAAACATAGTTTTACACTCTATCTTGATGGGGTTATTATGAAAACTAATTATTTAATGTTTATACAGGACTTGCCATTTTTATGGGGCATTACATCTACAAAGAAGTATAGCTATTAGTCACTATGTAAGGAATTGCCAAATTTCTCAGCTGCCAGTACAAATGGGAAAGAGGACAAAGAATGCCATTGATGAGAGCCTCTAAGCACCAGAATAAAAGTCACACTCAGGAATACCCTGGCAGGGTTAAAATAACACAGACAAAATGAGGATAGCTGAGCTATGGGACCCTGATTAGAACAAGACAGGCAGGCATTCTTTCTTTCATAAAATCAACATTATATTTAGTATCCTGCACTCAGAGAGTCCTTAAGCGAAAGAATATTCTTCTGTATTTACTGCCTGCCCATATCTGAAGGTCAACTCCATGAGAAGGAGGAATCTGTCGTCATCACCTCCATATCACACTGCTCGGAACAGCGCAGAGGATACAGCATGCACCAGTCAGTGTTTACAGTGCACATTTTGTGCATTAGATATAAGCTATGAAATGGTGAAGTCATACTGCATTAGTCCTGTTCTCATGAGGCTTGAGATAAAGGAAGGTGGACAGACACTATGTAAGTAAATGCTACACATATAGAAAGACAGGGAAATATATTGCGGTAAATAGACAATTGTTATTGTACCTTATTATAAATAAATGTACATGCATATGTTAATATGGATGGTATACAATTAATAGGGTATATTGTTGTTCATTGTTATATATCTTATTTAATATATTGCATATACGCTATTATTATGATACATGTAGGAAGGAAAGGATAGGGAGCTGTGTAAAAGATGCTATGCGGGAGCTCTGAAGAAGGAAGTGGTGGCTGAAGGCTAAGGAATGAGCAAGAATTATCCTAATAAAGCATGCTGCAGGAAGAGGAAATAGTCTGTGTGTAAAAGGAAATCTGGTACGGTAAAGGAATTCCAGAGACTTGGTCACATTGGTAGCAACATGACTTGAGTTTGACAGGGGAAGCAGGAGCAGTTGTGCAGGGTGCACACAAGGAGCTAGTTTCTACTTCATGCCCCAACAGGACTCTCAAGACCCTATCAAAGATTTTTTGGGATGCATCTGTTATAATGGAATACTCATTGTGGCTGCTCTGTGAATGAACATGAGATGGAAATATGAACAGAAGTGGACACAAACAAGGAAAAGGCTGCTGTATTAACCAAGAGGAAAAAGGCAGTGGTGTGTGTTCTGATGTTACTATCAGGTTTGGAGCAAGGAGGGGCAAATTAGAAGCTCATCTGTAGGTAAAAATGAAATTGACTTTATGGGGGTGAAAGTGTACAGAAATATATCAAAATCGATCCCCACATTTCTTGTGTGTCAGAAGATGCCTTTTTAATGTACAGGGGAATACACAGACAATGCACAGGTAAATTCTTCATGGAGAAGAACAAGAATGAAAATGTTTACTTTTAGATAAAAAAAACATAGGGATAATATAAAATCATTTAGGTGATTAAAATATTACAGTTTCAAATTCTGCTCCTTACTATATAAGTTTTACTGACTGTTACGATACCCCAAATCTCAGTTGCTAAGTGACAATATATCTCAATCAAATTAAACTATATTGTGAATTTTGAATGACTGATTTTCATTTAAATCGAAACATATGATATATTTTATCTGACTTAAATACTTAAAACTCTTGAGTGTCGCCATTAAAAAACAATTACAACATAACAGGAATATCATCTTACATACATGGCCTGCATAAGAAGTGCTAACACGATTCAAGGGACTTTGCAAGTGGCCAGAGTAAACTAGTAGGAAGGATTTTGAACA
This sequence comes from Microtus oregoni, assembly GCF_018167655.1. Classification (NCBI taxonomy): domain Eukaryota; kingdom Metazoa; phylum Chordata; class Mammalia; order Rodentia; family Cricetidae; genus Microtus; species Microtus oregoni. The sequence goes on from NW_024543089.1 coordinate 16,711,602, forward strand.
CAGAGAGCTGATATGACTTAAAGGAGATTAGTTTTCTCTAGCTCCCATAGAGAAGCCTAGCATGTAGCCAGTATGTAGTATAAGAAATTTGAGATTTTTGTTAGTAACCACAAATTGAACATTTAGCATTGATATTGACTGGCCTTCTGGGAAATGTCCAGAGTTGAGAATGGCTGACAAGAGACTTCTACTTCTGTGTCGGTTTGAAATATACTCAGCTGAGGAAGTACTGCCACTTGAAGATACTACGTGAAGAAGTATTATTCATATTAGCTCACGTAGTTCCTTTGCGTAGTTCTATACAACAGTATCTTATATACTCATAAAGTCATGCAATCTAAGCATGAAGTCCCTACTTCTATTCCCACCTGACATCACAAACAAGGATACAAAGTCAAACAGTGAAGGGCTCAAGATTTTTCTACAAGTCATTAGATAGGCACAGCATTAGATCTCAGCAATAACTACTTCCATACTAATTGTTACAAGGGCTTATATATTTTACAAATTGCCTGTAAAAGACCAGCATGCTTTCTAAACAGAATATTTGATGGGAAATAAAGCCACTGAAGAGAGAGAGAGAGAGAGAGAGAGAGAGAGAGAGAGAGAGAGAGAGGAAAGAGAGAGAGAGAGAGAGAGAGAGAGAGAGAGAAAGAAAGAAAGAAAGAAAGAAAGATATGCATAGTGTTTCTTTATTTCTGAAGCCCCGAAGAACTAAAAGGACATTTCAAATGTTCCTAGTGAGTAAGGGGCGGGAGTGCCTAGCAATGCCTACATTCTCAAGGGAGAAAAATCCTCACAGTTTAAAATGATCTTGTTAAAACCGCCCTGGCAATTGTGAAGCACCAGAGAAAACAGCAATTGGATTAAAAAAAAAAAAAAAAAAAGCCTTCTCACCAGTGTATCTTTGTGCAGCATAATTAAAGTTGCCAATTATAACATTTCTCCCCAAACCCAAAGGAATATTTTCAATGATAGGAAAAACCCAAGTCTAAACAGCACACAGAGGAACACATCTAAACAAAAAGGTCTTTAATTGGTGACAATTTGCCCTAAATCACGATTACCATTGTCGAACATAATGCCTCTCAGATCTGCTCATTCCTTGGATCTTCCCCTATCCAGGCTGTCTAGGACGTCAGAATAATAATAGTGAGCACCTAACGGGGCTTTCAATCTCCGAGGACTGTAACAAGTGTGCAATTGTGTAGCCGTGCGAGCGGCCTTTTCCTAAGAATGCAGATCCCTTGGGAGAGAAACTCAGCCTCCAGCTCTCTGGCCAACAGGGTTTCAGACATTTAGCTTTTGCTGAGAGCTGCAAACACACTAACAAGCTCTGTCTAACGGAAAAAGGAACTAAATTAGCTGAAAACCATCATATTATAAATCATCTTAATGACGCTAATTTTATCAATAATTCTACTTTAGGCAATAAGCAACTTGGTCTCCCTCAGGAAGTATTAGGTGCAAAAGAAAAATATCAAACATGATAAGAAAATAACTACTCATAAGATTGTTAAAGGGGGCTGGAGTGGTTAAGAGCACTGGCTGCTCTTCCAGAGGTCCTGAGTTCGATTCCAGCAACCACATGGTGGCTGACAACCATCTGTAATGAGATCTGGCACCCTCCTTTGGCGTGAGGGCATACATGGAGGCAAAATGTTGTATACTTAATAAATAAATAAATAAATCTTAAAAAAAAAGATTGTCAAAACATCTCATGTTATGGACCACTCTTAAATGTGACTGTGTGTATTTAATTTTTTTAATTACATATTGGAACTGAAACATCTATAATCCAAGGAAATTCCATTCTGCAAAATGTGTTATCTGCAACAACTCCCCACAAGAACCTTCGTGTTAGTCTTCATTGAGTTTACTGAAGGCAAATCATACTTAGCCAACAATCAGGAGGTCAACGCATGCCTTGGAGTCCTGCTCAGCCTGTGAGGCAATGACAACACATGACACCTCTTTCCTTAAGGCACCTGGCTCACATAGAAAGAGAGTCACAGTTTGGCAGAGTAAGATATGATGAATATCTAGGCTGTTTGACAAAAGGTACCGATGATGCTCTTCTTCTTGGACAGCCTGGCATATGGACTTCTTGATGCTTCCAAAGCCTTAATGAGCACCATATCCACGGATGTCAATTTTAGTTCAGTTACTCACTAAGCAGAAATGTTTCGGGGGACACTGTAAAACTTACACAGGGAAAAGTGAGATAGGGCTGAAGAGATGCTTCAGCTGTGAGGAGCACTCAAGGCTCTCCTAGAGGACTTGTGGTCACAATAGCCTCTTAATCCAGTTCCAGGGAACCTGACATCTTCTGTCCTTAGTAGACAGTGTACCACATGGCAAAAACAGAGGTACACCTCCCCCAGCGCCTCCCCCGAACATACTTTAAATAATACTGCCAAGTTTTTGAATTACCACAGTTTATGTGATAAAGACTAATATAAATAGCTTAAACTTAGAACTTCACCAAAGATGGCTTCAAATGCAACAAAGGAACAAATAAAAAACATGGCTCACGAGAGAGAGAGAGAGAGAGAGAGAGAGAGAGAGAGAGAGAGAGAGATACAGAGGGAGGGAGAGGGGGGAGGGAGAAACAATAGACAAAAATCTAGTCAAAATCTTCCTTCATAAAATGTAATCTATAATACAAGCATTGACCTAAAAATATGTTTTAAAAAGTTAGAGTTAAAGACATGACTCAGTCTGTAAAGTGTTTGTCTTGTAAGCATGAGGGCCTGAGTTCAGATCCCCTAAACTCATGTAAAAGCTGAATAGAGCAGTGTAGATCTGTAACCCCAGGCTGTGGAAGATGAAACAGGCAGATGTGCAGCACTTCCCAGACAGGCAATCTAAGCAAACCAGTGAGTTCCAGGCTGAAAGAGGAGAGAGAGAGAGAGAGAGAGAGAGAGAGAGAGAGAGAGAGAGAGAGAAAAGAGAGAGGGAGAGAGCCCCGAATGCCAGAGTAAGCTGGAGAACAACTGAAGAAGACACCCCACATGGAACTCTAACCTCCAAGTATACATACATACCCACACTCATATGAACACACCCACTCACCCCACACCATGTGCCCCCACCCCTACAGAGTTCTGTGATCCTTTGAAACAGTTCTACTGAACCACTGTGATTCACGATTTACCCTACCATTTAGCTATGTACTTTTGCCTGTTTATCTCTGGGTTTACCCCCAAATATTTAACCAACTGCAGAGTGGAATTATTTTTAAATTGCATTTGTACTAATGTTTGTGTGTGTGTGTGTGTATTCATGTTATTCAAACCACGGGGTATAAACAATTTTCGTAGCATCACAGTAGGACAATAGGTAAAAGAAGTAAACTAGAGATAATTTAAATCATACTGCGGGCATGCTTAGGTTATATGCAAACACTCCACCATGTTGTACAAGGCACTTGAGCATCGTTGTATGCTGGTGAGTGAGTGAGTGTGTGTGTGTGTGTGTGTGTGTGTGTGTGTGTGTGTGTTTGTGTTTGTGAGTGAAACCAACATTCCTAGCAGACACTAAGAGCCAGCTGTAAGCCTATGTACAGTTTAAGCAGTAGACTTGCTCTTTACTTCCTCATCTTGATTTTCTGTTCTCTAGTCCACCATCACTACTCCCCTGTACTAAAAATATACAAGGAAAGGTTTGTTTGTAGTGTCTATTGATCCTGCTTGGTCAGTTTTCTGGAATACCAAAAAACTGTGGAACTCGTCCTACGTTTGTTGTCTTGAAGCTTTGTTTACCTCTGAAAGCGAATCACAGAAAGATCTAGAAGCTTTATGAGACAAAAGATGTAGAAACACAAAAGTCACAATGGAAGGAGTAATTTCCTAGTAAAGGCTTTGTCAGGAAGCTGCATGAACAATATAAAGGAAAGTTGGAATCTAGAACATGTAAAACCACCACGAGGACTCCCCTTTGATATCTATGGGGATCAGACCTGGACCAGTGCCCTAAAAAAAGACTCTCCTTGCTGGTGGTGGTGGCACATGCCTTTAATTCCAGCACTCCTACTCAGAGGCAGAGACAGAGAGGCAGGCAGATCTCTGAGTTGAAGGCTAGCCTGGTCTACAGAGTGAGTTCCAGGACAGCCAGGGCTACACTAAAAAACCTTGTCTAGGAATGTAACCAAGAGAAAACAAACAAAGCCAACAAGACTCTCTTCCCTCTCCTCTAGGAGAAAAGCTTTCCTAATAGCCCCTGCCCAGTATCAAGGAAAGCACAACCTCAAAGCCTGGCTGGCTTTTGCAAATAAGCCACGTAAAGACTGATAAAAACCATTAGCAACTTGAGGTGCAGAAACAATACAAAGGAAGCTCCAAGTTTAGCTGCTCTGCTGGCTCATTGTGGATTAGCCTCTCCTTTAACAGACCCCAGTTGGGGTGGTAACATCTTTTGTAATTTTAACAACTGCAGATGGTTTTAGCTTTCAAATAGCACCTGTGACTTTCTTGACAACTAAAAAAAATTCCTTTGATTTTTTTCTAAGCCTTGAAAGACAGTTCTGTTTTTATTGTATTGTTTGTGACTAGTCAACAATGTTCGTCATAATTGTGCCTATATTTTAAATATGTTGGTACACATGTTTTATGTGCAGTTCACTTGCTTTTTTGACACACATGCAATAAGTTCCCTCTCTACAACAATAAACCTTGAATTAAACAATAAGAGCAAAAAACCAATCATTTTAGAGATCACTTTATGAACTGTTAGAACAAAATCTAGAGCAACTGGCTTTTGATTGTGTCTAATTTTCTTAGCTGCAATTGTTAATAATTACAAGGAAGCATGTTGGTAACACCATATTTAAGATATTTATTAAGGACACAATTTTCAAATTGTATAATTCAAGATCTTTGAAAAAATGTGATATCAAAGTTAATGCATCTATCCTTTATAATATAAACTGAATTGTAGCAAACTTAACCAAATTAAAAAATCAGTATGACAAAAATCATGTTTAAGTTTAAAAAATGACTATTTCTATTATTATAAATAATAAGACAATAAACTAGGTTCTAGTAAAGTAGTTATAAAACAATTTTCCTATGTCTAAAAAGGTTTTCTTTGCCCTTTAATAGATCTCTTAGGAAACTAGTAACCGCCTTAACTTAAACGCCTGGTGGGAGAGGCCTGTAACCCCAGCAATAAGAGTCAGATCCAGGCAGAACTCTTGAGTTTGAGTCCACCCAGAGCTTCAAAGAGAAATCATATCTCGAACAACCAAAATAATGAATGAATGAATGAATGAATATGTGACGACTTTTAGTAAAAAATGACAAATGATGATGAGTAGATAATCCTGCAGTCTTGCAGGCATCAAGGAGAAATTCTATGGTTTTAATGAGCAAAATGAAATAAGTTTAAAAACAAAAAAGCATGGTTAAAACACAAAATGCCTTTTTACCTAAATGCCAAAAGCCAAGAAATAATAAAATTAAAAACACAGTGTTGCTCCCACTTTCAATTGCATTTCAGTCTGCTACTTGTGCATTGATTGGTGTGCATTGTCCGTAAAGGGATGCTTATGTAAACAAACAGTGAGGAAGGATGTACATCCATGAACACAGCAAGGCCTCCAGACAAAGAAGAGTCCAGCATTTCTCAACTTGGTATCTTCTTTTCCTTTTCCATTCACAGGACATAGGGAAATAAGCTTACTTGAGTCATGTATATTTGTGCCCTGAAGTCCTCTTAAATTCCAAAAATTATACACGCTAATGACCTACTTCCTATAGGAAAATTTGGTGATGCTAAATTTTAATGATGAGAATTTTAACGAAATTAAGATAGACAGTTTTATGGTCTCTTCTGACCACATAAGTTCGGCAGGATCTTCACTAAAATGTTACAAATGGCACCATTTTTCTTTCTCTGGAGAACCATCACATAACACCATGTTTAACTATCTTGAGCTTTACACTGTTAAAGTTTTGTTGATAGAATTAAAACAAAGGCCTATGCAAGCATCATGAATAATACACTGAAGACCACTTCCAACATTTATACATGATCCTAGGATTACAGCGGGCATGTCACAAGAGCTAATAAATGCGGAGATCACAAGCTGAGCACCACCCAGCATCGGATAAAGGGCACGTCAGGCACGCATGCATTTTACTTCAAACTGTATAAATAATTGAAAGGCTCTATAACTATGACAGAGTGACCTAAGTAGTACTTGGAGAAGCGTATTGCTGTCACTAGCAGAAATAATGGGAGGCCACTGGAAAGAGTGGCAATTCAAGCATTCCCCCTGACCCCACAGGCTGCAGATATAGAGTATGAGCAGCACACTAGCACTTAAGCAAAATTGGAGATGCAAGAAAACCTAAATTACTATCTAGCTCTCCTTTGGTTCCCTAATGGCTTGCAAATGAACTAGTGAACATATCTACACCAGTTGCAGAAGGCTCGGGCACTGACAGGTCTGAGTATTTTAACCCCTGAACAGTGCCCGCAACTGAGTCAGTAAGGCTCGTGTCACTTCAACATCTGCATCATTAAATTCACATCCTAATCTGCCCGATTATATTCAATGTTGAAGTATGCTTTGAAGTTACGTGAATTTTAGCTAGCTATGTTTAATGTGCTTCAATCCAAGACTCCACAATACATGTGCATAAGACTTAACATGAAATTTATCTTCTCCCTAACACAGAAACCTCACCATTTGGTATTATTAATTCGCTGTTGATCTTAATCCAGTACGCAGACATGCAGACTCTTATTATAAGGGAACATAAAACACAGTCTCCTTTTTTTATTCCTCTTATCATAAAACTGTATTTGTTCCACAAGAACAATTTGGCTAACCCTCCACCTCACTTCACCTGCACCCATTCTGCTTTCTACCCTGTTCCTCACCTCCAACCGTAGCCTTAAAGCCAGTCAGACTGTAAATAAGAAAATTTAAGTCCCGATGGAGAATGTGAGCCCTTTAGTTGGGCAAGGTTATTGTGACACATAAAATCTTCTAGAGGAGAGTCGGAGTAAATGTGATGTCTTACAGGATGCTAATTCAGTTAGAAGAAAATGAAAGCTGCTTGTGGTATGATTTTTTCCAAGCATAACGGTGCATCTTTAAGCAACATCAACTCATATATATATATATATATTCAAGAGTGACAGCTTGTCAGCGAAGGATGACCGACCCACTCTAACAGCTGAAAGTTTCAAAAACAACTTGATGGTATATGACTCATGTATATGCAAGGGTGGGGAAACACACGTGTGTGTCCTGGCACAATTGTAGACATCAGAAATCAATTTATAGCATTGGGGTCTATCATTCTATCCTGTGGGTTCTGGAGATTGGAATGTGGTTATCATGCTTGGCAGTGAGTACATTTATCCACTCAGCCATCTCTCTGGACCCATAACTTTTTCTTTTCAGGAAAAGATATACATTAGTTCAATTAACAGAAGGACTTTTTAATATGTTCTAAAGCATAACAGTTTAGGGATGGGATAAAACATAAATAAATGAATATATAACTTGTGAACTTTTTATATATTTACTATTGTGAATGTTTCAATAAAAAAGTGCTTAAATGTGTTTCATTCTTTTTAGTCTAAGCATTCATTTTACAGATGGAAAAACTAAGTTTCATAAATTAAAGTCATGGGTTAACTGAAATTGTTTAGAAGTTCACTGACCTCCAATTAGACTACCTTAGCTCTGTGACAGCTTGAACAGATTCCAAAGATAACTAAAAGCTTTAAAATTTAAAAGGGTCTAACAAATCTTTGAGAAGCATTTAAAAGTATTTGCAAACAGCAGGAGGAAGAGGCCTCATGGAAAGCCCCTGGCAGACAGGAGTAGATCAAGGTGGTTCACTGGGGAAGGATCCGCTGATTGTGTGGTTTCCCAATTAGATCAGCCTCAGAAAGTTCAGACTTAGAAGACAATTATATTAATACAGTGAATGATCGTACAGTTGGAGGCAGCAATCACAGGAGGAAATTAGCTAAACCAGCCCCTAAGAGCTACCTGCATTTGCTGTGGCATCTGTTGGTTTACATTCCTGCTGAACATCCTTCCTCCTTAGGAATTCCACTCGCGGGCTCATGAATTTAGGTTGAAGACAATGTCATCCTAATCTCTAGCTGTCATGGAGATATAAGGACTGTGATGATCAAATAATGGTTCATTCTGTCACCATGACAGTTTTAAAAATGACAGCCCTTGTAGAACTGACTACTTACTTCAAAAAGAAAAGCTGCAAACTTAATTGGATGCTTATGTGACTTTTTTTTTTTAAGTAAAAGACATACTTATGGGGAAGGTACAGCTGTAGTGTTAATTTAAATTCAAGCACCTCAATGAATTAGTGTACATTTTATATTTTATTTCTGAGACAGGGTCTTTATGAGAGGCTGGTCTCAAACGTTCTCTGTAGCTGAGGTATGTATCATCGCATCTGGTTTATGTGATGCGGGAGATTGGACCCAGGTTTTCATGCATGCTAGCAACAGGACTACATTTCTACTCATGTTTCATCTCTTTCTAATGTTTATTTTGAAACTATAAAGACTGCAGCTTCCTATTGTAAGCTAGTTTCTGTAATCAATAGCTGGGGTGTGTGTGCTTGCAGGAAGTACAAAGCATTGAATTCATAGCATGGTAGTGTGCTCGCAGAAGAGACAAGGCATTGCGTTCAATCTCCAGCACTGATTACACACACACACACACACACACACACACACACACACACACACTCACACACATCTTACATATATATATATATATAATATATATATTATATATATATCTTAAGTTTAAAGAGAAACCCTTCTATTAATTTTCATAAGATACAGATATTACTTCAAGGTTTACTTAAATAGATCATGAGGTGACTTCGATGTGTACCCAAAGTCTTACAGAAACTTGACCATTACTTGGAACTTAATCAAATAGCTTAAAACTATATGTGGGTGAAACAGCAGACTAATGTCCAAAGGTTGGGTCCTATGTAACTCAAACTTCACAAGGAGATAAAGGTTATTTTAGTTTTTGTTTTAAATGTACATTAAAATTTATTAGTAAAAGAAAATTTGATTTTTCGAAAACATTTCATTCCTCTAAATACAACAAAATCACTTTTCATCAAGAATTTATCTTCAATATACATTTCTAGTTTAATGTAATTATTATACAATGCAAAACTCTAAAAAAAATACCACTGAGACTTGGTGTAAATAAAGAGATTAACATGCATTAATTCATATTGAAACAAACCAAAAGACATTGCCTAAGTTCTGCTAAAACATTGAAGGTTATGCTGTTTAGTTTTCACTCAATTAGGCTTTTGAAGGAATGCCTTTGTTATGCCTTTGTTATCTTTCTAATATTTTTTTTAGTATTATATGTCTCAATTCTTTTCAATCATACAATTAAGTAAATCAACAGCAAAGTATTTTTTCATTCATACAATTAAACACATCAACAGAAATATCTGGTGGAAAAAGACAACGGTAAAATTATTCATTATTTATTTCTTGCAATGAAAACCAAAAATCTACTATTTGTACCACCAAATGAAACATTAAAGGAAAATTCCTCTAAATAAATCTTTAAGTGCTTATTAAAAAAAAAGAATTTATCTTCAAATTATGCCTGTCAAACAGAAAAAGATAATTCCTTATGATGTTTATAAAGGGAAAGAGTAAGGAAATTGTCTAACATAGAATAGGAAAATGTACTTTAAGATTATTGTACTAAGTACTAATAGCAACACAATAGCACACTAATAGGGCAGTCATTCAAAATGTGAGACGGATGTTTGAGGGAGCCTGAGAGCAGCTTATTTTATCACAGAGGGCAAAGCTTGAAGAGCAGATGGTACCCAGGATTTCTCAATGAGCCCAGCATCTGTGTGTACAAGTTGCATAAATGCCAATTAAAATGTGTCCGAGTAAATTTACATCCCTTGCTGATAGAAAGCAAGCCAATCTTGCTGGCTCAGGATCAAGGTTAAACTTAACCATCTGCTGAACTCACAGCAAGTTGCTCTCAGATTGTATAGAAATTCCCCGGGAAATAATAAAAACAGGACTCCTATTGACTTGTATTTATTTACATTCATAAGTCATTTCTAAAGCATTGGGCTAGAGCTCAAAGGGGGTAAAAAAGTTACTATTTGTATGACTTGGCCACGTATATTTTGGGCCCCATTTCTAACAAATACCTCTTAGATTAAAGTGCCTGCTTGAATAAATTTCCCTAACCTCCTCGCAACTTCCTAGTTGAGGTAATTTTGTTTAAAATTTATCCTTTTAAAATGGTCTTGAACAAAAGGAAAAGGCATGCAACAGCAAGTCTGTCGCTTCCACAGGAAGGAAGGGCAATGCACCTCAGATGGCCAGGCGACCATGAAATCATTGGCAGCAATTTTTTTCTTGAACTGCAATAAATAATGTTCATTAGGATTTCTCTTTCTAGATACTTTTTCACCATCCGTCTCCTAGTACCAGGTCATTTGTGCCTACAGGAAAATCTGTTGGGTCAGTGTAGGCTTGGGATTTTTAATTTCCAACTTCCTGTAAGTATTCTGAAATCAAAATCTTATCTTGTGAGTAAAACACTATATTGCAAAGGAACATTATAAGGCATAAATTTGGAATTCCAAAATAAATCTGGTAATTTCTGGGTGGTGGTGCGTTAGGCCTTTAATTCCAGCACTCAGGAGGCAGAGGCAGGCTCATTGGGCTCAAGATAAGCTTGGTCTACAGAGTGAGTTCCAGGGCTAACTCCAAAAGCTACACAGAGAAACCCTGTCTCAAAAAACAAGCAAACAACCAAAACATCCTGATAATTAATATTTAATAATTAGTGCTTATACATCTAGCATGTGTGTTTCAAAACCTAACACTTGGTATCAAAACTGTGTTGGGAATGAGGTTAATGACCCGACAGATATTCACACCAGAGCCATATGAGCTTTAGTGGGAGGAAAGCAGAGAACGACTGAGCCTTGAAAACCAGGATGCTCTCAATGTTTTTGTTCATTATATCTGAGTAATAGCATGTAGAGGGTACAGTGTACAATACACACAAACACACACAACAGTCCTTTCTCAGAACAATTCTTACAAGATGTATTTGGTTAAAACTGTTATCTGAAAGTTTATGAGAAAAATTAACACTATGAATCATTTCACATTTTGACATTAAAAAAAAACACTTCTTCCAAGTACCACATGTTTTCAGGACAAACTGGTCAAAAGTTACCTCAAATATTAATAGCCTATAATTTTTGATTGATGGCTTTGGATAGAAAAGAAAAAAAGAGCATTATGAAAGGTGGGCTTCCTCTAGAATCAATGTGGTGTGCTAGGCAGTCCATAGTAGTTGTTTTCCCCGCTTAATTGTGTCTCCCTCCTTCTATTTACCCATCACAAACTGTCTTTGGCACAGAATATGTGCAAAGGACACTCTTCATTCATGTTTGCCAGTGTTAGTGCTGGAATACTTTGATATTGTATGGCCCTTCCTTTACTTACCTCCAGTTAACACCAATGTTCTGTTCTTGCCTGAATACCTTACACCAGATAGCACTTCTTCACAGAAGGAATGCAATACCAATTTCTCAAGGTATAAGATAATCTCATTTAGATTTTCATGCTCTTCTGGGAGGTATGCTCATTTCTTGGTCATTTGCAGCCATGAAAATTTTCCCTAGGAATAGCAGCCAGTGTACAAGAAACAAGGACAAGACAACACACAACCAACTCCCTAGTGTAGGCTTTGGCAGTTGTCCATTCCCTGGTTCGGCTCTAATGCTCTACGTGGCTGGAACTGTGACAACCTGAAATCATTAGTCAATTTAAGTATCCCCACTGCCTTCAGTGTTTACATGCATTATGATTCTATCAGCAAGGCTCATATGGGAAATACCGTTAAGTGCTGTATTCTTTATTACAACAAAAATATGTGTTAAGACATTCTTTAATAAAAATTAAATTAGCCCTTTGGAAGCTTAGATGAAACTCACTTCCATAGGTTGGGCAGCACAAGACTTTGTAAAACAACCAAGAAGGGATACTTCAAATTATGTTTTTTGTTCAACAAGCATTTTAGAACAATATTTATTAATGCCAATAATTGTTAAGGAGACATTATTTATTCTCTGTAAATAAAAAACATCCAATGGCCTTCTATTTTCCTTACTATGAAAGTCTTGAAAAGATATTGAGTATTTTCTATTTGACGCATATCTGTTAGATACACATTAAGATGAGAAAGGCTGGCAACCGAAAAACATTCACAGTATTTCATAAAATTTTAAATGTTACTAATAAAGAAATGGATTGGTTCCATTTCCCATGGAATTTTATTCTCAACAAATTACCAACTTCTGATAAAGAATGTCATATACTTTGAGGGAGCGCATTATTTGTATATTCCTTGGGATAAATAGCTGGTAAATTTGTACCCATCACAAGACAAAGCTGATTAGCTGGTAAACCATCCTCTGAAATTATGGCCAGCTTATCTCACAGAAGGTTTTCCACTAAATTACCCAGATGAACACAGGCCTGGGACAATTACACTCTAAGTAGCTCACGTGAGCAATTCCTGGGGGTGAGGGTGAGGGAACTGAAGCTTTTAAGAAAAACAGAGATGTTGATTTTCGGACGAGCAAACGAGATTGCAGAGGGTGACTTTCTGTTCCACACTGAATGCTTCTCTACATGTATCATGTGTACTTAACAGAAATATCGGTGAAATGAAAGGAAGTGAGGCTGGGCTGACTCCCAGGCATGTATGGAAGGAAAGACTGCAGGCACACAGAGCACTGTCACACAGCAACAGAGCTTCCTTCCCTCAACAGCCAATAAATTAGTCACTCCTCTGTAGTGAGAGGCGGAGTCCCAGGAAAAGAAGCAAAAGGCACATGGCTCCAAATAAGTGCAAAGACTTTTTTCTTCAGCTGGCCGAGAAGAAAAAAATTACGAATGACCCCACTTTCAAGCATTCAGGACTTTTCTCTCTAACAAGCCCGCCTTGTTACTCGTACTCTGGTACAGTTTCAGGCCCTTCATTTTAATTTTGTCTTTGGCCCAAAGTTCTGCTCTGTTGTTGAGAGCACAATTTTTATCTGGGAACTACTTCTGGCCTTCAATTAAAACTTTTCTTTTCCCTAAGCTTTTGACTTAAACAGTTCACGTGAATGTCTCATGCAGGCTCTGCCGATGCAGCTCCTTCAAGCTCAAGGCCACCCAGGATGGAGGAAATAGGAAAGAGCATTGTGCTGCAATTCTTTAAACTCCCCAGCTAGGTCCTTGCCTACCATGTTGAATTTAAAGAAGTCTCTCGGATTCTCAATCTTCTTATGGTGATTATAGCATCTTTTCCCTATATGCTTAACTTTTGTTTTCCTTCAATGATTCTTTCCCCTGTTCAGCAATAGCATCCAAGAAACCCTGTCTCGGGGGGGAAAAAAAAAAAAAGCTTTTGTGTGTAACAGAGCAAAGACTCAGTGAGTATTGTTTGATGAATGATGGAAGGAGTGAGCTTTGGATTCCTTGTCAGTTACTCCTTGTGTGAAAAATTCCTTAAAAGGGTTTTCAAAAATAATTGGTCTTTGGTAAATTTTAATATGAGCTTATAAACATCAAGCAAAGCTGTGGTAAATAAAGTGTATTTTGTGTGTGTGTGTGTGTGTGTGTGTGTGTGTATTCACGTGTGCTCAAGAGGATGAGGGTATGTGCGTGTGTGTGCTTGTAGTGAGAGCAGAGGTCAAACACAGGTGTTCATCCACAGGAAACTGTACAGTTTTTTTTTTTTAAAAAAAAAAAGACTACACTCCAATTCACTAGCCTATAACTCAAATGCAAAGACCTGGCTAGGCTGGCTTGCCAGCAGCTCTAGGGATCTGTCCCTCTAGTGTTGCAATGACAAGGAAATGCAACCAAACCTGGCCATTTTCTTGAGAGGTAAGTGACTTACTTACAGAGCTATCCTCAGTCCAATTGTCATTACTACTGCAATAAAATGTCTTCCAATGACACTGATATTTTTATATGTATATTAATCTGCACCAGAGTATGGATTACAATGTGAATAGTACTGTTTTTAAGAACAAAGACCATAGAGTTTCATCACCTGGGTGAAAACAGCAGTTCTCCCACTTACATTGAACATGATTTTGGCCAACTGGATGCTCTGCCTTTGCCCTTGGATTTATATATATATTGAAGGATTATAAATAGGAATTAACAATACAAACGATTAGAGAATTTCTATAAAGAATTAAAAGTGATTAAAAAGCTGGAACTACCACTTCTGGAGCCAGTATTAAATAATTGCTTGTTAGTCTTAACAAGTAACTATTATCAAAGGCTATCCCTTGGTGTGGGAGGTCATTCTGTCTATGTGTTACTTTTATTGCTTAATGAATAAAGAACTGCTTTGAGCCTATGGCAGGGAAGAACAGAACTAGGCCAGGAAAGCTAGGCTGTATGCTTGGGAGTAACGAAGGCAGAGTCAGAGAAACACCATGAAGCCACTGCAAGAGTCAGTCATGCCAAAACTTTGCCAGTAAGCCACTGCCCCGTGGCGATACACAGATTAATAGAAGTGGGTTATATTATTATAAGAGGTACCTAATAGAAGGCTAGAGCTAATGGGCCAAGCGGTGATTTAGTTAATACAGTTTCTGTGTGATTATTCTGGGACCAAGCTAGCCGGGCAGCCAGGAAGAACAAGCAGCCCTCCCTCCAACCATCCTTAGATTCATCATTATATTAATTCCATTGGCTGAATGAAGCTGGACACAAAGAGATGGTTGTTTTTTGTTTTCTAGTTTTTGATTTTGTCTCTTGGTGGTGGGGGGTGGGAATAAAATCACTCCTTGCTCATGGTAAACTGAGGAAGAAATTCTTAACATGTGCTCACCCAACTAGAAGAGAGATAAATAGTGGAGCAGCCACCTTTCGGTTCTAACTAAACCTTCTTTGTCTCATCTTATCGTAATAGGCTACTCTAACTCCAGAAGGGCAGAATGCGAATTCCAGAGAAAGTAAACAGAAATGTGAATTTGAGGAGGATTTCAATAGAGACACAAAAGACCCTGAAAGAGAAATGAAGGCATACTTGTTATCCAATTTTCCACAAAACACATATGCATTAAATGTTATCTGGGGCCTCACTGCTTTATCACTACTATACGTGTTGAAATTAGGGTCACTTATGCCAACATTCTCTGCTCTTTGCATTGTTTACAGTGGACAGCCACTGAGTAAAATCAAATCATATATTTCAGTTGGAAGATCGCTAATTTGAAAGTTCATCATGAGAAATGCTTTATTCTCTAAAATTTGGGGTGCTGACGTGACATTACAAGTGGAAATTTCCACACCTGACACAATATAGCTGGTAGCAGTTAATATGCAGGCATGCAGTATGGCTTACTCATCCTACCCTATGAAAAATCCTTCTTCCTTCCAGTGGTCCTTTTGACTGCCAACTTGACAGCATATAGTATTATCTAGAACACTGATCTCTGAATAAGCCTATGAAAAAGTACATGGAAGAGGTCAACAGATCTCTATGTAGGTTGTCAATTGATCTCTGTGTAGGTGTAATTGATCTCTATGTAGGTGTATCAATGATCTGGGGTTCTGAGCTAAATGAAAAGGGGAAAGAAAGCAGCCACTGCTCTCGGTTTCCTGACCACAGATAACAACGCTACTACCTGCCTCATGTTTCTGCTGCCATAACTTCCACATAACGAAAGACTGTACTGTTCATTTGTTCAGTGTAAACCAAAATACACATTTCCCCTCTTCAACTGTTTTTCTCATGTCTTCTCCGATAGTAAAGATAAAAAAAATAAAAGAACCCCTCACTAGGTTGTCATATATCATTTTGCATATGCTCAGATTCTCCACCCAAGCAAATACCCATAAATAGAATAGAGAGTACAGTCTGTGTGCACGGTGACCCATGTTTCACTGGTTTTGATTTTATTCTCATAGAACTTTCTCATAGCATCTCATTGTTTTTTTCGTATGGAATAAAGTACTCTTCACTGTTGTCATTTAGAATATTATAAATGTGTTCTGATGATTATACTCTATTGCCTGCTAACCTTGATTACAATATTATATTGTATTCATACATGTTATTTTTTTCTGTTAAGTAATTATGAAAGAACATAAAATGGTGGCATGTTAGTAGCATGTGTTACTAACAAAATACTGATGGCCAACAGAATACTTCCATGGGTGGCTGAGATAGCAACACTTTTAGCTTATAATGTTCAGTGTGCAAAAACTTGCTCATGCACAAAATCATTAAACTAATTAAATTATCTTCACTTTATTTATATAATGTTTTCACAATACATAAATCAATCTTGTTTATACTTGAGTCTCATCCCTAAGACACACACACGTGTGCGCACACACATGCATACACACACACACACACACACACACACACACATGCACTCACACACACTTGAAATTTTTGGAATCACTTGGAGCATATGAAATCTTAAAAAAAACTGAACCAGTAATAATGAAGAGTTTTTTTCCATGTGCTTCTAATATAACAAATTGCTTTTCTCTCCTGTTTTCTCTGTACTCGGTATAGAAGTCACTCTTCTAATCCCTTTAAGTGGTTCTTATCCTGGGCTGCACACAGAAATCCCCTGGGGACACAGAAAAATTTAGATGTCTGAGTCTTCTGGGAGAGATTTAGGAATAATTGTTCTGGGAGGTACCCTGGTGATTCCAGTATACAGTCATGGTTGAGAGCTACCGTTCTAATTAATAATATCTGAAGTCAGGGAGCAATATTTAAAAATTACAGGAAACAATCCATCAGTAAAAGACATGGGTATTTTATTGGTCTGAATTTCTTTATAAATTTTAATTATTGTTTTATCTTATTACATGTGTATATGTGTTCTTATGTAAACATGTGCATAAGGATCTGAGTAAGGTAAATTTTTCATATTGATAGTGGTATTTTGTATATGTTCACATGCAGACATGTGCATGCCCATATTACCATGTTGTCTTTCCTTTTTCCCTGAGAATAAAACATTCTGTCTTAGAGGGAAACTTAGGAAAGGTGAAATGGTTGGGTGTTCTATGGGATGATGAAATAATGCAGGGCAGCTCCTTAAAACAGGAAGTAAACTAATCATTCAGGAAGTCCCTGAAACTGACAAGATTTATGGTCCTTTCCTCCTCAAGTGTATACAAACAGTAAGGATAGCTGAAAGAAGACTCTCAGACAATTACAGCCACACGAAGAAGCAGAGAACAACTAAGCAGCCAAAGGAAGGGCTCAATGAGCTGTCTAGAATGAAGAAAGAAATTAATAAGAACTAGATGAACTTACTGAAATAACTTAAAACGTGATTGTGCTGTCTACATAGCAAGAGTCTTTAGTCACAAAGGATGAAAGATTGAGGGGGTAAGAGGTTTTGTATGATGTTTTTGGAGAGCCTGTCAAGACAGGCAATAGCACAGCCATCCTGCAAGAAAACACCAAAAGACTGTAAGACTGTAAATTTCATGAAGGCTATGTTGTAGCGAGAACCTAAAAATGTCAGAAATGCCACAGCCACGGGATGTCCTCTAAAGAAAGTTCAGTGCATGGCATGGAACTGGCTTAAGGGGTGGGGTGTGTGTGCTGTGGATGAAAGAGTTGGAGAGGGGCAGCTTATCAAGACCTTTGAAGGCCAAACCATTCCAGCACGCATCCTAGATACCAGGCACAGCATTTTGGGATTTAATGCTTCCTCTGCTGGGTTTCAGTCTTGTTGTGTTCTGGTATTTTCTTGCTATATTTACATTTATTTCTTTGAGGGTTGTAATGTTTACTTGGTGCCATTGCTATATTGGAATTTTGGAAATAACTAACTCAGAAGAAACTGTGTACTTAATCAGGGTAGAAAACTGTGAAAGAAGGTGGGATTTCTGAAGTTTTTTCTGAATGCATTTGGCATTGTGAGAAGGTGATGAGCCTTGAGGGTGACATTTGGGAGGTTATGGCCCTATGTCATGTGTCAAGTTGACAGAGGAAGAAGTTGTGGTAGTTAATATTGATAAGCAACTTAACAAGATTTATAATCACCAGGAAAATAAACCACTGGGCATAGCTTTCTAAACTGGGTTAAATGAGGTAGAAAGATCTACCATAAGTATTGGCCTTGGTCCTTACCATTTTTTATAATATTATTACCTTATAATTTATCATTATCATTTTATAAATGTACATATAAGTCTTGGAAACCCGAGTAATGCAGTCAACATCCTATAGTTACGAAGTTAAAGAGCTGCACCTAACTTCAGATTGGTCACTCCTAAAGGAGTGATACTCTTGCTTTCTTCATTTGCTTTTAATGAACACATGAACTAGGTTTTGTTGGGTCACCTACAGATGTCCTTTTCATTGGTCTTCCATCTCTATCCTTCTCCACTCAGCTGTGTCCCTCTTCCCCTCCTTGATTCTCCTAGCACTTGCATTTAATGTGAATTCTGCTACTCGCTTCCCCACTCCCCTTTCTCCCAATGCTTCTTTTCCTCTATGAACACCCCTTTTCTACTGTGGATCTCGAACTGCCGTCTCTATCAGAATCATCCAGATGGTTCTCATGAAAAGATGGTTCTGGAGATTGTCCTCTGATTGCTTTCCTTCACTTATTCTGGTAGAGGACCCGAGAATCTGACTCCTTAGAAGTCCCCAGGTAAGAACCACTGGCATAAAAAATTAAATATACTGATTTCACAGTTTAATTTCAGGGAAGCATCAGAAATTGAATTAGTCAACATGTATGAATGAGTCACTGTCACAGGATCATGGGGCTATGGTCACTCATGTTGTCACACTCTTCATGTGACTGAAAATTAGTACTCAGTGTCTCTCACAGTCAAATCAAAGTATGCTTGTTTAGTTTAAAACAGAAAATTTTCTTTCTTTCTTTCTTTCTTTCTGCTCTGATACTGATTTTTGGAAGAAACTGTTATTATTTGCTAAAGGGAATGCACTCACCCAGCACATTCTTTTTTTTTTTTTTCCCAGACAGGGTTTCTCTGTAGCTTTGGTTCCTGTCCTGGAACTAGCTCTTGTAGACCAGGCTGGCCTCGAACTCACAGAGATCTGCCTGCCTCTGCCTCCCGAGTGCTGGGATTAAAGGTGTGCGCCACCACTGCCCGGCTCCAAGGCACATTCTTACCATAACTTTTTCCCATGGAAAATGGATGGAGTTTATTTTGTGTTTGTTTACTTTCATTGTCTTAAGGAACACACACACACACACACACACACACACACAGATGGCAAAGTATCAGCTATGTACAATTTCATAATAGAGTCACATACACTAATCCTAGAAAATTTGAAAGAATTGGAATTAAAAGAAAAAAATCACTCTGAGAGCTTGCAGTAATCTATGTTGCCAAGAAAACAGCATGCTGACATCAAAGCTGACATCCTTTTACTTTGTATCCAATTGTTCTTCCTCATTTTTTGAGGCATTTAATACATTTAATGTAACATATTTCTTAAGAAGACAGAATTTTTACTGATTCAACTGGAAATAATTTCAAACTGTTTCATCATTGACCATATCTTAGTGGCGTTTCCTCATTTAGTTAAAAAGAAAATGATTAAATTCCCTAGATATTTGCTTTTATAGTTATAAGATATCAGGCTCTTTGCTTAAATTGACAACACTGGCATTGCCATGACCAAATCCTAAATTTATAAGATGATAAAATAACTGAGAGATAAGAGAAAGATATGGGCAAAGCACTCTATAATTTCATAATTTCTAAATGTTCGACTGTGAGACGACAAGATTGCACACTATAAAAAAGTTAATACTACCACAACTTACAGTATCGAGGCAGGTACATGCCTCTGGAAAGAATTATGAATGGAGCCATTTCAGTAATCCAGTGTAGGCTGGGCCTAACAGTAAGACATAAAGATCAGTATTGTCATCCAAAATAATAAACCCCTCTTGGTAAGTTTGAATAAAGTGCTGAAAACTATTTCTAATAAGTGTTGAGTGATCTTGGCAAATCTAGAGCAATAGACCACACGTAACAAAAATCCAACAAGTCATCAGCGGCTTTGTGTCTCAGGAGAAGAGGACTAATAAAAGTAAGGTTATCAGTTTTAATGAGAAAATACGACAAAAAGTAAGGCCGGGTATTGATACTGATAATAGTGGTCACATTTCAAAAGCATTCACTTGAACCCAACTTCAGCTTTTTGGCTCAAACTGACGAATGAAATGAGAGTTCCAATATGGAGCAATCTTTTAATGAGTAAGAATGTGGACTTCGCCAGAGTCTCTCAGCACCTTGGAATAAAGAAGTAATGGGTTCGCAGCAATGATTTGTGACTGACATTTAGAGCAGCAGGGATTATATTTCACATACCAATAAAAATAAACCACATATTTAAAATAGAAATGATGGCTCTTGCAGTGTTCTCAGAATTCCCTATCTTCTATTTTTACGGTATCCTTTGAAAAGTCATAAATGATAGGCTCTTTATTTCCATCATTTCCTTGCGAGCTTTGCACACTCTCTCTCTCTCCTTTTTTTCTTAAGCAAAATCTCTTAACCTGAGGAAATGCTGGGGCTCCCCTCCCTTCCTCAGTTTTCCAGCACAATAAAATAATACTAATATTTCTCTCTTTTTTTGAGCTCATTGAAACTTTCAGTCCAGTAGATAATGTACTCGAGAAAAAATTCCCCCATTTTAAGGAAGCTGAACTCTTCATGCAGCCCTGCGGTCAATCTCACCTCAGGCCCCACACTTGTGAATCCAGATCTGGCAAGTTCAACCCCATAAGCTCTTCTCATTCCACGCCAGATTCTACTTAATATTTTGGACTAGTTCGGTATCCACAGAGAGTAAGTACTTTGACAAAATCCCACCTTTCTTAAAATGTTTGTATCAAAGTTAAACTGGGCTTCTTTGAGTCCTGTCCACCACCATAAACCATTACAAAAACTGGGAGGCCATAGGGATACTAAGAGATGAACTCCGAAATCTCCCTGACATGGCACAGACTATTTTTTCTAATTTCTTTTCTTCTCCCTTTCCCTCCCCTCCCCTCCCCTCCCCTCCCCCCTATTTTTCCCCCCTGATCCCCCCTCTGATGTCCAGAAAACATTATTTTCCTAGCAGTTTCTCCTTTATAGTTTGGAACTTGGATGCATTGCCTTAAATATTTCTATCAGAAAAAGTTGCAGATCAAAACTACATGCTTGATTAGATTAGATTAAGTAAGAAGAATTATCCCACAAACCAGAATACACAGTTGCAAGGAAGCTACAGGAACTATCCAGAACAGGGGTCATAAGAACATGAGGGCCCATATTTCCTTAGCATTCCATTTTCCAATTTCAACTTTTGTGCTTCTTTTCTCTTGGTGGCAGAGAGATGACAGCTAGAATTTGGGGTCTTGCGTGTGGGAACAGTACCAGGAGGTAGGCAAAAGAGGGAAAAGCCATCCTGATCTGGTGAAGTAGCTTCCCTCATCTTTAGATGTGACAAGGAAGAAGCCCTGTGATAGGGGGATGGTTTAACAGAAGCAGGCATTCATTTACTTGATGCTACCTAGAGGATCCTCCATTCCTTTCTGGGGCAAGAGAGAAAGATACAAAAGATCAAAACAAAGGTTCTGGAAGCATAACCGAATGTAGAATGGCTGGGAAACACATCACCCCATGAGCCATTTCGTCACTTCCTTGTCTTCATTCAGTTCCTTCTTGCTACTTTCCTTCCTACTTTCCCTTATTATAAGTACCCCGTTAGATTAGAAGATTGGTTGAAACACAATATTAATCGTTTCTATGATGGTACCTTCTTTAGATAAGTATAGAATTCATATCAAAATGTTTAGTGAAAAAAAAAAGTAGCATAGCATGGCAGGAAGAGTGCATTGCTTCACAAAAAGAAAAATACCAAAGTCTCACAGGTATGGTTTAAGCCTTTATACTGACATTTCTCTGTCTTTGAGACTGATACCAATTTCAATGGCCAATTTGCAGACCTGGGCAGATATCCTAAGTCTAATAAAGTTCAAAATTTAAGACTTCAGTGACACAGCATATCTGGCTGCACAATCTAGCACTATATTATCTTTCTTTAAATATTCTGTAATTTTTAATCAACTTTAAAATCCATGAAAATCTGCATTTTTTAACCGTGTGCTACCTACATGTTTTAGAAGATGTCTCTTGCCTCTTTATCTGCCCATTTGCTTTTCCTCTAAACGGGCTTAATAGAAGGCACCCTACCATTCTTGCAAACCTATGACAGAGATCAGAAATCCATACATCAAAGTGCTAGGTAGCCACGTTCTCCACAATTATTCTAATCATCGATGTATGCTGTTCTCTTGTGACCGCCACTTCCTAGCAAGAGGCTGCTGTTGCATCTGCTCCTGCCAGTTTGTCTCCGGGATCTGACAAGAGTAAAGCTCTAAATGAGCTGAGCCATCCCTGATCGCTGCCCAGAATACCTATTCAGCTGCAGGTATTTGCCAGCTATCTGCTGTGATGTTACATCGCTTCAGGCTGTGCTACAGGGAACCCTCATAAGGCTTCATCTGCCTGCCATGTGCTCAGCTCTCCTCCAGCCCTGGGGAGTTGACTTTCATGTGAGCAGAGTTTCAACTTCTCAGGATCGCATGAATCCTGAGCCCTCGTTGCGGGAAACTATGCCCTACCATCTGGCGTGAAATGTGCCACTAAGAGATGCTGATAGACTTTGTCTCGTAATTGAATGTGCCCCTGGTAGGTGTCATTTCCATAAACAAGACTGGGCAGCACAATAGCCTGGTAGATTTTCATTTTGGTCTGGAATGTTTTTCTTTGTTGTCATCATCCTGTCATTCTTGTAAATGTTATGAGTTTTAAAATATGATTTATTGCCTTACCTGTTAATGTGCCTTTATTAGGGAGTCAGCTGCTGAAGTAGCAGAATTTGGTAACAAGCAATTTCACGAGGAATTATGCAGCCACATGGTTGAGAGCATCCAAGTGCTGCAGGAGTTGAACAGACTTAACAAGTAGAAAGGTATAAAGGGCAAGTCAGAGGAAAAAACTGAGCAGGTGAAAGTTAGGAATATATATATACTTGTATCCATGTAACAATAATTAATGAAAAAAGAGGTCATGGATTTAAAAGAGCAAGGAAGAGTATAAGAGTTTGGAGGGAGGCAAGTGAAGGGATAAATGACGTAACTGTACTTTAATCTCAAAAATAAAAACAAAAATGATTTAACAAAAAGAAAGGAATACTGTTGTAGCCATCACTGTAGCATTAAAGAGAACATCAATCAAAGTAGGGGCTCCACCCACAACAGACCCTCATTTGCCCACCTTCCCTGGCCTCCATATTCATACTTCTCAACACAAATGAACACAAATGCCAACTGTGGTCACTATTTCACACGGACAATCTGCCCTTCTGGTATCGCCCCATACTTAATCTTCATAACAAATTTATGGCCCCGACATTGTAAATAGAAGTCTTAGATTTGGTAAGTTCTTTAATTTATTAATTATCACAAGGAACTCATGGAATTGCAGTGCAAATGAGAGTCAATGAGTTAATTCATTGTTTATAAATGGGAAATGCATAATTGGATGTAAGTGAAGAACTGAGGTTTTTTTTTTCTGTTTTCTAGAAAGTTCCTGATACACTCAATAATGTTGTCTTCATAATCTGAGCTCTGACGCTTGAAAATCCTGATACCTGTGATTTTGACATGTGTTTTTCACTGGGATCCTTTGATGATTCTTAGCCTTAAACTCTGGACTCTAAGCGCAGGTACAGAACTAAACAATGTTTGATCTTGCTTTCCTGGCAATATAAAGCCAGACAGGAGTCTACAGAAAGAGAGAGTTCCAGGACAGTCAGAACTACACAGAGAACCAGTGTTTCAAAAAATCACAAGGTACTCAGTCATCCATATGAATATACCAAATGGTATTAAAATTCTTTTACATAAGCATCAGAAATTCTCTGTGACCAAATTAAATTTTAAAAAAAATCACCAAAATATTCTTTTCTTCAAGGAATATATATATATACATATATATGTATATATACATATACATATATATGTGTATATATATATATATATATTGCAGAATCACTTTTCCACTGAACTGTAAGCTAAGTGTTCTGTATTGATTGCATTTGTGACTTTAAATTGTAATACTTGGACAATTTCTATGTGTAGCCCAAGCTCAGTACTCCACTGTTAACCCCAAAATTCCCCAAAACCCAACATATAAATGAGAGGTCCTGATGTGTTGGAGAAGAGCAGGGTTGGAGGAACAGAGCTGTGGGATTTGAGCCCTGCTCTCTATCCTGAGCCAGCTCTACCTGGGAGAGGTCCCCTAACCTCCCTAACATGCACTGTTCACCAAGAAAATGGAATAATAATCAGTATGCTTATTTTACTACATTATTATGAGAATCAAAACAATGAAAATGCATAATGAAATCGTTCTGAATATTATTGCTGTGCTTAATAAAGGTTTCTAACAACATTGTTGCTATAATAAAAACTTGAAAGTGATGTAGAACTGCGGCTTTGTAAAGTGCCCCTTGTCTTACATGCAGGGGAAAGGCAGACAAAGGGCACAGTTACAGAAGACTCCCCCATCAAGGGCAGAGCAGGGCAGCAGCTCCGCTGCACTGGCATTCTTTACCAGTGAGGCCATTACTGGACTTCTAAGCACGGATAATTTCCAATGACTCACTTTAAATACTCTTCCCAAATTTTGTTTATAAACAGCCCATTACAGCACTGGTAATGAGATTTAAGAGAAGGCAACCTCTACTGAAAATTACTCAACTGAAATTGTGCCGTGCGTTCAAAGGATTGATGCATTATTTATGTTTTCTTTGCAGAAAATAAACTTTGACTGCATAAAAACATAACATTTCCATCTAATGCTGCTACGGTTCGGAGTGTTTCTCGGAGCCCCAGATATGAATGGGTTAGTGACTGGCCTGTGGAGTCCTGGGAAGTTGGTGGAATTTGTAGGAGGTAAGACCCAGTGGAAGGATGTTGGCTGGGTCAATGGAGGTGTGCACTGAAGGAGCCATAGGAATGACAGCTTCTCCCCCCCCCTCCCCCACATTCCCTCTCTCTCTCTCTCTCTCTCTCTCTCTCTCTCTCTCTCTTCAGCCCTGTGTCAGTTAACAGGCCAAGACAGAGTAAACAGATGGTCTACCACCACTCCCACCATGATGTACTATAACTCTGCAGAGGCCCCAAGTAACAGGGCCAAGTGACTGTGCATTGAAACCTCTACATTTATGAGCCAAAATAAACTTTCTTCCTTTTAGTTGTTTATCTTAGGTAGTCTGTCACAGTGACATAAAACCGGCTAACGTAAATACTTACTCTAGATAATAATATTCTGATCTAACTGTATTCCCCAACTACAAAGGGGATCAATTACACAAGATAAATAATGAAATATGATAAAAGTCAGAGCTCTGACTCATTCCTTCAAGCACCCATTGAACTAACCCCATCTGTATACATGAAATTTCTCAACAGAATAAGAGGGCTTTTTCTTAACATAAACTCAAGGTCAGAAGTTACAGGCCCCTCCCATTACAGAAATATACTAATTTATGCATCCTTGCATATGACAGGGATCCTCAAAAATCTTTACGGTTTTTGGAAGAGGCTTGCTGTATATAGAAGAAACAAAGACAGAAAATGGCCCCCAAAGGGAGTGACACCTTTAGGAGGTGTGTCTTTGTTGGGGTAGGGTTGGCAATGTTAGAGGAAGTGTGGGAGTAGGCTTTGAGGTCTCCTTTGTTCAAGCTCACTCAGAGTGACACTCAGACCACATCCTGCTGCCTACAAGTCAAGATGTAGGAATCTCAGCTCCATTTCCAGCACCATGTCTTCCAGCACACCACCATGTCACACCATGATGATAATGGACTAATCCTCTGAAAATGTAAACCAGATAAATTAAATGTTTTTCCTTTATAAGAGTTGCCATGGTCATGATGTCTCTTCACAGCAATAGAAACTCTAACTAAGACAAACATAGACCACAAATATTCCACAAACAATTAGGCACAAGTCAGATAAATATCCTCAGCTTTAATATCACCTAGGAAAACAGAACTTCTATTTTTTTTAACCAATCTCTACTTTGTTTCTCCTAATTCTGTTGTATTATTTCTAGTTCTGCCTTCTCTATCCATCCGAGTCCACAATCCTTTGGTCTATCACAAAGCCCTGTCACGGTCAATTCTAATGTGGCTTTAACTGTGTCCGTTTGTAACCTTTACATCATATTATTTAAATTTTCTTTACTCTAACCTTGTAGCTTTTTCAATTTTTCTCCTCTTTGTGAAACAAGAATATGGTGTCCAAATAAATACTTGAAAATTTTCACTGACTTGGTTAATATTCCAATACTTTGTAATTTTCTTCAGAACGGCGTCCAAAGCTTTTTATCATAGTTTAAAATTCATAATTTAATCCTTTTGACGCTTCCTTAGCTCTCATCTTTCCACTCCTTACACTGCTCCGAGAACCAAGGTTCTAGGTAGTTTAGTGATACTGCAATTGCTCATTAGCATCTTCTTCATTGCTACCCCAGTTGTCAGTCCAACTGGACAAAAGCCACTCATGGGGAAAGTTTAGGTTTCTGAAGCCTGTTCCCTATAGAAGACACTACTCTGAAAATAGTCGCTGGAAAATTTCAGAACTAAAGGCTTCATAGACTTTAAATCTTGTGTCATTCTGAATCCTGTGTGGGACACGAATATCTCTTTGCCCAGTGTTTCCACACTGTATATAGAACCTTCAGTTTTGTCAGTTTAGGCCATTTTAGGAATATTCTTACTGGTGTGCTGTCCCCATCTTCACGTTCTAGAACTTTTATTTTAATAATTCATAGTCCTTCATTACAACTCTACTGGTGCTAGCAATTTGGATGATTGTGTGACAGAGAAATTGTAAAGTACTTCCTTTCAGTAAAAAGATTAAAAAATAGCATTTTTGGAGAAAACATATTTACACTTAATTATAGAATATTAATCATTCTTATTATCAATTGCTGTTATTAATCCCTTGCTTGAGTAATAAATTAAACTTCATTGAAGATGAAGAAAACCATGTACGCTTTGGCATCCTCTGTGGTTTCAGGATGAAATAAGGGATCCTAGAACCTCCTTGAATACTCTAAATACAAATCAGTAGAGATAAATTTTACACAGTTCAAATCCTATGGGATCAATTCAATACTTTCAGAATATTTCTATTTATTTTTAAACTCCATAGTGTTCTAAACATATGTACTGCAAAAGAAGGTCCTGCCTTCGAGTAGAAGCAGGGCTCTGGAGCTCAGAGTGGTACAACACGGTAGGGTGTTTTGTCGTCTTCCAGTGGGCTTCTTCGCTGTTTATTCTAGTGCACAGTGGAGTCCGAAGAGAACAGCTAACTAACAAGAAATAACAAGAAAGCTTTCACAGACTAGCAGAGGGGTTACTGGAAGACTGTAACAGTTGAGTAACCTGTAAAATAACTAGATATTTGACTATATACAAAAAATAGAACCATTCCCAATTTTCAGTCTTTCTCAGTGTCAACATTTTCCTATGGAAAAAAAATGGTAATAAATTAACACAAAAAAATTTTCAGCTTTTAACCAAACCATATTTAAAATGAGATTACAAACGTCAACAAAGCAGAAAGTGGCTCTGCATGGTTGTGTTATGAGGATTCTGGGCAGATGAGATGGTGCAGTGGGTAAAGGAACCTGCAGCCAAGCCTGGTGACCTAAGTTCTAACCTCAGAACCCATAAATGACTAGGAGTGTGACAAGCCCCATACGTTCCCTCTGATGTCCACAAAGGTTCCCTGACTCCAGTACTCCCATACACGTACACTCATTCGTTTTAAATATCTGTAAAAACCAATAATCCAATGAGAGTTTGAGTGTTCTTCAGGATATAAGGAAATAGAAGAGTAATGCAATGTGCTACCAAACACTTGGTTTTTAATTTTCCTTCTTTTTCTAAAAAAAAAAAAAAAAAAGCTTTAAACACACTTGAAATAATTAAACCACTAAGAAATGCATCAAATTTTTCTCACATATGGGATTCAGGATAAAGAGAGAATCTTTTATTTAGAAAACATTCTCTAAAATTCAGGCGGGTTTAAAGACAGTGGTTTATTTTTTCTTTCCCGAAATATGGCATATTGTGTATTATCACTTGGGGGAACTTTTTTTTTTTTTTTTTTTACTTAAAATGACTTTCATTAGCAAATCATACTGTCGTTAGAACAGGTTCCCCATTCAGGTTGCTCACGGGTGCTAAACATGATAATTTCACCAAGGTACCAAATAAACATGTTAGAGCAGATGCCCAAAATACATAAAATTACTAAGTGCCAGGCACAGATACTATCAAAAATTTTGATTGACTCAGACTTTGTTTGCTTTGCATTGACTTACCAAAGCCACAGGCTTAACAGTCCTGTTTATAAAAACAAAGTTAGGCAAGCTCGCTGCAGAGAACAAACAAATGTGAACTCATTTTTAACTTGTGGATGCATGCATGCACATACATCTTTTTATTATCAGCGTGCTCCCAAATTAAAATTGTTACCACATGCTAAGTAAACTTTTTCAGATGTTCAACAGAGAAGATCAAAAGAGATTTCATCATATATTTTTAGGTCTCCAACTGGGCAAACATATAGAAACACAGACATGTCAAAACATCAAGTCACCCAGAGGTAGAGCAATTTGGAAATTTTTAGTTCACTGAAATGTCCGTGAAGAGTAGCTTAGTGGACTTTCATGCTTTCCTAAGGGCATCTCACAGGTTAGACTATTCATGGGGATTGACTTAGCGCTTGTCTGGAGGGAAGACATTAATGGGTACCACAGAACATCAGTAAACAGGGAAGAGAGACTCCAGCTATCTTTCCACATAGATAATAATGAAACAACACACGCTGGTGGCAAGGAATACTGGGTAATGAGGATCCATCTGGGATGGTTTATCTACTGAGTTCTAGGGGTGATGATGTGATAGATTAGTGTCATGTCCTGAGGTTTAAAGACATTCTGAGAATTCTTTTTGCCAGCTACAAATCTTACAGCTTTCCTTCAACCCTACTTGTAGGAAAGGGAAATAAAAGATTTTTAGAATCTATTCTATTATGGGTAAAACCCAATTGAATCTATAATTTGTTCCAATGAAGTGTAATTTGGTTACCATTACCCTTTGCAAGCTTCTACCTTCCTCACCAGCGCCCCATACCTTCCTCACCAGCGCCCCATACCTTCCTCACCATCGCCCCATATCTTCTCACCAGCACCACCAGCACCCCTCATACTTAGTCTGCTTTGTTAAGCCAGGGATGTTTCTCATAAAATTTGTCAGAAAGTACATAGGTGTATTGTCATCAAAAGGATTCTGGCTACAATGAGTGAGCGCCTAACATTTTAGCTGTCTGACTGAAAGTTTGTTCAGCCAATTTTCAATTTTGAAATTGCTTCCTAATACTCCAAGGTTAAAATATAGGATCTACAGTTCATCTTTTTAATCATAAACCCTTACAGTATCAGATGTATTCAGTATTCCAATATGAATGAAAACATTATGTAAAACAATTGATCTCAGGCCTAGACACTTGGATGAGCAGGCAAGAGTGCTTGCTGCACTTCCAGGGGACCTGAGCTCCATTCCCAGTACTCCTGTCTCATGGCTAACACGCACCTATTAACTCCAGCTCCTTTCTCTGACCTTTATGGTCATGGGCATTCACGTGCACAAACCCACACACAGACACACATACATACACATAGTTAAAGTTAAAAAAATCCTTAGAGAATGTTGGTATCAAAACCTAAAATTACAATGTTATTTTTCATTAGTTGTTTATAAATTTCTATTCTAACTCAGTCACTAACAAAACATATTTAAGCAAAATTTAAAAACATAGGTTATAAATATTCAAACAGGAAAATATTACAAAATGCTATATAGAACATGAATGTAAAAATTGTGAGTGAGATATATCATAGGGAAATTTAAAAGTCATAAATATGCTGTGTTATCTACATATTACTTTTTTAATAAATCATTATTTTAATCATGTTTATTATTTTTCAAAAAATAAAAATAAAATTGGTTTGGAAATGAAATGCTTTTAAGTAATTTAAGTACTGGAGCATTCTAGAAACATCTGGAGGTATGTCTGAAGATGTGAGGCACATGGAATGACAACAACAAGAAAGGGAAATACTTCTCTGCGTTCATGATGATCCACTTTCCGGCTGCATGCCACTGTGTGAATTTTTAGAGTGGTCATATTTAACCACATTCAAAAGATATTTCCTCTCATACCTATCTGATTCCATCAAAAGGATGAAAACTGTTACATCCTTTCAATGGTAGTCACTCTTTCCAGTCCTTCGCCATGAAGATCAGATGATCCAAGAGGCCGACCCGTGGAGGCAGGAAGAGCTGTCCTGGGAAGCAGAACACCTCGACAGCCAGAATGCTACTAGAAGAATTCCAAAGACCGCCCCAGCCGTCTAGTTAATTCTCTGTGAAAAGCATGTTTTCCTGTGCTAGCTCAGTTCTACTGTCTCTTTACAAAGACTGACACTTTGCGAAGAAAATGGCCACAGATGACACAGTGCACTGCCATCCCTGCTACTCCATAGAAGAGTGTAACAAAGAGCTTAAAACCCTTAGCTTCTTTTAAAGCACAAAATGGGCAGGAAGATCGTTAAATTGAGACGGAACACACTGCAAAGTTCCTAATCACTGGAAATGGGCAGAGGTCTCAAATCTCTCTTTCCTGTGTGATAGCAACAATATTTCAAATATGCAACAAAACATGTCTAAAGAGTTAGATAAACTCACTATGGAGCACAAAATAAAACAAAAATATTATGGTTTGAAGATGCCCTTGATTTCGTTTATTGAGCCCACAGTTATTTTAAGTTCAATGAAGAGAAGATTTAAATCTCGCAGAAGACTTTCATGTCACAGATGCTAGGGAAAGCACCTACGCAGTTCAACACAAGCAGCAGCATCCATGCTACCATCGGCAGTTATTGCATTTCTTAAAGTTCTTCCCAACATTGTCTTCCCTTTTAAGTATAATATGTGAGATATAATAATAATGATGATTGTGTATAATACATAAGAATTGGTCTTTGTCATATTTTCTTATAATTATTTTAGCTCCTAGAAAACCAACTGTGTTCCTCTCTGGAGAAGACCGCCTTGCCTGCTCCCAGTTTTCCTAAGTTCTCTACATTTCTTTGTGTAGGGCTGAGCCCTCATGGGTATATCCCTTGGCCATGTGCATTCAGCTTTGTAAGTACCATGGGACATTATTTGTAGACTTCTGTCTATTTACTTTCAGTGTTTCTAGTATTAACGCTATCAGAAATCTAAACATTTAAATAAATGCAATATGAAAAAAAAGCTCTGAAGTTCCCCCTTCCCTCAAACACACACACACACACAAATTATTTCACATTAAAATCAAGTTCAGCAAGTCTTGTTTCTCAAGCATTTCAGCCTAGGCTTCTTTCTTTCCCTCAAACATCTTTTGTGTATATAACATAATTAAGGAAACCACAACAGTTATTCCGTGTTTTGCCAGTGGGAATGTTTTAAAACTAAGACTTCAAAGTCACTTCTCCCTCACACCCTTCCCCGCTTTGGAAAAGAATCTTTATTATACCCGCTGCCCCTCACTGTCATGCCGACTCTGTACCCTTACACATACTGAAACAATGGTGCCGAGAGCAGGGAAGAATGAACGAAACAAAGGCAAGTTCTCTGGGAAAACATCAGCTTTCATGGGTAAATGATCTCAATAGAAGAAAGCTTTGTACCCATTCCTTCATCCAACTAAACTGGACAGAGAGTGTAAAAAGGAAGAAAAAGGAAAGGAAGTAAGGGGAGAGGAAGCAGGAACTGTTCAAGGATCTCTGCACAGACTCCTCTGGCCTGAGGCTGTACTTTTGTTAAGACGTCCAACAGCTAGTGGTTTCATCTGCTGGCATTTCCTCCCTGCACTCGGCACCTTTTGGATTTGTAACACCACCCTCAAGGACTCACTTTCGACCTTCCTTTGGTCACGAGAGCTCCTTCTGTTTTGTCTTTTGCAGAGCATCTCAGGTATCGTGGTCCACATAAAACGTCTCGGGTTCTTCGGAGAGCTCAGCTTTTGGTCTGGTATCTAGTACACTACATTTCTTTCCTAATACCTAAAAAGCATTTAACAGGAATGAGAGTTCTGATAGCCATGGCTGACATCTTGGCATTTCCGTGTGGTGAGAGCAGTCTTCTAAGACTACAGCTGGACCACCAAGTCAGAGACAAACCTGTACCATATAGGGAGACCCAGTTTCATGCAACATCAGCCATAAAAGAACTTTGAAATACTAATGGAGACAAAAAGGAAATTGTACTCAATTTGATTATTAATTTTCTCTGTAAATGTGTATTTTATAGCTTACAGGAGTTTGTATAGAAACCATGTCATCGTCTCCACATCTGTAGTCCTTTGGTCCTATTTGTAACCTAATGTAAAAAGGTATCTCTGCCAAATGAAAAAGCTATGGGTGATGACAAATAGCACAGGAAACTGGCTTTCTAAGCAAAAGGAATTTTCTTCCCATAGGGAAAATGAGGCTTTGTGTAGTTTTTGCTCCCTGCATCCTTGATTTGAAAAGATGTTGCCATGTTTCACTAAACATAAGATGCCTCTGCAAACATTGCCCTGATTTCAGAGCCATTAAACATGAAGAAAAACAACTTTTTCCAAGTGCTCACAATCACAAAAGCTACAGAGTTAAGCTACCAGGCAACTTTCTCACATTTTTTAGGACCAAAGGGAAAATGAAGTTTGTTGTATACAAGCAAAAGCTTATAGGAACAGATGGCTGCGTCCGCTGAAGTTTAATTTAAACATTTAAATGCATGCATTCAGTATATGCATGTACATTTGCTCATATGTATGTGTTGATGTGTCTTTGTGTATGTGTGTGTATGTACATAGAGCCAAATATGGGGGGTGGCCAATACCAGAAACAAGAGGGGCAAAAGTACAGGACACTGATCTAGTTAGTACCGCACACAGTAAAATGAAAATGAACTAATGCAGTCCCAACAATATAGGTAGCCAACGACTGGCAGGTAGACCACTGCTAGAAATGTTAGCAACATTCATTTTTAAAGCTCATGTATCACAATAACACAACAGCAATGAATGTGTTTTTTTGATACTGAAACTAAATTTGTCCACTTTTCCTCATGTGGGTTGAGTTAAAAGTAAAATTAGCTAAACATCTAGGTGAAGTAGTTGTACAAAATCATTTAGTTCATAGCCTATTATATGGTTTTCATCTCCATAAAAAAACCAGAAGCTTTTCCTGGATCATAATTAGGTTTTAAAAAAATCAAAACTTAGCGTTATTATGTCTATTTAAGTGCTAAACTGAGCTACAGCCTGATATAATGATGAATATAGACTACAACGATTTGTAAA
Organism: Microtus oregoni; assembly: GCF_018167655.1. Classification (NCBI taxonomy): domain Eukaryota; kingdom Metazoa; phylum Chordata; class Mammalia; order Rodentia; family Cricetidae; genus Microtus; species Microtus oregoni. Next base: position 16,745,192 of record NW_024543089.1, read on the forward strand.
TTAAATTGTAGTAATAGCCGAAGAAGAGAGACACAAATGCCATCGTTTCAATGGCTTAAAAACATGCCGTGAAAAAAAAAAAAAACACAACAACAATAACCAAAAAAACACCCTGATTTTAAAAGTGGGTTTCATAACTCAGCACTCATGTTTCAAGCAACTGTCCCAGGTTGGAGTAAGATGCAGGGAAATTTGGACCTAAAAATGTAAGACATATGGTCTTGATTGCCTTTTGCAGCAACGTTAAGAGTTCAGCGTAAAGAAAAGCGTTCCAAACGCCAGCTTGCAAACTGGATTTTTATGTGAAACTCTAATAAAACAGCAGCAGATGTTTCTATGCTATTAATTTGTTTGGGACATTTTTGGCTGGTTCATTCCAAATCAACTGCCAGCCCTTGTCCAACAACTGCAGCTCTCATTTTTTTTTCTCTCTCTACAGTGGGGAGTAGGAAGGAAAGTTTTGCTCGGAAATAGCTATTGCACCAATTGGCCATAGACTGGAGAAAGCGAATGGCTGCAGTTTTGAGCAATTTACCTGAATTTGCTCAAGAACTGGCTTTAAAAAAAAGACTCTTCACTATTGGTAGGATAAAATCATTCTACCAAACAATGACTAAAGCCAAAAATGAAGAGTTATAAAGGTAGCAGGTAGACATCTACTGAGTAAAAAACAGAATTTCTTAAGAATAAAATCAATTGAATTTCTTAAAAGCACTAAGTACATAAGCCTTGACTTATTTGAGTTCTAAGTATTCTTATACTGCTTAAAAAACTGCCTTATTCTGGTTCTGATTTCCATATGAAAATGGTTACTACCATGTAAACTTTACAGGACACCAGAGCCAATCCACTTCCATTCCTCCTATCCTACACTTATAAGACATTCTTTTTGTGTCTTTTCCCACTTTCCACATGTGTATGTGTGGTATACATTGTGTGTGTGTGTATACATATATATATGGTCTTGCATGTGTGGAGATACACGTGTGTGCTTCTGTGTGCACATGTGTATGTTACATGAGGCCCTGATGCCAAGAATCATTCTCAGTAACTCTTCCACCGTGTTTACCAAGACAGGATGGCTCAGTTGAACCTAGAGTTTAGAGAAGCAATCACTAGTCTTGTTAACCAGTTTGTTCTTGGGGCCCACTGTTTTTGACTTCCAGGATTGGAGTCAAAGTTGTGCTGCCATACCCACACAGTGTTTAAGTGGGCTTTTGGATTTCTGACCTCAGGACATCTTGCATGCACAAATAACACTTTAGTAACTAAATCGTTTTCCCTGACCCCTTTTAACCATCATTTTCTAAGGCATTTTTTAAGGATTTCTTTATTTTTAATTATGTGTATGTATGTGTGTCTATGTATGGGCATGTGCACATGAGTGGAGCTGCAACAGAGGCAGTTGCAGACAATTGAGCGGTGCTAGACACAGATGCTGGAAAACAAACCTGGATCCTTTTAAAAGCGGGTTGTGCAATTAACCACTGGACCATCTCCCCAGCCCTTTATAATTCATTATTGATGCTTCAAAGATCTGAAGGTATCAACTTTTGTTATAGATTATTGATAATTGTTAAAACAACATGCTTCACCCTCAAAAAAAGGAAAAAAAAGAAGCAATATTTAAAAAGAAAAACACTTTAGCCTTGCCTGAAATCAGTCTTTTTCCTGCCCAGTCAACATCCAAAGAAGAAGGAAAAGCAAATAGGAAAGGAGCCGGTTGATGCTTTCCAGCAAGGCCAGGTCTGTCCACTCCTTACCTTTCTCCCCAGAAAACTGGGCTTTTCGCTTTCCGTGGAATTTGCTCTGGCGGGTAACACTTGAGAATTCATTTTGAAAGATCATTCTCAGACCGTAGGGCTTTATAGTATTTTTTTCAAGATTACACAGAAATCCTTAATGAGATTTAAATGGTAGCCCCAAAGCCTATTACTCTATGAAATTACTCAGCCTTCTAGCTAAAGTGCCAAAATAATTTGGATCTTAGTTTTGTTTCTCAAACAAATGTAATAAAGTATCATTAACAAATTCAACTAGAGCGAGTTCAAGTTCAAAACGTCTACACATTCTAGTGTAATTAGAGACAAGAACTTTAAAGCCCTAATGGAATTTTCTATAATTTTCTCTTTAATTGGAAACGGTTTACCACTTGGAAGTGTTCTATGATGTAAGAGCCAAGTAACAGCAAGGCACCTTATAGGACTCCTTTTCTATACGCATGGACTCCGATTTTTTGACGCTGCACTTGGTCTTTCAGGCTAGTGGAAAGAGCTAAATCTTTTAACACTTCTCCATCTGCCAGAAAGCTGAAATCCATGTTCATTTGAAAAGCACTTTTGTGATACAGCTTCAGCCCGTGTCACCTGTCCACACGTCTCTTAGCCTCACATGGCGTAGGGCCTTCTCCAGAATTTGCTATCTGTCTAGCCTCAGAGTAAATGCTAGAATACTCCCCAAAGTCTTAACTAATTAACTCCCATTTGTTCTCTCGGTCCCAAAGTAGATCTTTTATTCGCTGAAAAGTTTTTAACTCCCTTCTCCTAACAACATCTATCTTGCCAAACTATTTTTTTGTATGTTCAAGTAGAACTAAAGTCTATGGCTGTACACTGACTTTTCAAACTGCCCAAATTCCTTTCCAGGAGCAGATACTTTAATATTACTTTGAAACACCCTAGCAATGTCCTGAATATAAAAAAATTAATTAAATTATATTTACTTGACTTCTCCTCTCATCCCTCCTCTCTCAAACCCCACAATGTCCTCTCCCTTCAAGAATCAAAGGCCTCTTTGTCTTTGATTATTTTATACATGTTCACATGCATAAATATATGAACTCAACCTGAATTGTAAAGTTCATTGAACAGTGAGATTGTACTTGAACATGGATTAATATTGTTTCAAGAGCAGATTTGGTTATGTATAGACCATGAACTTAATCCAAGACTAAGCTTTTAAAACTTAAATTGTGTCAAAGTCATCCCCAAGCCCTTCTTAACCGCCTGCTCAAATCTAGCTTGTTCTAGACTCAGAAACACACTGCTACTTGACTATCTGAAAATAACGTATCCAAGAGTCTAACTGCATTGTTTATCCATCCTCCTGCCTTTCTCAAATCATTTCATCTTACTCACTGAATTCCAATGAGGCTGGGCTCCACTCCTGAGCGTGTCATTCATCGTTCGCACAGTGCTACTGCAGGTTTCGAGGAAGTCCTTTGTCTGGGTGATGGATACTTCAAGACTCTCTTTGCACCTTCAGATGGACCCTCAAATGTCATGTACTCTTAGTGGGATTTCCTGACACTTGAACTGACCTAGTGTCTCTTTTTACCATCAGTTTTCATTATCTAACAAATACTTTACTTTTACTTACTTATACCATTTACTACCTGGTCCCTCTAGCATACCATACTCCCCCAAAGAAGGATTTCATTCGGCTGTTTTGCTGTGTTTGTCTGTCATCTTAGCACCTTGAGCAATGCCTGTTTTCAATGTAAAAAACCAAACTGAACAGTGTGTGATAAACACAATTTGGTTACATGTCTATTGATCAGCATGTCATATAGGCAGGCAGATCTCAGTGAGATCAAGACCAGCCTGCTCTACAGAGTGAGTTCCAGGACAACACAAGCTACAAAGAAAGACCCTGTCCTGAAAAAAACAAAAAAAAAATAAATAGACTAACAAACAGGTAAGTTTTAAAATAATTCTTAACCTGAACTATTTTTACGTATATTAATAAATCTTTTAAAATGACAGAAATAAAACATCCAGAGCTAAGCTAAGAAGGATTCTAGAAATCAAAAATGATATACTGACATTTTGACAATATTAGATAATCTGAACATCAGAAAAAGTAAACTACAACCTTTACTCATTGAAATATAGTGACAGAACATTTTAATACCAAATATTTCTCTCATAGAAGCATTAAATGCACACACTCCACTTTTACATCAAAATGGATACTGAAGTCATTAAAGTTTAAAATTTATATCATGTCTTATCTGAAAGATTATGTTTTCAAAATGTTTGGATGAAAATTATTTCTTACAGCTATTAAGTTTTACTTAAAATATAGTTATTTACAAAGATATAAATGTATTGTAATTTACTTGGCCAAAAATGAATATATATTGTCCCAAGATACAAATGTATTATGATTTATATGGCCAAAATGAATATATACCATCCCTAGATACAAATGTATTGTGATTTATGTGGCCAAAAATGAATATTTACTGTTAAATTCTCCCAAGAAAAAATGTCATCTAACATATAAAAAGAAGTATATTTTATGTCTGACACATTTCTGACTTTCGTCTCAATATAATATAGTTGATGGATCAAATATTTCACATCTGACAATGAGACTCAACGCCATTAACTACCACTGCATACTGCTTTCCTCTCTACATCATGGGCTAAGGTTAGTGATAGTCACCACAATCTCTCTGTATGTAATAATAGCCATCCTTGACTGAAAGTGCCCAACAGGAAGAACTTACTGCAGTCCCATCTCTAGGCAGAAACAACATGTAATTACACGGGAGTAATTCCTATTAGGGCTGAGTTCAGATTAGAGCTATTCATGAACTCATTCAAGTGAAGATTCCACTCCACACACATCTTGGGCAAAGTAGCTGATATATCTGCCTTGCATATATGCCAGATTTCGTCTTGGTAAATGGCAAACATGAGTTCCTGAGGCTTATCTTTAAAAGGTGCAAGGTCTTTAAGAGTAGCCATTGCATTCCTGACTGATCTCTTCTTTACCAGCTGTTCAAAAATGTACCTTTAATGACAGCTTTACCCATGATTCTCAAGAGAGAACTTGTCTATTTTCTCTAATAATGACAAAATGGTAATTACATATGCAATTCAAAACGTTTCTAGTTACCACATAAAAATGAAGAAACTTATTTTTATATGTTTTATTCAACTTGGTGTATAAATATTATTTCAATGTATAACATTAACACTTTTAAAATACACTGAAATGACTTTCCACACATGAATCGTCTGTGGTTAGTGACTTACCCTAATTGAAATTAAAATTACACAATACTAATAAGAAAATAAAACTGAAGATAAAAAATAAGAAAAGTATAAACCAGCCCAATAGTGAACTTTTTAAAATTATTATGCAAAATCTGGGCAACTGAATTCATACAGTACACATAAAAATGTGAGCAGTCATGTTAAATTGTGGTTGATTTAAGGTTTTAAAACTTAAATATGGATTCAGTACCCTTTTTTGAAAAACAAAAGCCACAAACCAGTGGATAGTTACTAACGTATTAACATGCCATACTGAAAGTGGAACTGTTACAAGTAGTTCTTTGTGAGTAAGTAATTAGTGAAAACAGCTCTTGTCACAGCATTGTAGTTATCCAAAATATAAATCTGGGGAAAGTCACCCCCAGAAACTCCAGTGTCACAGGAACTACCACTGTCAGGCCTATGAATCCCTAAAGGACATGCCCAAAGTGTCTTCCCAAATGACATCCTCCAAAACCAAACTGGCCACTGGCACTAGGTGAAGGCCCTGTTCTTGAATTCATCCTTTCAGACTGGTCCACTTATTGAGAGGGATCTGTCGTTATGGGCGGGGGCTCCACTGCCGAGTTTCTGTGACTCATGACAGTGATCAAGGCTTTGGCAGGTCAGGTAGCAAAACAAAACACAGCTGCGGGCATCTACCTGGGAGTTTGTTGCCTATAATCTGCTAGTACTGATGAAAATATGGCAGCCGGTACTAAGGGTGAATGAATTTCTCACTGTCACCATTCCCAGTTTTGCTACAAGGCTATATGTGAGACTATGGTTGTTCAGTGGGAACACAGAGACATGTTCCAGCAGCAAGTCCCCCTTCATAAATATGAGTATCTGTACCAGGCTTTTGCTTTTAGGCCACCAACCAGCTCCCAAATGTTGACACAGGGACTTCTTCTTAGTTATAAATGCTCGACCTAGCTTGGGTTTCTTTCTGGATAGCTCTTTGACGGTAAATTGACTTGTTTCTTTTTATCTGCCTTCTGCCTCAAGACTTTGTGTTTCTTTCTTGCTTTCTCTGCTTCTCCAGTTTGGCTGGTGGCTGCTCGTCTTCTTGCCCCCACCCCAAATCTATCGTTCTCTTCCCCCTTCTTCTTTCATTCTTCCCTTTCCTAAATTTCTCCTCTTGTTTAATCTCTCTGCCTGACAGATCCATGGTGTATGAGGTCCTTTTGTATTTGTGTTGCTTTCACTGGTTATTAAAGAAACCGCCTTAGCCTAGTAGATAGGGCGGAACTCTGGTAGGCAGAGTAGACAGAACAGCATGGTGGGAAGAAGAGCAGAGTCAGGCTGACACCATGGTTATCTTGTCTCAGATGGATGCTGGTTAGACTCATCCCAGTAAGCCACAGTCATATGGTGATACACATTAATGGAGATGGGTTAAACTAAGATGTGAGAGTCAGCCAATAAGAGCCTAGAGATAACAGGCCAGGCAGTAATTCAATTAATACAGTTTCTGTGTGGTTATTTTGGGTGTTAGCTAGCTGAGTGGGGCAGATGGGACAACGAGCAGCTGACTTGCTCCTGTTACAGATCCACCTATCCTTTATCTTCCTCACTACCGGGCATTCAGCTCTTTATTAGACCAATCAGGTGCCTTAGGCAGGAAAGATGAAACAAACACATCTTAACGTAATTAAACACACATTCTTACATTGTTAAACAAACGCAGCATAAACAAATGTAACAAATCTTTGCTAGCTAACATAATGTTCCTCATCAAGTATCTCCATTCTTATTGTATGTTCACCCTCTATCTAGAATGCACATGTTAAAATTGATAATAGATTTAGTTAGCTTTTTCTTATTGGTTAATTCTTTTTGAATCATGTTAAGTGCTGAGTTGCTTTATTTCTATGTTATCTTCTAGGGGTTTTATGTCATTTTGTTGTGTTTCTTTTTTACTTTTCAAGACTGAGTTTGCTGTGTAGTCCTGGCTGTCCTGAAACTACATCTGTAGACTGGGCTGGCCTTGAACTCAGAAATCTGCCTTCCTCTAACTCCCGAGTGCTGGGATGAAGGCATGTGTCACCACCAGTGGCATGTTCTGTGTCCTTTCTTGGTGTTTATGCGCTTAGATTCTGCCTTGCTCTATAGTGTATGGCCTAAGTGTTCACTTTTCTTTTTCTATTTCCCATGTAAAATAGCTATTTTCCTGAGAATTTTTCCCGACGAGGTCATACTTTCAAACAGCCTATAATAAGGGCCAGCTTTATCCTAAATCAACTTTCACAGATCTGTGAGAGTCCAAGACCCAAAATCTATCCATAATTCCAATGCAATATTAACTATTGTTATCATTTTAAATAGAAAGCTTTCAGATTTGATAAGGCAAGGACTTTCAAATACCTCTTATAGTTTGGTTAAAAGAAAAAAATATGTATCAATTTATTGAATCTTCTGCTCTCCTTTCTCTCACACAGGACTGTTGAGTATTTTATTGGAATTGAAAGAAAAATAAAATCCTCATTTTCAATTAATAGGGGGAAAATGACTTCCAATTAGGAGCCTCTGGAGCTTTTGGCTGCCTAACATCATGAGAGGTTTCAAACTTTTGATTCAGTCAGTAATTCCATCTCTATAAACTAGTCTTTATAATTGACCCAGCTTTATGGAGCAGAATTGAAAGACTATAATCTAAAGAAAACATAAAGTGCTGCAATTTGAAAGCCATGGGATTTGATATCCAGCCTACCCTCCACAATTCTGCTAGGTTGTATCTATGCAGGCACTAGTTTAGTGTGTGCACTGTGTTTCTCATTAGAGGCAAATTCCTGCAACACAGAGAACAATTGGCTCCCTCCAGCAACTATCTTCGTACTTATATTTTGCACTGCTGCATTTAATGTTTTCTAATTTCTTGAGTATGTAGGAAATTCCCAGCAATAAAGTCATTTATTCCTACAAATAATCCTATGGAGAGCTTATTCACAATTGTCTCTGTTTTATGAGTTTAAAAACTGAATGTAACAGAGGTTAAGTTGTTTTCCAGGACAAATAGTTACAAAACTGCAGGTTGAGCAGATGCTCCTGAGGGACTGGGGGATGGTTCAGTGCATGCCATAGAAACACAAGAACAGAATTTGGATCCACTGAACGTGTGTAAAAGCTGGACAGGCTGGCCCCCAACCCTGGTCCTTGGAAGGCATATCCATGGTTCCGGGAGCAAGCCAGGGAGTTAGACAGTCATATTGGCAAGCTCTGACGTCATGTGAGAGTCTCTGCTTCATTGAGTAATGTGGAAAGTAAACAAAGAAGAAATCTCCCAACATCCAGTCCAGACTGCACATGTATACACATGCACACATACACACACACACATGAGCATGCACATAGATGAGAACAATCATACAAACTCATGTACTCACTCATGTGCAAGTGCACACACACACACACACACACACACACACATAAAAAAGATGTTTCCTAAAAGTATAAGATAAAAGAACGGTATCAGCACTCAGATTTTGGAAGGAGACCGATGGAGATACAGTATGAGTGATTAAGGTACACAGCATAAATTGAGCTCTCCTTTAGTTAAATCATTCATTATTGATAGGTCAAATCTACACTAGGATTTGAGCTTCCCATTCTGGAATGGTTCCATTCAGTTGTGGCTAGATCCATGCGAAGTCTCTCTGCCAAGAACCTCAACGCATCAGGGAGTCTCACAAACTGATCTGTAACTCTATTAAAACTGCTACAAATATCCTCTGAACAGATCGACGCTTGCATCATTCAAACCAGAAGTTTGGTGGCAATATGCCATCCCAGTTTCGCTCTCAGCTGGAGCCTAAAACCTGCTGCTGTAGCCTTCTGTTTGAAGAGGTAAGTGTTGCTTCCCCTCCTTCCCCATCAGACTCCTCCACGTGTGCATACACAGCGACATGTAGAGATATCATCTAAACTGCTTTGTGATATTTATTACATTAAAACATGACTCAGGGCAGTGTAACTTAACCTGGCCCCCCAATGAAAACAATTCAAGCCAGTTAGTTACCACCTCTCCAACTTAAAAAAAAAAACAAAATATATGAAGAGAATTAAACTTTTTTTATATAAATGTTTGCATATATGAATTAATACAGTATAAACTTTCAATTGCACAAAAGTAGAGAGCTGCTCTTATGTATATTCCGTGGCACTGGTATTTGTTCTGTCATTCACTTCTGTAGTCACTTTGACAACGTTGAACCTCTGTGAATCTGCCTACTTTTAATGCTCCACATTTTCCTCTGAGTTGGTAGCCTTTCATATGCTACAGGATTTAGGTATGAGTTTACAGACTTGTTAAAATTGCTTTTAAATTGTCAACAGATTGAAAATAAAAACACACACCACCCCTTCCTCCCCAGCTCCCATAACATCATATAATGAATGCTTGGATTTGGCCCAAAAAGGGCAAGGTTGCAGCATAATTTAATTTAATTCAATTCAATTCAATTCTACATAATTCAATTCTTTTCAACAAACTTTCACAGACATCTATGGCTGTTCCCATTCACCATGACCTCTGTCCCTTTCCCTTGGTAGAGAAGCAATTCTTCAGGGACAGTTTTGGTATCATCACCTTTGCAGAGAGTAGTTCAGACAGTAAAGGAAAACTCAAAAGCATGACTTCCTCGTGAGCAAGCAGAGTTCACTGCGCACGATAGGTCGACACTGTGTTAGTCCTTCAAGAGACTACATGAGACTCCCTTCAGAGTTCTGTATATGAGAAGAGAAGAAGCTAAGGAAACAGAACTACACATCCAACTGTCTGAGGCAACAACAACAACACACATACCACACACACGTGACTTGTTAAGGACTAGCTCGGGAAATGCTATTAGCATAGTCTACCCACATTCCCAACTTGATCAGTTTACCTACATTTCCAGCTTGATTCCGGGGTCATGAATCACGTAAAGGTGGAAGGTAGCCCAGCATATGTACAATATTCCCATACTATATTCAAAGAACATTCATACTTCTCTTGCTAGAAAAGGATTCTCCGAGCCAGCCAAACACTTTGCAATACTATCTATATAGCACATTCCTATTAGGCAGTCTGGGAAGCATGAAGATGATGATGGCAAGGGAAAGAAACAGTCCCCAAACACCTCACAGACTAGATAATGTTTCCATTAGTCCATAATCAGGAGGATAAATTTTGTATAGACTGACTAAACTGAAAAAACCTAGATTTTACGTGTTGCACAAGGATCATGTGCAGACTGCAGGATGCAAAGGTTACAATACACATCACGACTTTCACTGTTCTTGAAGAGTCAGTATCTCGAGAGTCAAAAATCACCTGCCTCTATCATTCTGGTTCAGTTGAGGGACTACTCAAAAACAAAATGGGAAAGTTAATAAAGGGAGAGATTTCTGTTTATACTCTACCATGCAGACAAATATCTTCCAATGATTGAAAATTAATATTTACAAAATTGAGAGGAATACGTTTTGTTCATGCACAATGGTGCATTTGTTAGCAGTGACATATTTATCTGCCCTTTCCTAGTCCTAGGAAAAAATTATGTCAATTTTCCCTCAGACTGCCTTCCTATTCTGTCACACAAATTATTTCATGAAACATGAATCCAAATGTTCTGTTCTTTTTCAATATCCTTTCACCACAAATTCCAGAGTTCTGAACTCCATGGCTCTTCAGTAACAATCCAGTCCTTTTATTCAAAAAGCAAAAATGCCATACTGCTGTTTTTAATCAGGCTACTTTTGCCTCGTCTTCAATAGTGAAGATTTAGCCTTTTATGTCACAGGGAAACATTTTAAAATAATAACAATAATTTAAGATGGCTTTCTTCCTTCATATAATTTCAGGTCTTAGGATATTCATGTCTATACATCTCCATTTGTTTCTACAATTCTTTTGTTTCTTACATAGTGAGTTTCTAAACTGCTACTAGAAATACAGAAAATGTCATTTTGATGATGTGTCACTAAAGTTAATATTTACAACATATATGAAGTATCTAGATATGAGATAACTCACTTTCCCATTTAAAAAATATGTATGTGTGTATCAACTCTAAAATCTAAAGAAAAATGAGAAAACAGGCTAATATATTCTGAAATATAGCAAACATGTGAGCTCCAATAGTTGAGGACACTGTGATGATCATCCACTAGAAATTGAGTGGCAGAAATACTGCTATTCCTTTACTTTATCATCCAAGCCATGCAACCTGCAAACGCACATTTTCAAGGCTGGTCTCTGAGGTTTAGCTTGTCCTCATTTCCAGAAACAGCCAACATAATTCTCTGCTATAATTTTTTTTCACGGCAAAAGGGATTAGGAGACAGTATCCCACATAACCTAGGCTAAACAAACTCACATGTTGAGGATACCTTTGAACCTCTTCCTTCTTTTCCCATTCCTGTGCTAGTGTTACAAGCATGCACTCCCAGGCCTAGTTATGTGATATGGGGCACTGAACCTATGGCCTTCTGCTTACTGATAGTATTCTATCAGCTAAGGTACCTTCGCAGGCTTCTCTCATCATCTCTGAATTTGCAAGCGGTTCCCGACCTCTACCCAGCACATCTTTTCCTTCCACTACTCACTGGCTCTATACTATCATTTTTTCACATTGCTATGGCAAAACACCCGATGAGACATTAGGAGGACTGGGGTTTATTGCCACTCAAGGTTTGTGTTGGTGCAGTCCATTATGGAAGAGTAGGCAGGACAGCCTGCAGTTCTGTGGGACCTGCTTGCTCACATCACAGGAAGGAAGACCAGGACAAAAACTGGAATCACACTTTAACCTACAAGACTCATGCCCAGAATATGTTATCCACTTTCTCTAGCTAGGCCCCTTTGAAAACAAAGTTTCCACAGACTTCCAGGACAGAGCTACCAGTTGGAGCCCAAGGGTCATCACATAAGCCAGCACAAGACATGTCACATTCAAACTATGGTAACTGCCTACTCCGCACCCATCTTTGTTGTTGCTTCCCAAGATGCGTCACTTCCTTAGATGTTATTTCGCCTGGAACCCAATTGAAAGTAGACACCTACAAATATTCTAGCTTAAACTATTCATTTATCTTTCCATAAACTTGTTGTGATACGGAGCGGCGGGCTGTGTCCCGCCACCCAGCTAGCTTTACCCGAAATAATTACACGGAAACTGTATTCTTTTAAACACTGCCTGACCCATTAGTTTCAGTTTCTTATTGGCTAGCTTTTACATATTGATCTAACCCATTTCTATTAATCTGTGTAGCCCACGAGCTGGCTTACCAGGAATGATCTTAACCTGCGTCTGTCTGGAGTGGGAGAATCATGGCGACTCCCTGACTCAGCTTCTTTTTCTCAGCATTCCGTTCTGTTTACTCCGCCTACCTAAGGGTTGGCCTATCAAATGGGTCTAGGCAGTTTCTTTATTAATAAGAAATTACTCCCACATCATTTCCCCTTTTTCTGTTTAAACAAAAAAGAAAGGCTTTAACTTTAACATAGTAAAATTACATATAGCAAAACAGTTATCAAGCAAGAATTACAGTTACAATATTTATATCTATTTTATCTTTTATCATAACTAAGGAAAACTATAACTATCTATTCATTCTTCAACTCCATCAAAGACTCCAGAAGGATATAATACTACCTAAGTAAACAAGAAATAAGAAAACTCTAGAAATGACAGAGACATCTTGCTGCCTGGACAGTCACCCAAAGTTCTTTTGTATGGTTGGGGCATCCATCTTCAGCCTTCAGGCCCATAGTATCCAGCAGACATTTCCATGAAGCAGGAAATTTCAAAGACAGTTCAGTCACTATCTGCTGTGTCCTGCAGAATGTCTCGCAGACTCTTTCATGAGTCATGAACCCCAAAAGACCGTCTCACCTTTAGGCAAGTTCAGCAGTCCTCTCTCTGAGGGTTCTCTGTGTCCATTTTATGCAACAGTCCAGGCAAGAGCAGTTTCTTGCCCAAATGGCTATCCAACTCCATAAGGATCCTCTTCGATGCCCATCTTCCTCTCGAAGTAGATTGGTGCCACCAGGAGCAGATATGTCTCATTGTCATGAAAAGTCCTAAGTTATTAAAATATTTTAAATGCCATATTCTGTAGCCTTTGAGAGATATGAAGAATGCCTATCTGAAATATATCTCAATATATCTAGAAAATCTAAGTAACATGACTACAAACTTGACTATTATGATTATCCATCAACAACCTATATTTCCTAATTATACATTACATTTTAAAAATGAACTACACAATCACACCTTATTCAAGATCAAAAATACATATACATATAACAAAATTGACCTTAAAATCCATACCATTGCAAATTATTCATACCTATATCATATCCCCCTTTAAATGTAAAAGAACATTTATAAACAATATTTTGGAAACATGGGCGCAGTTTTTTCTCTCCAAACTGCTTCCTGCTGAATGGGGGCGTCGTTAATTAGGTCTTTCATGGTATAACCTGTGTGCTAGTTTCATCTCAGTTGGCAGTTGAGCGAAGCAATTTTCTGAAGATGTTCACTGCAACCCTTCAGGAGGGCGTGGTCTATCATACCAAATTGGGATAGAAGAAATCCACAGGGTCTGGTCCTCTGTGAAAACAAAAGAAGACCCTCTCCAAAGCATCATATCCTTAGACCCAAATTTTGAAATCGTAATACCCTTATATCCATTCTGGTTTAGCTTGGCAGCCCATGTAATGAAATGTCTCTCTGTACTTAGCTCCTTCACAGTCAAAAAATTTAAAGAAAACACAATGTACATAATCCAGACTCTCTGTGAATTTTTCATTTTTACGTGGCTTATTTTTCTTTATTTCTTTTAATTTCTTAACTATCTGTACTCTGTCTCTTTAAAGACTTTACCTTTTTTTTTTTAAAACCATTAACTTTATTTTCTATATTCTTTTTCTTCTCTCTCTCAAGTCTATGTGCATTCATCCAACAGTGTGGTCTTTTATGTCTGAATCTGTTTTATTGTGAATCTATAACATTTTTTTACTATCCAGGAACATTTCTTAAAATGTTAAGCAGTTCTTAAAAACTTAAGTTGTGCCACGTACAGGTAATACGGTACCGCCTGTGTCCTGCCCAGTTGAAACCCTAAATGCGCTGTTTTTATGGTAATTACGGTAGTTCCTGCCTGAGACCATCACAGTTCAGCATGGCAGAGCTGAGCCAAGCCGCTCCTGCCTCAGAGCCATTTAGTGCCCCTGAGCTGTGCACAGTTCCAGGCACACAGCAAGTCCTCATTGGAGCCGCACTCAGTAGTTTAATTTTGAGACTGAGCATGCAGCACAGAAACTCTTTTTATCCAAGTTACAGCCAAATCTGACACGCAGAGCACTGCGCAGTCTGAAAACACGTCTCTTTCACCATGCTCTTCCGCCTGCCTAAGCCTGATTCTGCCATCTGCCCAGGTGCAGGCGGGGACTCTCCTTCCGATCCCAAGCGGGAACACAAACATCCAGTCCCATAAAATCCATTGAAATGCTTTAAAGCCAGAGTTTGCACTGGCGGCACAGTCCCAAGAAGCCGCACTTTAAAATGACGCAGCTTTTTTTTCTGTTGCTGTTGCCGAATCAGGAAATCTCTCTACAGCACGCCACCAACAAACAGCAAAAATCTGTGTTAAAGTCTCTCTCCCTTATTTTTAAGCCTTCTCAGGTTTTTAAGTGGATTTAGTCCATCACATCGGGCGCCATTCTGTTGAAATATGGAGCGGCGGGCTGTGTCCCGCCACCCAGCTAGCTTTACCCGAAATAATTACACGGAAACTGTATTCTTTTAAACACTGCCTGACCCATTAGTTTCAGTTTCTTATTGGCTAGCTTTTACATATTGATCTAACCCATTTCTATTAATCTGTGTAGCCCACGAGCTGGCTTACCAGGAATGATCTTAACCTGCGTCTGTCTGGAGTGGGAGAATCATGGCGACTCCCTGACTCAGCTTCTTTTTCTCAGCATTCCGTTCTGTTTACTCCGCCTACCTAAGGGTTGGCCTATCAAATGGGTCTAGGCAGTTTCTTTATTAATAAGAAATTACTCCCACATCATAAACTTTCTAAAAGTATAAAGTGAGTGTATCCATGCCCGCAGAAGATCAATACAGGTATCACAGGGCGATATGAGTAAGAAATAAGAAATGTGAAGTGTCAAGCTTATGGGGGCCAGGCGACAGCAGAGATGCAAGAGCAGGAACTAGAGATTATTATGTTTTCGTTGCTATTTCTAGAATGGCATCTGGGCTTTTGTTGGAACAATGGGGTTTATTGATTAAGGCAAATCAATAAAGATGCAACAATTTAACATTGGTCATCACTGGAAAAGAATAGGTTGGTTTGTGAGGTGACATATCTATTAAAAATGATCTTGATCTTCCACCCTCTTAAAGCGATACTACTTGCTCATAAGACAGCTTTTCCTCAATAAAAAGCGAGTTATAAAGGATCTACTCTTGCTGATCTCAGGACAGAAAGCTTATTGTAAGTTGGTTTTGAACAAAACATCCTAGTTATCTTAAATGGCAAACATCTTCTTACAATTCTATTTTGCACTTCAAAATACAATGATGGACATGAGAATGCATCCAGAGCAATGAGGTAATTTGATTTACAAAACACAAGACATGCAATCAAACAAACCTAGAGTGGAGCCCTGATCTTACTGTGCGCAATATTTATAATTTTGGGTAAATTACTTAGACTGTGAAAAATTATTTGTATCCACTGCACATAAAGGCTCTCCTGATTGGGGTAAAGTTGAAAGTGTGTAAGCCAAGAAGGCAACGTGTTTCCATGCAGCTGTGGCAATAACTACAGTGATTATTGTTTCTATTGTTATTACACAACATGTTTAAATTTTCTTATGGGCTGTCTTCTCGTTATCCCTATTGCTGCTTCTACTTCTTGATACTTGACGCTTCCATCACAGCTTAGAGATAAGCCATTTTTCCTTCACATTATTATTACTTTTACATAAATGCTGGACTCTGCTTTTCACCCTCTTATATTTGTTTTCTTTCCTTAAAATAACCATTCCACCTCCCCCGGAATACTCAACTTAACCTCCATTTAAATCTTCCATTTTCACAAGACATGACTTCCCTCAAATATATACAGAATTAGCTAGTTACAAATGATTGTTTTAAAATAGGCATACACTATAGAGGCTTCACAAATTGGCCTCATAGAGCGGAATTCCTCATACAGAGGAATTTCTGAAAGCTAAAAATGGCTAACTGAATAGTAAGAAGAAGAATATGCAAGAAAGCCTGACCAGTGTTAGCAGAAAAAGTGCCCTGAAGCATAATGGTCTCCAGCCAGATGATATTATTTCTCAAACAGCCCTTGATTTAGACTAGTGGGACTTTTAATGGAAAAGAAAGCATCCCGAAGCAAAACACATGAAGAGGGGTTAGAAATACTTTATCTCCCACAGAAGTCTGCTCGAAGAGAACCAACTGGGTCTTTCATGAACCCAGTAGCATTTAGAAAAGCTGGAGGCATCCATTTTCCAGAATGCAAAGAGAGAAGCAAAAACACATTTTGTACCATTGATTTTCCTGCTTCTTGAACCACGCCTTTAGGATGATCGAGAGTGGGTACATGGGCCCACAGGTGTCATTCTTCATATAAGATGTTTAGCAGAGACCCTACCTGACAAACTGAATTACCTCCATGTCTTCCCTGCTTCAAGTTCATGAGACTGCAGCTTTGTGTAAATCCAGTGCGGATGCCAAGTGCAAAAGGGATATTCTCACAGGGACAATCACTTCATATAAACGTGCTGACACTGTTCAGTCTCATTGAGACACTTGACTCTGCAACATCCTCAGGACATGTATTAAACAAAAGGAAGGATGACTTCAGCTGACTTTGAAAGAGTGGAAGCATCCACCAAGACCACTTCCCAGTGGTTTGTATTGGAAAAAGGCATCCAAATAATAACACCTACTAACTCATGCACCCAAACATCACCAACTCAGCAGAGCCTCCTCACAGCCCAGTCTAGAGTGTAGCTACAGACATGTCACATTTTCTCCTTCCTGGTAAGTCAGAAGTCAGCTGAAATTCATTAAGGAAGTTGTCTGAGCAAAATTAAATTTTCCAGAAACACATCATTTGACATAAAAGACCTCGGCTTCAGTAACAGCATCTAAAAGGACTAGGCAGGGTTTTCACATCAGTTCTTTCATCTTGTGTAATCCTATAGTAAGTGCACAACAATACACAACATATTTTGTGGAATAATTAAGATGAAGCAGCACATTATTGCTAAAAAAAACTTTCTGTTGATTGAATCATAACAGAAACATCTTTCTCAAAAAAATTAACTTTGTATTGTGCTTCAGTTTGAAGTCATAAAATACCATGTATTTGAATTTTAAAATTAATAGTTGATGGGAAAAATAATAATTCTTTGTACCTTTTAAGAACTCTGGGAGTCAGGCAGTGGTGGCATACTCCTTAGATCCCAGAACTGTGGAGGTAGAGGCAGGCAGATCTCTGCGAATTCAAGGCTAGTCAGGTCTACAGAGTGAGTTCCAAGCTCATCAAGGCTGCATATTGAAACACTGTCTTGAAAGCAAAAACAAGTAAGCAAACAAACAAACAGGAACCCTGGGAAAGTCTAAAGTGTCTAGAGATCAACTAGAGAGGCATAAGTGTGCATTAGCATGCTAAGCGTGACACGGATCATATCTATATCCATCATTGACATCACTGTTGGCAAATGTGTAAGAGTTGAACCTGATCTTGGAGGTTGTTTTAAAACATATCGAGGCAGAAATCCTTAATAAATAAATAAATTTAAAAAAAATAAAAAAATAATAAAACATATTCCTCAGAGACAAAACTATCCACTGATTGAATTCAAGAGTTGCTATAAAGAATGGAGAGAAGGAGTTATAAACTGAGGAGTCTTTAGTATCCAAATATCCTAACCCTTGTTTAGATATAGAAGTTCAACATAATTATCAATGTTTCAAAGCAATACACTCACCTCTTTTTTTGTTTGTTTGTTTGGTTTGGTTTGGTTTGGTTTTTTGAGACAAGGTTTCTCTATAGCTTTAGTACCTATCCTGAAACTAGCTCTTGTAGACCAGGCTGGCCTGGAACTCAGAGAGATCTGCCTGCCTCTGCCTCCCGAGTTCTGGGATTAAAGGCCACCACCGCCCAGCTTACGCTCACCTATTATAAAGCCTGTATGTTCACACTGTGTATATGGACACACTGAAATGTCTCTTTGTAACATGAATCAGCTAAGGCAATTGTCTAGCATGGCACCTGCCATTTTAAATTCAGCAAAGTTCCTGTTCCCCGCGCAGCAATGTTTCTGTAGCTACTTTAAAAGAGGACTGTGAATATATAATATGCATATGTACTTACATTTTATTTCAGTCATGTGAAAATAGAAGGAGAAAAACAAAACTAAATCTTGACACTAGCCATGCATATCATTCTCAAGTATAATTCTAAATGGGAACTAGCATAGGGAGAAGCTCACATTAATTTCTCATGAGAGTTTCAATTTAAAACATATAAAAACATAAAACTGGGAGAAAAATACCAAATCCTGTGTTTCAACAGTAAGATGAAATAAGAACCTTGCTCCTGTTTTAGTTCTCATGGATGGTCTATATCGCTCCATATGAATCTATTAAGATTTCTTTTCAAGTGGAGTGAAGGCTGTCTTTGGAGCCATCCATACCATATTGATTTGTATCATATAGGAAACAAAGTTAAAGGTAACAGATATAGTGTGAGCATTAGAATAAGAAAAAACCCGGAGCCCCAATGTAGAGACAAAGCTCAGTTCAAACAATAGGTAGGTAACTGTACCCTTCCTATAATAGTCATCTTACTATTGGCATCTACGGTGCACTCACTCTAGGACTCCACCAGCAGACAGCAAACTATTCACATGCTGAAGTCCCATTAAAACAACAGTATTTTTGCCTGTGATGAACATACATCCTCCCATATATTCTAAGTGCTTTCAAGATTACTCATAATCCCTAGTACTGTCTAAATGCTACATCAATGGTTACTGAATTGTTTGGAGGAATGGTGATGAAAATGTCTGTACATTTTCCGTGAAAATGTAATTTTCTTACAAAACATTTTTCCCATTCATAATTACCTGAATGTCATGATACGGAACTTGGAAATATGGAAGGACGGCGGCTCTACTTCACAAATTTTATTTCTTTTTCATTTCTTTCTGGTGCACACTAAAGTGGCGTCAGGGTGGGGGGAATGGTGTGTGTGTGTGTCTGTGTGTGTTTGTGTGTGCTGTGTATACAAAGAGAGAAAAATGGAAAATTCTCTTTAAGGACTCAGCCCCTGTCATTAAGGTGGGATGGCACACTAGTTTGCACAGTATGGTCCTGTGCATTAGCAAGTTGGAGATCCCAGAAGAACTAATATATAATTAATACCCAGAAGAAAATTTTCGCTTCTTAGAAAAATTCCAGCCATTTGAAATATTTGCCATTTAACTTAAATATACTGATTTAAACACTCAATAAAATTCAAAGGAAATACCTTCACAGCAGTAAGGACATTCAGGTTTACTAAGTTTTTCCATGCAGTCCCATCCTCAAGTGGACACAGGGTATCAACCATCAGATGCAACTCAAAGTCTTACCATATGAAGCAATCATCTAAATGTCTAAGTTAAACCCAGCTTCATAGCCAGGTCCGCTTGCTTTAGTACAAGCAATGAAGGTTCAGGATGGGAATCTGGAAGACAACTTAGCGTATCCAAGAACTAAAATAATGCCTGACTACAACATTATTTTGCTTATTTTTCACAATGTACAGTTCATGACAGCACACTGGTCCTCCAGAAGGCAGTTCCATCTTGTCTGAAGAATGATTTTATATATATATATATATATATATATATATATATATATATATAAATTTCCGCCTCCTCCCCGTCTCCCTTTTCCCTCCCTTCCCCCCACTCCCCACGCCCCCTCCCCTCCCCCTCCCTCTCCAGTCCTAAGAACAGTCAGGGTTCCCTGCCCTGTGGGCAGTCCAATGTCCTCCTCCCTCCATCCAGGTCTAGAAAGGTGAACATCCAAACTGGCTAGGCTCCCACAAAGCCAGAACATGAAGTAGGATCAAAACCCAGTGCCATTGTCCTTGGCTTATCATCAGCCCTCATTGTCCACCATATTCAGAGAGTCCGGTTTTATCCCATGCTTTTTCAGTCCCAGTCCAGCTGGCCTTGGTGAGCTCCCGTTAGATCAGCCAGCTCCAGAGCATTTAGGGCAAAGGTGGCGAGGGGAACAGACTGAGCTGTTGGGAACACATCAATTTACTACTGCAGTCTTCATCTCAGTGTGTGTGCTTCATGACCTAGGGAAATGTTTCATGTCACTGCTCAGCAAGCTTCCTGCTATCAGACCCTGAAACCAAAGGTACCACCATGGAAATGAAAAAATATTGACAATGTATGACCCTAAGAATGAGGAAAAAATGGAATTCCACAGTGATGCCTTATGAATTTCCCTACTTGTATATGGAATACATGGTGCAACTTTTGAGGAACTAAGACTGTTTCTAATCTATGTTCCTCCCTTTTCAGACGAGCAAAGTTGTTGCCTTTGATCTATCAAAGGTTATAGAGCTGGTTCAGCAGAGAACCATACCGGACACCACAGAGAGCTTTTGTCTTTCCTTCTCTCCTATGGCAGTTGCCTTGTCAGTGAGAAACTTCTTGATCAAAGACTGCACTGAGCCAAAAATATAAATATTCTGTGGTATGAGTCAAGCCCTCTGCCGGCTTCATACCTAGATAGTACACAGAGTGACCTTTTATATCTTCCCACAGTAAACCTTTTATGATGAAAATAATGTGGAATGTGTCTCCAGGAGCCACTCAGCTGATCACAGAATAACAGTAAGCAAAGCTCAACCACATAAAATCTCAGTAGTCTGCCACCACGGGAAGCAGAAGACATTGCTCACTGGACAGATGCTAAGATCCGAGTGTCTGAATAGGGTCAAGTCTTGGGATGTCATAGCTCCTTTCCATCAAAGCAATATTCAATCCATTAGCCTATTTACAGATGTGGAATTACATTGTAGGATTCACTTTCTAAATGAAGCAGGCCCAGTGTCTGAAACAGAGCTGGTCCCTCATAAGAAGGTGATAAAACCGAAAGAAACTGTTCTTTTTTTTTTCACTTTACTTAAAAAAATATATTGCAATCCTGACAACGACTTTCAAAAGACAGATACACTTCTAATATTTCTGGATACCCAAGAATATTAGAGCTACACTTATTAAATTTCATTGATTTTCCCCCACCTCTATTGGTGGAATAATCCACAATATGAGAGGATATGTCAAAATTAGCTCTGTAGCTTTGAGCTTATAACTTTGTGTTATGTGTGTGTGTGTGTGTGTGAATGTGTATGTGTGGTGTGTGTATGCTTTACACACATGTGTAAATGTGAATGTTCTGTGTAAGAGACAGGGCAGGGATGCCCATGAACGGGCCTCCCTACAGGTCAACGCTGGGCATCTTTCTTAACCTCTTGCCACTCTATGTTTGGGGAAAGAATCACTTCACGCTGCATGTAGATGTAGCTTGTTATTTTTGGCTAGGCTGGCTGGCCAGCAAGCTTCAGGAATCCTTCCATCTCCCTGCGCCTGCACTGAGGTTAAAGATACAAGGGGCCACATCTGACTTTTTATGTGGACCAAACTGAAGTCCTTGGGCTCTCATGGCAATCAGTGTACTTACTGAGCCACATTTCTAATCCTTCATCCCGATGTGTCAGAACTGAAAGCATCTGTTTGCTACATAATCAGAGCTTTACCACATATTTTACAGTCCATCTCTCCCGGAGAACATGAGGCATGCATGTGGGCATTTCATCAAGAGCTAATGACTTTTGTCTCTCATGTTTTTCCCTAGGGTGGCGCTTGCTAAAAGTGTGCCAGTTTCTACTCCTGAAAACTGTAGAGCTCCCTCTTGAGAGAAACGTATTGTTAGCTAAGAGTCCCAACCTCCCGCTAAGAAGTGATATGCTTGAGAAATTGTGTGTGTAATGAGAATAGATAATAATTCTTTCATAAATATACAAAATTATAGATGAATCAAAACGTCCCCCAATAACATTGTGTCAGTTCTCCATTATCATAATCAATAACTGAAGTAATCACATCATGGTTTGCATTGGATCACACTTGGGAGATTTCAGCTCATCACCAGCCTTGTTCTATGGCTCTGTGACAGGGGAGCAAATTCCAACAGGGTGTATGGAGTAGAACAAAGATGCCACTTTGGAGCCATCACAACAGAAGAAAGAGGACTGGGCTACCTATAATTGTCTCTGGGCCAAGACCTGGTGGCCGAAAGTCACCTGAAAGACCATGCCTCTTGTACATTTCCACCATCTTCCACTACTGCTCAGAGAAAGAGCCAAGCTGCCAGGAACATGGGCCTTGGGAGGCATTCAGGATCCAAAGGACAGCTTTGTTTCGTGCTTAATTTGACAATAGACTGCATCGTAAAGACAGATGAAGGAAGTTTATCCGAGTTGTACTTGTCCTGAGTTTGGCTGTTGTGTTTGTAAAGTCGCCAGTGAAACCCATAGCATAGATGTTCATTTCTGCAGCATGCAGAGAAGAGGGAGCACCCTGTCTGCCCTACAAAGCTTAGGGCATATTCACCACGTGACTTGCTATTTAAAATCACTCATTAAAAGTGAATGATCTATGCAAAAGTGGGCAGTTAAATGAGACAATAAACAAATGTTGGTAAAATACTGGGAAAACATACTGGGAGAGTTTAGTTATAGGTCCCTGAGGATTAACATTACTACTGTTGTTTCTATCCAGGAGGTTGTTTTAATTTCTCCAGAAAAAAATTACTCCCTCTCATTCATCTTTCTATTCATTTGAAATAGCTCGACGAAGATAATTCAATAGCTCAATGATGATAATTAAATGTTAGTTATATCTTAAATTTCAGGTCCTCCTTGTTAACCTTTCTCCACAGCTGTTTTCTTTTCTAAACTCAAAATATTTTCTTTGATCCATCCTTTGTTCATTTGGATAAACACAGATATTTATGCAGGTGCGCACATATGCTCTATCCCTAAAGCAGACTGCAGCCGAAAGTACTGAGCTCTGGAGACCTGTGTACTCAGCAGAGGGCTAACCATGACCTACTTGTCATTTGCATCCTGTCGCTAAATAGCACTGCCTGCAGACAGACAGCTCCTTCACTCTTTGCTTCTTTCATGTCCTCATTCAACACATTTTTATTAAGTGGCACCACATCCGAACATCGTGGTAACAGCAAGATACAAGACTCCACACTGGGTAGCAGTTCAATAACTGGAGCACTTTGCTTTACTACTCTTGAAGCAGAGAGCAGAAACATGTCATTTTGAAGTATAGGAGATGGAGCAGGGGAAGACCTGCTAGGAGGTATATCTTAAGGGCAATGGCCAAAGAAGGAACACTAGTTCCGTTTGTTAGTGCACAGCTACAGTCCCAGCAGCTGGGAAGCTGAGGCAGGAATGTTGTAAGATGGGAACACACTGGGCTAGTGCGTTCTAGGGCACCCTTGGCTCTACAGCAAGACTATGCCTCAGTGAACTATAATCGAAGGTCCTAGTGCCTCAGGCTTCAAATCCCAGCTACTTTGGACATGTAGGCAAGTAGATCTCAAGTTGAAGTCTTTTACAGAATAAGCTAAAGTCTAGCCTGAAAAACTTAGGTAGATCCTGTCTCAAAATAAAAAAAAAAAAATGAAAAGAAAAACCCTAAAATAACATAACTTCAAACATTTCAAAACAAGCCAAAAAGACAGAAGGAATAACTCGAAGGAGTGAGGGATGGCTTTATAAGCAGAAGGGGAACCAACGGGAGTAGGCAGCAAAACATAGCGAAGAAAGTGACAAGATGGTGTTTCTATTTCATCACTGAATTCATCTCCAACATTCACAGTCCGATCCATTTGCATTTATTCACTATCCTGGTGCTTAAGTCTTTTGATGACCAAACCATGATTGACTAGAGAGAAGCTAATTTCTTGGAAACATATAAAAAGATATCTAAAGGTAAGGACTACACAATCTGCTCCCATCTCCCTCTTCTGGCTGAAAAGATTATCTAAGAACCATCTAACCAAGCTGACCCAGTAGAACTGACGTCGTTTTCAAACTGAACTCATGAAATTCTAAGTTGTGACCTCTAAAAGACAGCTTTTTTTATAGTATAGAATATATTTGTGATTTTATTAGTATTTTGTTGTGAAGTATTCGTCCTGGATAAGATTTCCTTCATTCAACCTAACTATGAAAATAAATCTTGTTCTTACAATGTAAACTTTTGTGTCCATAATAGTATGCATAATAGTAAACCCCTTTAAAAACAATACAAGGATTTTACCAATGGGATTTTCCACTTCTTTTCTAAAAGGCTGTTGTAACAGCATGGTGCCATGAGATGAATCAAAGCTTATTCTCTCATTCTCTCTCTCTCTTTTTCTCTACCATATATATTATAAAACAGATCCTTATGTCATCTAGAGATTCTATTTTTCATACAACAGAAGGCCCCATTAGAAGCACCCCCTCCAAAGCCCTACATGTGTCCATAAACTGAATTTTTCTTCCTCTGTGATTATACCATCACAAATTATGAATTTAATAACATTCTCCAAATGTTGCTTTCATTTGCTTTCTAGATGGAACAAAGGGCAATCAATACAGAAGGGAATTATCCCCAGAAAACAGCAAGATGAACACTATCTAGTATAAGTAGGCAGAGACGCCATTTATAACTGTGCAGACAGGTCATTGGAAGATGACATTTTTAAGACAGTCATTTGGTGTCATGAGTTTATAAGCAGCATTATTAATGCCTCAAAATCAAAGGAACAAAGATGTTCTGTGACACAGTGGCCTGTTTTTTTATATTACAATATTGTCTGATAAAGTTTCCTATAGGGAGTACTTATGACTGCATTCCAAAAGAGTAATTTCTAGGAAAAGACATACTGCTGTGAAATGGTACACCCTACAGTTCTAGGCAGACAATATGTCTAAGAAACTATGTGAACCTACAAATTATAAATTTGCACATTTAATCAACTGAGAAATGCGTGTTTCATTGTATCTCTAACTGTTAGATTAATCTTCTACACCTCAATGGATACAGCCAAATTAAACATATTTAAAGCCATAGTTACACATTCAGGGTTTAGAGATGGGAAATCTCTAAAATTATTCCTAACATACAAAAGTGAAAGTCTAATTAGACAGACTCCTGGAAATGACATTTTTATACTGTGTCTTAAGACTTTTAAGCACTTAAAAGAAAATTTTAAGTTATGTTACTTCTTTCAGTGTGGAATAGGGTAGTTACAACTGGGTTTTGCCAAATTTATTATAGAGAAATTAGTGATGTGGAATTCTAGTAAGATTAAAACATAAAATATTGAAGTTGAATAATGTTGCCTGATCCAATTATTCTAAAACCTCAGTGAACATTTAGTAGCACAGATCTGTAAAGCAGTACTCAGAAATGCCTTTAAAAACTGGGAAGACTTGAAAATTTCAGCAATTACAAATTCCTTTACAAATCACCGAAAACCACTCATATCCTATAGTCTTAATTGAAAGGCTACCCTGTAGCACTTCACTGACTGGGATAAGAACATAGGTCAAAAACAAAGTTAAATCATTACTTGTTGATGGGAAATCTCTAAATATTTGTCTTGGGGGTAAGCTGGACATGGTTAAAAAGGAAAGCACCATATTCCTCCAAGACTAACTTCTTCTTCCAGAAAACGCAGAATGGTATTAGGATAACAATTGTAGATCACAGTGCTCCGTTCTAGCAACTGTAGCAATGCTTTCTCATTTGCAAACAAAGAGAAAGTACATAAACATAAGCTGTAACTTACAAAATAATACACACACACAAACACACACACACACACACACACACACACACACATACACACACACACACAGTCACTCCAGCAGATATAAGGGTTTCTGCTGGCCTGTTAAAGAGCAATAAGATATCTGCCACACCATAAGGCCTAAACTTAAACATATTATAATTGGACAGTTAAAGCACTTACATTTATAAAATGGAAATAGGTATAAAGAAGAAATGCTAATTACAGGTAGATTAACAATAAAGGTTCATGGTATAGAAAAGTAAAATGATAATGATAGGTATACTAAAGTCATCCCTAATGTAAAAACATTTGCCGGGCAGTGGTGGTGCACGCCTTTAATCCCAGCACTAGGGAGGCAGAGGCAGGCAGATCTCTGGGAGTTCAAGGCCAGCTGGTCTACAAGAGCTAGTTCCGGGACAGGCACCAAAGCTACAGAGAAACCCTGTTTCGAAAACAAAACAAAACAAAACAAATTAACCACAATTATGTTTCGTGCTATATTTACAAAGTTTGCTCTAAGAAACTCAAAACAAAATACAGAAGCTTAGTTTAAAAAAAAAAAAAAGATGGGCAATTTTATTAAACTGGCAGGTTAAGAGATGGTTGAATATTCCTAAACTGAGAATCTGCCTAAATAGTTTGATATAACAAAAACAAAAATGGAAATTTTGTTGACTATATGGTCTGGTTAACACAGATCATATTAGTGAAAGAAAGAAAAGCCACAGTTCAATCTCACTCAAGTCGTTGTCAAATATAATATGCAAAATAAGGCAGAATTATTGAATTCTAAAAGTAATCAAAACTTTTCCTCTTGTGTGATTATGAATATGCTATCCAATGCAATCAGATAAGAAAAGAATATAATAAATGTACAAAATGGAAATAAATAAAAAGACTCGATTTTTGTGATAGGCATAAAAATCTATTGTTATCCTTTTTGTGACAATCTGAAGTGGCTGAAACTCTGTAGCAGTATATGATAAAGGATTCAAATTAAATAAACTGAGAAAATGCTATGGCAACAATGGGTTGGTGTTACAGGCAAAGAAATAAAGCTATATCATGGAATCAAGAAGCATGACTAACGTTCTTCAAAACATAGCTTATTAAAACTAAACAGGAATAAAATTCATCCTCATAAACTGTGAAAAAACTTAACCTTTTAATGCTGTCAAAAGACAAAGTATGCTAAAATACAATCAACAATAGGTGTGGAGAACCATTTAAGGAAAGACAAATATGCTCAACATCTAAAGATCAACATCAAATACCAGATGAATACATGAAAAAACATCATATAATGAAATAATTTATATATAAATATGACATGAAGCCCTATAGTGTAGCTGAGCATTAATATGCTAATTCTGCAATGTATTTAATTGTGAATAAAGTTTTATCTTTAAAACTTACATGAAAGCCAGGCGGTGGTGGCGCACGCCTTTAATCCCAGCACTTGGGAGGCAGAGGCAGGTGGATCTCTGTGAGTTCGAGACCAGCCTGGTCTACAGAGCTAGTTCCAGGACAGGCTCCAAAGCCACCGAGAAACCCTATCTCAAAAACCAAAAACAAAAAAAACAAAACTTACATGAAAATTCCTTGTAATGCTAGAGTTTGGGGGTGCTAAAGACAGTTGTATATGTAAAGTTACTCCTCCTGCCTCAACGCAGCAAATATATTATCATCAAAGATTTAATCTAGATCTTTTTAAAGTTTAATTCATGTTGACAAAAACTCACAAGTTCATCCTATCATACCCCCTGTCAGTATTTTAAGAAAAAAATGGAAACCATGAAGATAATGACAATAAAAACATCAGACTCGCCCATCCTAATTAAAGGTCATGTTGACAAGTCTATATGCATTTAAAGATCAATACATGACCAGCAATCTTGTCTCTTGTCTAGGCCTCTTCTTAGTGGCTTATTATTTGATTCTGCTATTTACAAAGCTTCTCACTATTTTCCAATCTGGTACTTCGACATCAATCTTTATTAAAAGAGATAACCCAAAGCAGAAGGCTCAGGCTCCCTGGTAGCAACATTCCTAGAATTCTTAGGATTGAAACCAGATTTTTAAATGTCAGTTACTATGGGATAGTGCAGTGTCTCTGTTTGTTGTAGTTTAAAACTGTTTCTAACAATGATAGAGTTTGATTAACAAATTATTAAAATCATTCATTTGGATAGCCTGAGACCCTATGCAGCTGTTCCCTTCTTACTCATAGCCGAGAGTCTATGACCCAAATTTATCATAAAGTGTTAATTCTGTAGATGATCTCAAAGAATAAAATGCTGAGTCACTGCATTCCCTTACAGCCCACTCTTCCATACACAAGTGTGGTAGCTAGAATTCTGACCTTCCTATCCTATGTGTTAATATGTTCCTATATTTCATATATACTCATGTATATATTTTTTATTGGTGGTCACCCTACGAGAGGAACTTTTTCACATATTAATGAAGCACTACAACTGATGAAAAAGTATGTGTTAGCAGAAATAAATGCAGTGATGTTTATGGAAAAAAATCCTACATGCTAAAACAAGTTCTTTTATGATTTTCACATAACCCTTCATTATAAACAAGTTCAGGTTCATCATTTAAAAGTTTAACCCTAAGTAATTAACATCAAATAGTCATTAACTCTAAATCATAGATTTTATATGCATAGGACAACTCTTTCTGTGGACTTCACTTGGCTGTCCTCTGAATTATCGTAGATCCCAAGCAGGGATGAGGAAAGCACACACTCTGGCCTTCTCTGCTGCCTCTCAGTCCTGTGCAGTGGCTCAGAATAAATGACCCCCATGAATCACCTGTTTACATTTTTAGAGATAACAGGCAACAAACGATAGCAAAGTGTATTAGCGAAATGATGAATATGCTACCAGAAGCCACATGAGACATCACTGTGGTACCGAAGAGAAATACAGAGCTATGCCTTACCTGTCAAAAGTTATTTCCAAAATAAATGGACTTAGATAGCATGGCCAATGCCTTCATTTTGGCTGTCATCATGATCAAAGGCAAATCACTCTATGATGGATTCAGCTGTTTCAATCACAATGAGGTCAAAATGAATGGATTAGATGTTCCGCTGTCCTGATCACCATCCAAAGGATCTCAGGAGTTTTAAAAAAATGATGTTATATGGTGATCTAGATGATGTCTAAAAGTGACCAAGACTGTAAGTACATTTTTATGAAACAGCCTATAGATTATATCCAGCCTCGCAACTATATTATTCTCTGTTATCTGTACCTAGATTTCACAATTTGAATACCACAAAAGCTATAAAAATCATCAATGTAATATGTCACCATTTCTTAGATGGCTATACATTACCACAATTTTTAATCTTTTTTTTTTTTTTTTTTGTTATTTCGTTGTTTCGAGACTCTGTAGCTTTGGAGCCTGTCCTGGAACTAGCTATTGTAGATCAGATTGTAGATCAGGCTGACCTTGAACTCAAAGTGATCTGTTTGCCTTTGTCTCCCAAGTGCTGGGATTAAAGGCAAGCACCACTACCACCTGGTGACAGTGCCATATTTTAAAAATGAGAAATCCATGGCATGAGGTCACATTTGCTGAAGGTTACTCTACTGTGAAACCTCAGTCTCCTCCTCATAGTAATGTGACCAGAAAGTTTACTTGAAACGCTAAACCTCAAGTTGATACAGAAGCCTAATGTGATTATGTTGATGTCATCAAAATAAGCCACATTATTCAAAGAGCGGACTTACCAAAAGTGAATTACATACTGTAGTTAGTATATACAATACCAATAAGGCAATGCTATTAATTAATAAAATAATATGTGCCAATAACACATAATCAACTTCAAATTTACAGGTTAATCATACATAAATGCAAATATGTGAAACAAAACTCTCTATAACCCTTGACTATCCAAAGGAGCAAGAAAAACATGGATAGATGTAAGGGAAAGCTGGTATTCACTTAACTTCCCAGCAGGTCTTGAAATTAAATCATTTCTTACTACTGAACCCTTTCGGCTGAAAGGAGGTGCAGTCAAGTGTAGGGGCTGGGTCCTTGGGCATACATAAGCCCAGTCCTACTAAATGAGACCAAGTGCAAGGTCTCTATGGTGAGCCTGCCATGCTTAATCAGCAAAGTAATTACCGTGGCCAGCATTATTGACAGCTGACTTGATGCAATTACCTGATTTTGACCATAAATGGAGTGGAAATAATGAGAAAACTAATGTATGACCTTGGCATAGGAAAAAGCCTTTCTAAAATGTCTCAAAAGCCATAGCAATGAATGTTCAAAGAAAAAAATCAATGTATTTAATCACTTACATTTTAATTTTCTGACCGACAAAATAATAAAAGTTAAAGAAAAATGGTATAAACAAGATGGAATGAAAAATGTCAAAATTAAAAGATTTATAATCTTTATAGTATATTAGAGAAAACATCCAATTTCCTAACATACAGAGAACTCATACAAATCAATAAGCAAAAGAATTTGCATGGAATAATATTACTATGTTGTTTACACATGTACATGCCAACTCAAGGGATACTTAACAGCATAAAATGATCTTCACATCATTACAATAAGGGAAATTTAAATGAAAACTGCACTGAAATTTCCATGCGCAAAAGTTCAACATTGGAAAGTTTTATAGTAGTGAAGTTTTCAGAAAAATATAAATTATCTTCCATTGCTCATGAGACAACAGTTCCCATAACAACTGAAAAAGCAAGCCTGGTAACACCCAACACCAAGTTACAGGTTCACATATGCATATATATGCATTTTACAATGATTGATTTGGAAGGAGGTGCTTGCCATAGTCACATATGCAAGTCAAAGCATAACTTACAGGAGTCAGTTCTGCTCCGGGGGAATCAAACTCAAATCCCATAATTTGTGATAGCTTCAAGCACCCTTACCAGGTCTCTGGCCTGCTGCATATAATATTTAGCCCATTGTTTAACTCTAAGAATTTATCCTATTCATAATTTAGCAAAGTAATAAAAATTAATTACCCTCAATTTAGTATTTGGGTTATTAAAGGGCAATGGGGACCAGTATGATGGCTGAACTGGTATATGCCACTAAACCTAACAGCCTGAAGAAGATATCTGAACACCACATGGCGGAAGGCAAGGGAGACACAACTCTCAGTTTAGCCTCTGATCTCGTTACTTGAGTGGTGGTGCAAGCCCACGAACACAGACATGCATGCACACACATACACAAAGACACACACAGAGAGATGGAATAAATAAATATGTTTTAAAAGGAACAGGAAATCATATAAATAGTCACAAAGAGGGAACGGAGCAAAGTGGGTTCTAGTGAGTTGAGAGCTCTTTAACTTCACACTAAGGAGTAAGTAATAAGAATGACTCTACTCTACTATGTATAACAAACACATCCATATGCATAACATATTGCCAACACTGAACAATGAGTAAGTAGTCATGCCATGTGCTTAAAATTATCTCAGGAAGGCTTTCAAGATCTGGTAATTAAAGGGTTTCCAGAAAAAAAAAACTACATATATGTAGACTTTTAACTCTGGAATGTTTGTGAAGTTATGAATAAGAAAATATAAGAATGTTTTTATTCCACTGATTTTTTCAGACTCAAAATCAACTCACTTTAATCCAGTACTGGTAATGGGGAAAATAAATTTGTGACCACTCTCTTTTAGATGCATGTTCAAATTACTCTACTTCTCCTTCCTGCCCTTCACTCAGAAATAAAACCATTTTAAAATTCATTGTCAGCCAGGGAGCTACTATGAATTAAAATCCAAATTTCCCCAACTGTACCAAGAACGCTCAAGCTAACTCAGGTTGACAATGAAACTATACGTGGGCCTTCTCTGAGGCCCTTTCTCTTAATAGCATTTATGTTTTGGATGAAGAGCTTTGCTGACCTTTCACAGTCAGAATTTTCCCCCTTTTTGATACCACCTTTTTCTGGCTTACCAAACTGTTTAATGTATTCCCACAGAAGTCCATGGCCTTTTGAAGTTTAAAGGACCTATTAGAAAAGAAGTTTGAGATACACCATAATTTTACAGGAACAAATAAAAGGTCAAAGGACCTGAGCTCAGAGATGACAAGACGGTTCACTGGTAAATCAATACAAGGCTTTGTGTTGACCGTGGCAAAGGATTTACGAGCAAAGGGCAAATCATTTAGAGAGTTCAGGGAAACCTCTGCTTGTACAAGAGAGCCCTCCTATGCTTTTCTACCACCTGAAACCCCCCTGGTTCCTTATTCTAAATATAACAGAAGCTAGCTGAAAATTAGATTCTAAATAGCCAATACTTTAAAGGAAGGTTTTTTTTTTAATGTATTCTCAATTAAGTTAAGAAAGCATACATCCCATGGAATAGTATGGAAGCTAGGATGGCCTCACAGTTTAATAATTAATGCATTCAGCTTCCACTTTGGTATGTGTAACACCTTGAAATTCCTCCAAAGCAGACACTGGAAAATGGAGGGTGTAGGGTTAAGTGAACCACCAAATAAGCTTGTGTTTAAGTTCAGAGAATCAATCTGATTGGAGAAGAGCTGTCTACAATGAAGTTAATTTGTCAAGAAAACAGACCACTGTTTAAAATGGAGGTTAAAAAAGGGAGATTAAAGGAAAGAGGGGGGGAAAAAAGAGAAATCAGGATTTGGCTGGAATCCCAGATACACTACAAAAGATTGATTTCAAAGTAAGTTTTTCGAACACATGGACACTTCTACTGCTAAGGCAGCCAGTAACCACATGTAGCTGTTAGAAGTGGAGTGTGCTAAACATTTATAGTTCTCGCAGATTTGGAAGAGAGTAGAAAAGTCGGGATAACTTATAACTCACAGCTTAATTATCAATAACCTCGGTTTTGACTCTGACTTAAAGCACATATATTTTTAGCTTATTTTAAATAGCCTATTATTACAATTGATTTTATGTTTTTCATTTTTACTCTAAATGTAACTACTCTAAAACAAAATACACATGTAGCTCAAGTATATGACATCCTACTACGTTTATATTTTATGTTCCTATTGTTTCCACAGGTTCATTCTTCTTCATATGATTTGTGTATACTAGTATGTATGTACATACAAACACACACACACACACACACACACACACACACACATATACACACACACTCACTCCCTAATGGAAACACAGAATCACACATACGCAAAAAAAAAAAAATACTTTCCAAACACATTAAAAACATAAAAGGCTATTGCAAATACTACACAAACAAGCACTACCTTTGAATGACAAGGGTTCAAGAGCAGGTCAGTAGAAGCTCAACGTGATATTTGTAATGTCTGGGGAGCCCCAGAGGGGAAAGTGATCGCATGTCTACCTGTTCTAATCCCCTGCTAGAGCAGGCAGTAGCTGCAGTAAGCTGCCTTTCTAGATAAGGGATACAAGTGATTACAAAGTAAAGCTTAGAAATCCATGCAGTCAATCATGAAGAAACAATGTGTTTGGCATTCTTGAGGCTAGTGAATTACATTTTCCATATTTAGCAGCAAGCCGTCCTTTGCTGATTTGTAAAGATAGCTCCTGCAGACTGAAATACTGGGGTTTGTCTTATTTTACGAACTGTCAACAGCCACTGTCACCAGCCCCAAAGGTTTACTTTTTCTCTAGCCGTGCTCCAGTATGGGTATGAGGGTTGTTCCAACCACAAATAGTTAGGGAGCGGGTAAGAGAGATATAAATGTAAAATCTAATTTGTAATCTCTTTTGTAATTACACACAGAACTGAACCATGGAGTCTTCCTTTCCTTATGTCACTACAGGCCAGCTTCCAGGGGCAATTCCTCAAGAACGCAAGGCAGGCACGAGAAGTTGAAGTGTTTCCCCTGTTCAGGCAGGGTGTTGCTGTAAAAACCAAAATTGACTAAAATGATCTTTATTTTTTGCAAACTGCCAGATCCTTTTACTTCACCAACAATTTGATATAAACAAGTGATATTAAAATGCATGCCAATTTGAGCCTTCCCACATTCCATATAGCTAAGTTCAAGTTCACTCTAAGACATCACCCTGTGATCACTCTTAAGACATCACTACTTAAGACAACAGTATCATCCCGTTGATGATGACATCTTTCTACATGACTCAAAATATGGGAAAATGATTTATCAAACTAGAGAAAAAGTACTCTGTGAATAGAATTTTTTCAAGTGTAATCTTCGATTCATGGATTCCACAACTATGAGATCATTTTCAGGATCACAACTTCAGTGTTCCTTTCCTTTGTTCAGTTGGCCTACAGACACAGGCCTCCACTATGTTCATAATGTAGTTAAATATCATACGCTGGCTGCCGACATTATGCTGTTATTACCTTAAAATGGAAACATTCATTTAAAGTATATAAGTGGCGTACTTTTAAAGAACCTTTCTGTGGTTTTCCAAAAGCATTCCAAAGAGGTTACTTACGTTGCTTTGAAACTGGTTTGAGTTATGGGAAGGCCATAGCCTCAGACCAGCAGCTGAGACAGCAAAGGAGATGAAAGTTTTCAGCTTTGAGATCCAAGGGGAAACACAGCTGCCACAGCTGGCCAGCTCAGATCTCAACACTTAGTACAGTGATGGAGAAGGTGATAATGCCGCGTCTGGTCGAAAAAGCGCATTAATAAAAACAATCTTTAAATAGAGCAGGGAAATCAATTAATCAAATCTAGGCCCTGGGCTGTAACATGAAAACATTAAACTACAGCAATAATAAAAAGCAAGGGAAGGAGAAATCCGCTTAGATACTTAAAGACATTCCACTCCTGGGACATTCACTATCTGACTCAAAGAATTCATTCACAAGATGCAGACTAGCTGTAAGAAACCAAGTTTAACTTGGATGGGTACTTCCACATTATAATAGAGAACAGGAATTTGCCAAAGCCATATTTTCATATAATAGGAGCCAGAAGCTTCTCTGGCTGAGTCTTTCTCTTTCTCCTTTAAAATATCTATATTATTTTGAAGAATGTGTTTGTATGTGTCATGTGTGTATGTCATGTGTGTGTGTGCATTGCACATTGGCTGGACGCATGTGCATGGAGATACTCATAGAGACCAGAACTGTTGAATTCGCTTGGTGCTGAGTTATTGGTGTTTGTGAGCCATATGATATAGGTGCTGGAAACTGAGCGGTGGGCCTCTGAAAGAGCAGCTTGTGTTCTTAACCAACGAGCCATTTCTCCGGATAAGTTTTGTTTTCTTTTTAATAGTTACAATTCAGAACACAGGCATAAAACTGGCTGATCTTAATTGTGTCAATATGGACAGTATCTGAAGTTTAACATGCCGACAGCCGCCCAAGAAGAGAGAACATGCATGCTTTCAGGAAATCGTGGGAAACAAAGACACGATATGTAGATAGAAAGAGTTTCTTCAAAGTAACTATAAATCTAAGACAAATATGTCTTCAAATGCTTGTAGTGGCTTTTCATTTGTATTTTAATAAATAAAACTTGCTTGAGGATCAGAAAAGTAAAACAGCCACAATGGTCAGCCCTACAGAGCAGGCAGCAATGGCACACACCGTTAATCCCCATAGGCACACTAGTTTGCCATAGAAACCGGATGGTAGTGGTGCACACCTTTAATCCCAGAACTAGAGCGGAATATAGGATGGTAGGAAAGAGTTCTCGTACACAGTCTCATTCTGACATTCCTGGAGGCGGGACTGCCATTTTCAGACTGAGGTCAGTGGCTGGCTGCTTTGCTTTTCTGACCTTAAGGTTGAACCCCAATTTCTCTCTCTGAGTTTTTTTATGAATTGTTTAATAGATAATGTCTCCTTCCAATGAATTCAAAATTCTAAAATGTCCTTATCTTATTGACTGGAATGACTAAGTCAGACAGGAAAGAGAATTCACAAGCATTATTGCACATATTTTAAAGATCAGAGCCCTGACTTGCTAACAACACGTAACTTCTTCAAGGACCTAACATCACTTAAAGAAAGAAATGCAGAAAGCCCATTCATGGACTGGAAATTCTACAACACTCATTTTAAATGAATTCTGCTTTCAAATGTGTGGAAAGTTAGCATAATGAAGGGGGTAACAATACATCCACAATTCTTTTTGTTTATTTATATAGCAAGCAAGCATTTATAAAATGTGAAATCCTACAATAAATTATTAATATTACCAGGTAATGGATCATCCTTCTAACATTTTCTTTATTTTTTATCATCAAAAAGAAATATAAGACCAACCTATACGACATGAGTGTGAAGAACACATAGTTTATGTGTTAAATAGGACATTTAACAGTGTCATATAACTTCAATGAAAAATACTTCCATTCAGACATTCATTAACTAACGGTGTCTTGGCTCCTGAGGGTAAAGTGGCTAACATCAGAGTCCCCTTCTCATGCCAAGCAGAAGCATAATAAATCAAGGTAAAGGCTTAGAGAACACAAGTTACTGTGTTATATTAGAGATCAAAGAATGCTGGTCACAGTGGCTTTTAGACAGTCAGACTGTCCAAAAGGCAGTGAGGGAAGAAGTATGCATCTGGGGATAAAAATGGCCAGACACGCAGTATATGGCAAAGCTGGAGAGACGTGTTCCTTCGTGGATAAATAACGTAACAAGAGGGTTGGAGGTCTAAAGAGAAAAGTGTAGAAACCATGTCAAGTTTGTAATCCTGGTAGAGACATGGACTCTAGCACAAAGCAAGAATAAAAAACTCAGAGAAATCAAGGCACACTGCACCAGACTGGCATTTAAGAAAGATCATTCCAGGCACCTGATTGGAGGGTGGTGTGGAGACCAAGCAACAGTGGACGTCTGCCAGTCACTGACTTGGAAGGCGATGCCAGTAAGTTACGTATGGAAAGATGATGGTGGCTTTCTCTGCCATGGTAACGGTAGGAAAACAGTTTGAGAGTGCAGATACATCATGGAGGGCTCAGATGGCAGGGTTTGCTGGTGGACTAGAAAAGAGAGGGAAGGCCGAATTCATAGCTCTGAAGTTCAGCAATTATGTCATGGAATTTCTGTCTTAATGAGCGGGAGGGGACTGTGAGTCCAACAATCCTTAGACAGATGCTTTCGACAAAGGAAATTGATATGTTTTTTTGGATGATCCAGAGGACATGTTGGGTATACAATTCAATGAGGAGTGATTTAAAATTACAGAGGTTTAAGGGATCTAAGCAAAAGCTCTTCACTTATTGGCAGTAACACACAGAAAATTCTCCTATAAACACATGTTCCTCAGAGAGCATTGGCAAGGAACACAGTTGCTTGAATCCCAGTTTATCTCTCGTTTCCTTGTATCGTGCTATAACTACCTGTGGAGAACTGGTCTAAAGTTATTTCAAGAGCTTCACGTTCTCCGTCTGACCTGTAGAAGGTGATAATTTTACATATCTCCTGGGGGGAAGTGCATGGAGCAGAATGGCTTCTTTGTCGGTGGTTTAGACTCTAATGACAACATCAACTCAGATACGAAGTTAGAAATACACACCTATAGGCTCTTCTGCGATCCTAATTGTAAGTTATGTAAAGGTAGCATATCATCTCCATTTCTAGTTCTAACCCCATTCTTCTAACAGGAAGCAAATAATCAAGATGAAGGCGATAAATGGATTTGAAAGGAGATTGGACATATTCCTCCGCCGTCAGCCCTTACTGTCAACTGGGATGCCGCACTGTTTTACAAAAGGATGAAGATAGGACAGAGTCCTTCTTACTCTTATCTCCAACTCTTGCTCTCTCCTCTGAGATATACAATTTTTCTCAGAGAGGAATCATATATATGAGAGTACAGAAATCTCCCAAGAACATATAAAAGAGCTGAAACATCTTACTGCCTACTGAAGCCACCACTTTCACACTGTATCTAAAGATGCATCCTCCAGGACTTATGGTGATACCACTGACAAGCCTACTGCACTGCCGGGCATGTACAAATACAACACATGCAAATTTTGTAGAGAACGTGCCTTATAATGAATTTATATAGATAAATGGCTCTAATACAGTGCAATCATTTGCTTTGCTATTCTTTTTGTTCCTTCTGAGTGTTCTGTCTGTCTTTACTAAATAGTAGTGTTATACTGTGTGCCATGTGATGCCGGCAAACTCCTCTGCCTCAAATTTAGCAGGTCTCTGGATTGCATCAGAGGCTCCAATGAGTGACCTACCCCATCTTAGCAGTCTAAGCAAATGCCATGAGGTTCACACAAGGTTGAACCTACTTGATGCATTTCTCAGTATATGTCCCCACACAAAACTGTTTGTATTAAATTTCCCTTAGGTACAGTTTTGGATTCAAAGCTACATGTTTAAATATGGATTAATATTTATCAGATACCTCTTTAGAAAAAGCAACATCAATCTCTTAAAAATTATTAGAAAATTTTAGAATTAATTAAGAGTCATATAAGTTAAATAGGAATGAAAGGAGGAAGACACATTCACAATACTTATGATGAAAGCTAATAACATAACAGCTGTGGCGTCTCCTTTCAATTCAGAGTGATGGAAAGCAAGCATAAAATATTGGGAAGATCCATAATACAGAATGAAACAAAGACTTCACAGTTTTCAGAGGACAAGATTTCCCTTTGAACAAGAAGTCTGCTGCAAATGAGAACGAGCCAAAGTGAGAGAACCACAAGGTGAGAGGCACAGGTGGTAAAGATGCAGCCCAAACCATTCCAGCAGGAAGGCTGTGTTATGTCCAGAACATGTTATCTGTCTCTCTCCCGCTGCAAGTATTTTTATGAATTGAATTTTGTGCGACCTATTGGTCTATAAATTCTTACTAGAAGAGAACACACCACAAAAGATTCCAGAAGATAATCGAAGTGAGAAAACATCTGCCTTCAAGTAATTTGGTCCTGGCCTGGGAAATGCCTCACTGAGGGATGCCATTAAATAATCATAAGCATATAAAGCTTCATTTTTGGAATACACATCACATAGCACATGTAGGAATAACGTCAGGAAAATGTAATTGCTGACTGCTTTACAAAAAAAGAGAATAAGTATGCTGGCTCTTGCTGTGGCATTCAGAAATGTCTGAGACTTCGACCATCCTCATTTTCTCCCTCGTAGAGTACCCCTGGAGAAGAACTGCTTTAGTCCATACGAAAGGATATACCAGTATTTCTGGCATACATCCCCATTAGAAATTGTCCCTTTTCTTTTACTATATAACTATTTATAAAGTATGGTTAGTAATTCTCACAGATAATTGTCAGAGTTCATTAACAACAGATACTGAAAGGAGAATATGTACATCAGCTTTAGAAAATGTATATCAGAATTATAATCAATACTCCATGTAAAATATTACTTTAAGATATATTTGTTTATTCTGTGGAACATTTGCTTAATGATACAAAGATGTCTTGCATTTTTTTATGTTGCATTTGTTAAACTCTGTCAAGCTGTTTTACTTTGCCTGTCTAAAACATATGATTGGTCTAATAAAGAGCTGAACTGCCAATAGCAAGACAGGAGAAATGATAGGCAGAGCTGGCAGGTAGAGAGAATAAATAGGAGGAGAAACCTAAGGAGAAGGAGCAAGATAGAACAAGAAGAGGCAGGGGCTAGCCACATAGCTACACAGCAAGCCATGGAGAAAGAAGTAAATAAAAGTCCAGAGGCAAAAGTTAGAAGTGACTACTTAAGATAAGAAAAGTTGGTTAGAAACATGCCAACCTAACCCGGACATTTATACGAAAGAATAAGACTCCATTTGTGATTTATTAGGGAGCTGGGTAGCAGAGCCCCCAAAAGAACAAAGAATAAAGAGTAAAAAGTAAACAACAACAAATGCTTGATTAATTCTCAACAATACAAGAAAAGTTAAAATGTGAATAGTAAGATATAAGAATAGTAATAATAAGATTATGTAAAAAGAAAACAATAACAAAAGATAAATGCTGTCAAGGTACTGTGGCCTTTCATGTCAAGATTTTAGTTAAGTTTCTTAATTTATTCAAAAGTATTTAGTTACCATAAGCCAACACACTGTTTTGCTTCAAGAAATACAAAAATGTTGGTTATTTTTCTGAGCATGACATTTCACAAATGTTAGCAAAAATTCATGGTATGATTTTTAAAAATGGTTTGAATAATCATCCCTGTGCATACTATAAATTTAAACTTATGAAATGTCTTATTTAGTGTTTCTATTGCTATGTACAGACACCATGACCACAGCAACCCTTACAAAGAAAACCATTTAATTAGAGCTAGCTTACACTTCAGAAGTGTCATCCCTTATCATCATGGTGGGTGGCATACAAGCAAACATGGTACTAGAGAAGACGCTGAGAGTTCTACATCTTGATCCTCAAGCAGCAGGAAATGAACTAAGACACATTTCTTCCCAAAATGCCACACCTACCCCAACAAGGCCACACCTCCTAATGGTGCCATTCCCTATGAGCCTATTGGGACCAATTACATTCAAACTGTGACATTGAAATAATGGGCTAGCTATTTCCAGAAATTTCAATCGTGTTTTAATTTAGAATCAGTTGCTTAGAAATGAAACATAACATAACATCTAGCATGTGTTCATTTTTAATGGTTTCTAACAATCTCTAAAACTATTTAAGGATCTCATTTAGCATTATGGGGTATTCATAATTGAGCCAAGAAATTTAACACATGCTAGGGAAATGTACAAAGCTGATTTCTGGGAAAGAGTACTCTGAAATATATTTTAGTCCAATTAAGTGAGAATCTTTATCATTACAACAAAATTTTCACTTCTACATGATGTTGTAAATTCTACTTCCTGTAGTGTAACAGCTTTTATTAAATTTCTTAAAATAAAAATTAGTAATTCAGATAAGAGTAAGAAGTCTAGCATGAAAACTATAAAAAGAATGGCATTAAAATCTAATTACTTTTTGCATTAGAAATATTACTGACACATATGTGATTCTTTGTCCTTATTTTTATGCTCTCCTTTTTGAGAAAAAATAAAGGTTCTCACAATGATACAAAGGAGGTAAGCAGGGATCAAATCATAACAGACTCTGGGGAATGTGCGAAAAATCTAGGTTTTTAATACGACGAACATCTGGAACCTTGGAGAGATTTTGAGCAAGTGAATGATGAAAAGTGTATCTACATATCAAGTGGATTTT
Organism: Microtus oregoni; assembly: GCF_018167655.1. Lineage (NCBI taxonomy): Eukaryota > Metazoa > Chordata > Mammalia > Rodentia > Cricetidae > Microtus > Microtus oregoni. The sequence continues at coordinate 16,786,338 of NW_024543089.1, forward strand.
TTCTTTAAGGGAAATGTGGCAAACATTTTCAAACAGATGAATAATACTTAGGAAATGACAAAGTATAGCCATGGAGCATTAACGGATCAACAGTTCTATGAATATATCCTCTTCCTTCTGGCCAGTAAATGGGAATGGGATTGGATAATAGAGTAGGGAGGTTGCTGTCAAGGCATCTTTTAAGTGTCATTAGCATTTAAGTCAGTACCCTCAGTGATGTGACTCAGACTCAAGACTACATCAGCTCATCACAGAGTCTCCCAACTATGAGTGAGTCCTTCATATCCTGAACTTGCTTATTGCTACAATTACATAATTTTATTGGCCAATATCATACCATAAATCTTGTGCTCCCTCTCTATACATGTGAATACAAGAGAGAAACATGGAGAAATAAAAAAATGGAGACAGATTTCTTATTCCCTGTGTTTCAATAGTTGATAAACATGTTTTATATATGTGTCTGTGTGTTTCTGCAAAGTAAGGTGGTTCACGCAGCATAGTGTCATTATGGATGGGTGTCACATTGCATTCATTCATGTCTATATTCTATTATTTGATAAAAGATTTACAATAAAAATGTCTCCGTATGTGTCCATGGAGACCTCAGTGTATGAGTGCAGTTGAATGAGGGCATTAGGCTTCCTCAAGCTGGAGTTATACCATGAAATGGGTGCTGGGAAATAACTCAGATCCTCTGCAAAATCATCAAGCAGTTTTAATTATGGAACCATCTCTCCTGTTCTTCCTATTCTATGAGTTTGGAAGATAATTATTAGTTTTACTCTTGTGACAGAAATAAGCAAGAAATTGTCTTAAACTAAAAACAAGAATTGGAAATTTTATGTTCCAACTCTCAAATATGTGAATTTGTATTTTCATAATGGTAGTATATATGTTGAAAATTGTATGCAATTTTAACACAAGTTTGTCTGATAATAAATGCAATAATGTTATATATTCATATATTTCAACTTACTTCTATGTTTTGTGAAAATAATAATAAACTTAAGAAAACAAAACAAAGGAACAGGCTATTTCCCAAGGAAGAAAAATTAACTTTTAATCTGAAAGAGTATAACTATATAAACAGAATAGTTTAACCAGAAAGGATATGAGCTGTTCAGAAAAAAAAAGCAGCCAAATAAATGGACACAAAACCCTAGTTTGATTGGCCTAACCAACCAACACTGACATTGAAGAAGATACCAAAGTACAAAACCGTGATATATCTGGTATTAGAGGTACATGAACTGTCTGTTTTGAAAATGTTAATACTGGGTTTAATACACAGGATACGAGGGTAGCTACTGAATCACACTTTGATCACCATATTCATTTCACACTCAACCAGGACCATCCCAAAAGAAACACACCATGGTAATACCATCAGAGAATGAAGTAAGATTTGGTGCCTGAAGAATATTAAGTGTCTGAGTGAACATTCTAGCATGAACATTAATGAGTTGATTTGAGCTTAACTGATGTGGTTCAATGCTGAGAAACTTATCGGAGGGCTCCCTATTCTGCTTGGAAGCCAGGAAAACCAGGCAAGACCTCAAAAGTGCAAAATTCAGCAAGTGAAACGTGCAGAGTCATCCAGGGGTAAATATTTGCCGTGAACAAAGAGGGAAGAATGCCTCTGTATTGCCAAGCCAGGGAGGTTTTTGTTTATTGATAGGTTTTTTTATCATACTTAAATCAGATTGTTCTCTCACACTGGGTCAAGTGTCCCAATACAAATGTGTCACTAACCATTCTTCATCTTGAACATCTTTGCTTAGATACATTTGTAATTATTGCGTTTATAACTTTCCCTTTAGAAATTAACTGACAGATATTAATTCACAGAAATTAACTCAAGAACATATTGGGTAGAATAGGCAATTTTGAAAAACACTAACTGCAAAAATGTTTTCGTATTAACTTCCGAACACTGACTACACACACACAGCCACACATACAACCTATGTGTGTGTGTGCGCGCGCACACACACACACACACACGAATTTGAGAGTGTAATCAGTTCACTCACTCAACATGAAATGATGAAACACAAAAGAGGTTTTTCCTCTTCCTTTTGAAATACTATAGGAAACAAAAGGAGGAAATATCATCAGGATCCAAAATGACTTTCACATGTTGTTGTTGTTATACTAAAAGATGCACGCTTCAAAGTTAAAGTACAGCTAATTCCATGGGAAATTTCAGAAATGGTACACTACCAGGACTTTTCTTCTTGGAAAGCTTCAAGGGTAACAAATTACATTCAGAAAAGTAAGATCAATTTCCTAAGTAATCTACATAATGGTTGCAATTCATCTACAATTTCAAACATAAGAAAATGGTTTTGAACAGGAAATCTGGGTTGCTATGTCTAGGGCTTATTATAAATTGTTCAAATGAAATGAAAAATATGAACTAAACCCAAGAAGAACATTCAACCTACAGTAAATACAAAACACTTGTATATATATTCTATAAGCACGGGAGAAAAGACCTAAAACAAGCACATAAACAAAGGGAATATACATGTCAGCAGGATAATATTGATGCTATCAAAAGCTAAATAACTTTCCTTGCCTATTACTAGGATGCCATCTTATGAGATAAAATACAGCACCATAAATTTAAAGGTCACTGAATTTTTCAAAGTAACACAAACATTGTAAAGATGCAATTAATTCTCCCAATGGACAGTGCTGAGCCAATAACTGCAAGAGTCTTGGCTATGCCAGGGACTCTTTATCTCCTTCATGTGCCCTGATCTTTGGGTACAATCAATGCAACTTAGTCAAATTACCCAAGCTCCTCTCTAATCTATTTTAAGTTGAGTGAACACCATAATTATTATATTGCATAACAAACATGAAACTCTTCATTTTACCAAAATAATGCTTTCGTGTTGAATACTAAATGTAATTTATAAATATCAGGAATTTGAAAATTATCATCTTTGCTGTTTTCATGTGATATAGCCAATGTGAACCCATAATTTATCTTTTAAAATCCCTTCTCCAAATTATGCTTCTTGTTTTTGTTTTTAAAAATAATACCTACATCATTAAACAAAGGGTAATTGCATTTAACAAGTAAGGTTCTTTTGTTTGTTTTTGAGGTAGGGCTTTTCTGTGTAGTCTTGACTGTCCTGGAAGGAGCTCTGCAGACCAGACTGGCCTTGAACCTACAGTGACTGATCTACCTGGCCCTGAGTCCCTTGAGTGTTGGGATTGAAGGCATGTGCCACCACCACCCAAACAAGTGGGTTTTTAAACAATAGTATTCATTATAACATTCAATTTCTTGAATCAATTAGACTTGAATCATAAGGTTTTATGACAATTAATGACATACATTGTTTATTCTGTTATTTTATGGTTGAATGATGTTATGTGTGACTGATTGTTGAGATTTTGTTGTTGTTCTTTGGTTGTTTGTTTGCTTGAGATAAAGCTTGTTCTAAAACTTATCTTGTAATACAAAATGTCCTTGAAATCAGGGCAAGGCTTCTTCTTCAGCCTCTTATAATAACAGGAAATAGCCACACTTTTTAGCTTATTTGTCCTCTTGAAAGCTAGTTCTCAGCCAGGCAGTGGTGGCACATGCCTTTAATCCCAGCACTCAGGAGGCAGAGGCAGGCAGATCTCTGTGAGCTCAAGGCTGGTCTGGTCTACAAGAGCTAGTTCCAGAACAGGCTCCAAAATTAAAGAGAAACCCCGTCTTGAAACAAACAAACAAACAAACAAACAAAAAAAGCTGTTTCTCAAAGTCTCAGGCAGTAAAAATCATTAGACCATACATTTGTGAAAACAAACACTTTTGGATAATGCTAAGATTTTGTCCATGTGAAGTGTAGAGACCCATAGGCAAGTTTCAGTTTTAGTTTTTAAGTCTAATAGTACAGGTGCATATTCATTGTTGGAGAAAGCGTCTATTTATGTAGCAAACTGTCATTGAACACAATTTATGGTCCAGGGTGGACTCAAACTCAAGGCAGTCCTCCTGCCTCAGCTTCTTGAGTGCCACCATACCATATAAGAATGAATAACTATTACAGAAAATGAATTAACATGTTTACTTTATCTTATTTTAATTTGTTGGTGTGGGTGTTGGAATGATTTGCCATATTGTGAGTATAAGTATGAAAGAGAGTGAGCAGAAACATGCAAGGGTCAGTTTTCTCTCCCCATCATCTGCCTTCCAAAAATCAAACTCAAATCACCAGGTCTGGCAGGAAGTACTTTTACCCCGTGAACCATCCTGCCCACCCAATTAGTCCATTCAAAAAAAAATCTTCAAGAATGTGGCAGATTGTGGATTAGAAAGGAAAGCCATAGCGCAGGTGCTAATATTGCCACCGCATCAGGGAAATAAGCGAGGGCCAACTGAGCGTGACAATGATGAACTTGAACGTGAATGAGTTTTGAAACAAAGGAACTGAGATATCCTCTGCTTACATTTTTGATATTCCATGAGTTAAAATACAGAGGATTACTACAGGAGGTGCCTACCTATGTTCTTAGCTGCTATATAATTATGGTGGCTGAAAACTTGTTCTTTATTCAGAAGGACAGATCCATCCCATCCCAGGAAAGTCAGAGACAGGAATCCAAATAACACTCAGAATAGGAATCTATGTATAAATGAGTATAAAGAGGAAAGAGTTCCATGTACATCATTTCTCTAGGCACAGACCAACATGACTGGACACAGCACTGAGCAGTCAGTCCAGCTGATTTTCTCTCCCTACAGCTTATATGGCTTGCATGCCAAGATCAGTCTCAGCTCAACTTGAGATATACTATTAGTATTTTACAATTTCATACATGTAACCTCAACCTAATATGAAATGTACTCTGAGTTTTTAAGAGGAGTGGGGGATTGTGGGCTTCCTCTTCATTATTTTCCATGAAATGACTTGAAATTTTAATCTGTCTGAGTTTCATATGCATGTTGATGACATTCTCACAGAGACCTCTGACCTCCAGACCATTAATTTCCTCCTTCCATCTTGCTTTTGGATAGTCCATGAGCCTATGTACTAGAGACACGCTTCCAAACTCCAAGCACTTGATCTTCACACCCAGAATCTCTATTCTTCTTCATAATTCACTTTTCCTGAAAACTGGCATCACAGCCCTTAGTTTCCTGGGTAGAAAGTTTTGAATCTGGATGCCATATTCCTCCAATTCCTCTTTCAAGATCTGCTGGAAGCGTTCCATTACACCATCGCCCTCCTCCATATCCACTACCCGATTCCCAGCCTCTGATTGCCTCACTTCTCTGTACAACAGCCTTTCAGCCCATCCTGACGTTCATATCTACTCCACATTGTCTCCAGACTTAATGTTTCTAAACACAATTTTATCGCTTTACTTCCTGAAGTCGAAAAGCATTTGGGAGTCCTATTAAAATGTTCTCACTTTGAATGTGCAAAATTCTGGTGTTGTTACCCACTGCCATGAACCTGGGTCCAATACTACATCTTGAGACCAGCGGAGCTCTTCACTCTCCTGCCATGTCAGGCCAAAGACTATCTTTCCATTACTCATTCTTCAGAATGGCTCTTTCAAAAGCTGTGTTTCCAAGGGATTTTTCTTTGATCTTTTTTTCCCTCTGCATTAGAAATGTCTCCACTCTCCTTTGTGGCCCAGATACCTTGTGTTGCAGGTCTTGAGCCCATTATACCTAGCAAAGATATTAATATATTTATCAAGTTCACTAAGTCTCCTAGACATCATAAGCTAGGGTACATCATAGAAAGGCTGCCTATACTGTAGGAACATACATAGCTTATTCTTCAAATATTTCGACCTCAACAACACAAGTACAGCGGATAGACTAGCCCTCAACTCTATCTACCTATACTTTACAAAGCCTGTAGAATAGAACAAAAGAAACCTGAACATGTTACCAAGTTAAACATAGGGGGACGACCCCAGATTATCCAGGTGGGCCCTATCTAGTCACAGAAGACATACACATCTTTAACAGAACTAACATTACATAATAAGAAAGTAAAAGTGGTTCATAAATATGGTCATCAGTTTCCTTCTTGGTCAAAACATTCTTGAGCCGCATGACTTGATACAAACCTCTCAGCAAGTATCAAGGGGGCCTTCTTGTTTAGAGGCTATGTCTCTTCAGAATTTGCAGTGTCTCATATACTTGCCACAACTCCAATACCCCATGCTCCTTCCCATTCCCTCTCTTTCAGCCAGCTCAGGAACACTAGCTTAGAAATACCAAGGACTGACTCTGCACTCTAGACGATATCTAGCGAAACTAAATCTAATATTGCCCTAGAAGGTTGGTTTTCAAATGAATGGCTGCCCAGGCCTAGGCAAGGCTGGTATAAATACAAACAACCACAGTGATAGAAAAATGTACTTTACTCAGTTCTTTCTCTCAGTTAGGCAATGTGCCACACAGACTACCTCAACTCTTTCAAGCAGCCTTGGAAACTGTTTATAGTTCCCTACTAGTCAAATGAAGAAACTGGGTGAAAGCATGTTAATTAATTTATCCAGTATTAAACATTTTCTAAGTAACCGAGTCAAGACCAGCAGCAATCTATTGCTCAGTTATTAGCAACATCTGCTCTTTCTAAAATTGATTGAGCATGTAGCATCCTCTGCAACACGAGCATATTTGACATGTACTTACCCCGCCACCTTTGGACTTTTAGGACTAAATACAAAAAGCAACAGTCAATCAGAAATTAGGACAATTGTGTATGAGCAAACAACGTGGATACAGACATCAAGGCTTTGGTGAGGCAGCCAGGAAGGACCTTTGAGAGAGACTCTCAGGGGCAGCAAAGCATCATTCAACGTTAGATCATTTTGGTGGCAGGGAACAGACGCAGAGCTGGGGGAGATGATCTTCCCACCACAGTTCCTCCCAGTAACTGCAGGATAGAAGCTAAGAATTAGACTTCTTTTATAGCTTCTCCATTTCAGGGGATTCTTTGAATCTGAAATTTCATATGCTTGGTTTCATTCCTCAGTATTTCTTGAGTTAAATTTCAGCTGTTTTCTGTTACCAGTTAGGGGAAATATGCCAAAACGATCCCCACCAAATCCACTCACTGGTGCACTGAAGGCAATTTCGACTCCAACTACCAGGAGTTTCACGAGTGAGAGATGGAAGGGCCTCCCCACTGTCAAGATCACTTTGGGCACAGGCTAGGTAGACAAATGTCTCATCTGGGAGAGCGGGAAGAATTCATGGCATACCGGTTTAGCTGAGGATAGCATAACTTTTTATGTTTTTCAGTTAAAATTTATTGTTCTGCAATCCGTTTCCTGTAGAGCTTTAAAGGGCGCCTGTTGTGATAACTGCACAAGGCCCTTCACAGAGGCTGCCTGAGGCAGTCTGCACTACCTTGGAGTTCACAAGCCCACTGGCTACCTCTTTTTAATCCTGCTAAAAATTCAATCAGCTTTATTTCCTTCTTATCAGGAAAGATATATAAATTATCTTATTATTTTTTTTCTTTTATGGAATAGATGCAGATCACAGTTTCTAGTACAAGAAAGTGAAGAAACGTATAATTTTTCACAAAATAGCACATAATGTTTAAAAGCTGAGCTGGGCATAGTGCTAATGCGAGGAATCTCAGTAACTGGGAATGTGAAACAAGAGGATCACAGGGGAGTTTGGAGAGTAGCCTGGGCTACATAGTGAGCCGCTGTGTCTTGAAAATAAAGATCAAGAAAAGACTGATTCATTTCTTAATTATTGAACTTAGGAAAAATTGACTTTTAAGTTTATTCTCAAAATTAGGTCAAGTAAAAAGATGTATTTGGAATTAAATGTAAGAATTCTAATATTTGAAAACATTACTGAAGGGTTTTATGATTTTTAACATTAAAAATACATTTACAGAGAGGAAAATAGGGCTTTAATGATGTTTTCGAGTTTAACCTTGAGTGAATAACAACAACAAAATACCCAACAACTACAGAGAAGATATTTTCCAAAAACTACAACAAAGGTATTTTACCTGCGTGGAAGAGACAAAAGGAAGAGACATGAAGAAACACATAGGCAACTACAGCACAGTGGTCTTCAATTTTATGACCTTTGAGCCTATGAAAGGATATGAACGGGTGGCTAGTTCCGACTTCTTCAGGCAAACTGCTACAACGGAAGGGAGACACATGACTATTTGTTCACATTAACGCAAAGACGCTTCAACTTCTCACTTTGCGAAATTTCCTTTTCACGGAAGAATACTGTAAATTTCCTGTTCATGGAAGAATATTGTCTGAGCAGCACTGGCCATGCTCAATTGCTGCAGCTTTGCCTTGTGAGAAACTGTTCATATCAGGCTGTGTATCAGCACACTTCTCTCATTAATTAGAACTGGTTGAATGAAGAATCATTCCCTTTGGGGTGATTAGTAAAACAGCAAACAAACAAATGAAGGGAAGGCATTATGCAGACAATGTCGATTGAGTAACACTGAATAAATGACTGCTTTAATAGTCATAGCAACACTAGACGGGGGAAAACAGCGCACCCTTTGGATTTTTAAGCATGTCACACCAAAGAATACCTATAGCTCTAGTTTTAGCCTGAGAACACAACATAGATAGCCAAGTTCTTAAATGAAGCATCTATTTCCTTCACATATGACATGCTGTTCTGGATTATACTCTCATATTGCAAAGTCAGTGTAGTTACACTCGGCTGCCTCAAGAGGACAAGACTTATTGACTGGCAAGTCAACAATGCCAAATTAAAATACATTTAGATTTACATGAAAATGTTGGCCACAGTTCTCAAACACAGGCTACATATAAAACCTCCTAATATCCATATTAATATGTACATATAAATATGTACATATGTCACAGAGGGCTTCAGTCAAATTCAACTGAAGCAAGAATTAGAGCACGAGCAAGGAACTCAGGACCGCGAGGGGTGCACCCACACACTGAGACAATGGGGGTGTTCTACTGGGAACTCACCAAGACCAGCTGGCCTGGGTCTGGAAAAGCCTGGGATAAAACCGGACTCTCTGAACATAGCGGACAATGAGGACTACTGAGAACTCAAGAACAATGGCAGTGGGTTTCTGATCCTACTGCACACGTACTGACTTTGTGGGAGCCTAGGCAGTTTGGATGCTCAACTTACTAGACCTGGATGGAGGTGGGGGTTCCTTGGACTTCCCACAGGGCAGGGAACCCTGATTGCTCTTCGGGCTGATGGGGGGGGGGAACCTAACTGGGGGGGGGGGATGGGAGGCGGTGGCGGGGAAGAGACAGAAGTCTTTAATAAATAAATAAATTAAAAAAAAAAAAGAATTAACTTCTTGGAAAAGTCTGTCTTATATTCAACTAAACCCTCAACATTGCATTTTTAAAAGCAATCATATTTATTTTCCTTATATTCAATTATAGAAATATTACTTTATATCCACTCATCATTCTATTTATATTAACTTCAGAAACAAACAAGGGAGTGGGAAAAAAAAGATGTCTTATAAGATTGTTAAAGGTAACTTAAAGAATATATTACCTGAAAGCAATAAAAAACCTAAAATAATGATTCCATGATCATTAATGATAAATTTGCACATATGGCAAAAATAAAAAAAAAATATGTAAGGCACAATTCCATGACCATAAGTGTCCAGGAAGATACGCATCGTTTAGCAAAAAGCTGGGAAAGTGAACTTGTCACATGCTACAATAATGAAATAAAACATGTTACTGCTTACTAAATTTATGGACTATAGAACCCTCCTTTCACCCCCCCCCCCATAACTCACCATTTTATTAAAATACAGATGTTTCTTAAAGAAACAGGCCGGGCGGTGGTGGCGCACGCCTTTAATCCCAGCACTTGGGAGGCAGAGGCAGGTGGATCTCTGTGAGTTCGAGACCAGCCTGGTCTACAAGAGCTAGTTCCAGGACACGCTCCAAAACCACAGAGAAACCCTGTCTCGAAAAACAAAAAAAAAAAAAAAAAAAAGAAACAAATAATTAGTACCCAAAATGGTTTTTTACAATAATGCTTTATTGTGGCATGAATTCATTCAACAACCCAGGTGATTAAAATAAAGTGTGGTTAAAAGCTGAGACCTAGGTAAGATCTAGTAAGCACTCATGCGTGTTGCATGGCTTTAAAATGAAGATGTATAGTGATGGTTTATCTCTAGGGAAAACAGTGCCAGGAGTGGGATAATGGGGAAGAAAAAGAAATGCATGCAATTTATAATATGAGAACCCAGACGATTTCTGCTGGTGTCACACTGGGATACCTCAGGTAGTCGCAATTGAAGCGAGAGATGGGAACGGAAATAGACCCTTTTCTATGCTGTTGCCACCAAGCAAGAATGTGATGAGAATACAAAGCCAAGAATATCCACAAGCTTTGCCATTCTTATTGGAAGATTAGGTCTGCCATTAATTTTAACCAATCAGGTGCATAATTCCCACTGAAGTTTCTGTTTATCCCATAGAAAAAGTCAGTACCTCGTTAAGGAAATCCCTTTGCTCTCACTGGACTATGTCAAGGGATGAGTCCTTTACCACAAACCCAAGCATGCAGTCCCATGCCTGTGCACTGCTTGCTTCAGCTTATTGTTCCATGAAGCTACCTAGAGAGGAGCTGGGAAATTGCCTTCTTCATTTATATCACCTTACAAGGATTTGTAGCCCAGTGATTATACCTCTCTTTGCTCCCATGGGATCGCAGCAAAACGCCAGCAGTCTAAGGATACAGGAAATTGAAGTTTTGTCACCTGCAGAGGGCTAAAAAGAAGTATTTGAATTTTTTTCCTCCCATGTTAAGAAAAGATCTCTTGTGTCTGAAAGAAAATTACCTTCCCTTCAGGAAGACACATCTGGAAATATTCTTAAGCATAGTCTAGCAGAATGACTGAGAAAGCTGATACCAATGTTTTGTGATTTATTGCAAGAATGCAGCTCAGCCTCTAAAGGATGTTTTCTTTCACTCAGCTATTTCTGAGGAGTTGGGATGCAAGTGATAGTCAGAAACACCAATTCTCTTCACGGAAGGGCACTGGCCCCAGATAGTAACACACTGCATCAAAACGGAGCTGAAGCCAAATAGTGTGCTCTGCAGACTTCTAGAAATGCCTCCAAGCTTGGCTTTTAAAGCCAAAATCAGCTACACATTTTCTTCAAATACCCACAATAGAACCCTTATCATGTTATTCATCACAACCTCAAACAGAAGAGTTTTCTGCCATATCCTACGATCTCATGCTGTGCAGGCAGAAAATGCTACTACCGCAGAACAACCCAATTTGCCTCCAAAATGAGACTAATAGCAGAACCCTAGTCTATTCTTCTCTTGAAGGCTTGTTAGAGTCTCCATGGGGAAGGAAGTTCCCCTGCTGATAGAGTTGTAGTGTATCAAAGATGGATCATGAGTACAAAGAAAGATTATTTTGTCCAATGAGACATTTCTTACTCCTTTACTCAGGCGACAGCAGTGGCAGCTAATTACCCAATTACCACCGATATAAAGTATGTGGAGACAACCAAGGCCATGACGACAGGGATTCACGGAGCTATCATGACTTGGTAACTATATGTCCCTATTTCTGTAAGAAGTAGCGGAAGACAGCAGAAAGAAAAGGTAGTAAATATTACAACATGTCCGGTTATCAATTCCAAGGTTTTGCATAGCTATTGTGAACATAAATATGGAGACTCGATGACAAAAATCAAAGCAAAACAAGGTCTTAGATGAAACTAAAGAACACAAATATATAAATAACTCCAAACAGTTGGCAGTATAATCCACTGTAATAACTAGATAGATGGAGGAGTCACTCCACTGTGCTCTTTAAAATCACAATGTCTTTTCTTTCATTAATGGAATCATTTCCTACCTACACAGCACCATCACAATCCTTTTAACAAAATGCTCTAGCATTTAAAAAAAAACCTTATAACTTTAATTTACAATTTAAGATACTCATTCTAAACTAACAGCGATGCCGTGGTAAGATCCTCACAGTAAAATTTCAAGATAGGATAGGCACAGGAAAATTGAGCCATATGTAACACTGAAGCAGGAACAGAATTATGCACTCAAGCACAAGATGAAACGAGGAAAACGCACTCGGTGCATCGCAGCTGTCTTCCATTACACATAATTACCCATGCTCAGTCTGAGCCATGGAACAAAGCTCATGAAGAACAATGGGTACTTCCTCCAACTCTTCAGTCTCTTATTTTCTAAAAAGTGGAGGTAGAATTGGAACAACCTGTGTCTGTCTTGAGAACCCCCTTATATTTTGCAAGCTTGCAAAAGTGGTGTGAAATATATTTATCAAGGATGCCTTTTTCTCTCCAGTAGTGCAGTATGAGGCCTTTCTCTCTTAAAGCAGAAGAAGTAATGAAAACTCCAAAGCAGATTCCAGGGATAATCAACACCAAATACACATCGTAGTCTTGAGTTTCCTTCTAAGAAATGTTCTGAGGTAACACACGACTCAATGAAATTAAAGTTTAACTACTGATTCCACTAAGTGATAAAGCCTCCTCAACGTTATAATCTCAATATTTATAGTTAAAAATCAAATTCATCTGCTTTGCTAATTGCTCAGCCTAACCTAGTATTTAATTTAAATTGCTTGAATCTCCCTATAAACCAAAGTTTTTTATAATAAAGGTCTCAAATGTTTATATTTGCATTATGGGCACAATAACAATGATTAAATAAGAAAACTGTTGTTCATGTCTACTAAAGACTCAGGAGACAGTTCACCAATTAAGGGAGTACCAAGCTCAATACCCAACACCCACATCTGAAAGCTCTCAACTGCCTTTGACTTCAGCTTCAAGCAGTTTGATCCCTGCCTGGACTTGTCGGGCCTTTGGTTTCCTGGGGTACCTATGTTCAGAAGTGCACACTCACCCAAAGACACACAGGAAAGAATACACATAATTTAAATAAATAAAATCTTCTTTTAAAAAGATGTACTTCATGGGGTACAGAAGAGAATCTGCTACAGTCACTTTCCTACACCAGTAGAATTTCCAGCTGTATTCTAAATACTTCTGCTGATACCCACTTCTTTCTCATGCCTCATCAAAGAAACTTTTTTTTTTTTTTTACAGCAGACGGATACTGTACCAGAAAGCTACAACAAGTCAAAATGCAGGGACTAATTGGCCAGAGGGGTGTCCAATCCTAAATGATTTCTCTGCAACACTAACTCTACAGCTAAGCTTAGGAAACACCATAGAATGGAAGTGAGGGAGAGTATAGGAGCCAGAAGACCAAGAGTTGGTTTCAAGATAGTGTTTTCTATACATGAGAGGACAGCTGCACCCAGGATTTGGTAACAGTGCGGCTGCCTAAAGAAGGCCAGCATTTGACAGCACTAGCTGACACGGATGGGGGAATCTCACAAGGCCCAACCCCTAGATGAAGAGCTAGGGCAATTAAGAGTTGCTGCATGTAGGCGGGTAGTGGAGAGAACTAAAAGAGAAAGGCTGAGAGAAGAGAGAGGGGAGGGAGGGTGAAAGAGAAAGAGAGGGAGGAGAGATGGGGGGGGGAGATAGAGAATTAATCAGTCTTGCCAGAGGTGAACACACTCTGATAGGTTATCCTATGTGGTCGGCCCAAAACACACCTGTATATGAGCATCGTGTGATTTCACTAAAGTTTAATTTTTCTTTGCATTTGCAAGGCTTCTTAATTTCGTGTGTGTGTGTGTGTGTGTGTGTGTGTGTGAACTGTGTGAACTGTGTGAACTGTGTGAGAGGGAGAGACTTTTTCTAACCTCAGTTTCAAGAAATAAGTCCTACAATGGCACTTATCAGTGAGTTCTATATTTTCACATTGTTTTTACATGTGTAACAAAGCTAAATCTGGGGATGTACTGTTCTTTCATAGAGTTGAGTACCATGGAAGTAATTCTGTGTGTGATGACTTTCATGGCAAGGAAGAATTGACAAACATTTTCATGTTTTCACATCTGACTATTTAAATATCCAACTGGGATATGGGCCTTAAGAATTTCTGCATCCAGCCACCTAAAATAAGATAAACCCATCTGCCACTGAAACATTGTGTTCCTGAAGCTCAGGTATATTAAAAATCAGAACAAGAAAGAAAGAAAGCCATCTCCATTTGGTTTAAATTCATGACCACCAATATTGGACAGGAGAGGTTTTCTGTGTTGCTTGCTATGCTATGGACAATAAGAGAGTCAAGGAGAGTTTACGTCTCTCTGGACCACACTTTATTGAAATCTTTTCTTTTATGCTCTGAGCCACATTCCCTACGATCTCCTTGATTTCTGAGATTCGTGATTACACGTGCCCTAGCCTGGGGAGTTTTCTGACTTTTAATGCATCCACGTTTCCATGACTCCTACTTCTGTGTACACCCTCTGCTTCTTCTCAGCCCATCCCCCACCTGACATTCTAGTAAGAAGACCCAGTCCTGGGGGAACAGAGACAACCTTCCCTGAACCAGCTGTGTGCTTAGATAAGGAAGTGATTCCCAAGGAAGCTGAGTTTGGGGGATGGCATGATGTCTAATTTGATGAATCTCGTCTGGTCTTTCCAACCCCGCTCCCCTTTCAACTTCCTCTGTTGCAATCCAAGTCTATCCTGGAATCCTAGAAGGCTGCAAAGGGACAAAAGAACTACCTTTTATTATTATAAGGTTTATGACCTTCTCTCTGATGTTTGATATTTGGGAAGGTTAAGTTTCATTTTGTAACAAGGACCTGCCTTCATGACCCAGAGGTTATATTAAGAAAGCAGAATGAGGGACAAAACCTACTTGGCTTCAAATGCAGCCTTCAGGGGTGGACACGGGGGAGGACTGGCTGTTCAAACGCAGGCAAGTTCCCATGTTGTAACACTGACATTATCAGTAAACTCCATGGACAAATCAAGGCATTTGTCCTTCCAAAGTCTTAATTAATTCAAAAGCTGGAGTTTAAGAGGCTCAGGAATTTCCATGACACTGGGAATTCCAAAACACTGCTTTTCACTTCCGAATCTAACGTTGACAAATATTTAAAATCTGTGGTGAAGAAGGCTTGGAACAAACATGTCTTTGTAGGATTTACCTCTTCTAATTGAAGGTTTGACTCAAAATTATAAAATAAAAGCACTGAAATTCTGCTTCCATTTTTACCTCAGAAAATGAGTGCCTGAAAATCAGGGAAAGGCCTATACCAAGCAGGTAACTGACTCTGTGATTTCTTCTGTCTTCCTTTATGAGGTAAATATTAAAAACACTAACATCCTATTATATTTACGTGAATTCATTTCCCCTGCCCGAAATAGTCTGAAAGGAAATACTGAAAACTTATCTCGCCTCTATATATTAAACTGCTAAATTTAAGGCCCCAGATCAGTCAGTCTGTCTTGTCTTCCTCCCAGGCCCCACCCCCAACTCTCCAAGGGAACTCAGGTAGCTTTGTGGAAGAGAGGGATTTATTGTGCCACCGCACTTAGACCTCCCTCTGGAGATATCCCATTTTATCCTATCTTTTACTTCGAAAAGAAAATAGATGAGCTGGCTAAACTGCTAGATCTTACTTCTGGACTCTCCACAGATTTCAGCCCATGAACTGAAATCCTAGCTGAAACAACATCAAAGGCACAGATTCCCGTCTTCAGGCCCAGGGATGGTCTAGGAGAGTATTTTACTACTTGTGACATGCAGGGGGCCAAAGAAACTTCTTCTAACACATGAATAAATTAAAAGCTAAAAGGATATTCCTAATGCTGAAGACAGGTAATGGACATAATACGAAATTAAGAAAAAACAGTGAATTCAAAAATATATATTATTATGTATATTTCTGAGATTAGTCAGGTAAACATTGATAAAGGCTTTCCAGGGTTGAAAGATAAAAAAAAAATTAATGAATGAATGCATGCCTTTTCCAGGTTATTTTGTTTTCAGTTCATTCTTCTGGGCTAATACTTGTGTTGCATGGATGTCTCTTCAGCTGTGTTACTGAGCACACGAATCAACACTGTGCCTAATGCAGATGATTTATTCTGCCTGAGATAGGATCTACTAATCAAGCCAAGCTCATCTAACTCACAACCCTTTTGCCTCATGTTCTAAGGATCGAAATTTTACATGTACATCGCAACTCACCCAGCAGTGATGATTTTATTTCAGTTATACAATGAAAAAAAAAATTCCTTGAAATGAAATAACTTGTCAAAAGTACAAGTGTAAGGCATTGGGCCAAACTCAATGTGTCCTTGCAAGTTATACAGAATTCACCACAAACTCTTTGGGAATTTAGAGGAGAGACCCAGATACATGACTGCAAATACTGACAACAGATGGGTAGAGACTAGGCCTGTGGGTACGGGGAAATCTTTGAAAATCCTTAGCCATGTATTTTTGGTTTAACATGAATTCACTATATTTGAGTTTATTTTTACTTTATAATAATTATATGCCTAAATTTAAAACATTTACATAGAAAATTATGAACTAAAACATTTATAAGAAAATAAGCTAAATTAACAGAGGAATTAGTTTTATTGTTAACATCAAAGGTTACAGTTTAAAATTTTCAGTAAATTCAAACATGAAAATTAGTAGCTGTCAAATTAATTCTGTCCTGACCTAAGAGTGTCAGTTAGTGGCAAAAACTTTATTAGCATGCATGAAGATATGGGATTGATTCCCCTGACAGAAAAATTACTTTTTAATTTTTATCATTACTATTGAGCAATGAATTGAGGCATTTTTACTCCTACAGGTAACGTTACACTCAGCACCCATCCTGCTGACATTTCTATTAGATATCATAAAATATGCAATATACAAACTCTACCCACATCTTCTCTACCACTTTCACAATAAGCAATATAACTTATTAACAGATTAGAGATCTAGAGTATTATTATGAAATAGAGATCAAAAGAGTCTGGGGTGTGTGGACTTGCCCTGAAGGGCTGGTTCAATGAGCGCATCAAAAGGACCATAGTCAATCACAGGGACATGGGGCAATGACTGAACTAGGAAACAAATAGGTTTTCTTTTTTAACTTTGAAAACCAAAGTAAGTAGAGTCACTAAGATGCCCACAATAACCTTGGCAGCAATTTCATCATTATCTTGAAGGGAATGATTTTGAAAACACTTGGTTTCAAAAAGGGGATGGAAGACAGAGTCAG
The DNA here is from genome assembly GCF_018167655.1 of Microtus oregoni. Lineage (NCBI taxonomy): Eukaryota > Metazoa > Chordata > Mammalia > Rodentia > Cricetidae > Microtus > Microtus oregoni. The sequence continues at coordinate 16,803,503 of NW_024543089.1, forward strand.
CATAGACTGATAGAAGGTAACTGCTACCACCTTCCAGAAGCCCAGGGGTTCTAGATGAGGACAATGGAGGAGGACTCAAATAACAGTTTAGAGAGGTAAAATAAAGGGTAGTAAGCATGGAAGACAAAGCAAATGAAGACAATCATAGTAAGGAAATAACGGTGAAAGTATTGAGACTGTTACCTTCAAATGATACTTGTAGGCAAATTGAAAGAATAAAGTAATAGTTTAGGTTACTTGGTTTTACTGATTTGTCCTTTATAAAACTAGCATAGAGAAAGAAATCTAACTTCAGGCATTCAGAAGTGCTTATGGAAGTATTTGCAAATCAACCAGCAGTCCAAGAGAAGACTACAGAGAGGGGTATGGTACCAATTGAAAAACCATCAGAATTCTCGCCAAGGATCCTGGCAGTCTCCAGGCATCAGAGCTTTCAGACAGTTTGGTTTGGGGAAGACAAACGTTACAGGGAGAATCAGGAAAATGCGTCCCACATGGAGATTAAAAGAAGAATTAAAGTGGAAAAAGATCAAGCCCCTACCTGTCAAGTGTTAGGAACTAACAACTCAGAAGGAAAAGCGGAGCTATGGAGAAACAGGCCACACCCACTCTCCTCAGCTCCGACTTGACTCCTCACTGGTGACAAAGTTTGTTCCTCATCATCAATCTCCATTTTCCAAATGAACAATATTCCAGTGTATTAAATACAAACCAGAGCACAAGCAAGACCTACCTAGCAAAGATACATTCAGCATTGGCACACACCCAATTTATACAATAACAATGGTGAAATGACCACTGTACGTTGGCCATGAAGAAAAAAAGTTACTCAAAGTGAAGTGGTCAATAAATGTAATTTCAGTGAGTGAGAGATATTATATTTAAAGAGTTCAAAATTAGTTCCATATATTAAAAAGAGTCATCAAATAAACTGACAATGATATATATTTTTACTAAAAATTAATAAATATTTAATAATGAAAAGGTCTTGGGTGGAACGGGAGATGGCTCAGCAAGCAAAGCTACCACACATAGCTATGAACACAGGTCAGTGGCTGAAACCCACTTGGTGGAAGAAGAAAAGTGACTCCTGCAAGTTTTCCTCCACACATTCAAGCATGTGTACACACATATACATGCACACACAAGATATAAATATATGATTGTCTAGGGCGGAGGAGACGGGCCACTTAACAAATTACTTTCATGCAGCCCTCAGTTCTATCCACAACACCCACTTAAAAATCCCAGAACGGTTTGTAACCTAAACGTGACCCTGCAGTTTCTCTACAGACAGTCTAGTCAATTGGTGAATTTGGGGTTCAGTTAGCGATCCTGTTGCCCCTACACTGCTCTCCTCCAAAAGTCAACATCCTTTTGACTCCATGTGTGTACCCAGAAGACAAGAACACACAGTCTCAAAGTTTCAGTTTAGTTCAAAACAATAAAGAAATATAAAATATAAAATAGAAACAAACATAGACTAGTCCACCACATCAAAGACAACTCCATTTTAGAAATTAAAGCTAACGAAACTTCATCTTCTTAGCCGTAATTACCTCTTAGTTCATGGTGATGAATTTAACTGATTACATATTAAAGAGCTTACTGTGATTAGTAGGATTATTATACTGTCTACTAACAAGCTCAGATACAAACATATTAATAGGCAAGGAAATAAAAGAATGAAAATTCAGGTCACACGATTATTGGAATCAGATACACATTTCATTCCATGTGGAAAATAATAGAAGGATATAAAAGTACATGAAAATCCAGATTTCAACCAAAAAGAAATCAAGTTCCTCACTAGTACAAATGTCATAAACTTCAATCAAGGAGACTGGGAAAGAGTGCAGAGAAAATGCTGAAGTATAAGCCCAAGTGGAAATATTACAAAACTCTGCAGAGTTACCTGTCACACTCATTGGCTCAAGCCAAACACAGACCAGATGGCTCCATACTAGCTTTAAAATGCACTACTTTTTTCTAGTTAGCCTTTAAAGAGCTTTACTGATATGACATAAAAAAGAAATCATTGGAACTCACTTACCAAACTTATAAAGTTCATCTGATGGACCTGGTATTAGCACTAACCCCTGTACACACAATAAAACATGAACTCCATTAAGGGAATATTTTATCAGTGTGTGAGCCAACGGTCCCCAGCAGTGTTGTGGAGGTTTGAATAGGTCCAGCCCACATGCACTCATGTGTTTCAATGCTTAGCCTATAGGAAGTGACACTCTTAGAAGGTATGGCCTTGTTGGAGTAGGTGTGTCACTTTGGAGGTGGACTTTGAGGTCTCAAATCTGCTAAAGCCATGACAGTGTGACAGTTCACTTCCTGTTGCCTTCTGATCAAGATGCGGAACACTCCGCTGCCTCTCCAGCACCATGTCTACCTGCGTGCCTCAATGTGTTCTGCCATGACAATAATAGACTCAACCTCTGAACTCTAAGAGATCCACCCCAATTAAATGTTTTCCTTTACATATGAGTTGCTATGGTAATGGTGTCTCTTCACAGCAATAGAAATTCAAACCAAGTGTCAAGCCTACAGGAGTCACTGAATGCAAAGGGCAAAAATGAATGACTCCGTATGTGAGAATGATATATATATATAAAATCTATGATCAGACTGGCAACTTAAATGTTACTCTTCAGAACTGGGGTACACTTACACTCTTTACATTTTACATTATAATAAATATAACCTTCAAAAAAAAGTAATTCTTGTGGAGATTTAAGAACTCCCACCTTCTGAGAACCAAAAACAGTAGCATACAGTTAAAACTTCCATGCAAAATGTTAAAGATAATAACAGTAACAACAAAATCATTGACCACTGCTGCTCTTTACAAGAAGCATGAAATACCAGCAGGAAGAAAACATCCCCTGACTGTATTGATACACACTTGTCTGTTGTTTTTTTTTTAATTTTTGTTTCATGTGCATTTGTGTTTTGCCTGCATGTATGTCTGTATGAGGGTGTGGAATCCCCTAGATCTGGGGTTATTGATAGCTCAGCAGTTAAGAACACTGACTGCTCTTCCAGAGGACCCGGGTTCTATTCCCAACATCCACATGGCAGATCACAACTGTTTGATACACAGTTGTAATTTAGTAGGAATATAGTAGGAACAGGCAGGAGGGTCACTGCTGTTTTAATGCTTTATTAATAACTTAAGAAAAATCACTCTAGCATATCATAGTAAAGCAGTTACAGGGTCAGCGAGAAGGCTCAGTGCATAAAGGCACTTGCCACCAAACCTGATAACCTATTTGATCCCTAGAATCCACATAGTGATGGGAAAAAACAGACTCCTGTAAGTTGATCTACCTCCACAAGCATATTATGGAATATGTGAACCTACACACAGAGAAAGATTCATACAAAACAAATAATGAAAGACAAATTATCAAGCTAACTCATTAAATCTTTTAAGTAGAATATGCACCTTCACATACTTTCACCGGGACCCATAATTCGAAATGCTATCAGTCACCCCATGTCTACTCTACAAAACTGAAAACTGTCTATGAGTACGAGGTCTAAGTACTCTTTTCCCTTTTACAGTTAACTGTAAAATAGTCTTGAAATGTGTCATTTATAAGTCTCAGTCGCATGTTGCAAAATAAAGGTGGAAACCTCATGTATGAAAATATAACTACTATATTTCACTTGCCTGGATAGTTCTTATTTTTCCCAATTTCATTCCATACTAAAACTATTTCAAGAGGACCGTATCTACACGAAGGCGGTGTATATATGTCCTGGCTTCTGATTTCTGACACACTATTGAGTCAGCAAATACACCCTCCTATTTACACCTCCTGACTCTACCTTGCCAGGGTTCACAGATGATTGCGAACATTTCTGCTGGAGAACCATTGTTGGTTCTCAGTTTTAAATGTTTTTGCTTTAATAATGTTTTTTCTTACCAAACACCAAGGAACAGACCATATGCTGACACTGAGTAATCCAGTTTAGTCACACTGTAAACAATTTACACCCAAACACATCTTCCAGATTAACGTCAGCCTCCGAGACCCACTGTCTACGCGACACCGACCTTGGGAAATACTCAGAAGATGAGAAAAGCATCATTTTTAAACGATTGCATAATGGGAACCTGGACTTTAATTACTTTTGAAACAACTAGTTACAACAAAATGGACCTGTTACTTTTTCAGTTTTTTTCAAAAGGGTAACAGTGTTCTATTTAAGCTAAGTAGAATAATACAGTTTTTAATTTTAACCTATTATCTCACCTTCTTATTTTCATACACCATAAATAATGCAAAAGGAGATTCATCATTAGGTTCACACATAATTAAGTAGACCACAATGAATATTACCTTTCACTGTTCAACTGCTAAAAACAAAATTAAAAGAGAATACTGCAATAGCCAAGTACAAACAATTTAAAGCTTGCAATTGAGCACCATGGTAAATATTAGCATTTCAGCTTGGAGCATAGTAGGTCAGTATATCTGCTGGAAGAACTCTGAAGCTGTTATTGTCCAGTCCCTACTTAGTTTTTTTTTTTTTGATCTCACACAGTTGGAGTGAGATTAAGCAACATGCATACAGATTGCTTCTTTAGACTAAATTCTACTTTATAAAAAATGGTATAGAACCTAAATAATTTGATGTAGATATTCCAAAAATCTTATGAGGAAAATTATCACTTCCTGCTAAGACATCCTCCCAAATGTAATGGCATGTGCCTGATTTATGTCGTTACAGTGAGATGGGGGCAAGCTTTGATATGTGCATGTGAATGAGGGCTACAAGCAGGCTGGGAAAAACACATCATCTATTTATACTAAGTTTCAAATATCTTTCCCTACCCAGGATTTGACCTATATTGGAGGTTAGGAAAATATAAGGGAAACTCAAATAGCATTTTTTTCTTATAAAAATTCATGAACGTCATTACCACATATTTTCATTCACTTAAAAAAAAGATGATCTAAATACCATCTGTGCATGACAGTCTAATTAGAGGGTTAGGACCACAGATGCTGTTTTTGCTCACATGTTTGAGCACATGCCCCTTTGACCACTGCATTAAAAATTAATTAATAAATAAAACAAAAATGTACAATGTACAGGTAGTCCAAAACAGCTCTCTCCACTCAGCACTGACAGCCACAGAGAACCACCCCCACAGGCCTGAGCTGTACGCACTCTTATTGGAAAATGGTATGTACTCCTTGCCTAGTGTGCCTGCCCTAGCACAAGCCTGGGGACAGTTCTGGCATTCCATGAATCAGATCTTAATAAGTTTAAACAGCAGTTTATAGAACACTGTCACTTACTGCCTGTGCCATGCTAGAGGGAATAATTTTTCTTTAATTTGGACTTGGTATCTAGAACATAAAGAGCCAATGAGAAAACAAGAAAATTCCGAAAGCACAGAAGGGAGTTGTGGCCATTCCACCAGGGTGACAGAAAAGTCCCACACCACCTGGTATGACATATAAAATAGAACCTTTGATATCTTCTCATTAGATCCATTCAATTACAGAAGTTCCACTGAACTATGGAAGTTCAACTGATAACTGAGTCAATACAGAAGTCAAAACAGAGCACAGGACTGGCTGTTTTTCTTGTCTGCTAAACTTTTCACACTAAAATAGCTTTAAGCTCTAAACATTTTGTACATTCTAAGAATATCAGTTCATCCAGCCATACAAATGAGATCAGGAAGTTCATACCTCATAGCTTCTTAAAGTGTCATCAATTAAATTCACCTAGAAAATAAATATAGTCCTATTCTGCTGTATTTCATGACTAGAAAGGAGTATCCTTAAAATACTTTTACCCCTGGACAGCCAAGTGAGGTGTGTACAAACACGCACACACGCACACACACTTCCTGAAAAAAAAAAAAAGGTATTTTGCTGCCCTCCAGATGGGCCAAGATAAAAATCTATGTAAAATAAAAGATCTCAGGGGGCTGGAGGTGTAGCTCAATCAGTGGAGTTGTTCCTTAGCATGTGTGGATTTCTAGATTGAATCTTTTTTGGAGGAGGGGGCTTGCTCATTGGTTCCCAGCCTCCCAGCTAGCTTAGACCCAAAATAATTGCACAGACACTGTATTAATTAAATCACTGATTGGCCTATTCGCTCTAGCTTCTTGTTGGCTAACTCTTACATATTAAACTAACCCATCTCTATTAATCTGTGTATTGCCATGTGACAGTGGCTTACTGGGTAAAGTTCCTAGCATCTGTCTCAGTCAGAGGATCCATGGCTTCTCTCTGAAACTGCCCTTCTTTCTTCCAGCATTCAGTTTAGTTTTTCCCCACCTACTTAAGTTCTGCCCTGCTATAGATCCAAAGCAGTTTCTTTATTCATTAACCAATAAAAGCAACACATAGACAGAAGGACCTCCTACATCAAATCTTCAGCACTGAAAAAGCTGAGTGCAGTAACCAAGCCTTTAATCTCACCACTCAGGCGGTGGAAGCATGAGGATCAGAAGTTCGAGCCAGACTGGGCTGTGGAGAGTGGATGGAATCCTGAGTGAATGTGTATTGTGGTCATGAGCCAGACCATGTCAGTTACCCAATGGCTAAGACCCATGGAAATGGCAAAGCCTCCCCCAGTTGGCATTTCCAAAGAAATGTCAAAGCCTTCCTGATACTGGCATGAGTGTGGAGGAACAATTGACCTGTAGCTGTGACCAGTGGATGCCAGTGTCAACCAGAGCTTCCTTCTCATGGATGTTCACAGCCTGAACTTCTCCCATACAGAGACCTCCTATGGAGTCTCCCAATACCCCCATTCTTGTGTTGTACGCAGTAAGGCTCCAGTGTTTCTGGGTTGCGTAGTAGGTGCCCTCCATCAGAGTCAGCACACCACACCCACTCCCAGCTTTTCTGTAGGTGTGTCTGCCTTTCTTCGCCCTACTGTTGGCTCAGTTGGGTTTCCAGAAACAAGCCATGGAGGACGTGACAATGGGCTACATAGACCATGACTCTAAAGAAATCATACAAGTCATCCCATCCCCACAGATCTGCTAAAGAAGGAAAAGCCAATCAGTAAAACTTCCTAAAGTGTTGCCAACATCCAAGAAGAAGGATGCTTTACATGGAAAGCAAATGCTCCAGAAGGAAGACAGTCCGTTAATTAGCACCACTGCTCCCGCTGAGCTCACATGCCATGACACCTGGCTCTCTCCCTGCTTTGTTGCTCTTGTCCCAACCATGGCACTCCATACCAAGAGGAACTGGCCTGCTGACGAGTAGCTATTTATGTCATAGTTTCATAAGACAAAACCATGTCCAGCTGGAAATAACTTCAGGCATGTTCGGCCCAAACCAGCGATATAACTAAGTCTCTTCAAGTCAAATTAGGCCTATGCAGAGTCTCCACATTCTGGTCCAAGCAGCAAAAAAAAGCCTTTATTTAAATACAGCTTAGAAACTGTGGAATTATATGCTCTTCTTCCAATGGTCAGGCTCTGCTGGCTATTGACTGCTGCACTCCCCCCACCCCCGGATGGTGGGGCCATTCCTTATGAATATTGGCGGCTGCAACAATTTCATATTGTCAACAGATGCGGAAAGGCTGCTTATTCAGCTCAGCAGTGGCTGCCAGTGGAGGCTCATTGCTTCAGGCTGTGGCAAATTAATCCCAGAAGACATGAGTTTTATTTGTTTCTCTAATAGTGGAAAAATATTGATGAGAGGATTCTGAGCGATGGATGAAGGACAAAAGATGGCTGGAACATTTGCTGGCTCAGTTGTTCATCCTCAGGTGGGTGGGAGAGGATGCATGGAGCATCCCTCCCAGTGCGTTTAGCTCTTAGACCCGTCTTTCTCCATGCAGAACTCTCTCTTGATTTCCTTGGTAAGGTCTAGCCTCGTAGACAGACAGAAGTACTTACATCTAGCACTAAAGCATTTGAAGGAAACAATAAAAAGGCCACTAAAGTGACAAAAGAAAACAAGGAAAAGCATTTTTCTTTTATTGACTAATTCAGAGGTTCAGCATCTTATACGAGTAAGTCATTTGGTTCACTGCATTTTACCATAATGAGCTAATTTCCTAACTGGAGTCACTATTTTCTACACTCTCCCTTGATAGGCTACTGAAAAGGCATCCTCATCAAGAATAAAACCTGGCAGGTTTTTATGTATGATCATGCAAGCCCCATGGCCCAGAACAGCAAGAGCAGAGTAAAATGAGGCAGGGATGGAAAGAAAAATGTTTTCCAGTTTTTAAGTAGAAATTCCATTTAAATTGTTTTATGGTCATCCAATAAGAGAAGTTACTCAACATTTTAATAAGAGTTACCAATGTAATATTATGCTTTGAATGGGTACTGAACAAATGGAAATAAAATAAACACACAAATAGCGGCCATGAATTTTAACCCTTCTACTGTTCTTAGATGAATACGGGACACATGGATTCCAGGTAAATTCAATTTGATATTTATGTGCATTTGAACCTGATTTGCTCATCTCTTTAAAAATAATACAAGGTGAAAGAGGGGATTTTTAAAAGCCAGTCATTGTGGCTTTTGCATGTAATCGCATCCTGAGAGAAAAGCAAGAATACCACGGCAAGTTTGAGAGCACCCCCAGATTCCAGAGTGAGCTACAGTCCAGCCTGGGCTATAGAATCAGATCCTGTCTCAAAATACACCAAAAAAGTGGATATTAGATAGCTTTTCCTATCCTGATTTTAGGGTTCTACACTCTTGATGACAATTCCAAAGAAGCTTGCTACTTTTTAAAATATCGATGCAAGGCAACTTTTGGAGATGCTCGTGTAACAAAGACAAACCACCTGAGACCAGGTAGGAAAGTAATTAGTATGTGGTTTCTTGATTGGAAAGGTGAAAAGAGGGGAGAAAAGAACGCGAAATACGATCCCTGCAAAACCAGACGGTAGTGAAGGCTGACCAGGATCATAGAAGTTTAACCAGGATCATCTGCTTTTCAGAGGCCACGTGACCACCCAACAACCGCAAAGCCCATTGTGTACTGTCTTGCCTTCTGTTTCGCTCGCTTCTTCCAGCCCAGCACTCCCGACCCCCTTACTTCAAAACACAACAAGCTGTTTTGCGCTGACATTTCGAGCATACGGCCATCCCGATGAGTGTTCTGCCAAATGCCTCTTCTTGGTGGAGGCTTTCTGTCACCTCACGGGGAATGTACATATTCTCTTTCCACATTTCCCTGTCCCCACCACCCAACAGCTAGGGTATCTATTCTCAGCTCCTCACCTTCCATCTTTCTTCTCCCGCTCTCCTTTAAGTATTCCTATTCTACTCATGCATTCGACTCTTGTGTATATTCGGCAGACACTTATTTAAAAAAAAATCCTTGTTCTCTTTATCCTATAGAATGTTCTGACGTCTTCTCTCACCTGTTCCTCTCCATGGTTGACCGCTAAAACGAAACACGTGCTAAACTACAACAGACTTTCTTCCAGACAATGGGGCTCAAGGTTTTGATTTTTTACTTTCTGTTAAAGCAAGAAAATCACGTAGGTGGTCCAATGGAATTTAGATATCCATAAAATGTACTGTTATTTCTGCATGCCTTCTAGGTGCCCATTACAGCAACAATCCCTGTGCTGACTACACCTGCTTGTCCTCAGGCAGGGGATATTAAAACAACTACAATTCTATACTGGTATAATGTATTAATAACTAAGCATGGAGTTCCTTTTAAGTATATTTTAGTATCTGTGGGTTTACTTGAGACACACCATGATATAAACATTTTTCTTTCCTGTCTGCTTTATTTTTTAGATTTATTCAATACCTGATTTATATATGTATATATACATATATATTTTTTAATTTAATTAGGAAAAGGATTCAAAGTACAAATAAAAACATTTGTTTTGTGAATGAAAAGTCTGAAACCCAGAGAATGAAATAATTGTTTCAGAGTTTCATCCATATTTATGAATCTCAAAAAAGATCATGTAGACTATGAGAAAACATGAATAAAATAACACATGATATGATCATATTTCTGTAGAAGAAAAAAGTCGTGAAAACTCATGGGTTTAATATACAGAGTAAGACAACAAAATTGGAAGAGTTAAAAGGCAGACTCTAGTGATGGACAGTTCCTACCCTATTAATTGCTCTACAAAGTGGGTTCATGAAATGATTAACTTCATCTAGTTACACTCCTTTAACTTGGGCAATTCATGCAAGCACATTTTAAAGTAGAAGACAGAAGAATAGAACAACAGAGAGGACCTACATATATATGTTAGAGCCAGACTGTGAATTGATGATAGACTAACACAGGAGACCTTTGCTGGGTCTCCTTCCATCCTTTAATAGTGTAGAGTAAGCACCAAAGGGGGATGTGAGACTCACCTGGGTGCTTATAAACTGGATAAAATTGGCTCAAGCCTCTTTCTAATTCCAAGAATGCTCAAACCACTTCTAAATGTTTGTGCTCTTTGATGTGTTATTTCTGTTGTTGTTGTTGTTGTTGAAACTGGGTTTCTACTTAGCACATATGGCTTGGAATTTGCTTATTTTCTGACTTCAGTATCCCAGCTGTTGAGATTACAGCCTTCAACCACCACACCCAGCTCTCTTGATATTTTAAGCCAAATCATGGAATGCTGGTTCTGCAGTAGTGGCTACCGATTTGAATTGCAGCATCAAACCAAAACCTCAGCTTCACCCAAACTTTTGTAAAAATTGTGGTTTCAGTATTCTTATCTCTTATTTCAGTACTCTTCCTTCCCATCTCTCTAGTGGGAGCGATTATGAAGAGATTATGTTGAACAAATGCATTTCAGTTCTTAGTAAGGGTCACACATTACATGTCTCAAAAACTTTGCCTCAAACCCAAAGAAACCTGAGACCTCAAGAATTTTTCCTGATACCAATTGGATCTTTGAAGAATGTAGTTTTCACCAATTAAGCACATTTGTTGTTATTGTCATTACAAATCCAGAATAACTTTAAATGCTTTAGTTTATGATACCTTTCTCATAATAAAAACACAGTTTTCAACAAATTCAATAATTGAAAACAAAGATCCCAAAAAAATCTTGATTTGACTAAATATCATATCATTTTCCTGGAGATTGAGATGCGAAGAATGTACTCCTAGTTAGCCAGTACTCGGGAAATTTGAATGTATAGGTATGCACATTTTCACGATCTACTCTGGTCAGGGTGGAATCAGATTTCAGCTTTGGTGGAAGCCATGACAGAGCTACAGATGTTGCCTTTTGTGGGAACACATCAAACAACTAACGATAATACTCCAAACAAGTCTAACTTCAAATACCCCTTTGTGTCACTCAGGACACACAAACACATCATTTTTTTTGCATGTCATCTGACTTAAATGCAAGGAACCATTTCAACCTTAAATATGAACATAGTCAGCAAACAAAGACACTACAGAAGCCCTTTCTCTGCCTTGAAACAGTAGTTCTTTACGTTTCATAAAGCCCCCTGGCTTCCTTTCTTATCCTGACTTCAAAGACGTGAAGAAGCTCAGATCAATTTTGCAGGGGTGTGCTACATGATGAGAAACAAGCCCCAGCTCTTTCTATGGTCTTGGTGAACCCAGCGTACCCCAAACACTAGGAACTGTACAATTTTTAGAAAAATTCCTGTGTAATAGTTATTACATTAAGACTGATTAAAAACCCATGAGCCATTTGAAGGAACGGCAGCCCAACCCGTATACCTTGTGTTTCATACTAAATGTAAGCTGGATGTAAACAAAGGGTCCTCTAAAGGGAACACTGCTCTCTAGACTTTTATAGACAAGATGATGCCTTCCATACACACACAGACTCACTGTCACAAAGGCAAAACTGGAGCCCTTGCCTACAGTTAACAGAGAGTGGGTTTGTAAGAGAGATTCTCACCTCGGTGGATGCTGCATCTTCAAGGTGAAGCTAGCTATGCCAAAGCTCAGCAATGAAGCCAATTGAAAGATAGAGTCTCTGAACACATTTGCTAAGACCGTGATTTACTTCCTTCCTGTCACAGTTAATTTACATGAAGAACTGTTTTTTTTTTCAAAATGTGCCTGCTTGATTAAATTTTGTAAGTTTCCAAAAGAATTAAGGATGAGCCAAGATGGCACATTTTTTTCACATATGCCAGAGAACCCTATTAGAGGGATGCTTGGGGCTGCAGGCAGCCGTTCTTTCCAAATTCAATTACATCCCCAAGTTCACTGTATACATATTGCTAAAATTAAAGTAAACACACCAACTTGAGTGTCTCAAGAGAGCCATGACCAGAAGGAAACACACAAACGCATGAAGGCACACATACACAAAGCGCTTTTCCTTTAAGGCAAACATAGTCTTGCCGTGAGTGATGCATACAGGATGTTTCTTCCTATCTGGGCAGAAATGTTAGAAGTCAGCAATTTGGCGGGAGTGGAGACTGGCATGTTGAGTGCCAGTTGGGCAGCCTGACAATATGGGGTTTTGATTCCTGCTTGGGAACTGTGTGTTCATAACAGCATGCGCCTCGTTTGGATAGAAGGATCGCAGAAATTAACTCCAAGGGGAAAGCAGAAGAAAGGCAGCCAGTTAAAAAGGAAAAAAAGGATAAAAGAAGAAATACGCAGAGCTAAAAAATTAACAGTATACTATAGAATCGGAAAGAAAACAGATTGGAAGGATAAGAGTAATAAAAGCAAAGCTGTTGAAGAGATGACAATCTTCTTCCTCCTCTTCCTTTTGTCTCCCATCCTTCACTGCTCTAACTGTGTATGAAATGTCACACAGGGAGGCCCTAAGGAATTGGTCTAAAGGGAGCCCTTTAGCTCCACGTTCCCTCCAAGCACTCCTCACCGCCGAGGACACCATCTATTTGACTTATTTATGGAATAGGTATCTTCTCCCATGGGTATACTAGATACACATGAACATGAATGTTCTCAGCTTTGTTCCCTAAGCTGTATATCCAGGGCTGAGAATGTTTTTGGCTAAGCTAAGTGTTTGATAACTATTTAAAAAAATAAAGAACTCTGCTATGTACTGAACATCTATGTGCCTCCAAAACTTATAGGCCAACACGCTAACACTAAAGATGATGCTATTTGGAAAAAGTAGCCTTGGGGAGGGAAGTAGTATTACATGAGGCTATGAGGATGGAATTGACACTGTTGTAAGAAAGGAAGATCTTGCATGTGTTCTGCTGTGTCTCCATCCTCTGTCTCTCTCTCTCTCTCTCTCTCTCTCTCTCTCTTTCTCTCTCTCGATCTCTCCTTCCTATTCACCACTTTTTCTCCCTCTTTTCTCTCTCTCCCCCCCTTCACACTCTGCACTTCCTTCCACGTGATTCAAAAGGGAGATGTTAAGACTTAACCAACTCTCTGATCTTGAACTCCTATTAAAACAACACAGTGTTTAAGTCCCCCAGTCAATAGCAATTCAAACTAGAAAAGGGAAATTCCCATGGTAAAAGCAAACATAGAAGCTGGAGACTTTATTTTCCACTGGGGACATACTGTGAATTCCTTTCTTTCTTTGTTTTTTTTTTCTTATTTTTGAGTTGATCTTATCTTAATGATTTCTTATAATTTTAACATATTTTATATGTTTTTATATATAATTTTAGCAGTGAAGTTGTTTTTATGCAGCCTAAGCAAGTGACTTAATTTCATTCTTTTTTTTTTTCTTTTTATATGGAGTAACATTTTTAACCTGAGAAACGCAACCTCCAGAGATAAGCTAGAAGGAGGGAGCAAGGCAGCATCAGGTTTAGAAAGTAAGAAAGAACATGAGACATGTGGCTTCATTTCGAGTTTCAGTAATAGCCAACTAGGTAAACTGCAGATAAGTTATCCACAGATGACTGGTATATTCAGAGTAAGATCTAAACTCCAAACTCTTTGACGTTATTGGGAGAAGATGAAACGGGAGAGAGACGACAAGGCTGCAACCTCAAGTGAATGGCCCTGTACTGGAGTGATGTGCATCAGTTCATCTTTGTACCGTTGTTACCTGCACGACATGGAGAGAAGATGAGCAAGAGCTTCATCAAGAACTCTGGATAAATAGTGTTACTAGTGAAATACATAAAAACTAGAAAGTGACATTTCCATAATTGCTACAAAGGAGGAAAATCCACCAAATGTGTCACATTGGATGTGCTCAAAATCTCCCAACACTGAACTTCTAGCTGGGGTTGCATAGTGGTGGTATACACATGGGAGGCAGAGGAAGATGGGTCACTGAGTTCAAAGCCCATCTGATCTAAAGAGTGAGTTCCAGGATAGCTAGAGCTACACAGAAAACCCTTGTCTCAAAAAACCAACCAACCACAGTCCAGCTGGCCTTGGTGAGCTCCCAGTAGAAGCCCATCTGATCTAAAGAGTGAGTTCCAGGATAGCTAGAGCTACACAGAAAACCCTTGTCTCAAAAAACCAACCAACCACAGTCCAGCTGGCCTTGGTGAGCTCCCAGTAGATCAGCTCCACGGCCAGCTGGACTGTGACTGAAAAAGCATGGGATAAAGCCAGACTCTCTGAACATGGCGAACAATGAGGGCTGATGAGACGCCAAGGACAATGGCACGGGGTTTTGATCCTACTTAATGTGCTGGCTTTGTGGAAGCCTAGCCAGTTTGAATGTTCACCTTCCTAGATATGGACGGAGGGGGGAGGACCTAGGACTTGCCACAGGGCAGGGAACCTGGACTGCTCTGTGGACTGGAGAGGGAGGGGGAGAGGAGTGGGGGGAGGGGTAGAAGGGTGGGAGGAGGGGGAGAAGGGTGGGAGGAGGGGGAGGGAGATGGGAGGCTGGGAGGAGGTGGAAACTTGTTTTTTGTTTATGTTTTTTTTCTTCTTTTCTTAATAAAAAAATTATTAAAAAAAAAAAAAAACCAACCAACCAAACAAACAAACAAACAAACAAACAAAAAACCTGACTAGATAGGAATATTATAAAGAAGTCTATTAATACGTCCCAGTATGCCTATGGTTTTGAAATTAGCACACCATGATTGAAACAGTTGATGAAAATAAAATGACTTAAAGGTGGACGAAACTGAACTGACCTCTACAGATTCTATAAACTGAAGAAGAGAGGAAAAACACTGAAGTAAAATGAGTAGACTTTCATGAATATTACTGTGAGACAATAATGAAGAACCTAAATGTGTGTGCAAACAGAATGTCAAAAAATATGGATGAAAATTAACAAAACTCTATGACATAATGTCAACTTTTTTTCCCAAAAACAGAATAAGACTTTTAGCCCCAAGAAATGTAATGAACTATAACATGATAAACAGAAAGCTAAATCTAGGCTTGTGAACCAAAGAGCTAAAAATCAAAATTAAAGAGACGCCTGGCAGAAAGCCAGAGTAAGGGGAATGTATAACTTTAGCTAAGTATGTTTGAAAATTTACAAATTTATATATTTATAGTATCAAAACACACAAACAAAAACAAACAAGCAAAAAAAAAAAGAATAGGTGCAAACTTCCCATGGAACTCTACACCCAGCGAATGAATGCATACTTTAAAGACTGCAGATAAATACCAGCTGACCTGATTGCCAAGCACCGCACTAAATTCTGAAGAGTCTCTTTAAGCTGAAGAAAAATAACACCAAATAGAAACCACACACTACACATAAGAAGAATGAGAACCATTTCAACTTTAAAGCCATAAATATACTGCATGGTATTTTGATCTCATATCTTTTTAAAAACTATTTTAAGAAAAAAAATATAATGTTATAGCATGGAGGTTATCATTTATGTCATTATAAATTACAAAGCACAATCATCTAAAGGCTGATGTCCCTGTAATCCATCAGAACAGACATGTCACAGAAGACATACGAATGACCAATAGCCAATTGTAATTTTCAGGTTCAACGTGAAGAGACAGCAGAACAACAGAAACTCAGTCTTTTCGAGAATGACCCTGCGTTGGCTGGGATGCAAGCAGGCTTTGTGCTACTAGATCAGAACCTCACAGACTGGGCTATTCCTAATGAACAGAGATGCATTGGTTCGGGTTCTGGAGGGTAAGAAGTCTAGGTCAAGGGCCTTCTCGCTGCATCTTCCTGTGACAGAGGTGGAAGGGCAAGAGTGGATGGAGAAGGGAGTAAAAGAGACAGAGGAGAAAGAAGGGAGGCCGCAGGAGAGGGGAGAGAGATCTGATGAGCTCTCTCCAAAAGCTTCCTATGAAGGCAACCAGCTCCAGGATGAACGGGAAGCCCTTTCCGCATAAACACCGCACAAAGGTCTTCAGTTGGGACTATCAGAATTAATAGCGAGTAAATTTCACCATGAGTTTTAGAGGGGACAAAGATTCAATTTCTAAATAAGATGAACACCACAGGCGGGCATGCGACGGCAGTCTTGTACCACCAGTAGGAGTATAAAACTGCAATTACTTTGGGGAATTATTTGGCCAAAATGTATAAAGTTAAACATACATTTAAAATACAATCCACCCATTCTACTCCAAACTGTTTATTTGAAAGAAATGAAAACATATGTCTATAAAAATACTTGTAAAATGTTTCTAGCAGCATATTCATAATAGAGCCACCTGGAAAGAAGCCAAGAATCCATTAATAGAAGAATGGATAAACCAAGTTTGATACATGCATACAAGGGAATTCCACTTGGCAGAGAAAAAGATTGAACTGCTGATGGGCAGGCACATGGAGGAGCTCCACAAGTGTGTTTAGTGATGGAGGCCACACTAAAACTATACACTGAATAACTCTATTCATATGGGGCAAAAGAACAGAAAACACTAATTTATTATGGTTCAGGCACGTGTGTGTGTGTGTGTGTGTGTCTCTGTGTGTGTGTGTCTGTGTGTGTGTACAATGGATTTCTGGTATTAGGGATGGATTTGGAAGATCAGTTTATACAGATTCCATATCTTGATGGAATTACAGTTCTACAGGGGCGCATATTTCATTCATTGGATAAAAGTTCAAACATACACATTCCCTTGTCTATATACTTTAATCTCAACAAAAATAATTATCCAACAGTTTGATATTCATTGCAAAATTAACTTTCAAAACATGAAACTCCTCAAACCCTAATTAGTGTGAACTATCAACTACTTTGAAATACCAAATTAATTACAATAAATTTGGTATCCCAAATTAAACATGCATAACAATCAACACCAAGGCAATTAAAGTATTTCTTCATAGTTAGCTTTTATGTTCACAAAAGTTAGAAAAATTCATCTCTGATCATAAAGTCTATACTTATAAATCAAGGGGGGGGCAACACAACTATTCAGCAGTTTTCTGTAATTTAAAAGAATTCTTTTTCATTATTGTACAAAGTATTATATAAAATATATGATAGACTATATTGGGAAATTGATTCATGACAAAGCAATTCTTATCACTTTTGAAAGTACACAACTTTGTTCAACTGTCAGTGTGTTTGTTTTTCATTCTCATTGAATATTTACAGAGTTACTATAAGGAATGTTTGTAGGCAGTTTTGATGATTTGTGCTGGAGCAGTCAGTTCTTTGTGCTTTTGTTTTTGTTTTGTTTTTTGCTTTGCTCCGCTTCTTTCAAGACAGGGATTCTCTGAGTGGCATTGGCTATCCTGGACCTCACTCTGCAGGTCTTTCGAACTGACTCCAGCATGCTGGGCAGTGGGTGACACACTCCTTTAATCCCAGCACTCAGAAGGCAGGGGCAAGTGGACCTCTGTGAGTTGGAGGCCTGCTTGCTTTACAGATGAAGGGAATGGGGGAGGCATAACATTTACACTTACGTGACAAAATAAAGAGAGCATTAATTAACACGAATCATTCGTGTTAGGATATGATGAAGATAATGATCTTAAGTCTGAACTTAAATGAAATAATAAGTTTCTAGTTCTTGCCAATATTTGAAAATAATAGAAATGTTGAATTGTTCAGAGACAGTTCAGGATCGATACATACTGCATTTTGTACACTTAGGAATTATACTATGATAAGAGAGTTGAATTATATTTAGATTCCTGAATCATATACAATAAACCTTAAATTATCTCTGACCCACAAAGCTGATAACTGTATCTGAAGAAGTGATTTTCCTTTAATACATATGAATAGAGGACTTCCACCAGTTACGTGGATACTAGAAATCTGACTGTACGAGGAAGTTGATTATTAGGATCATGGTAACTTCAGCAAATATTTTATATAAGACATAAATGTAACAGCAAGTTACATTTAACATCTAAAGTAAGTTTATTCTGCTTTTTTTCATTCCGTGGAGTACAGACGCTCCAACTAAAGTCTTGTGAAACAGAAATGTCAAACCGTAAACCATTAAAATAACGGACAAATCTATAATATCAAATACACGAAAAGTACCGTGCCTGGCTAAAACAACTTATGATAGGGCACTCACAGGAAATTCAAGAACATACAACATCTCAGGAAAACTTACCAGGAGAAAATGGCTGGGATTGATTAGATATATTTGGATCCTCCTAATAACTCTAAGCAAATAGTGTGCTATGTGGGCATTGTGGTTTACTTGACCCACAGCCAGGCACATAGCACCAAGAAAGGGAGCAGTAATCAATAAAGCCCACTGACGAGATGAAAAGGAAAAGAATGAAGGATATGAAAAAATCATTTGAAATGGTTTTAAAAAAGTCCTAAGTGATTCTTTTACAGAATAACAGCCGTAACCAAATGTGATACAAACTAGAGCTGGGTTACTCAGTGGCTTGGCTATGTAGATGTGTTAAGGTGTGGCTGACATAGAATAATGACTAGTGAACAAATTCTGAAAGAATGATTCGTCTACTCTGCAAAGACTGGACCTTACATTAACCCTAAGGCTAACTTGGGTAAGGAATACAGTCTTGCTAGCCTAAGAGAAAGTGGAGACTACATGCTGCACCAGGATGTGTGGTCTAACAGTGGGAATCCATGAAAATTCACACAAAGTTTCCAAGGAAGTGAGTAGACACAGTAAACACTCAAAACATTGACCATCGTCATTGTCATCATTCAGAGTTAGAATGCAAGCAAAAGGGTTTCATTAACTCAGCTGAGTTAAAGAGACAAAAGATTGTGAGTACATGAGTAATGCATATGTTCTTCTCATGGTTTTAAAAAACTCAATTCTCTTAATTTTCATATTGTAATAAACTATCTCGATCTGTCAAGACATTCCCAGCCCTTCATCTTTCATTTCCCTCTTTATCATTTACTTGAAATCAAGTACCAAGTTACAGGGTTTCCACAGCACACCGTCCCTTGCCTACTCTTCATTGTCACCGAGTAAGCACACTGTCTCTTCTTTACCTTCTCCTCTGTCTCAGGAGCTCATGAAAAGGAAAGTGCATTCAGGTAGCAGTTTTGACAAATGATACAAAGAAGTTTCCTCCACCCACTCCACCCCTGCAATGTCTTCTCACTCAGGTAAGCACAGTTTCTTAAGAAATGTGTTCGTGACATCTTATGTTAATATCCTGAATAAATTTGTCACAGAACCGCTGCTAGGTATCACATAGAAAGTTTTTATGAATATTAACCGCTTGCCTTGAGCATTAACACTAACCAAGTTATTCCTTGGATTAAAGAACTAACTCACTGATCTCAATGAGTTAATATTTTCAATTTTAAAACAATGATTTTGTTTTATACTTTGGGAATGAATCTTTCACTTATAAAGAAAAAAACTCACTTTCCTTAATGAATAGAAGCAACCTCTTCTCTTCAGTAAAAACCAAAATTGACTTCTCTAAAGGCATTATGAATGGTAGATTTTCCCCTGTGATCTGAAGAGAAAGGACATCTTGAATGGAGAGAAGCAGAGGAGTGAATTAGTACACAAAAGAGCACAGGAGGCTCCCATTCCTTTCTTTAGAATCTGCCAGTGCTGACCTTTGACACATTTGCTTTCCTTCACCTTCCTATTCATAAAATGGGAATAAAGAAATGGAAAACTTCTGGTAGGATATAGGAAGAAAAAGAGGTAAAATTTTGACAAAAATATCTCTTTTCAACACATATTTGAATCTCAGTTTCTTCACTATAAAATTAGGAGTTTCTTTTATTGTAAACTATAATAATCAATTTAAAATAAAATTAGTTCTACATTTGGAGAGGAAAACTACTAAATGAGAATTTATATTAATACTTCCTCCAGCCAACAGACACTTCAGCTAGATAGCACAGTGACGATAAAGCTAAAAGATTTTTTAAATTATTGAAATTTTCTAGAAAAATTATGAATATTTAACCTAATCAAAATATTATATAACATTCCCATATACATATAAAATGTCATTAATCTATCATGTGTACAATTTACATTTTTATGTAACAATTACAAATCAATATAACTTAAAAGATGTGGTAAAGGCAAAATGTCAATGTTACATAAAATAAATAAAAGTAGCTATTATCTTTCATTTTATCATCATTTATCAACTACTAAATTTTTCAACTCCAAAAAGTGATTTACACTTTTAAGTAAAGATGTGATTTATATTATACAATTCAACAATACTGAATACCCTGACCTGTATTACATAATTATATGTGAAAATGTACTTTTCAATTCTCTTTATATTTTAGTTTTCATAAATAGTATGAAAGAACTGCTACAAAAGGGAATAGGCTTTCAAAAAAAACTCTACAGGAAAAAAATGGTAACATCCAAGGGGGGAAAAAGAGGTGCCTCCATGTAACTTTCTTATTCCAAATATCTGTCAAATGCAAAACTACCACCAACTGGACTAAAAAAGAGGGATATAATACAGCAGAAACACTTACACACTGAAGTCCACCAAAAGCTCCCCAAATAAGAAGCCTTGCTGTGTTGCCTATTGTCGCTGCCATATGGGCCTGCAGGACTCCCCAAAGACAAGAATGGAGTCTTTCAAAAGCACTGATTACATCCCTGTTTTAGGCCTACCTCAGACAGACCAAAGATTCGCTTAATCAATTAGCCGAGGTTCCTGCTCACCCAAGAAAGAGAGCATTCTACCCAGAGAGGCTGGGGGCATGGACAAAGCTATCTATTGCAGTGAAGGGGCCTCTCTTGTGCACTGCACACTGGCCATTGTTCTATTCTGGAAGAGTCACATTCATCACTGTTGAGAGCCTGCATGTCTGTAATACATTGTTGGCTGTTCATCGGTGATTTATTACAGAGCACAACACAGATTTGACATGAAACAAGTTGCTAGTTTGGAAGCTGCTGTTGAAGGCGGAAAGGGAAGCACGGTTGGGAGTTCTGAAGGGCACTAGTGCAGAATCAGTTCAGCAACTTCATCATAGCTTATATTGGTGCTCGTGGTTAAGCCACAGACATCTGTGCTGCTCTGGAAGACCAACTGCACTACTATTAGCAGGGAAATGAGAAAACAAATGATATGGATCAATAATTCTTTCAAAAGAAAGGGAAAGGAAGATGGGGGGTTATAATCAATTTTAAGTCTTCATTGTTTTTCAAACCACTTTAAGGTTCTTGCTTATAGAATATATTTTAAAATTCCGTAATAGGAAGAAAATCGTTTCATCCAATGAGTTACTAGGTGACATTATTATAAATTTTCCTATGAAATGAAAAATAAATGTATTGTTGCTATATTATTTGAATATCCACTGTGTAACAGATACCCAGAGACATCAGTGCATGGGTTTAAAGTAAACATTTATCTCAGGAAAATACTCTGTCCTTCGGTAGCATTAGTCACTGACATGAAACATTTGATCAAGAAAGCTTCAGTTGGACAGAACATAGTTGTTGTGTTGTGGTAGCTGTTATAATTCAGAACATGATTTCTTTGAAGCAAATGTCATTTATAGAAAAACTAACTGCATCAGGATACAACAATTGATGTGACCCATTCAGCAACCAAAGTGAGTTCTACAGGAACTGGGATGTCATTCTTTAGTCACACTTTAAGAAGCAGTAGTCAAAATCTCAGAGATGGGAGAGTGGACATTTAATTAATCTGGTTAAATAAAAATAATTATCCATCACCAGTCTTGTATCTTCAACCATTGAAGACGTCAAACCTTCAGAGTCCCAGGGCTATGAGAAACAGCTGCTTTTGGCCAGTTATGTCCCGAGCTGTCAAGACTCATAATACTCAAGCAGTCCCTTCTCCCATTATAAAAGCAAAAGTGGTTCAAAAAGGTATGCTGTTCATGTCATGAGTTTTAAGATGATATTTAAAACAAGAATATGCCCAAGAAGGATCATATTCTTCATCTTAGTTTCCGCAACTATAAAACATTTTTTAGATTAATTTAACAAGTATACAGTGTTCTGCAAGCATGTATTCTTAAAAAGAGCACTAGATTTTTATATAGATGGCTGTGAGGTACCACATGGTGGCTGGGAATTGAACTCAGGACCTCTGGAAGAGCAGGCAGCTCTCTTAACCCCTGAGCCATCTCTCCAGCTGGACAAGACAGGTGTTAGAAGTGCCTAATCAACATTACCCTCTGTTAGAAATATAAATTTGAGAGGATAAGGTTGTTGGGGCTGTTAAAGATGCCTTCTTGCTTAATTTGTTACATGTTCTTCGCCTTATTGAACAAAAGAAAACTGTTGGGAGAAGGGCATGAGCGAGAAGAAACAGGAAGGGCATTAAGGTATAGGTAAGATGTATCTTTAGTGTTGACGGCGAAGATGACGGCACACAGAAACACAGAAAGGGACCTTTAGTTTAGCATCCCATGCGAGTGGAGAAGTAGTTTGGACGTGGCAACAAGCTTGCCATTAGCTCCCATCCACAAGGTATGTGTGCGTATATGTGAATCCACACTCCCCCACACTCCTTACTGCTTCCCACCGACTCACAGTCTGTGGTTCAATCAGCGTTATCAAGGTGATCAGCAACCCGCCTTCCCCGCCGTACACCCTGTCTAGACCAGCAATTCTAAAACTTGGCTGGGCAGCAGAATCACCTGGGACCACTTCCTCTTTTCAAAGTCCAGGCCACGCCTCAGCGCAACTAATTCCTAGACTCACCACGTCAGTATTTTCAGAAGCTACCTCCCTACCAGGTGGTGCCAGCGCACAGACAGTCTGGGATCCATAAGCACAGCCAAGGCAATCTAGCCAGGCAACATGTTCAGAAGTCAAGACTTAAGAAGCTGCTAGCGTTCCTGTCTGTCGCAAAGTATTGGCAGTTGTTATGTACTTGATATGTTCGTCAGCTGATACTGTTGAACTTGAAAAACATGAAATTTACTTAGCATCTTAATTGAACAAGACAGATTTGAAAAAGAATTTGTATGTTACACTTGTGGACTTTTGAAGGCACTGTGGATTTTTAAGAAAATATTTTTAACGGACTATCACTGTATTTTTAAAATATTGTTTAGATGTATATATTTTGAATAAAATTCAAAACCTTAACATTCCATTCATTTTCAAGAAAATATCTCACTATTTCACACACCTAATAAGAAAATATTAGAGCAAGAGTTAAAAATTAAATGGTGTGTCACTAATGGGTCATCAGTTAGGAATGAACTGAAAGATAAACAAGCTACCAAGTTTTGACTTGGATTCATCAAACTCGTATTAATATTAATTAGCAATGCATAGTAAAAATACATTTATGGTACTTTAAATTTAATAAACAAAGGTACAAAAGGCTATTTTATTTTACAACTCATTTCCAAACATCAACACAATACACTAACAGTGATTTTTCTACTTTTTCTGTATATGTTTTGTCTCTTTCCATTTATATTATAAACCAAAGGAAAATGATCAAAAGATAAACTAGCCAGTGGAAGACTAGAGAGTCTAGAAATTCCGATTATCACCTGCACTCCATTCTACGTGTTAGATACAAGATCTGTTCATCAAATTCTGGGATGGAGAAGTCTCTATGCAATAGTATTATGTATCTCTGTGTTTAGGTACACATGTGTGGATGTCAAAGGACAATTTAGATTGTCATCCTAAGGCACCTTCCCAGTTTCATTTGGGACAAGGTATCTTACCTGCCTAGAATACTGCACATATGCCAGGCTAGTTGGCCCATGACTTCCAGGGATCTGCCTGTCTCTGCCTCCCAACTTGTCACGCCTGGTATTGCAGGTCACCATACCTAGTTGGTTTTTATGTGAACTCTGGGGATTTGAACTCAGGTCCTTTCTCTAGCAAAACAAGTACTTTCCTAACTGAGTCATTTCCCCAGCCCTGAAGTAGTTCTTTTTATCTTTATTTATCACAGTTTAAATTTTTTGAAAAATAATGAAATTAGAGGCAGAGAGACAAATTATATCAGTGACTATGTATTTTTTGAAGGTGGATAACGTAATTTTCTAGAACTTGAGGCCATTCTAATGGTGGAAATCTTTCACTGAAAACAAACAATGCCACAGTCATCTGACTGGGCCCTTCGAAGAACAGACTGTTGTTAAACAGTGGTAATAACTGAAATACCAGTGAGCAGTTAATTCTTTGCAATTCAATATCCAGTAGCAATGCCTGAAAATATATAGCAGGGAAGTATACCTCAGGGATGGAAATATTCTTAGAAGGCACAAAGCCTTAGGCTCCATCACCAAGACCAAAAGTTAAAAAAGAAAAAAAAAAGATCTTATATCTAAAATGCGCTTTCAGATAATACATAAATGTCAATGAAAGCATAGATTTTTGGCTATCTAATTGTCCCCTTAAAATATCATCTAAAAGAAGAATGGAATGTGTCACTGTGAGGGGTTAGCAGCTAACATTTATACAGGGAGGTAAGCACGGATAAAAACCATAAGCTTTATTATGAAATGGCTTCCAAGCATCACCACAAATATGTTAGGGTGCCTTGTCTCTGCGCTTGATGTGAACCCCTGCAGCTGATTTCTACAAACAGGGCTGGAAAGGCTTGGGGGCTAAGGGGGTGTGGCTATTCACCCTGGGAATGGTTATTAAGACATATGATTTGTGCTTCCAAGAAAAATACTTAAACCAGAAAACATGGTCACTGGAGAGTCAACAAGACAACAAAAATAGCCATTATTCTGATACAGAATCAAAATCAACAGATTAACAAGTTGCATAATTAATATTTAATTTGACTTAGCAGAGAGCTTCTTAATTTAATTATCTGTATTATAAAAAATAATAAACATTTTAATTATCAAATAGAAAGATAAATACATAGATACACAGTTAGATAATATATTGATTAGTTGATTCATGGACTATAACAATATTTTGAATATTTCAGAATCTGTGTAGAGGCCTAAGAATGTAAAATCTTGAAGTTTTACATAATAATAAGATAAAAACATATTTTAATGAAAATTAACATTGCCCAATTCACTAAATGTTTCTATCAATTCATACAGTGACATTTTAAAGTTAAATGTTGTTAAGCCCTTGTAAATAAATCCTACAAGCTACCAAAACACTAGTTTCTAGTAAAATATATATCCCATTTTTTAATGTTTTTCTACATAATTCCTCTGCAAAATCACAATGGGTGACTCCTTCTGTGTATATATTCAAAAAAGAGTTTTGAATGCTAAATTGTTATCAAAATGATTTTTAACAGTAACTTTAAAAGAAAAATATTATTTAGGTTAATTACAAAATACTCTTACCATTTTTTGATTTAAAAAAGTGCAAGAATTTTTTTCCACCAAAGTAAATATTATATTCTAGAACAGAATGGAAAACAAATAACTTTGTAAGACTAATTTCATAAAGGGTATGAGCCGTAGCAATCCAAAAGGGGAAATGAATGTAGCTCTATTCTCCATCTCTGCCTCCTTCTCATTACCCATCCATCCCAATATTAACAGCCTCACTACTGAGACAGAAATTGCTTGCTCTCTTAGTGTAAGGATCTTCTTTAGATAAGTGGCAATTTGCATCTGCATGAGCAATGTATGGCAGTGGCTCATCTGGCCCAGTGCAGTATGCAATTTGGCACACAATGTCATGCTGACCCGAAGTAAGGAGGCTATACTGCTCGCATAAGACGGATAATGGGGAGGGGAAATACCACAGTCAGTTCTCACAGCCCACAATTTCATTACGCTTTGACAGTCATGAGCATGGCAGACATCAGACCTGCAAATGTTAGAAAGTTAATTAACCAATAAAACATCACCACGGCCTATCATTCAGCCAACAGAATGTAATGTGATGTTCATCAGATGAGAGAACGCAGGATTTATGCACGCCTTCAATATTTACCAAAAAAGAAAGATTTGATAATGGATGTGGGTAGGTCTTAAAAAGGTGTCACTTAAAATTATTTATATATATATATATATATATATATATATGAAACAAGTAAAATATTAAAACTTACTACTAATTATAGATAGTTTCTGATATCCAGCAGGGGGGTTGAAATAAAGCCATTTATTTTAAAATGCTCTTTTAAATTGTCAGAAAGCTTTTAAAATTATTTTTGACTAAAGTCAAGAGGGAAATTTGACTACAATGGGAATCATGTGTCACTCCCCAACAGGAGAGATTTGCATCTGAGACAAGCAGGGTCTGACAGGCATCAATTGGCTCCTGTCTTTAGATATTTAGAAGATGCATTAGTCCTCTGTTCTTTGACAGAACATGGTGTTCCAGAGGTAGATTAGACCCCATAAAACGTCTACACTAATCACTTTGGTGATTGCCCATCTCTCCATTATAGTGGCCACTTTTTCCATTGTTTTCTTTCTGCCTTCTAGTACCAAGGGGGAAGGGAAAATGGTTGGGGAAATGCATATGTTTTTCATGGTTCTTTTTAGAAAAGGCATTTAATCTTCCTATAAAATTCTTTCCAAGAAAATCATCCATTGCCTCATGGTGGACTCAAGGCCCATCTTATGGTCTATGACCTTTATGACTGCCAGGTCACTCAGGTCGTCACTAAAGACAATGATCTATGACAATTAGCATTTTGCTATCATTTATGCTTTCCATAGCTATGGCAGGAGTAAAATATTTCTTAGTTTCTACGGAATAATTATTGGGTGTATTATAAGAAAACCAAAATAAGTGAAATAAAAGAGTCTTATATTTTCGATACATCACGAAGGCGTTAAATTATAAATTTAATCTGCAAGCAATTGAAAAATTAATTAAGATTTGTTTTCACCCAAAGGAATTTCTAACCCACCTTACTCACTTAATATAGAAAAAGCTGTTTTTACACTTCTAGACATTAGGTAACAGAGGTTGTTTAAAATTTAAACTGACTTATTTTTCATCATCCTCTGTTGGTTTCAAAGCCCAAGGAATTCCTTTAAGTATAGACTAAACTGTAAATCCTTACATATGTAACATAGTATTTTATGAGGTCTTATTATATTACTTTCCAACTAAAAGTACAGCATTAGATGCACACATACACACACACACACACACACACACAAAGGGGAGGTGGACATGTATTTCCACTCATAGCCAATGAGTTACTGTGCTACTGGGAGATGGAGAATCAACAGTGTTGCCTCTTTTCAATCAACTGTGCTCTAGTGGCCACATATCCGAATATATGATCCACACAAATTGGACTTGAAGGGTCAAGAAAAAAAAATGTAAACAAATTTGGGTTGAGAGGGAAGGTTGGTTGGAGCTGGGGAAAGGCATAAATACGATCAAAACATATAAGAAAAGGAAAGTGGCCCGGAAGAAGGTGCAGACACCTTGAGTGTGGTCTGTTTTCCCCTGTCTTGAGCAGCCCAAGAGACTTCTATTTTTCACCAGTATTTTAATAAATATTGCCATGGTATAAAAAAAAAAAAAAAAAAAAAAAAAAAGAAATTCTCAAAGAATTAATTAAAAACTTGAAAACAAAATAAAAAATGGTGTCAAATACTTTCCGAAGAATCAGCAACAGTGATTTCAAAGGAATGCTAAAACATAAGACTTCACATATTTGCCAAATGACAATTAACATTAGTCATTCAAAGAGATGCATTCCTTAGGGTAAGTTTTATTCCTTCAAGAGCCACATACACTATATACAATACATATTTCGGTTTTCAACTTAGTCAATAGAAAACACTATGTGCTAAATAGAAAATGCTACAATCAAATACTCTCCCTATGTTTAGTTCACTTTGCTCATGGTAAGTTCTCATCTGCAACATCCCCATCCCTGCCTGCCAGCATAACCTCAGAGACGTAGTTCACAGAACACGTGCGAGGAGGTAAATCTGATGTCATGCGTGTTTTCATCTCCATTCATTAAAAAAATAAAATGAGCAAATACAGAATGCTGAGGCTATACAAAAGAAGCTCAGAAGTGTGTCGCACAAGGGACGTTTTAAAAAAGCTTACATACTTTAGAGACCTGCATGGAGGAGGCCACTCTATCACATGGATTTAGGTTAATTAAATAACTATCCTGAAGTATTTTAGTAACAAACAAAATGAGAACAATGAGTTTTCTTGCCTCAGAGCATTGCTATTTAAAATGATGGTGTGAATCCATATGACACATATATAACTGAACTAGACAGAGAGCCAATAAATGTTAAATAAGAGATTTATTTGTTGTGTGGACACACACACAACACATATACACTGTCAAAGATATGAGACCCTTTAGTAGTTTCACGATCACTTATTGGAAATTTATACATGCTGATACCATTAATTAAGCTGCACTTATAATCTGTGTTTGACGAACCTCTATGTACAGTGGCACTGATCCATGGTAAATATTCACCACACCCAGGGCATCAAAAGACTGATTGCCCTGAGACCAAATTTCAATGCTTCTCTTTGGCAATTAACAATAACCCTGGAATAGTTAGGGAAGAAAAAATGCTACGAAGTATCAACACTTCATTCTCTGTTCAAATTAAATTCATGTCCATTAAACTGGAACTGGATAACTCCCAAAGTAGCTCAGAACATGTATACTGAGCAAATGTTGTGCCCCACTAAAGAACAACCACAGTTATCAAAATAACTCAAGCCCTACCAGGTTGTATGTGTCCATAGCCACAGGAATACACAGATCTACGCAATTACACATAACCTGTTTGCCTCAATTAGAATTATACAAAATAAGGGAACAAAGGGAATGACAGAAGAATTCCATTTTCCTATACGTGGTTAATTTTATTTATTCAACAATTCCTTCTCCAATTATTAAACTGATAAAATGAACTCACCTACCTTATACCTTAAATCTGCTTTCAAAGAAACAAAATCCATTTTTTTTCAGCTGGTATATCACATATCATGGTGCAAAGAATAAAGCCACGTTTATTTGTCCATATATAGATGAGCATATATTTAATACAGTCACATTCACATGTAGAAATATAACTGAGCATTCTCTATGGGAAATGTGCTTTAATATTAACAGCAGTTTGGGGGCGAGTTTTATTCATTATTTCACATAGAAAGCACATCTTACTACTGCAATCAGTCAATACATAAGCAGCAAATGGTGGAAGCAGAACTATGTGTATCCAGTGAGGGTCTATGCATACCCAGCGTGGGTCTACGTGTATACAAAAGACTTCAAGGCATGTACTTCAGCACTGTAATGTGTTGGGTTCTGTTACCAACTATAAAGATGACAAGTCTAAAGCTAGGTATAAAGGTGAAACCATTTCACTACAGAGTTCAACACGATTCTGATAAAGACCTGCATGTACAAGCAGTGTGTGTGTGTGTGTGTGTGTGTGTGTGTGTGTGTGTGTGGAGAGAGAGAGAGAGAGAGAGAGAGAGAGAGAGAGAGAGAGAGAGAGAAGGGGGGGGCACAGAGACAGAGGGAGAGGGAGAACCAATGAGAATATTCTTGTACCAGAATTTTAAGACCTTCTTTGCTGTGGCTTTTTTTCTGCCATTCATTAGAAGAAAACCAGCTGTCCAACATCCTTCATAAAATAGCTCCTAATTCACATGGCATCGCTTATCCCAAAGTCTTCTCCACCATCTTCCTATGAAAGCATATGTCACAGCTGCATTTCAAGCAGGCTCACGGAGCGCCTCATCTGTGAGCCATCTCAGTGGACAACTAACATTTTGAAGTGCACACACAATGTGAGCATGAGTGTCTTCCTGTTAATTAAAACCATCCTGACAGCCACTGGCGTGGCCTTTACGATGCAGCCCCTCTCTGTTTGCGCAGTTGAGTCAACAATCTGCACCTGTAGACGGGCTCAGGACAAATCAAATGTGAAAACTGAAGAGATTCGTGAAAAACGGGTTTGGGTTCCTTTTCCTAAGATAAGTAATGCATATGTGTACTTCCAGTCCAGTCCTTGGAACATCACTCGTCGAACAAAGGAACATTAGACTTTCTGAAAGTTTAAGGCAGCTGTTCTTCAGGGTTAGCTGTTAAGGACCTTTGGCACCCTAAAAAGTTATTCAGGTTCCCAAAGTGATTTCATTTATGGCAACTGGATCTAATAGCCAGTGCTATTAGACACAGAAACTAAGAAAAATTAAAATATTTACTCATTTATTCTAAAATAAAAGTGACATCATGACATACTAGCAAAATATTTCTTGCAAAATAGCTGCTTCTCAGAGCAAATACATTTAGTGTAAAAAGTGGCATTGGTTTACAATTTCTGCAGATTTTTTAATTTATGGCTGGATGAAGTTGGGTTCTACTATCCACTTGCATTCCTACTGTTACCTTTGCTGTAATGCAAGGATATTAACGTTCAAAAAGACACCTGGTTGAGAAAGGAGCAAGAATTTTTAACGTCCTTTCAAATACTTTGAATACTCTTTTTTCATAACACACCAACACTCAATGCAGGCATTAAAATTTGATGGTAGTATAGAACCTAAAATAACATCATTGATTTCATCTATCTATCTATCTATCTATCTATCTATCTATCATCTATCTATCTACCTATCATGTATCTATCAATCATCTATCATTTATCTATTAATCAACTATCATCTATCTGTCTATTTAGTCATCTATCAATCTAACATCTATCTATCTATCTATCTATCTACCTATCATTTACCTATCACCTACCTATCTATCTCACTATCTGTCTATCTATCTATCTATCTATCTATCTATCTATGTCTGTCTATCATCTATCTATCTGTGATCTGTTGTATTTCAGTCCCCAGTGCTCCCTCCTCTCTTTGTGACTGTGCTAAAAGTATCTCTCTACACCTCATTTGGAAAACAATCTCTGCAAAACACTGTTCTCTGAAAAGAACATCCAGGAATCAGCTGAACAGAGTACAAGGGAAGTCCTGAAAAGTACAGAGTCCTCCAGAAAGATTCCATACCCTGTCTCATTCTTATCAGCATCCAACGAAAGAGGCAACGTACCCATCGCTGAGATGCAACCTTGTAAACTTGACTTGGAGGCCACATTGGACTGGAGGCTCCATTTGTTCTCTTAGCCTAGTGCCCTTTGACAGGAACAAATGACATGACTGTATGGGGTAGACCTGGATACAATGACAATACATATGTATTAGGAAGGAGCAAAGTAACATTCCACACTTGGGAGCCATTGCCACTATAATTCATGTAGTTGTCCAAATTTTATTCAATACTTCATGTCTGGACTATATTCATGACAAGCTGACAATTAAAAATCCATGTCAATAGACAAATAAAACCAGGTCCCCAAAGAGCATTTTGTTTTATTTCATAGCTCAGAGCTTATTAGAAGAAAGGGAAGGGAAACTCTTAAGGAATCTATTTTAAGACCTAATACTTAAGAGTGATTTATTATTATTTTATCTTCTCATTTCGAATAACGTTTTGAGAGCTTCCACACTGAGTTCTGATCATATCCACCTGTCCCTCATAACTTCTCACAGGTACACCACCTAGTCCCTCCCTACCTGACTTTAGGTCCTCATTTCTTTAAATATATCAAGTCCTGAAATGAATTTTTTTTTAAAGAAAAACTACATAAAATTAAAAATAGAGGCAAAAAAAATCAAGCATTTGGATTTTGTTTATAACAGAATGTCGCTTCATGTTCTAAAAAGAAAGTGTCTTTTAATA
Organism: Microtus oregoni; assembly: GCF_018167655.1. Lineage (NCBI taxonomy): Eukaryota > Metazoa > Chordata > Mammalia > Rodentia > Cricetidae > Microtus > Microtus oregoni. The sequence continues at coordinate 16,835,444 of NW_024543089.1, forward strand.
CAAGTACAAGAGATGTGCAAACAGCAAAGTGTATAAAAAACCCGAAATAGTTAAAATTTTATAACCATGCACTTGCCCAAAATATGACAGTCTCTAATGTTAACTGCTATGTATTCAGTGAAAATCACAACGATGAAGATATTATAAGTGAATTAATGTTGAAGTAAATTTAGTTCCAATTACATTGATTCTCTACAATTAGTCCCCCCCCCCCACGGCAGTCATTGCCACATTCAGATGATCTCCTCAACATATTTACTTGTACTCACTTACGAGACAAATCCGATTTCCACTAACATAACCTACCATCAAGAAAACTAGCTATTTCCTTGTCGCTGGTGAACAGACAGCACAGACCCCAAATTAAGGAACTGCTGAACCTCAGGGTTTTTCAAAATTATGTGGGAAATACGTAATTTCAAAGAGCATAGAGTGTGTCAGCGGTGACTCACGTGTGCTGGGAAGTCGCCAATGTCTCTTGGAGAAATCTGAAGTGAGTATATTAGAGGCTGGCTAGAAGTAGAAAAAGAATCACTGCATGTGGCTACTAATTGTGGCTCTTTTTCTATAGCCACTATCTGACCTAGCCAGACTCATTCGGTACACACTGTGGGCACGGTGGAGCATGGCTGTAATCCCAGCATGTGGGAGGCTAAGGGAGGAGGAAGATGAGACTGAGGACACACTGGACTGTAGAGCAGAGGACAGGGAGGAAGTTGTGGAGTCACATGTTGTGTGGCTATCACCCTGGTAGACTACAGACATCATGGTAACTCTTCTACAATTAGTTAACCTTCACGTGTGATTAGTCCAATATGCAAGGGACACAGAAGGCTCAATGACTGTCACAGTAAAAAGGTCAGGCTTGCCCCACAGTTGCCAAGCACATGGGGCTGAATGGAGCAGTAGACCATACTGTACCCTAAAACGATTCTCATAGACTTTGTGAGTGAACTTTACATCATCCATGCTGCAAGTTTAAAATATAGTTCATACTTTAAAGCCAGTTTTTAAAGCCTATGTGGATAAATACATGGTGTATCAAAAAGAAGCTGAAGAGGAGAATGTGGTTCATGGTTCTTTAATATGGGTAGATTATGAGGCTCAGTATCTCGGGACCACAGAAAGGAGTTTCACGGGAGGACTTCTACTCATCTAGTGTTCACTATCGCCCCGTGAGATCCAGTTTCTAGTTTGGTTCACAGTCAGTTTAGATGTACAAAACACTTTCTTCTTTCAACAAGACAATGTTATTTCCCATCCATGGTAGAACTATTCGGAGTATCATAACCATAATGTCTTACATAGAAACATTTTCAAGCTCACAGGATAGATGACACCATAATTTTCATGTTGTTTAAAAAGATGTAAGCACATGGTTCAATAATGAAATCACAGTCACTGATTTTTCTCCTCTTAAGAATCTTGCTGGAGAGTGGTGAACACAAAGACTATTCCTATGGTGGTAAACGAGAGAGTAGATAGATAGATAGATAGATAGATAGATAGATAGATAGATAGATAGATAGATATCTCTAGATCTTAATATACAAGTATAACCACAGGAAGTTTCTTAAGAATAGTGTACACCCTTCTCTAACCACATGCTCAGTAAGTGTTCTGATTACAATTTGATTCCGGAAGCTAAATAATTTATTTGTGGTTGTGGATATTCTGCTATATCAATAAATTAAACAAATAAACCAATAAGTCAATACACCAATATGTTGCTGGTCTCATTCCTTTTCTCACTGAAATAACACTACATGATTAATGTTTAAAGCAATAATACATAAGGAACAACAATTCTCAAATGAAAGACATTCAGAAAAGACACTTTGTTTTGAAAGTCCACCAAGTATTTAGTTTGGTAAACTGGCTATTGTTTATCATGTATTATAAAACCAGAAGTGCATAAAAACAAATTTCAATAGACAGCAATGCCTACTACTAACTAAAGATGCTTGTCAGAATTTTTTTCTAATAAACTATTAAAACCAATGATGTCACAGTATAAGAATAAAACTATTGATGCTGAAATTCTATACATTTTAGTTAAAGTCAGACTTCAACAGTGAGATTTTAGAGAGACCATGTATAATAATACTGCGTGTCAAAATAACTCTAATTTTCAATGCATAGTTTTATTTTAAATGTTAGTTTCAAACAAATAAAGTACAGTGAATTTATATGTCAAAATGAGACCTCTAGTAAATAAAGCAATCCTCTCTCTTTCTCTCTCTCTTTCTGTGTGTGTGTGTGTTTGACACTCTAGCATAGTCTATAATATAGAGTCCTTTTTAACACTCCTGCATAGTCTACAATACAGAATTCTTGTTAAGTTTAAATTTAAAGAAGCTTTATACTTAATTAAGGTCATATTTATCTTTTTCACACATGCTATATGAAAATGCAAAGGTATTTTGTGTTCTTCTTTCAGCTTCTTTATTTAATTTTTTATTCTCTATAAAAGCTACTTCATATCTACCCACTCACCTAATGCCTGGCAGCTTAGGGGAAGCCTAAGGAAGCACGAAAATCATTTACTTTGTTCAATACTACTAAGAACAAACACTGATCTGACTCTTCAAGCGATCAACAATAATATGAAATATCATAACTTGGAGGGAATTGGTAAAAAAATCAAACATCAGAAATAAAATATTATAATTAAAGATAAATGGGAGAATACACAAAAAGACAAGCAAACCAAATGTTCTTTTTTATAAATGCCACCTCCAAAACAACTGACAAACTTCTTTGCAAATATTTGCTCACATGCTATGGAAACAATACAGCCTTTACTCTGGGTACAAATTTTCCCCATTTCGGCAAAGACTGCTGTTTTACATGGTATTATATAACTAAACTATGCATAAGCAAAGTAAAATAGTGTTGTGGCAGAGCTGGGTTTCCCAGCATGCAATCTCCCAACCAGCTGAATCAGCTCTAGCTGGGAATCACCAGGAATGTGAATTGGCTCCATTTCAGACCCAGCTCATTCAAAAGCCTTGGAGATGGAAAGCAGGTATCCAGGTGACAAACCCAGCAGGGGTGCTGGATACACACCTAAGGTTGGAAATTACAGTTGAAGAATTTAAGAAAACATCCATTGAGGGTAATCACACTCCAAGAGAGGTAGATAAAAGACTTCATTCAGTTTGTCACAAAACATCAGGCCAACTATTCCAACTATGCTTACATCAAAGAAATGGTTTACAATATGGTAAGAGAGGCAATGAGGAGGAAACAAAAACATAAGGGTGGAAACATGTCTCCACCTCTCTGTAGGAAGGTCCAAACCCTACGTATAGACAGTAACTGTTGAAATCATCTCAGCAGTTCTGAAATTTACTTTCTTTTTATTTGTTCATTTTTTTGACTGAATTGATATAGGAAGGCCTGAGTCACGAAACTAAGAGAAACAGAGTGATTAACTGCAAAACTCATCACCCCTTGGTAAACCCTGCTCTACTACCCTTTTCTCCTGTCAATTCACAGGTTCCTTGTGATCGGCCCGAGGAAGACAGGAGCTGCATTAGAAAGCAATGTGGGCTGTGCGATGCTTGGACAGTGGAGATGGTAATCATGCCCAGTGTGCTGCTAGAAGCTGCTGATCGCCAGTTCACTCCCGTGAGCAAGGGTGTCATGCACCAGTAACCTGACCTTTAACCTGAGCTTGCCTTTAGGGACTTCGGAGATGGACTAAATCAACTAATATGGTCGTCGCAACTGGAGATCCTGTCAAAATTTGTACAGTTCACTCAGGGAGTAATTGGAATCTGAAATGAACTGTGAACTGTCTGAAACTATCTTCAATACACTATAATACAGTTTATTTCTTCTTTGTATTCAGACGTAAGGATGCAAGAACATCAAACGCCTCATCAGATTGAAAGAGATTCTGCTATTTTGATTTCAGTATTTGTCTAATAAGTGCTTCTTAATGGGAAATATCATCAAAAATAAAATAAAATAGAAACTTAAAGGTGAATTTGAAAAAATCTTGATGATATAAATTAATAACTTACCACAGAAAAAAATTTTGGAGAATATGGAATACAGAGATAAGACTTCGATGGGAAATATTTCATAGATGAGCCTAATTTTTGTGTTATCATTAAAAACAATTAAATCAAAGCAAGGATTTTTAATTCATATAACTTGATTCTACATATGGGTGTGTATATGTTTTTTATTCTCCCATTATGCCTCTGCCAGAAGGTGCTTTTTGTACTAGACAGAAAAACACAACGGTTCTTCACATCAATGTATGCTTTAAATTATACTAATAAGCACCAACATATCAGCTGTGAGGTGAGGCTCCATTGCAAAAGACTGCTTCAGTTTACAGAAAATACCAGCTGTCTCCACTCTGTGAAGACGGATTACCACCTGCCCTGTTATCTTCCATACACAATACAAGGCACGTTGGCCATTTTACCCAGGATAACTGTCCCCATATGTTCTTTAATTTGAAACTGCATTCAGCTTACCATTAAATATGCGAAGAGGATCACTGTAAATATGAGATTTGTATTGGAGTGATGGTGCTCAAACAGAGTCTAAGTTCCCATTTCATTAAATCTCCTTCCTTGTCCTCAAAACATTGTGCAAGCTAGACTTGTGACAGTATTGCCAAGTTTAGCTAAATGTATGTGTGACTGTCCAAATATAAAACTGGTCTTATTTCGTGAGTAGAGGGACTTAGGTTATAGATCAGTCGGGAAAGTGCTTATCCAACAGTCCTGAGAAGCTGGGTTCGGGTTCCCAGAATTTCAAGTTCAATGCATTCTAAAATATTAGTTTTCAAAATTATCGCATACATAATTTTCAATAAAAAGAAATGAATCATCAGATGCCAAAAGCGATTAATGTTATCTGCAGTTTCAAGGGCAAAATTTTGGAATGGTTTATGAGCCAAAGAAATGGTTAGTATAGGCTGCTGGTTCTTTTACATCCCATTTTCTCTAAACCACTTTGTAAAATGTGCATTGCTGTATGCAGAGAAGAATGAATAGACTATAAAAGACAGGTCTCCCATGATAGCTGAAAAGTGACTGTTATCTGAAAAATAAAATATACATTTAAAATGTTATACCATTTACCTAAAATATTTGAAAAACTAATGCTGTGTTTATATAAGTGTGTATTTTTACAATAGAGTAACACAGAAAATAATATGCATCATTTTCAAACGCATTTGTGTCTTCGGCTAGCCTAATAACCAATAGTACACAAAATACATAATTAAATATTGCATTTGAAGAGTGGAGCTGATAGCTGAAATTGATAGCTCAATTGATAAAGTTCTTACCAAACAAGCATGAGGACCTGAGTTCAGATTCCTAGAATACAGCTAACAGAAGGAATAGAGTGATGAACTTCTGTTCCCAGAGCCACGGAAGTGGAGAATTCCCAGGCCTAGTTGGCCAGTCAGTGTATCCCAGCTGGCATGCTCCAAATTCAGTGCGAGACATGGTCCCACAATCAACCGAAGAGTGATGAAGAAATTGGACTTTGACATCTGGCCTCTAGTCCTAGCCATAAGTATAGCATACACATGCAAGAACACACAATATACAACATACAAAAAGTGATTGATTAATCATTGAAATACTGACAGTTTACACATCTTAAATAAAACTCAAACCCAGAGCTAGGAATGTGGCTCAGTAGTAGATGGTCTCTCTCTCTCTTCCTCTTTCCCCACAAAAAAAAATCTGAAACATACTGTCTTAGATTAGCTAAAATGATAAAAATAAATTAATACATGATCTCTTCATTGTAAGTAATCATAAATTCTTTTTTTTTTGTGTGTGTGTGTGTGTGTGTGTGTGTGTGTGTTTTGTTTGATTTTATTGCTTTGGATCTCTTCTTTTTTTTTAATTTATTTATTTATTAAGGATTTCTGCCTCGTCCCCGCAACCGCTTCCCATTTCCCTCCCTTTCCCCCGATCAACTCCCCCTCCCTCATCTGCTCGAAGAGCAATCAGAAATTCTTGTCTACTTAGAGAAAAATGATACATTGGTACTAAGGATGTATTTTGTTGGACTCATATATTCTAGTCCATCATACTTAACCATCCTAGTTCTTTACAGCTTGTGTAATATTAGAGTGCCTGATGAAACTTAGAAATAAAAGGAATAGGGAGGAGGGAGAAGAGATTAAAGGAACACAGGACAAAAGCTTTCTTGATTTACAAAACTTTTCTTAAAGGGAAGCAGAAAGGCATTGTGAGGGTAGAAACAGGGCCCTTTGATAAGTGCAGAAGAGAAGTGCCTGTGGAGAGGGTCAGATTACCTGAGGCTAAAGAGCAAGAAAACTTAACTGCCCCAGGCCTCGATTTCTGTGGCAAGAACAATTCATTCATTGAACACTAAAATTCCATATTCAAAGTATGGGAACGTGGTACAACTTTCATCTTACCTGAACGCAAGCCAGTACCAATTCAAAACAGACAAATAGCAACACGAAAATGGAATATCCATATAGCTATATTTTTAAATATATAGTCTTTCTAGATCCCTTTTACTCCTTTTATAAATCATTAAATATTTAAAGATAATAAGCCAGGAATATATATGTATGTGGCAATTTCAAAAATAACTGCATATTACATTTTAAATCTACTTTCAAAACTACAAAAGGTACTAACTGAATCACACCAAAGACTTGGACAACCAGAAGCTGTATAGTTAACATAAACACCCTACACATCCAACATTCTTTCTGGCTTCCAGTTGCCCCAGGTTTAAGTATTCTTCTGACACTATTCCAAATTGCAATATATGGCTGGAAGAATCAATAGAATGAATCTATGTCTTTATGTGGCATAGAATGGCTGGGTTTTCAACGTTAGCCTTATGAATAGCAGCAATGGCTTACCGTGACTGCATTTAGTGTTACATATCTAAACGTAGTTTTAAAAAAATGGTAAAATTGCACAACCAACCCATGTGCATGGAGAACGCCCATGTTAAAGTGTGTGGTAGAGAAAACACTACAATGTTATCATAAACATCATCTTAAGCATCTGCTCCAGATGCAGCTATTTTCTATTCAACAATCAGCCCAGAGAATGTGCAAATGTATGTAGGGTTTCCACATACCACGACAGGATATTTGACTAATAAAAACAAAAAAAAAAAGAAATGCAAACAAAAAAAAATAGTTGAAAGCACAGGTTTTGGAAAATGCAGGTCCCATGAGATCATCATCTCATGGTGAAGAAATAAAAAGACCATCGTTTGTTTGGCAAGGTCAAAATTATTCTCTGAACCATGGGCTTCTGGGAGCAGACTCTGAAATTATTAAATTGTGTGTTTCTTAAAGTTAAGGCTTCAAATAACAACATACACCTGGACTTTCTAAATGATATTGAAGATGCAGAAAATATAGCAAAATATAGCAAGACAAAAAGAAAAACTAGAGCCAGGTGTTTCTCGTTTAATTTCAACCTATTTCCACCAAAACTCAAAGATGCTCATATTCTATTTCTATTTAAATTCAACCTCATAATCCTTGTAGCTATTACCAACTGAATCCACAATGAAATACATAGATCAAATTATCACTGGGTTCTCCTGTGGTATAACATATGTCCGATTTTCCATGCACTGGCTGCTTATTTTTCTCCTGATATAGTATTTATATTATGACAATTTTTAAAATTTCAGTGACACTTACTGGAATAGAAGTCATCATTAGAATTTGTCTGTGATATATACTGTAATTTACATATTGGAAAAATAATATGGAAATCAAGGACATTGAAATTATTCCTTTTCTAAATTATTCTCTTATAAATGTAAAAATTTCGAACTAAATAACAAGCAGTATTACTTATCTAACCTCATCATATATACCTCTCATCTCAAAATAGAGTATTAAGAGATAATTAATAATATCCAATAAAACCGCAAAAAAACTATGACAAATTATTACAGCCTCAAATCTAGTTTAATTCTGTGATCTTAGGTTCTCATCAAAAATGGTGGAAACAACTGTACAAGGCTATCTGTGGACTTACCACAAATAATTTTATTATATATTTACCAGGAGGAAAGTGTGGGCCTTAGCAAGGAAGAATCCAATAATAGAGATAATAGAAACTTAAACTTTGAATACTTATCCCCATTTAATAATTCTTAGCATTTGAATTTTCAACATAATCTCCCAGTTATGACAAAGACAGGTATATTTCAAAAAAAACTTCTAGAACGTCCAGTGTTAGGAAGTCCAAAGTCATCCTGAATTTTTATGTAAGCCTTGGCATGCATTCAGATAAAGTCTCAGCAACATCATTCCACCGAGGGACACATAGTCCCCTCGCCTTTGACAGATTTAGCTGAGATTCATCTGGACTAACTACAACTCTAATTCAAAAACTCTACACAACTGCAGCGAGATGGCTCAGTCAGTGGTTTAGAGCCTCCATGCTCTTGCAGAAGTCATAAAAAGGTATCAGACTATCAGATAAACTCACCGGTAAGAGATGAGTCATTCTGGTTGCTGGGTTGTTGTTTTTTTGTAAGTTGATGGATAAAATATTGACTCAACAGAGTAAAGTTGAAAGTGAGTTAAGTAAAATCAATGTGTATGGCTCTAAGAGGAAGCTGAACATGGCACAGGAGCAACTTCATCAATGCAAGTAAAGGGAGTGCAGACATAGCCATAGAGAAAGCCAACTGATGCTCACTACTGCTTGCGTCTTTACCTGGTGGATGGTCATGCCGATTCTAGTCTTTAAAGGATTATCTATTTCAAAACAGAGGGTTCCTACTATTGACTTCCCTTGATACAGTCTCCTCAGATCTGTACTTGTAAAAGACCATATCAGACAAAAGAATTTTTAGCCAAACCACTCTGCCCTATCATCACTGAACACATCCAAGAAGGCAAGTTCATAAAACTTCAAGTCACAGACTGGCTTAAAGGAACAAGGAAAGAAACATGAGTTATACACTATCAATTTACCTCCAACTTCTTGGTGCGTCTCAGATTTTATGAGGGAGGTGTCTGTTTTGAGTACAATAAGCCTATGGTAAGGTGACTTGTCTGCAATGCACAGCTACAGAGGCCACCGCTTCCACTAAAATGCATAATGTACAGGTCTGGAAACAATTACTGCAGCAGCACAGAAATATAAGAGTCTCGTGTATGAGAAGGAAGTGCACATAAGACAACGCTAACATTCCACTGCTTATGTCTGTGATCCAGTGTGGATCAGAAAACCACATAGGAGAACATAAAAGTTAAATATTGACATGTATATTGAAAACCCTACTGACTGTCATACAACCAGTTATATTTTTCCAGTGGTAATAAATAAAATCATGCCTTGGTATAATTTTTGCAAAGGTAACTACTGTCTTGGGTACAAAATAAATTTGTCTTGAGTTTTATGTTGGTGAGTGAGACTTCGCCAAGGCTAAGGCAAATCGGTAATAATGACCAACACAGTAACATAAGAATGGGACAGAACAAATGTACGATACCTACACCATGACTATCTAAAGTAAAGACAGTTAAACAATTCACCAACTTATCGAGACCATTATGGACATTATAACGGGAAACCTGCACCTGGCACAAGTATGGTCAAAGTTTTGGTTTCTTATGACAATTGCCATGAACTTTCACCTCAAATTCTTCTGCAACTTTAGAAAATTTAAAACTGGGCTCTATAAAATGGCTTGACTAAGAACTCATTACACTTAGCCAAATATAAAAGTTATAAATTGATTTGAGGTAGCTTTAATATTTGAAGCTCTTCTCCCAAGGTGTCTGCTTACAAATTCCATAGTGATTTTCCACTTACAGAAACACAACTTCTAAAATCTACGTATTCTCTCCAAGGTGCTTAAAAAGCTTCCAAACATCCAGGAATGTACTTAAGCAGTTTAATTATCCCCTTATGTCAGATAAATGAGCAGGGTTTTTTTTTTTTCTTTTTGTAAACACCAAGTGAAATACAGGCCATTCTGTAATGAGAAATCCCCTATAGTCCTATAAACTACCCAAATGGAATACCTCTGAAATAACATGATTTAGTCTTGAAATAAGACTACCTTAAAAAAAATCACTGTTTTGAAAAGCAACAAACATTTTTTTTTAAATTAGCTTTTAAGTTACAGATAACAAATAGGTATATTTACATATAAGGCATAGAATAGAGCACTGAAACAAAGATACTTTTCAGTAGGGAACAGAATTGAGCATAAATCTAAATTTGTCAAAAAGAATGAATGAGAAGCACGTGGATGAGAAGAAAAGAGTTCTTCTAGGCATCTAGAAAAATCACACTGAAAAAATTCACAGCTTTTACAGATGAAAGGCATGTATGTAAGGCCAGTGGCCAAAGAAATCAGAGAGACTAGATTATAATTCAGATTTAAGTTAAAGTTACTTAAAACTACAAAGTTTGTAAGACAAACAAAACTAACAGGAAAAAGGGGGAAAGAAACAGATCATTAAACCTTTCATAACAATAGATGTTCTCAGTCATTACCAAAAATGGCTTAGACTATTTTGGTGTGTTAGACCTTTGAGGAACAGACTTCATACTGCCAAAAGTAAGCAGATTTACCCCCCACTCACCAGTTTTCCCTGGAAAAAGCACTCCAGTCCCAACCAGGTGGATAACACATTGAAAAAATCGATTAAATAACAGAATTCTCTCACACAGAAAAGTATCATTTTTAAAGGGGAAAAAATCATTGAATAGCCTAATTTGAAATGAAAAGCCTCCCCCCCCCCAGCAGCCAGAGCTAATCAAATTAACCCATCCTGCCATTCCCATTTTCCTTCCTTTCTACTTATTTTAGTAAAGCTACTCCCTGATTTTCAGGTATTAAGATTGCGCAGCTTTGAAGAAAGAAGAAGAAGAAAGAAAAAGAAGAGGAAGAGGAAGAGGAAGAGGAAGAAGAAGAAGAAGAAGAAGAAGAAGAAGAAGAAGAAGAAGGATTATCTTTTAAAAATAACTGTGTCTCTTATCTCTATAATGCCCATTTCTGACCAAACTTCCAAATTACATTCTAAGAGGCGTCTAATTTTGCAATTACCAAGCAAGGTAACAATTAGTCTAACGTTCATAATAAAATGAAGTTGTGTAGGTTCAGAAGCATTATCAGGTTCTCACAGAAGTTCCCACAAACTCAATTCAATTCAAAGAATTAAACTCATAGCACATTAATTCACCACCGTATTTGAGAATTCTTTCCTGAAAGGTAGGGTTGAAAGCAGTTAAGATTGCTGTTCCGAAGGAATTGACATAAGTTCCAAAGAGGGAACTCAGCAATAGACAGGCATGTATTGTATATGATCCCATACCTATTTGTGTGTACCTATATATTTGTTGTAAGTCGTTTATTGATAAAATACCAGGAGACTAACTCTGGTCTCTCTCTACCCCAGGACTAGAGCATCTTCCACAGAATCTGAATTTACTACTGGCCAGAGGCTTATGCTGAATCAAAGACTGTGTTTTGAATGCTGTGTTCACTGCTGTCCTAAAGCAGCCCTGACCTTCGCAGGAAATCAAGGGACTGTGTGGGTGTGTAACTGGGAAGCAGGTGTGGAACAAGGCTGCTTTTAGAGGCCGCTACTCCCCTTTCATACTAGTCTCTAGCTCCCCAACACAAGGTTCCTAAGAAATGCAGCCCAGTCTGTAGCCCCCCGTGTCTTTGCCACCTGGGCACCTGTGCAACTTCAGTATCAATCACAAACTGACTCCCAACCTCAGCAGCAATCACAAACTGATTTCCAACTTCCTCTGATAGACATAGGCAATCCTCAAAAGCAGGGACAGAACTTTCTTTGAGGAGTCAATGCCAGCTCATTCTAGATGCCTAAGATTGCAATTAACAGCTATTCTGTTACACAGCATGTGAATTAACATAAGAGATAACTTAACTCACAACAAAAGCCCAGTACCTAAACTTAGTTCTGTTAGTGAATGATCCCAAAAGGAAACAGAAATTAGACATATTGTAACATTATTTTTGTGCATATAATTTAGGTTTGGATACATTTTAAATAGGTACTCATCAATAGAGGAACACATAAAATTTTATGCTCTAGAGAAATGGTACCTTAGAATTTTAAAAATTATTTTAAAAACATCAAATTTTAGGACATATCATTGAACATGGTGGCAAAGTAACATCTAAACCGAGCTAAAAAATAATCTGAATTAAATATTAATCAGATGTACAATTATACCTAATCAATTTCATGCTCTGCCATTTTAAAGAATGCCATTTTAAAGTAAACTGAAGTATAAATTATTTATAAGAAAAATAATCCATAATAACATGGAGCTAATTATCTCAGTAATTGCAGTGTTTCAAGGCAAGGTTAGGGGGATGTGGATTCCTTATTCACATTTTCTGCAACCAAAATTTCATGAATAAATCATATGCTCCAACCCAATTTTACAATACCTAAAAAATGTTTGCCTCTAATGTTGTCAAGAAATTCCAAAAAATTAAAAAGAACTAAAAATGATTCTGTACAAGGTACATAAAAGTATTTCCTTGGGGGCTGTGTGCACTCATGCGCACGTGTGTGTGTGTGTGTGTGTGTGTGTGTGTGTGTGTGTGTATGTGTGTGCGCGCGCAGGCAAGCACGTGCGCAAGCGTGTATGCATGTCTTTGGGCCTCAGTTAAAAATCTGTACAATTAGAAGTACCTCAGCCAGATTAACTTGCTTTCCTACCTACCTCCATTAAGTATGCTCAGTGTCCTACCTTAGACAATGGCTATGACGACACACAACAGCGTCAGTCAGTGGAGCAGTACCAAAGACTACCCCTCTACTTAAGGAAAAGAAGAAAGAATGTGCTAAAAATCAAAAAATAGTTTCGTTTTTAAATGCTCAGCATATTTGTAAATGTGACAAAGACAGCTTCGATATTTATATTAAATTGTCTTAGTGATATTTAAAGTTTTAATTTTACTCTATTAGCTAAAACTCAAATGGAACAAAAAAAAGTATTAGAACAATTATTGAGAAACTGTCATACTACAGATTTAAACTATGAACATTAATGAATGTTTCCTTGCTTAGTTTAGTTAACGATTTAGGAAAGCATGGTGCTCCGTTATTTAGTCAGTGCACACCACTGTATTTCCTTTCTAATACACATAGAGTATGTTTTCAGTATAAATGTAAAACAATTTTATTCTATTTAAGGTAACATTGAATTTTATAATCTGAAGTAAGTATGGGATAATTGTATTAAGTAATGCTGAATAGACTCTCATTAAGTTATTATTATGTTATGGATTAAATAGGAAATGTTCCCCATTGGCACACCTCTTAACACTGCTGGCATTGTTGTGGAGGGTTGTAGAAATTTTAACAGAAGAGAAAGTAGGAAGCTGTGGGGAGTCTATTACCCCTAGATGATTCCTGTCCCATTTTGGGTGATATAACGTGAGTTGCCCCTTCCCTACTATGATGGACTGACTCTTCAGAAACTATGAGCCAAATAAGTAATTTCTGCCTTGTTACTGTCAACAATTTTGTTCATAAAGACAAGATTGGGCTGTGTCCAGATAAGTTCCTATTAATTTGATAATACCACAAATTGGAAATGTGTTTAACTTGTCTGATATATATAACAAGATAAGCTTAGCAACACACTACTAGGACATGATTGCTAAAGTAGGGAAGCTTGCATTGAACCATCAGAAGCTACATATTGCATGTACTCTGCAGGTCCATGGAAAGGCTTAGACCAGGTGCAATGGCATACACTGGAATCTCCAGTACTTCAGAAGCTAAAGCTTAAGGGTTACAGGTTTGAGGCAGCATAGCAAGACACTCACAAAACAAAATCACAAAGAAAACATCTAGCAGAGCTGTAGAGCCACAAAGAGGACCTCTTATTACAGTTGACCATAAAAAACTATTTCTAAAGTGGAAAATGAGAGGCATAGGCAGAGCACACGCACACACACACACACACACACACACACACACACACACACACACAAATAGTCTGCAAAAGCCAGAGTAATGTTTGTACAATTTCTCCTTTCTTTGAGAAACAAATATGTAAATTTTACATGAGCCCCTTTCAAAATAAAGTACACACTGCCTTTCTTTTTTTGATTACAAGGGGTCATTTCATAGAATCTTTACTGACAAAGATTCAGGAACAATGAAGCCATTGTGACCACACTAAGGTCTACAAGGTACACATAAATTAAACAGGAATTATGAACAAGTAAAGACTTAACCACAATAAAGGTTACATACTGTGAGAAAGAACTACAGGGCTCTGCCAGGAAGGTTAACTTTGACATGTGTTGGGGGCAGAAATGGAGATTTACAGAACAGGAATCCTGGAGGAAGTCATGGCTCAGCTCCGAAGCAATAAAGAGTTTCTTCCAGATCAAAGGGACAGAAGTGAGGTCTAAGCCACCATGCCAAGATTACTCAGATCCTTGCAAATCGTGTTAAAGAATTTAAACTTTAAAACAATTGAGGACCTCTGCATGAACAATCCAGAAGCACAGATGAGTTTTCATCTATAAAAGATCGTTGTAGACATCTCAATGAGATGCTAACTATGAAAGGAGCAAAGACAATGGAATTGGCTGGAAAGTTTCTCAAGCTACTTCAGGAAAACTCAACCAATAATCTGCTCGTGAATACACAGAGGGGGATGGAAAATGAAGGTAGAAATCAAGATCAGCTTTCTAGTTTGCAGGGCTGGCTGGCTGGCTGGCAATTAATCTCCAAAGTATAAGTGTTGTAGAAGAGAATTAGTGAAGAGGAAAATGACCATCAGGTGACTGGGAGATGACACCAGTCCCTCCAAATTCAGGTGAGAACAGACATCAAAGTGATGGATGAAAGAACAGGATAGAAAGTCAAGATAAACTGAATGCATGAACCCAAAGAGGTGGGTTTGGTTATCCCAGGTAATTCACAGAGCAAAAGACAGATGTCCTGTAGTAAATCCTCAAGAAACTTGGTCATTTTATCTCTAGATCACAAAATCAGTCAGCAAGGCATGAGGCCGACTGTACTTTCTCTGTGTGATCTATCTCCAAAACCAACTTTAAACCTAACCGGTTAACTACTTAACCTGGTCTATATGCAAGAAGCACCCTTGATAAAGTCATGAAATTATGATAGAGGATTTCACAAATGAGATCAAATGCTCACAAGAGGCAAATTATGCCAATTATAAAATACAAAGTGAGAAAACAGAAGTCAAGGCTCTATGGTCCTCATGGCATCAACCATACCAATATAACAGCATCCTTAAATTGTCCATACTGGGATCTTGAATGAGACCCAGATATGGTCTTGAAAATGCTCAAAGAGAAGGAGAGATACTGCCATTGTCAATGTTCCTGCCACACCGCATGAGGACCTAAGTGGGGTCACTGTTGTCTACATACATAGTGAGACATGTTGGTCCACTTTTAAACCTAGTACTAGGTAGATGGGGGCAGGTAAATCTATCTAATATGTTGCCCACTATCCTAGTTAAATCTGGGAGCTCCAGCTCCCAGTAAGAAATCCTATCTCAAAAATAGATGAAAATGAAAACAACTAGAATGGAGAGCTCCTGAAGAACACCAGAGAAGGCTGACTCTGGCCTCCACGATCACATACAAATGCAGAGCTGGCATCCACGGCCATACATAGACCACACACACACACACACACACACACACACACACACACACACTGCTGATGGACCAGAAGCAAACTTCCCAGAAGTCTGGAAACGGGCCATTCTCAAGACAACAGAACCATGAAAAGCTACCAGAAACACCAACCTGCATTGTACAAGGAATCGTCCCCTCGTGCTGTTGCCCAGAGTGTTCTCTGAGAAGACAAGAGTTGACAGATTGTTTTGGAAATCCCAGTTACTTAAATCCTCTATGTGCATTTGGTACCTGTGATGGTTAATCTGCACTGTCAACTTGACTGAATTTGAATCACCTATCAGACACACCCGAGTGTGGCTTTTGAGGTTTGCTGTGGGACAATGATCTATACCCTGTCACTTGTATTTTAAATAAATGCTTATTGGCCAGTAGCCAGGCAGGAAGTAGAGGCAGAGTGACCAAGCAGGAAGTAAAGGCAGGGCAATGAGAATTCTAGGAAGAGGAAAGTTTCAGCCTGCGGTCATCACCCAGACAGAGAGAAAGTCAGACACAGAGCAAGCAAGATGTGACTGGCTCACTGAAAAAGGTACTAAGCCTTGTGGCTAACACGGAAAGGATTATGGGCTAATATATGTTGTAAGAGTTAATATGCCTGAGCTACTAGGCCAATCAGAGCATAATTAAGGTAGACCCCTGTGTGTTTATTTGGGAATGAATGACTGAAGGACCAAGTGGGACAGAAAGCCCCAGTCAACAGAAGTTGGTTCCAAAATAGCTTAAACTGAGGTCGAAAGACCTGTTCAGAGTGCAGCTAGCACCGTATGTGGAGCTGGGGTCTCAGGCCGAATGTGAAGGGATGAGGGAAGATGTCCAATGAGTACCAGCAGGCTCCATTCTCTGCTATCTGCTCCATAATGGATGAGGAGTACTAGCTATTGGTCCTCCTGGCCACAGTGTATACTATGCTCATAAACAATGAGACGAAACAATTCCTGTCTCCATAAGTTCTTTCTGTCACAAGAGGAAAAGCAACAAATAGTTTTATTCGTCAACATTTGGTTCTAACCTCCTATCCAAAAGAAGCTATTATTAAAAGTTTGTTTATAGAAACATTTTCCAATGTATCAAACAGACCAAGAAATAATTTATTTTGAGATGGAACACAGAAAATACTGAAATGCTAACCATGCCAGTAACAAAAGAGTTGTAGAACCAAAATTACGTTTGTCATATGAGGTATATTATATACAGATAAGTAGGCATATATATCTCCTTATAAATATCTGTCCATCTTTTAAATCTTGCTGTGTATGAGAAGATGGCTGACCCTGGTGAAATTAAATTAGAGATCATTTCACAGGCAACCATATATGGCATTAGGATTTCTGAACTTGCTTTCCTCAAATGAGAAGAGACATTTGGTAGCATTGAAATTTCAGAAATCTACTTAGCAATAATAGACGCCTGGCATGAGAAACAACAGGGAGTATGATGGCTTCTACCAAAATATCTATCAGGCACAATTCAAAACCTTTTATATACAATCTACTTATGTAATGCTTCTATGCTATTCAGTGTCTACCAATATGATAAGAAACCTGAGGCACTCTACTTAAAGAAGGAATGCCTTATTTTGGCTCTTCATTCCAGGGATTTTACTATCTCTCTTTCATCCTGGTTCTCTGGGCCTATAGCAGTACAGTACATTAAGGCAAGAACCCAAAGCAACGGAAGCTGCACACCTCATAGCAGCCAAAAACAAAAAGAGGAAACAAGGGTTGTCATCCAACTATGCTGTGGGAGAATGGGTTGTACTCTGTCAATTATATTTTAATAAAATGCTGATTAGCCATTAGCCAGGCAGGAAGTAGAGGCAGGACAATCAGGCAGGAAGTAGAGGTGAGGCAACAAGAATGGAAGAATTCTGGGAAGAGGAAAGCTTTGTCTGCAGTTGTGACCCAGTCACAGAAGAAGCAAGATGTGACGGCCTCACCTAGTAAGGTGCCGAGCCACATGGCTAACATAGGCAAGAATAATGGGCTAATATAAGTTATAAAAGTTAATAAGAAGTCCGAGCTACTAGGTCAATCAATTCATAACTAATGTAGACCTCTGTGTGATTTCTTTGGGACTTAACAAAACTCAATCAACACAACTATACCAGTGGTTCTCAACCTGTGAGTGGCAACTCCCATGAGGGGTCCAATGACCATTTCACCGAAATCACATATCAGATATTTTTATTATTATTTATAACAGTGGCAAAATTAGAGTTAGGAAGTAGCAATGACTAATTTTTTGTTGTTGTTTTTGGAGGCAGGTTTTATGGTTGGAAGCCACCACAACATGAGGAACTGTAGTAAAGGTTTACAGCACTAGGAAGGTTGAGAATCACTGCACTATACCTTTCAAACTCTCGCACGTTGATCTAACATCTTTCCCCTCTACCCTACTTTCTTGAGGCTTCATCTCTTAGTAACGGTTTGCCGGGACTGGAGTCGAAGCTTCCAACAGACATGGCTGGGAGAGAAAGCCCAGATCTAATCTGCAGCAGCTCCTAGCACCTCTATAGGGTAATGAAAATGAGCACTGTGTATGGAGAAGTTCAGTAACTTCTGCATATATTCAGAACTAGGCCAAGTAAGCATTCATTTGGTTCCTGAAAACAAAACTTGTTTTTAGCATAATGTCAAGATGAATTTCGTCACCTCTGAAGAGTTTCCATAACATCTTCTACAAAGAAGCACTAATAGAGAGGGTTATTAAATAATACAAGGGGCTGGAAAGAGGGCACAAAAGTTAAAACTCCAGACCAGTCTTCTACAGCACCCAGGTTCAGCTCCTAATGCCCGCATGGTAGCTCATGACCATCTAAAACTCAAGTTCCAGGGAGTCTGACATCCTTTTCTGGGCCCCCAGGAGTACCAGATACCCATGAGATATACAAATATACATCCAGGCAAAACACCCGTACAAATAAAACAAAAACTAATTTTAAAAACTAATTTTAGAAAAAACAGTCTTCTTAAGGAATGCAATGTTCGTCCTTAAGACTAAGGAAACTAGCAGAACCACAGGGCATGGTCCAGAGAAAATATATTCATGGGAAACTGTGAAGAACCTACCGTGGTAATTACAGCTTATAAAGGAAGAAAAGGAACAAGAATTGGTTTTATTGTCTACTAATGTAATAGACTTAACTCAGAATCTAAGGTTCTTTGGAGGCTTTAGACAAAAGAAGTAAGAAAGAGGGAGAAAAAGAAATGCCTGCAGGTTCTCAAACCACAGGCTCTGGAGATATTCCACCACCACTTCTGTGCTTTAACTGCTGCCGTTTTCTTTCTCCTGCTCTTTCTGCAGGCAGACCTCAAAGGACAACAGAGGAACTCAGATATTCCAAGAAACGCCTTAGCCAAGGCCTAAGCTACAACCTGCATGACCCTTCCATTTGAAAACCAAGAAATCACTTGGGAAAACAACAGCAAGATTAATTTGATATAATCAAAATATACTCAAGGTACTTTTACTTCAAATGTGGTTTTCTGGTGGCTACATAGAGTAAAAATTTTACAAACAGTATCTTAATAGGACCTCGTTTAGATATATTATAACATTAACCAGTAAAGATATACAGGTGTGGAACAAGGAGACCTTGAGGCAGAATTCACATCCTGTCTGGGTAAGGAACTGTCTTTTCCTATTTGCTTTTTAACTCACTGACTTTTCTTTTTCTCCAAGGTTCACTAGATAAGATTTAAAGTGTCCTCATTCAGGAATACTAAATATCTCCATTATAAACCTTTATTTCTCTTGACAAGTGTAAAATGTCATATGCCCTATTAAAGCTTCAATTTCAAGCTAGGTTAAACACGGCACAGCTCAAAATGTGACAAAGGCTACTATATCTCCTTTAGAGACTCAGGGGCTGGATTAGAAACTGCTTTATTTTACTTAACAACTTAAACATCAGAACCACTTTATTTAAAATTAGGGCCTACGTAATGACAATCTTCAAACACATGAGCTGTCATATTTTTTTTAAAAAGCTTCTCTCCGTTGTCAGAATGAAAATGAATGGACAATTTAGCAATAGTAAGGGATTTAAGCAAATTAAGTAATAACTTCTTCTTAACAGAGTGCATAAAAGTAATATTAATGTTGGCGACTGGAGATTCTTTTCTTCTGCGCCTCTGTGGCCCACAACAAATAATCTTTAGCCAAGTTAAACTAAAAGTCAGAGGTAGAGACTAACTGGCTACCAGAAGACCCTAGTATGTTTCCATTCCTATTAATAAAACCTACTTTTACTACAGTTTTGACTTAACTAAATGCAAAGTAAACAAGAGAACCTAGTATTTCACTTTTGGGTATGTTAAGGCAATACCAGCTGTCATGAACTTACTAAAAAAAAACACCTGAAGCTTTCCACATATTTCTTTCCTTGCTTAACATTAATAAGAAAGGATGGAATCGCTCACTCTCTGGTTAACATCCCACAAGTTGTAATCATCTCATATTGATTTATAAATGTTAGATAAGGTAAACATTGCTTGGCCTTAATTATCTAAGAAAACATCTTTCTCTACTCTTTGGAGTCTAATGCCCATTTTATTTGTCCATTTCTACTTGCTTCTTTTTCAGCTCCCTCAACTTCCTTCTGCTGCTGTAGTCTGCTCTTTCTGCCTTTCTTCCTGCATCCCTTCTTTCTGCATCCCCTTTCTTCCTGCATCCCCTTTCTTTCACATCCTCATTTGTCCTGCATCGTCCTTTCTGTATTCTCACCTTGTCACTCCAACCACCTTTCTCTCCATCTCCCTTGAGCTTTCCATGGGTTGCTCTCCGTCCCCTAATTTTCTGTCTCTATAGTCCCTTCCCCACTCCACCCAACCGCACTCAACTTACCCCTTCCAATTCTCACTACTTTAGAAGATCAGCTAATTCACCTGTTGTCCATCTTCTCTCAAAAGTCTACCACACTGAATGGCAGGAGAACACTCTGGTCAGGACAGATTTATCCCCGTACAATTCTTCTTTTATATTCTTGAAAACTGTATGTATTTTAAAAACTGTTCCACATTGTGCTTACTTTCCCATAGGGCATTTCTGACTCTAGGGAAGGATGAGAACTCTGAACTTCAGTGAGCAATTCCACTAAATTTCAGCTACATTTTCTAATTAAAAAAACAAACAAACAAAACTGTGCTGACCAAGATGATTCCAATGCACATCAGAGAGGCTCCATCCTGAACTTGTATATGATTCAAACTGCAATAATGGTAAAACACGGGCCTGTCACTTTTGGAATGAACTCAACATGTGGAAATCTTAGTGCTGGTCCATGACCCATATTGTAGTGCAGGCTTCAAGCACTTCCTTCAGTTTGCAGGCCTCCTGCCTGAATCTGTTCACCTTCACTGTCGTGCAGACTCACTTTCTCCATCATCTATGTTTCTAAGTTTTCAGATATACTGCCCAGTGTCTGCATCTTCTAGATTTTGAATATATATTTATACATATATATATATATATATATATATGTGTGTGTGTGTGTGTGTGTGTGTGTGTGTGTATTCCAAGAAGCCCATCTTAGACACTGGAAACACAGGTATTATTTTCATACCCGTCAGAAAGTTGAATCATCTTCATATTTTTATTATTAGGTAGCCATTAGAGTGATTAAAGTGGTTTACTACACATCAGCGCATAAAAATAAATTTCTTAAGTTTATGTACTGAGTTAGCTAAGTTTCTTGATAGTCATATGCAAAAAAGACATTTAAACGTTCCAGAACATTGAATGAGAGAAAAATTTCCAGGAACACACTACCTTGCATGTACATTTTAAAAGAATTTTATTGAGAGGGTACAGTTAATTCAGAGTCAGGTTTTGGATAGCTTTGTGAGGCACTGGATTGAATCCCAGAAACATAATAATAATTACTATTATTTCATTGATACTTAATATTTACACATCTTTTTGACACACTATACAAATTTGATACCAGCATGTAAAGCACTTCCATCAACTAAAACATAAAATTTCCCTTTTGCTAGGAGCTTGCTTACTCTTTAAGTTATTTGGAAATACAGTCCAAGCCATTATGTCTGATTGGTACCCTGTTTGCTATACAAAGAGTTAGATTTCCCTTTCCAGATTTGTATAGCGATGTATGAATGAGAATGGCCTCATTCAGCAGATGTATATAAATGTTTGGTCTCTAATTGGTACAACTATTATGGCAAGGATTTGGAGGTGTGGCCATGGTGGAGTAGGCATGGCCCAGACAAAAGGGTGGACTTGGGGGTTTAGAAGTCTATCTGAGGCTCAGTCTCTCACCTTTTGCCTTCAACATGAAAAACATGATGTAAGTCCTCAGCTACTGCCCCAGCACCATGCCTGCTTGACTGCTACCATGCTCCCTGTCATAATGGCCCTGGTTAACCCTCTGAAACTGCAAGTCAGCCGCCAAATAAATGCTGTATTTTATACGCTGCCTTGGTCATGGTGTCTCTTAAAGCAACTGCAAAGCAACTAAGAGAGGCTCCCCTTACTTTTTTTCCATTCTCCTTTTCTCTCTATCCCACCATCTAGCAACCACTGTTGCATCCCATTCTTCCAGGAGATTAACTTTCTGGCTTTAACAAGTGAGTGAGGCCATGTGTGCTTACATTTATGTGTCTGTTTTATTTTCTTGAACATTATGAATTAGTTCTATCTAATTGTATGCAAAGGGCAGAATTTCATTCTTCCTTTATGGCTGAATATTAAACACACATACAACCTCTGGCTTGTCGTTTAATCCACTGATGGACACTGTCATCTGGGTCTTCAATGTCATCCATTGACTACTTACCAGCTTGTAGGAGGAGTAGGCAGAACCCTGAAGATAGGCAGCCCAGCGAAAGAAAGTTATTGAGGTCTGATGCCCCGAAGATGATCTCGACCCTTTCCTTTCTTTTTGCTTTACATCTGATATTAGGTGAGCAAGTGCTTATTCAAAGTTCCCTGCCTGCTACATTCTGCTTCACCAGAGGTCTAAACTGAGAGAACAAAAGAAACTCATGACACTGAGGACATGTCCAATAAATCTTCCCATTGTTAAATTTAATCAACTCCAAATGCTCATAAACACAGTACTTCAGTCAGTTGTATATAGCGAACATTCTGACCAGCAATCATATCATAAGGCGCCTGTGTTGTAGGTCCTCTGCTGGCAATGCAGTGGTGAACATTCTGACCAGCAATCATATCACAAGGAGCCTGTGTCATAGGTCCTCTGCTAGCAATGCAGTGGTTGAAATCATGCCAGGCTTGAAATTTACAAAATATACTGACTGAGAAGTAAGTGAAAAGTGTAGATCGTTCATGGAAGTGGTGCAATGATTCTTCACCACTTCTACTGTATATGAAGTGAAACATTTCTAAGTTACGTGGTAGATTGACTCACTCTCTATGGGCTGGGGATGACATCCATACTAGGTACTGAGGCTATAAGGATCAATCTCTATTCTGAGGCAGTGTGCTGAGCAAGTATTCTGAGTACAACGGGAGCTTTCAGTGCCAGGGGCTGAACATAAGACAAGTAGAAGGCTGGATGCAGGCGCATTGAGTTGCTGACTAGTGGAAAAAGGCAAAATGTGGTGTTTCAGAGAAGGAAACTGCAATATTTTGGGACTGTGATAGACATATTAACCACCAGGAACCACCTAACTATCAAGCTATTTTCTAAATTGCCAGTGATACTTGTATAATCATGGTTTACACTCTAATAACTACGTTTTTTTACAAATGTTCAGCCTCTCTTTGACCCTTCAAAATGCAAACTAACCCCTTCCTTTTCTGCTTATCTCCTATCAGCAGCTTCAAACCGTCAACATTTCTGCCTGATTGCAATCATACTAACTGATCTTTTCTAATCCCGTTCTAATTCACTCACTCTCAGGTACCATGGAAGTGATGTTTTCAACTGCAAATCAGAACAGGTCATCTCCTCCACTATCTAAAGTCTGGGCACTATAGTGGTACTATATATATATATATATATATATATATATATATATATATATATATACATATATATACACACATATATGTATGTATATATATACACATATATACATATATGTGTATATATATACATATATGATGCTTTTGTACAATGTAAAGTTAAGCCACTCATATTGGTTTAATAAAATCCTGATTGCCAGTAGCCAGGAAGAAAGTATAGGTGGTGTGAACAGACTAAAAGAATTTTGGGAAGAAGAAAGTCAGAGAGGCAGTTATCCACCAGAGGAAGTAATATCAGGATGCCTTACTGAGAAAAGGCAAAAGGCGTGTGGCTAAACATAGACAAAAAGTATGGGTTAATTTAAGTTGTAAGAGTTAGTTAATAATAAGTGTGAGCTAACAGGCCAAACAGTTTATAATTAATATAAGCCTCTGTGTATTTCTTTGGGACTGAACATCTGCGGGACCAGGCAAAAACTTCTGTCTACAAACATTCTGTCCACAAAGTATTCTCATATACCATGGAGGTAATGTTTTAAACTGCAAATCAGAACAAGTCATCTCCACCATTATCTAAAGTCTGTGGCATTATTCCCTTAAATACAGAGCATCCTTACTGTGATTGTAAAGTCAACACTTTATGGGCTTGACCACCAATTAATTCGTTCTCCTTATTCAAACAGTGTACGTAGAGCCTATTATTCTTCTCAAAGATGTCCAAGTCTATTGTTTTCTCATAGCCCTTCAGATGTATTCTTAATTTAATTTGAAATAAATTTTGATGTGGGATTCCTCTCTGTATATTGTGAATACCACTGGTTAATAAAGAAGCTGCTTCCGGTCAATTGCTTATCAGAATATAGCCAGGTTAAAAAAGATACATAGATAGGATTGGTGGAGTCAGAGAGATGCAGTGCAGCCACCACAGGAGACAGGAGACAGCGACAGATGCACCAGAACCTTGCCAGTAAACCACAAGCCTCACGGCAAAATATAAGATAATGGAAATGGGTTAATTTAAGATGTAAGAGCTAGCTAGTAATAAGCCTAAGTTAATAGGCCAAGTGGTGTTTTCATTAATACAGTTTCTGTGTGGTTATTTAAGGTCTGGGCAGCAGGGAAATAAATGAGCAGTCTCCACCAACAGAATTTTTGCTTGTTCTTAATCACACCCTCATGAAACTCAGCTCTTGGTTCTTCTTTTAATCCACTGTAACACTTGCCACAATAAAGCAGAAAGTACGTATATATAAGGCTACTTGTATATTTTCAACTAACTTACTCCATCTGCAATGATCAAGGCAGGTATTTTTTTTTGTTGCTGTTTTTAATTTTAATTTACTTTTCATTCACAAAGAAACTGTTTTCTTTTTTAAAAAAATATTTATTTATTATGTATACAATATTCTGTCTGTGTGTATGCCTGCAGGCCAGAAGAGGGCACCAGACCCCATTATGGATGGTTGTGAGCCACCATGTGGTTGCTGGGAACCGAACTCAGGACCTTTGGAAGAGTAGGCAATGCTCTTAACCTCTGAGCCATCTCTCCAGCCCCCAAGAAACTGTTTTCTAATAGCATATAGTTTGGCTATATAGTTGCCATATTTTTGCATTTTAATCTACTTTTTAAATAAACATTGTAAAAGGTTGCCTCTGTGGAATAAAGACACAGAAGAACTTTATTGCACCAATACATTTAGCAATGCTGTATTTAACTTGACAAATTTATAGATAAACCAATTTCAGTTGCTAAGTGATGACAGCCTTATTTAGATTATGTTTTATTTGATTAAAATTAATAATACTAAGAAAGTATATCCATAGTAAATAAATGTGTTCTGCAAGCAATGTTTTAAAATAAATACCAATGATCTCAAGGCAGCCTAAATATGTAAGATTGAGTTCCAGCATTTAACTCAACAGAAAATGACAGGGAAGAGAGAGAGAGAGAGATTGATTCTATAAGTTTTAAGAGATAGCTGGATCCATCTTTTGTCTTTCTAGGTTTTAATGCTGCTGGTACAATAGGAGCCTACCAAGAATTTCTTATAAATACATAAATGTGGAATTGAGTCTCTAGAAACCTCAAGGGTCTCCATATCTCAGAATCAACTACTGCTGAAATAATTACCTTTGGACTTTCCAACATGTACACATATCATCCCATTTTTATGGAAATGAAAGGAGTGATTCATGAGACTTATAATGGAGTATGTCACCATTACCCAGCTGACCAGATTGAGTCTGTTCCCAGTGAGGGTGTGGACCAACATTCAGTAGGTGACTGCTTTCTAACATTCAGTCTAGGTAGGTTTACTGTGTTCTTGCCATCTATCAGTATGTTCTATCTGTTCCAACGTATTCAAAGTCTGTTGGCATTATGCAAGGAAGGAATGAGGCCTGCAGCTATAGTTCAGTGGTAGTGTTGGCCTAGTATAGTCCAAAAGAAGATATAAAGAATGAAAGAAAAAAGAAAATAAGGTGAATGAGAGAAGGAAGAAGTACATATAATATTGAGTCATAAATAAGATTCTACATAGAGTATCTGGCCAGGTGACCATTCTATACATGTTGCAAGACTATCCACTAAAATTTCAGCCACACTAAATTCTGAGATCAAACTTTCAAAATTAAGCAATCTTGTATTTATGCTCTTCCAACGTGTTCTTAAGGGCGTGTGAGATGGTCCAGTGAGTAAAAGTTCATGTTGTCGAGATTGTGATGCCTAGAGCTCCGTATCCAGGACCCACACGGCAAGAGAGCACCAGTCCTACCAAGTTGTCCTCTGATCATCAAGAAAAAGCACAAAGTATAGAACTGTTCTGCAATGAACGTACATTACCTCTAATTAAGAAAAACATAAAATAGAATTTTAGAAGTTATTTTTTCTTTACTTTTTGCCTTAAGATTATTTTTAACCATCTTCTTTCATCTGTGATTGCCAGTTGAGACAACCTCTAATATGACTTGAATCAAAGATAATTCTGGAAGTTCATTTCTGGACATATGAAATGAACAGAATGATAACGTTTTAGAAGTAAAAAATCCAGCTCTGTATTTGAGCCTAGCACCTGTTGCTTACGAGTCGTCTTCAGGCAGACAATAACATGACGATGAATAGGAGTCAAAATGAAATGCTTGGCAAATGCTGTCCTTTCCCACGGAATACCCATTAGCACACATACTCTGCTAATGTTCATCTTCTCTATTGTCTAAGATGCCACCTTTCTACCTCATAATGACTTAAAAACACAAAGCTCAGAACTCATGTGAGTTCAGTTAAAAAGCTCTCCAAGATCAACATGGGAGGACCTGAGGTTCTGTTTTCATCCATCTGCTGTGTGATAGTCAACAAATCTCTCCAGATTCTGTCCGAATGATACACAGAGGCCTCTCTATCAAAATTTTTATGAGTGGCTTATTTTATAGCTGGGCATAATGGTGCATGCCTTTAATCCCAGCAATTGGAAGGCAAAGGCAGGTGGAAGCCAGCCTGGTCCACACAGTGAGTTCTAGTACAGCCAGAGCTACATAATGAGACTCTGTCTCAAAATAAATAAATAAATAAAAATAAAAGTGCCATATTTTTCCCATTCCATCTCATCAGAACCATTTGAATACCTAGGATGAACACTTCCATCTTCCATGGACTATATTTTGCAAACATACTACCCTATTAGTCAATATACTTGCCTATTTCACACATAAGGTTAACTTACTTTGTCTTGTCTTCTTCTGTTTAAGTGAGGACAATGAGACCGTTACAAGTCAAATTATTTTAAGAAGTATTATTTACTAATACAATGAAAGATCACACATATTAAAGGGAGTGGAAAAGGTTTCTTGAACCTCAAAGTCAACGTTTCTTTCATCTCAAAGTCATGTTTTTTGAAATGTAGTTAATAAAATCTAAAAAGACTATTTTTGATTGATTACTATAATGATGACTTTCCGTAAGATAGAGTACTCCGCTGGTTTTGCTGCTAAGATAGTGAGCAGATGCCTGCCTAGTCCTGAGGGAATGTCTCTTCCTCGGTAGAAAACAGCTTAAATAGGAAGCAAACAGCCATATGCTGGCTGTTGGCTGCTTCACAGATGACATCGGGAGCCGTATTCTACAGCGGGAACCACAAAGGGCAAGGTTCAAATTAATTTCCCTTAAAAGTCAATGTAATTATCCAAGATCGAAATACTTGGTAAATTTTACTTGTATCACAGAATTGTGCTATTAATTGCTAGGCACAAAATAAACTTAGAAAGTGCTAATGCTGAGTAGAGGAGAACACATGAAGAAAACAGTCTCCTAAAATACACCTTAAACTCAATGATAGTATAATCATCACAAACCAGAAAACGTGGCTGGCAAGAGAACCATTCTTCGACAGCTGGTGCTCAAACTGACTCAGATACATAGGAGTTTTCATAAATCTTTTTAAAAAACCAGCATATTCTGTATTTACATGAACTAATATAGATATATAATTCGTATTTTATTTCTGTTATTCAAATAATAATAATTAGAAATAATTTAAGAAAATATATTCAGTACTAAAGATTCTTTTCTTTTGCAAAACCCAAGGTTCCAAACTTCTTGGTATAAATACTAAAAATAAGTACTGCTAAGCATTTCTTGTTTCAATTGGCAGACTGTATAATTGTACACAGTAAGTAAAATTGCATTAAAACTGAGTTTCTCTACAGGGCAAGGTTATATACATAAATGTTATATGTGTGTACGTATATATACATACTTTCATATATATAACATTTCATACATCTACTTATCACTGTAATGCAGATGAAAATGAAACAAGAAATTCCTAAAGATAACCAACCAGTCCATGCAGTTCTCGAACAAAAATATTAATATGTAATAAACAAGAATATTATGATTTCTATATAGAAATAAAGGCTTACGGAGCATTCTATATCTTTTCAAGTTTAAGGGATTGACAAGGATTAGGAACCACAAACTCTACTTGTTGTTACAGCTGTAAAACTTGGTTGAAACACAAGCAAAACACAGATAAAATGTTTTCCAAAGCATTACAACAACTGCTCTTGGAGACCAGCACTGCCTCAGGACACTTCTGTTAATGCGGTTACTGACCAGCATCGCTGTGAAATTAGAAGCACTCTCTGACTTCCTGTCTGAGCCTTGGGGAGTGCAAGAATAGTTCTTACTCTACTCATGGCACCTGAACTAAGGAAACATGCAGAAAAACAGAGAGCAGCAGTACACTCCAGGAAAAAATAAAAGCCACACTCTAACAATACTCCCAGGCTGGTTGGTAGTTAATCTGGCTGACATCTGTGCTCACCATCAACAAAGTCGATCAACTATGGAACATGCAAAAGGGCTGATTTGGGTTTTAGGACAAATGCCTCCAGAAAATGAGGCCAGGACAATATGAACTGTCAAAATAAATGAGTGAAATGATATGAACTAAATTGTTACTCGCTAATTTGCAGTATGCTAAAGGAGATTTTTTTTTATGAATTAATAGTTTCTAAACTTTCCAAACACATAAAAGCCTTTCTGAGGGCAGGGTGCTAAAAGCAAACATAGTATCCAATAAACAAGTGTTTCTCCTGATCACTGTGATGAAAGTAGCATGAGAACTACTGGACCCAAATGTATAAACTTCTTCAGGATTTCAAAATATTTTATCTTTAATTAGGACACATATATAAAATTGTCATTAATACCATTCTAAATTTAAGAAGTATAAAATGTTTATTATTTCTCTGTTTATAGATATAGAAATTATTCTAAGCATTATAACGTATTCAAATCTTTATATAATAATTGGTACATTTATAATATTCACTTTTATATGGTGCACAGTGAGGAAGACAGTGCTAAAATTTGTAAATTAAGTATAATGAGCTCTGAATTTGGTTTGAATTTCCATGAACATATTTACTCTCAGAGGATGGAATGTCCAGCTTACACAGAAAGCTGAGCTGGAAACTAAAAGTATCTTTAAATACCTACACAGAAATTGTCTAAAGACAATTACACGCAGGGTATCTTTACAACTGAGGGTAACATAGGGGGTATTTTGAAGAGGAAACTAGAGAAGGGACAGGTTGATCTAATCAAGTCTATTCTAAATACTGAAAATGACAAAAATGGACCAGAGTGGGAATCATAGAGAAACCAAAAATGCTCTGTGCTATTTCTGTTGGCCCAAACATCATAGCCTTTGGTTTTACTTCTTGCATCCAGGGTTTGTGTTTGTTTTTCTGTTTTGGGTTCTCTCTGTCTCCCTCTCTTTCTCTCTCTCTGTTCTATGCTGGTTTTATCATAATTAGGAACCTACCTATACCTTCTCTACCAGCTACAATCACCTTAATATTACCTCAAGGAGGAAAAATTATTCTATAAGAAAAATATGATGAAAATTACAAAAGTACAAAGATAATGTTTGTCCAAACATGTACCCTGTTTTATAAACAGGAACACAGTTCACGGTTTTTCTTATATTCCATTGAAAAATGGCTTAAAACATAAACGTAGAATCACTTTCTGCTGTGAGCATGGCACCCATTTATCTTATAAGTCTGAGACTTTTGAGGCCTTGACTTTGAGGCAGGTCAATAAGAAAAAGGGCAGTAAGTGTATTGTCTATCAATTTAAACAAGAAACGTAATCTCAAGTTTCAGAAAAACATTTTAGAGTGTGACATAGGTGTGAAGGCCCAGGCCTGTAAACGCAGCACTGAGGCAGGAAGCGTCAAAGTTCAAGGCCAGCTTGCTCTACATGGCAAAACCACGTCTCAGACAAAACAAATGATAACAACAAAATCGTAACGTGAATGGCTAGTTTTGACATAGTCTAAAGTGGTTATTTTTATTCAATTTACATATTCTTTTGATATCAGATATCTTGGGCAGTCTATCTCAGTGTAAATACCACAAACCTTGGTGGAGGGAGGGTTTAAAACCATTTACTATCTTTGGAGTTGATTCTATATTAATATGATTAATTTCTAAATTTATCTTTAAGTATAATTAGCTATATATGTTCCTATGTGTTCATGTTCTAGTTAAATGGTGAAGACTATTAAAAGTTATATAACTAAAACTTAGGACATAAGTCATGTTAAAATATAGGTAAGGCTGGGAAACCCTAAGCATATTTTAATAGATGCATATATATACTTCAACTCAATTAATGTGACTCTTGTTAATCTTTACAATTCCTACGTAAAAATTACAGATTTCTGATATATACACATAACAGGATCCTTTCAAGGGCGGGAAACCTTTTAGCTACCTACTGGATGAGGATGGAATATAAGAGAGTTCAGGTTCATATCCAAATACAAGGCACACCTGTAGCACAGATATAGTCATCTAATTGTTCATCAGCAACTCCCTCTCCCGATCAACGCAAAAGTGCTGCGTGTGACATGTAGAAATAAACAGAGCCATCAGGACAGCATGCACCTGCTCCTCCTCAGGCTCTGCTGCCCTCACACGGTAGGAAGCTTCTGGATACAATTCCTGGATGGCATAATGTTTTACTTCCCGACAAATCTTACACAGTCAACATTGTTAGAAGAAATCACGGAGGGCAATAAAGCAAACTCAGTGGAAACATTCTACAGAAAAACAGCGGCTGGGCACTGTTGGAATACCCAAAAAGGATGAGAAGTAAGGAACACTGACACACAAGAGCTTGTATTTATACAAAGCTAGACTACCGTCATGCAAAGGGTGTAATGCATGCACAATTTCTTACTGCCCCTGTCAAGACACATGATCCCATGTAATTTCCCCAGGAAAAGCATTTTACTTACTAGCTACCTCCAGCGATGCGTTGTGGCTCACAGCCTCTCCCAGGTAATTCCTTGCTACACAGATGTAGACCCCTTCATCAGGCCTGCTCTTCCGTCCATGTACTATACGTAAGAAAAATAAAGATCCACTTGGCAGCAACATTCGGTGCGAGCGAGGATCATCTTTGTCGGTCTCCACTCTTTCCCCGCCTTTGTACCATTCGATCGTCGGGGTGGGGCGGCCTTCGGCTTTACAGTTCAAAGTGGCAGGTTCTCCTTTTGAGACAATTAGATCTGAAGGGTGTTCAACAATGCGAGGTGGGAAATCTTCCTGACGAAGACGGGAGCCTGCGGAAGAATGAAACAAACGTTTCATATTTCACCTGAGCATGAAAGGCCTCATTTCAGAAGAACAGACTTTAATGGTTTTTAAACATTGTCCCGAATGGACATGCACCCCCTAACCTTGATTCTAAACATGCAGGCTCTCAACCACAACGCCCATATCCGAATGCATTTGACAGTATACTTAGAAAAGATCTCTTACTAAATTCTACCTGTATAGATGCTGCCTGCTGGTCCTTGAGAGCCCACAGCACAGCCCTTTAATACCTCAAATGTGATGGCTAGTTTTAATTGTCAAATTTATGCCACCAAGAATCACCCAAACACGGAGTCTCAATGATGAAGTGTAGATTGAGGTGGCCTCTGGGCATATCCATTGGGAGGGGGTTATCTTGATTACGTTAATTGACGCTCTGCCCCGTTGTTCATGGCACCAGTTCATGGTCCACAGATTTCAGATTATATAAGAACAGGAAAACTGAGTGGACCAAGCATGTATGCAGTAATCCATGGCTTCCTGCTCTCGACTATGGATGGACCATGACTACCTGCGACAAGTGTGGCCGTGTTTTCTTCCCTCCTTGATGGACTGTAACCTGGACTTGTGAGGCAAATAAGCCCTTTCTCCCTTCAGGCTCTTTGTCAGTCTCCCTATCACAGGAACAGGACAAAAAAGGAAACGGTTGCTTGTCTTCACAGAAGAATAAACCTGGAAGAGGTTTGTGAATATTACAGGCAATGGTATGGACTCCTAGAAACCCTCTTTTAACCAGCACAAAGTAATAATTAGCAAAATGTCCTTTAATAAAAAGTATCTCCTTTACATACTTCATATGTGGTTTGAATGTAACTGGCCCCCATAAACTCAGAGGAAGTGGGACATTAGGAAGTGGGGCTTTATTGGAGTAGGTACAGCCTCATTGGAGGAAGTGTGCTGCTGTGGGGGTGGGTTTTGAGGACTCCTATATGCTCAAGCCACACCGAATGTCTTGACCACTTCCTGTTGCCATGGG
This sequence comes from Microtus oregoni, assembly GCF_018167655.1. Lineage (NCBI taxonomy): Eukaryota > Metazoa > Chordata > Mammalia > Rodentia > Cricetidae > Microtus > Microtus oregoni. The sequence goes on from NW_024543089.1 coordinate 16,868,235, forward strand.
TCATGATGTAAGGACTCTCTGCTCCTGTCCCAGCACCACATCTCCCTGCACCACTCCATGCTGCACCATGACAATAACAGACTGAACCTCTAAACTGTAAGTCAGTCCCAATTAAATGGTTTTCTTTTCTAAGAGTTGCCATGGTCAGTGGTCATGGTGTCTCTACACAGCAATAGAAAGCCGAACTAAGACAGTATGACTATACTATATTTTGCAATACATCTAAACATCAAAAAACAGGGATCATGTCTGTCGTTGTGTAAATGAGAATTTAGGCTCTGGAATCTGAACACTTGGTCCCTGGCTGGTGGAGCTCTTGGAGGGGTTTCTGTGGCACTGCCTTGGTAGAGGAAACAGGCCACTGGGGGAAAGGATTGGAGATTATATGCCCTTGGCCACTTTTCATTTGCTCTGTCTGTTTCATATTTGCAGAATAGAGATGTGATCTCTCAGATGCATGCCTCCATGCTTGCAGATTAAAGATGTGATCTCTCAGATGCATGCCTCCATGCTTGCAGTTTGCTGATGCACCTCTACCATGGTAGACTCCAAATAACCACAAGTCTAAATAAACTCTCCCTTCTATGAATTGGCCTGGTCATAGCACTCTATCAAATGACAGAAAAATAACTTAAAATACCTTTATGTTTTTAAATAGTCTCAACTGTTTATTTATTTATTTATTTATTTATTTTGCCGGGACTATAGCAAATATAAAATGTCTCAAACCTCGGTCAAATTCACTAACTCTGGCTTTCAAACCTGGCTCTCATTGAGTATGCGTGCCTCAATGAAAGCAGCAAGGTAGAAATGTCTGTTCCATATCTCCAAATGCCATCCACAACTTGACACCACTAATATCCCGGGTCAAACAACTGTCCCTTCTACTGAGACTTAGGAAAGTCCCTTTAGTATCCATTTAGACGGAATCAGGAGGCTTTGGACTCATCTGTTCTTAAGTTCTTAATAGACCCACAAGCATGACCTTTTCTTTCCCCAGCCCAGATCTCCACACAGCCTGCTCTCGCCTTCCTGTGCCTTCTGTCAGCTCCACAGCCACACTCTGTTTCCTTCTGCCCAGCAAATGCCTGCCACAGGCATGGGGCTCCAAATAAGCTGCCATCCTTGAGGACTAGGCTTCGTTCAACTCTCTCCTTTCCTGAACTTTTCCTACCAAATTCAGTTCACTCATTTAAACCTCAACAGCACTAAGCTTCACAGAGCTGTCACTCAATCTATTTATCCAACACTTCCTACAGTTTTCTCTTCCCCACAAGTCTGTGGGATCTGCGGGGCTTCCTCTTGCTCAGAGCTGTCTGCTGATAATGGCTGAACATACTCCAGTGTTCTGGAAACATGAGTGGAATCACTGAGAGAATAAATACATGTCAGGAAGGAAAGATCTAACTATGAAGAGGGAGCTGAAAAAAATCAGACGCTAGGTCTGCATGTGGGGTTGCATGCCTGTCCCCAACACTTGGGAGGTGGAAGCAGGAGAGTCAAGAGTTCAAGGTCATCCTTGGCTACATTATTAGTTTGTGGCTGGACTGGACTGTAGTAAACTGCGTTTCATAGATTGCAGAGAGGTTAAGAGCACTTCCAGCGGACCAAGGTTCAACTCCCAGCAACCATATAGTGGCTCACAACCACCTGTAATGAGATCTGGTGCCCTCTTCTGACCTGCAAGCATACATGCAGACAGAACACTGTATACATAATAAATAAATAAATCTTTAAAAACAAACAAACAGAAAGAAGCATGCATTGTAGAAAAAGCATAAGGCTTTCCTCTTTAAACTAACCAGTGTGCACTATATTCGATCCAAGAGACTCTATATGGCATACAAGCTTATTCGTATCTGCGTCTCATTTGGAGCTACTATAATTAATAGTTTGTCTTAGGGAAACAACTATGAAAGGAGAAGTTAATGATCTCAGTGAGTAAGAGTTTCATAACCAGGGGCTGCAGAGATGGCTCTGCTGATAGAATGGTTGCAGTGTAACATGAAGAACCGAGCTGGTATTCACAGCACACTGTAAAAACCAGGCATGATAGCACTCACTCAGTACAGGGTATAGGACAGCCATCAGATAGAAGGGGAGAGGACCTCACTGGCCAGCTAGTCTATCTGTTAAAACTCCAGGTTAAGTTAAAGACACTGTGTGAAACTTAAGCTGGAAGAGTGCTATGGGAAAGCACACACCATCTGCTTCTGCCCTTCACACATGCAGGCATGGGGACTTGCCTTTGCACATACACAGAGGTAGGATGGGGTTGACAGAGACAGAGATGGATGGGGAGAGAACGCTACATTATACAGAGACATAGCATTGGTTTAGAACGTGGTACACAGTATGCTATGCATTCTTTAAGTGATGGCAGACTTGAAAAGGAGGAGAAATAAACCAGCAAGATGGGAGAAAATAACTTAGAAATGCTTCTGTCCTCACAAAGAAAATGAAATTTTCTTCACTAAAGGAAATGAAATTCAGGTTCTCTTTTAGGTAACTCATAATTAACAATGTCATGAACCTCCGTGTATCATTAGCCTTTAGGAGAGACATCATTAGGAAAGAGAGATACTGGTGATAACAAACTAATGAGGTGGCACACACTTACAGAAATTTTACATTACGAAAGTCCATTTGCGCTAGGAAACAAGGCTGCAAATGGTGCTATATTAACGCAAAGCAAGGGCAACCCCGTGCAGTGAGAAGGATCTGGAGCAACAGCTCTTGAGAAGACCCCTAAGAATGAGCCACAAAGGGAAGCCAAGGCAGGGAATCTACCCCAGGCACAGGTACTAGACCTCACAGCATACTCAAGGGATCTTCTGCCAGCTTAGCTGATAAGGTGTATTGTCAGGAACTGGGAAGCATAAACCTGGAAAAAGGAAGGATGAAAGAAATGCTGAAAAGTGAAAGATGGAAAAGAAATAAGATGATAGTATAGGCTTTGACTACCAAGTGAGTGTTCTGCAGGTTAGATGAATGTGCGTGTTTAGAGAGAGAGAGAGAGAGAGAGAGAGAGAGAGAGAGAGATAGTTAGTTCACACTTGGAAGTCAGAAGCAAATGCTGGGTGTCCTATTCCAGTACACAGTATTCCCTGAGACCAGGTCTCTCACTGAAATGCAGTTCACAGATTGGCCAAACTGGCTTGCCAGTGAGCTCCTAGGATCCTGCTATCACTGCCCACAGCAATGGGGCTACTGATGCACTCTTCTGCACCAGGCTGCTCATGCTGAGCATGCAAACTCAGCTCTTTGGGCTCCCAGGGGACCCACTCTAACCAGTGAGCCATCTCCTCAGCTGGAAAGTCATTTGAGGTTTTTTAAGTAAGGCTATTATTTGGCTTTAAAGTGTTTACTCTTGATAGAATACAGTCAATATAAGCAGACTAAGGTAGGGAGATTAGCTGCCAGATGCTTGCACCTTCAAATTAAGAGTCACTGAACCTGTACTTAGACACCGACAGAAGGGCAACAGGGAAACAGGAGATAATGATAAGTTAATCACTGGCAATGTGGAGGACGGTGAAGAAGAAAGCTCATGAGGGATACAGAATAAAGAGATACTACTCTATCACTGGTGGCTGAAGTATAGTTTCAGTGAGCATAGAGACAAAAGACTTTTGTGAGAGAAAAAAAAGGGCGGGGTATCCTTCTAGAAAACCCAGAGAGAAATGTTGAGTTAACAGCTCTGTCTCCAAGTTTGGCCTAAGAAACACAATCTCAGCTAGAGCCATTAGCTGGAAAGGAGCTGGGGCAAACATCCTGGGAAAGAAGAAAACCATGTGGGGGGAAGGTGTAGAGGAAGTCACGGCCAATTGCAGAACCTGGAGACGACCCAGGCTCCACTACAGTACACTGTGGCTCAGGAGAATCTCCATCTGAACCTCAGTTCCCCAGAGCTGGACCACAGCCAGCAGGACGCTGGGGAATAGAAAACCCAGACCCAAGTTTTCAGCACCGTGTTTGTACAGCAGCATTCAGTAAAAGCTCCAGCAATAAAAATGCTTTCTAGATTATTAATGACTAATTTTTAAAATTCTCTATGGACCACACTTTCCCCACATTGTTAATAACATTTCTCATATTAAAGGGAAAAAAGCTGAAGTTCTCAGAGTCTAGTCTTACTAATGCACGTTCTGATCTGCCAGAAAATGCATGTAATATGCACCGTTTCCCAGGCTTATTTACGTACTGAAGCCTTTTCTTCTCTCTTTCTCTCTCTCTCTCTCTCTCTCTCTCTCGGGTTATACTGAGTTTTGTGTCTAATGAATATATTTGAATAGAAAATATACACCATTAAATATATAGTAATCTGAAGAGAAAAAACAAAATCGTCAAAAAAGTAGTCCTTCGACTGCAACAGAACCAGGACTTGGGAAATCACAACCAGAACAAGGAAGTGTTTCAATTCTTCACAATGTTCGACCCTCAGAGCAGGGATTTTGCAACATGTGACTCACAGACCTAATGAGTTTGCCGCAATAACAAACCATACACACCGCTCATCATCTTCATTGAAACTACAATAAATGATTTTTGTGGTTAAATGTAAGCAGGAAGGAAGGGGACTGGAGAGCAATCTACCATCGCTTCTCTACCATCTCTACTGGTACGGAAGTGGGTGTCATAAAGCGTGGGGTCAACAAGCTGTCCTGAAATCTCATCTGTCGTTCAGCTGCGAGGCGGCAGTGCTGGGTCTTGGTCCTCAGCAAATCCAAAACTCTTGCTGTTTGCAAACAGTCTATGCATTCTACTGGGGCTAACCGGTTAAAATCACTACATAAATATGGGTTGTCCCTTTGGCTTTAGGTCCTGCAAGTGTTCATTTTGATGTCTTACTTCTAAAATGATGATGAGGAAAATATCAAGAAGCTGACAAGTCTGGTGACCTCTGTTTTATTCTTTCTCTATAAAAAAGAAACATTTACCTGTAAACCAAATGAACTTATGAAGAATTCCTAATCAAAATTTTCCTTGTATAAATATGAATTCAAATTGCTAGGCATCCTTCCATTATCAGTTCTCAGACTGCTGAGATCTTCAGTTTGCAAACAACCATGTGTATAATTAACGCCGTTTTCATAGCTGAGTGTGGTGGTATGCCTCAGATCCAGCATTCAGAAGGCTAAGAAAGGATCAGTTATTCCAGAACAGCCTGGCCCACACTGTGCCATCCCTGTGTAAGACAAGATAACTGAGCTGGGGAGAGGGCCCCATAGGTAGGTACGTCCTGCAAAAGCATGTGGGTCTGAGCTCAAATCATCAGGACCTAATGAAGCTGGGCACAGAAGTATACAATTGTAACAGGGTGAGAGGCCTTTTTAGAAGCTCAATTGTGTGCAGCAATGCAGAGTACAGAGGAACAAGAAAGATGCTGTCTTGTCGTGGGAGACAATTATCAACACCAAGTGTATCCTCTGACCTCTGCATGTGTGTCACGGCACGGGTAAACCATACCCACTGTAGAAATGCTCTACAGTCACAAAATGGTCGCAAGTCACCTACCAACTGCCCCTATGGTTGTGCTAATTTGTGCACGGTTTATATAAAAAGATAAAAGGTTTATAGAATAATTGGCAAAACCCACCCCCTGTATTGTAATGACGTAGTTAGAAAGAACAGAAAGGAAAAGGAAAAGGAGCTGAAGTCATGACAACTTAACAAGACACTGAGGTGATACTACTCCCTAAAAGAACCAGGGTGACACTACTGTCCTTTAACAAGGACTTGGGGTGTCACTGTCCACTGCTCTTAAGAAGAATACTGGTGGCTTCCTGGGGATGTAACACCATTGACTTCAGCAAGACCAGCACCACAGAAAGGGCCAGGGCAGAATTCCTTCAACAACAGCCCAGTTGGAAGATAAAATATAAACAAGAGTGATCGAAATACCTAAATATTTACACAACCACAGCTGGAAAGAGGCATTCACGTAAGTGCTAAGTATTTCAGGGATATTCATCAAAGTCACATGAGATTTATGATGAAGAATCCAAACATTAGCTGGATGCAAACTCTCCAACCACCTACTGAGACATTACTTACAGACACACAAACAATCAGAGACACTGGTCCTATTGATATTCTATTCAGGCTTGTGCATAATTTTATTGTTTCTCTTTTCTCTCTAGCATAGAAGCAGTATTTCTCATAAGCCTTTATGTTCTCAATTTCTCTGTACACTGAAGAAAAACCACGGTTTTATACAGAAATTCCTACTTGTATCCAAATTTCTCTTTAATAATTTTGATAGGTAAGATCAAGAATCTTGTAGTAATTAAATTCTTCTGCTGAATCATATCAAAGAACAAATATGCTTATAAAGTTGCTAATATCACAAAAATTCATTAAGTCATTGAGAAACCTGCAATAAATACGAATAAAAAAAAATTGGTGACATCTGTCCAAAACTGGGTTAGAAATGTATGTAATTGCCTTGACAACATGTTTATAATTGAAAATAAATTGTATTTTTAAAGAAACCTCACCCTTTAACTTTATTTATTTATTTATTTATTTATTTATTTATTTATTTGGCTTAAGTTTCCCTGCATTTTAAGGAAGATTATCTCTAATTACAAACACACGCCCCGGCCTCACAAATCCAATAATTTTCCTGTCAGAAGTTCTTCCTACCAGGAGATGTTTGCAGAAACCAAGAAAACACCACCTACCCCATTGCTCACTAAGTACAGGATGTAGAAGAAAAGACAGAGTCTGAAGCTAGACTTGGCCACTTAGTAAGATCTTATCTCATAAAACACCCAAATAAATAAGCCAATTAACTGCCGACTATCCTCTAAGGAGTCATGCACATTTCCAAAGCACACTCAGTGCTGTGGAAATAAATATAACAACCAAAGTCGCCGTGCAATGAAGAATAAGCACTCTCAGCTGAAAATACACACAGTGAAGAAATAAAAGGAATGCAATGCATTAAAGAAACTAAATGATGGGCAGGACATTGTGTTTTCTTCATTTCCTTCACTTTCCCTTTGTTATGACTTTGAAAAGGTCACTAGAAAGAGAGAAAAAGAGTCGTCTATAATAATCCCAAGAATTAGCTCGGTGCACTGGTAGACCTATTGTCTACAATGATGAACAAAACAGTGCCAAAATGAAATGTCAGGAGAGAATTTCTACTGTTTGGGTAACATCTCTTTATCATCAAAATCAAATGGTTATGTCCCTAGAGATGGGGAAAAGGTTGACAATATTGTAGGTTAAATTTTAGGGATAATTTTGAGCCCCCCAACTCTGCACCAATTTTAAGAATGCAGACCCTGAAGAGATGCCAAGAGTGCTCACTATAAGGACAGCCTCAGCTGCGACTTCACCCTGGCCTTGGGTGCAGAGACTGGAGGTTGGGAGTTTATTCTGACTTCATTCTTTTCCATGTTTCTTTAGCAAAATGTCTAGTAAAGGTACCAATAGTACATTTCTCTTCTGAACAATGCTAAGTAACTTTGTGTACATATCTTAAAGACCCAAACTTGTTTGTTGTTTTATCCATCAATCTCTCCATCATTTGCTTACATAAGAACTAGTAAAGAAAATCACTGGTCTCAGTCTGAAGTGTAGAAGAGAGACAGAAAATATTTGCAAGGATGACATTAAAGTTAGAGGCAGTGGTCATAATTCCAGAGGTCAAATAGTGGAGGGAAAGACATTTTGAATTTGAGGCTAGACATGACCACATGGTGAGGCCTATCCTCATAAAACACCAAAATAGATGTATTAAGTGATGTGAGCTAGTGAGCTTAGGAAAAAATAGTAGAAAATCAGAACTAGAATAGAATAGCTTCACGTAAAATTTGCGAACTATTCTAGCATGTGTTCCAAAAGTAACTAAACTATAGACTGGATGTAACTACCTGGTCTTACATCTTGTACTAGTTAGCCATTTAGACTTGAATAAATTGCTTAACTGGTTTTTGCATTTATAAAAAGAAGACAAGACAGTATCTAAATTTTATTCATTAACATAATGGCAGATGCAAAAATGAGAGAGAAAAAACCATTCCATAAACACATGGGTTTGAAATTTTGGTAGCTATGTGAGCACCACTGTAGTAATAGGAGCGGCGGGGCTGCGTCCCCAGCACCCCGGCTGCCTGGCTAGCTTATGCCCGAAATAACAACACACAAACTGTATTCTTTTAAACACTGCTTGGCCCTTTAGCTCTAGCCCTTACTGGCTAATTCTGATATCCCGATCAACCCATCTCTAATAATCTGTGAGAACCGGTCTTACTGGGAAGATTCTAGCCTAGTCCATCCTGGGTCAGAGCTTCATGGCGTGTGTCTACCCAGGAGCGGGGCATGGCGTCTCTCTCTCTGAGGCGTCTGCTCCCAAGAGGAGAGCTGTGGAGTCTGAACTCACTTCCTCTTCCTCCCAGCGTTCTGTTCTGTTTACTCCTCCCACCTATCTTCTAACCAATGAGGGCCAAGCAGTTTCTTTTTATTTAACCAATGACCTTCCTCCATCACACCACTCTTTAATTTCATGATCTTCCTGGAGCATCTTTCAGTACAGCTGCACTCTTACCATTCCAGGAGGATTTCTCCTCCAGTTTGGGAAGAATTATGGTAGGCGAAGCTTAGCCCTAGCTTCAGTTTACATAAACTGCAAATAAATTTTATTTTGCACAATTCGTGGAAGATTCTGGAACAATTTCCATAGAATACCTTTGAAAACAAGGGAAGTCAAATAAAGGAGACTAGAGAAAGAGCTCCAGTAGTAAAACGCTTGCTGTACAGGCCTGAGCATCACAAGCCTGAGCATCATGTTCTGCTCACCGACACCAAAGGAAAAGGCAAGGCCATAGGCAGGTCTAATCCCAGCACCGGGATAGGAGGGGACACAGACCTTGCCTCCAAAGGCACAAGCACGTGTGAGCATACTTGCCCACATCCATGTAGGCAATCTCATGAACATCATACCCCCAAAATAATCATTTTAAAAAGCATTTAACGTGGCCAACTGACAGTTTTCCTGCAAAACCTAACATGTTGACCATCAAAGGCTACCCATAATGAAGCACCTCTGCTTCTTAGAGGAAATACTCCAAATGGGCATGCCGTACACTGAAATGCAGTACTTTCGAATAGATATGCCCAGGCTTCTGGGATACTACTGGGCGAGGAGTCATGTGCATTTCATCTTATCTTTCATAAGAAACAAAAAAAATTCTGGGGACCACAAGAGTAGAGATTAAGTCTCTCACGATGTCTAGATCTGGAGGTACAATATAAAGAATACCCTAAAATACCATGGCCTCTTCCAGTTGGTAAGATCAACTAGACCCTTGTGATTTTTCTGAGAGGAATTCTGAAAATATCACACTTTTTGAAAATCACTGTATGGATAGTTCTCTTATTTTTCTTTATTGCAATGAAAATATAGTTAGTAATCATCTTGGATCGTTTCTACCAAATAGAAAACAGCACGGTGTTGCAATCAATGTAAATTTTCAGTTCACTTATATACATATAATATGAAAATAGCAGACGGCTACATATTTGGATCAAATGACAAAGTTTGCCATCCAAGTGGCCGGTCAAGAACACTTACAATTGTATAAACAAATCTTGTCTAACAAACTACCTCTGTCCTCACCTTAAAACTTCTGAAAGAAAAAAACTTACTCATATTTCGAAAAGATGTTTTCAAGGCTCAAATTTAAACTACATAAAAATTAAAAATATATACAATAATTTAACCATAGCAAAGGTTTCAAAAGCATCATGTAAAGCTAAATGAATCCTTTCACTGGAGAGCTGCATTCCATTTTCATAGAATGTGTATATTAGAGAAACAATTTAGTAACAGTCCAAAATCTGAAGTCAACTAAAGTAGTAAAAATGAAGCTTTGAACTCTACTATTTGAAGCACTCGTACTTGTCATATGAAAAGAACCCTTGGTTTTAGATGAGAGGATGATGCCTTCACAATAAGAGTATGAAATTGCCGTTTTAAGGATAATTGTCTAACGACAATTAGACTTCTAAAAAACAAAAAATTCTTAAAATACCCTGTTAAGGGTTTACTGGGGAATTCCTACAAGATCACAGTCAACTTCACTCTCTAGAAACACAGTAATTTTGACATGAATAAGAATTTCTTAAGAAAAGCTTTTCGCACATTAGCAAATTAATTGCACACTTTCCTTTCTTACCTCCTCCAAATTTTTCTTTCATTGTGTGTTGATTTTTAATTTGGTAGTCCTTCTGCAATATGCTAATAGAGGTGATGAGAGGTGGTGCCTATCACTCAGCATGGGGAATTTAACAAATTTTCCAATGCTAACTAAAAAGATAAAAAATCAAAAATTTAAATAACAACAAAAAACTTAAAAAGTTATAATATTTATTTTATAAAAATTAAGTACATAATTCCAAATAAAAACTATCAGCTTTTTACCTAATACAAAAAACTATCATAAATAAATAAGTATGTATGTATGTATATGTATTTTTAATTCAAAAATATATGATGAGGAATCTTTGTCAACCAATTATTTTTAAGAGGCGGGACCAAGTTAAGGTGTGTCTTTCTGGGACCCGGAAGAAAAATGACACAAGGCCCAGGTGCTCTCTTTGTGTGGTTCCCTTGCAGCACAGCTGAGCTTGGACTTCTTGCTCCTGTTTCGTGGGTTTGCCCCTCACAATAAATAAAAAATATAATTGTTTTATCTTTTAGCTAGCCTGGTTATTTCACAAACCATGATAATTTAACAAATACATACACCTCCCAAATTCTTCTACTTTTAAGAACATCTCATGGAAAATATTATATCTATATATATTTTATGCTGTACTATAATAAAAATTTTGAGAGAAATAATACTTATCAATAAGAGAGGTTTAATTCTTAATTTTAAAGGGAGTCAAAAATCATTTCTGTTTATAAAGCACTTTTTGTATTTAGTTTATAAAGAGTTGGACCTTAACTCAAACACTTCTACATCCAAGTCAGTCCCGTGAACAGCACCTTGCAAACTTCAGGTCAGTAATATGTGTTGAACAAGTTTGTCAATGAACGTGGAAGAAGAAAAGGATGGATGAGCCCAGACACATTCTTAAATAGCGTAGAATGCAGTAAATACAAACATTCACCAATGGATGGTCCTCTGAACAGCTAGAGAGAGGATAATGGGCACCCCCTACTCGCAAACCAGGAGCCCTGTGCAAAACAGGCATCACTTGTGAAAGAGCAAGGCAGAAGCATGTGATGATCATCGTGCGGTGTGTCACATGAACAGAGGTGTGAACTGCTCCATTCTAGTTAGAGAAAGTCACAGGGAGAGAGAGTCCTAGAGAGACAGATCTGGGAAACACAAACTTGCTGAAAAAGTAGATAATTGTTTTTTCTCTGCTTCACAAATATTCTATGATGCTCTGCTGCTGTATTCAGAATGACATTCTCCAATTCAGAAATTGTGCAAGGGCACAAATTAGTGTGGGGGGGGGGATGAAGAAAATGAAATGTGGTCTTTACTCTTCAGAGCTTTTAATTATTCACTTAACAAATGTACATTAAATGTCTCCACTCTCTCAGGTTTGTGCTAGAATGTAGCAGGCCCTAAAACCAAGTGTTCCTAGGACCTGAGTCTTTTGAGATTGTCTAGATTGTTTAGAGTTCGCATCAATTATACATGAACTACACTGTCGCTACTTGAATGACGTACATGTACTAATATTAGCCCCCACTGACCATTTCAGTGTGAAAAGGAAAAAGAGGGGGGAAATTCCTTTTTCCTGTGTGCACTAAATGAGCATTAAACAAAGGAGTTTCCTATCCAAGACAGGCAACACAGTGAGAATGTGTGAAAGCAGGGACCCCCACAAAAGCAGCCTTTCCTAGCGAGGTAGAAGACCTAGATGAGAGAAATTGAATGAGGGCCACAAACCCTGAGGCACATAGTTGCGGGGTCATGCCTGTGTGACCACTGAGAATTAAAAGACTGGATATGGATTTAAACCAATTAACAGCCATCAATTGCCTCTTCTCTCTAGGCATCAAATAGACTTAATCATTTCACTTATCGTCCATGACACTGCAAGCTAATTCCTAGTCTCCGCCATTCAGGGAAAATCAGTCATTAGAAGGCAATTGTCCCCTCACATTCAACTGAAAAGCCAACCTAGAATGGCTAGTCTCTCTCCCGAGCAAGGCAGATGGACTAAAAGGTGGGAAGAACAGTATTGCCTCAGAGCTCCAAAGGAGGAACACACATCGTGGTAACTAGTACAGAAGTATTAGTACATACAGTAATTTAAAACACATTAAAATTGTGTTAGAATATATGTTTGAAGAAAGAATGAATTACATCACAAACTACAAAGAATCATCACGGCAAGGAAAAGAAAATAATCCTAAGTTCCTTTTGTTTGCTCACTTGCTTGGGTTTTGGCTGTCTCCCTGTTTAGACCCTGTCTGATCTAGACTCCACTATTTAGCTAAGGCTGGCCTTACACTTGTCATAGTCTTGCCTCATCTTCTTTCCAAGTTCTGGGATGATGATCTGACTACTATGCCTTACTTACAAATCAGAAAATTTTGATTTTCTTATTCACCAAATAAGGACATTTTTCACTGAAAGACAATGTATAAAGGGAAAAGGCTGTCATATCACTGTAAGATTTAATAATCTGTATTTTTCAAACAAGAATAAAGTAGCCTACTCAGGCGCGCAAGATAAAAACAATGCTGAATTTTCTACTTGTTTGTTTTCTGTTCTTGCCTCATCTTAAACCGCAAGAATAATGGCTATAAAATGGCAGGAGTCGAAGAAAAAAGAGAGAAAAGTAAAACAATGAATTGAAGTTAAATGACTTCAACTCAACAGCAGTTCCTAAGTGAAGGCTCTGTGGCTAGTTCTACAGAGTACAAAATGCATCTAAACCCTTAGAGGACTGCAGGGACTTGTAATTAGTACTATAGAATAAAGGGAAAAACAAAAGCCCAGAGCAGCCATCTAGGGCTGTGAGCAAGTACTTATAGAGCATGTAAAAACTCTACAAGGGTATCACAAACCCTCAGAGATCTATGTTGATACATGCTGAAGGCATAGAAAGTACAACATTTCAGTCTGAGTACATTTATGGATAGTCTTGTTTACATAATTATTTTTCTCTGGCTTTGATTCTCAACTGGAGGCGGTTCTGAAATTAAATGGTACAGCCTAGGATTATCACAAGTGTGTGAGGGATGGGCAGAAAGGAAGCAGACAGATGTGAAAATTCAACATACAGCCAGACATGTGTCTAGGGATGTCGGGGTAAGAAAGCTAATTAGGGCTCAGAGGTAGAGCAATGCTTTGGTTCAAATCCTAGCAATTAAAAAAAAAAAAAAAAGGCAAACACAAACCTAGAAAGTGGAAAGGGGGGTAGTGCAGATTAGACAAAATTTCAATGTTGTTAAAAGGAAACATTAGCAAATACCCTCTAATTCAAGTACATATTTATAATAATAAGCTGATATCTTTAAATATATACATTTAAAACAACTATTTTAGATTCATATAACTAAATGAACTTATATAAAAAGAAAAAAAAAACTCACTGTCTTGGGTAAAGGCAAAGCAAAACCTGGACCAATTTCAGGAGTTCTTAGTTGTTTTATGTCATAAGATACAAAGTGCTCTCCTAACAGCAGTCATCAGTAACCTGTCCCCAATTCGACGCCACCATATCCATGAAATCAACACTTCATTCACCTTCACCTTCAGTAAACATGCCCATCTGTCTCTGAGAGTCTGACACAAGCAAAAGGCAAGGGCAGTCTCCAGAAAAGCAAGGGTTGGGAATTTCGCGGATGGTAAATCAAAAATTTTGGAAGACAGAGAAAAATGAATGAAAACTCTCATAGAGCATGTGACACCCAGGAAAGGGTCAGGAGGATACTGATACTCTGTGTGCCCCAGAAAAAATGTTTCACAGCTTGGCTTCACTGGGTATCATGGCATAGGTATGTTTTAGATTGCAGAGTACTTCAGAAAAAGGAGGAATGCTGAGAACAAGAGAAATAGTGGCCTCCTGGGAAGAGCACTCAAAATGGTTATCCAATACCAAGTCAGTCCCGAAAATGTACAGAAATGTACATACTGGTACCATTTTATGGGATGAGCAGTTTGGGCCTATTATTCATCCACCCATCCATCCATCTTTGTATCTATCTCTCTATCCATCCATCCATCCATCTTTGTATCTATCTCTCTGTCCATCCATCCATCCACCCATCCATCCATGCGTCCGTCTATCTATCTATAGGAGCAGGTAGTATGCACACACACATACACTACCAAAAAATCCCCACAATTTTTTAAAAGATGTCAGGAATTTGAAAGAGAGCAAAGCAGGGAGGTTTGGAAGGAGAAAAGATAAGGGCAAAGTGATGTAATTATATTAATCTCAAAATAAATATTGATAAAAAGTAGGTTGTGTAAAACTTCATTAGAAAGGACAAGTGAGACGTTCACAGTCTCCAAACATAAAGTAGTTTGGAGGAGATGGCAACATTAATCACCTAGATCAGATCAGAACATACAGTATATATTACTGAACATTACACTGTAGTCTATAAACAGTGTTGACATGCTAATCAAGCTTTTGACTAAGGAGATAAAAAAATTAACTACCCTGATAGCTTATACATGCTATACATATATGGAATTATCACACGGTACTCCATATATTTGTGCCAAAAAACAGTAATAGGTATCAATAAACAGAAAAAAATTAGTAAAAGTAGATAGTATTTTCTCAGTCTCAAGAGCACACAACAAATACTTTTTGTTCAGAATGAGAAGTATGAAAAATATTAACCTGCATTTATATCTTAATTGATTTAATATTTTAATTCTTACTATCTCCATAACATTCCCGAGTAGGCATTGTTATTACCCACCATTTACAGGTGAGAAGTAGAGATACAAAAACGTCAATAGCACCCATCTCCATACTCAAATAATATACTTATTAGACCTAAAACTTTTAATCCTCAAAATTAATGTAAATATTAAGAAAACTACAGCACACATTGTGCTTCATCACGGTGGTTAGCAGGGAAAACATGGTGGGTTCATAGTCACAACACGTGAACATTTCTTCTAAGCCTAAATTTTTACATGTCTACCTCTCTATGACCTCAATTAATGGGTCAGATTCTTCACCCAGAAAATGAAGCTAAGGCAGCCTGTGAAGGCTGGACTAAGAACAGATAAATTTGCCAACATTCACACGGTCCAAACAAAGAGAACTGATCAGCAGAGTGAAAATACTTGATCAAAGTTGACAAGACACAAAAGCCCCTGGCTGGAATCACGACACTGCTCTTCTTAATGCCACAGACAACAAGGTTCTGAGGAAAATGTTTCATCCAACAACCATAGCACATGGGCAGCCCGTGGAGGATGTGCTCCAAAGTGTGTGGGGAAATTCTGGAAAGTCGTTCAGTGCAAGTTTCTTTGGGGTGTATATGAAGATTGTGACATTGCAGAATACGGTTTAATCTCAAGAAATGGAAGTTCCTTCACTTTTGAGCGGAAAAATGAGGAAACTCTCAGTGGGCCAATAACTTGCTTCGTACCTCCCACACATGGTGAGGAGCTGAGACTCGAAATTGAAGGAACAGACATGTTGCCATGCAACACTGTTTCTCTGCCTTCCCGGAACTTGTACCCTGTTCGCACCTACCGTTCACTGGATGCTGGCCTCCGCACAGACGAAGCAGAGTACCACCTGTTATTATTGCTTGTCCAAGCAGGAAGCTCGAGGATTTCTTTTTTTATTGAAAAGTATTTTAGCAGACATTAATATTAGTAACAAAAGAACAAGAAAAGGGGGAGGAGAAATGTGAGGTGGGGAATATAGCTCAGTAAAATCCTTATGTAGTGTGTACAACACTCTGGGTTCAGTCCTCAGCACCATATAAACACAGCAAAGCTGCCACACCCGTAATCAACCCTCTACAGTGGAGGTGGCAACAGGATAATTAAATTTAGTTATTCTCAGCTACATAGTGAGTGTGAGGACCACCTTGACTACATGAGGCCTTGCTGAAAAGAGAGACAGAGTCAGAGAAGGAAGAGGAGGGATGGAGGGAGAGGGGTGGTGAAGCAACAGGCAGCACTTGTCAGCATCAGTTAAGGACCTGGCATCCTCCCGTCACACATCAGGCAGTATGCAAATCAGGTTTCAGACGTTATCTCTATTATCCTGTACCAGTGAGGACAGGAGGGTAGATCTAATTAACCTAAGGTATCCTTCAATAGCTTACAGTCGAGGAGTGAAGGACCTAGGAAGCTGAGAGGCTGCAAGTTGGCAAGGGTTGTATATAACAAAAGCTCAGAGCCCAGGAAGTAGGCAGTGATGGACCAAAACAGAAATACATATCCACTAATACTCCAACCAAATGAATAAAGCATGAGGTGAAATAGTCAGACTCCTTTTTCCTGGGGATGGTGTTTACGCTGCACAGGTAGGGCAGGATAGGATGTCGGCTGGTCAAAGTTTCTTAAATGCTAAAATTATTTGAAGTTTTATGTTCATAAATATTTGCTTTCTTTTGAAGATGATTTGAGTGTGTGTGTGTGTGTGTGTGTGCCCCAGTGCACGTCTGAGTGTATGTACCTCATGTGAGTGAGTGTATACACAAATGCATGCCAGAAGACGGTGTTAAGTACCCTGTAGCCTTCCAAGATGGGTGCTAGGAACTGATCACTTAGCTCTTCAAGGGCAGCAAGTGCTCTAAACTAGTGTGCCATCTTTCTGGACACCATGTTTACATGTTTTTCAAGAGAAAATCAGTGCAGAAAAGGACATTGAAGTCTTAAAAGGGGGCAATAAGAGCAGACAAAGAAAGAAAGAAAGAAAGAAAGAAAGAAAGAAAGAAAGAAAGAAAGAAAATCACTAGGCAGCCATAGGAAATGACTTACAAATCGGGTGCACTGCCTCACAGTACTAGAGTCTGCATGTCAAGAACAGAGAGGAACCAGGGTCAGTTCTCCCTGACATGAGGGGGGATCTGCTCTCAGCCTCTCCCCAGTCTCTGGGTGTTTGCCAGCTGCTCTTTGACGTCTTCTATTGCATCATTCATGAGCCCAGGCCTCTGTACCTGACATGGCATCCCCATGTCTCCACTTCTCTGTCCAGACCTCTCCCTTTCTATAAGAGCATAGACATGCTGAAATTAGCGCTCCAGCCAGTCTCTGGAGTCTCAGCTGGATCCTCCACAAACAGCCTATCCTACCCAAATGAGACCTCGTTTGCATGAGCTGAGAGGAGGAATTCAACAACATTCCACAGAAACAATTCCATCCATAACCCTAGACTAAGTGGGGAAGACAAAGAAGGAGCCAAAATAATACAGAGAAGATCAATCCCACGCAGTTATTTGGGGATGGGCTGGCTAGCAGGAGGATGGAGCTGAAATTCAGCCAGACTTTAGACATTTGGGCAGGATGAAAAAGACTCTTTGCATTGGAGTCTACTGCAGCACACACACTTTTAGGCGCTCTCAGGCAATCTGGAGAAGTGAAGGGGCGGCTGTAAGTGTTTTCTAGGAACACCACACAGCTGAACAAGAAGAAGAGTGGTGAGGAGCGAGGCAAATGCTGATGGGTTAACCATCCCACGACCCAGCAGGGAGGCAACTTGGGGGAAAAACATGAAAACCAAAAGTAACATTTGAAGAACAAATTCATAAGGTACCCAGGCACTGAGGCAAGGGGTCAAGGGGAAGAGAGCACAGAAAGAAAGCCAGCTCAGTTCAGGGCTATTTTTACTCTAAATATGTGTGTGACTAAGGTGGCAATCAGCACTGACAAAGTCAGGGCTTCTCCATCTATTTTGTTTGACTTATAACTCTAAAAGTGGCTTCATACCAACTTGAGACTCCACAGATGACAGAAAATTGTAGAGGTAATGTTTTTTCCATTAATTCCCATGGTGTTTACTATTTCAAGTATAGTGTTTCAAAATATAACCAGTAGTTATAATATGTACTGCATGTTTTCTGAAATTGTTTTAAGACAATTTCAAGTTAATAATTTAACAACCATATTGAATAAGTTCATAAAAATAAGAACAAGATGCATATTTGCATCTACGATGTAACATGAGTTCCATATAAGACATACAAATATGCACAATAGTCCCACCTTACCGTATTTACAACATTATGACCCTGGAGTCTGTTTAAGGGTACTTAGTCTCTTCATACAAACACTGCTGTACTTACGACTTTGGGCGAATTGAATATTTTGGAGAGCTTGATCTTTGGTGGGAAAATCCCTTCTGCATTGGAGTCTTAAAATGGTATCATTCAAGTCAACTTCAAAGAATATAAGCAATTTCTTTCATATTTGTGCTTTTTCATTAAAAAAAGAAAAGAAAAAAAAGAATAAAATCTGTTCCTAAGTTTGAAATATTTTCAATTCTGTAAGGAAAATATCTGTTCCTACTTGAATAAACTCATATCAAAAATAACAGCTTTAAATTACTTCCTAATACCTTTAAACTCTATGTGTCTACCATTGTCAAACAGGACTTCCTTGTCCTCAGGGATGCTGTGTTTACGCTCCTCTGGTACACTAGCCACCAGTCCCATGAGGTTTCTCAGCATAGGAAACTGAAATCTTATTTCATTTTATTTTAATGAATTTGATTTAAAGTAAATATGTAACTGGAGTCTACTGTGTGATCCGAGAACTTCATCCATCATGTGCGAACGAATGCAAAAGGAAGGTGCGGTCTGTAGCGGGGACTCCTAGATGCTGCATCCAACAAAACCAATGTCCTGACTTACGCCTCAGAATCTCTAACAGTAAGCTGCAGAGGTAGAAGCCTATTACCAACTCAGATGTCACATGTTCCCACTCCCAATGTACTCGATCAAATCTAGTGGGTTTTGTTGTTGTTGTTTTTGGACCCAGGTTTTACTCTGGAAGCACAGCTACCCCTCCCCTCAAACTAGAAGATCCTGCTTCAGTCCCCTCTGAGGCCTGGCACTGGGACTACAGAGATGTAAAAGCAAGCCCAACAAAAAGCCCGTTTTTCAGAAGGATCAGAAGTTATCTTGATGTACATCTTAGCTTGAGAACACCTGGCTCATTTCTATTCCATTCCAAAGTGGAGTAGCTGCTTGTCTCTAACAGGAAATAGGAATTTGTTCTGTTTAACAGCTGAGTTCTGATATATATATATATATATATATATATATATATATATATATATATAGATTTAATTTACATAGCATTGGCACCTCTTAATCAACGTTTTAGAGATCTCTGTCTATTTTAAAAGGACTGGAAAATAAATTATTTCATTGTATAAAATACCACTAGTCATCAACTAATTCCCCTGCACAAATGCTACATCATGGAATCTAATCTACCTACGGATCTTACAGTAAACGAGTTAGCTGCCTTCTCTAGTGCATCCAAGTCACTGTTTTTGATTCTCCAGGTTTCAAGCCAGATCCTCAAACTTGTTAGGTAAATTTATGCAGCATTTTTCCAGTTCTCAATTTCCTCATCTCTTAAATGAAATAAAGCTGGGTTGACAACACCTCCCTCGCAGATGGTTATGCCAGCCAGATGCAAAGGACCCAGCGGAGGTCTGGCACATGTGTAAGAAATATTAGATATCCAGGTTTATTCCTGCTCTCAATGGCTTTTTTAAAGATTTACTTCTTTTTTAATCTATTCTGTCAATATGGCTGAAGGCTGCTAGAAACACTTGAACACTTATGTGCACGTTTTAAGACCATCTAGAATCCGAAGAATTGCCTCCACAGAGCAGGTGATATCTATGCACATGGGACCTCCTGGCTTCTCCTCAACGATGTGGCTTTCCCAGTTGTACCCAGTCCTGGGACCTTGGCTCTTTTTCCACTGTCTGTGCCCCTGTAATGCAGACCAATCCTAGCCTGTAACTACAGCGCTGCTTTCTTTCTCCTCCTTTATTTAGATGTCTGCCCTTACATGTAACATTCTCTTTCACTCTCTACAAGGAGGGAAAGAAAAACTAGACACTGAATGGTTTTCCCATGAAGACAGAACTTGGAGAGGGGGAATGTTCTTGATCTCTGCCATGTGGCCTCTGTTACATCTTGTGTCACTCGAATGCACATGCACACACACTCACACATGTGCACACACACACACACACACACACACACACACTCAAGACCCATCTTTTTCTACATAATTGTGTTAGGTAGTTCTAACACAGAGCTACATTTTTACTGCTTTTTTAATTTCAGAAAGTTAATTTCTTAAAACGATATTGTTGCTTTTTCAAAATCATAAATCTAACCAAATATTTCAATATATATTTTCTTCATCTTCTAAGAAGAGATGGATAACTACTCGTGGATTAGGGTGAGACTACATGAGGTATCAAACAGAAAAAGGTCTTTTAACTTTCTCAGCCTTGCTCTAACTCCACATACAGCTGTTTGGGGTTTACCTGCTCTATCCTTCCAAACACGAGAGCAATACAGTTTTGAGAGGCATTTGAAAACTAGAAAACCAAACAGATGAAAATTCTTATTTAAGTCAAAGAAACTATGCTCAAGGCGAAAGCAACTTTTTTTTTGTTTGTTTGTTTTTCAAGACAGGGTTTCTCTGTAGCTTTGGAGCCTGTCCTGGAACTCCCTTGGTAGACCAGGCTGGCCTTGAACTCACAGAGATCCGCCTGTCTCTGCCTCCCAAGTGCTGGGATTACAGGAGTGCGCCACCACCACCCGGCTTAACATTTTGTTTTTAACAGGTTTTTGTTTTGTTTTGTTAAGTTCTGTTACAAAAGTCTCTAAGATCTCCTTCAAGTTTACTCATTACTTTACTGAAGAGGGATAAGATTGAACTCTGAAGACAAACCCGGGGGAAATGTCAACCTCATTAGAGCTTTGAATATCAGCCAGGTACCTGAGGGGGACCACCAGGAGCTCTCAAATGCAAAGTCTCTTGCTGTACAGACAAAGGAGGAATACATTTGTAATAATAGGTGACTTTTAAAACGACAAAAAACTTGATAATACAAAAAAAAATAAAACACACACACACAATCAAGTTTCCCCAAAATTTTAGCCTTTAATCTCTCAGAATTTTAGAGTCAATTTTGTAAGAATAACAATTTTCAAATTATAAGTTTTTACTGATTTTGTCTAAAAAAAATGTTAGATCACATGATATTCCAATAACTCTTAGATAATATTTCATTACTGAAAAGGTAAATAAAAATGAATTTTACAGCAGGCACAACCAGGCGCCAAAGCTTTATGCACTCTATCTTAATGCCTCTCCATGACATTCCTGCTTTTAAATATTCATAGATAAAGAAAAGAAGGATCGGATAGCTGAGGACTTAGAGATTTGTATTTAGTAAAAAGCTGACATTTTTTTCATGCTATATATGAAATTGTGCAAATTCTCTAAATATAAAATCCATAAAGTGGATTAATATTCCTGTGATGAAATACTGTGACCAAATGCAAGTTATAGAGGAAATGGTTTGTTTGGCTTACACCTTCCACATCACTGTTCATCACTGAAGGAAGTCAGGACAGAAACTCAAACAGGGCAGGAACCTGGAGGCAGGAGCTGATGCAGAGGCCATGGAGGGATGCTACTTACTGGCTTTCTCAGACTTTCTAACAAGAACCCAGAATCACCAGCCTGGTGTGATCCCATTCACAATGGGCTGAGCCCTCCCTCATCAACCACTAATTATGAAAATGTAGCGCTTAATAAAAATCAAAAGAAAAGGAAGGAAGGAAGGAAGGAAGGAAGAAAAAGAAAATGTCCTCCAAGCTTTCCTACAGCCCAGATCTTATGGAGGGAGGCATTTCCTGAATTGGGGTTCTTTCCTCTTAGATTACTCTAGCCTGTGTCAGGTTGACATAAAATTAGCCAACACCATGCTTGAGAAACTAACCACACTACGCTTTCCCTAAAATACAGAAAGAGTATTGCTGTAACTGATAAAATATGATTTCCCCCCAAAAACAATGTAATTAATTTCTAGCTCTGTTTGCCAAGACAGATGGCTACTAAAAGTTGAACTATTAAGGAAACTTGGATGTGAGAAATCCAGTTCCCACAGTCAGTCAGGATGAAGAAGCACAAGGCAGAGGACCATGATGTAAGCACATGAGCAGAAAAAATTCCTACTTTTAGCTTTCTTCTTCCAGTCATGACTTGAGTCACATACAGATTAGAATACTAATTCCCTAGAAATCTCGTATAGCACCACATGGACTCCACTGATCAGGACGTGAAAAAATGCCCACAACCACAGGGAAGTAAAACAGCTCTACAGCTGGTTCACTGCCTGTGCATTCCTATTCCACCACTGGGCAACAACAGTGCCATTTCATTTCTCCTCAATGGTGTGTGTGTCGCACTGGAAACAAAGTCTACTGGAAGGAGCCCAGCAGAGGTGCATGCAGAGAATAAAGCTTCACATTCTGAAGTCTATCTCTCAAAGAAATAAAACGGGAGCCAAACATATTAAAATGATTATACTGTCTGAAATCATATGGACACAAATGTGAGTTTGTACTGCATATCAAATTAAAAATAAACAATAATTAAAGTATTTGGTGTCTGCAGACAGAGGTAAATTACTATTATTAAATATTGCACAATTTCACATAAAAACAAGAGTTTAGACAAATACTTTTGTCATTTGAAACTTGTGTCAATTTTTAAATTTTAGATACCTAGGGAAAGAGAATGTTCTATAGGTGGTTTGTATGTCTGTCTATAATTCAGTTCTCAAAACAGAAACAGAGAGAAAAGGACCAAGACTAAAATTAAAGGAACAGAGAAATGGCAATGTACACTAACTCCTGAGACAGGACTTCTTTTTCTCTCATTATTTAGAACAAAAATGTGCTTAAATGAGCAAACTCCCAGGTGTCCATAACTCTGTACCATTTATGAGTGGGAGGCTGGGCAACAGCATCACTTAAGCTTGGTATTGGAAACTAACTGGGCAACGTGGAAGGCGATTCCACTTCAAAAACTGTAGCAACAAACAAACAACCCGGCAGGATTTGCTGAGGAATGATCACTAGAGCTGACACTTACCTGTACTTAAGAGGGGATGGCAGTCATTTCACCCACAATTCATCATCTTTGATTAGTTCAGATTACTAAAATTATTTATTTCTTGGCTGTTAAATGTATGGGTGTGTGTGTGTGTGTGTGTGTGTGTGTTTGGTTTGGTTCGATTTGGTTAGGATTTTTGTGGCAGTGGCGGAACACTTAGCTAGTTATACCTTCCCTTCATTCTTCTAACAATAATTCCATTTCTACGCCACAGTAGAATAGAAGTCCCAATCTGGTTACATCAATTACTATTGACACCAGGACTCTGCAATGGGACAATCCAATCCTACCCAGGGATTTTCCACCTGGAGCTGTCAAGAAAAAGCTATCATATTGTAGCTCGTCGAACATCAGATTTATTCTTGCATGGTAATGAACTGCTTTCAATATAGAAAAATGGAAACAAATAACACAAAAGAGGTAGAGGAAAGCAGGGTGAAATGCATCAGTTGCATTTAGCTATTGGCTCCTTTAGTCCCTAAGTGTGGTCTCACCCCATATGTTTTCTGGAGTTATAGCATATTGAATCAATGTATTTTGTATTACTGACTGGATGGATTCCCTCCATTTGTAAGCAAGTCTCCCCAAGATACCCATTGCCCTTAAGTCAGTGTTTCTTTCAATAGTGTGTCCGCACAAAGACCTTGCTAAGAGTTTCCCATTCTTGGCTCTCCAATCCTCCACTTCCTCACATTTCTCACATCCTCTTCTTCCACGAAACTCTGCTTGCCCAATATAGCCTGTCACATGCCAGAGAGAGAAAGTATGCCTTCATCTGCGTCGTGTATTCAAACTATCAAGCATCTATAGAATAATTATCTAAGTAAATTGTGACAGGTAAATAATACTACTTATGTCATTGTCATCAAGGTCTTTGTTTTGGACTGCTGTGGTTGCTAATTTTTGCAGTCATTGTTGACGTGACCTGATGAAAAAGCAGCCAGAAAATGCATTCTTGGTGTGCCTGTGGGGGTGCACTAGTGCAGTGGATTCTGGAGGCAAAGAAGGCAAGCTGAGCCCACGAATTTCCCTCTGTAAGAGCTATCTCTGACTTGGGTTGCCATGTCTCCAGGCTAGGAAAGACTATCTCTCTTCTCTAATCACATGCCATGATAAATCCTTCTGCTCCCAAGTTTACTCCAAGTAGACTGCCATAGCAATGGGACATTAAGTAATACAACTTCTGATCACACACTTCAAGCCTCACAAGGCCACCTGAAGGAGCTCTGGGGCCTTCTAACAGTGCTTCACTCAACAATGAGGAGGAGACTCTATTTAAGAACTGGATTTACTCAGATAAAGGAAGTTACATATATACAAGGTACTTATTGAATCAATTCACACTGTGTGTCAATACAATCTCTCTCTCTCTCTCTCTCTCTCTCTCTCTCTCTCTCTGTGTGTGTGTGTGTGTGTGTGTGTGTGTGTGTGTGTGTGTGTGTCCCTCTTTTTCTCTCAATTTCTTTTGCTTTTGTACTAGGAATCCACCGGAGGACTTGAGACATGCTCACCAGTCCACTGTAAAATGACAGTCCTAGGTCCAATGTCGCAGCTTCTATTAATGTTCAAATGCCACTGTCCTTAAAACATCATTAAACTGAAAATGTTTGGATAATGGGGGAGGAAAGAGAGAGGAGACGGAGGGAAAGAGAAAAAGGGAAATTCCGCTGTGATTCACAATGTTAAACTTGGGAAATTACGAAGAAAAAAAAATACAGGACTTAATGGAATGCGCATCTATTGAAAGCTGAACCAAAACTCGGGTGGCGGCCTTGGATTCTTCAGACAGACAGATGGTGTCAACACACCAGCCGATTAGTCAGCTTGGCAATGGAAAGGGGATAGATAGTTTTACAAAATGCCAGCAAACTGAATATATGAAAGAGGAGAAAGAGCCTTGAATCTGTCCACTGATACTTGATCCTGGTTACTGCATGGTTTATAAAATAGGCTGCCCTTGTCACCAACAGTTTAGAGTTTCCTCCTAAGATTCTCCTAGACATCGTTCTCAGAACAAAGCTGAATTTCAGTCGGGACAGCTGGGTTTAACAGGTGAAGGGAGCCCATCTAATGGTTTTCCTACCAAGGCCTGGCGGCTGATTTTCTCTTTAGGTTCTTATCTAACATAATGTAACCATGTAAATAATTCTATTTCTTAAAGATAGATTATCTGAGAATTTATTCATAACCTAAGTAAACAAAAATTGCACTAAAGACAGAAAGTTCCTATTTACAGATACAAATACGATAATTAAATTTTCCATTGCTCAAGGTAGACTTTTATATTAGATTATATTCAACCAAATTAAAATTAGCATTCAATAATTCTTCCCCAAGAGTCCAAGACATGTCTACTAATGCCACCAAATTAAATCAGACCCAGAAAGTTCAATTTGATTAGTAATTTTCCTGGTGAGTTTGGGGCCCTTCAAATGTAAATTAGCAGTTTCATTAACATGGGAATGAGAGCAAGATATGGGCCCTGAAGACAAAAGGAGTTGATCTGAGAATCAAGAAAAATGGCGCTGCTTTTCAAAAGCCAAGTGTCTCGCTCTCATCTCCCAAACTCCATTTACCCTAAGACATTTCTAACATGATAAAGGAACTGCGGTCATTTGTATTTAAATTGAAACAGTTTCCAGTCCAGCTCTGATAATAAGACCAAAGCCTGCCTCTGGTCTGTCCTGCATAGATCACATGCATGAGAAAGACTGGCCATAGCTCTCCTGACTTTGCCTGAACTTAAACGAAATCTGAGCAGATAAAAGAATTTATAGAAGAATGTTATTGGTAGTTACACAAAGATAAAAGCAGTGTGCCCTTCTTGCCTCTTTTTATTTAGACAGTTTTCTTGAGACAGAGTTTCAGGTGGCTCAACCTGGACAAGAACTCACTCCAAGGGGAGGATAATCTTGAACTCCAGATTCTCTGGCATCCATCTCCTGAGTATATATTATTATATGTAATATATATATGTGTACATATACACATATATATAATAGCTACATAGTATTATGAATATAAATATGTAAATAAATCTATATGCGAGTATTATATGTACATATTTGTGCATACATAATATATATAATGCACATATACACACATATGTATAATAGGCTTTCTTGTACCATTCCTGGTTCCTTCCTACCCTGTTCAGGGAGACTGTTGAAGAGTCACTGGATAAAGAGGACAAGAGCTAGCTCTCAGAGTAGCTCTGCATTCTGCCACATGACTGCAGACACATTAGCCTGTGCCACCCGTTTCTTGCTAAGTGTTTCCTGCTTTTAAAAAAAAGTAATTATTGACCGTGAGTGAAAAAAAAATAAAATATTGCTGGATCTAAAAATAAGCTTGTATCAAGTATTTCCAGACTAAAACGTTTTGATCGCATATTTGTATTGAGAAAAGTACAAGATACTGCGGTGGAGAAAAAACAGTATTATTCACCGTTCAGTGTAATGATTACAGAAACTAATTTCTGTGTCATCCACATCCCGCAGTGCCCCATAGGAAATGAAAGGGAGAATAAGGAAAGCTAAGCACTTAGCTAGAGTTTGCTTAGTCATGTGATTTTGTAGACCGTGGTAATGCTGACATCTCTATCAGCTGGTGTAAGATACCATAAAGACTTTGATTCAACAAACACCTAATAAGTAGCGAATATCTTGGCATATTTTTGTTCTCCTGTCTATTTTACTGAAGTGTTTCTATGTTTCCTTAAATTCATAATTTAATCAGGATTGGCTCTTCAAACTTGAGTATTGTACGAACAGATTACAAGCTGACCAGATAAATACACTAGAACTACTCCAACAAAATGTGGGATCTTAACATAGACAGCAGAAGACAAAGGTCATAGCAAGAAAACAGCAAGTCACCAATCCGTTACCAGGCAGCAAGAACTCCATTGTTGCGAGTTCCAAAGCAGAACTATGCTAGTATGTATGTATGTATGTATGTATAAAAGAAAAGGACAGGGATCAGGCATTTGAATGGTTGGGTTCGGGGTTCGCCTAAGATCAGGCTGCCTCCATACTGCCTCATATTTTGTGCTTTGTCATTTCAGAGCCCAATGACACAGAACTCTGAGTGATAGATCCTTTAAGATGCTGTCTTGTGTATTACAGGTAAAGAATGTGACAACATTTTTCTTGCCCTTTCTTTTCTTATTCTTTTCTTTCTTTCCCTTTTTTGAGACAGAGTTTCTCTGTGTAGCTTTGGAACCTGTCCTGGAACTTGCCCTGTACACCAGGTTGGCTTTGAACTCACACAGATCCATCTGCCTTTGCCTCTCAAGTGTTGTGATTAAAGGTGCATGCTGCCACCACCAGGTTTTTGTTTGCTTTTTATAAGAATGGGTTTAACTGCACACAGTTGGGTAGCCAGAAAATTGCTATGTTTCTTTAGTTGGTCTGGAGCAAATAGCAATCCTCCTGCATCAGCCTCTGAGTGCTGGAATTACATGCATGAACCATCACTTCTGACTGATGACAAAATTCTTACCTATGGGCTACCCTGAAATCCTCTCAACATTATCAACCTATGGTCTATTCCTGTCCCTTTGTATCATCATTTACCCAATTTAGTTCTACCTATGAATTTTATATGCACTCTGTATTTTCCAAGTGTTAACTTTATATTTATGCCATGCCTTTGGGAACCTTTCTTAGTAAGAAAGAACCTATTCTTTCTTTGAAAGAAAACTAATGATTCAAGCAATGGAACCACAAGTGGTTATCCTCCTCTCTTCTAAAAATCTCTTAAACAGAATATCCTCAATTGTCTACAGGATAAATTCTAGGCTGCTTAGCCTGCCAGGAAAACCTTCCACAGCCTGACCTGGATGTATGTGCCTTTTTAGACTCCAATTCCCACAATTCCCCTTGGAGCTGGAAGAGGCAGATTACTCCCTGAGACCCAAAGCATGATCTGCTTTTTATCCACATACTCTCTTTCTCCCGAAACCTTCATTTCCATCCCCCTCTTCTTCTCCTGCTTCAATATGTATCATTATTGAAACACTGATTCTGGCATCAACTGATTTCCTTCTGCAACTTTCATTCTTAGTAAGATATTATATATACACATATATAATTTGAGTAGGTGGCAAAAATAGTTCACTGAAGGCAGGAACACAGGATCTGACACCTTAGCATAGAAGAGTCCCTCACAGTATAACAAATGCTGAGCATAGGTTGGGTCCCTAGGTTCCACTCCTAGTACCAAAAGTCAGAAGGCAAGCATCATAACTACAACATATTTCAAAGGAGTTAGACTCGGGAACTTATCCATGTAGACACAAATATAGATCTCTCTCTCTCTCTCTCTCTCTCTCTCTCTCTCTCTCACACACACACACACACACACACACACACACACACACACAAATAAATGACTTTGGAAAGAAATAAAAGAGATGGCTCAGCAGTTAAGAGAACTGGCTACTCTTCCAGAAGACTTGGGTTTGATTCCCAACACCAACATGGCAGCTCACAACTGTCTGTAATCCCTGTTCCAGGTGATCAGGTTCTCTTACACATACATATATGATGTGGGATTCCCATTTGTATGCTGTGAATATCATCGGTTAATAAAGGAACTGCTGTGGGCCTATAGCAGAGCTATAGGAGAACAAAGCTAGGCGGGGAAAACTAAACTGAATAGTGGGAGAAAGGAGACTGATACAAGCAGTCATGTAGTGCCAGAGATGGCTGCGGGAACTTTAGCCGCTAAGCCACAGCCTATCACAGTGGCGATACATAGATTAATAGAAATGGGTTAAATTAATATGTAAGAGTTAGCCAATAAGAAGCTAGAGCTAATGGGGCCAAGCAGTGATTTAAATAATATGGTTTCTGTGTGATTATTTTGGGTTTAAGTGGCTGGGAACAAATGAGTGCCCCCTGCCACACATGTATGTAGACAAAACACAAATGGACATAAAAGAAAAAGAAAAAAAAAACATTTATTTTGGGGCTGGAAGATGGATCAAGGGTTAAGAGCAATGGTTGCTCTTCTAGAGGTCCTGAGTTCAATTCCCAGCAACCACATGGTAACTCACAACCATCTTTAATGAGATCTGGTGCCTCTTCTGGCGAGTAGGCATGCATGCAAACAGAACACTATACATAATAAGCTGACCTTAAATTTCCAGTGATCTTCCTGACTCAGCCTCCTGAGCACTAACAGCATGGCAGCTGTAAAACGCATGTGGTCAAAATCCATATATGAGATTTCAGAATTTTGTTATTAAAGTCTCCTTTTCCCTATGTACAGGAGTCTCACTGTCCATTTCCTGATGTCAACAATCACCATCTGCTAGCCTGACTGAACCTGATGGAGTTAGTTAGTTAGTTAGTTAGTTAGTTAGTTGAAGAGTAGAGGTTTCTTTAGCTCGTGGTTCTACAGGCTGGTAAGTCCAAAAGTATGGCAAGTGTTATTTGTTGAAATTAAAGGACTTTTAGATGTACAAATCTAATAATGGTTTATATCACACAAATAAAATCAATAAAATTAGATGCTTCCAGCTAGTGGCAGATTCAGTTAACCAAGGTGGAGGTTGAGGAAGGAGCAGGGGAAGTCCACAAATGATATCCAATCATTTCAGCGAAATGCCTGTCTCTATTGTACCGATGTATTTAGACCAGTGTGGTTCCAGTTTTTCCTTCTCCATATTTAATGCTGTCACTCTTCTGCATAAAACATTGAGGGAAAAAACAACAACAATGAACAATGGAATCTACCAGGCTTTCTGTTTTTGAGTCACCAACGAGCTCCAAATCATGACACAGAGACTTCTCTATAGTTTGACTGCTCGGTCTAGCTTAGGCTCCTTTCTGAGTAGCTATTTTAACTTAAATTAACCTGTTTCTCTTCTCTTCTCCCTTTTGTTTTGGGGCTTTTTACCTTTGTTTCCTCCTATATCTTATTCTCATTGCTCCTGTCTGAGTGGCTGTCACTTGCCTGGCTTCTTGAACTAGGTGTGTCCCTCTTTCTCCTCATTCTCTTTTGTCTCCCCTCCCTTTTCTAGATTTCTCTTCCTATTTATTCTCTCTGCCCGCCAGCCCCACCTATCCTCTTTTTGTCTATCTATTGGCCAGTCAGCTCTTTATTAGACCAAACAGGTGCCTTGAGCAGGCAAGGTGAAACACATGCAACACATGTTTACATAATTAAACACACAGCCTTACATCATTAAACAAATGCAGCAGAAACAAAAGTAACACACCTTTACACAGTTTAAGTAGCATTCTGCAGCATAAACATATGTAAGACGCCTTTGCCCAGTTAAAATACTATTCTACAACAATGGAACTGTGGCAGGAGGGTAGAACAACATGAGGCATTGAGACCAGCATATGAAAGAAAGGCTGGAAGCCCCTCCCAACCCAACTGGACACATCATACAGTGGGCCCCCAAAGTGTGCAGTGTATACACATCCCAACCTGTTCAGCCACACACCACTGAGCCTTTGACCTTGCACCAGCTCTGGTCCACTTTTGCCTGCAGAAGTACCTTTCTCTCTTAAGAAGTTATCTTTTCTATTATGGCAAATGTGTCTCGGCAAATCTTTGTTCAGAAACGTAAGAATGTTGCAATCTTACCATTTACCCTCCAGTCCCTGGGCCATGTTTATCCTGTAACTGTATGGATGCTGTAAGTACCAGTCATGTCAAAGTGCCTATAGAAGGTCCTTACCATAGGGCAGATGTCACCCATGGCATTGCAGGTATTGTCGTTTGGTATAAGAACAACGATATAAACAACTGTGAGTCTCACTGTAAGACACAGACATAGGATGTAAAGTTTTTTCCCAACGCTCCACACAAGTCAGAGGCATAGAGATGCACACCCACGCCTCATTGTGCTTGATGCAGAGCCACTGCTCTGTCCGAAATAGTCTGCACAATTAAGAGGCAGTACACAAGTGAAAATTCAAAGGCTGGGTCATCTGGAACTAAAGCCCACGTTCCTCTTTGGTAACTAAACTCTGTGCTGAGGCTCGAAGGGTTAACAAGAAAGTTCTCCACCCAGCGTATTCCAGCCCATTTCCTCCCCAGTCAAGGTCAAACACTGCTCTCCAACTATTTACAAACCTCTTTATCAGCATTAGTACTCTTCAAGTTCTGACTTCTCTCTTCGGGACGGAACTATTTATTTAATCAACAAGTACAGCTTGAGGAACATCGGGCTCTTATTCATGACTAAGTAATTAAAAACGGAAAACACATCACTAAGGGTCTAATATATGCAGGCATTAATTGGTTCAATTGGTGAATGTTTCCCCAGACTGCATTTGTTTCTTATGGATGGGTGCTGTGTTCCCATCCGTGCCTCCTGGCTTTCAGGATTTGTTAATTAGTGCTTTCCTAATCCCATTCAGAAAACTAGAGCGAACCTCTGCCATTCCCCTTCCATAAATGGGTGGTCACTCAGATTAGGTCAGGCCGGCTCAGCCTACAATGGCATCCTTAATCAGCCAACGTGAAATCAAAATGAGGCAAAAATCCTGGCTTTTATCTCGCACTGTCTTTGGAGCTAATTAAAATTCAGGGGCTCTTCCTCCTGGTACAACCCTGCTGTTCTATGCACTAATAAGCCAACAAAAGGTGCTGAAAGCAACGGGCTCAATAATTGTTGAGATTTACAGTTCCTCAAAGGCAACTGTTAAAAAAGATTTCTGTCTCTCCTTAGAGAGGTAGAGTCTATCACATTCTGACAAAGTCTCACTGAAGAGATCTTCGGAATTCACGGTAAGAATCGCCCAGATTCAAAGTGGATTTTGTTCCTATAAAGGGAGGTCCATTTGTTGTTGTTATTACTTATTTGACTTTGAAGACACTCTACAAACCAAAGAGTTAAATATCACCATGCTCTTTACAATATTTCCCCAGAGGGTGGTGAGGGCTGTCTGGAATCTCCGAGAGTCTGTTGGCATAATAAAGAAAAAGGTGGGAGGAGAAATGGAAAAACACACGTTACAGACAAAAAAGAAAAGAAAATGCACACACAGAAACAGCCACGTGAGCAACGTGGGATTAAACCCTTCCTAGTCATTTAGCCCACCAAAAGAAAATTTTAAATTAATAACCAACCTCAATTAAAAAAAAAAAAAACAACTCCCTTCTCAGCTAGAGTAAGCTTTTGATCTTACTGTTTCCCTCCCTCGGGGTATTCCTTTATATTTATTAAAATGTACCTCAAGCATGTTACAAGTAAAACAATAATTTCCTATAGTTAAATACATGTACAAGCATATAATTTGAGGATACATTTGCCAAAGAACACCACATGTTTCAAACACATATACTAAATGAAATCCACATTATAATTATATTTAAAAATCAATACATTAAGGGAGGATTCAACATGTTCAAAGAGTTGCAGACTATAATTGTGAGAAAGTGACCTCTGTCCCTTCTTCCCTCCCGCCCTGAGACCTAGCATAATGCAGGATACCTGGGCAGGAGGTGGGGGTGATAACCAAGAATCCTCTGTGCCCACCTTAAAAGCATAGGTACAAAAAGTGTTAAGAGGCTTTAGTCCTTGCTTGGCACCATGTCACACTGCTACAGTGATGTGTGATCCCTAAGAGGCACCAAGTGCAACGAAGAAGCTGCACATACAAGCTCAGAGCCTCCCACTCATGGACACATATGTGCAAAATGAGAATCAAGGACTCTTCCCGGGGGTAGCAGGGGGCAGTCCACACTCAAAAGCTTAAATATGGGCACTGGATGCTTTTGTAAAATCAGTTTCCTTCTCCATCACCTAGTATTCATTAAAAAAAAAAAAAAAGACAAACTGGATGGTGGTGGGACACACTTTAATCTCAACACTCAGGAGGCAGAGGCAGTTAGATCTCTGAGTTCTAGGCCAGCCTGGTCTACAGAGTCAGTTCCAGGACAGCCAGTACTATGCAGAGAATACCTGTCTCAAAATAACAGAACAAAACAAAAAAATAGTACCAATTATTATTTACATGATAGAAAGACAAGTATTAAGAACATGTCTTTTCAGATGGAAACCAGCTTCTTAGGAATTTTCTCCTTAGTTATTATATCTATTCAGTTTTATAAACCATCAAAACACTTCAGCCTAGGAGAATGCATAACAATACACCCCGGGAAGAAGTAGCTAAAATGATTCCTCAAAAGAGATAATAGTAAATACGAAAAAAATGATAATTGAGAATAAGTACTGAGTTTAAAAAGCATTAATTTAAACCTACAAACCACTTCTAACACCCAAACTATCATTCCTGACTAAGTTATCAAAGTCAGGTAATAACAACCCACTTACAGAAAACACACTGTACGTGCTATGTGCATTAACTCATGTAATCCTTGCTGCCAGGTAAAAAGCAGGTCCTCGTCTCATCCAGCACGGGACTAGGAGAACTAGAGCACAAAGTATGCTGGAAATGCCACTTTCCCAGGCTCACATACCTTGTAATTAGGGACTGAGTTTGCACACTTAATCATAATGTCATTATATATAATTAGATAAATTATAGGATATTATAGTTTATTTTACTGTACTTGATACACACCAGCAATGGTTACTATTTATGAAAGGTCAGAAACTTTGTGTATTAAGCGTTACGCTCAAATTATCGCATTGAAATTGCTCACAAACCTGTCACCGTCACTCTCAGACACGACAGCCAAGCAAGCTTTCAAACAAGAGATATCTCACACTGGTCACACAAAACTCTACATTCTAGCAAGCATTGCCAGATTAAACAGTGAGTTTTATCTTTTCTCTTTGTCTATGAACATGTTTTCTTAATGTTTATCATACTTTCGGTTTGGTTTTTGTTGTTGTTGTTGTAGGGTTTTTTTTTTTTATTTGTTTTGTTGCTGAATTTGTTTTCTTTTGGTTGCCTGTTTTGTTTTTGAGACAGGCCTTCTCTGTGTATATTGGCTGTCCTGGACTAACTCTGTAGACTTGGCTGATCTAGAACTCAGAGATCCACCAGCCTCGGCTTCCCAAGAGACGGGGTTGAAGGCATGCACCATGACCACCCTGCCAGCCTAACTGTTTTTAAGAGTACAATTTAGTGTTCTAAAATAAATCTGCAGAAACTTCTTATCTTGCAAACCTGAAACACTACACACACCAAACCATTGTGTTTCCTCCCTCTTACTGCAGTCAGAGTGACCATGTGTGTAATTTCACACATCCAAACGTAGCATGGCTCAGTGGTTAAGAGTACTTGCTGCTCTTCCAGAGGACCTGGGTTCAATTCCCAATACCCATGTAGTAGCTCACAACCATCTGTAACTCCAGTTCCAGGGAATCTGACACATCACACCCGTACACAGAAAATAATTTTTTTTAAAAAAGTAGCAGCTAGATTTAAAACAGACTATAATCCTATAATGTGCTACCTTTAAGTTTTAGAAATATCAGATGAACTAACGTAAAGTATTTATATATTGTAAGTGTAGAGCATCTACCTGTACCACATTCCAGGGATAAGCACAGCTGCTCTTTGTAGTTTTTGGTCCTTGTAGCAACATGACCATTTTGAAAAGTTTAATAGGCTAATAACAGATTTCAAAATTAAGTGGCTGATGAAAAATAGGCAAAATGGAAACTCAGCAGTCTCAACAGGAGACTGTCCTCTTTTTCTTAACCTACCCTCCCCCAACACCAGTTTCCTAAGGAAACACAGAAACATTGTTAAATTACCACACAGGATCTTTGCCCATAGCTGCTCAAATGCAAATGTAAGGAACCCTGGGAGATAAACCCCACTACTCTCAAGACTAGGGGTGAGGTCACTTGCTACCAAGGCTGACCAAAAAAACGTATTTTGCATGGGAACTGTTACAAAACCTAACTCAGACTCAGCAAAATAAAAGGAAGTGGGTTTATCAGAACTCACGAAGAGGTCTCTTTGGCAGCAAAAGAACAGTCCTTGACATTATAATGACTAATATGTTATCGTAAAACATAAGGCAATGAGCAAACCAGACAAGGGACCGATCTCAGCCATAATGTCAGTATGTGAGCGTTTAATGAATGTGTAGACAGCACCCACCGAATGCCAAACTGGAAGGCCCGAATGCCGAACTGGAAGGCTCGTAGGAGTGAGGATGGCCTTGAAAGTGGGAGAGACAGACATTTAAACAGAAAAACTGAAGAACACCTGGCTAGGAATCAGAATTGGTATTTTGTAAAGTGGAAGTATCAACATCAAGCAAGGCAAAAGAGAAGGGAGCATGAAATGGGAGCCCAGGTGATCCACGAGTGATACCCATGCAGAATGATAAAGATACAAAGAGCAAAGTGGTACATAAACAAAAAGTTAAGTGATAGAATCTTGGTGCAAAATCCTTCTGGATGCTTTACACATTTTCACTTTATTCCCCCTTCAAGCGCTCTGCGAACGGCAGTGATGAGGCACAGACAGCGGGCCATAGCTTACAGCCCCATTTTGCAGAAGGGTGAGCTGAGGTGCGCCAGCGAAGTGAACGGACAGTCTTCTGTCTCCACAGCTTGTGACAGACATGCCATACAACTAAGACAGCCCGGGCAGGCCTCCACATTTGCTCGTGCCGGACCACAGCTCAAGGTGGCTCAGAAGGCTGAGAGGAGCAAGTCTGAGGTAGCGAAGCAGGGGAAAGAGGATGTTTCAATAAGGATCAGTCTTACAAGAGAAGGACATACATACGCGAAGAAGGCGGGAAATAAGTAACTAGCTACAGAAATAACCAGGTCTTCCAGAGCTTTCCAATCCCATATTGTGACACGCTCTGCTCAGTCAGCCCCCTGAATGAAGATGTATGCCTACCTTCTCTGCTCCAGAAGTTTCTCCATAGTTGAATGAGAATGAGGAAAAAGGGCCATTTAAAACAGATGGCTGACAGATTAAACAGTACAGGCAACAACATCAATCTTTCTCCAATACAGTAGAAGATCCTTGTGCCTAGGCTCCCAGTATTTTGAGACTGGGACGAAAAGATTACATAAGTTATAGGCCAGTCCAGGCTCCTGAGTTAACTGAGAGCCAATCTAGCCTGAGTAAGATTGGGTTTCAAAATAAACAAAAATTAAATGTCAAAGTGGATGTGAGATGGAATGGGAAGTCACCTTATTTCACGTCAGGATTTCTCGGCCCGGTGTTCTTGGCATTTCAGGCAAGAGCATTCTTTATGAGGAAGAGCCACGCTAGGCATTATGCCACACTGACCTCTCCTTACTAGCTGCCAGCCAGTATCACTGTTACAAGAACCAAAATTACCAAATGCCGCAGGGCAGCTGTCTCAGACATACTTACGGTTTTTGTTTTGTTTATTGTTGTTAATTATTACTTTATGGGGGCAATCAGAAGATATACAGATGGCAGCAAAGGGAATCCAGAGTAATCCTTGAAAAATCCATGCTGTTGAGACATTGCAGGTGCTCTGCCTAGTAAAGTACCAGCTCCAGAAATTCAGTATTGATGCTGGGGATGGGAGGGGGGGGTTGGTGGAACCTCAAATAGAGAAAGAGGGGCTGCAGATCCCAAACTGAAGCTTAAACCGACAACATGAAATTACTGATCATCACAAGAAAATACATTAGGGGGGAAAAGCATTAAAAAGAAAAACAGTTTTCAGCATCCGATCGTTTCCAAAGCCATAAGGAGACTGAAGAGGGTAATCTGAGACAGGAGTTCACCGAAAGGGCCAAGAAAATGAGAAGCCAGATGACGCTTTCGCTTGGAGCCAAAAGGGAAAGGTTGGCTATCTTAACAAAAGGGCTGCAGAGAGGGATTTCAGGCCACCACCTCACCATTTGGTGCCCCAGAGGAGCCGCCCTGAATTACAATAATGGGATGAAGGAGAGAAGGCACAGTCTAGCATGTTGGGTCACTAGCAATGATTCTCAGCATAGATTCTACTTTCCCAGCCGTGTTCCGTAAGAAGAAAGAGAGTCAAGCACACCCCTTCTGAGTTTTGGGTGCTAACCAGTCAACCATACTGGCCAGATCCTGTCTCTGCAGTTGCTTTGTAATATACACTATTCACCCTGCCTGGCGTCTTCAATGACAGCTATTCATTGCTGTGTCCCAAGCTGATCAAATGGGAGCCAGAGTGATGGTTCAGCACTACTTGCCCTTACTGCACCGGCAGACAATGTTTCCTTCTCATCAGTCGGGTGCACAAAGTCTCCTGTTAGACTGTTAGTGGAGTCTCCTCCAAATGGGACATAGGGAAACATTCTCATGGCCAGAACAGGTACTGAAGGCAGCTACTTGTTCAGCAGAAATCCTGGCCTTTTTCAACACAGGGAGTCTTGGCTTAACAATGGGAGTAGAAGGAGAAAAGCTTTTTTTTTTTTTTTTTCCCGTATTCTAAACATTCCTTAGTCTTCCTCGGAATCAAAGCCACTAATTATGCCAGGCAGGCAGAATGAGGAGCAGTGGTTTTGTGATCCCAGCTATTGTTCCAAGGGCTGAGATCACCAATGCATTTTCCTAGGTAAGAAAGCATTTGAAGGGGCAAAGTCTGAGTGCTTATTATCTCTTTGTGTGCTTAAACAGTGCCTATTTACAAACTTTTCAGCAGTGAGTAAAAACATTTACTGGCAATAAAACACTGCAGTGCTCAGTGTGTTAACCTCTTCCCTTAAAACATGACCAAGTGCTCCTAGGTTTCCAGAAGGTGGGAGGGGGGGCTGCTTTTATTTTCTTGTCACAAATATAGAAGGAAGACAAAGGAAAGAAAGATTATTACAAATACTTCTCTCAAAAATAACTCCTTGGGTCTATATGTACCGCAAAAATTAAGCTATACAGTCCTTTATAACCACAACAAAACAAATAGTGACAATCTATCCCAGCAGGTGGGGAGGACTTCCACACTTCACGGAATTATGCGCACAATGAAATTCAAGACATACTAATCAAGGAAAATAGTATTGGGGCGATCCTCTGAAAGAGAGGGACTAGCCTTTCTTTAGATAAATGCTTTTGTGTTTGTGTTATATTTTTTCCTAAGAAGACATGAGGCTTAAAATATTCCAGTTATCTCTGGACCTCGTCTTCATGATGCTCCCTAAAACAAAATCTATTATAAAATATGAAGTGCTCCGATCTAAATCACTAAGGACATACAACTGTAACCAACTTGAAGTAGTGAAGGAATCCTCACTTGTGGTCTACACTCTGTGCGTCTGCATTCTTCTGATAAATAAAGTGTGCTGAATTTTCCAGCATCAAGGACACTGAAATAAATCTTGGACTTTTGTGAATATGTAAATAACTCACTGTTTTTTTTTCTTCCCAGAGTAACATTGGAAGTCTGGCTCTCGTTCAATGTTTCTCATATCTCACTGAGAGAATTCTAAATGTTTCTCTGTAATTCTCTTGTCAGAGTTTTCACTGCAATTAAACAGAGTTTTGAACTAAAAAAAAAAAGCATATTTACAAAGTATGGCTTCTTTGATCTGAAGCAGACTCTTCTGGATGATTTAAGTTTGAGAAGGTGTTTAGCCAAAACTGAAACACCTGTGAAGAGTGAAGAAGAGAGACAGATCTTGTCTAACTTCCACACTGTAATCCTGGAGCCTGGAGTAGGTCTGTGGTCTAGCATTTCTCTTACGGGACACACTGGATTGCATTTATCTCCAGAGACCTTTTATCCCCACCTGCTGGAAGCAAGAAACATAACTGGGTCCGAGATTATCAATGCCGGATTTCAGTAAGAAAAACTGTATCTCCATGAATTAGATTGAAAATGGCCCGTGTCACCTCTATCATTTGGAGTGGTATGTCTGTCACTGAATTATTAACATCCCTACACCTTCTGTCTTGTAATTGTTGATGGTTGATTCTTTTCTATTCTTCCTGGGTTTTAAATCTGACCATTACACTTCATGAAGATTTCCAAGTTAACTGTTTTGCAAACAAACTGTCTGAGATACAAGATGCATGAACAGCTGTGGGGTTTTCTGGCCATTGGAAAAGAAATCTGCATGGTCTTGCATCACATAATTTGAATTATGAGGAATATAACATACATTATTTATCATATACAGAAAAGATGGCTTCCAGAATCAAAAGTAAGATATTAATTCTTCCTACCAGAGGACTAAAGCTTTTTCTTGAGGCAGAAAATGTCTCTGCCGGCTGTAGCATGGAACACTGAGTTCTAGCAGCCTCGGGGGCTACAGAAACAGATGCCCTGTGTCCACCTTCTGCTGAATAAATTAATCCTCATTGTTGATTGTCCCCTAATTCACTTAAAAAATATGTAGCTCTGAAGAAAGAAACAGCCATTTTGTGGGAATCACTGTTTAAATTCAACATACAAATGATTGTTCTTTCAAGTGGTTTAAATATAACTGGATACAATACATAATTTAGAAGAGCCCTAAGAAAAACTGAAGAAAGTAAAAATAGTATCCACAATGAGCATAAAAACAAGGCATCTGGTTGTTGGTTAAACAATTTTATGCCTCCTTAGTGATTAATGATAGCAGTAACCGTAGAAGAATAAAGGATAAAAAGGAATTACCTGCCAATATTAGCTCTTCTTTCATGTTAAAAAACATTTTTTATAATTTTTATCTAATACACTAGATTTCGTACCGTAAAACTTGTTCTTTAAGTCTTTATCATTTGGTAGTATGTACTTGAGGGCGTGGCCCTGGCACAGTTCCAACACACTATGTTTTCCTGAATTACAGACTGTGGCAAATCCATCCATTCTCTTTGTAAGGTGGTAAGTAAAAGTAAAAATGAGTTAGTCATGGCATCACTTAGAACTAAAAAGGAAGTAGAATTACATTCTTCTCAATATGTTTATTGAATGGTTATTTACAAATTCTACGCTTATGGGAATCAGAAACACTAGGCATGTAGTTGAAATAAGTACACTTGAAGTGGCTTTTCCAGGGCAGGAAAGGTGGCTCAGGGGGTACAGATGCTTACCTTCAAGACTAAAAGCCTGAGCTGGATCCTTGTGACCCGCATGGAGGACAGAAGCAACTCCCACAAGTCGTCCTTTGACGTCTACACATTTGCCTTATCCGACATGCATAGATGCACACACGCACACATAACATAAAATTCAAAAAAATAATAAAAATACAATTTAAAAATTTTAATTGCCTTTACAACAGTAATTACCTAGCTAATAAATCACTGTGAATACAATAACTCGCTATTCCAACCATGTCAATCATTACACTATAACCTACATTTTGATATATTAATGTTAGCAAACTATGCATATTTGTAATGAATTAGGATATCAAATCCAGCTCATGTATAAAGAAGTTCCTGAAACTGAAGTACAGAAATAATAAAATTGTCCGGAAATAGAAAACTATAATTGAGAATTTGCAGTGGGCATCACTGATGAGCAAAAGATATTAGGCTTTTGGAGGAAGGGACAGAAGTCGCAACGTGTTCAGGAATTAAGCAGAGGTACAGGGTGTAGCCCACTGAGAAGAGGCTCTAGAAAAGGAAGAAGCCCATCAAAGTAGCCTTAGAACTCAAGATCCAAAGTCAACAGGAACTCCGGAAGATGGATGGGAAAAGAAATTGAGAGGGGATTAATTGACGGTCTGCAGAAAGACAATTATTTTTACTTGTCAAGCCATCTTCCCCAAATGCATCCAAACCCAGGCAGTTGGGATTTACCTCAACAAAACAGCTGAGCCTTTTCTAGAGAATTTAAACAAAATGCCAGGTGACTCCGAGTACGTCCTCGTTCTCTCATTTGCGTGATTCCACAGCCCAACAGTTGGCTTCCTTGCTACTTTGCTAATCCAAACACCAAAGTGCCACATTTGTTTATCTAACAAAGAATTCCAAATGAGAATTCTACAGAGGAACTGACTAACACAGAGAGAGGACATACATGGACTACACATTCCATTTTTCTATGGGATTAACAGATACATGAAAGAAAAAACAAAAGGCTTCAGAATAGAATAAAAAGACCAATTTGAAGAAACCACAAACTGACACCAAAAGAAATGGAGCAGATTTAGTACCATTGAAGATATCAAGAACTAGAACAGTGATAAATTAAACAGAATAGGAAGGTGCAGACAGTCCCCGACTTACAATGATTCAACTGCGATGGAAAGCCATTCACAACTGTTGGAGTCTATGCTTTCAGTTTTGAATTTCTATCTTATCTTGAAGGGTTTGATACCCAGTAGGAAACTCAAATACTAGGCAACAGCAGAGAACAGGTACTCAAGTCCTCCAAACAATCCTGAGGAAGCAGGCAAAGCATCACGATGTACGAGGTTAAGTGGACAGATTGTAGTTCATACTAAGAACACTTTTAATTTACAATGGAGTCAGCAGGATGTAACCCCATCTAAGTTCAATATAGGCATATCTAAATTATTATGAGATGAAATAAATCAAAATAAAACATTAATGAATAACACAAGCATGGCTATAAAAATTCAAAATTTTAATTTGTTGCTAAAAATAAAAATGAAAATCACAGCAAGCTTCCCCAGAAAATATTTCAGACTGGAAAGGCAATGGTAGAATTATCTGAGTAATGATCTGAATAACTCTAAGTGTTAAAATTTAATGCATTTGAGCTAGAAGATAGTAGGCACCATTTCTACCTAGTGTTTCTCATATTGTTCAAGTGTCTAGCTTTCTTAAACATATTTCAGGCAAAAGGGAGTCCCTCCTGGAATCAAGCTAAACTAATCTAGCTAAGCCAATCTCTGCATATTATTTTCCAATCCATTAATTACTCCAGGGTGGCCTTTATTTACAGCCTAACTAAACTGATGGAAAGGACTTCTATTGAACTTAAAAAAAAAAAATTCCTGGGGCTGGAGAGATGGCTCAGAGGTTAAGAGAACTGATTGCTCTTCCGGAGGTCTTGAGTTCAATTCCCTGCAACCACATGGTTGTTCACAACCATCTGTAATGAGATCTGGTACTCTCTTCTGGCCTGCAGGCATACATGTAGACAGAACAATGTAAACAAAATAAATAAATAAATCTTTAAAAAAAATCTTTTAAAAAATTCCTCAAATACAAAATGTATTCTCATAATCACTAAACATAAAACAAGGCTCCGTGATTACTAGTAGAGACTATATTTCCAAAACAGGGGAAAACAGCCCAAACTTGAACCCTGCACAGGAGAAATCTTAGTACTTGGTCATTTCACTGAGTTTTTTTTATGTTGTACGGATGTCTTTATCTATAACATAATACATTGGCTTGCTGCTCAGAGCAGAGTAAGTGAAGGTTTACTGTGATGTCACAACAGACACTGAGACTTCCCCAGCAGCCACAGAAGTAAACATAAGGACCCTTGGCACTGCAGTCTGAGCCAATTGCATTCCTAACTTCAAAGTAAAGACTAGGACAGACAGATATAAGAGACTCGGGTGGCCTTAGCCAAGGTCTACAAATGTAATGTGATCATAGGAAAAGATCTCACCCCAGAATACAGGGAATTCAAGCACCTTTGTGTCCTTCTAGTGTTTCCAGAGCAACCAAAGTCTTGTTCAAGGAAATTTCTGAGGTAAATCAGATTTGTCTCTTTTACCAGGAACAAAAGCGACAATGAGGTCTCAGGTGCATGCCAAGACTTGCGTTAGAGATGACAGTACACATGTCTTTCTAGTTTGCCAGAGTGCCAGGAAAGCTGCATGAATTTCACCTGAGTTATTTCACAATCCTGAACAAGAACTTTCTCAATTCCTCTACAATCTTTCTCACTATTGGGCCCCTTCTCCTATTCACACCCACCCAAGTAAATAAACTCTGAACACAAGAGAACTAAAGGCAAAGCTCAAAATTCAAAAGCAAACTCCCAACAGAGACATCCTCCACAATGGCCTAGTAGAAGGTGATACAAGCATAACAGTTTAGAGGTTAATGTTCTCAAAGGCGCATGTGTGTGTGCAGAGGTGAGTGTGTGCAGAGGTGCGTGTGTGTGCAGAGGTGCATGTGTGTAGAGGTACATGTGTGTAGAGGTGCGTGTGTGTGTAGAGGTGCGTGTGTGTAGAGGTGCATGTGTGCAGAGGTGAGTGTGTGTGTGTAGAGGTGCGAGTGTGTGCAGAGGTGCATGTGTGTGTAGAGGTGCATGTGTGTCGAGGTGCATGTCTGTAGAGGTGCATGTCTGTGTAGAGGTGCATGTGTGTGTA
This sequence comes from Microtus oregoni, assembly GCF_018167655.1. NCBI lineage: Eukaryota > Metazoa > Chordata > Mammalia > Rodentia > Cricetidae > Microtus > Microtus oregoni. The sequence goes on from NW_024543089.1 coordinate 16,911,507, forward strand.
GAGGTGCATGTGTGCAGAGGTGAGTGTGTGCAGAGGTACATGTGTGTAGAGGTGTGTGTGTGTGCAGAGGTGAGTGTGTGCAGAGGTGCGTGTGTGTGCAGAGGTGCGTGTGTGTGCAGAGGTAAGTGTGTGCAGAGGTGCGTGTGTGTGCAGAGGTGCGTGTGTGTGCAGAGGTGCGTGTGTGTGCAGAGGTGAGTGTGTGCAGAGGTGCGTGTGTGTGCAGAGGTGCGTGTGTGTGCAGAGGTGCGTGTATGTGCAGAGGTGAGTGTGTGCAGAGGTGCGTGTGTGTGCAGAGGTGCATGTGTGCAGAGGTGCATGTGTGCAGAGGTGCGTGTGTGTAGAGGTGCGTGTGTGTAGAGGTGCGTGTGTGTAGAGGTGCATGTGTGTCGAGGTGCATGTCTGTAGAGGTGCATGTCTGTGTAGAGGTGCATGTGTGTGTAGAGGTGCATGTGTGCAGAGGTGAGTGTGTGCAGAGGTACATGTGTGTAGAGGTGTGTGTGTGTGCAGAGGTGAGTGTGTGCAGAGGTGCGTGTGTGTGCAGAGGTGCGTGTGTGTGCAGAGGTAAGTGTGTGCAGAGGTGCGTGTGTGTGCAGAGGTGCGTGTGTGTGCAGAGGTGCGTGTGTGTGCAGAGGTGAGTGTGTGCAGAGGTGCGTGTGTGTGCAGAGGTGCGTGTGTGTGCAGAGGTGCGTGTATGTGCAGAGGTGAGTGTGTGCAGAGGTGCGTGTGTGTGCAGAGGTGCATGTGTGCAGAGGTGCATGTGTGCAGAGGTGCGTGTGTGTAGAGGTGCGTGTGTGTAGAGGTGCGTGTGTGTAGAGGTGCATGTGTGTAGAGGTGCATGTCTGTGGAGGTGCATGTGTGTAGAGGTGCATGTGTGTAGAGGTGCGTGTGTGCAGAGGTGCGTGTGTGCAGAGGTGCGTGTGTGCAGAGGTGCGTGTGTGCAGAGGTGCGTGTGTGCAGAGGTGCGTGTGTGCAGAGGTGCGTGTGTGCAGAGGTGCGTGTGTGCAGAGGTGCGTGTGTGCAGAGGTGCGTGTGTGCAGAGGTGCGTGTGTGTAGAGGTGCGTGTGTGTAGAGGTGCGTGTGTGTGGAGGTGCATGTGTGTGGAGGTGCATGTGTGTGGAGGTGCATGTGTGTGGAGGTGCATGTGTGTGGAGGTGCATGTGTGTGGAGGTGCATGTTTGTAGAGGTGCATGCGTGTAGAGGTGCATGTGTGTAGAGGTGCGTGTGTGTAGAGGTGCATGTGTGTGGAGGTGCATGTGTGTGTAGAGGTGCATGTGTGTGTGTAGAGTTGCATGTGTGCATTCAGGCACATGCACACAAAATGCTTCTAAGGGAAAAAAACAGAGATCTAATTAATCACACTCAAGTTCTAAATAAACACCATTAACAAAATATTTTCCTTCTCATAATTTAAAATTTTTGAATGTCAGGTTGATTTAGGCAGCAATATAAAGATCTTAAAGCCTGCATTTAAATACCATTTAAGTGAAGGTGGAGGAGATGTGCAATATGTTTATATATGTAGCGGAACACAGTCAAATCGTCCCAGACTTACTAGGGCATGACAATGTTGACACAAGGCTAAGTGCAGAGCCTTGCCCTTTGCATTTCCGCCCTGACCTTGGGACTAGGTTTGCGCATCTCCCCCAACCTTTCCAACTTGAGCGATGCCAGAAAGGCCTGCTGGGGAAAGAATCAGCTCACCCAAAGGAAAGTTTTTTACTTGGAATGTCAGTGCAAATCCTTTGTGAGTTGTAGAGATTTGCTTTGTTGTTCCCACGCCACTTTGAGGTGGGGCTCCAAACCATCACCAGTATCTATTCTAAATCAGTCAAAGCACACTGTTTCCTAAAATCTTTAAAGCTTACATCAAAATGATGTTTCTCCACAAAATCCCATCACACCAGGGCCAAAATCCAATCAAAGCAATGCTATTTGTCCAAGAGCATAAAACAGTAAAGAAAAAAAGAGCATACAATTTGTTAAACAGATATCAAAATTTTCTTAATGGTTAGAATGTTGAATTCTAGTTCCATGTTCAACCCTAATGTCCATGACTAGCTTCAATAAATCTGGTCATTTAAATAAACTTAGTCTATACAGAATCAGACTTCATTTCTCCTTTGCTTTTATGATTAAGGTAGATGCTAAACATGACTTTAAAAGGAAGCTTTGGAACTGGAGATGGGTGAGTGGGTATAGTACTTGGCCCACAAGTGTGGAGACCAGTGTTGGATCCCCAGAAGTCATGTAAATACTAGGCAGGCATGGTGTCCCACCTGCAACCCAGCGCTCATGAGACAGAGACAGAGAATCCCTAGAGAAGGTTGGCTCTCTAGACTAGCAGAAACATCAAACTTTGTGTTCAAGTGACAAATCCTGGGTCAATAAGAAAATAACAGGATACCCACGAAGAACCCCAGTGAAGGCCCAGTATTGATGACGAAGCAAAAACAAGAGACCTCAAACCAGACCAACTCAATGCAATGAACACTGGCAAGAAACAATATTTGGACTACAGGGCTGTGTCCCACTATAGCTTCCACAATGAGTTTTCTTTTCTTTAAATTTTATCTTGTTTTATCCCCAGGGTTTGAAGAGGAAGGGTTAGAAGGGTAGAGGGCAGATAGGAAGGAACTAGGATATTAGTGGGATCAAAATGAGAAATCCACAAAGAATTGATAAACGGTCAAATTTGAAGAAGAAAAAAAAAGGGAAGAAAACAATTGAGTATGACATTAGAAATCAACCTCTGGCCTAAACACACACACACACACACACACACACAAGATTTAGTCTTACACTCCAACCTATACCTTATTCATAAGCAGCCCTATGCTCCAAACTCTATTCCTTGGCTGAGATCTAGTCTCCATGACTAGAAGCCAACCATTGGAAAGGAAAAGACTATATCAAATTACCCCAGTACTTAGCAGGAAAACAGAGAGCTTAGAAAGCATCTGGGGGGAGCTGGGTCTATCAAACACACTCAGAGGAGAGGAAAAAGGGCCATTTTCCCCCTAAGACTGTGTGACTATGTTTTATTGAGGTGAACTGGCTTCTCGATGTAAGAGGTGGTAGATCTGCTGATGCCTTTTGCTGGGATACTCTTATCTCAACAGCGGGCATGCCATTCCAGGGTCTAAAGTTTCTAAGTCAGCTCGGCGTTAGACAAGGCTTTGAAAAGAACGTTCAATTTGAAGTACTGAGTAAATGGGTTCACACAGCATGAAGTTTATTGTAGCCCAACCTAATTTTCACATTTTTTCCTCTCTATAACAAGCAAGTCATTTGTCCCCTGTATTCATAATGGAAAGAAAACAAGAGTTTCTTTGTTTGTGTACAGTAACTGGAGGCGGAAAAAGTGGCGCACTCAGGCTTCACTATACTCTCACCTTTAAACCTTAACCTGACTTGTAACAATATTTGCAGCCTCTAAAATTACACTGGTTGAACCCAGACGGAGTTAATCACCCTTCACTGTCTCAGTGAAAAGTATAATGACCTACCATTTAATGTGAAGCCATTAAAATGCTAGAGGGGGCAAGAATTCACATGGTGTGTTTATAAATACCTCGCAGACATGAATCCATACATTCAACCTACCAGGACACTTTTCATATGGCATTTGTTTAGACGGCCAGATGGAAAATAATGACTGTTGTACACACAGGCCAGAAGGGTCTGCTCTGTTAGCTGATGCACTCACTTTATCCTTTTAGTACTGACATAAATTAATCCTAACAAATTCCATCTGCACCAGAACAAAGAAAAACCCAAATCAAAGTGGAAGAATTAATGATATTCTTTCCTTTCCTTAACTACCATGACTTCCCAAACAGGGCAAATGCAGAAGGTCCCAGATTTCTACCTTCAAAGTATCACCGAAATCCTTCCATCAGTTCTGCTGCTTCACACAAATCCAAAGGGCCTGGTTCTTCTCATCAGTGGGGCCTGTGCTCCAGGAGGGGGCCCGTCATGCTGGCACGGAGGAAGAGCCTGAACACGCAATGCATGGAGCCTAGATCCCTTTTCTCTATGGAGCCAGTACCACCTCAGATGAGATCTCCGCTGACTCCTTCAACAGCAGCCCACTTCTGTGTTCACCTCCTCTTCGCTCCTGCCTGTACAGGGCATGCATCGTTCTCGAGCATTGGGAGAGGGACTCTTCCGTTTTTAAGGTAAGACATGTGATTCCTTTCCTAATTATTTTTGTGGTTCTCTTGAAATTAAAGTTGCTACTAGGTTCTTCAAGTCTTAAAACTAGAGACTTGTCAAACTACAGATCTCTATAACGAAGTGTATGACGACGACTACCCTAGGCCAGATATTAGGAAACAGGCAAAAACAACATGAGGATAGAGTTCTGGCACACAGGCATAGGGTGGCAGAAAGAAGGAACATCAGTCCACGTCCAAGGGACAGGCTACACGATGGGGAGAAATATATATATATATATATGATATATATGATTATACATATACATATACATATACATATACATCAGGCCATCCAACTATTTGAGAGAAGTTAAAAGTTTGGACTTTTGAGAAATCTTAAATCTTCATTTTGCTTAAATTTTTTTCAAAAAGCATGTGTAAGATGTGCATGAATATGTGTCTGTGTGTTAGTGTCTGTGGACATAGTGGGGAGTGTGCAATGCACAGCTCTGATCATTCACGTGGTCCAGAGGTTGATGTCAGGTGTCTCCCATGCTTTCCCTGATGTTGAGACAGTGTCTCTCCCATGAGCCTAGATCTTGCCAGTTCAGCTAGTCTAGCTACACAGCTTGCTCCAGTGGTACCCTGTCTCCGCCTCTTGAGCAAGTACTGCTACTCTGGATGCGCATGCTCACCCGCTAAGCATGTGTACCACAGCTGGGGGCCCCGCCCTTAAGTCCTCTGAATGCAGTGGTTTACCAGCTGACCATCTCCCCAGCCCCAGGGCCCAAAATTTTTAAAACAATGAAAATAAATATCTAATGTACAGATTGGCATAGAAAGGACAAGGTGCAATGTAATTTCTCCCAAAAATCTCTTGTTTCATCTCTAAATATGTGGATCTATTATTTTTGCACTTTCCTCATCTACTCACCTTTCCTTCCTTCCTCTCTTCCTTCCTTCTCTTCCTTTCTTCCTTCCTTTCTTTTTTTAATTTGGTTTTTGAAAAATGGTTTTCTCTGTGTAACTCTGGCTGGCTTGAAACTCCCTCTATAGTCCAGGCTGGCCTTAAACTCAGAGAAGCATCTGCCTATACTGGGATCACAGGCAAGTACCTTAACTGCCTGGCCTGATTAATTCATTCTTATTGCTTAGATTTTTAGGTCTCAATCTTCACTCTAAAACCTTTTCTGAATAATCTATCACAAATTCACCCCGCTCCCCATCATCCAGCAACATCGTCTCACTTGGTGTCTCTTTGAGAGTATTGTCCCCGAGAAGGGATTTGTGGAATGCACAAAGGTAAGTAAGAAGTAGACCACAATTCTGGTCATGGGGGGGGCAGGGCGGGGATTTCAAGCCTTCAATCCCAGCACTTGGAAGGCAGAAACAGGCAGATCTCTGTGAGTTCAAAGATAGTGTGGTCAATAAAGGGGGTTCCAGGACTGTCAGGGCTGTTACACAGAGAAACTCTGCCTCACAGCCTCAATAATGACAGACAGACGTGACACTGTCAACCTCTTTAAAGGATACATGTCCTTGTGTTATATCTTATTCATATTTTATTTACCCACTCCAATCTATTTCTCATCAGGTTGACTCTATTTGCCATGTGCCCTTCACAGAGGTTGGCAGTGCCATGTCTGTCTCTCATTACTGCGGCTGTGAGGCAGGCTAAGGAAGATACTGAACATCCTACAGAGCGTCCTACACAAACATTTGCTCAGTACAAAGCACCATCAGGACCAAGCTTGGCAAATCCTTATGATAAGGTCCTCCCTTCCTCCCACAAACTTTGGTTAAAGAAAGAACAGCTACGTCGTTTCTATTTTCTGCCTGGTAGGGAACAGTTCTAAATTCGTTCCTCACCATGGCTGTGAAGTGAGAAACTGATCCATTCCTCTCCGATAATCAGCAAATAAAGCTCCGCTAAACAGTAGAATTCTTTTTACTGTTGTGTTAATTCTTGTTTGTCCCGTTTTCCATTCGAAGTCACCAGTAAATAAACCTAGTAGCAATAACTAACTATTTTTGATTAGTATTGGCTATAACATTGAATTTTTCTCATTAACTGAAGCATCCACCAAGGCTGAAATATGAGATATTCTGTTGGGTACTAGATATCTCTCCTCATCCTAAAAACTATTCAAAATCTAGCAAAGGAAACAAAAAAAAAATCACAAAATACACTACATTATCACTGGTTACCGTCTCAAACTGTACACATGTACATATACGATAGTGTTATATGGAAGGTCTGATTCAGTGGAACTTCTAAATTGGGGAGCTAGGACAGAGGGCATGAGAGACAAACGTGTTCCTGTAGATGAAGACTGACTGGTCTGGTGTGTGCTGAGTGGCGGTTAGGCAAAGAAGCCAGGGGAAGAAACAGCATCGCAAATGATGAAACCTGACGTGTGGCAGAGTGGCAGTACCTTTGGACTGTTGCAATAAGGTAAAGGCCACTGCAGCTGGGTGGGGAACAGATGCCGGCCAATGCACAGACACTGGGAAATTTCTGTCTTAGTATGCACACACCGGACTTCATTTGGAGCACTCTGAGATTCCCCGAATCTCTAATTGTATTCCAGGTATTGCTTACATCGTGATTACTCAGCAGGTAGTTGCATATTTGAAATATATTGAAACTGGCTCCGTGCTCCTTGGTGTTTTCTTCTAAATCAATAGCATTTCACTGAAATGGCAATATACTTAGCACAGAGCAAACTTGTTCAAAACTGAAGTGGATGCAACTACAACAGACTCAGAAATGACCGTTTCCTTTCATTTTCTCTTCCTTAACAAGACCTCTAATCTTAGGCACAGACATTATAGTAATTCAAGTAGAAATAATAAAGCACGTGGGGAGAGCTCTCTTTATTCAAGGCTTGCTTGCTCCCTTTACTCCCAAGCTTCTCATTAGAGCAACTTCTCTTAGCCCTTATGCTAGGGTTACTTCCAAAGCCACATCTATGAATCAATGATTCAGAAGCATTTCCGGTACTTTCAAGTACTGCTGGCACAATTCATAGTGATTTCTCTGTACATGGTCCCTCCCGTATTCCTGAACTGCTACTCTGAGAGCCCAAATGCCTTCCTCTTACACAAATCCTATTCCAGCTCCCTGTCTTCGTTTAACCATCCTGAAGTCTTCATCTTCCCTTGTTCCTTCATCCCTACTGTCTTTACTCTCCATCTCTTCCCTTCATTATCTGAAGAGTCTGAACCAGACTGGCAGATGGGAAGTCTTTCTAGTCCACTCAAACAAACATTTTCTTCCCTACCTAAAAACTAAAACCATAATGTTTTTCCTTCACCACACAGTGAAATTCAGTCTGGCTAACTTGGAGCAAGAAACCAGTCAACTCTGCCCAGTATTTTGGTGAGAAATATTTTCATAGACACCAGATCTGTTAACTCTACTCCTCCCTAAGGACAAGCAGGAATTTGGCTGTAGAACCTCCAAGAATAGATACCTAAATCCAAGGATGTACAAATTGATTTTTTGTTTGTTTGGTTTTTTTGTTGTTGTTGTTGTCTTGGTTTGGGTTTTTTTGTTTTGTTTTCTGGGGGTTTTGAGGGGTTGGTTTTTTTGTTTGTTTGTTTGTTTGTTTGTTTTTGAGACAGGGATTCTCTGTGTATCTCTAGTTGTCCTAGAACCCACTCTGTAGGCCAGGCTGGCCTTGAACTCAAAGAAATCACAAACTGCCTCTGCCTCTCTGAGCACTGGGATTAAGGGCATGCACCACCATCACCCGGCTTGTTCAAGTTACTTTTAACACATATATATTTCTATGTGTCCTCAAACATCCTTGGCCATAGTTTAAATTCTCTGAATTACTTACACTATGAAACTCAATGCAAAGAGTGATTATATTATTCTATTTTAGAAATAATGACAGAGAAAATAAGCCTGCTGGTAAATATGAAATTTGTTTTCCAAATATTTCAGTCCATTGCTAGTGAAGCTGTGAGTGTGGAATAGGCTAGGAGGGCCTACCATAATCCCAAGATGCTCTGATTCACCCACCAACACGATTCCTTTTCTCTATGCTTTAATATTTGTCTTTTTCTTACTCCTTTGGTTAACAGGAAGACTAGGAGAAAGATTTTTTTTCCAGTATTATTTAATTTGTTACCATGTTCCTTTTCCTTGGAAAGAAGCATATTCTCTCTTTTAATATTCAGATTTCATTGTGTCCATCCTGCTCTGGTGATTCATATACCTCCTGCGAGTATCAGGTGAAACAACACAAGCCTTGAGTGGAGTAACCATAGCTAAATTTGCTAGCAAAGCCTCAACAGCTCTTAGCTAGAGCCGGTAACTAGCTAAAAGTCATTTTGAATGGTAAATATTCTAAAGAATTTAAACATTAGCACTTTGAAGGCTAGAGAGATGGCTCAGCACAGAAGTGTATTCTAGGCCAGGCTGATCTCCAGAAACCATTTTAAGGTAAAAGAAAACTAACTCCAGAAAACTCTTGTCTGAACTTTATACATATGTCATTTCACATGCGTGTGTGTACACGCACACACACTAAATTAAATAAATTTTACAACTGCATTTTTAATGAAGAAAATATTGAACAGGCCTCATTCTATTTATAGGTAAGATTTAGTAAACTACCAAGCAAACATTTTAATTAATTTTAAAAGTTACTTGGAAGTGCTCAAATTCTCTAGATGTTTCTGTGGTTTCAACAGGACTTAACATTGCAGATCCCAAAAAGAAACTATAAAATATTTAAATGTATCTCGTTAACATTCACACAAACCCAAACACTATGCGTTGAGTTCTTTTTTCCTATTGAATTTATGCTAAATGTGTTACCATGAAGGATTGTTAGATTATTGTTAAATATAGGATTACTCTATTTGATTTGGGAGTAATGGAAAATGCATTGTTTTCTCTCTCTCTCTTTTTTTTTTTGTGCCGTGACTCGGATACGATGTTTTCTCTCTTTTGAAACGATTTACTTTTTATAGTTTTTTTCTGGGCTTTGTTGTTTTGCCGGCATGTATGTGTGTGTGAGGCTGTCAGATACCCTAGAACTTGCATTACAGACAGTTGTGAGTTGCCATGAGGGTGCTAGGAATTGAACCCAAGTCCGCTGGAAGAGCAGCCAGAGCCCCTAACCACTAAGCCATCTCTTCAGCTCGGCCTTTTTTTTCTGTTAGGTGCAGTTTTTATTTAGGAACACTGAAAGCATCAATTTGGAGACATAATTGTCACTGGGAGTGTCTGGGATCCAGGAAGGCAGAGAAAGCTTCCTTAATTGAGTAAACAGGAATGCCCCTAGAAAACCCATAAGATAGGCTTAGGGGGAGTATTGACCTGAGACTAAACAGACAGCACATAGGTTCATGCATCACAGACAGATTAGTAACAGCACTATAGAACAGGATGCTAGCTTGGTCATGAAATCAAAATCTGTAATTTTCTCTTCCTTCTGCAATTTCACCTCGGGTGACTGTTACCAGATATTACTTAAAGACCATGCAACTAAAACTGCTTTAATATCCTGCTGCTTTCCTGGAAAACACATTCACACAAAGGGATAAAATGAAATAAGAACTAATATATATATACATATATATATATATATATGCATACTATATACATATGCATATTGCAGAGAAATTTTGTACACAGTGTGAGCTGCACTATAACTCAGCTGTAGTAGGATGACCTAGGATGTTGGAGATGCAGCGCCATAAAACAAATAAACAAAAACATCATTTGCTCTCTCTTATGAATGGACACTATGCCTTCTTTGAATAGTATATCAGTTAGTCAGTAGTTTAATTTACAACTTCTCTCATTAATAAGCACATAATATAATGATATCTTATTAAAACAAAACAAATTGCCTTTTATTAGGCTTCAGTACCTCAATTTAGAACTCCAGGAAATCAGTCCTATATCTACTTTTGAACAGAAACTGTGACTAATCGCTGAATGGTTTTTAATGAAGAAACACTTCATACGCCTCTTTCTATTTATCTTCTCCCACCTGAGAGATAAGGAAACAAGGTCTAGAAAAGTTAAGTCATACCATCAAGTTCACCCAGCTTGTTAGTGATAAGGCCAACACTACAGCCAGCCAGACACAAAAGGGGACAATGACTTCGCAAACTAATGAGTCTCACCCTATTAATCTATCATCAACACTGGATTTCTCAATCTGTGCCAAGGGCTCGTTTAAACATCTTGTTCTTGAATCACATCTCCAATACCACTAATTTACCTATGGATTCTGAAGGTAGCGGCTAAATCGTAAAAAGGGAGAGCTGGATATAGTTTCCTGGATTCACAGAACATTGTCGATAACTACAGGCATTATTCTAGTCTACTTCCTTTGGACCTTCTCTTTCCAGGGCTAGTCCCCCATATAACCCCAGGATCCAAAAGGACTTCATTTCTCTTTAGGGCCCAACTCTTTCTGCAGAAAGGAAGGCCTCCCTTCCCAACACACACACACACACACACACACACACACACACACACACACAAGCTGAGCTCCAAATGAGGATACTTAATCTGATTAAAATAATTCACAGTAAATTGCAAATCTCTTAATCCTCTTAGAAGCATTAACATTTTTTTTAAATTGGAGGTGGGGTGGAAATGAAACTCGATACAGTCTTAATTGCTGGTATTTTCATACTCCGTATAAACAATATTATATTTTCTTTACTTGTGTAGAAATGGCTATCACGTTGGCATGGCAGTGTGCCCAGGAATCCATCTGTCTCTGACCTGTCAAATGAACCTGGAAGAACCTGGAATTTTCTCTTAAAGATGCTCACACTTTTCCCACTGGGCTTGTTTGTTGTCTTCAGCCTCTAGGCGGCTGACCATGAGGATATTACCTAACAGCTGTTTTTAAAGCTGGACGTGGTCCAAAGGGTCCGTACCCATAAACAGCAAGAAGGAGTATCTTTCAAAAGATTTGGCAAAGACTCTCAATAGGTAAACTAGTGATGAACTATGCAACATTTCACACTTAACTACACACTCATACAAGTCAATCCAATACTAAGCACTTTACATATGCTAATGTATTTCATTCGCACAGGATTCTTATCAAGTAAGCTGTCTGCTTACCTCCACCCTACTAATAAGGAAGCAGTAGCCTGGTAAAGCCGACTGACTATTCAGTAGATTGTACCATTAAACCCTGCACTTTCATAATCACTGAACCATACAGCAAAATCACACCAAGAACACACCCAGCAAAAGATAAGTTAGTTTTTTTGGTTGGTTGCTGTTGGGGTAAAAACTACCAAACTTATCTCTGGAAACAACTTAAACATCAACTAGTGAATGCTTGCATTATATAGATGAGGAACTGCTTTCCCACCACATGGGGAAAGCCTTTGGGTGGCCAGTAAAGCGCAATAATAACCTAGGCCCAGTCAAAGCGGTGTTTCTTCTTCTCACTCCACCACAGTGAGGCCGTAGAAGATATCATGCAAAAAGGCAGAAATGCCCATCTCGCATAGACATCCAAAGCACCATCAATCCCTTGTGTAAGACCCAATTTGATGCATTTCTACCCCAAAGCTGTTCTAAGGCCAACTTGCTTGTTTTTAATACTGGAATACATGACATTCAGTCATGCTGGCCTTTCCTTTCAATCGATCACTTTCTTGTTTCTAAAAGTATATATTTTTTTTCCTCAAAAATGAGGGTGGTGGGTGTGGTGGCACATGTCTTTAATCCCAGTACCTGGCAAGTAGAGGATGAAGATCTCTCAGCGTTCCAGGTCAACCTGATCTACACAGCAAACACAGGACAGGCCGCAACAAGATCCTGACTCAGATAAACAGATAAACGGGTAATTAAATAAATAAATATCGATCACTTCTCTTCCTCCCAACAAAGCAAAAGAAACTCATAATGCAGCTTTGTTCACTTCACTACTTCATAACTTACAAACAGGTCCATGTATTGGTTATAACTGATGAATTAATCATAGACCCTCTGAGTCTGATAGGAGATCTGAAACCATATGCGCAGAAGTCATGATGTACATAGAGAGGCAAGGGGAGTTTTGTACAGGATGCTAGAAAAACAAACCCTTCAGCTCCATATATGTGGACCAGGTAGCTTTAGTCCTCCACATTGCATAGACCCATAGGCTAAAGACACTGTTTACAGTTGCTGTGCTGGAAAGCTGACGAGAAGGAACCCACACAATAGGGTCTAGGCAGAGCAACCCCCCAGATAGAAAAGAGAGATTTCAGGAAAACCAAGATGGTGAGAGGAATATTCATGAGATCCAGGTTGTTTCCCTAACGAAGCAGCTCTGCCAAATATGCTTATAAGTAATTAATAAAACAGGTATTTTCTCATAAGAAAATCTACAAATCTAACATGTCGGTGGTCACAAAGAAAGAAGCGTTTATATAGAAGGAAGTGGAAGAAACAGACTTCTGGTCCCAGAGCTGATAAAGATCAAGAAGACAGAGACAATTCAACTACAGAAATAATCTCCAAAGAAATGTGGAAATCACAGGCACCCTTTCATTGGGATGAAGAGTCCGTTATTCTTGGCAGGCTATTTTGTCAAAGTATCGGCTAATGCTCATCTTTAAACATGCCTCCTGTGGACAATGAAATGCTGGGGATGGCTTCCAGCCTCAAATGCATCTGCTCTTCTTGCTCGGGGCAAATTACTGCTTCTGACCTCTTCCCTGCCCGTGCCTTGACCTTCTCCCACTCAGAAGTGATTCCCTGCCTCATGCCTGTGAGCATCTCATATTATTTCTGAGCTGCAGCTCTCGAATTTAGCATGAGGAGGGCGGCCCTGATAGATGTCTTCCATGAGTAATGCCCCTAATGATCCCCGATGGGACCCTGCCATATTATTCCCCCACGATGAGCTGTTCAGACACAAAAAGCAATCCCATGCACTTGGCAGCGAAACAAAATGAAATTAAAATAAAAATTCTACATGTAGAAAGAATTTACTTACATCTACCAAGAAATAGCCAAGGTATTGTCGGGAGAGTCAGGGGAACAGTTAATGAAAGTTTCCTCATGTACGTAGCTCTGTGGCCACCTGACCAAATTATAACAGCCATGGTGCTTAAGGAAATCCTCCAAGTGTTATTTGAGAAACAGTTATGAATTATGCACAAGATTCCTCACAGAAATGTTAGATATAGTCTTCAAAACCATGTATAAATCAATACTTCACAAATTAAATTATGCTTTCCCTGACAAGTTAGACCAGGCTTGCTTCATTTTCATCTCTGGTTAATATTCGATTGGAACTGATTACTGACTCTTCGATTAAGCTTCCCTCATGATAATATTTCTGTCAACCAGCTAATGATCTGTAAACAAATAATGAAAGGAAAGGAACCGAGATCTAGCATAGGATCTAGCAATAAATTCTTGCACATAGATACGCACGGCTTTTTGCCATTTTGCCATAGCCTCACTTTTCCCTATTTTTCTTTCTTCTATTTCCTGAATGTATTTTCTTAGCTTGGAATTCAATGCAACACGGTGATGGATCTCTTCGAAGAAATCAGTCAACCTTCAGAACTGTGTTGATCACCTCTTGTCTTATTCAAGACTATAGTTATTTGTTAAATTCAACAGGGGCTCAGGGTTTACCGGGCACTGGGGCTTTTGTGGTCTTTGTTTATTTGCTTTAAGACAAAAGAATAAACACAAACAGTAAAACTGATGATTACTTTGCCTCACTCAACAAATACAATTTGTGAAGTGTAAACAGAACCCAATCAAGGCAGAAGCTTTAAGTTAAATAAATAAGCCATTAATGTAACCAGTTAACTAGTTAGAACACAATGAGAAAAGCCAAGACAGGAAAGAAAAACTCAACAGAGTCATACAGGATAGGAGCATGCATCAGGAGCTAGGTCAGTCATGGAAGTGACCATGCAGCACTGTTCCCACAACAATGGTGACCAGTGCACCGTTCTTGTTCTGAGCACTTGCACTGTTGTTATTTCATTTTGAATTTAGTCACTAATATACCACTAATCACTTGGGAGAATTTGTTAAAAGAGTTTACGGCTTCTCTGAAAACCATTTTAAGTTTATGTTCATGCATGTCCTAGCTCTCCATAGCAAGCTCCAGCTAACTGTGCCCCGGACCTGATTTCAGCATTTTCTTCCATAAACAGGCCCCGAGTGACATTTCAGTCTTCAGTCATTAAAAACAACCATCAGGCAGAAAACAGAATCTCACAAATTCTGTTTTCTTTTGCTTTATTTTTCCATGAACTGTGATTTTAGACTAAATGGCTCAGTAGGAAATGATCTTGAGGAAACAAGTACCTAGTTTCTTAAATCATTTTAAATCTCTGGGTCAAGAAATAAAAAAGATTAGCGTCAACATAGTGTAAGAACTCTGGTGTAAAATGAAAGATCCAGTAAAAAAAGCTACATGTTTTCTACATTTTAAGTTAAAGAAAAAAAGAGAGAGAATGGATTCTTCAATTGATGAGGATTGAGATTCCTCAAGCTATCTTTAGGAAGATCCCTACGAAACACATTGAAAACAGTAGCTGGGCAGCCAGATGGATCAGTAGATAAAGCCCTTGATATGTAAGCCTGATGACCCAAGTTGGAGTCTCAAGGCAAACTCTAAAAAAATCCTCCGACCTCCACACAAGCCCCATGGCATGTCCATCAACCCCCTCACACACACAATGATAGCAATAATTAATTTTAATAGACTAATAATAGCTCAGCTTGATGAAACAGTGTTATTAAACTCCATTACTAGTAAACAAGTAGAGGGCTGAAGAGATGGTTCCATGGTTTGTGAGCACTTGCTGCTCTTACAGAGGACCTAGGTTCATTTCCCAGGACCTACATAGTAGTTCCAGGAGATCTAATGTTTTGTTCTGACTTCTATGTGCTCATATAAACACATCACACACACACACACACATTTAAAAATAAACACTAAATAATATAATAAACAAGTAGCATTAAAGAACGACACAGCAAACACAATGAATGTATGCAAACACATTTATTAGGAGATATATTTTAAGACCGGAAGAAAAGCTTTCTCAGGAACAAGTGAGATAGCTCAGCAAGGAGGGGTACGTGGCTGCAAGCATGATGACCTTAGTGTCCTCCCCGCACACATGGAGTGGGTGGAGAAAATAGGCTCACTTAAGCTGTACTGTGCTTCTCCACTCCCTCCTTGGAATATGTTTGTTCACACACATACATACACGAATAAGTAAAAATAAATATTTACAAAGGCTAACTTAAAAAAACGTTTAGGGTAAGAATCCAAATCTCATTAAAGAGAGGGCCTCAGATATGCTAGGGCTTTCTTTACTCGAGGCATTGGAAAAGAAACTGGAAGAATGTTCAGTCTACCTTTAAGCCTTCTGTCAACTCAAGAAACAGAGAAGAAAATATAAATACATGATCCCATCTACACCACTGAAAATAGCATGGGACCTGAGAAAGTCATAATCAAAAGATGTATCTACAAGAACCTTTAAAAAAAAGAGTAAGTTTTCTGAACCACACTGTCCACATCTGACAGTGTGCAATTTATGCTGCAGACTCACGCATGACCATAGTTTTTGTTTTTTAGTTTTTGGGGTTTTTTGTTTTGTTTTGTTTTGGGGGGGGTGGTTTTTGGTTTTTGGTTTTTTGAAGCAGTGTTTCTCTGTAGCTTACAATTTGGGGCCTGTCCTGGAACTAGCTCTGTAGACCAGGCTGGCCTTGAACTCAGAGATCTGCCTGCCTCTGCTTCCAATGTGCTGGAGTTAAAGGTGTGTACCACCACCACCTAGTGATAGTATTTTTTTTTTTTTGCTAGCTATTTTTTGTTTGCTATGAACCCTGTCACTGGAGAAAAATAGACCTTAAAGAAACACTAATTCTAACACAGCGCCTCCAACCAGGTCACACATAACATCTTATCACCAAGAAAGCATTTACTTCCAAACTCAAAACAACTCAACTCCAATGATCATTTTTTTCAGAAAAGTTTAATCCCTGTGGGGACGAACCGAATTCGCCTATTGAACTATCATAAAATTTGATTGGGTCTTACTAGTTCAACTTGATTTCCCAAACTGGACAGGACTGAATTTTACACAGTCCTGCCATGTTTGTAAGGTAATACCAGGGTGATTTCCTCTCTGCAAGCTATCATTTAACAGCAGAAGAGAGGAGACAACAGCAATCGTAAAGATCTAATGCCCAACAAGGAGCTGAATCAAGTTGGCATCACAGCCCAGTTCCCTACAGGAACAACCCAGGGAAAGACCCCAGGCAACTTAATATAGCAAATGTATTCCGCAGTGCTTAACTGTGAGGAGCAGAACTTCTGACACCAGGCAAGCTGCTTTCAAACCCTTACTCCAACTCACTGCCTGATGATAATCAAGAGCTTAACTTTTCTCAACCTCTTTTCCATATTGATGAATGGGGATAACAGCACACATTCCTTCTGAATGGGGCTGCTTCAAGTGGGAAGATAAGGCATGTTAGCACTTTGCCAGGAAGATAGTGACACCCCATAAACTCCTGATTTTATCAATACAACTATTTTTATCAGCGACATTGTCATTGGATTCCTTGTCTTTCAGAGTCAGTGTATACAAAGTGTATACACAACTGAGCATAAATAAGGCACTGACTCATTATTTTATTAATCATTTAATTAATAATGCTTGGGTTTCTCTCATGTGAATGCATATTTGCTATGTGCTTCTAAAGAGTGATAATCTCCCAGCAGTTAAAGACCAAACAACTCACTAATTTCCTTTCCTTGCTCGCCACACTAAGCCCAATGGAAATGCATGCTTATGCCACTTCCCTCCCACCCGAATTCACGCCGGTGAAAAGCCAAGACCACAAAAAGGGACATGTGTGTTTCACATAGGCAGAGCTATCCAAATGGAGGCTTGGCTGCCCTGTTCTTGTCCTGCGTTTTGCTTAGGTTTAGGAAATGTGGGTCTGGAGAAGGTCATTCGTATGGAAAGCTGTAGCAGCAAGCTTCATTAAAGCTTGCTGGGGGACTGGGGCTTCTCCTCAGAGGAGACTGATGAGTTTTCTGGCCCACAGGCTGTATGAGAGAGTTCACTTTTATACACACACAGCTTGCTAATTGAATGGTCTGGGCTGACTGAAATACTTCACAAACCAAGAAGCCGAAGTAGTTTAGAGTTACCCTGAGGTGTGTAGTTAACATGTACAAATGCGCTTGGACTCATTCCGTTATATGAGCAAGCAACATTTCAGTGATGGCTCGGCATGATAAAGGCCACCATCTAAAGCAAGCCGTCATCAACAACACCAGCTTCAGAGCCATCGAAATATAAAGCATAGGTTTAGTTTCATATGAAAGAGATAGGCACATTGCTTGAGACAAGTTAGCATTAGTTCATCAGTACTTTAAATTAAAAAAAAATGATTTAAAAATACTCATACACTAAAGAAGGAAAATGTAACAGAACACAGGCTACTTAAGTTAAGAGAAGAAATTATGAAACTGTCCATCTCTTCAGGATTATCTACAACTATACAATATTGGGAGGGACATCAATATATTGCAATATATTGTTCTAGGGGTTTTTTGTTTGTTTGTTTTTGCTTCTGTGACCACACATTGAAAAAACCAAATTGGGGAAGAAAAGGCTCATTCTGCTTTTGCACTTGCAGTCTACTGCCAGGACAAGCCCTCGAGGCAGGAACTTGGAGGCAGGTTCTGAAGCTGAAACCATGTCGGAATAGCACTGAAGGAATGCTGCCAGTCTCGGTTTCCGCTACCTTTCCCTTACAGCCTAGGCCCACTTGCCGAGGGATGGCACCTCCCACAGGGGCCTGGGTTCTCCTACATCCATGCATAATCATGAAAATGCTACATGGATATGCCCACCACCAGTCCAATGGAGGCAATTCCTCAATTGTGGTTCCTTTCACCAGGTATGTCACATTGACTACTGAAGCTAACTGTAGCAGACACAAAATCACATTCGTGGACAGACGTTCGATTCTGGACTCTGATTCCCCATTCACTACAGTCCAGAAATGAGGATAAGTGGATTAAAGTTTTTCCATAATGGTCCATTATTAACATCCCTGCGCAGTGAGCTCTGAACTCTTTATGATATCTGAGAATCATCTCCTGTTGTCCTGGAAATTTACAATTAAATCAAGAGGTGGTGAGCGCCAGAAATGATTTCTAACATACTAAATAGATACATCTTAACAATCTTATTCCTCAAATATTTTTCTTCACATCCACTGGAGAATCTGTATGGAGGTGGCAAGAGAAAGTGGACCCATGTGGTGGCTCAGCAGTTAGGGGAACTTCTTGCTCTTGTAGAGGACCAGGATTAGCTTCCCAAAATTTACATCTCGCAGCTCACAACTACCTGTAACTCTATTCCAGGGCATCTGATGCTCTCCTCTGGCCTCTGAGGGCTCCTGTAGACACATGGTAAATACAGCGAAGCACACACACATCCACATAAAATAAAAATACATCTCTTCTTTTTATAAATTGAACGCCCTATAGCTGCAAACAGAAGGCCTCCCAAGTAATTTCACGGGACTGTCCTGAGACTGTCCTTCTAAAGCTGACAACGGAGAACTGTTCCCTGCTCTTTGGGCCTCTACAGCTGGAGAAGAGAAATGTATTTCCAACTGGATGCTTTCTACAGTTTATCCAAAAGAATCTTTGAAAAAATGTAACCGTGAATTGCTATTGCAAGAAGTGCTTTACAAATATGCTGGAGTTTTTTGTGTGTTTGTTTGTTTGTTTGTTTGTATTAGATTCTTCAAATACACTGCCTTACTAGGAATCAAAGCTGATAATGTCCTGTAAGACACGTGTAAATCAACCACTTAGCACTTTACAGGAAGCATGGCACTCTGCTGGCATTGCTTGCATCCATTGGTGGGGCTTTCAAAGCTTCACTTAGGTATCAAACTAGTGGACAGGCATTAAACCTATCCTACGCGAGGCGCAGCAGTAGCCACAGAGGGACTTCTCTCCATGAATGAAATCAGAAGTATGTACTCGTGCTGCTCGGAACAATTTTTGAAGTGTAGAACGACGCTTTCATAAGGTGTGTGTAAGCCAAAGAAAAAGAAGCTAAGGGCATTTGGAGAAGCCTATTTTGGATGCTGGGTAATGAGGCGTGGCTCTCCCACAAAGGTAGGAACATGACACCATCCAGTGTTAGAAATATCAGGAGAGAGAAAGAGAGAGGGGGCGGGGGAGATCAAAGCTAGCTCCCTGTACACTATAATCTTTTCGCTTCCTCTTGGTCAGCAGCAAGACTGGACGAAAGGGCCGAAAGTGCAGGTAGAGAAAAGGAAACCATTCTAATCCAGCGTTGAAAAGGAGGTGGTCTTTTGATCTCCACAGGATGGCAGCTTTATTGGCTATGCATAAGCAGTTTCCAACCAGCTGATCAACCAGGTATTAATGCTCAACCCTCCCATGATCAGTAACCATGAAGAGAGTCATCTGCAAATGGCAATCAAGCAGAAGGCTCATCTCCTGCTCAATGACTGCCAGCCCATAGCTCACCCAGAGGGGAAGAGCAACCAGGGGGGAAATGATTGTCTCTCTGCAGGCTCCTCCCTGACAAGTACCAATTATTTTCCTTGAGATTCAGAAAGAAAAAAATCTCTCCTGAAGTGTGCATGAAAGAACAGCATTCATTTTCCCAAACACAACTTGGGATCTCTAGGCATTTGTACCTCCAACAGGCCGTGTTTTGACATACACTGAGTCCCCTACTTTCAGCCCAGATGGGATCAAAGCTGAGAGCAATCTGGTTAGATGTAAAGAGTGGACTTTCTTCCTGGGTGATCTAAAGGTTTAAAGACCATTTTCTTAACGACAGGAAACATAATGTCTCCCTTTCAAACTCTCAAGAGTTCAAACCACAGTCTCCTCCCATGGGGTAAAGTAAAAGGTGATTGAGACATTTTTTTTACCTTCATTTCTCTTTTTTTTAACTTGGACAATATCCATTAATAAAGAGTTTGAAACAAGCCAGCTTCACCCACATTTCCCAACTCCTCAGTGATGTTCCACAATCATAAAGGTAAATAAGTATCTAACCCGCACACCACTACCTTTGCCATAGGGCACTCATAAATGTTGCATAAGATAGTGATGATGGTTTATTAAGTGGTAGTTGGAGATTCATGCTCTCATGGAAGCCATCACAAAGTTTCATTCCTTGCCCCAGAATTTGAACTCAATCGCATTCTTTAATTATCCCCTCCTGCCCCTTCACTTCCCCCTACCCAAAGAAAAGGTGTGATGATACAATCACTCTTTAGTGCTTTCTCTTTTGCATACATAGGACACAGACAAGATGCTGAAATCTTGGGAACCACGTTCTGAAAGAAATCCTTGTACTGCATTAAAGATTTGAATGGGTTTCCACTGCTTTTACTTTTATAAAATATAAGAAAGCCGATTCTTCACAGACTTTCCAAACACCGAGCACGGACAATGGTACCAGATTTTCACGAATCCCCAGTCTTCCTAGTTGGCTTCTGCTGTGTGTGGTCAAGGAACATGGACAGAAGGCAGAATCCACTTAGAAAGGACTCTACCTTCTACATCCAGCCTACAATCCCCTCACCCATGTGCGTACGTGTGTGTGTGTGTGTGTGTGTGTGTGTGTGTGTGTGAGAGAGAGAGAGAGAGAGAGAGAGAGAGAGAGAAAGAGAGAGAATTATTATACAGTGCTAAGAATCAAAACAGGACCTTGCACAAGATAAGCAAACACCCTACCACTAAGCTACATCCCCATCCCACACTTTCTCCATATATTTTAACTAGATTAAGAGCTAGGCCTTAATCCTAGCATCTAAGAGACAGAGGCAGACAGATCTCTGAGTTCCAGCTAGCCAGGGCTACTTAATGAGACCTGCCTCGTGCAAATAAAAGAAACAAACACCTTATAATTACAGATCTCATCCTTTACTACATTCTCTAAACTTATGTTTCTATTTTCTATTCTCCTTACTTTTTCGAATTCTCAAATTTACATATTATAGAGATTACCTTAGGCCTAATTGGATTTCCTTATAATTTCAACCTTTGAAAATAATCAAGTTTTCAGGGCAGTTTACATTTCTGAATTAATAACTGGACATTTTTCTAAAGAAATAAAGAGTCAGAAAGATGATTCTGCATGTTCTTGCTGTGTAAGCATTTGAATCTAAATTCAAATTCCCAGCACCCACATAAAATGTCAGGCAAAGCCTGTAACGCCAGTGCTAAGGGCAGCATGGACAAGTGATCACTGAGGTGTGTTGCCTGCCAGCCTTGCTCCAAGTTCAATGAGAGAACCTGTCTCAAAAATATAAGGCTAAATGTGATAGCGCAGAACACTTGCTGTCCCTGCTGGATGCTGTGCACACAGAGTCAGAAACACCCACACTTACGTGCATCTACCACACGCACATGCAAAAGTAAAATTTAAAAATTAACTCAAATCTCGCCTAAGCATCTTTTAAGAACACAGAAGTTAACAGATGAAGGCTCGAACACTTAGGACCTTCACTAAATAATGTTTTCCTAAATTTCCTTCCAATTGCATTCCTGGAATCCAGCTATTTTCCATTATAAACACTGTTACAGCTAAAATCTGCTCACTATAAAAAATAAGTAAACAATTGTCACTCTTAGTTGAAGCAGAGTGTTTTATACCACTTTGACATGAGAGTATTTCATTTGTCATAGTAAAACTCAAGAAAAACCTCCTCAGGTAAACATTCTCTTTTTCAACAGCTCAGCCACAAATCTTAGGTGTTAAAGGACCCATTATCGGGGGACAGAGATATTTTTCAAGACATGAAGAATTTAGGTATTTATATCTAAAATCCAACAAGACTGTATGTTTAAATATTTTAAAAAGATATAAAAATGGGTCAGCAAGCCAGCCCAGCAGATAACATGCCTAAGGCTGCCAATGAGTATGGTCCCCAGGCCCCATGTGCAAAGCCTGGATTGGCTGGTTCATCTGTTATCCTAGAACTCCTGTGGTGAGCTGGGAGGCAGAGACAGGACGCTGCCCCAGAGGCAGGTAGCCAATTGTTGCACAGCGCACAACACAGGAGAAAAAGAGACAAGGCATCAAAAGGGTAGAAGGTAGGCCCCAACTCCATAAGGTAGTCCTCTGGCTTCCACAGGCACACTGTGGCACCAAAGTACTTGCGCGTGTGCATGCGCGTGCACACACACATACACACACACACACACACGCACGCACACACACACACACACGCACACACACACTAATGATATATTTTTGAAACTTAAAAACTAATCAACATTGGTTAACGTAACCAAAATGCCTGTGGGGAGGAGCTGGGAGAGAAGATTATGAGAGAAGGGAGGGGGAGGGAGAGAGCGGAGACACTGTCCCAAACAACCAGTGAATATTACCGAAAGCTGTGCAGAGAAGCACACCTCCCCAAAGAATAAAAAGCGAGCCCTGGAGAACATACACTGCATCTGAAACTCAGATCTCACAGAAATTTCTGACTAGAAATCCAATCATTTCTTCACTTGAAAGTAAGGTTTAGTAAGATGTCTATGACAGAACATGTGGTCTCAGTTCTTGAGAGACTTGAGCTTTGTTCCGGATAGCCCCTAACAGTCCTCGCCTCACCCAAAAGTACATAGGAACCCAGGTATACCAACTGAAGAGAGAAATTCACCTTTAAAATGAATTTCCAAAAAAATACCCACATTTTGCCCAAACTATTGCTTTACAGAACCCGTATTTTTGTAGCATTAAGTTTTTTTAAGGCTCTAAAAGCAAACACTCTCAGTCTTAATACTTAATGTTCAAAATGCCATCAACACACCAAAACAGAGTTTATGATCTCTTTGAAGATAACTGTAGACTTTGTTAAATTGGCAGCCAGCATTAAAAACAAAAAGAAGAGAAAAAAAGAACTGACAATCAATAGATGCTTTTACAGGTTAAATCTTGTCGAAGGCGCCTTAGCCCTGCAGTACACTTTGATTTATTTAAGCTCACCACATTTCTCTTAAATACACTCCATTAACAAGTGCTAGACTGTGATCTCAGGCTGGAGGCAAAACATGAAACACAATCTTTCAAGAACTTCATTCATTCCCTGTCCAGGTGTCTTGGGTACATCCAAGTTACTAGTCACTTACCTAACTCTGCTACGTTTTTCTTTCTTTCTTTTCTTTTTTTTTTAAATCAATCATGGTGTTTTCCAGAAGACCAGGGTCATGAAATCACCTGAGGAGTCCAACGGTTTGGTCTCCCAGGAATTTGGAGCATAAGAGAAAGTTATCAAAGGAATTAAAAGCTCCTGGTAGAATGTGAGTAGAAAGCGCTAGAAAGCCACTTCTGGCCTGGAACCTGGCAAAGCAGACAAGCATCACAACTCGAGGGAAACCTGAGGGCTACAAACTCAATGGCTCACACAGACATCAAGTGAAAATGAAGCCAAGAAATCATGTTGGCGCTAAGATTCCAAACATGTCCCACGTCTATTCAAATTGGGATCTCAGTACTGTTCAAATTATTAAACACAAGCGAGGACTCCACCCCCCCACACACATATTTCCCAACTGAAGACAGAATTTGAAGGCTGACAGGACCAGCTTTCAGGGATACCCTATTAACGTGACCCTCTCTTTAATCTACAGCCATGATAAAATGTCCCAACATACACAAACTCCGCTCCAACAGTGACTAATGACCATTAATCCCCCTATCTTGGGTAATCTGCCCCTCCAGACACTCATCACATTGACACCTTCCTTTACACACGTGAACAAACTTTAACAAGAGAAGGTGAATCAACAGAAAAATCTCAAAGGTATCTGAGGCTATAAATTAAACTACGGGGTGACACAGAAAAAAAAAAACCGACAGAGAGATAGATCAGATCTTAATGCTTTTGATTTGCATCCATGGCTGAGAATAGGGAAGGGAGAACTATTCAATCATCTAGATATGCAAACTGGGATGAAAGGCTGCCACACGAAAAGGGGAAGTTGGAAGTGGGAGCGGGGGAAGGGCCCCCAAAGAGTTGGTTTAATCTTCTCATCCATCCCTGTGACACAGATGAGATAGGCAAGGCTGAGATTCCAATTTATGTTTCCTTCACATGAGTAACAAGTTAGTGTGTTTCCTATTGAGCTTAGTTCAAATGTGCCTTTTAACTCTCCGCCAAGGAACCATCTCTCAGGAGCTTACATGTTTTAGGCTTTATTTACTATCAGTTAGTTCTTGTGGGTTTTTCTTTTCTCTTTTTTTCCCCTTTTAGTAGCCTCTTGGCTTCAGTAAAAGCTTTGATCTATCCATGAAGACTCACCATAGACCACAAGTGTTCAAAGTAACCTCAAAATTATTTCATAATTATGCAAATTAAGTGACTCTAACATTTAGGCCCTGATGCAACTTGAAGCTCACTCAGTATGTGACTATAACAATTCCCCAAGGTTCAGTGTGTGTTAGTAAGCCTGAAATTGGATCCATGATTGAAACCAGAATTTATCCAGAGAAGAAGCAGAAGTTGAGTTCATGGTTCAGTCGCCCATCGTTGAAGAGTCTTAAGGAGTGCAGGAAAAAGTGCTTGCTCTTTGGACAGTATCCTGTTTCTTTCCAGCCCTTCATATGGGACTGCAGAACTCTTTGGTTCAGCCCACAAATACGAAGGCAGCCTCCTCGTCTGTCTCGCCAATAAAGACTACCAGGCAACTTTCAGACACTGGCAACCTCCCGTTTGTTTCCCTTCTAAGCCCAGCCAGGCAGAGGCTAGTTTAGATCCTACCACGGAAAGGAGTTATTTCCTCAAGTTACTTCAGAATCGAATCTAATTACAGACTTTGGTTACATAAAACAACTTCTAACAAACCCCTGAGCTCGGAAGAGGGGGAGTGGATTGGAGGACCAGATTCCTGGGGAGTGGGGATCACAGGCCCTCCTCCCCCCTCGATACACACACACACACACACACACACACACACACACACAACTCCCCCCTCCACTCTAGCACCCCTTAGGACTCCTCAGATGGATGATACTCATTTGGCCTCATCCTGGAAATCAAAACTTGGGGACAACTCGCAGCTTCCTCCCATCCAAGTGCTTAGACAAGCGTTTGCCTAGAGTAAGCTGGGCGTGCCCTGAACTTGGTGAAAGGCCGGGTATACCAAGAGATTTGGGGAGGTTTCTGGGGAGTTTGGGGTGAAAGGCCAAATGGACAACCTCAAATGGGAAACTAGAAACCTTTTCCCGTAGAAGTTCTGGAAGGGTCGAGCCCCCTTTGGCCTTAGAAGGGAGAGGTCGCTAAGAGTCAGTTCAGGGGTCAGGGTTCGATCAAGTAAAGGAGATCAAGAGTGCAGGTTACCTGAACAGAGACATATTAATCCAAAGAGGTAAAAGTGAGCAGGCTCCGCGATCATTGTCCTCGGGTGGGTCCTGCATACAGTCTCATGCCAAGAGAAGGGAGCAGAAGCGGGGATCTCCAAATTTATGGAAGCCACACACCATACACTCTACACACAAAGGCTTAATATAAGCAACGTGAGTCAATCCGCCAAGAGTTTGCAGGGCAGTTTCTCGTCGACCTCTCCGGAGGCTTGTCAAACCCTCAGAGCCCTATGCAAAGAAAAATCCCAAGGTTTGTCTTCCCTGGACCCCCGGTTTGCGAGGAGGCTCAGCAGCCACTTCCTAGGATCATCCAAGGCGAACAACAAAGAGCCGAAACGGAGGAGCAGTTGTGCGGTTTCCTGCCTCCACAGTCCTGCTGAGCCTCCCGGCGTGCGCTTCCACTGCGTGTGCCCGGGCGCCGCTACGCGGCGATTGCAAACTTGGGGTGTGAGCACAGAAGAAGAGGGGCCCCCCAAAAAGTGCTCCTCAGTCTATTGGAGAGCCAGTACGTAGCCGGCCACCCTCTGGCGGTGATTGCAGTCAAGGTAGCGGCGGCAGCTGGAGAGGACAGTCTCGAGGTTCACGGGGTGCGCCTGGGTGACTCCGTGCGCCAGGAGGGAGCGAAGGGGCGGTACGGCGACAGCGGCTGCTTGGGCGGGCCCTTGTTCCCATCACTCGCGGGATGCGGAGAGCACTGGGGACCGCAACAGGACCGCGGATGTAAGCGCGCCTTCCGGGCGCCCCCAGCCCGGCGCAGCACTCAGCATCGCCGTGGGTCCTGCTTCTACTGGGGCGCGCGGAAAGCACCTCCAAACCAAGCTACAGCCCAAACTTCCCCGGGTGACGGCTCTCACCCCCGTGCTCCTGGAAGTTTCGGAGAGGCAGCTCCGGGCGTCCGGGAGTTAGTGGAGAGAAGCAAGAGGAGGATGCTGCCGAGGCTCGCCCGAGCTCCGCCCGGGGCTGCAGCGTCTGAAGTTTGTGCTCTCACGCTGCCTCCTCTCGGCTCAGCGGCTTGTGGGTTTCTCCCTCAGTGCAGCCTCTCAGGGTTTCCTCCCTCTCCAGGCCGGCTCGGGAACCTTTAAAGGGGACGCACGATCCCTGCCATGTCCTCTGTGGCGCTGCTCAGACAAGTTCTGCTTGTTAATATTTCCATCCACATGCCCGGAGTGCCCAATTGCGCCCTCAGGTGAGATTTCAACTACTCAGGAGCAGAAATCTAAGCGAATGAGAACTTGTCTTGGGTCCCTTGTCACCACAGTCTCCCCTGCACCTTTTCCCAAATGGAACCTCCCAAACCAAAGACTTCAAAAATCCTCCAGGTCCCTCTTAACCTCTTCTTTACCGCTTCAGGGGACTGAAATAAACTCCCAAATAACTTCACTTCTCCCCATTCTCATTAAACAAACAAACAAAAAACTGGTTGGATCTTTCAGAAAAGAGGCTTTAAGACAGAGTGAAAGATATAGACTGTATCAGTACGTGGATACTCTATTTTCATTGAATTTGCTGGGGGTCCGTCCCATAGAAAGGCTAAATTCTAGGTTTGAGGGGCTAAGTCCTGGGTACTTCATTGTATTTACAGAAGAGTCTCTTCAATTTGGTACCTTGTACATAGTAGAGTTAATAATTAAAGAAGAGGAACTATTTGGGGGAAGCTACATATAATCTAAAGTTCGCAATGATGGCCTCCTAAATTTCTAGGTAACAGGTATCAGTTAGCTATTATTCCTGTGCCTTACCAACTTTATCTTCCCTTTTGAAAAATGGGGGCTGTAGGGTTACCTCATGATTAGATCAGTTATGGTCAATATAAAACATGCCTGGGATAGTTGACAGACATATTTTTTGTGAATCGTTGTTTCCTCTGAAAGCCCATATAATGTATGCTAAAGGTTCCGTAAAAGTAAGCGGTAGGTGTTGCCACTTACAGATATTGTTTTTATTAATAAGTTACTGTTTTCAAAGTTATGGTATGTATATGACCACGTAAAGTCATGTGGTATATGACTCGAAGTCAAGTACTTGGTTCCTTGGCCTAAGGCGGGTGACGTAGGATAGAGCAGGTGAGGAGGATGTGGGTGTGTGTGTGTGTGTGTGTGTGTGTGTGTGTGTGTGCGAGCTACTGTCCTTTTCTAGTTTTCCCTTAAGTGAGTGCATGCATTAGCTCCCTAAAACATAAGTTTAAAAGAAGGTTGTGTGATCATTTTGGTCATGGGTCCTCTGACCCATGAACTCAGAGCAACTGTCTATGGAAAAAGAACCTGGTTAAGAGTACCCTGCCTTGAGAAGTAAAAAACAACTTAATCCTGAGAAAGCTGACTGAAAATACACTGCGATAAGAATTCTGAGCACAACTAGAATCTTTTCAGCAGTAAAAACAAGAACGTGCACTAAATGCTAAGAGATATACATTGATTTGGTGAAAAGATATTTAGTGGAAAACAGAAAATGAATTTTTTCTCGGACTAAAATGTACTTTTAAGATAAGATAGCTTAGGAATTGGAAATAAATAAGCTTAGCATGATGAAGGAGAGCAGGAGAAAAGAAATCCATAAATCCTAGGGTTATTTAAGTGGATTTTAAATAAAGATTTTTGAAGCTCTATCCAATAAGGGATATTTTATTTTATTTTATTTTCATTTATTTTAGGTGTCCACACACATGCAAGTGTATGTGTGTGTGTGTATGTGTGTGTGCACTCCTGTTCAGTGTGAGAAGGCCTCGTGCACACTAAACAGGCTTTCTGCCATTACACACCCAGTCTGAAGAAGCAGATTCTGTGCAAGAATCCCTATCACATTGTTTCCGAAGTACATCTCCCAGTCTTCACAATTTTACTAAGATCTCTCAACATCCATTTCACCAGCGGGCTGGAGAGGTGGTCCAAACAGAAAGAGTGCAAGACCCTGGTTCTGTTCCAGGCACCATGATGAGCTGACAGCTGTCTGTGATTCCATTTCCAGGGGATCTGATACCCTCTACTGGCCTCCACAGCTTGCTCTGTACATGTGCTAAACATAGACACAAATACACACACACACACACACAATAAATAAATAAACAATTTTTAAGATATATTTCAACACCCACCACATTTCTATTGAATTAGAACTATATCAATACTAGCTCCTGTTTTTCAACTTCAGTATATTATACTATGAAACACCTTTGTTCCAGGCTTAAAGATGAAATTGCCTAGGGAGACAACAGTAAGTATACCCACCACCCAAAGTGTTTTCTAAAACTGTCTTGTCAAGTATATCGGTAAAATTGACATCTAAATTAAGAGTTTGTATGCAGTCAGTATTAGGGCCCCATAACAGGTGCGAGGCCGAGGGCAGGGACACTCTCCTCTCTTCTCTTACACACTCTCCGACTCACTTCCATCCAAACAACTGCTGAGTGGACATCTACTGCAAACAAAGGCTGTTGATTGGGTAAGACGCAAACACAGAAGCCTGTTCTCCAGGCCCAGAGAGCTCTAGCGCTTCCTCTAATGCAAAGAACAAAACCAACTCTACAGAAAGGTCTGCCCCCAAATCTAAAAGCCGAAGAGGCCCTGTGTGAACTGATAGCTCTGAATATTCCTGGAGATGGAATTTCCATAGCAGCTTGTCACCGTTCTCTTTGTTGCTGAACCTCACAGTGCCTGAAATAACGCCCGAAATGCTCTCGGTGTGTTCTATGAACAAAGGCGAGTCCATGTGTCTCATCGACACAGGCATAGGAAACATAATCAAGACAGGCCTCCTGCAGCTTAGGCCTGGACAACAGAACTCTAAGACACTCCAGATTGGAGAGGAGACAAAACCAAGGTAAGAGGGATTCTTTATTTACACCAAAAATTCGATTCTGATCTCTTTGATGAGAATGCTGGTGGGAAATACCATAATGAAATTCATTATATTGTATGCTATATTAAAAATTGAAAGAAAGAAAAGACAGAAAAATCGGACGGAGAAAAGGGAGGAAGAAAGGAAAAGAGTAGCATTCGGAGAGTTTGGAAAGTCAGGATTTCTCAGAGCTTCTTTGAGAAGTTTAAAGTAACTTGAAAATAATGCATTCTAGTAATAGTACCACGATTAGGGACTTTTGACAGGCAAAATGCCAAAGCTACAGGGATCTCTCACTGATTTGATTTTATCTTTCCTGGA
The DNA here is from genome assembly GCF_018167655.1 of Microtus oregoni. Classification (NCBI taxonomy): domain Eukaryota; kingdom Metazoa; phylum Chordata; class Mammalia; order Rodentia; family Cricetidae; genus Microtus; species Microtus oregoni. The sequence continues at coordinate 16,941,239 of NW_024543089.1, forward strand.
TTAGGGCATTGGGGTGGGAAGCAGTTGCAGGAATTCAGGAAATAACAAAAGTCCGGAGGATCTCTCCGGGGATCCCAGATAGCACTTATTTTGATCAGGAAGGCAGAATCCTGAGGAAACTACAAACCAGAACATCTGTCTGTCTGTCTGCCTTCCTAGCAAGGCGCCTGAGTATCAAACAGAGCCTGGGATTCAAGCCACAATTTCCAGCAGATCTGGTGAGCAGATCTGGCAAGCTCTACACGGCAAGGCTCTGCTGACTACTCCAATATACCATCCCTCAGGAAACAGCCGCTTATTTAGCAATTTTTACACAAAATTGCTAGATAATCTACAAACTGTTTGGTATCTAAAATACTAATCTAAAAGTGCATATTTGACTGTTTCCCCCAATTTGGAGACATAGTCCCAATCAGCGTAGAACCTCGAGTACTAGTAGTAAAATGGAAAACAATTTACATTTACTTGTATTTTAAAGTATTCAGTCTATTTACTGTCCTGTACTTGTACATCAGACATATTTGAACTGTACCATTTGGAGGCTTCTCTGTCCTTTAGCACAGGGATATCCACCAAACCAGATAGGCACAGGAAGAAAAGACACAGCTCATTCAATTTCATTTACTCTGAATGTTCTTGTTACTGCTAATGAAGGCAACGCAACACTTTCAACAGAACTTTTGAAAGGTGGGAGAGGATGCCATTGAGCCCACGGACATGTCCTCCCCTTGCAAAAGCTTTCTTAGGCCTGCTGAATATGCATACTATAACGCAGTCTAATGTGCTGTGAAATTATAGCCATTGTGGTTGCCTCTGAGCATCTCTGCATGCTGGGTCATGGCAGATATTCTAAAAGTAGGTGCTACTGTTTGGTAGGCTGAGTCTTTACATTCCAGCCACAATGAATCTCATTAAAACTTACACCGTTTGTGTTCACAGATGGTTAGTTTTTAAAGAATATAAAAAAAGGGGACACAGGGAAGTAGTGTTAATTGAGGGAATGGTTTGCGGCACTTTACAAACAATATCTGATCTACTTCTCACCCCGTGAGGTGTTATTACTCTCACAATGTGGAGATGAGGTTAGGGGAGTAGAAGATTAACTCAGAGTTCAATGGCCCAGAAGCCATGGGCTTCTATTTGAACCCAGCTTGTTTTGAACCAAAGCACATAGAAAAGAGAGCCCATGGTAGGATAGGCTTGGGAGACTTTGGAGTTGGACACATTCTGAGTCCCTCAATGCCTTAAATATGCAAATAGGCATTGTGAGAACACTTGGGTCTTGGGTAAACATCACTCAACCCATAGCATGTAGCCATTGCAACACTGTCCCATGCCTGGAAATTAATATTATCCATCTTCCTTTAGACGATGAGGCCATTTGGCAGGAAACTAGCATTAAAACAAGCCATGCAATCATCCTTCCTGGGACAGTGCATCCACTGAAGTAACTGTAATTGTACTTCTGGGCCATTCTTCATAAAGGTCAGAGGAAACCTGTTAAACCTCTAGACACATAAAGTCTTTGTTCAGAACCTTCCAGTGGTTTCCTATCACACATCCAATTAGGAGTATGAGTCCTTCAGGAAGTAAACAAGGCTGATCACAGACATAGGCCTGTGGCCCATTCCTGTCAGTCTGTCTCCGTTGGTGTTGGATGTCCTTCTGTCTATGTGTTGCTTCTATTGGTTAATGAATAAAGAAACTGACTTGGCCTGATAGGGTATAACAGAGCTAGGCGGGAAAAACTAAACTGAATGCTGGGAGATAGGAGGCTAAGTCAGAGAGAAGCCATGGAGTCGCCACTGGAGACAGACATGCTGAAACTTTGCTGGTAGGCCACAACCTCATGGTGATGCTCAGATTAATGGTGATGGGTTAAATTAAGATGTAATAGTTAGCCAATAAGAAGCTAGAGTTAATGGACCAAGCAGTGATGTAAATAATATAGTTTCTGTGTGATTATTTCAGGGATGAGCAGCTGGGAACCAACAAGAGGCCTTTTCACAACACTCCCTTCCCACTTTTACTAGCCTAACTTTGTTTTACTGCCATGGTCTCCATGTTATTGCTAAAATGAGTCAGCCAACCACCTGCACTGGAGGTGTTTCATTGCCCAGTGTGGAATACTCACCTCCATACATCGATACATTTATGCTCTCCTTTATTTTAGGTTTCAGTGGTATGAGGATTTCCCAGATGTCTTTTTTTTAACAGACTCTTTAAACTTCCCATGCCATGTCATCCTCTGCTTTAGCCTCTTTTATTATATTTCAGAGCACTTATCCCCATCTAAGGCACTACATATTCCTTGCTTTGCTCTGTTTTGTTTTGTTAGCTGGCCCTTTCAACATGGGATGACTTTTTTCTCCATTTAGATTCCCAGCATCTAAGACAGTGCCTGGCCCTTAGCAGATGCTCAAATATTTATCAAACACATGCAAGACTGAGATTCTTTCACCATGCCTGTATGGATTGTTTCCAAAAATGCATCTTCAGCAAACTTAATTCTAAACTTGTTCTTCAAGATATATTTTAATAATTTACCTAGTTCAACCTGCCACTCAATGGGTTTCCATGGATTACAACTGAATTTATGGATACAGAAAGACTTGCTTATTTGGATCTGCTTATTTGGAAGCAAAGAATCTAAAACTATTCACCAAACTTAAAGAATGTCATGTTGAGGGGCTGGAGAGGTAGCTCAGCGATTAAGCACACTAACTCCTCTTCCAGAGGACCTGGATTCAATTCCCAGCAACCATATGGTGGCTCACAACCATCTGTCATGAAATCTGGTACCCTCTTCTGGCCTGTAGGTAGGCAGACATACAGGCAGAACACTGTACATATAACAGATATGAAAATCTTAAAAAAGAAAAAAAAGGCATGTAATGTTGAAGCTGGAATTGGTTCTTACAAGTGAACTTTCTTTTAAATGGAAGTTCTGAAACTGAGAGTAACATTCCCTAGGACACATGTCACCTACGCTGGGCAGGTGGTCCTGGCTTCTAAGAGAGCAGGCTGATCAAGCAATGAAGAACAAGTTAGTAAGCAGTACTCCACCATGGCCTCTGCATCAGCTCCTGTCTCCAAGTTTCTGCCCTGTTTAGTTTCTGCCCTGACTTCCTTCCATGATGAAGAGTGATGCGGATTAAGCAAAACAAAACTTTTCTTCCCAGCTTGCTTTTGGCCATAGTGCTTCATCGCAGCAGTAATAACCCTAACTGAGATAAGGGTCAGAAACTCTTGAGCAAACTTCTGCGTGTTCAGAATAGTAAGTCACTAGTTATTTTATCATACGTATAATGAGTTTTGTATAACTCTGACCTTTCACCAGGTATCTAAGGACTAGTTTAGATGGATTGGTTGGTTTGGGTACAAACTGTTCCAAAAAGAAAAGGGACCAACATTTCAGTAGCACTATTGGCCTGTGATAAATTTCTAGGTATTTTCTGTTTCTAAACACATTTAATCCTCCGGCACAAAGCGTTATTGAGTCAGTTCCTCCTATCATTCCCCTTTGTGCTGGAGGAGACAGAGAATGCTCAATTACATGGCTGAGCTCAACTTTGAAGCCTTGTTGTCTGAACTGATAGCCTGGCTTTTACTCTCACACCAGTCTTTGAGACACAAATAAAAGTTATTGATTAAGGGGACATTATTTGTACAGCTCTGGTTGTAGGACAATGCTATCAGTGTAGAAGTTTTGTCTAAAGATGTAGTCTCGTCTTGGGACTCAGTAAGAGAAACTGTCTCTGAAGTACACAAGTCTGTGGTTCTGCTCTATAGGGAAGTTTAATTTTTAACTTCATAATCAAAGTGCTCGAAGTGATTTAATGTTTCCTTTAAACCTAATGAGGTAGCATACAAACATATTGATTGTGTGTGAAGACATCCAAGGAATATTGGAAAACATGAAGATGTATGTGTGTATATGTATATTGCTAACTGAGCCCAGGATTTTGATGTCTTTTGCTTTCAGACTCCAAGATATATCTGGAGCTGAGCAAATACTATTCTAATCATGAGTTAAAATTCTCTACAATCGGGATCATAGTTAGCAGCTGCACAGCTGACTGCCACACTCCATAGTCTTGCAACTTGAACACTATTTTGTTAAGTAATTTACATTATGTGTAATTCCGCAGATGTGTTTTTACAGAACTGTTTCATATTTTTGAGGTTTCATTGCTTCAAAAAATCTTTTCAGGAAATGTTTATAGGATTGGGGCGCATGTGCTGGAGTTTAGGCCTTGTTTCCTGCCTTGGTTATGTTTATTCCCACCTGCTGATTTGTTTATTCTGAATATTTTACCTAGATCCTAACAGTTATTTTAATGACTTCCTTAAGGAAGTTATGTTATGTTAACTAGAAAAAAAAATCTTGAGATGTACTAGAGTTTTCTATTTATAGGTTATTTTCTAGCTTACTCAACAAAATAAAATAGATCTAAATATTTAATGTAACAATAGCTTTGGAAAAGAGGTATATCCAAGTTTATCATAAATAATAGTAAAACAGTGTTAAATAATTCATTAAACTGTAGTATCATGATAACTTGAAAGTTATTTATTTTATACCCTATTAGTATGTTCTCTCCTATGGCTTATGAAAAAAATGACTTCACGTTTAGAAAGCTAAATTGGGGCTTTGGGATTTAATAGCCGCCTGGTGTGATTGAGAACTAGGGTTCTAAATATGGAGGCGCTCATTCTTGTGGATAAATACTGAATCCACAGCCCACAATTGTCACTGAGAAACCAACTGCTGTTGAAAACCCACATGAAATGTCAACCTACTGTCTTAACAACGTGGATAATTATATATTTCCCCTAAAGTTTAATCACCCCCTCTTCAGTATCCTGGCCACATTCCAAGAGAAATCATCTAACTCCATTATTATAACCAAAAGTCTTTGTTGATTTGATCTAATCTCATCTTCTCAATTTCCTATCGTTATATATTGCTGCAAAGCTGCTTTATTTCACCTAGAAGATAGGATTTCACTGGTATAGTACGTATCTTATTACCTTTTTGTATCACTTGTGTATTTTTGAAACGAAGGAGACGTTTGTGGCAGCTAGCAAAGCAACGTCGTCACCAAAAACATTAGACAATATATTTTACCTATAGCGAAATTTCTAAATAGCATTCTATACTTATAATGTTATAATACTTAAACTAAAAGAGAAAGACTACTGTTGCCATGCTCACATTTTAACAAAACTATTGTTAGAAGCACATTCTAGAAGTTGTACGTTTTGTTTTCCAGCAGAAAGTCAGTAGGTCCTAGTGAGTTTTAATTATTTTGCTTCACAACATAAAAATGGTGCACTTTAGAACATTTGGAAAACAAAAGAACAGAAATTTATAATGAGTACTTCACATGCAATCAGGTGTGCAATCAGCACTTTATTGTTTATCCTTATTTTTTATTGTTTCTGTATATAAGGTGCAGTTTTCATCTTACGTTGTGGAAAGATAGACTACAAAATGCTGTGAATAGATTGGAGTCTAAACAGCTGTAGAGTTGTTGCCTAAAATAAACATTGTTCTGACTATTATCACCTATAAAACACAGACATACATTCACAAAGCATGCGTGCAACACTACTATGAAATCAATATCTTCTTTCATATATATGATAATTTTCATGTTCAAAACAGTCTATAACAAATTAATTAAAAATTTGAAATAATTCAATAACATAAATTTGCTAAGTTACGTGCAACTAATCACAATTGCTAGGTGTTTAATTTATTTCACTTGATAGTAAGACACACAAAATCTGATATTGGAAGTCACGTTGCTTTGCCAGTTAAATTGTTAGAGTGAGCATGGTTTTACTTACAGAAACTATATTGATGAAATATGCTCGCCAACATGCAAACAACTTACCAAGTTATCCCAATGTTTGGAGCAAATATTCTAATCACTAATTTAAAATTAAGCCTTGTATATAATATACACGAGTTAAAGATAACAGAGAGCTACAAAGAATTATTAGAATTCTGAGCTGCAAAACGTTTTCTTTTCCCTTAGGATTACCACGTGTTTGTGCAAGGGAAGCCATTTGTTTTCATTACAAGCAATTAATAAAGCCAAACATTTGTATTTCACAAGTATGCTTGAATTTCACAGTTCTTGTTATTTAACACCAGAAAGTAAACTATTATTTTAGGAGGGACAATAAATCATGACATCAGAATTTTTTCTGAACTGATACATTTTGGAGAAACTAAAAATTTAAAAAACAATTCACTTTTCCCTACTACTAGTTTCTTTTTTGTTAGATTGGTATATTGCTCAATACTTGGCCATAGTAATCACTGACAGAAAGTACTATATGACCACACATAAACACAATAGCTGAAGAAAAGTCAGCCTGGAAGCATATGTTCTTGCAGTTTACCCAAATCATGTGACTTTAGCTAACATTCCTTCTTCTTCTTTTTTTTTTTTTTCTAAATCCAACATATGGCTTGCCATACAATAGAAATTAGAAAGACTTTGGTATCTTCCCTTTTTTGTTGAACTATGAGCCGTATACTTGGAGAAATTAAAAAAAAAAAAGTTTTTAATCCCCACATTCCATACTTTCGTGGCTGAAGAATAATGCTGTCGATTCTTGGGGTGAATCATTTTCCCACTTTTAAAAGATCAAATCTTTGTCTGGAAAACCCATCTGTTTTAAATATTGGTGGGCTCTTGTCAGTTCTGCTTAACTCCGACTGAAATGTAAAGAACACCGAGCAAAATCTAATCAGCCAGATTATCCACTACACTAACATTTTATAACTTGCTCCACTTACTGTTTCCAAACCATTAGATTCTTTAAAAGGCATTAATGAATGGAAAGCTTTTTGACATATGGGCCTCGCTTGCAGCATCATTTAAATGTGCTTTTCAGGTGGAAGCCAGGTGAATAAAGAAGGACAGAGAACAGTAGCCTTGTGACACAGTCTTTCCTCATTAACCATTCATTCTCTCACTCTTCAGATCAAAACCCCAGCCAAGCCCCTCCAGATCTGCCTTTTCCAGCCTGCGCCAGCAGGCCAGGTTTCTGTTTGATATGCCTCAAGAACAACTTGGACCTCCACAGAACTAATCACAAATAAATCCCGTCAAAAGATGCCTTTTAATCTTGTCTTTTATGTATGTCTTGTAAATACCACTGTAGTAATGAGAGAGTTCCAAATAGTTTTTCCAAAGTGATCATAAACGCAACTTAGAATTCTACGTAGCTAACAAGGTTGGGGGGTGGTGGAATGAAGCCATAGACTAAAAGAAAGAAATTAAGAAGAAAGTCTACATGAAGAATTCTCATGCCTAGCCATTTCTTGTTTCTAGAGAAACTCTAACTTTGCACCTCCTTCTTGCATATGAGTTTACTCTATTTCATTATCCTTCCTTGTAAGAGAGTCCACACCTACCAGCACCCCACTTGTCTTCTGCCTTATCTAGACATGTTTCTGATAGGCACAACTGAGAGACACGGAGTCTGCCTATGGTGCTTAGTGTAAAGACATGAACCACTGTTAAGCATCTTGTATTGTGCAAGACAGCTCCCACCCACCTAAAAGAACCATCACCCTCGATGTCAATAAGTGTTCAGATTGAGAAACTCTGCTCCTGCCTAACATCTGTTTGAACACTGTTTTCTTCTTCATGAAGATTAATCATTTCGTAGTTGATATCCATCTCAGGAATGAGTCACAGTTAGATTCTGCAGTTATTTGTGCCCACTGTACTGGAGAGTACTGTAAATAATATACATGATTTGCACCAAATTATCAAAAGCTAATGTATCTTAAAAATGAAATTTTAATTATGTTTTTTCTAATGAATTATGATATAACACTTTCCAAAAGAGGCCTTTCTTCTTATAAGCATTTATTATTATGTATTCATGGACTTATAAAAGTAACTAACATTGCATATCAAAGGAAGACCAGAAGCACAGCTGAGTTAGTGTGGATTTAATTGATCTGAATATTTTTGTTGTTGTTTTCTTCTACGTACTATTCCACTCACTTGATAGAAAGGAGTCTAAAAAAATTGTTCTTGTGTGGATGATGATTTGAAAGTGTGTGTGTGTGTGTGTGTGTGTGTGTGTGTGTGAGAGAGAGAGAGAGAGAGAGAGAGAGAGAGAGAGAGAGAGAGCAGGAAATGTATTATGGAGACCGTGCCTTTGCAACTTGTCTTCTAGCTAATTACAGGATAAAGGAATATCTTAGGTAACTTAAACTTGAAGTAGTGAGAGTGTTTACTTAAACATTACTCTTTGAAGAAAAGACAGGATTGGGCACATATGTAAAATAAGGATGAGGTACAATGCCTGTTTCTAAGACATGAACACTAATAAGAACAGAAAAATGCCCATTGGATTCCTATCTAGCTAGCTGAACAAGACACTTAGTATCTCTAAGACTTGTTCTTTTTACATGAAGTGAATAGAATACTAGGTCTTACCCTGTCGGTGTCTCACAAAAGATAAAACAGACAATTCATACATATAAACATCTACAATAGGGCTTGAAATAGCAAAAACTATAGTTAAACATTAATTATTATTACTGTGAGTTTCTTGTAAAAAGACCTTTATTCTGAAAATAATAAGATTTTGTTTATAGTTAACAGTAGAAGACTGAAACTTTTCTAATCAGTTATGGAAATTGCATAAGAGCTACTGCTTGCAATATTGTCTAGAAAACTGTAAATATAATTTAAATGATATCTACATATAATGCCTTGTAAAATAAACTTATCTTTTTTCCTTTTATAAGGACACATGCAATTACATTACTATAAGTTTTAGAACACAGCATTCTTAACTAATAGATTGTTGTAAACTTGAGGTTACATTGGATTCATTTCTTTTTCTCTTCCAGACAGTCTTGTGTGCCCAGACTGGCCTGGTTATAGAGCCAGTGGTAACTTTGAACTCTTGGGTGATCTGATTTTGAAAGCCATGAGTGTAGACTCCAGCTAAAGTGGCAATGACATTCTACGGGTGCTGAGATAGTGTTCTCACAATATTGTCAAAGTCAATTCCCTCTGAAACATAAGGACAAGTAAATATGTTTCTGATTTAAATATGATACGTAATTATATTTTTCAGCTTTTAAACAGGAAGATAGTCCCTGATTAACATCTACAGTCAAAACAATGCTCATATAAATAATATATATGTGAGAAAAAAGTTCCAGATATTTTGAAACCAACCAAGGATTAAGTTTCCTAAACCAGTAATTTTTATATTATATCCTTTAACTGAATGAGAAAATCCACTTACATATTATTTTATTACAAATTCAGAGATAATGGGATTATAATCCCACTTACATAGTGTACAAAGGAAAAAAGAAAGGATAAGCAAAAGTGTCATAAAATGAACTTCCTAAACGTTTACCTAGTTAGGAGAATGTGAGTCCTAAGGAGGGGAAACAGTATCTTCTAGAAAACAAATTTCGTGCTGTCCTCAGTGTGGCTAACAGCTGAGCAACAGTGAATGTTCTGAAGCTCATGGTTTCCCACAATGCTGGGAATAAGTGAAATGGGGGCTCAGTTCTAACGTCATTTATACTGCCCTTACTAAGGCGTAGAGAACATTGAGGAAGGGGTATGTGTGTGGGAGCAGATGCAGGAGCTTGAAGACAGGGAGAAGGGTGGAGAAATCTCATCCTCCGGGCACAGCTAATGCAATAACGAACTCACAGCAGCTGCGGTTACTTGGCGCTGGACCTGTACGTGACAGGGTCTCTCAACAGTCAGTCACAGGTGGGTGCTGGGGTCAGGGGTCCCTCTCTCTTCCTGCTGAACTGGGCTCCTTTTGGAAAGGACGTGCCACTGTCTTCGGGTGTGCGCCCACTAGGCTTTAATGGATCAATCTAATCCCAAAGCCACACAGATGGGCCTGCTCAAATGCAGAGCGACAAAAACAAAGCGAAAAGACACGGATGTGGAAGAGATTAGGAGTGAAGAGTAGAGGCAGACAAAGGAGGGGGGGGGGTATGAGAGAGGGTGGGACTGGGAGCAATCAGAATGTTCTGTGTGTGGGTAAAAAGTTGTCAAAGAGCACATATCATTAGTCAAATATACAGAAAGTGGGAAGAAAATAATTAGTTGTTTGACTCTGAGAAGACAAAAGAGTCTGGCTTTATAAAACTTGAGTTGTAAATAAACACTAAGGAAATATATTGCTTAGTAAATTAGATTTAAATCAATACTTTCCCCCATATTATTAAATTGTTTCTCAGTTTTGACTCAATTTCAGTCATCATCACAAAAATCATGTTAAAAATATAATGAATTGAAACTAAAGTATTAAACTTAAGATGTATTCATAAATGGATGCATACTTAGTATAAATGAAACATCTACTTACAAAAATGTAAATGAAAGGGGTTCCTTTTGATCAAAGATTATTCTCCCCCTACCTGACTATGAGAGGCGCATATATAGAAAATGCTAGCCAATACTGAGAATTTGTGCTTTTGAAGATTCCCTTTAAACTGGGAAACGTTTTTCATTTTGCTGGGTCTCACTTTTTCAAGCATGTCCCATTGGGCTGGTATTAGATAATAAATTCACCGTAGTTGTGATAAATTATCATAATCGTCATCCCAAACTCAAGCTACCTACACACAGTCCGAGAACCAGCAGGAGACGGTGTGTTTCACTAAAGTCTGCATCTTTGTTCCCAAAGAGACTTCCTCTGTGCAATGCTTCCAATGGGTGAGGGAGCTTCAGTGTACAATGCACTGTTGCCCTCTGCTGGTGAGAGCATGAGAAATACAAACTTCCCTTCTTAACTGTAGGGAATGAAATTACCATGGGGGGTGAGAGGGTAATCATCATAGAAATAGATAAAAGATGACGTGTTAAAATGAGAAGGGATTAAAATATGAAGCTATACAATTTTCTTAACACATTGCAAAATTAATTTTTTTATTCGTAGTTATTTTTTAAGCCTAAAATCTGATTATTTTAAGCCAATAAAATAGTGTCTTGCAGCATTAATTGCATCATGTCTTTGAGCAGGATATGTATGACCTCCTTTTCATAATCAGCACATTTTTCACATTTTTGGGATGCTTTAATATGAGCATATGAATATGAGGTTTGTAAAAGTCATCTTAGTAATCGAAAGAAATATACTTAGTATATTGCAGTAAAAATTAGTCTTTTATCAATTAAGTGAATGATTTAATCTTTCAATTTTAGACATTTTTAAAAAACACTCTTAGTATGTTATTCACATTTCACTGAGGAAAACCCGATACTGGTTTATAACAGTTATAAATATATGTAATTGGCTTATAAATCCTTCCATAAAATAGTGATAATGGTCCAGGTAGCATAAAATGCATAGGCTGATGAGCCTCCCTGGTTTCCTTGCATGCTGCTCTAAAGACTGGTTACGTTTCTTTTAGAAGTACCTTCAAGGCAGTGGTGGCTCTGCCACCCACAGCAGGAGACGGGCTCTGTTAAGGCAGACCTGTTCATTTCTATAAAACACACTTGGGTTGAAAGTTTGGGAAAAGGCTGCCTTTGTAGGTTTTTCTTATGTCCCATGTTTTGAACCTGGGATTTTATATTTTAAGATACCTTCTCAAGATGTAATACGTATTAAAATAATCTGGTTTTTATTTCTCAGCATAAATTTCCTTGGAACACTCGCGCAAACTTGGGTCACGGTTCTTTGTAATGAGGTTGTAGTCCATGGCTCTGTGCTCCCATTCAACCCTCAGAAGCTGAGTCCATGGCAAATCAAGAGGCCAATTCTCCTCCTGGCTTCTCTGCTCTACCAACCGCCAATCTTTTAAATATTTTTTTTTTGGATGAAATAGTACCTCAGATTTTATTCTGTATATTCATATCTCAAATTTTGCAATAATATACTTTCGGTCTAAATCTCTTACAGTCTTTGGAAAATGACTCCTCATGAAATATCATGATTATATAAAATAGGTGTTTTCTTTTACACTACACAAGTGAGTTAACAGAAGTATACTTTGCAATTCTTGACATAACCTCCTCATGAAAATACTAGAGAGAATTTGAAAGTTTCTACCCTGGGACTCAGAAACAGGGGAAAATAACTTCAGAGAAATGGGTGACTTGCATACATTCTGTCCACCAAGAGTGTGTGTGTGTGTGTGTGTGTGTGTGTGTGTGTGTGTGTGTGTGTTTGGAGAGAGAGGGAGAGAAATGCAGAAAACAATGAAAGCTGTTTCCAATCGCTGGTTTGTTTGTAACAAGATCTTATTAGTTAATAACCCAGGTTGGTCTCAAATTCATGATCCTCCTGCCTTAGTGTTCAGAACTAGTGTGTGCTTCACCAGGTCCAAATGTTTCTAAAATGTTCAATCATTTTCTTTCTATTTCTCAATCTTGTGGATTTTTCTGAGTAATATTATTTCACTTTTCTGTTCTTTACATAGTTCGCAGTTTCTTTCAATAAATAATTCCCACAGATTGGAACAAGGGTTGGTACAGACTATTTTTCTTGGTAAATTTCCCTGGCAATATTAAGACCGAAAGCCAGCTTGACTGTGTTAATGCTGATGTCACTGAAGAATAAGGAGAAGTTATGTAAGGGTTCCATTAGTTTATAGTTCATCAGTTAGTGAAAGTAGTAACCTGACATGCAACTACTGTTAAATAGCTTAAACAAGGTAAATAAAGCCAGAGAGATCACTAAAGCATCTGACAGGGATGCCATAGGCTTTAAGCATCTTTGCTAGTCTAGAGATCAGGTCACTTTTAACTAAAAATAGAGATTAAACATTTTCTGTAAATGCAGGGACTCTGTGTTTTCTATAAATTTCGGCTAGTTTTTACTAGGACTATTAACTCTCTCTAACACAACGGGAGATGTTTACAAGAACCTGAGAGCAGGAGGCTCACAAAGTTGGTTTCTTCATGCTTCCAGAAAGACTCAATTTCTGAATGTTTGTGTGTGTGAAAATGTGGGGGCTGGAGTGATGGTTCGATGGTCAAGAACGCTTGTTCTTGCAGAGCACGCACCCAAGTTTCGGCCCCAAGACCTAACTGGTGCCTCACAATTGCCTGGAACTTCAGTTCCAGAGGCTATAATGCCCAATTTTGGTCTCTATAAGCAGAATCATGCCTGAGTATGTAAATATGCAATTACTTACACAGAGATCTAAAATAAAAATAAACAATTTTTTGAAAAGAAAGTTAAATATGTTGGTCATTTTGATTTTATTTATTTTATTGGAAATAGATTTTTCATACAATATATTCTGATTATGATTTCTTCTCCCCAGATCTTCCTACATCCTCCCCACCTCCCTGTCTTCTACTGTCCCCTATTGCTGCACTGTAGGGATACAGGTAAGTAATTATTTATGCTGGGAATACACATTCGCTTTAATTTGAGTCACTGATGCTTTGAAAATAGGCTGTTGATGTGAGTTTTTCATGCCTCCTCTTGCTTGTTGACTACTATTCCATCTAGTTATGCGTGCCAGAAAAGGCTCAACATTAACTAGTTTTATTTCTAACACAAACTCAGATGTTCATGTATAAAAATCGTAATAATATTGTGCTCACCAAAATACTTTGCTATGAAAGAATTTTTTATGTCTATTAACAAAACAAGTATATTTTTCTTGGGTTTCAGACTCCTTCAGTAGATGGTCTTATTCAAAATTGTAAAAAAAACCTAAAAGTTTAAAACTTTTTATGATCAAAACATTTATCAGGTCATGATGTTACTAAAAAATATGGGTATAACACAATGATCAGTTTTCTTTATTTTTCCTTTATTCAAAGAGTGACATGGCCTAGGAGTTTTATGATGATCTGAAGGAAGGAGAGTTTTTTGTGCCTTAAACTCAATATTGTGCGTTGGAGTCAGCTGTTAAGAATTACTGAATTATCCAGGGCAAAATCTGGGGTATGGCTCACGTTACAGTGTGCTGGATATGAAAAGGGGTGCAAACTCCGCAGTGATTAAAAAGGCCTGTGGGATTGAACTCTCACATTCCGGAGCAGCACATCAAGAGAGAGGCTGCAGGTTCTCGAGTTCTCGCAGCAAACTGTGCCTGTAAATAGACGAAGTGATTGTGAAGGAACATCCCAGGATGGCTCTAAAAAGAATAGAAAAAGTTCCTTCTGGCCCCCATGGGAATGAGAATTAAACCTGAAGCAGGAAACTAATACCCCAACAGTGTCAAGAATTTAAATTCAGGGAGATTTAAGCCAGGTCAGAAGGAGAGTGGCCACTTTTTCCCCCATTTATTTCTCCTTTAATATCTTTTGAAATAAGATTTTCTTGATGCTTCAGAAATGCTTTCAATTAACCTTCATTGTATTTCTTAGGTATTCTTGGTAGTCTCTGGATGCAGTGATCATCATCAAAGACTGCTCTATGTGAATATTGTATAATGTATTCAGCCTTTTTTTTTCCCAACAATTTTCTCTTCCATTTCACATCCGTTCTCCCCCGAACCCATTCTTCTTCATAAAAGCAACTGACATCTAATTAAACATAATCAGTCAGTCGATAATTTAGGCTATGTGGGTATTGTCAATTTAAATATGTTACCCAAGGTCAGTATGATGAGAAGATTACCCTGTTCACTCAAGCAAAATATTATTCTTTAGTGCCAGATGGAATAAAGGTTGATAAAAGTTGTTAGAGAATTTGTTTATATTACAAGAAGGTGTTATGTTTACCAAGGAAATTGTTTAGAAACTGTAGTCTGGTCTTGTGTCTGCCAATGCACAAGGAATTGTGTTTGTATATGCTTCACTCAAAGAAAAATGCAGGAAGTAATGTCTTGAATTTTATTTTTGGTCAAGCTATTGGATGTGAGTTGAAAAATCTGCATATTCTCATATTGTGCTTTATGCTAGGATTTAACTTTCAGGTAAGAAATTTGAGTGTGAATGGGAACTAGACGTTTACACAACTGTGTTTTTATGACATTTAACCATACCATGAATTTTTGTTTCTACTCAGATCAAGAGTGATAATTTCTCTTAAACATTTACTTGAAGAAATAGAAATAGTGAAAAGCTCAATATTTGTCTATGTACTATTCATTAAAATCAAACTGGTTTACAGTTGCGATTTTAAACTCTAAAGTAATTCTATTTGTATGTATACTAGTTTCTTAAACTTTATAGCTATTGACAATCTTAAAGTGTATGCCTAATAAAACAATCAAATGTGATACATTTGTACACTGGGTCAAAATTTAAGTAGTGTTATAAAAAAAACAGAATTTCTAGAGACTTCGTGTGGCCTTTCAAGACAATCAGAAGAAGCTTGCGCTCTGTAGCTACGTAAGGAAGACCACCAATTATGAGGAACTCTTGAAATAAGTTAGCTGTCTTAATTTATGACACCTTATGACACCTTTTAAAAGTGGTTTGAATGGCTTTCTATGCAATTTATACTTGTGAGTGTTGTCCTGTCCCTTTCTGTCTTTTGAATGGTGAATTTCTTTATTTTCATGGTTTGTTTTAATTTCAGTTATTGAAGTGATTGTCTTACCTACCTGTATTTTTCAGTTTGCAAATACTACGAGTTAAAAAAAAAGTAGCTGTTGATGGTCTGAACATACACAGACACACAGGCAAACACAAAGACATAGACACATTGATACACACACACACACACACACAGAGAGAGAGAGAGAGAGAGAGAGAGAGAGAGAGAGAGAGAGAGAGGGAGGGAGAGAAAGCAAAGGGGGAGATGGGGGAACTGTTTCCTTGTGTGTTTGTTAGGCTTGCATTGCTCATTGCTCAGTCTACTGCCTAGAATATGTCTAAGAACTGAGTTTAAAACACCATTATAAGTTGTATGCAATATCAACAGAAGAGCCAGAGAGATGACCTAGCAGGTATAGGCACTTGCCATGCCAGCTTGGTAATGTGAGTTGGTTCACCAAGCGTTGTAAAGGTGGAAGGAGAGAAGTGACTTCTTGAGGCGGGTCTCTGACCTCTGCTTATATCCTCACATATACATCATGTGCACATGCACAACAATAACAAGACATTTTTAAAAAATAAAAAATATTAGCCATAGAAGCACAACCTTCCCAACCCTAAATCCCTCTCTTTGAAAAGGCCACCAGATCTGCCACTAAATTAAATTCTTGTGGCTTTTCCAATTTTACCTGAGCCATGAGTAAAATTCCATATTTCCCACTCTTAGTTCCAGACTATAGCAGAGGCTACCATCAGACTCAAGAGTAGAAATAATAGGGCTGGAGAGATGGCTCAGAGTTTAAGAGCACTGACTTCTCTTCCAAAAGACCTAAGTTCAATTCCCAGCACCCACATGGCAACTCACATCTGTCTGGAACTCCAATTTCAGAGGACCTGACACCTTCACACAGATGTACGTACATGGAAAAAGCACACACACACACACACACACACACACACACACACACACACAAAATAACCTAAAAGAAAAAGAAAAAAGAGTAGAAATGAGTATGCTGTCCAAGACCTGAAAAAAAGAGATAGCGACCGTCACATAGACACAGCTTCTCTCTCCCCATTCATCTCTATGTAAGCATTTATGTATCCTGGTTGTGGAAAGACAAACTCAGGAATGGGAGTTCAGTGTGTGTCCTGCTATACCCATTTGGACTTCTGGCTTAGGGCCCCTGGCTAGACAAGAGTCCAGAAATGCCGAGTAGAAGTGACTTAATTCTCACGCTCTATATCATTTTTTCATTTAACAACAAAAATATTATGGCATCACAATTATAGGATCTGAAAACCTGGTATCAATGCACCAGCAGAGTTGGTTGCTAATGGATACTGCCTGTTCCATGCCATTTTCTCTTAGATAGGCTTCCTGGAACCTGTAGTGACCTTAACTTCTGCTGCATCATCGCAGTCTCTGCCCTCGGCATCTTTGCAGTCATATTGGGTTAGAAATCCATGGTAGTCTATAATCTCAACATCTACAAGGTCTCTGTTCCCAAAGAAAGTCATACTGTACATAAAATCATAATGTACAACTTTGAAGGTTCAGATACCAAGGGATATAAGCCCTATAGCTTAGAATAGAAGCATTTCTTTGGAGAACTGGCTTTAATATCTATTTTTAATGATAGGGAAAATAGCCCTTTATAGAGGAACAATGGAGGCATGCTCATTTTATTTCTTTTATCTTTTGAAATTCAATTCTCTCATTTTTCTGATATATTTTTCTGTGTTGTGTTATTGTAACTAACAAATTTAGCTCTGTTTTCTAATTTTATGATCAGTCAGTTGGTGTTTCCTGGTTGAGAGATTTAGAAGATAGTCTATTGTCTCCCTCAGAAGAAAAGATGGTGGAAATAGTGGTAGCTTTGGTCTGAGTCTGAACTGGGACCAGAATTCTGCCCATGCCTTTAAGGACTACAGGGCTCTAGGCACCTTTCCAAACATTGCTCTCGATTTTCTTATCTGTGAACTGGGGATAATCATAGATTGCTGTGCAGATGAAGTGAGATAATTCATATATGTAGAATGTTTGATAGATGGTAGATGCTTATACAAGTATACAATGTGTAAGAATCACATCCCGTGTAATATAATAGTATTATAGTCCTGTGGTTATCTTTATGAATGCTAGTACAAGTTTGATATCTGCTAAAAAGCAGCCAGAGTGGGAAAAAGGTTTTACTTGCAATACAGATGCAAAAAGGACTCCATTTTCAAAGGGCATTTCTGAGTATGCCCTCCAAGTACTAACGTGGGTGAATAAAACATCTTAGCATCTGGATTCTGTGGGTTCTTTCTCAGTCATCTCCAGTAAGTCTTGCCTGTAGTGGTATCTCCATGGATGGAATGTAACTCACATTAGCAGCGTGTAGATGAAATGTGATAATAGCTCAAAGTGTGCTTCTTAAAATATCATATAATAATATAAATCATCTTCCACCTTAAATTATTCATTGCCTTTCAGTAACCTGAATATACTAAACCATATTATTCATTCTGTTTCAAGAACTGCAAACTAAAATCTTCACGCTTGTAAATTAAAAATTTCAGCTAGTAATCTCTTTAAAAAATATTTATTTATTTATTTATTTATTATGTATACAATATTCTGTCTGTGTATATGTCTGCAGGCCAGAAGAGGGCACCAGACCTCATTACAGATGGTTGTGAGCCACCATGTGGTTGCCGGGAATTGAACTCAGGACCTTTGGAAGAGCATGCAATGCTCTTAACCACTGAGCCATCTCTCCAGTCCCAGCTAATAATCTTAAAACTAAGAAAGCTAATTTTTAAAAATGATTAAATTATACAAATATATATGATCTAGTCATATCTTTGCCTCTAAACTAAATGCCTAACTTTTTCTTTAGCTTTTTGCCTTCTCAGTATAAACACTTAAGTTGTTTTGATTTTTTTTATATCATAGTTTTACAGCTTATTTCCTGACGTTACGTTCTAGCACATATTAGCTGTTGTTAGTAGACTACGACTCTCTACCCCTCTCCATTGCAAAAGTAGCACACTAAAAATCACAGTGGTTTTATAGTTTTGATTGTGCTATTCCAGTGTTCCAGTACAATTCCTAGTCTGTAACTGCCTGGTTCAGAGATATGTCTGTCACAGCCCAAAGTATTGAATTATGTGATACTTCCCTTCAAACTCAGACATCTCGTGACTGCTTACAAGAAACATTCCAGACACTTTACAATAGCGCACTTCTCAGTCTAGCACATTCCTTAGGCCCATGTATGCTCTGGCTTTATCAAGGGACTTGGCAGCATTTCTAGGCCCTGCAACCCACTCATGTGCTTCCCCACACTGGGCTTCAGACAGGTTTTATCTGAGTGCTTATCTGTCTTTTGTTCCTGGGGCATTAGATATCAACTGAGATTCCACATTCACTGTCTCCACTATTGCTTCTAGAAGGAACTCATCTGTTCGGGGAAGACCAGATTTTATTAGCCAGTAGTGCGTGTACATTCTTTTACTATATGACTCATGTTTGTCTAGACATTTCTCGGGCTCTTGTTACATCTGTGTTTGTTTCCTTTGTAACTTCCCGTCTCCCGAGTCTAACATCTTGTGCCTCTCAGGCTAATTAACTGTATAGAACTGGCTGTGCAGTTGAGGATGGCATTGAAATTCCTCTGGTGATAGTGTTACAGATGTGTAGTGCCATGCTCAGGTGATCAGGCGCTGGTTATCACATCTAGTGCTCAGTGCTTATGCATGTTTAAGAAAACACTCTCCTGCAGGGCATGGAGGTACACACCCTTAATCCCTGCAGTTGGAGTCAGAGGCAGGTGAACTTCTGAGAGTCCTAGGCCAGTCTGGTCTTCATCGTGAGTACCGGGACAACCAGGACTGTTACATAGAAAAATCCTGCTTAAAACCCACCCGCCAGAGAGAGAGAGAGAGAGAGAGAGAGAGAGAGACAGACAGAGACAGAGACAGAGACAGACAGACAAAGACAAAGAAAGAGAGAGAGAGAGAGAGAGAGCGCTCTTATCAACTGAGCTATATTCTCAGCTGATCTTCACTTATTATTATTTTTTTTTTGAGATAAGAGTTTTTGCTATGTAGCCTAGTCCATTCTTAATTTTACTAACCTTAGGCTGGTCTCAAATTTATAGTAATCCTCCTGCCTCAGCCTCTTGAATAATGAGATCACACAACTATACCTGATTGCGAAGTGTAGTATGGAATGACTCTGCTCAGTTGTTGTCATCAACTCATAAGGATTTCTCTTCAATTTTTCTAATTAAATGTTTAAGGACTGAAATATTTTTGAGCCTCTTTTTATATATTAATAACTACTTAAAATAGCATCTAAAATTGTTAGTCTTAATGGAACATTCTTTCAACCTTTCTTATAGTGTGTTTTTTTTAGTGTCTATACATACTAATTTATTTTATTAAAATAGAAAATATTAGTTGAATTGGAGTAAAGCTATAACCAAAAGGCTGACTCCACCATTTGGATGAGAATGGCTCTCAGAGCACAGTATTTACCCACTCATAGCTTTTCAGAACTTCATGGGCCAGATGCTCATGTTCAAGCACAGCCTGGCTCAAGTCTGTAGGGACAGATTTGCTTTTTCCAAGAGGATATGCTCTGTGTGGTTCAGGTGGCCAGCCCACACAGGCAGCCTTTAACATTTCACAGAGGTTATGAAGCTGCCACACTTTAGTGGTGTCTGAGCCAATGCCATTCATGCCACTTTGCTCTGGACTGCAAACAGCAATACAAAGCCCCAATACCACACAACTCTTTTGCCTCCTGCATCTTCTTGTGGTTTTAGAAAGGAAGGAGGCATGGAGTTACTCTCAGTTCTTTATTCACGTCTGTGACACGAGTAAACCCTGACAAAGTGAGACTGTGGCAGAGTTTGTATTCCCGTGGTAGCTCTTCGATAGTACCCTAGATAGGGTCATACTTGAGAAAAACATGTAATAATCTGAATTCACCACATATCAGTTTTCAAAGTCATGATAAAGAAAGGATAGCATTTATAGGCACTTCTGTTACTCAAGCACTAGACAAACAATTCATATATATATATATATATGAATATGAATATATATATATATACATATATACACACACACATGCACACACAGTTATCCATTTGTTCATTCAACCATAGTTTGAGCAGCTAAATTACTCTGGTGCTATTGTATAGTTACACAAATAACTCCCTGAGACATATATTTTAATATTAAAATAGTCTTACTCCATTTATCTTCTTAAGGATGAAACAATGACAGGAGAGATCACAGGCCCAGAAAGATAAATGTTTTGATTAGAGTTGCACAACTAATGAAGAGGAAGCACTGTATTCCAGCTTGCACAGAGTGTGCAGATCATTGCTCACTATATGTCCTGTCATCGCTACAGGAAAGCAATAAAATTGTCTTGTATTTACAAAAATCAAACATTAATAATTGATAGATGAGAACATGAAGTCTCTGAAGTTTACAACAGATTGCATCAAATTTCTGAAAAGTAATTCTGCGAGGAGTTCCAACCATACATTTTAATTTAACAGAGGAATTATTAAATCAAAACTTACTGTTTGTGCAAATGAGAGGCTTGTCATTGAGTCTCGGGACAAATGTTCATTAAGATAATCACATATGTCATGTAATTTAGATGATAGATGATTCCACAAATGAGCAAATCAACACACAATTTAGAGACACCAGGTAGGTACTACTGAAATAAAATTCTGTAGAGAAATACAAATCTGAAAAAAAAAATGCTTTCTGAAGCTTCATTTAATGAAAACTCAAGATTCTACAGCCCCAACTATGGGTCTTCTTTCTCTTAATAGACAAGCTGCAGCCATGAAGCTGTGTTTTGCTCTGTCTTTAATTTTTACTTCATAAAAAACAAGCTGCCTAATGTAATTCTATTCTATTTGCCTTTTAGCTTCTGCCTTTTCTTGAGGTTCTCATGCAAAGAATTCCAAAATCATGCTAATGTAAACCTGTCTCTTGGACGAAATAAACACAGTTGTCTCATCCTTAGAAACATGATCAATGAGCAATGCTAAATGCAACACATCAACTGTTCCCAAGAAACCTGCCATGGAAGGGGTGTGGATAGTTAGCAGATAGACTTGTACAAGACAAATCACGTGAAATAAGAGACACCTACATTAATATAGCGAAGCATTTTATATCTCAAAAATGGTATAAAGATTTAAGCTTCCTAATTTGTTATTTTCTGGACCCAAACTAGAGTGTGGATCTTAATGACTATTTTAATTAAGAAAATTTGTCTTAGGAAAATGATCCATCTGTTTATTGAAATAATCTTTTGCAAAGCCAAGGAGGTCACATCAGGTCAAAACCCATATCTAAGTTGGTTTAAACTTAGAGTAACCTAAATAGTGTGTTAAATTGGACTACTATAACTATAAAACTACATCATATAGGTTTACAAAAACAAACTCTTCTAGAATTTTAAATTTTTTAAGAAACATTGTTTTTTTTTTTTTTGGTTTTTCGAGACAGGGTTTCTCTGTGGTTTTGGAGCCTGTCCTGGAACTAGCTCTTGTAGACCAGGCTGGTCTTGAACTCAGAGATCCGCCTGCCTCTGCCTCCCGAGTGCTGGGATTAAAGGCGTGCGCCACCACTGCCCGGCAAGAAACATTGGTTTTTAAAGGCAAGATTGAGTAGGCAACCTATTGGAATTCCAAAATGCATTTAACATTTGTTTATAATTCCATATCATTATGCTAGATTTAAGTTGTCAAACTAAGTTGATAACAAACATTAAGTATAGAAATGTATACAGCAACAGGCCTGGTGCCAAATAAGGCAAACAGAGAACCCTTGTCTGAGGGCTACACATTTGAAAGTTAAAAGCATGGTGATATTTTGAGAACAAAGTTTGCTCTTTGCAATGAAATGATTTTTTTCTAGTGCTTTTTACTCTCACAATGTGACAGAATGGATGCATCTTGCCTTGCGTTTCTGCATAATTATCTGTCTACTATACCAGCACTGTAAATGTGGCTAATGTCAGCCTACACTGAGCGCTGCCTTGAAGATATCATTCTCTGGATAAAGTGTGGGTCTTCTTTACACTGCTTTTCTTTCTGCTGCTGAATATACAAGAAACTATTTGCACGTTTATCCTCAGTCTGGGTTAAAGAAATGAATTGAAGCGAAAGACATATGTAACAGTATCTTATTTATGGTCCCCAGGGTATTTCTCTCATTTACTTTAATAGCCAGGGATAAGTCAGTTAGATTTATGAAAGCATATGCCATGTGACTATCACCATAGAGTATGAAAATACAACAATGGTCCCTACTGCAAGATGTTTATAAGTTGCTTTCAGAGATAATTCCTGAAATAGCAGTGTGAAAATTTGAGGAACAAATACAAGAACAGGGAAGAACAGTGAGCAGATTGAATGAAGAGTCTTTAGCTGATCTTTTGATGTCTAATACTTCTCAGTGGTGTAGAATAGGTGTTAGTAGAAGCTGTCGCCACTGAGACAGCCTGAAGTTTTAATCCCAGAAATTATTTACCACCATCCTGAAGAACTAATTGATTTCTAGGTTTCTCTTTTCTTTTTTTTTAAAAAGATAGCAATATTCAAAAACTATAGTATGCAGTAATAGGAAAAATACATATAGATTGCAGCAACAGTCTCTTAAATTTAAATAGATACTATTTTCCATTATCCTTATTTATTTCATGTGGCTGTATAATAAAATATATTATAGCCAATGATTCACTGGTCAACTCGTCTAGCTGAAATAGAAGGTTCAAAGTTCAGCGAGAAACCCTGACTGAAAACAAAATTGAAAAGACAGAGAGGAATAGACAAATATTCCCAACATTGACCTCTAACCTCTGCATCTAATCATGCAAGTGAACTCTCAAAAAAAAAAAACCATACAGGAATACACACAATCAACAAAAAATAGATATATTTTCGATGATCTCTAGTGAAAAATCAGCTTCATTTTGTGAATATGCACAGTTGTTGAAGACAGGCTCTGTTGTGGTGTGACACCCTGTGTTACTGTAGGTGGATCTTTCCACTCTCTTCTTGTAAACAGAATGTGGTAAAAGAATGTCAATCATGCCGGACACATGCCCCAACTACACTAAACCCCTGGCTCCATCTTGTATTTCTTATTTTACGATATGGCAAACATCCTCAGACTCGCTTTGAACTCTCTCTGTAGCCTAGGCAGACCTTAGAAATGGAATTGGAAAGAGAATAGGAAATCCTCTTGCTCCAGCTTCCTGAGTGTCTGGGATCCCAGGCCCCCACCAAGATACTCATGTTGGTAGATGCTTTGAGGAGCAACTTGTGAACAAAATTCTAACGCAAACATGCAGAGAAGTCTTAAGAGCTGCCAAGAGCTGAGGAAGCAGGCAATAGGATCTTGCAATACCTACAGGCAAGCCAGCACTGCAATTGCAGGATTATGGGAGACTCTGTGATGGGAACACTCTGCTAACCCACACCTATATTTCCTGTTCACAGACTGTGAGGTAATAAATGCCTATCAAAAGATTTTAGATCATGACTTCTTTTGCTGTAATGGCAATAGATAAATACTAAAGGTTTCAGTACATGGAAATAGGATGCCTCCCTACTTCTGAAATTTCATTTTGTTACTGTGATAAAACACTATGAGCAACAAAAATAACAACTTGGAAAAGCAGGGGTTTATGTCATTTTACACTTCCAGATCATATTCCATCCCTGAGGGAAATCAGTGCAGGAAGTCAAAGCAGGAGCCGAAGAGGGGGGGACTTGCTGGTCCATGTAGTATAACCAGTGAATTCATAGCCGAAAGAGTGCCCAGGAAGCTAGGGGCTGTTGTCTGCTGGTTGGCTTGCTCTCAGAGCTGCTCAGCTAGCTTAGACATCCCAAGCCCACCTGTCTAGGGATGGCGAGGTTCACAACGGAGAAGGAATCCCCCAATCAATCATTCTTTAAGATAATCTCATAAACATGGCCACAGGCCAAATTGATCTCTGAAATCCCTTAATTGATGCTCTCCACAGTGACTCTAGGCACTGTCAAGTTGACAATTAAGACTAACCAGGACACCTACCAGCAAATTAAGAGTGTGGAAGTAGCTCTAAAGCTAGGAAGTAAGGAGAGGCTGAAAGAATGTCTGGGAGATTAACAGGTACTCCTGAATCACCTCAGCCATATCTTTAGCAATCTGGACTCTGAGGATGTTGCTAATGAGGGTTCAGGAGGAAATGAGAATGTGTGATTGAGAGGAGGGAAGGAAGATGGTGCGCAGAGACTGAGTATAGCCACAATATCTGTAGGAGGAGGGCCCAATATCCTGCTATTGCCTGTAATAATGAGAAAGTCAAGCATGGGTTTTATGAACAGTGGCAGATAGCCAAGATTTCCAAGTGAAGTGTTCTTATGCTGCTTAATGTTTGTATTTTGATTCTTTTGGATTTGTTTGTTTTTATCTTGATGTTTGTAGTGAAAACATGGGGCAAAGAATGGAAAAAATTGTTAGAAACGGTGCTGGAAGTTTTGGAAAAGCTCAGCCTTTCTTTACAGCAAATGATGTTGAAGTAGCTTCTGATTCCAGAAGATAACTAGGGCATGGTGAGGAAATGTGGTCTAGACATAGAGCGGATGAGTTGACTCTATTTCTCTTGCTGCTCTCTGAGGAGGATTGAAGCCACAGAACCACAGATTAGAAGTGCTCCTTGCTTCAACCCCTCAAGTTCTGGAGCAATTTGTCATCCAGCAACAGATAAGCAGTCTAGTAATAAACACAAAGAACTGGTAGCACTGCTACTATGTCACCATATAAACACCAGGTGACATTGTAGTGCCTACCTATAGTACTCGGGGAAATCACTTATGCTCACGAAGTCAGTACACAATGTTTCTTCTGTCCTTTTCCTCTGATAGTCAGTGCCCAGATAATATTCATAGCACTTTCTATTTTCTGGTCATGTTTCTCCTGGAGTCCTAAATGAACACCGCAGTTAACAGAGCATTGAAGGAACTGGAGACACACGCTTCACCATGCTGATGGCTTCATTTTTAATCTAGGAGCCTTAACTGTACTTATCTATCTGTCTGTCTATCTATCTATCTATCTATCTATCTATCTATCTATCTATCTATCTATATCAGACAGACACATGGGGGACAGAGAGAGAGAGAGAGAGATACCGACAGAGAGAGAGAGAGAGACAAAGACAGACAGAGGGGGGGGAGGAGGGAGGAGAGAGAGAGGGAGGAAAGAGAGAGAGAGAGGGAGAGAGAGAGAACTCCCACAGGCATTTGTAACCCAGGAGTCAGTGCTTTCTTTCCACCTTGTGGGTCCTAGGAATTAAACTCAGATCATCAGGCTTTGTCCGTCTGAGGCGTCTTAGCAGCTCACAGTCACTACTTGCAAGAGGCTTATTATTCCTTCTATATGGCCAGTATAGTCTTCTGCCAGTCTTGCTCTTGCATTCTTTTTTAAAAAAGTGATTTATTTTTGTTTTATATGTTTTGGTATTTTGCCTGTATATATGTCTATATCAGGGTTTCAAATTGCTGGATGTCAAATCTCCTGGAGTTGGAATACAGATAATTGTAAGCTGCCATGTGGGTGCTGGGAATTGAACCTAGGTCCTCTGGGAGAGCAGATCCTAGGTCCTAGCTGAGCCATGTTTAGGCCCCTTGTACCTCTATTCTTACATTCTGAAGATTCCTGATTTTTACCTATGTGGGAAAATTGTTGCAAATAGTACAAGAATTTCAGTAATGACTGGAAATACAGATCAGAATTGTTAATCTTCATTATCTACTTGACTGGACTTAAAACCACCTAGGAAATATGTTTCTGGGCATGTACGTGAGAGTATTTGCAGATTGATTTAACTGAAAATGGAAGACACACCATTAATGTGGGTGGTACACATCCACGGACTGGATTCCTGGCCTGAATTATGAGTGGAGCACCACCATCCGTATCTCTTTCTCTGTTTCTGGACTGTGGTCACAATGTGTCAGCTACTTCCCACTTATACCACCATGCCTCCCTCACAATGATGCAGTTTTTCCTCTTACACTGGGAGCCAAAACAAACCCTTCCTTAAGTTGCTTTTGTTAGGTGTTTCACCATAGAATGAGAGAGAACATATCTAGTACACACCTATAAACTCGCCTTTGTCAGTGCTGTGCACTCTGCCTTTGTTCTGACCATAGGTCAGGACTCCTTGCACCTCTCTAAGGAAAAGACCGCTATTCAACAAGTAGATTTTTCAGAAAAGGGTCAGATGGCAAGCATTTTAGTCTTCATGGGTCATACAGATTTGCTTGCATCTATTCAAATCTGTCACTGAGCCATGAAAACAGACAGAAATAGAACAGATGGGTACAGCTGTGTTCCAATTTACAAAAGGCTCATGAATAGGCAGACATGCCCTATGACCTATGGTTGCTAAACCTAACTCTAGAGCTGTGGTCTGACACATGTTCCCACTCTTCCCTCTCTAAGTAAGAACATATCTCCAGCAACTATCTCTCCCCCAAGTTAGCATACAAAAATGCAAGCATCCTTATACCTTTCAAAGGCATGGCTTGCTGTAGCTGTTCTCCTCAAATTACTTTGTTATTTCTCTTCCTCATTTCACTATTTTTATTATCAAAGGTTTCTTCTGATCTTTTCCCAACATCCCCTCCCAAAGCTCTAGCTGTCACCATTCCAATAAATGACTTAAGAACTTAAGTTCACCAATGACCAACAACACATTATTAATTCCAGTGAAAAATTTCAATCTTCATTTGTAAATAGTCTTAGGTAAGTGTAGTTTTCCCACCCCCACCCATCAAAAGAGCCTCTTTTTGCAGCAGATGGAGACCATTACAAAAATCCACAACTGATCAAAATGTAGAGAGCAACTGATAGAGGTGTGTATCTCCAAGTGAAGCATTTACAATGCAAGTTCTAACCCTAGGACTTAGGGAACATCTCAGAAGAGGGAACAGAAAGACTGCAAAAGCTAGAGAGCCAGGGTGTCTGTTGTGAGATAGTGTCTTCTACCTATGGCAGTGAATGTGCATCCATGAAATTCTGTAATATCATTATTTAACACAAACGTGTGCAATGACAGCCCCGGTTGACATAGCAGTGAGGATTGGGGAGATCTTACAAAGAACTCAGATTCTTAGACAAAAAGCTGCTTGCAAACTATGGCTATTGAGAGAGGAGGAGTTAGCCTTCTCTAATGAAGAGCCCTGTGAGGTCATCCAGCGTTAAATGGTCAAATCTAAATACATACACATAGAACAACATTAAGTGGACTCTGTAGGTTGTATTATATAGACATTATATATATATACATATATATAAATATATATGTACAGATATATAGCAATAATTAAAGATGAGGTCATGAATTTAAAAGGGAGTTGTGAGGACACAGAAGGAAATGAAACAGGGAGAAGATGGGGTGGAAGTAATGTAAATACAAAACTTATGTAGGAAATTAAAAATATATATATATTGTACAAAATTCTTAAAGCACTACAAAAAGAAACCAACAAAAACCTAAGCTAATGTGTTTATAAATTCACGCTTTCATATTAAAATCACAAAGAAGAGCCTCGAAGTGATTGCTGTCAATGTCAAAATAGCACTCATTATAGCTGACTGGAGGTCTGTTCTGTGATTCTAAAGGAATATGGAAGGATTCTGAAAATGAATTCAGCATCCCATTTCTTCACTGAGCCACATGGTTGTTCTATGTAATAAATTTTGTGTGTCTTTTGGTTTTCTGTATCTACATTTCAGCTTAAGAGGACAGAGCGTGAACACTGTTCTGGGGCTGTGTATCAAATTATGAAAAGCAAATAGGAAATCCCTCTGTAGTGAGAACATTCTCAGTGTCATGGATATTTAAAATAGAGATATGACCATTTAAAATTGTGCAAATATTCCTTTTCGACATAAGAAAAATGTCTTGTGGTTAACCATTCTGTGGAGATTGCTTTTATTAGTGGAAATGCAAGCAGGAGCTCTCATCATGTCCTTTCTCTTCGTTCCTTTTACCATGATAATGAGCTCTTGGGAGACACTTGAATCTTACAGTAGATTACACTTGAAGGAATATTATTCAAGAAGATGTAAGGCAGAAGGGCTATTTAAAAGGGAGTGCTAGCATGCCTAGGAAGCCTGTAATCATTCTCAGCAGATAGCTGATTATTTGGCTGGAATCTTTGACAGACACATTTCTCCAAGGTTGCATGGTGGAGATGGACTTCAAGCATGACAAAGAACAGCAAGTGGTAGAGAAACAGTTAACTCTCGAGCTTTTATCATTACTTTAATATTGCCAGGAAGCACATGAAAGTCTCCCAGAGCTGACTAGATATTCAAAAAGGAAAGAAAAGAAAAGGCGGCTTTCATTGATGTAAATTACAAGTCTTTCATCAGAGGAGAAAAAAAAAAAGGTGAGCACACAAGGCAAGATAATACAATTAATTTTCATTTTAAATCCTCTGGGACAGAGTACTATTTTCTTGGTTACAAAGATATGTGGTCATGATTTTAAGGAGCCAAGAGAGTCCACAATACTTAAATAGGAAAATGCGAATTATTCTGTCGCAAGTAGGTCCCTTAGTGAGTGCTGAACTCTACAGAAACTGTCTTCAGGCTGGAAAAACACAGTCAGTGTTTTAACACTGGGTTTGGTTTTATATTTGGTACATTTCCCATGAGAAAATGTAAAACTTATGACTTAGTGATACTTTTAATGAGCAATTGTTTATGGAACTTATTTCATACTTAATTCACAGAGTAGCAAAATTGTGTTTAAAACAGTGTGAGAAAAGGCCGGTTGCAAAGTGGATGGATGTAGTCAACTTCCTCAGCTGCTTCTAATGCAGTCCCTTTCCATTAAACAAAAGGCATAAGCTCTGTGTATAAGTCAGACAATACACCCCTACTTCTGGGCCTATACACATTACTACCAATCAGCAATGACTTATGGATTGTATTTATTCATTTTCACCATTCTTTGTATTTATTTTTATGGACCTACGCTGCTAACTCTCCTTTGATCAGCATCCTTTTAAATGCATGTTCCCTTTATGGTCTTCATATGATCTCTTGCTAGTCATCTTTTCAGAGTATGGCTATTTATGACTACTGAATAATTTCCTATGGCTCTTAAACTGAATTCAACAATTCATTGTGTGTGTGTGTTGTATGTGTTTCTATGAGTCTGTACATGTGCAGGTGCATACACCTGTACGTGTGTGCATAGAAGGCAGGAGTCTAGTCTGGGTATCTTCATCTCTCCACGTTGTCTTCAACACAGGTTTCAACACAAGACTTCATTGAACCAAGATTTCATGATTTTGGCTAGACAGGCTGGTGAGCGTGTCCTTCAGATCTCCTTCCCTCTTCATAACCATGCTGTTATACACTCAAATGTATCACCATCATCTGTATAATAGTTTAATCAACATCACCATGCTACACAGTAGACCTGTTGAACTTTCCAGGTTTGCTCTTCCATTTCTTCAGAAGGTCTGGCTTTAATTAATTAATGTTTAATGCATTTTAAACTGCAGTAATTCACATTTGATATTTCTTTATCATCTTGATTTTATTCTTTAATTTTTGAATTTCTACATAATAATTATGAATCTCTTTGGCAATTTCTAATTTAATTTCTATGACTAAAATAGACCATATTATTTGGGGCAGAAGAGATGCCTCAGTAGCCAAGAGGGAATACTTTCCTTGCAGAAGACCTTAGTTTGGCTCACTGCACCCACATCAGGCCTCTCACAATCACCTCTGGCACCAGTTCCAGGGGACTCTGAAGCTTCTGTCCCTTCAAGGGTACTTGCTTCCATGTGTACACAGCCCACATTCATAATGTTAATGTAATAATTATTATTTTAAATGTTATTTCAAACTATGTTTATATCTATTTGTTTAATATCATTTTAAATATTATTTTTAAAATAAAATTTTATCTTCAGCATGTTCCACTAGCATCACATGATCTCACTCCATTTTTAATTCATGTATCTATATTATTTTAATGGACGATTCCTTTCAATGTATATCTTATATATGTCTTTATTTAGAAAAATTTCCTTATGAGATTTAATATTTTATTAATTTATTTATTTAATGATATGGCAATTTCTCTCCTTATAAGAGTTAATATTTAATTAATTAATTAATTAACTTAATAATATGGTAATTTTTCAGCTGGTTAATCTTATCCTAATATTGACCAATTGTAACCATATCCATTAACTTTAACCTAACCTCTCTGGTTTTGAGGTTCCATTGCATTCTACGCAGAAGAGTTTTCACAGATGCTTGTTACTGAAAGGGTATTTGGCTTTTCCAACTACTAAATAAGTCACTAAATTGGCTGAAGAAACTTCAGAGCTCCCGTCTGTTCTCAAAGACATGCTGTGCTTTGCAATCCTCAGCTCTCAAAGAACTGCTTCTCTCTTAACAACTGGAAAACTCATCCATTCTCTTCAAAGATGTCTCCTTCCAAGGATGTTTCCAAACTTAAACGTGAACGTTTGCAAAACAATAAGATTCTTGTTAATATCCACTTCCTGACATGCTCAGATTTTAGTCTTCACTCCTTCCTGCTCTTTGCATTCTACTGGAACTTTGGGGATAGCTTAGCCAGAAGGTCTTTTCTTTGACATCAAGACATTGACCTGGCAAAGTTCTGATGCAAGAGTTCTACTTGAAAAGGAAAGAAGTTAGCCAACACATGTTAGTTTGACAACTGTGATTTTAAAAGTAATGAGGAATTTGTTTTCAACATTTTCCAATAAATATATTTGAAATATTAATATTTGCTATTTTTGGGTGTGTATGTTTGTTAATGAGTAAAAAGTCAAATAATTGTGCCATGATAGCTCACTGTCTTTACTTAGGATCCTTTCTTAAAACCTAGTTGTTGTGGCTGAAGAAATGGCTTAGTGTTGCCAATCGTTGTTGGTTTCGGCCACAGAATGGCATGTATCTCCTTCCACTTGAAGTCATCAGTTCACGAGGAGTGCAAGAACTAATAAACATTAAATTATAGGCAACTATATTTTAACTGAATTACGTTGTTAACCTTAGGTTGTT
Source organism: Microtus oregoni (assembly GCF_018167655.1). NCBI lineage: Eukaryota > Metazoa > Chordata > Mammalia > Rodentia > Cricetidae > Microtus > Microtus oregoni. Next base: position 16,972,858 of record NW_024543089.1, read on the forward strand.
GTAATTTTATAACTCATGAAAACATGGAGTTATGGAAATACAAGATGTAATATACATATTTAAGTAATAAAATTGGTCTAAATTTGTTTTGCATATTACTGCATGTATTTGCTAACAATGTACTTATGTATTACAACTTGATATTATAAATTTCTGTGAAGAAAAGAGTGATGAAAATTGAATGTTTATCAAGCAATTTGATTATTGCATACGCTATTAAAAGCTGAAAATATAAGAACCTAGAATGTTGCTCCAGTCATTATCCTTTGATGGCTTTCACCCAGGTAGGCAATAAGTTAGCACTTAGGTGCTGAATAAGTAGTGTAATTCCCAATCTCATTTATTTTAAGGAAGAATAATACAATTAGCTTCCATATAGATTTAAAATTATTAGTGTTTATGTACTTAGTATTTGCCATTTAATTAAAAGCAAAGCAATAGAAATTAATATGTAGGTTACTAGAATATGATATTCATTGTTTTCTTAGCTTTTATTTCCTAGTTAGATTTAGTATCTTCTCTGTGTGAATTCACAGACTATAATGGCGGAGTGATTGACTCAGATCTATACGATCACTCTAAATGGCTTTGCGAGCCATCAAGAAAAATAACAGATGAAATATTACAATCTCAGTCTCAGGACATCTATAGTTTCACAGTGCTTGTTCCCCAGGACAGTGCCCTAGGAAGCCTTTCATCCACCACACAAACTTTGAAACTGGCTGAGATTATGGACAACACTGAAAGAATGTAATCAATATGCAGGCAGAACATACATTTAAAAATATGATCTCAGTTAATGTGGCCATTCTCTAGAGAGATTTATAAAAAAGAACAAAGGGAATAGTTCTTAGCATTCAGAAGCGTAGTTCACGTTCTCTAGGCTGACCCTGCCTGCTCTTGTTTTTGATTTTAATGCTTCTCAAAGGATGAGCATCCAAAAGCGACAGAAAGACAGTGGATGTGACAAAGACAATATGTGCAATCCTGGTCAGTACATGATTATACTCTTTGAGGGTCTACTATGAGTACCATGCAGTTATTTCTTTGCTATGGATAATAGTAGATATACAGGGGTAATAAGTATAAGGATAAAGACACTATTTCTCTTTTCTGATGTAGGTGGCAAAGGATTCTGTGCAAATGTTTTCCCACAGCGTTTCACAGATATGTTTCAAATATAGATTCACTGTTCTTAGGTTGCTTTCTTCATTTTGTCTTTTAGAACAAAGGATGACAAAACATATTTTGGGGATCTTTATCAGGTTAATAAATGAAAAGCGATATACTCTTTCTTTTCATCTTGAATTGAGATTCCTTGTTAATTGACCCATTTGCCATTCTTACTCTTGTTTCATAGTGTCTTGGCGCCATGTATTGATGTTGATAAAGAAAAATTATTAAGCATGATTAGAACAGATAGTGCACATATATAATGTTTATATACATATATTATGCATATAATGTTTATATATTTTATAATGTATATAACTATATATCTTTATCTATAGGTAGAAAGATAGATAGATAGATAGATAGATAGATAGTGTTTTTTGAACAAAAGCAACCACATTTGAGAATCCTCCCGTTTTGAGACTGGTCTTCCAATCTGTAGCCCAGGCTAGCTAAAACTTGCACCATATTCAAGGCTCTCCCTGAATTTTCAACACTTCTCCTGCCATAATCTACCAAAGTTTGAATTACTGATATAGTAATCATGCCTAGGTGAACAAGAATATTTTTCAGAGTTCAAAGCTTGTATGCTTCTGTTTTAGATTGACATTGAAAAAAAGTGTAGCTTTTGTCATTTTTTAATTAGCCATTGAATAACACGGAGGTAGGTTAGTTCAAATAAGAGCAATTGTTTTCAAATATAAAAATGGTAAGACACAACACTTGAAAATTTCATAATCTTTTTGCTATAAGTAAAGTCACACATGTTAGAATAGAACAGTCGGTTTTGAAGCTTCTTCAGGCAATACTGATGTGGGATGTCCTGTATACATGCTGCTTTTATTGGTTGATGAATAAAGCTGTTTTGGTCAATGACTTAGCAGAATAAAACCAAGCGGGAAATCCAGAGATATAAAGAGAGTGTAAACAGAGTCAAACAGATGCCAGCCAGCCACTGAGGAAACAAGGTATGTAGAAAATGAGGAAACACCACGGGAACATGGCAATACACAGACTAATAGAAATGGGTTAATTTTAGATGTAAGAGCTAGCTAGAAATATGCCTGAGCCATCGGCCAAACAGTGTTGTAGATAATATAGTTTCTGTGTGATTAGCTGGGCCCGGGCAGTGAGGAAACAAAAGTGCAGTCTCTGTTTACAAATGATACACGTCTGTGGGTTTTTTCTTTTAAATATTTATTTATTTGTTATATATACAATATTCTGCCTGTGTGTATGTCTACAGGCCAGAAGAGGACACCAGACCTCATTACAGATGGTTGTGCGCCACCATGTGGTTGCCGGAAATTGAACTCAGGACCTTTGGAAGAGCAGGCAATGCTCTTAACGGCTGAGCCATCTCTCCAGCCCTGTCTGTGGGCTTTTTGGGACTGAAGAGATGTGGGATCGGGAAGGATTGCCAATTCTGTTTACAAATAGCATCCAAATGTTTGGCAAAAATTTCCATATAAAATCAGAGAAAGCTTTAAAAAAGAATTCTAGACAGACAAGACTAGAGTCAAGTGCAACTTCTTAGTAACTTTTTTCTTTGGTAGATTCTATTTGCTGGAGGTAAGCAGAGGCATGGTTTCCTTAAGAGTGCCTTCCTGACTCATCGTTAGTTGCAATAATCTTGCAGTTCTTTTAAAAGATTCTGCCACCAAACACTTAGAATTGTGCTTATGAGCATCTGGTGGCAGACTTCTCGGTGGTGGCATGTACCTAAAAATTCCACAGAGTTGTGGCAATAAACATAGCTGTTCCTTTGCCATGAAGATAGACTCTCAGAAAGCTAAGGAATGGGACAGAGCCATCTGTTAAAGCCACAGATTTAACCCTAGCCATATTGTTTAGCAGATTAAAGACTTATATGGTCAGAAAAATACACACACACACACACACACACACACACACACACACAGAGAGTAAAGACAGTTCAAATTGAAAAAAAAGCATCTAGATGGTTTAAAACGTGTTTAAAATATATGCAGGTTTGGGAGAGAAAAGAAGAAGGATAGAGAAAGTCTTTAAATAAAGAAATAGAGGAGCTAGGTGTGGTGGAACACACCTTTAACCCCAACACTTGGAAGGCAGAGGCAAGAGGAGCTCTGTGAGTTCAAGGATAGTCTGGTCTACAGATCCAGGACATCCAAAGATACACAGAGAAACACTGTGTCAAATAATCAAAAATTAAAAAGTAAAAGTAAAAGAAATAGAGTGAAAACGGCAACTTAAAGATGAAAAATACACAAAAGTCTGGATTATTTATATTATTGTATTTTCTTTCAATTTTTTGACTATGAATGAGCTAACTACTGAGAGACATTTCATTGTATGTGCTACTAAACCAGTATATATAATTTAAAGGTGTCTTGACTTCAAAATTTAAGTCTAAGGACATGTTACTTTGGAAAAGAGGTTCTGCTTTTGTTTCCTCAGAGGATAGAAAGCTGTGGATCCCTTACTGGCTAATATGGTTTGATGAATAAAGACCCCCTGAAGCGATGGCCCAGGTGGTCCAACATCCATGACAATTTCAGAACTGCTGGAAAGATGGATCAACTGCACAGGACATCCCATGAAATAACTGATTAACAGCATCCTCTATCAGCAGGAAGTAGTCTAAAACCTATGCCCAAATTCCCAAATCTTATTTATAAATGTTGGTTTTGATTTAAAGGAGGTTGATTATAAATGATTAATGGTCACAGTCAAGGTCTTTCTTAAGATAAAAAGGGGAGATATCATATACAAATGAATTCTACATTGATATGTACTTCGGTCCACAAACTACAAATAGATGTTAGTGTGGAAAGCAATGAGAAACCCTCACACATTCAGAAAGTTTGCTGGTAACCAAGGAGGTGTTACCCTGCTTTAGCAGGCACACTCTGTGGACTCCATTGTAGTCATTTGAATAAGGTTTCTCTTAACTTTACATCCATATTCACAATCAGCAGCATGTCCATGTTAAATGTTTGTACAGGAAAATATCCTAAATAAAGAAAAATCTATGGCTTAAGGACATTACAGGTTACCTGGAAGATCATTTCAGACTCAAAAGGATTTCTCCACAAACTCTGGGATTATCTAAAGCCATATTGGAGGTTATAAGAATTTACTCTATGGTATTGTTCTAGGGAGTACAGTATTAATAACAAGGCAATATCTCTATCATTTTCATGCTTCTCTCAGAACCTAAAATCACAAATTCAAGATGAGAGAAATAAAAAGGGAATTTTGAACAATCAGTGTTATTAGAAGCATTTGTTTTGTTATTTGTGCTTCTCAAGAGAAAAAATGTACAATGGTTAGGGCTATCCTTCATTATAACCCTAATGTAACCTTTCCATGCCTTAGCTCTCTATGTTTAAAACTGGATAATAACACCAATTTAATAGTGTCAGTATGAGAATGAATATATTTCTATTTATAAAGAATGTATATCTTGTGTGTAGTGGTGGTACATGCTTGTAACCTCAGATCTTTGGAATCTGAGGCAGAGGGAATGATGAGTTTGAGTTTAGCCTGTATTACAAGGTGAGTATCAGGATACCCACGGCCTTGTCTAAACCTTGTCTAAAAATATCAAAAACAGGGCTGGAGAGATAGCTCAGAGGTTAAGAGCACTGGCTGCACTTCCAGAGGTCCTGAGTTCAATTCCCAGCAACCACATGATGGCTCACAACCATCTGTACTGAGATCTGGTGCCCTCCTCTGGCGTGAGGGCATGCATTGAGGCAGAATGTTGTATACATAATAAATAAATAAAAAAAGGAAAAATATCAAAAACAGCCATAGCAGCTACAGAAATCTTAAGGCATAGACTATGCAAATATTATTTAAGTAAAACAAATAAATGATCATTTGAAATTTATATGCAAATACTAAAATACACATTATATCTTATATTGCTTTCCTTTATATTATAGATAATGAGCTCATAAGTGCAAATTATTTTCCGTAAGATAACATAAAATAGATATTATGATAATAAATAAAATGAATTAAGATAATAGATGAATATTCATATTTCCTCATAAATATCAATCTCTGCAGTGCATTTACTAAACAAAGGAAGATCCAAATTTATCATGAAAATGGCACAAATACAGATACAGAAGAACAATTATAATCACGAAACACTTGAAATACAGTGTAATTCTGAGTTTTATTTGCTTTCATGGTACATCAGGGCTTATTGGTAGAGCAGAAGTGAAGTACACATGTGATGTTTTGTAGAGAACCAGTGCTGACAGGACACTTGTGCAGACTGGAATAATGAGGAGCAAATGGTGGACTGTCTAAGAAAAAGGAGTTTGTGAGGTTTGTGGAGAATAGTCTAGCACTGGAGCATTTGAAGCAGGATAGGAGGCAGCAAGACAGGAATTCCTTTGTCTCCAAAAGCATCTAAACAAAAGGCTTCATTAGATAATACTGTGAAGAAGGATTCAGATTTTAGATAGAGTATTGGAGAAAATGATTTTAAAATAATTTAATTCATGAATGGATGTGACATACATTTTTATAATGTATATAGAAAAGTTTTTAGAATCCTTTTTAATTATTAAAATATTTGATTGACAAAGGTTGAATGTATTCAAAGTAGAAAATATGATAATTTGATTAGTTTCCAAACTGTGTTCTGATTACCATAATCAAATTGATTCTCACAGCCTCCACATTCCTGCTGCATGTAGAGTTTTTCAGAGTTTTTCCATCCTCGAACTGAAGTACTTTCTTCCCCAAACCCAGTCACCACAGTTCAACTCAGAACTTCTGAGTTGTTGGCTTAAAAATCCCTTCTCAAATCAGGATTCCACAAAATACATTAAGGTCAAAGTTAAATCATTAAAGCAAAACAATGGAGGATTAATTTTCACTCAGTTGCTAAAATAATGTCCCATGGACACAAATATTTGTATATATGGAACCTAGGCATTCACACAAATGTGTGGCTAGATATACAGAATAGGTTATGCATATAAAGCATATTATTAGTGAATGCAATGTTATATTTAGGCAGAAGATACTTTAGCAATTAGCACACATATTTTTGTTGTATTTCCATTCTGTAAAGAAAAATTTGAATTCTTACATGAATTACATATTCAGGCAAAGAAGAACACAACCAATTGACAAACCACTTAATAAAGAGAGTGTCTTAAATTTCAAGACATATTTCATCTGTTATGAGTCATGTAGGTTTGGAATTTAAAGTAAAAAGTCAGAAGGCTTAGAGCGTCATGTGGAAAGTATGTCAGATACTGAAAGCTTTGTCTTTGTCTTTGTTTCAGGGTCCTACAGTCTGTATTTTGTGCTCTGTGTACTGACCCCAGATGCCCTGGAAAGTAGATGAGGTGTAATACTCTAGAGTTGGCAAGTGGTGAGTACTGAGTGTTTTTGGTTATTAGTGATGAACAGTAAGTACTGGGTAATAACTATGTATGCAGTTTTTCTATGAGGAATCCATTAAAGGAAGACTACATATCTCTGTGATTTTATGTAGACATCATCCCAAAACAAAGGAAAATATGTGTTCTAATGAAATTTTAATACACTCACACATACACACACACACACACACACACATAATAGACCAATACATTACTAAGTGTTAATAAATTCCTTAATTTGAGAACAAGAGAATTCTGGGAAGAGGAAGTCCATAGTCCTGACCCAGCCAAAGAAGAAGCAAGATGTGACTGCTTCACTGAATAAAGTACTAAGCCATGTGGCTAGCATAGCTAAGAAAAATGGGCTAATATAAGTTATAAGAGTTAATAAAAAGCATGAGCTAATGGGCCAATCAGTTTATAACTAATATAGATCTCTGTGTGATTTATTTGGGACTTAACAATTGCGGGAACCAGACAGGACAGAAACCCTGAAAACAAACAGCACCCACGTGGACAACTGCATCCGCATAAACCCTAAGAGAGCTTGGGAAGTTATTCTAGACAGAAAAGAATAAAGTTAAACATGACTTATTGATAGCAGCATTTTCTCAGATGGGCTCTGCTTGCTAGAGGCAAGCGATCTCGTTTAAGAGGGGCTTCCTGACTCAGCATTAGCTGCAAAAACTTGCAGCTCTTTTAAGAGATCCTGCCACGAAACACTTAAATGGTATTGATGAAAAGCTGACCACATGCATTTTGGTTTTCAGGCTTAGCAGGGAAAAAGCCGTGCCATTTTAAAATGCCAGCTTTCTGGGCAGTTCTGCCACTGCAAACTCTGACACTTTCAGGCAGGAGGTCTGCCTACAGAGCTTTTGACTGTGGTTTATGAGCAGACTGCTATAGCTTGTACAGTGTCAGGGACCTTGAAATGCTGTAGAGTTGTTCCAATAAACAGGACTCTGGCTGGTACCCCTACCATGAGGCTGGAATCTCAGAAAGCTATGAAATGGGCTGGATCCAGCTGCCAAAGCCATGGCTTTAATCCTCTCCATATTGCTTAGTAAATTAAAGATTTACAAGGTCAGAAAAAGAGAGATACAGAGTAAAGAGAGATTCAAAGACAAAGAAATGGTTTACAGTGTGTTTAAAAAATATGTAAAGGCTTGGGAGAGAAAAGGAAAAGGTTAAAGTCCTTAAAATAAAAAGAGAGAGAGAGAGAATAGTTGGGTTTGGTGGCACACACCTTTAATCCCAATGCTTGGGAGGCAGAGGCAGGAAGATCTCTGCAAGTTCAAGGACAGCCTGATCTACAGAGGGAGTTCCAGGACAGTCAAAAATACACAGAGAACCCGTCTCAAAAAGCCAAAAATTAAAAGTAAAAATAAAAGAAATATAATTTAAAGTAAAGTCACATAAAACAGAAAATACACAGAAAGTCTGGATACTGTATATGATTATGTTGTCTTTGAATTGCCTTGATAGTGGAAGAAGGAAAAACAGCTTCTAAAAGACATTTAAATATAAATGCTGCTGGATTAATAAAAAATAAATATTTTATAAGTGCCTTGACTTTAAATTTGAAGTCAAAAGATATGTTACTTTGAAGAAGAGGTTTTACTTTTGTTTCCACAGAAACTTTCTTAACTCTGAGTTAAGGAAAATCAGGTTTGGGCTGGAGAGATGGCTCAGTGGTTAAGAGCATTGCCTACTCTTCCAAAGGTCCTGAGTTCAATTCCAAGCCACCACATGGTGGCTCTCAATCATCTGTAATGAGGTATGGTGCCATTTTCTGGCCTGAAGGCATACATGCAGACAAAATGTTGTATACATAATAATAAATGTAAATAAATATAAATATAATAATAAATATAATTTTATAAGTAATAAAAATAAATATACATAATAAATAAATAAATGATTCTAAAAAAATAAAGAAGAATCAGGTTTGTTCAAGGAAGACCACCTGAAAAATCTTCAGTAGGAACAGATGGCCCAGATCTCTGAGTTTTACATCCATAACAGATTCAAGATGCTGCCTGAGATGATCAAGTTTTACAGGATATTCCAGTCAGGACTTGATCATAATTCTAAATTTTCTTTAGGTCCAATAAGATTATCAGTGCCCCCAACCAGCAGGAAGTAGCCTGGAGAACTATGCCAACATCCCCCAAATATGGACTATGGATATTTTCCTTTGTTTAGAATGTTGGTTACAAGTTGTTATGGCTAATGGTCAGGAGAAAATCTAAACAAAGGATATTAGATTCAGAGTTGTTGTTTTCTTAAAAAAAAAAAAAAAACAAAAAGAGGGGGAAATGGTGAGGGACAATGGTCTGTAGTCTGTCAATTTTATTTTAAATAAATGCTGATTGTCCAACAAAAAAAATTCCTTAATTTAAAATATTAATTCTGGATATAAGCACATTAGATTAAAAAATTGACTGTGCTGTGAACTGTTCTCTGATATAAGATAGAAGTAAATTATATATGTTGGTGGTACCCTCTAGTGGCTACATCAAACACTGTCTTTTAAATAGGCTAAACTATGCAATGAACATTTGTTATGAATGTAAACATTTTTGTGACTTTGGTGGTTGAGTTTCAAAACCTTTGATTTTTGTTAACTAAAAATAAAAGCTGGAGAGTTATACATGAATATTACACATTGTACCCAATAAAGGATGATGGAATTGCACAATATTTACTAATGCCGCTGGTATTCTAGGTTGTCAGAGCTTCTGTATGCAACAATTGAACAGTACATTTAGATATATAAAATAGTCTAAAATATGTTTGAAAAGGCTGGGGAGATGGCTCAGTGGTTAAGAGCACTGGCTGTCCTTCCAGTGGTCCTGAGTTCAATTCCCAGCAACCACATGGTGGCTCACTACCATCTGTAATGAGATCTGGTGCCCTCTTCTGGTGTGTGGGCATACATGGAGGGAGAATGTTTTATACATACTAATTAAATGAATCTTTAAAAAAAATGTTTGAAATGCCATATTAAATTGTCTCCCCAAATTAAAATAATAGTGTACACTGTAAACATAAGAGATAGTTTTTTAAATTATTTGCTCATGCGTCACCACATTTAATCTTAATAGTCACCCTAAGACAGTAGACAGAACTGAAACTGGTATCTTAAAGAAAGGAAATTGTAAATCCTTAAATGAGATTCAGGAACAGCTATTCAATACATAATTAGTCTTGATGTCTGGGTCCCTAGCTCAGAGTTCTCCTGCTCACTAATGGTTGAATCTCTTCATACATGAATATATTATACTGAGTTTAGAGTGTCATCTGGGTTTGGATTCTTTGTGTTACAAATAATATTATAATATTTGTAAATATACACCATAAAGAAAAGAGTGCAGTTATATAACTTGGCAACTGTACACACTTTAAGTTAATATCTAGCAAATAGTAGAAGACAACATTTATTCTGTGTAATCTGCTTGATTGTTTATTTTCTTTTTTTTTAATTTATTTATTTATTAAGGATTTCTGCCTCGTCCCCACAACCGCTTCCCATTTCCCTCCCCCTCCCCCGATCAAGTCCCCCTCCCTCATCTGCTCGAAGAGCAATCAGGGTTCCCTGACCTGTGGGAAGCCCAAGGACTGCCCACCTCTATCCAGGTCTCGTAAGGTGTGCATTCAAACTGCCTAGGCTCCCACAAAGCCAGTACGTGCAGTAGGGTCAAAAACCCACTGCAATTGTTCTTGAATTCTCAGTATTCCTCATTGTCTGCTATGTTCAGCTAGTCCGGATTTATTCAAGGCAGCGCCCCTTCCAGGCCAGACTGGCCTTGAATTTAACTATACAGTTCAAGTTGCCCTTAAACTCCCGACTCTACCTCTATCGTCATCTTCTTCTTCTTCCTTCTCCTTTTTTTCTTTTTCTTCTTCATCTCCTTCTCTCTTTTTTTCTTTTTTTGTTTTGTTTTTTTCTTCATATAGCCCTAGCTGTGCTGGAACTAGCTTTGTAGTCAGGCTGGTCTTGAATTCAAAGAGATCTTTAGCAGGCTTTCTTTTGGGCCACCAACCAGATCATGACATAGAGACTTATTAGTTATGAATGCTTGCCTTTATCTAAGGCTTGCTCCGCTAGCTTGTATAATCTATTTATCTTTCTTTCATCCTGGATGTTCTACTCAATGGCTGGCTGGTCGGCCCTGTGCATCTTTTTCTCTCTCTCATTCTTTTCTCTCCTCCTTGGATCTAAATTCTTCCTCTTACTTTTTCTCTCTGCCTGCATGCCCCGCCTATTCCTCTGCTGTCTAGCTATTGGCTGTTCAGCTTTTTATTAAGTCAATTAGGTGACTTAGGCAGGCAAGGTAAAACAAATGCAACATATCTTTGCCCAGTTAAACAAATGCAGCATAAACAAATGTAACACATCTTTATAGAGTTCGAGTAATATTCCATAACATAAACAAATGTAGCACATCTCTATAAAGTTAAAGCAATATTCCACAACCAAGATTCCCCTGCCTCTGCCTCCCAAATATGGGGATTAAACGCATGCACTGCACCACCACTGCCTGACACTGTGTCTGCTTCTTGATAGGAAAAATTGGAGGCATGTACAGCCTTTTTTTTTTTGTCCTAACATTAGACTGGGGAGGGGGAGGTCCTAATATTTGGTTAACTATCACAGTACAAGAGATTATATAATTATTTAAATAGCATGCAGCACTTAGCAGTATTTTACAAAGCACCATGCTTACTTTTAAAACATTGCTAATAATAATCCACCAACCTAAATTTCAGAACTGAATAGATGACATAGACTCTTAATCATGGAATTTTAATAAGAACCACAGAACTTCCCAAGAGGATGATGATTACAAGCTTACAAGTTATGATTTGCTTCATGAAGTAGTCCCCCAAAGTTTTAATGAAAAAATTAAAAGTTTTAAGTTCCAACCGGGGTTTGATTTGCAACGTCTGATGACCAATAACCAGCTTTTGGTCTCTGTAAAATGGAATAGTAAACACTCTGGATTAATACTATCAATTGGATTTCAACTAGGTTTTGGTTTTTCTGGACATAGTTTCTCTATGAAATAGTACTGGTTGTCTGGGAACTAAGTCTGTATCCAGGCTGACCTCAGACTCACAAAGATCCACTTCCCTCTGCCTTCCAAGCGCTGGAATTAAAGGCATGCACCACCACCACCAGGCTGGTTTCAACTAGTTTAATGAGATGTGTCCACTATCTACTTGTTTTCTGATTTAGTAAAAACAATAAAACTTCACCAACAAAATTCATCTATATTTAGATATATTTAGAACAAGTGGTTGAATTTAAACAGAAAGAAAACCCACTATTCCCAAATTAGTCTGAAAATAATGTGGGAAAGAAATTCAAATGAAAAAGTTGATTGTTCCCTTAACGACACCAGTGTCTTATTCTGTTTAAAGGATGCTCCAAATTCAAGAGTCTATTTTCACAATCTAAACGACTTCATGAAATTCTTACAATCTGAAGTTTTCTTGTGGGAAAAAAGTCTCACTCTAGATGATACTTTTTTAATGGTTTGCACCTTCAATAATTTTTATATAAATAAATATATACATGCAAATAAATATTTACATATAAATGACAGAAAATTAGAACAAGAGTATTAGCACACTGGTAATGGCAGTGATTTGTTCATGAAAATGTGTCAGGTTTGGTTCTGTGCATAATCAAAAGTGGAGAATTAATGCTAATTATTCATACAGTTCCCATGCATTGTCCTGGCTAGTTACTATGTGAAGTTGACACAAGGTAGAGCCAAGTTGAAGGAGGAAACTTCAGTTGCTAAAATGCTCCCACTGGGTTGACCCAGGGGCAAATTGTTGTATATTTTCTCATGAATGGTCATTGTGGCAGTGCCTACTTCTCTGTTGGCAGGGCCATGCCTGGGCTAATGGTCTTGTGTGCTGTAAGAAAATCAGGCTGAGACGGTCATGGAACAGCACCCTCCATGTTTTCTGCATTTGCTGCTGCTTCCAGGTTTCTGCTCTATTGCGTTTCGGCCCTAACTTCCCTTAGTGATGGACTGCGTACATGTGGAAGTGTAAGCCAAAAAAACCCTTTCTTTCCTGGGCACTTTTGGTCATGGATTTCATCACAGCAATTACAACCCTAACTCAGAAATTCATTATCATAACAACCATGCAATTTACCTTTCTTGTTTTAATTTTCAGCAATATACAAAAAGTTCCATGAAAGTTTTTCATTCTTTAAAATTAACTTTCAATCAAGTTACTCTACTTCTAATAGTTTAGGAGTTCACTACCACAGTAAAGAGAAATGGGCTGTGACTACCTGAAACTTCCCACTAATGTACATGTGTCTATGCTCAATCAATAAAACATTTAGCTTCATAGTTATAATTTTCATTTTAAGTGTTCTAATATATACTGCATAAAATCAAAAGCAGACAAATTTGCTTTGGATACTTTGGATGAGCAAAAAAGTTTTGGCTTTTCCCCCCACCCCTGCTTATAAGTTCTCAACCCTGAAAATTCGACTTTATTGCATTTCAGCTAAAATTATTGTTTAAACAGGAAAAATGTACAAAAATAGAAAGAGGTATGATAAACAACACTTGCATAGAGTCTCATTACTATTAATGCTTGATAAAACATGTTTGATCCTTCAATGAAATGAGTGAGTCATATGCAAACTTCAGGAAAGGTCACGGGTATGCTAATTCACACAAGATTTACATTTGCAAAGCACTGTATTAAAAGGCTTTAAAACTAAACACTGTCTAACCAAAATCAGTATCCTTTCTTCCCAGTCATTCAGAACGTCTGCTTTTAATTACTCACTCACCTTTTCCTTAAGCTCCCAGGAAACTGAACATGAACTGCATATTTCCCCTGTGAAGTATTTTAGTACATCACCTCTAAGAAGTGTTTGAGATGGGGGAGACTTTTAGATCTTGTGGGTCATATCAGGTGCCATGACTCAGTGTCTGTTTCTGATCTTATGTGACCATCATCTTAGAACAATTGGAAATTTCCATAAAAGAAAAGTTCACTTCTACACATTCCTAGAAATTATTAATCAAACATCTGTAACTGTTTCAAAAGAAATAACTGTACAGCTTTTAAAATATACATGGGGAGGAATGGGGATTTTTTTTTTGTCTTAATTTATATTCTTGTGAGGAATGAGGCTGCTTTGGATAATTGGTGCAAACATCTCCACCCTCCTCCTCCAGGCTAAGATGTGGCCCATTGCATAATATAACAGGTCAGTCATCCGGTGGGCATCGTGTCTTTTCTGCAAAATTCCCACACTCAGATGGCTGTCAATGCGGGTGCCAGCGAGGCGTTATGCAAAGACCCCCAAACACTTTGTAAACTTGAGTCTTGGAGCACAATGGTAAAGTTCAGTTCTGGAAGAAGATAGTGTCCTGAATACACAAAAAGGAGCTTTGTCTGATGGGGCTTCTGTTGAGGGAGAAGGCTACTTAATCTCCCCATTTACCCTGGGGATTCTAACTGTTTTAATGTGTCCTTTTTGAGAGTCTGTGAACTGTAGAATATATGCTGGTAACAACTTTGTTTGGGGCTTTCCTCCAAAAAGCCCAAAGCTGCCAACACAAGAAAGCTGAACCAGTGGTGCTAACAAACACAAAGGGGACTTGAGCTGTTTGTGCACACTGCCTGGCTAGAGTTTCATGTCATGCCTTGATGGAGGAACTAATTCTTTGGCTCATTTCTTAGGAATCTAGCTTTTGTGGCTGTATGGGAAAGATAGCTTCTTTGTCAAATTTGGAAAGGACAGGAAGATTTGATATCAAAAAACCCCCATGATTCTTAAAACAGAAAAGGGATCACACCATATAATTCAAGGAAAAGCAATGACATTTACTAGTACCTCTATAGATCAATCACTCTGTATTAAGGTCTATTAATATCACATTTTACAATGAGATCTTGTTTTGAAATGTTAATATTATTTTTCTATTATCATTCAATATCATAAATATATAGAATAAAACATTACATAGAAAACTAGCTTCAATTAACCCTTTTAGAATCCAAATGCCTTTAAATAATTTTATTTAAAATATCATTCAAAATTATGGGAAATTGTGCATGATACTCAACTGAACACATATAAAATTCTAGAAAGAAATTTTACAAGTAGGTGAACTAATTATTCTACTTAAACAGCATCCCTAATTCCATCTTTATTAAATCCCTATAAATAGATCAGCCACTTTCTGAAAATGTCTTATATTAACTACTGATACTCATGTGTACTCATGAAAATCATTAGAATCCAAGTAGGAACTTTAATAAACTAAAAGATAAATTTTCTAAATCGAACGTATTCTATGTCTCATTTATTAAATAAAACCTCAACATTTGATTTTAAAAAATTGTATGTATTTCTGGGTGGTGGTGACCACACCTTTAATCCCATCCTTCCAGAGGAAGAGGCAGACTGATCCTTGAAAGTTCGATGTCAACCTGGTCTACGGGGCTAGCTCCAGGACAGCCAGAGAAACCCTGTTTTGAAAAGCAAACAGTATGTGAATTGCCTTAAAATAAAAATGTTAAAACAGTTTGGATTTCTGCAATGCTAGAGAAAGATCTGAATGCAGAAATGTTCACAGTGTGTAATGATGAAAGGGTCCTGAGTCTCACAGTGTGGCTCAATCAAAACCCCAGATCACCCAAGGTAGTAATCCCAGAGTGATATCGTCATCCTGAGTTACTCAGTACCCACCATGATGTCCTCGGTGTTCTCATCACCTTTCCACACCCATGTTGCTTGACTCATTGCACCCTGCGGTCTACAGTCTGGAAAAAGACAGAAGGAGCTCAGATGGGGATAAAACTCCCTCTGTTTGAGGTAGTCTCCAGTTCTTTTACTAAATAGTTTGTGAATTTTAGTGAGACATTCAGAAATGTCCTATGTATATATTGCTGGGGAGGCCCCACCAGCTTATTTTAAACGATCTCAAAATGCTTATTTGTGAATACTGACCACGAAAGAGTAGGCAAGGAACAAAAAGAAAAAAATGGAAATATTAAAATATTTGGCTTTGAAGTATGAACTAGAAGTACATATATTTGATCATTATTTTCAAATGTGGTGTTTTATGAATATTTTATGAAAAAATTTAAAAATAATTTATTTTTCTCTATCACTAAATACACCCAACCATTCATCTCTCCATCCATCCACCCACATACCTAACTGTTGGTAAATTCTACGTTCATGTACCTATCGTCTACCATTATTTTCTATATAGAAATTTAAAAAAAAACCTGTGAAGCATTTTATGTTTGAAAAGATAATAATCAGAAAAAAACAAACATTTAAACAGGATATTTTCAGTTCTTTACTAAAATAGTTGTGCACTAAACTGAAAACTCAGCTAAAAATTCTTGTTGAGAAACAGTAGCTAGTGTAGCTCAATCCAGTTTCCCATCAGTACTATAACGTACTCCACACAGGCCAACAGAGACAAAGGAAGGTACTATACAAGCTAAGAAGAACTCACCTGCTCCAACTGAAAGACCCTTGTACTCAAAAGTACTACCCAAATCCATGATGGACGCTTTCTCCCAGATTTCGGTATGGATTGGCAGATACTCTTGGAGGAACCCTACACATTGAAGGTAAGTCTAAACTGGATTTCCGCAGTGGTCTGTGCTGCGCTCTGAGAATGTGTTGAATCCTATAGAGCAATGTCATGATGCTGTCACTTACACCTCATTTTATTCTCAACACTGGGATCAAAACTCCTAACTTTGGAAGGCTCCAGAATTACCAGTTAAAATGTCAACATTTGTGATTGATGACGAGGTGGTGTAGTTTAGTGTCTGAAGGTATAATTACAGAGTTGCTGGGTTGCAATTCTGACTTTTTCATGTATTTGCCAGCTGGCAATGTGTAAGGCGTTTAATGTATGTTTCAGTTTCTGCATCTGAAAATGATGAATAATTAAAAACTCAGGTTTTGTGAAAATTAACACAACCCACAAGTCAATGAGTGCTTTCGATTTGACGGGAATTTAAAAAACTACCTTTTATGTGTTTTACAGGGCATTCATGAGTTAGGCTTGTTATTATATTATAAGTAATTAGCCCAAACAAATATAATTTTTTAATTGTGTAGTAGGATTATTTAGCCCTCTGGGAGCATTCACATATAGCGTTCTGGACATGGGAGCTATCCATAACAATCAGCTAATATAATTCTAGGCAGAAGAGCCTACGAAACCTACAGTTCTGCTGGCAAGAGATAGAAATTGGACAGACTTATTAATTTATTTTCTCATAACAGAAAAAGTCAATGCTGAACACTAAACTTTATAAATTACATTTAATATAAAATTACATTCCTAATATCACAAGTCCTAATTTATAGCAAATATTACCAGATGCCAATATTTTAACTCTCTCCTTAGAAATATTATGTTCTGTGTGAAACCAATACTCATTACTTTAGCTATGATTTCCTTGAGTCTATAAAGAGTAGTTTAAAAAAAAAAAAGACCTTCTACAGATGAGAAATCTGGCCTTCCAAGAAAATAAGAGCTAGCCTTGACTCTTAGAGCCTTCAGCACAGCAGGAGAAAGCACACTAGAGCTGACCCTGTTGTTGGGACTCAGGTGAGCCACCCTGAGGGTATGAGAGCCACAGAACTGACCCTCCAGTCCTCCATCTTCCATACTGTGACATGGGTGAGGACCTCCCCGTCCGCTCCTTTCTACCTGTGGCAGATGAGAGAGCTGGCCTTGTCTTGGGGTTAAAAGAATGAGAGAACCAGCCCTGCCACACACCAGGTGTGAGAACCCTGCACTCTGCCTGGGCAGCACCCTAGAACTGACATTATTTTGGGGGGTCGGCGAGTGAGTCGGTCCTGAAGGCATGAGAAGAGAAGAGCTGAGCACCCCTCCTGCCACCCACCATGTTCCAATTGGAAGAGCAGGTCCTGCACCTTGTCTGTTCAAAACAGTAGAGCTGGCCCTGGTGGTGTGAGTGTGGGTGACCTATATTTGAGGACCTGAAAGCAAGAGACCTGACCCCACTCCTTGTAGGCTATATTGTGTGAGCTAGTGGAGGAATGCTGGAGAGCTTGCCCTGTAGTGATGATGAGGGGAAGCTGGCAGGATGACCAACCCAGCTACCAGCCAAATCCAGAACCAGGGCTATGAGTTGGCCCACCATAACGTTCACCTCATTTTGAGGTATATGAAGGGGTTGAAGCTACAGATCCAAACCAGCAGGATCTCCATGACACAGGACAAGAATAAGATATCCAAAAGCAGTCCTAATGAGAGCGCATCATCGGTGGTGTAGCAGAAACCAGAGACATGAAGCCAGGCCAAAATGACTCATGGTGATGCACATGTGTAAGTAGAGATGAACAAAATAAAGGGTAAACTATGTGTCTCCATTGGCCACGCTGCAGCTTCTGTGACAAGATTCTTCTTCTTCACCTTTTTTTGTTGTTGTTGTTTGTTTTGTTTTTGGCTTTTCTTTTAAATTTGGTTTCATTTGGGGGAGATTGTTGGGGCCAGAGAAAGGACGCAGGGGACAGGAAGATAAGTGGGGTCAGAACACATGATGTGAAATCCACAGAGAATCAATGAAATAAAAATTTTTAAGAAGTCTTCGAAATTCAACCCCCTAAAATTTGTGTATTTAATAAAGTACAGATTTAAGTTCAGATGTATTTTAAGGTTGCTTAGAACTAAATGATTTTTGTGTGGGAGGTTCTTCTGTCTATGTGTTGCTTTCATTGGTTAACGAATAAAGAAACTGTCTTGGCCTGTTGATAGGGTAGAACTTAAGTAGGCAGGGAAGACAGAACTGAATGCTGGGAGAAGGAAAGAGTCAGGGTGGATCTTCTGCCGGAGGTAGATGTGCTGAGGCTTTGCTGGTAGGCCATGATCTCGTGGTGATATATGGATTGATGGAGATGGGATAAATTAATGTAAGAGTTGTTTAATGGGAGGCTGGAGCTAATGGGCCAAGCAGTGTTAATGAACATGGTTTCTTTGTGACTATTTCAGTTCTGGGCAGCAGGAACAAAGAAGTGGCATTCCTGTTACAGATATTTCTACTTAATAATTCAGAATACTTTGCTTGTTTGTTTTGTTTTGTATTTTTTGAGGCGCAGTTTCTCTGGGTAGCTCTGGAGCCTGTCCTGAATCTCACTCTGTACACCAGGCTGGCCTTGAACTCACAGAAAACCACCTGCTTCTGCTTCCTGAGTGCTGGGATTAAAGGTGTACACCACTACCACCCAGCTGTGAATACTTTGTAGGTATTTACATCCAAATTATCATTGCAAGATATCTTAATCTACAAAAATCCAGAACTACTAATTTACATGACTGGATATATATAGATGTGTGTACACACACATATATATGTGTGTGTGTGTGTGTGTGTGTGTGTATACACACATAATATACATAAGGAGTTTTACATAAGTAGTCATACTGATTTAATTTACACTGTTTGGATTAGAGTTAAATTTTACTTTCAGGCAACTTCAATGATGGAGACTTGATCTAAGAGAATTTATATGCAACTTGGCAAGCAAAATGCTTTTCAAAGTACAATTAAATTGAAGGGACAGGGAAGAATTTGCCCTGCTACACATGAGAAAGCAACACCCATGATTGTGTGAGCCTGTTCCTGTCACATCCACTCATTTCAGCAGCATTGTAACAGTCTATCTTGTCTTCTTTTGGAGTCAGAGGATGTACAGAAATCTGTTCTTGGGGCTTAAAATACAGTGAAATTTTTTTAATCAATGAAAGAAGAGAAAGTAGGCTTAGCTACATGCTAAGGAAGGATGCTTCATGTAATTTAGCCTCAGAATAAAGCACTTGTCTTAAACTTGTCGTGAGTTTCTGTTCATTAGTGAGAAATGAATGTAGTATAAGTTCTTCATAGCCAAGTCAAGCCTGTAACTTCAAATAAAGGAATTAAAAGGACAAGTTCTGCGTTTTCTGAATTTGTTGATGTGGTCATTGTACAGACAAACAGCCAATACTATTGGTCAATCAATATCTCTGTAGTCCTCATGTAGTTCACAATCAAGAAACACCCAGTTAGGTCAGCAGAGAGTATGACTCAGTGGCAGAACACTTGCTTTTCATGCCTAAGGCCATAGGTTCAATCCTTAGCACTGCAAAAGAAAATAAATTAAAAAAAAAAAAGAAAGGAAGAAAGACCAGTTGGATTTGTTCTTGTGTGAACTGCTGGGTGAAACCTTATCCATGTACAGTGGGCAACAAGTTTAGACTTCAGGCTTCTCAGTGAGCACTAATTAAAACAATGAAGCCACTGTGTGCAGTGAGCTCAGGTGGTGGTTTTGTGATTGTTCTGCAGGATAAACATTTTATTCAATTCAAAAAGAAAATCCTCTTGGCACTCTCTTTCAGAGTATGTGAGAATGCAAACTGGATCCCTCACAACTTCTGTGGAAGTCACCAGGAAGCATAAAGTAAAGCCAATTTGTCTTCTGGATCCTAAGAGTGAAACTTAGTGACACTATTTGCTGGGTTTTGAAAACACCGTGTGAAGGGACAATGTGCTATTGAGATCCCTAGACAAGCAAGTGCTTAACTTAGTCCTATAGGATTTTCTTTTGCAATGTATAGATTGTTTCAAAACACTCTGCCTATGTGGCCAAGAAATATCATTAACTAATTCTTAGATGAAAGCCACAAAGCCTTGTGTAAAGAACCCATAATATTCTCCAGGAAATGAGAGATTATAGCTTAGTGTATCAGCACAATGGGTAAGTTTAAAGTGCTTGCACTATACCTTTTAAGTAGGGTTTTCATGACAGGTATTCAGTTTTGACAATTTGAAAACTTTAATAGCCTTTCACTTACATATGAAAAGAGAGACGATGCATACGGAGATTTTGTCTCTTTAAAACTAACATTTTTTTCTATGAGGAACACACAATTTCATCAGAAGCAAATGGTTATTAGTAGAAATAGTTTATTTTTAAAGTAGTGCAAGAAATAGGCTATCGTGGTCTATAAAAAGCTTGCTGAATTTACACCAGGCACAGTCCTGTATCTGTTCAGAGAGAGAAGCTGTTGGCACTGCTTGAATGCAAACTGCGGCTCCTTTGAAGTTGTAGGTGCAGACTGTAAGCTTTCCACTAGAGGGCAGTCATTTGGACAAGCAGAGCTCTTCCCACACACACGAGTGAAAACCAAGTTACAGAAATCTCAGGCCCAAGAATCAGGACTTCCTTTCCTCTTTTCTAACACACATTTTTATGTGGCAGGAAGTGATCCCCAATTCTCCACTCATAAGCGTGCATATGTGTAACAAATATAGGTTTCTATAGACCGTTTAAGAGAAAGTTATGCCGTAGGCAACAAGTAGCAACAATTGCAATGAATATTAACAGAATGACTTCTTGAGATTGTTCTTTCCTCTACCCTTCATAAGGGTATTTTGGAAAACAGGTTCCGAAAACTTCCTATGGATTTGCAACGATTTAAAAATCAATATCCGAATCACTCACAATATCATCAAAAACTTTGATGTGGGCCTTTAATGTTGACTAGAGTTACTAGTAACTTTTAGACATTTTAAAGAATTTAAATAAAAACATTAAAGCAGTTCTCATCGAGAGGTGTAATCATTCTGAGCAATGGAAAAGCCGATTCCTGTTAAAACCCAGAGGGTATTCCAGTCATTTGTCTTTCTCTAGACATGGATACAAAACTTACTTTGCAAAAAGGAAAATAGAGATAATGTTTTAAAAAACATTAAAAAGATTTTTGCTAATTTCAAAGCCATCCTTCTACTAGTTTGATGTTATTAACACTAGTTCAGGATTATATCTGTTAATTATTTTAAAGCTATTAAAATTTCCGAGTAATATTGAGACAGACTTCCCAACCTCCTTTGAAATCTTTAATAAAATCCATTGACCCTAATTTATCTTTTGTTCTGAAATAAAATAATAGGGATGACTTCAATGTGCTCCTTGTCTTCCTGCCTTCCTTTCTGACAACCGTCACTTCTCTGCTTTGAGCCACTTTCCCTCTTTCCCTGTCTCTTTCTCTCCTTTTCTTCCTCTACTCTGTAATTAGAAAGTGCATTTGGGTGCTAATGTAATCGTGGGATATTTGAAATTTGAATGAATAAAGATAAAAACGTCAGGGGTAAAGTCAGAGGACATCTTAGGGGTAAAGGAAAACAAAAACTATTTTTGTTGGAGGGAGGAAGACGTAGTCAAGAAGGTTTGAGATATCTAATTGATTTTAATCCTCCCCAGACAGTATTGATAACAGTGTTTATCAAGTGTTGATGCACTGCCTGATGTGATCTTTCTAAAGACTTGTTAAGTGGACTTTTGCGATTTTCTGGTGTCAAGGCTTCCCCCATTTACATATGTTTAAAACTGACTTCGAATGTTGGTGGGATTGCAACAGTTTTGGAAAGGAAAAAGGTTCTCTCTGTGGCCGTCTGTCATGGTCAACAATGGTCTCTCAATGCTCAGCTCAAGGAGTGGCTCTGGCTGTTGTATCCGATTTCACACTAAATTTGGTCTGTTTCCCATGGGACCATACTTTAACTCTGCTGGTGGGTTGATATGGAAAAGTATTCTGTTACTAGAATATTTAGAGTTATTTATTATAAACATCTACCATCTTGTTAAATCGTATGAGATTAATTTTACTTACAAAAATGTTGTAGAGCTTAAACTACTGTCTTAAAAGTAATTTGGATAGGAATCGTGGGAAGAGAAAGGATCAGAATGTAGGAAGACTTGAAGCTTGTTTTATTTAATAATCCATGCAGGAGTTAAATTGCAGTCCTTTGAGCTTACATTTTTCAAAATATACAAATTCTTACCAATGTTGTAAAAATACGCAGGTTTAAATTGCTTATACTGGATTGCTAGATTTAATTACTTTTCAAATAAACACAGCCAGACTTTTGCAAAGAGAGTGGCAGGAAGGCAGGAGTCACGCTTTTATCCAATGGGCTTGATTTACTTAATAGTAGATGGAGTTTTCTTTTGCCACGAGTAGAATACTAAGCATTCTCAGTAAAGTTAAGATATTTAATGGTTATAAATTTCACAATCATTAGTTTTTTAGAGATCTTGTATCTTGTTGCTAATGTAAACAAATTATAACATAAGCTGTATGTTCGGCAATCCTTAGGATGCTAAAATTTGATGGTGACCTCAACTGATGTGTTTGTGTTCATGTGTATGACTCATGGTGATAAAATGTGCTCATGTAAGAGACTTAAGTGATGCTGTCCCACATCTGTCACCTCAGCACTCTGGAGGCAAATCATTTGGGTGCAAGTTGGAGACCGGCATGGTCTACATAATGAGCTCTTGGGCAGCCATGGCTTCAAAGCATCCTGTCTCAAAACAGAGTAAACAAAAGCAAACCAAACATGTGAAGACAAAAAAATATTAAAGTGGAACAAAATTAAGTAGTCAATATGACAAGATTAAGGAAAAATTGAGAGAAAATACATATAACTTGTGTTTTTGAATGAGAATCGCCCGTATAGGCTAATAGGTTTGTATGTTTAGTTTGCAGTTGAGATGTTTAGGAAGGATTAGGAGGTGTGTCCTTGTGTGAGGAGATTTCTTGCTGGATGTGGGCTTTATGGATTAAAAGCCTATCCCAGACCTGGCCTCTCTCTCTCCACCCCTTATTCTCTGCCCGCTGCCTGTGAATTAAGACACAAAGCTCTCCACTACTGCACCAGTACCATGACTGTCTACTTCTTGCCATTCATATAGCAGACATTCCTCTGAATCTGTAGGCATCTCCCATCAAACGCTTTCTGTTATACGAGTTGCCTTGATCATGGTGTCTCTTCACAACAGTAGAACAGTGACTAAGACACAACTAGATATGAATTGTAGTATGATGCATTCAATTTTCCAAATACAATTTTAAGAAAATAGGTTTTTATGTTTGCTATTGTTAATTGTTTTCCATAATTTCCAGTTAGTAAAAGAAAACCCAGTACCACTCAGAAAAATTTCACCAATAGAGAAAATTGTAAAACATAAATCAGTCAGTCATAATCCTTAAACTTACTGCCATGCATGATAACTTCTTTTGCTGTCGTAAAACATAATGATCAAAGCAACTTAGGGTAGCTAAGGGGTTATTTCATCTCACAACTAAAGATTATGCTTAGTGTCACACGTCAGCACTCAGGAGGCAGAGGGAGTGGAGCTCAAGGCCAACTTGGTCTATATGGTGAGTTCCCAGACAGAACAATATAGTGAAACCCTGTATTAAGAATAAAAACAAGTCCCACCCTCCAATATTTTTTCCTACAACTTTCAGGTCACAGTACATCCTCAAAGGAAGTTAGGGCAGACTCAAAGCAGAAATTTGGAAGCAAAACCAAACAAAACACTGAGGCAGAGATCATAGAGGGTTTTGGTTTACTGATTTGCTCTTCATGGCTGTTCAACTTGCTCTCCTATGGCACTCAGGATCCAGGCAGATGATTTGGGCCTTCCTACATCAATCATCCATCAAGAAATTGCACTCCATGCTTGCCCATAGGCCAGTCTGGGACATTTTCTCAGTCAACGTTTCTTCTTCCATTGACTCTAACTTGTGTCAAGAAGATATCAACAGGCCAGCACAAATTATTCTTGCATTAGTCGAACAGTATTCACCTATATTCAGTCTGTCACTATGTTGACCAGAATGGCTCATCAGCCGGATGCGAGCGATCTTGCCTCAATATCTAGAGTAGTTGCAAGTACAGACACATATCACTGTGTCTGGCTTAACTTTGTTATTTTCTCTAAAAGTAGCGCTTTCCATGTCAGTGAATAGAAATGTCAACTCTAACTTTAAATTGTTGAGTAATCAATTTAATTCTTCTACCGTTATGTGTTTAATTATGTCCTCAAAGCAATTTAGTTCGTTCCGGTTTATTAATATCACAAACAACACCCCACGTAAAACATGTAGCACGAAGTTTTTATGCTACAGTCTTGCTGAGAATAAGTTCTAGAAATGAAATATGCTGATTCAAAAGGAATAGTTATTTCAAAATTGGAAATTATAACCAGCCCTTTTCCACCCTAACTATCCCTAACTTTTATTTCAATAAACAAACACTATATCCTCAAGATTGTTCACTGTGGTATTTGCTACAACGTAACTAAATTGCATTGGGTTTTAAGGGATTCATACCACAACTGCAAGTTCTGTGTTCAAAATGTGTTACATGGATGTTAGTTGAAGCTCTATTTGTACTGTGAGGGACAAAAAAACACCAAGGATACTTGATAAAGCCGGAAGGATTTGTGTTATTTTATATTTACCTATAATTATACATAGAAAAAATGAGTGTACATGTGTTTATCTATATATAGCTTTCTTTATACTGATATCTGTATCTACATATATATGAAATTAAAAAAGAATTTGTCCTAATTATTCAAGTATGTCTTGTAATATTCCAAGGCTAAGGAGTTGTTAGGATATATCATACCATTTCCTTTCTTTTGAAAAGTAAAGGGAAGAATGAGAAGGCAAAGTCTACATTTTCAGAAAAATATTCTCTCTGCCACCCACTACTTAGTGTGTGTGTGTGTGTATGTATGTGCATGTGTGCACGTGTATGCACATATATATGCATATGCGTGTTTCCAGTAAATAAATATTTTCAATGCTAAAATATTTTAAAACTACTGTGCAGGTACCATGACTGTATAGAATTCTGTACTTTTTCCTTGAATTGCTGAAGAGCCAATCAGTTAAATGAAGCAGGTACTTACACGACCTATTCTAATGAGAAGTCAAAGCAGAATCTGGGCTCTCATAGCCTGCAAAAAGACTTTAGTAATCCGTTGAAAACAGCTGTCAAATCTGTGGCCTTGACTCCAAAACAAAACACTCAAAACAAAACCATCAAAATGACTAATTTTAGTGGAAAATGTATAAAGGCTTCCCTGAGATAGCAAGAGCCAAAGGCAAGAAGAGATATGATTTTGGTTTAGTCAGTATCTAATCGGTTTAATATTTTTCGTAGTTACCACACAGAAGCTTATTTCTAGTGTTTCTGTGGAGTTGGTCTCAGCTTATCCTGTTTGAATAGATTCAGAACATTGAGGCATATCCTAGATACTGTCTCATAAGAAGCGACTCATGTTTTAGATTTAAAAGAAAATATTCTTATTTTCAGCCTGGTGCAGTCCTCTAATTAAATCCCATCGGAGCTGCAACTGAAGAAAGAAGTATTGCAATCAGAGCAGAAGTTCATCAAGATGAAGAACAATTGAGATGTTATTCTGATAATTAAAGGTAAGGGTGATGATGGGTTTATCAGAGAAGCAAAAGTAAGATTGGAGGTTGAAATATGTGTGCACATCACAGGTAAAGTCGAAGTCGTTAAGGTAGTGGATGTGGAAAAGAGAAGAAGAAATACAGAAGGTAGTCAGTGCTGAATCTGAAGTGCTTGGGGTTTAGGTCTTGTTTCTTTTATAATTACTTGTTCTAAGAAACTGAAACATTGACATTGCTGTTTGCTGAGATGAGAATGGCATTCAAATTTAATATGTAATCATTATATACAAATAAAGAGTATTTAAATGAATAAGATATAGTAAAACAATATCCTATTTCATAATTTTGTTTGTGTATACTTTCAAAATTTTTCTTTAATGAATATATGTAGATACAGGTTTAATTAATATATGTAGATACATGTAGACTTTAGAGTATTATTTATGTAAATACTATGTTTTGTTTAGTGTTTTAACTATTTAATCAAGGATTTACTTTTGTTTTCATTCTTTTCCTGATTAAAAATAATACACACACATGCAATGATATATAAATACAATTTACAGTGTCAACTTAGCATGGCTTGGGTATATGTACTTTCAGGGATAGTAATTCCATGTTATATTGGATAACCATTAGGGGCTTATCTGTGGGAGAGTCTAATTCTCCTTCTCCCAGAAACCTTTAGTTGCCTGTAATTCTTTGTCTAGGGATGGGACTGCAGGAGATTTTCTCTTCCACATTAACATGTCTTGAAATTGTCTTTGGGTCTTGTTTAGGTAGCCATATTGTTGAGGTATCAGAGGTATAGCTTGTATGAGATATAATTTTATTTAAACTTCCAGGTCCTATGGCACTTGCAATCTTTCCATCCTGTCTTCCACAATATTCTCTGAGTCTTAGATGCAATAGCAGTGTTGTAGATGGGCTGGCCTCCACACAATCCATTCTCTGAATAATGTTGAGCTGTGGTTTCCTATAATGGTTTCCACTTATTTGTGGGCATAAAGAAAAGTCTTAGAATTTAGTTAAGAATTACACTAGTCTAGTGGTAAAGGTAAGATATCCTCTTCTAAGATCCATGAACTCACTAGTTCATGGGAGATGGTGATGTTTCCAGATTCAGACGGATTTTCTTCTTGTTGAGAGTACCTTAAGTCCGATTAGACAGTTGTTGGTTACAGCCAAGATATGGGTGACACCATTGCATCTCCAGGGAGAATATGTTATAGACTTCGTGGGCATCACACCTAGATGGACTATTGATTGTTTCTTTACTTAGCAGCTTACACGGTACTTTCTGCTACTATGAAAACTAGACCACAGGAAGGATGTTTTGAGATGATCCAACTTGAATCTTCTGAGTCCTATATCTGAGGTGTATGGCATCTGTAAAAATAGGAACTTATCTACCATCTCTGAGAGACAACCACAGGCAATAGAAATACCCTATGCTATTTGGTGAGTCACTTGAACTACTCTGGCTAGCAACTATAATAGAGGTTCTCATGCCTGGTACTGGAATTTTATTAGACAATCTGTGGCTCTCATTGGTGTATGCCAGCCCAATTTCATTTTAGATACATGTGTATATAATACTCTTATATGTATTATGTGTAATTGTAGGTAAATTATAAAATAATAATGCAATTCTTTGAGTTTTTAACAAGCATCCTTGTTATTTGTTCTTCTCATTACAAATATAGCTGGATTTAGCATCTGTGTACACATTTTTTGAACACTTGGAACCTGAATTTATAGTATGCATACATACCACCAGAAACTTCAGGCTCATGCTTCATTAATTTGCATAAAACTGCAATTTTGTTGTCCAAAAAGATTGCTGTCAATTCATACTTTAAGAAAGAGTATAAAACATCCTATTTTCTACACTTTTATTACAATGAAGTCACTTCCCTTTAAATGAACATTATAACTAATTATAACTTATAAAGACATATGACGCTAGCTAGAAGAGACAAACCCAAAATGTGAAACATCCTTCACATTTCCCAGGATGTAGGTACAACCACAGGTATAAACAAGAGGGAGGACAGATAAGAAAATGAAATGCAGGGTTGCTAGCTACTTGTTTTATTGTGAAGGACATACAGACATGCATTTGCTATATTTCATATTTTTGTCTATATATGTGTTCAGGTAAGGTAACTCAATATAACATTAGAATTCTAATAAAGGTATGAAAACTCGTCCAAAAAATAAAGAAAAAATGCATAAAAATTCAAAATTAATGAATTAAAATTTTAGATTGCTTAGATTGTTAGCAAACCATCTTCTGAGGTGATTCAAAATGAAAAATTTCTATCACTTCTTTTTTAAGATACCTTATTGATAAGATTTTATAGTTGAGCATGGAAGGCATATTTTAAAATATATCTATAATAAATCCATTCAATAAAATTTGTTAGAGGTATGGGAAATAAGGAGTGAATACTTATAATAATATGAAATTTCTTTTTCTTTTGATTGCTACTGACTAGACGCAGTAAAAGTCACTTTTATTCTTAGGTTACTACCCAAAAGAAATACACTGCTTTTAAAATTAATTATTCATATAGATGCTTATGGGTAGTCTATAAATTTATATTACTATATTAGTTAATAAGTAGGACTGAAGGTTTAATAAAATATTGCCATTAATATCGTGGACCCCACATTTAGTTTAAAGAGGTAAAAATGAACATGAATTATAGGTGAAACTGTGGGTCTCTGTATCTTCAGTTCCTGTGTGCCTCGAGAATGCATTGTTTTCAAAGGCCCCTGAGCTCATTGTTATCATTGTGTCCTTTGTTTCTTTTACAGTTCTTAATTTTGATCAAGATTAGGTGGGAAAACTAAGGTAACTTTGAAAATATTGTCCACCCTCCTGATCTTTTCTGCATGTTCTTGATAACGTTTGTTGTCTGGGTCATCAGAGGGCTTTTGGAAAGGTAAATATGGACTATCTCACAGGAAGATTTGAAAATCCTATAATACATATTTTTGAGCCTAGAAAAGCTTTAAATAGGAAAAACAGAGAATGGGAAAGCATCTGGTATATCAGGAAAATTATGAGGTTTGACCTTGAGGCTGCAGGATTCAAAGAAGTCGGATTGGAAAAGAAACACCCTGGATTGGGAGTTGGAGATACAAACTGTTGAAATATGAATGTGGTAGACAATAATATGTTAGACACAATAAACTTGAAAGCATGATATCATGGAACATTCTGCTGTCAGAATCTACCCATGGGAATGTTCATAAACATACATACAGAGTCTCTTAAAGACTTCAAAATTGACTCAACTTGGCTCCAAAGCCACAGAGAAACCCTGTCTCGAAAAACCAAAAAAAAAAAAAAAAAAAAATTGACTCAACTTGAAAATGGGTGATTTTTGAAATAATCTCAGTGACAAGTTTTTAGTCTATAAAGTAGAGGCACTATCTGAGTATAATTCTGTATTTTTCGAGAATTCCTACCTTTAGATTCTTTCTGGTTTAGAAAATGGAACCAAGGTGGTGGGGTTTTCATTGACAGGTGTACATGTGTTTTGTCTCACGTAATTTAATGCACATTCTTATTAAAAACAAAGCAAAAAACTACTCAACGAAAAACCAATTTGACATGGTTTGGTGACATGTGGTGTTTGTATCTGGAGGACTAAAGCTATTATATCTGCATCTTCAAATTCTGTAATAAAATTGATATTGTGCCTTGTCAATTTCAAGTGAAATCTTAGGGTCAAAAAATCATAAATCTTTAGCAGTATTGTCTATTTTTTTGATTCCCCTCAAAGCAGAGAGGAAAACACTACTAATAAGAAGGCAACATTGGATTCTAACTCATTTTAAGACATGTTCTTTCTCACATTCTTCTAAATCCTTAATAATGGATTATATAAGTTATCCTATTCTACCCATTTTAGAATGGATGAAGTCCTTTCATTCATAGTTTTTGTGACTAGGTTCAGCACAGTTCTAAACTATTGAAGATTATTAAAAATAAAATAGTGTTTTCTTTAATATCTGTACAATCAGTAATAGAACATGACAAATTAATTTGCACATTGTCCAAAAAGCAAAGAGTCATTTCTTTCCCTCAGTATATTCAGAAGAGTTATAGCCTGTAAAAAGTGAAAACAATAAAACCAGAAAGAGAAAAAAAAAGGTTTGATGACAGAGAATAGGAAGGAGGCCTGTTTATTCTCATCTACATTTGTGTCTATGCAGATAAGATTTATAGGCCGAGGACTTATCCATATGTCTTCTCACTCTCCAATAGTAGACTTTCAATTGTAGACAAGGCAATATGCAAATACCTTACTTTCTGTTGTCCTAATGCTGACCTGGAGTTTCTGATGTGGCTTTATTAGAGTTATAATCCTGGCACAGATTTTAATTGTTAGACAGTTGTATCAGATCCTAAGTGGAATCTTAGGACCGATAATTCCAATATTGGGTTCTCATCACCATTGTCTTGCTGTGACCTTGTTGATGACATGATATATTAGGCATGCTGCAAAAGGAACCATGATATTGACATATGGGAGGAATATTCTCGTGGGCTGTCTGTCTCAATGCAGATTATTTACCCTTAAAACAAAACACTCATGGTCCTGTCCTGGGCCTGTTAAGCATTTACTGAATCTGAATGACAAAGGTTACACCCTGTGGGGATAAATTTCTAAACTATGTAGCATGACTATATATAGGAAACAGATGAAATAGTTTATGTGGCCTTAAGTGTAGATTTCACAGAGTTGTATCTAGTTATTAATTTGTAGTTCTACGGAAAACCAGAAGAGGCTTCTTTTAAAAATTCTGTTGAAGGTCTTTTCTGGCTTTCTTTTGAGTTAACTTGTCTTTTGTACATTTGCATTTTGGTTTTACATTTATTTACTTTTTATTTTGTATATGTATATAGGTATGAATGCACATATGGGCAAAGACCTGTCATGGACCCTTTGTGGAGATCAGAGCACAACTCTTTGGTGTTGGTTCTTCCCTTCTACCAGGTAGGATCCAGGGCTCAAACTCAAGTCACCAGCCTTGGTAGAAATTGCTTTTGCCTACTGACTCTCATGAATAATGTCACTGACCACAATGGCAACTAAAGGTGAATAAAGATACAATTAAGGACCTGGACTCACAATTTCCTCCTTCAGAGATGTTTTCTGACAACCATGAGCTTCCCCATGATAATGAAAAAAGTATTTCCTTCATTTCATATAGATGATACTGTATCATATCACAAGGAAAAGAATAAAAGAATTCTCCTATTGGCTTTGTCAACTTTTATGTTTTTAGGGCCAAAGAAAATGAAGTCATTCAAGAATTATTATTTTCACTCACTGTCTTGTTCTTTACCTTACGTGAGCATTTAAAAAAATTGATATTTTTCTAAAACTATTTTTGTTGCAGCTACAAATCACCCCTGTTTTCCTTTCCTCTGAATTATTTTTCTTCTATCAAACTACATTTACAGTCTAATACTTACATTCATTGAAAAAAATGCCCAATAAAAAAATGTTTTGCATATGAAGTGGGCACAACAAAGAGTAACATTTTACTTTATCTTGGTGTATAAGCAACCTAATAAATAAAGGGGACAGATATAGAATCAGAGCAGGGATGTAGTGACTATCACAAAAAAGGAATAAAGGAATACCCAGTACCAAAGTAATATCTTCTATTGGAGAAATTCAAGTCATCTCCAAAATGTTAGCATGGAGAAATTAAATGGTAAAGGATCTATTCGCTAAGAAAACATGAGGAGAAGAAGAATAACAGTTTGAAACTGAGCAATTTGGTATCTACCTTTAAAAGAAATATCAGGTTATATTTTGAAAAAAATAAAGATAACTATCCATTTGACTTTGTACACATTATTTTTATAGTTAATTTGAAAAGGACGGATTTGTCTCTATTCATTAAACATGGGAATTAGCGACTGTTTTATCACCAGACTGAAGCAAAGCCTGTTAAAAGATAGGATTTAATGGAGTTATGGAGTTCATAATGGACTAGAAGTTGGTTGACTAAAATTTAATGTATATAATAAGGAAATTTTTATTTCTTTATTTGTTTGTATATAATGAATTTATTCTCTAGAACTCAAGTGCTATCCTAGGAGTTTTTAAGGTTATTGAAGATCAGTTTAAAGAGGAACCAAGCTTTTGGGAACAGGAAATTTAGTCATGTATATTATTTAATCCTCTAGAGGACGTGGGATGAATGACAGAGAGCAGTGCATCCGATAGCAGATGGACCCCATACTAAACTATAGAATGCTAACTTACTATAAGAAGTCTCAGAAACGTGGAAAAGAAATGAGGGACAAAGTTTTATCATAATGAAATGAAGAGTCTTAATTTACTCCATGCTAAGTAGTTTTGCTTTATACAGCATTGAGAAATGGATTGAATATCTAAACATAGAAAAATTAAAAAACGTAACAATGCATATTTAAATATAATAATTTTTGAAATCTGAACATGGCATACATGAATTAATATTTATACTCTACTAATGGGAATATAATGACATAAGAAGTAAGATTTCACTTAATGTCGTCTCACACAAAGGTTAAACTTTTCTAAGGTTTTCATTCACTGGTACTACATGACCAAGGTCTGTCTTGCACAAGTCCTACTCTCTTTTCTTCTTCCTTATGCTGCAGCTCTGATTCTTCATACATTGCTTTTATCAGCACACAGAGAAGAGGGAACAACTGGGAAGCTTGATTTTAGGACATAATTGTGGGCTTCAGAAAATTAAATTCAATTAAATTCTAAAAATCTCCAAACAATGGAAAAATTTCATGTTGAGAAATCATAGCACATACTAAGACCCTGTCATCTAAATTAAACCCCCAAATAGTAAGATAACCTGGCTTTTATTTATGAAGTTAAAATAATTTATGTTAATTAACAAATAATAATAGGTTCCCACTAAGTCTTCTAGCATCCATTTGTGACATGTAGAGGGCATCCTGAACTTTGTGCTCATCAGATCCTCCTGTGTTGTAAGAAGGTCCATAATGAAGTCTTTGACTAGATTTAAGTAGAAAGGCAGTTTAAAAGGAAGACTTCAAGACAAGGTGATTTGAACTCTTAATTAGCAGATGGGTCCTTCTGCAAACAAGCCCGGGGCACCACTGTTCTCTTCTTGAAGTGAAGAGGTTTCTTCCAGGATAATCTATAACTGATTGGCCTTAGAAAGCTGCGTGGATAAACCAAAGGTTATTAGCACCTATGGCAAAGAAAAGATAGTAGCTTATTCCTTTCACTTTTATTTCTTTCTCATTTATTTCCTTTCTGTAACCAGGCACTGTGCGAATGAAGCAGATGGTCAGAGGTACATGCTGAAGACTGTGTGTAATGCAGGGATGTAGATGGCTTCCAGGGGCAATGGAAGAAACAGCCTCCCTGTGACTCGGAACACAAAAACATCATTTTTTAAATCACAGACATAGCCACTCTAGCACCTGAGAACACGCTGGAGGATTGAGATCAATACTCCATATAAGATGGAGATCTAATCCATGATTTGTCTTGTTACAAGACAAATCTGGTGATTTGAGTCATATTTGGGAATGAATGCGGCAGCAAATAAAGCTCTGTCAATTCCCTTGGGTGGACTTTGCAAACTCCATTAGCAATTCATGATTTAATGCTGGTCTTGTTATGTGAGTCACTGTAAACAAAAATTTACATTTATAGAAGTGGTCCTGGGAAAGGCTATCTAAGGAAGCTACTGAACAAGGATGCGTTTCTTGTGGAATGACTAAATAACCCATCTGCCACTTGCCTAGAGGTCGCCTCTCTACCCACAGTTTCTGAGTTCCTCTTTCTTTTTCTGTCTGGAACTTCATGTTATCCCACATCCTTCTGCTTAAGGCTCAGATTCTGCACTACATTTTGGCATTTCACTACGTTTCTGTTGAAAGAAAAACCACAGGATTCCAAAAGGAGAGAAGTAGTTTTCCTATGTGTGCCTTCTGCAGGTCCACATCTGCAGATAGGACAACATGGAATGCAAATGTCTCTACAATGTGGTGTTGGCCATAGAAATAGCAAATGTATTTCAAGACTATAACTTGGCAGGATTTCCTGTTAAAATTTATTTGCCTGGCTTTCATCTAAACAGTTTGGGGAAGTGTATAGAGTTACGCTAGGGTTTAACTTTTAAAGTATGATTGGACAAAATGTCAATAAATGCAAATGAGTTTTGTAGAACAAGTTTCATGTGAACCAATATATTGCTCTGCTCACAGAGACTGGGTTTAATTGAAGCTGATCTCATTATACTCTGGGGGATGTAGTCAGAGCTTTGACCTGCCTTATTTCAACGCCATTATTGAATTGTATTCTTGGTATTAATGCTGATCATGAGTTGCATGCATGCACATGGATATATTTTTGTTGTAATTGTAAAAATGAATATAAAGTATATGTTTCAGCATTTACTGCACACAAATAATGCTTTTCATTTAAATATTATCTAATGCTAATAAAAATGGACCATTTTCAGAACATACAATGTTATAGCACATATAAAATTTTCCTTTTTTAGTTATTTTTAAAACCATTGCTTTCTGTTTTACCTGTAATGCTGAAGACACACAATGTGACTTTTATCATATCATCCTGATTATGTGATATAAACT
The DNA here is from genome assembly GCF_018167655.1 of Microtus oregoni. Classification (NCBI taxonomy): domain Eukaryota; kingdom Metazoa; phylum Chordata; class Mammalia; order Rodentia; family Cricetidae; genus Microtus; species Microtus oregoni. The sequence goes on from NW_024543089.1 coordinate 17,007,402, forward strand.
AAGTTCAAAATGTTAACAAGAAGCTCTGAAAATCTAAGATTTTCAGTTCAGAAGTGTAAAATCAAACTTACCCAATACCAATGGCTTCAGTCATAAGACATATGGGTGAGGCGAGGCTGCTATTCATCCCTTCTAGGGAGAAAACACTAGATATCCCAAATATTCTGTCTACCAATTTTCATGAATGATTTTTTTGTATTACTTCTAAGATTAAAATACAAGTTATTGAATCTACACAAATTATATAATTTTTTTTCAGTGATTGGTTGACAAAACAATGAAAGTTAAAGAAGGATTTGTCAAGGTCGTTAGCAAATTGCTTTTGCTCCAGTTTAATACAGCCTTTATTATCCTTAGGATTTATTACTGAACAAAAGTGTGTATCTAAAGAGGGAAGCTTGTGAAAATTATTTGTGCTGTTCTGCTCTTGATAAATTAATAAAAAGATTCATTGCTTATGATAAGTATTGTTTTCAGGTTTTCCTTCATAGAACATTTAATGATTCTTCTAACTGAGCAAAGTTACTTACTTTTGTATATGAAATTAATTGGTGTAAGTTCTTAATGGATTGAGATAAAATTTGCATGTGCATTTAATGATCAAACCACAGGTAAACTTATAATAAGATTCTCAAAATTTGTCCTATTGTAAGATCAAAAAAAATAGCTAACAGTGCAAAGTTCTGTTATGCTATATTTGTGTTGTCAGGAAACTGTTAGGCATGATTTGTTCAGTTTAACAAGCAAATGTAGTTGTGGTGGTATATAGTTTCCACGTATTTTTTTGTTTCTTAGACTTTTTAATTTTGGGCTTCTGTGCTTCAGTTTTCATTTAAGAACACTAAAGATGAAAAGAAAAAGAATACAGTTGAAGAGTGTGTGTGTGAACTGATATCTACAAACAGGAGTGACCTACGGGTACATTCATAAATGGATCTAAGACCGTGGTGTTAGGTCAGTTTTTGCATTATTGACCGAGGTTCAGTGACTCTAAAGAGATAGGGTTCACACATACTTAGAAAATCAAGCACATTATCTTTAGTTGAAGGCAATAATTACTGTGATAAAGGAAGGGTGACCTTAGTTTGAACAAATGGCAGCTTTTTGTTAAGTAAGCAGTTTACAACAGAAAACAGTCTTGCAGTATCTATATGTTGAAAAGCAGTGAATTAAACAAGATCATTATTTCTCTTGGAAGTAAAAAGTATCTAGAATTATTATGTATAAATTCTATCATTTTTATCACAACTATAGTTTCCTACAAAATATGCACAAGAACGAGAAGAGATACAGACACAAATTTGTATGTATACCACTATGTTTTGTGATTAAAATTATCATCAGCAAAATTATTTGAGTAAAATTGAGAGTCAAACTTCTTTTATTATAAAAGCAAGTGATTTATTAGATTTTATCTAGGGTATTCCAAATTAATGAAGTTAAAATGAAGGACAGGAATAAGAGAATTCATTTTAATTTAGAGAACATTACATTTTGCCACAGATTCATAATGGCTGTAAGAGTAAGGTGACCTCTGAGAAAGTGTTGTGGCCTTATGCTTCTTTGAAACAGTAGTCTCTATTCTGCTAGCACATTTGAACATTTAGTGGAGCCTTGAAAAGAAACAAACAAAACTCTCATTTCTGCTTGCTGTGCTTTGGAACTCTGACACGCTGGTGAGGAACAGTTCCTGAGACTGAAACCAGGTGAAAAAGAATCATTTGAAAAGAAGAGTAACCATCGTGGAAGGAGTATGGGAGTCAGAAAGGATGGAGGAAACCAGGAGAACAAGAGACTTTAAATCAATTGAGCAAATCTCATACGAGCTCACAGAGATGGAAGCAGCAAGCACAGGGTCTGAACGGATCTGCACCAGGTCCTCTGTCTATATATTATAGCTTTCACTTTAGTATTTTTATGGGATTCCTAAGTGTGAGAATGAGTGGGTCTCTGACTTCTCTTGAAGCTCTTTTCCTTCTATTGTTTGTCTTTTCCAACTTTGATGTGGTGTTTTTTGTTTTATCCTACTATATTTTATTATGATATGTTTTGTTGTTATTTCTTAGAAGTATTCTTTTCTAATGAGAAAAAGAAAAAGAATGGACTCAGATAAGAGGCGAGGAACTAGGAGAAGTAGAGAGGATGTAAACTGTAATCAGTATATATTGTATAAGAAAAGAATCTATTTTTAATTAAAGGTGGGAGAAAAAGAAGAGTGGAAGTCAAGTAGAATAACCTCAAATATTTATATAAAATTGGGTTATTTTATGAAATGAATGATTATGTAAAAATGGCTGACAATTTATTTTGTCAAATTTTTATTTTGTGTATCAAACATATTTATAATACTGTGTAGATTGTCTTTGTTCTTTAACAAAAGCAGTAACTTGCAATTTGTTTTTTTAATGGATGTTACTATTAAGTTACTGTTAATGAGTACTTAAGATGCATTGGTCAAATTGTTCTTCAATTCTTTCCATTTTTGTTCTTTAACTCTTGTTCAGCTATATATATTTTAGATATTATTGATATTATTCTGAGGATAGAGACTTCTAAACTCCAGGCAATATTATTAGATTATTTTAATTGATGTAGACACAATTCATGACTCTGGAGAAAAATGTTGAGAGAGACAGTGATGCTTTTCCTCTTATGTGAAAAACAGAACATTGCCATATGAACGGAACCAGGGCCATTGGTATAGAAACTGACATATGAATTAGAACTGAATAGAGAGTTGAGTGCACATTGGAGTATGATCTATGGAAAGTTGCTCCTAGCAGGAAAAAAGCAGATGTTTTTGTGGATAACATGGTGAACTGATTTCTATGAGGGAACCCCCAAAAGATTCCTAGATGCATTAAAACCAGAGATGGGAATGATAAGACTATCAAGTTCATAACAAAAGGAAAGAGTAACTCAAAAGCAAAACCTGAAGTAAAATATGAATGTATAACCTGCATGAGAGGGAGGATCTCTCTTTTTCATACCGCAGAGAAAGATAATGGTGAAAACATAGGCCTAGCAGTCAAAACGATCAAAGAATCCCTGAAAATCAAGAGGGAACAACAGTGACTCCTAGAGAAAGATGAAGGCGGTGCAGAAGCAGACATTTTCAGAAAAATAATCCAAAGGATCACTCCGCACAAAGAAAAGTCAAAAGTCACTAATAGCAGGAAAGATGAAAGTTAAGAGCGTCAGCAGATTTGTACATCTAACAGGCTGATGAGTTCTGAACTACTGGAAAGAGTGGGGAGTGGCACCGTCTTTCTGGAGGAACATCTGGCAATGTGTGATGTCTCGTTAACCACTAGGTGAAAAAAGTAAGCACTCCCAGACTTGATTTGGGTTTCATGTATACATTTTACCTCATAAGTTCCATGCTATGGTGAATACTATGAGGGAAGGAAGCAAATTTTCTAAACTTAATATGGATGACATTAAAAATAGGAATGTACTGTTTTTCCCAACTTGAAAATAAGCATTGCTGGAGAAAGAAGAAATTGCATTGAAAAAAATTCTTGATGTGGGCAGTACACAGTGCAAAGCATACACTGCATACCACACACCCTGAGACTGAAGGATGTCAGACACACCTTGAAGTGTTTGCTGTGACCAGCAATTGCTCTTTATGGAGCTCTTGCTGGCATAAGGCTCTGGTAAGCACTTCCACCTGTACACTGGATTGTCCCCACCAGTTGCTAGTGCTCTCTCATTCCTACCTGCCACGCATCTGTTAGGTGGGAAGGAATGTAATGTATGTATAAAAAGCCCTTGGTTCACTTAGTCACAAAAGCCCATGGAAAACTTAGTCAATATAGCAAGATGATAAAAAAGATGCTTTTCAAATAACTGTACTCCATGCTTAAAATTAAAACAACTGTGAAAAATCAGATTATGAACCAATAAAATACATATGCATGCAAGAAAGTACAAGACTGATGAATATCAGTTAATTGTTGTCATATTTGCTGAGTGCATAAATTAATGGCACCACACTGTAAAGTAAATATTGTAATAGAAGAATAGCCAATAACATTGTCATAGTTAAGAATGTACTCCCATGATGTAGCCTTCCTCAGTTAGATCTAGCATCTCCCTTTGCTCAGCTGAGCCAGCTTTTCTGGATAGGTCACAACTAACAATTACCTAAAGCCAACACAAAGCATCTTCTGTTTGCATTTAAATTGCAACTGGTAGAATATATGTATAGTTTTATCAAAGAGAATTTTAACATGAAACCTATGTCAGACAAATGTTAGTATCTTACACATAGTAATAAGAATATCTGGGTGATTCTAGGAAAGAACAAATGTTCATTGTGTCATAGGAGTCAACAGAGTAATTGTCAAAATTGTTTGATATCCATGCCTTAGTAAACTACTAATTAATGGATCTCTACACTCCAAGAGCTTTTAAACATTAGATCTACTTAGGTATCGCTTGGCTGAAATGAAGCAAGGCAATTTTAGAGCTAAGTAAAAGAGTTTCCCCCTGTATTTGTCCAATTCTATCAGCTGTAGCAGGTTACGTGTGCTCAGTATAAAAGATAGGCAACTTCTCCCTGTAAGTGCTCATACAGTTCCTTACTGTGTGACGGAATGCCTGACAGTACCATGAACATACCATACAATTTTTTTAAAAATTTACTTGTTCTATTTATTGGTGTTTTGCCATGGGTATAGGGTCTCCTGGAACTAAGATTACAGACTTTTGTGAGCTGCCCTGTGGGGGCTGGGAATTGAACCCAGGTCCTCTGAAAGAGCAGTCAGCTGTCTTAACCACTGAGCCATCTCTCAAGCCCCACATACAACTTTTATTTTACATTCAGTTTAACTAATCACTAATACAATGCTGATATTTTGTCTGTGTTTTAATTGATTCCCACAATTGCCTGTAAAACTAATTAAAGCAAATATAATTTGTGATTTAAATGATTATTTTTTTTAACTTCTTTGGTACATTTATGAAAGCACTCTAAGACATAATTGAATAAATGTCTAACTCGTGTGAGCTCTCAGGGTCAGTGGGGGAGTAACAATACTCACATACCTGTTGCTTGTTACTGTAATGGAGTTGCATTTCAGCCTTTCATATGCTTACTTGTCTAGTCGCTTTTGCACATCGATGACAAAACCTTAAAGCCCATCTGACTACTTTTATCAGGTGAACACATTTTGACTATTATTTCTATGCAAATCAAGTTTTAGAATAATGTATAACAACAAGATAGAGGGGCAATAGCAGAATTTGTTGCCAGAAGTTTCTCTTTATTTCATTAAGAGTTAAAAAAAAAAAGCATTATTTAGCTATTGGGTGTAATTCTGAACTTCTATTTGCACAGCTATTGTCATTTATGGACATAGAAGCTGGAAGCAGACACATGAACAAAAGCGAAAGGAGGCCGCTGTGCATTAGAGACTGGGGCAGTACGGTGCCCTAGGTCTGGGTTGCTTCAGAGACTAGAGTGATTAGTCTGCCTGTGCTCAGAGTATGCTCTTTAATGAACGTGTCTTTGACTATCTCCTATTCTCAAAATGGAAATTGAGCTTTACTAATTCTTTGTGAAAGGATCTTTTGGACTCCTATTAGTTCCTTCAACATTGAAACGTAGTTTAAAAAATTCCTGGTTTATATACTCATAAAAATCACAAGACACTATACGTTTTTTAGCTTAGTTTGGATGGCGTAGCATTTGATGCACTTCTCTGTATTCTTGAATCAGGTATATCAGAGCACATGTTTTTCTTCGAAAGAAAATAGATTACAAGAAATTATTTCTATAAAGATCTGCAATATATACCATAAGGAAATGTCTGAAAGCACACTGAAATCAAAACACATCACAGCCTGTTCACCAAGATTTAGAGTTTTACGCAAATTCTTTCTTTTTTTCTTTTGATTCTATTTTAATAGAGCTGTGCCAATTTTGAGTACTTGTTCTATTCTGTTGTATCTCAGTTTTCAAATTAGGGTGCTGAAAGGATACACAGTGTACTAAACATTCTGCATTACATAATGATAGCTGCTAGCTCCATGATTTTCTTACTCTTGTTAATTTCTTAAAAATGCTATAATTTTAAATTTGTGAAACATTTTACATGAAAGAAAATCAAACGCATGCAACAGACATTCAATTTTTACTACATAAATAAAATGTAATTATTTTGCCACATTTATGTTATATTGTCTTTTTTAGTAGACAGAAAATATAGGTTCTGCTATTGTTCCTCAGTCCTTTCTACCACTACTTCCCCAGACGTGTTTGGCACCCTGAGTTGAAGATTATCACTCCTGGGCACATTCTATATTTTCCTGTCTATGCATGGTTGTCTTCTTTCATCTATATACTGAAAATGTTTTAGCTAAGAGATTGATATATCATCAAAAGTATGTTTTAAATTTTAAAAACTTTTATTAGAACAAACTAAAGAGCTCTTGAATTAAAATTCACTCCATTTATCTGAGAGTTCAGTCTTTAAAATTGATTTGGGGGAAATAAAAAGCCCTTTATGTAGCAGTTGTTATGAAGTGTTCCATTTTTTCATGACCTTTGCTTCCCACTTGTACAATCATTTACACTGAAATTCATTAGCTGGTTCCTGAAATGGAACACTAAAGGCGGGGTAAGTAACCACAGGTTAATTGGAGAACTGCGGTAATTTGCAAGCTTAAACATGCTGACTTTGCAGTTATTAATAATACATGATGCTTACTACAGATAAACCCTCCATGGGTGTAAGAAGCAACTGAGACTATAGGCTACTGTTCCTGGACTTGATAGTGTGTCGTGTCAGGAAAATTGCCTGAATTTCTCCCTTTTCAGTTTCACCATGCACAGAATGGAAATAATACAAGTCAATTTGCCAAGCTGTTTTGATGATAATATGAAGTGATGTCAGTGTTTTATGCCAACTAGATAGAAATTACCGCAGTGAATATGAACTGGGAACATTTTGAACTTTCAGAACTATTACAAAAATTAGTTACTGGTTCATTGATTCACGGAGAAACCACAGATTGAAAGAGATTTAGTATCTGTGTTTTCTCTTGAAATTATTATTTTTTGAAACAGTGTTTTGCTGTGTAGTCCAGGTTGGCCTAGAACTTACAGTCATTTTCTACGCGGGTCTCTACGTTATAATGGTCTTCAAAACTGGGCCTTTGGGATTAAAGGCACGTGACATGCTTAGCTTGCTATTTTGATAATTCAGTGCCGGCTTTATTAACAATTTTAAATAGACTTTTCACCTGATAAACAATGATGATATACCTATTAATGAAATGCTATATCATTTTGATACCTGTGGATACTGTATAATGTTCAAATCACATCAGTTACATAATTCTCAAACAGTTATCATACCTCTATGCTGAAAACATTCAGAATCCTGTTTTCTAGATTTGCAGAATGTGTAATACACAATTAGTTTGTATATAACTTTTTAATAATAAAAAAATAACTGGAGCAATTCCTGACTTCTTCAACGCACTTCTTCATGACAGACACACACAGATTTTCAGGAAGGAGATCCACTAAGGAGCTTAGACTAATGGCTAGCCATTGCCCCTTAACTAAGCAGGGAATCTGAGATTTGTGATCTCACCTGCAAATTTGAAATGAGTGAAATTTGAACCCAATTAATAACAAGAGGCGCTGGCAGGGACACAGTGCCAGTACGTGTCACCTGCGCTGAAGTGCCAAATGAGAGAAGCTTTAGCAAACTTTCTCTGGCTCTTATAATGAAAGGTATAAAAGGTCTATATGTTGGGATGTTGGGTTTCCTGTTTCTGAAGATCTATATTTACAGAAATGATTCACCTAAATTTCTTGAATTAGAGACACAAAGAAACCATTTTTTCTTAGTCTTGCACTTGTATGATTGTGGTAGTTGAAAATCTGACTCAGAATATAAGACAAAATGAAGTTAGCTTTTAGGTTTTCATCAAAGGGTTAGAGAACTGGGCTGGGTGGTGGTGGCCCATGCTTTTAATCCCAGCACTTGGTAGGAAAAGGCAGGTGGATCTCTGTGAGTTTGAAGCCAGTCTGGTCTACAAAGGGAGTTCTACGACAGTTAGAACTACACACGGAAAAACCCTATCTAGAAAAACCAAAAAAAGATTGGGGGGGCAGTGGTTGGTGGTGTTTTGAGAATTGACTGAGGAAAGTGTGGAACATTGGAACCTGAAATAGAGTTGCATGAATGGATTCAGATGGATTTGAACACCCGTCCTCCACAAACTCGAGAACTCCTCCATTCCCTAGGTGGAAGGAAGGGCTATTTATTCCACTGTGGAAAGCTGGCCCTCAGTTGCTGGGAGGTCTGAGTTTAGTGAATGTATTCAGGAAGACTCATCTACTTTACACAAGCTTCAAGTCTTTGCCATCCCTCGGGCAAAGATCAGATTCAGTTTCCAGTAAGAGACACCAAACATTGGAAGAAAAGGCTTACTAAAGTTGATAAGTTGTATTAACAGAAACCTGGAGAGTTATCAACGGGGTAGTCTTCTTTAGAAGACACGTTTACGTGTTAGACCAGCATTCGCTAAGGTTGTTGCATGCAGAACAGAGTGGGACCCAAGGGTTACTTTGAGCAGCTGGAAATGGTTCTGGCTGTGTACTTGCTATCAACTGAAACTAAGACCCAAATGATGTTTTTAGTAAATAGAATTTAGATGCCAGAAATTCTTTGGCATTGAAAAAGGGAGGAATTCATGTGGTATCAGTCACTTGACATGTGGCAAGTCCAAAATAAAATGTTTTTAAGTGTAAAATTGTGCAAAAAGGAAGAGTAAAGCGTCTCGGTCCTACCTTTTTTTATTGATTCCATGCTGAAGGAATGACATCTTGGCTATATTAAGTTAAACAAAATGTAAGTTTTGAAAGCCGTTTTACTTGTTTCTTTTTACTTTGTTTTAAAATATGGATGCTAGAAAATGTAAAATTATACATGTGGCTTACATATGGCCTTACACTCCTACTGGTCAGCACTGATGCAGAAGGATAGAAATGTTGGATGGATTTATCATTTGTGACACAGTTGCCCATGCTCTAACTCGCTACAGAGGGAGGCCTCAGAAAGTATTGCCTTCAATAGACAGGTGGGAACACAGACTTCCTGACAGAATGCTGCTGTATTCATGAAAAGTAAGCTAGCTATTGTTCCAGTGCGCGTAGTCAAGGCCAAATGGTAGCAGACAGCTTAAACTCAGTTTGGGAATTGTCTTTTTATCAGTCAGTAGAATACCAAGAACATTTTGCTGTGGTTGAATGCTCATGTTTCCCTACAACTAAAATAGTTGCGGTTTATACTGATCTAATTAGATTTCAACTAAATTTTTTTGAACCCTAGTGCATAAATATCTGATGTGAATTACACACTGAAAAGTAATAGTCTTTCTCCAAATTTCTGGACTATGAGTTCTCACCCACTACCAGGAGTTAAGGAGCCTTGTAATAAAGGACAGGGTTGGTGGTTTGAATAAAACTATACGGTGTCATCATATTAAACACCATCATTTTCTTTCTGAACTTTTCTGTTGGAATCCAATTAATAGGATATCTTATATAACAGAAAGAAATACCATCAGGATTGTTAATACACGCATATCTAGAACACTACTGGCTTCCACTTGTAAGATACGTTTGATCTTAAGCTCACCTGCTAGTGTCTCTGAAAAGCTTTATTATAAACATTTTCCTAACTCTTAAACACATTGCTGAATCAGCGATCAGCACAGCTACAAAAAGAAGGTAGTCCTTAGAATTGTTGCTTTTTATAAAATGTAAACTGAAAGTAAATAGAATATCACATATCTGTGAAAATATGCGCCAACAGTCCCAATATCAAATAATGAAATGTACAGTGCATATGAATTCTATTTTAGCTCCACTGAACTTTGTTCTTCTTGAGAGGACAGGCAGATCTCAGAGAATGACAATGATTGTTGCTCATAAAGTTTGGCAGAGATTTCATTGCAAAAGACTTGAACTCCATTAAATTCTGTGCACTCAAAATCCGGAGTCCTGATCATCCTGGTATTGCATGCCTCTTCATCCTAGCTCACTATTTTGATGTATTCACACTCACCTATATTGGTTGTCAGAGGCCAATATTTGCTTTGCTTATATTAAGAAGGTACATGAATATCAGGCAAACCTCACAAAATTTTAGAGTACTAAAATTTTCCACAAGGTTTGAGACAAGTGTTGCTTCTTGACCTTCATTTCCCAGCAAATACGTCTGTCAGTTACTGCTGGGTTTAGGAGGGAGAATACACTATAAGAGGATGAGTTTTCTTTCATTTTACGAAACTGAACAAATTGGCTTTCACTTTTGCATGTGACCCAGATCAAAGTAGGCTGTCTTGCAGACCCAGTTCATTTAACAAGGCCGATCTGCTCTTGGGCTACATGCTTTAGTAAATCTAATTGTGTTAGTGTGGGATACAGCCTTCCTGTCAAATTGTGTTTGAGTCACTACATAGATCCCTAAGCCTTTATAGAAGAGCAAGATAATCTCTTTGCAACATAGTGGCCTTTTAAAATATTGCTTCTGTCTTGTAACTTGGGAATGAGAGTGGCTGGTACCAACACTCATGAAGGGAAGTCTAGAAACCATGTGAGTCTTGTCCGGGTGACGTCAGGCTCTTTATAGAGGCTGGTCTGCAAGGAAACTTGACAATGCAAAGTATAACTAGGGTAGGTAAATTATAGCCAACCTTTAGCAAGTTCTGGAGATATATAAATGTTGCATTAAGGACAATAGATAAATTGGCTATTATAACTAACTGGTCACACCTGACGCTGTTCATATAACCAAGAACAGGAGACTAGACAGATATCCCAGGGACATAGGGGAGAACCAACTACTACTGCATTAACAACAAACAAGCAAACTAACATAAACACAGTAATAGAATGACTCCTAATGACATCTGCTCTGTTGATATATAAGTGTCTTGTTCAACTCTCATTAGAGAAGCCTCTTCTGGTAGCAGATGGGAACACACGGAGAGACCCACAGTCAGACATTATGCATAGAGAGAGAGGCTTTGAGATACTCAGTCGTAAATAGAATGGCTCCATAAAAATCACTCCCCACAGGAATTAGGGAGGAGAAGAAAGAAAGAGCAAGAGGGGATGAAGCACACTAGGGATCTCCAACTCAACAGGATCAATGTACACATGAATTAACAAATACTGAGGCCACAAACACAAGGCCTGCCTGGGTCTTCACCAGATGGGGTCCTAGAGCTCAAAGGAGAAATGGACACATGCCCCCATCACTAATAAGAAGCTGTCTCCAAATGGCAACAACTTGAAAATAAATATCAACTTTTTTCCAATGGAGACTCATTGGGGAAACAAACTTCTCTTAAGGGAAGGCTGCATGCCCAGCAGTAAGTCAATTGTCAACAGAAAATGAACTCAATGGTATCATCGGAGGTTCCTTGTCTCATAATATTGTGTCATGGCTTTTAAATTTAATCTTATTTTTAATTCTTATATGTGTATATATATATATATATATATATATATATATATATATATATATATATATATATATGTATATCTTCTACAGGTTCTTTGTGTATCATGGCTTCCAGCTTAGTGTTTTTATGGAATTCTGAGTGTGCAGATGAATTAGTTTTTAGATCTAGATCTGTTTCTTGTGATTTTTCCTTCTGTTTGCCTGTTTTGTCCTATTCAAATGTCTTATTTTTGGCTTTATTTTATTTTATTATTATCCCTTAGAAGTCTGAATTTTTTTCTAATGAGAGACAGAAATGGGGTGGGTCTAGATAAGAAGGGAGAGGGGAGATACTTGAAGGAATAGAAGGAGAGGAACAATAATCAGGATATATTATGTGAGGGTAAAAAACTCTTTTAGATAAAAAAGCAAAACTAACTAACTGTTCACATATTTTACTTGGAAATATTCTAATACTCTAGATTGATTTAGTGATAATGGGCAAAGAGCTGGGAAGATGTTTGTCATATTAAAAAAAAGGAAGTTGAAAAACACCAAAAGAAATTCTGAGATGGACATTTAAAATGGATCCTCAAAAATGATTTCAAACTAAGAGGGTATAAATTTTTATGTGAATTATCCTAAATCATTTAATATTACATAGGAGGCTTCATGGAAAATAGGTAGCAATATTATTTAAATGACATTTAATTATTTTACTTCATCCCATCTTGTATGATTCCCATATAAGAAATCTGCCAAAAGCATCAGAAATAAAATCCATGTATTAGAATAAAAATATGGTATGACCTTTCAAAATCAAATGGCCACCAATAATGCTGATTGCTTAGTCTACCTATCATGAGAATAATGTTGAGCAATTATTACAGTACATCAGCCAATGGTGTCCATCCAAATTGGATACATAAGTCTATGAAATTCTTCTTCATAGGAATGCAGAAGTGATTTTTTTTCTTTACTAGAAGAGATGTTCTGTGAATGTTCTTGATTCAGACCATTGTTCATATCAAGCACCTTGTTCTGTATCAGGTAACCACACACAGCACTTTATCTGAGGGAATAATTTCTTTCAGTAAGGCCAGGCTCAGTGAGAATGGGCTGGCCAGTTGAGCTTCCAAAGGACACAGTTGCAGGGCATTTTGTTGACTTAAGACTGAGATTAAAGTTCTGTTCTTCCCCAAAGTCCTTGGTACATGTTAGAACAGATGAAGGATGTCTTTACACACATCCTTAGTCTAGTCATGATTACTGGCCAGACTACAATATTTCTAGGACTCCCTTCTCTGAGAGTCATACTAGATTTTTATTCTCTAGTGTGCAGAAGTCAGGAGGGTCTATGTGACTTGAAAGAAGATTAATGACTCTTACAGCTGCAATTATGAAAGTCAATGTTGAGAGACTAAAGAGCACAGTCTGAGAAAACAGAGTGGCTGCATAGTACAATCCCTCTGACATTAGGAGTTTATGAGAGATGTGGATTGCTGTGGCGCTTCTGTAGGAAATTTTGATTTTCCTACTGTGGTACAGCAGACTCCAATTCAATACCAACAGCAGGATTACCAACCTGAACAAGACCCAATAGTTTCTTTGTAGATGTATGTGGAAGACAGGAAGTTGGGGTACCAATCTGATGCTAAATATGATCAAAGTACATTGTATGAAATTCGGAAGGAATTAATGAAAATGATATACTTAACAGGATTTCTTTGCAGCGATGTAAAGTTAAATGCCTCACTTGTGTACTGGATACCTACAGGCTTCTTGCATGTACTCATTATTTTTAGATATAGCGGAAAATGGGCTGTTTTCACTAACTGTGAAAGATAATTTGTGGATATTTCTTCCCATAAATCAGAAAATTAACGTAAAATAAGGAGAGGAATGTGAAGAACACTCTATCTAGGGCTGAGATTACACTGCCCAGGGCTCTGTTCCAAAGCTCTGAGCCTGGCTTGTCTTCTTAGGCAAGTGAGTACTCATTACCAAGGCTACATTCTACAGGCACAAGGCAGTTCTGCTACAATATTAATGAATGAATAAATAAATGACATTCCCACCAAATTTTCAGATGGACCATTTTGCTGTAGGTGTTACAATTAAAAAGTTATTTATTTTTCAAAATTTCCTTCGAAATTTTGTTTGTTTTTTAGTTTTTTAAGACAGGGTTTTCTGTGCAACCCTGCTGTTCTGAAACTCACTCTGTAGATCAGGCTGATCTCAAACTCAGAGATCCACCTGCCTCTGCCTCCCAAGTACTGGGAATAAAAACATGAACCATCTTGGCCTGCTATAAATCTTTTTTATACGTCATTTCACATATGAATGATGTATTTACATAGTACTCCCGCCCTCTCCTTCCTCCAACTCCTCTCATATTCCCCCTGCCCTAATTCATCTTTTTAATTATTGTTGTTACACACACACACACACACACACACACACACACACACACACTCATTCCCTCACTCACAAACTTTATAAACACAAGATGCTGAGTTCATTCAATGTGACTATTATGTACATGTGTTCTGCTAACTGCTTGGGATGGGATCACTAATCAGAGGTCTTTATTCCTGAGCCAACTATGTCTTTCTGTCTTTCTCTCAGCAGTCATTAATCAACTATATCTCATCATCTCAGAGAGGGGCCTTATGAAATTTCACCCACCAATATTGGCAATTCATATTTTTAATCTCAATTACTTATGCACTGCATTGCATGTTTGGATATGCTTACTTAAAGATTACATACATGTTTTACCCTTTTAAAGATGTTACTTATCAACTTATATGGAAATGTTGTAGCACTTGAGTACAATTTTTAAAATAGACAGTAACTTTCAGAAGTTCAAATAAAGCTACTTTTTTTTGAGACAATGCATAAACTTTCCCAAATCAAGCCTTTACTACCTTTTCTTTTTCAATATTTATTTCATTTGGTGCATCTGTCTGTATGGATGCTTGTCTCCATGTGAAGCACATGCATGCAGAAGTCAGTGGAGATCAGAATAGGGTGTGGGTTCCTCTGGAAGTGAAGCTAGAGGAGGCTGAGAGCTATCCAATGTGGGTACTGCATGTCCACTGTCGCATGGCTGAGCTGTTTCATTTTTAACTAAATCCTAAAATGGAGCTAAAATACTCCAGGGAAGTTTATATGTATTTACTTTGGATTGGTTCATGCCTAAAGGATGGAAGTGGACCTCCCACATTATTTGTATGAGCAATCCCATCTTCCTGTGAGGTGGGATTAACAGGAGTGGGAAGTTACTACCTCTAAAGAGCTACTAAAACTCCTCTGATGACAGAAAACAATTGTAATTTATATCAGTGCATAAATAAAAATTCACATTTTATTTGATTTTATCTATGAAATCAGTAAATTAAGAATGTATGATGGTAGCATGTGTCTGCAACCTGGCATATCCATTGCGAGCGAGGAAATGTAGACAAAGCAAGTCCTGGAAGTTCATAAATCAGCTATTTTGGCATACAGAATATCAAACAAAAACTCTGTCTTGAGCAAGGCAAACACATACATCAGATTTTGTTCTCTACCATTTATATGCCCACTGTGGGCCATGTGTACTTACAATCCCTATGAACACACACACACACACACACACACACACACACACACACACCTCGCCTCCCCTACAGACACATACACATGCAACACACTCAAGCACACATACATAAATGTACACAGGCATACACACAGACATAGACACACAGATTCATATACACAGACACACCCAGATATACACACCCAGATACATACACACACACACACACACACACACACACACACACACACACACAAGTGTAGGGAGACCTAAGAATCAACACCACCATCATGTAATAGTTAATAGTTGAGTTTCCTGAATACGGATTGGGTTTGTGTTATTTTAGGCAAACATATAATTTGATATAGATATTGTTTTCTGGATAAGATAACATATATTTTGTTTTCCTCTTTAAGAAACTATAAACAAAGTTTACATGGATGTGGTTTGGGTATGATGGGGTAGAATATTTGGGTGTCATTTGAAATTACATGGGCATCCCTGGCAATTCTTGGTTAGATTTTAGTATGACATTGACATATTTCTGATTTTTTTTGATGTACAACTTTACATTTATTTTTTCCCAATATGCTATTATACAAGCAGAAGAATCCCCTTATCTGCAATGATGGGGATATTATGCTGAGATGGAGACAAAGATTGTACTTTTTACACTACATACATCAAATTTATAGACTTTTCTTATGTAAAATGTGTTAAAATTTGAATTTTTTCTAATTACTGTTTTTTATCTGCATTAGTAATGTTATTACTAACTCACACTTAATTTTTAATTTTTACTTTTGGATAAACTTTGATTTATTTCTGATTGAAATTTTCACAAAGGATGATGTAAAATTCATATGATGTATATGTGTATTTCAGAAATTAAATTTTCTAACATATATTACATTTTTTTATTTTTAACAATGTTCAGATTTTGTGTAATCTGATAACAATGTCCTCTTCTGAGAAAATCCAAAAAAGCCATTGATGATTACATATTGAATTTTTTTAGGTTCATGTCTGATCCCATAAAGTGCTAATTTGAAACCCTAGCTACCTTATTATTGTGACAAAGGCTATATGCTGTGAACTGTTAAATAACCCCTAATATTTATGCCATGCTTAGTTAAACAGGAAATGGGCTATTTCACTATAAATAATGCACAAGTCCACTTTAATAACCTACCACGATGCCACCTTAGAAATTGGTTTGCATTTATTGATTGCTAGGAGTAAAGCTGAAATATTTGAAAACATTACATGACCTTATATCACTAGCTACAGATAAGGGGAAGCCCAATCAATATATTCCTACCCCTAAACTCCACATTTCTACCCTTACCAATTCTCTCGAGTAAACCCTTCAACGATTCAGATAAGCATAGTATGTGATATAAAAGGCAACTAGTCAAGGAGATTAACATTTGTTAACTAGGTTGTTAATGAAAACATAAATTCTTGTGTGTGACATGAGATCCACAGAGTCTAAGACAGGTCATTCTGACAGCGATGGTCCCCAGTGATTTGAGTGTCAGTGCAAGTGTCAGAGTGACAAACTGGGAGCAGTGAATATTATACTCCTTAAAAAAAACCCAAAGCTAACTAGGTAAAAGGGAGTGGGTGTGGATTTGAATTTGATAAACATGACTATCTTAAGGGATTGTTTTGTGTCCCCTAAAAGTATCATTCAAATTTGTATATATTGCACCTAATATACACCTATAGTATATTGGGGGATCCTCACTTGCCTCCTGAATTAAATGAGCCAACACACGTTAAACACCTGATGTTGTCACTGCCATTTGGAAGTTGTGTGCAAACTGTAATGCTGACACACAATTCCTGGTTGTTTTTCTGGTTAACTTTAAAGGAAGTTTGCTTTAAAACTAATTCCAACTAGTGACTCATTTTCTGCTTTTCTTAATTGGTATGTTTTGTTCATTGACTCGTTCCTACTGATTGCATCCAGGATTACTGAACTCTGGATGTTCAAAACTACAGGTAATTTACATTAAATACACCAGTTTCTTCCTGACCAAATAGGACATCACACTTTTTTGTAATATATGAAGATTTAGCAACTCTAATCTGAGGTCAAAGGAATCTCTCTCTCACACGTACAAAAGCATGCATATCTACACACAAAAATAAAGGAAGTCTGTAGCTAATTTCAAGCAATGCCTTGAATAAAGTCTATTGAGATCTTTCTTACTATGAGCATCAAATGTCTAAAACATTCTTTTTACTTTGTTTTCCTTATCAATTTCAGTATCGGTTTTAATGAGTAAACAAAACAATGAATCAACATTCAAATAAAAGAGCACAAGGTGCTTGTTTAATTCATAGAGCATAAAGGATTATCTGAATTATCAAGAATTTCTAATAACATCATATATGAATAGGTTTTCTTCATAGGTGAAGGATCCAGTTAATAGTCTTAAGAAAAAGATCATTCAGTTGATTAACTTTTTCTCACTTTACAATAATTTTATTTCTTTATTAGTTCCCTTGTAGAAAATAATCATAACTCTATAAGTTTATTACTCCACATTAATTTATCTGTGATAGTCCCACAAGGGGGAAAATCCATGGAAATAAAGATGTTTAAATGCAACATTTGTCATTAAGTGCATTGTTATTTAAGTACTTTTAATTCAATGCTGTAACATGGTTTATATATAACATTGAGGAAATCTATAAAAGACAAAGAGCAAATCCCATTAGTGCATCTAAACAAAGCAGTTTATCCAGAGAGAGTAAGAATAAGGAAGAAGAATTATGGTGATGAGAGAACCCCAAAAGGAATGCTACCTTTGATTCCTCTTTTCCACAAACACAAACTACCCTGATCTGAGTGTTCTATTAAGGTTGTAATCTATAGCTCTTTCTATTGCTACATTTCTGGAAAAGAAGCACAAACTTGCCATCACCATAAACTTTGGTCAGTTAGCCGTCTGCTCCTTCTGCTTAGGAAGAAAAGGGGAATGAGGAAACCTTGGGAATAGAAACATACAAGCATGTTAAACTGTCAATAAAGGTGTTAATTTTGGTGTTTATTCCAAATGTTTAAAACCAAAAATTGGGATAAAAGGTGATAAATAATATGTCTATGAAGACACAGAAGACACTTCTAAAATAAATTGCCAGCTTATTGTTTCATAACAAAGTGAATGTCTCTTAGCTCAGTCTGCTTAGCACAATCATGGGCAAAATTGTGAAGACAGAACTCTCTCTTATCTCTTACCTCCACTATACTCCTCCTCTCTACAACCTACCCCAGCACACAGTCCGGCAGTGCCTGCAAAGAACACTGTCTACATGCACCGCGGAAGGGGCATAATAAAGCCTCTACCGTGCCAGACCTCTATTATATTACTATCTTATTCAATAAGCCTTAAGTGGTGTCTTTTATTCTTTATCCTTGTCTAAAGCTTCAGTCAAATTATCTCAGAGTAAGGGATTGTAATTGTGTCATTTACACAATTAGGCTTCTAACTCTGCTTAGAAATTATGCCGGGAAGATTCTTGTATTTTAGCACTGATCATTCTTAGATTTTCTATGTAAATTACTCCCAACACATTAACTTAATCTGTACTTTTATGCTGATGTATACGTGTATCTGCTTCAGAGTGATTGCTTGTCAAGATAAGCATGCCTCATGCAAACAAAACCCAGAGATGTGAGTTTGTCATTATGAATTGGGCCACATTTAAGAGTCTGCTTAAAAGTCCAGCTAATTTTGAAACGTAACCACTTGTGGGTTCTTTTCTTTTGCTGAAACTAATTCGAGAAAATATTAAATCTCTAAAAGATGCACCCTTTGAAGTAGGTGACGGCATCCACGTTTCCTGAACGGCAAACTTGCTATTAAAAACAGACAAGCACTCTAAGTTCAGGTTTCGTGCACAGCTCTGCTCTCCATTGTATTCACATTTGCAGTCGGACTTCGCAAGGACAGAATGAAGTCTGGGGAAGGAGGATGAGAAAGGGCTTGGGACTGTGAGCAGGAAGCAGGGATGGTTAGAAATTTTGCACAGGTGGCTGATGACCGATGGAGGTGGAAGCATTTCAGGAGGAAGTTAGCATATGGGAAAGAGAGACTCTACCTGTATAGCCCAGCGAATTGTCATCATTGTCAGAGGTGGGGGCTGGTGTTCCGTTGCCGTCGCCCCTCTCTAGGTCCTCGGGGTCTGTCGGAAACAACACCACAGCTACTGCTGGAGTCACAGAAGTAACAGTAGATACCATTTCGATCGCAGCATGTCCAGACACAAGTAAATCCACATGTGACAGGAAAACACACAAGGACAACACACAGCACACGTCTTCCTTGCCCTTCCTACCGCACACTGAGCTCTGGGCAGGTCTCGGCACCATGCTTAGACTTTCCCCTTCTTCCCCTTAATTTCCCTAATTCTCGGCTCTGCCTGCACCTTTGGTGCACTTCAAAGCTAGTGAGGGGCTCCGACTGCCCTCCGCGAGGCCGCCAGCATGACTGAGGGAGCATATGGAGGAGGGAGAGGGCAGGGTGGCTGAATGCTAGCATTGCTAATTTTCTACCTTATTGTTAATCAAAGCTATTGACTGTGATCTCTCCCCATCATCGCTTCATCTCCTGGCAATTACAGACTCCAGGGACTGTACTTCAGATGAGAGCAGGAGGGAGTGGGGAAGGGTCTTGTGGAGGCAGAAGGAGAGTGATATTATAAAAATGCTCCACTTCCTCCCACCTTATAAAACAGTAAAGGAAGCAGTGCACATCCAATGCCTTTGGAAGGCAACAATTTCTGCTGAAATAGGACTGAGAAAAATTAAATGACTGTCTGGGTAAAATAGCACCTAACTTGGAATAATTTTTCTTTGAATACTTAAAGGCATTCCAGATTGTTTGATAGTATATATTGCAACTATCCATATAAGTGTTATCATCCTTATATTTTTTAGTTTTCTCAAGGACAAAATGCTTTTTGGTGTTTTTGAAATTGGGCATTCATTTTCCTATACAGAGTTTTTGAGATGAGGCTGATCCGTAGTAGCAGAAGTTGAGTCTGTGAGTGACAGCAGTCTAGTGCTGCTGTTGCTATGTGCCAAAGCTTTGTGCTAGATCATTTCGACCATCACCTACTGCTCCGCTGCTGACAACTAGACACGGAAACAACACAGACCACAAGTATAGCTCCTAAATCAAATAATGTGGAGTCAAAGGTCATTCACGTTGCAGTGTTCTTATGGGCTTTTATCCCCTTAAACAGCATCTGCAGAGTTTTCTTCGGTGTTGCTTGGGGAAGAACCCTTGCTTGCTTAGAAAGAAAATGAGTCACTTAGAAACGAGGTGGTAAGCACACACAGGTAGTGTCCCTCTAAAAATGTCACAACCATCATTATTTCTGTGTTTCTGCTGTTTTCAGTTAGGACAGCAAATTTTGTCTCAGACAAAACTATTTAGGAATGTCTTAGAAGTTTTTAAAAAGAAATTCGAAGTCTGTCACAAGACTGCCAGCTTTTGGCCAGATACCTGCTATTCACTCTCATTTGCTGGTTCTCTGTATTTCCTACCACAAATGTCAAAGGATGAGACTGTTGTGGTTAGAGGCGGTTTTGGATCTGGGCAGACAAAAGGGGGGCAGGCTCTTTTTGCTTTATTTATCCTTGACTCTAGGGACAACTTTGTTGTGTTTATCCTCAAAAGTGACTTTGGAAATGGTCAGACAGTGAACACGTGTGCTCTTTAGCCACACAACTTGTTAACTTGATCCATGCATGAACTGTTTAGGTTAGAGCTGTGTCCATTAGAGAGACTTGGAAGTGATCTCATTGTGTAATTTAGGGCAGTATTAGTTACTACAGTGCTGGACCACAAACCATGTAACCTCACTTAAGGGGTTAAACAAATAAGAGGCTGACACGGAGAAGTAAAAAGAAATTTGTTGTTCATGTGTATTAAAAGACCTTTGGGGGGGGTACATTCCTGCTTCATAAATATTGTTAAAGAAAACCACAGTGTGTGCTGGGTCACTTTAGTTTTATGAATTAATTAGCGTTAGTAAAAGGCACAGACAGTCAAGGCAAACTCTCCACCTAATTATGAAGGTGTAGTTTATTGATTGTGGCTGCACTCGTTCTAATCACTTTGTTTAAAACATGGTAGCATTCTTCCAAATCTATGACTCAATTAAATCGGCTTGTTTATGCAGTATCATAAAACTGTGGCATAAGGTTTGTACATTTTTGTTACTGAAACCTTCCTGGAAGATGTGGGTATTTTCCTAAAATCCATGGAAATAACGGAAGTGAGTTCATTATCATTGAAATGAGTTGCCTAAATCAACTTAAAGAAAAAAAAAAGACTTCGCTTAACTCTTAACTCATCCTTAGTGCTCTGTAAACTTACCTCCTTGTGTCTACCAACATGCCAGGCTCTCTTTGTAGGCTTAGGGAAGATTAGACTTTGCATTAATCAATCAATTTTACCATATCTGCAAAGTCCACCCTGTCTATCTAATACTGTCTTTAATTAAAGTCATGCTGGGCCTAAAAGAAACAGAAGGTGACATTTTCACTAACTTCACTAATTTTTCTTCCTTCTCCTCCTTCTTGTCAAAAGATAACGATAATAGAAAGTGCCCCGTTGCTTCTCTCTGTATCAGTTGGAGGCTGAATGTTGAGTCTAAAAGAAAGATATTTATTTTGTATATGTGCGTGTGTGTTGTTGTTGTTGTTATTGTTAAGTAGTATTGATTACTGAGCCACACGCTAGAAGATAAGGAGGTGAGAGGTTATTTTATTTTAGCATATTTGAAGGAGCGCTTCTTTGCAGTCTCTGAATTTGCAGCCCTCAATGCCTGAATTCAAGGGGCTGAAGCTTCTGCTTGTTGATTTAACCCTCCATATCATCTACAAAGGTACTGAAACTGGAAACTTTGCTCTCATGGGTGTGTTGCTGGGATGAAAAAGTAAACTTGCTGAGTCAAGCACTTTATTTTTTCTTGTTACACAGGATTGAATTGAAGGCAACAGATTAATTAACAAAGGCAAATTTTACTTAAGTAACTGACTCTAAGTAAGAAACAAGTGGAAAACACACACACACAAAATGCATTTTCTCACTTATTATCATGTATGAACTTAGATTTTTTTGCATCCTCTATTTCCCTGGCAAGCCAATATTAGATATAAGGTATTTTATGAAATATAAAAAGGACATCTGATTCATAAGATTATATATATCTAAGGCTGGAAAAAAAAATTCCTGTCAGAGACACACCTTCTGGGAAGTTAGTGTCTATTTGGTGTTCACTGTCTTCCAAAGCAACCAGTCTCAATGTTCTGAAATCCTGTTTTTTATTTGTTTGTTAAGAACAAATCTACTTTTTTTTTTTTTTTTTTTTTACATTCTCTGTCCCTCAACTTCATTTCTAACCTGTGGGGATAGACCACTACAGTACTCATCTGAATGACTGTCTTATTACTATCCAAATTCTTAAAGGCTTATGGTTTCTAGTTCTCTGGAACTATAGAAGTTGATGAACTTCTATATCGCTCAAGTTCATGCTCCATCTACAGCCTAGTCATAGCTGATGGCCAAGTCCACTTCTTGTCGACACCAACAAATTTCACACTTTTACTTGGTAAACACGACACTCACCAGCTACCACTTCAATGTAATCTTTTCCGAGCGTCCCTTATAGTGTTATCTATCCTACATACATATGCACAACATTTTCATTATTTTACACTTCAGTAAATGCTGCTGTCTATGATGATAAAAACAACCATAGACTTAATAAAAATTAGCCTTAGTATGTATAAAAATGAATTGCTTAATTTTATCTTCTGGATAGGGGCTTTTTATCATACTTGAAAAAATAATATACAAGATTTTATATCCAATAGCTTTGCAATATGTACTATTTATCTCATACAAGATATATAAGCATGACCCATCCTATGTCTTTCCCAAATTTAATAAGAATAAAAACTACAAATGGAATAAGCACTAGAAGTCATTATCTTCTATAAACTTTTATTTAAATAAAATTCATTCAACGTTTTGTCTGATGGAAAATTATATATTTATATATGCCATTTATTATGTCTACATTTTAGAATCCCTTGATGGAGCAAATGAATGTATCAGTGCTGAAAACACATCCAGTCTGCCCTCTGTGATTATCAAGAATATGTACCTTGTTGTTACTTCTTCATTGTATTACAGAACAGAGCTTTTGACTCTACACTTAATGTCTAGCTGGAATTTTGTATCATTTAATCAGTAACAACTAGCACTAAATCTTATGTATGGACTGAGTTTACAGAACCATAGACTCCCCAGTATCAAAGTACCCTAGAAACCACCTGCTAACTCTAAGGTGAAAACAGACTTTGGCAATGGCTACATCACACAGCCACCGCTGTAACTCAGTAATCCACTGAGCATCACTGTAGCAGGTATTAAGAATGGAAAGAAATTGTGTGGTACAGTATAGTTTATTTTTCCACAAACCATGTATGACTTGCATGCAACCAAATTTAAGGCCCAATATAAAAGGAGCAGAGAACATTATCTATTGTTATTAGACTTTGTAGGTAGAATAAATGATTAAATAGTGAGACACATGGAACGGCGGAGAAAAATACTGTGTGAGAAGGAGCTCAAGAAAGAATATGGCCATGTCAGCAATTAATCGACTCTGGAAATATCAAAAGTAAAAATGTGGGGCGATCATGTGGTCTCAGCAAGTTTGGGACACACTGGAAATAGTGCACTGAAGCCTCTCTTCCCCGCTCACACGAAGGTGGCTGTGTTCATAGGACGGAAGCTCATGTGTGTCTTGGCTTAGCATTCACAGTTCTCTAAGTGGTTCCCACACCTCGGCAAGCAGTGTCGCAGTGCAGAAACATAGAAGTTTAGGAGGAAAAAAAAAAAAAACTCTGATCGTCAATTCGGAGTTTCCAAGGTGGGTTTGGTAGTTCATGTGTTGACCTCCAGCACTTGCTTGGGAGGCAGAGGCTAGCACATCTCTCTGAATTCAAGGCCAGCCTGGTCTACAAGGGAAGTTCTAGGACAGCTAGGACTACATAGTGAGAAGCCCAGCACTTGGGAGGCAGTGGCAGGAGTATTTCTGAGTTTGGGGCCAGCCTGGTCTATTGATTGGGTTCTAAGAGAGGCAGAGCTACACAGAGAAAACCGGTCTCAAGAAAACAAAACCAAGCAATAAAATGAATAAATAAACTTGGTGTTTCATTTGTTATATCGACAATTTCAGTTGATGCTGCAATTCATGATAATTTAGGATATTCACACTGACCAAGTCCTTTTACTGCCATATCCATCCAGTCTGTTCCAGCTCCTGGAATTTACATTAGAGACAAAAGTCTTCCCTTTGGTCTACTGTATAGTGTTCACCTGGCTTCTTTATAGATTTGAACTATCGCTGCACCACACTTTGGCATTAATTGACATTTGGAAGATGACCATTAATAAAAGATTAGGGGAAGGCAAATGAATACAAACTACTATCAATATGAGGATTGTGTTCTACAAATTGGATCAATTCTCATTGATTCTTTCCTACTAATCAAGAGGAATGCAGGGAATGGGTCCTCTAAATGAAGTACTGGTAGCTTTTAATTAGAAACCTAGGCAATGAATTACAAAATTAAGTACAAAATTATGAAGATTTGATCAGCATCAGAATCCTACAGGATCAAATCAAAATTAAATTTTACCTCCTGCCTTTGTCATGTATAGTCAAAATGATTATTGAGTATGCATTATCATTCTCTCTATTCTTTTGAACTGGAATGAAAGGGAGCTATATGAGAATTGTTATAGTGATTTAGAGGGAAAATGAACATTGGCTTTTTTGTAGTATCCACTTCAAAAATTCAGAGAATAAAATAACTTTAGTAATGCACAATGCAACCGAAAATCACTATCATGTTTTAGTGATACATGTCATTAACAATGTGCTCATCCATGTTTCTCTGTCTCTCGTGCTGTGTATGCATGTATGTGCAGATCTGTGTGCAGGTGAACACCCCTACATGTGGCGGCCAGAGAGGATGTGAGAATGATGCTTTATCACTTCCCTCCTTGTCCCCTCAGACAGTCTCTCATAGAAATGTGCTAAATTGCTAGTCTTGCTGCCAGTGAGCTCAAGGAATCCTCCTATCCCTACCCCAGGTGCTGGGGTTACTGTCACATACAGCAATGCCTAGCTTTTTGTGTCCGTGCTGGGTTTCATACCTGTGTTCTTTATGTTTGCACAACGGGGACTCTTACCCACCGAGCTATCTTCGAGCCCCCTACCACAGTTTCATAAACTATTTTTTCAAAGCAGCAATATGGTCCCTGTCAAAGTCTACAATCACCCTTATGTTTGCTATAATTAGAAAGTCAAAGAATTTCCTTTGCTCTAAATTGAGAAGAACTATGGTCGTAAGAGTTGTTGTGGGCAATAATTAACAGAAACTTGGTTTAGTAAAATGAACCACAATGTTTGCTTTATTATAAGGTATATATTCAAATGCAAATTTTATTTACTGAATATGGCTTCCAAAATTTAAAAACATCTTATCCTGATAAGAAGAGAAAAATCCAGAAGTGTTTGCTATTTGTCAAAAGTAAAATAATCTTAATGATAGATTTTTTGACATATTCTTGTTTATCTGATGAGGTTACCAAATAAATCCAAATAAAGTCAAGAAGGTAAAAACTGCACCGACTGTCATAAAAATATTCATATCTCATTTACTTAGCATATCAATGTCCATTTATATCCCTATGTATTTTTAGAGTCTTTTTATGAACACGGAAGTGCCAATTGTCACCATGTTTTTATATGTAAGACACAGACTAAGAGCAAAGAGGGTCCCTGATCTTATGCAACTGGTAAAGTGCAGATTGGAAATTTGATTTCACACCCCAGTCACTACTTTTTAAGCAGTGTCTCATGGCCTCTGTACTCGCTAGGTACTAGATGGAATTTCAATACCATATAAGCAATGAGACACCAGGTTTGTTGCTTTTGTCCCTATCCAGAACAGTAAGGTCAGATAGTTTCATAAATCTATCCCTTAGCTCCTGTGAGTACACCACCAGGCTCTCTTCATCATCTTTATACACACAGTAAAATATTTAATGAGGCATTCAAGTGACTGTAAGCAAGAAATAGACAAAATTTCTATTATAATAGGGATTTCACACAGTGTCTTTAGATAGCTTGGTTTGGGAATTGAACTACTGAAGTTAAAATATATACCTAGATTCTTTGCAAACATTATTTAAAAAATATTTCTTTATTGCCAGAAATATTTTTGATTTTAAAGGCTGTTAAGACATGAACCATGCCAAGCAGTGGTGGCGCACACTTTTAATCCCAGTACTCGGGAAGCAGAGGCAGGTGGATCTCTGTGAATTCAAGGTCAGCCTGGTTCTACAAGAGCTAGTTCCAGGACAGGCCCCAAAGCTACAGAGAATTCTGTATCAAAAAACCAAAAAAAAAAAAAAAAAAAAAAAAAAAAAAAGACATGAAGCATTTCCCATGCTTACCTCTAGTGCTAGGCTTGAGAACAAGTGGGCACTGATACTATGTTATTGTATGATTGCAGGAAACACTGGGGGACACTTGCTGTAGTCAGGATTTCAAATTAGAGCTAACTTTTTTTCTTTAATTCACCCACCTAAAGTGCTGCAACCACTGTGATTCTAATTTATAACTGCATACAGGAAGTTACTGTTTCTGAAAGTGTACAATATTTTTCCCCAAATTGTATGTGTAGTCTAATGCACATTTTATTTGTATTTTCATAGTTGTTTGTTACATGGGAGTATGATTAACACAGTGTGTATCAAAGAAGATGTAATGAGCAGCCACGCACTCAAACTGAAAGAGGCTCTTACATCAATGAATCATGACAGAATTTTCAGGTCAGGTGAATAAACTATGTTTTTCTTCTAAAATTTTTAAATTTTTTATTTGGGTAGTATCCATTGTAGGTGTAGATAAAATACAGACATACTCTAGTTTGACTGCGTGCATTTTTTTTTCTGGTGGCTTCTCTTGAAGCCAAGTGATATGATAGCAATTGAAATTATTACTCTTTTTTTTTTTTGGTGATACATCGCAGATTTGAATATTCAAAGAATACTGTAACTCTGAAAAAAAAACATGTTAGAGTACACAAACATTCTAAACTGTCACTTTGTTTCCATGATTTAGAGGCCCATCAAGTTACAATGTAATAGGAAGGAGCAGACATCTAGCACATGTTTAGGTACAACATCAATAAGAGATGCAAGTGTAACAATCCTGCTAGCACAAAGCATTGCGTGAGATGTTAGGAAGGCAGGCATTCAGGATATGACAGTGACAGAATATCAAACGCAGGGAAGAAGCTTTTAACTCATTAAATGCAACTTAATTCAACCAAAGAGGACAGAGAGCTTTCAGCATGGAAATTGCTCGATTGATAGAGAAATGCTTATGATTTCAAAACCATTCGTTGCCAGATCTCTTCTCACAGAAACACGACAGAGGCGAGCTCCTAAAGTAACTGGGAAAATTATTCTCCAACATGACAACATGCTTTTTTTTTTTCTTTGATGTCTGAATGTTTGGTGTAAGAATGTCACAGGGGTTTTCACAGTGAGTGATGACTAGCCCCCTTGTTTAATTAGAAACTGAGCCAATTGTCCGGTTGAGACCTGCCCTTATTCACAATCCTCAGTCGCATGTGATGTGACAGATACCTTGCTGGGGTGGAATTTAATCTTCAGAGATTTACTGTCTTGAACTTTATCTGTGAGAGTTAATTTCCAGTTCATTTTACTTAGCATCTCTGGCTGGCTCCGTATGTTGGCCTTTTTTTTTTTTTTTCTGTTATTCTCCCCACCCACTTTGCCCTGGTACTCAAAGGCTTTTCTTTATCGAGCTTAGCATCTGCTACCATTCCACTCCTTTCCAGCCAAAGCATAAGGTGACTTCACCATGGGCTAATTAAAATAGTGCTTGAACCGAGTTAACAGGTGGTGTCCCAGCTGCCCTCAAAGTACGCTCAAATGCAGTTAAGAAGCAAGAATGGCACAATAGTAATGTCTAAATGAATAAAATGTTCCTTCTATACAAAAAAAAAATGGTGCTAGTAAGTCAGGAACAAATGGGATTGTTCACCTTTTACAGTGGTAGAAGTCTGAGTTTGAAGGAAGATGAACATATCTGAGACTGAATAAAAACCCCAATGTCCTATTCTTTGATTTTGTATTATATGTCATCATAGACTACGTCAATCTATTAACATTTCCAAAACTATGTTAATAATCCCACTTGCAATTGATGCTACAAGTAGCCATAATCAATGGTGTAACGGATCAATGCTTTCTTTAATCAGCTATCATATTATATATTTAGTGTTTTGGAATCCCTAAAACTGAGTAGTTATTGTTATTTAATTTCAGTATTTTATGTAAGAATATGTTAAAAAGTTACTTGCTTACTTCAATATTTATTTACTTTATTTATTTGTTTATTTATTGGATTTGTTCCTGTCATCTAAAAGTTATATCTATTTCACAGATGAGTTGTTACAAAGGAATCAAATGAGCAAAGTTCATAAATTTTTTATCAAATTTCCAAACACCTTGTTGAAATCAGTACATTTATTTTTTAATAGTATAAGTATTTCAAATCAGGGGTTTTATTCAAAAATCACTTGTGGGCAGGAAAGGTGGCTCTGTTCTCCGAGAAGCCCAGAGTTCTCTTCCCAACACTCACGTATGGAAGTTCACCGCAGCCTGTAACCCACTTCCAGATCTGTTATCCTTTTGGGATCACCATGGGCACTGCAAACATACCCACACATTGACACATGGGCGTAAACACACTTAAAAAAGCCTTCAGAGCCTTTTAATAACTAAAATATATATCTTCCATGTTAACCTCTTTTTTACTTTAAAAATTTGATTCCTATCTTTTTAATTGAAAGTAGATAATTTTTTCATACAATATATTCTGATTACCATGTCCAGTCCTCCAAGCCCTCGCGGATCTTGAACCTCCCATCTCCACACCTCCCCATCTATCAAATCTACAAGCTTTCTTGCTTTTTTTTTTCCACTAGAAAACAGAAACAGGCATTTGAAAAAAGCACGTTGGTGCCTTTGAATGAGAAAATGTACACTTCGTTTTGATGTTAACATGCCAATTTGGAGCTTAAAGGAGAGAATTCTTACAATTCAACAGAATATTGGTTTTGAAAATTTCAACTTCTCTTAGCCACATTTTCTGTGTGCTCAGCAAAACTCTTTCTTAGAGCCTTTTGCACTGGATAGCCCACTTCTGATTCAGGAAGACTCCACACCATCCTTTTGGCTTAGGGAATTGTGTTCACTTAGTTGCTTGGTTGGTTTATGCTCATAAAGATGGATGAATTTACTGAAATTAGTCTTCTAAGGCAGGGGTGGGGTTGGGGGTGGGTGCGCGGTTGGGCAGTGCACGACATTGTGGCTATTCTGCAGATTTCTTCACTACTAAAAGAGAGCATTTCCCTGAGCCGGAGATGGGTGCTTCAACATCTGTCCCCTTCTGCTATATCCGTTAGACTGGGGCCTGGCTGCAAAGGGGGGCAAGTCTGAAGCAACTGTGAGGTCTTCTCCTCACCTGCATCTTCCTCAGTAGTTGGGGAAAGTCCTGGCAGTCAGCCCTCTGAGACAATTAAGACCATTTCAGGGCTGCATTCACTTAACTGCTAAGGGAACACATTTCCTCCACAGGCTATTCATTGTCTGTCTTTTCTAACCACAGTCACGGTTTTGCCCTCTTCACTCTAATTGTGCTTTTGATTACTGGGGTCATTTTATGCCTTCAGCTTGCCCAAAGGTCACCGGGATTAGCAGTGTCGGATAGAGTACCAGAGAGGGAGTGCGGCCTCCTCCCCATTCATCCAGCTGCATTGATTGCCCCTCAGCGTGAGCCCACAGTGGCGGGGAGGTGGCTGCTTTCTTTTCTAAAGGTCCGTGTGTTACTTTCCTTGCAACCCTCCCAGGCTTCTCAGGAGAAAGCTCTGGGTAGCAAAGGCTGTGGTTTTTAGTGAAGCCGAGTCACACATGATCTGACCAATTTGCCCCTGAGTCTGATTCTAGTATTTTAGTCTAGGGAACTCACAGCCATTGGATGTTTCTACTTCACGATATCACATAGACATGTAAACAGTCTCGTTCTTCTTACTACTCTATATGTTATGTAAATATGCTACACACACACACACATACACACACACGTAATCGTATAGAAACTATTAACTCAACTATATACTGTCTGTAGCAGGTTTGTTTTTTCTTCTCCATTTTGTTTGCCTTTTCACTGTTGATTTGCAGTCTTTAATTTGTATTTTGGTGGAAAATGTTATCATCACAGGCATTAATATGACAGGCATTTTTTTACAGTAAGATATGCTTCACTGTGGGATAATTTTCATGCCATTATTATTGTAAATCAATGGAAATGTGTAAAGACAAAGACTATTAAAAGAAGAAATTCTATGCAATTTGTCTGGATGCATGCACTAATAGCAAGGGTCTTGAGCCATTACTCTCCCAAATCAAGCATCCTACAGTCTGGCAGGCTATTCATATTATTATTTACATTGAATCAATTGTGGGAATAATTTTGTATGTACAAATCTTTTCTGGGCAGCAATGTTCCTGGCTATTGTACCAGTCACTTCATTTACTGATGGTCAACAGGAGTCCATTCTCCTTTTAGGAGAATTTAGTAAATATTCTTTCTAGGAGGCAAGCGAGAAATGAATCTGTAGTTGGTATGATTATCCATGTAGCTCAGATTTAATGATATGACAGATTATAGCATATCTGCCCCAAATTATGGCCTCTTGCTTTTCTTTGAGTGGTCTTTTGAGATATTGTCTCATACTGTAACTCAGGCTGGCTTAAACTAAGTGTTTGAGTTATGTTTGAGCTTGCAGCAATCTCCTAGCTAGAGCTTCCCAAGGGCTGGGAGTTTTGGTGCAAATTACCACGCTAAACAAAAGAATGCATTTCAAGCACAGTATTGCATATTCTGATTTGAAAACACTGCAGCACTTCTTCTTTTCTCTTTCATAGTACACTTTTTAGAGTATTGGGGAGTGTTTTCATTTGTAAATTAAGATGATGTGGTATTTTCCTCTGTATGCTGTGATTACCATTGGCTAATAAAGAAATTGTCTTGGACCTGTACAGGGAACAGAGCTAGGCAGGGAAAACTAAACGAAATGCTGGGAGGAAGAAGGCAGAGTCATAGAGAAGCCATGTAGAACCCCGGAGACAGACACTGGGAACTTTAGCAGGTAAGTCACAGCCACATAGTGATATACAGATTAATAAAAATGGGCTAAATTAATATGTAAGAGTTAGCCAATAAGAAGCTAGAGCTAATAGGTCAACTAGTGATTTAATTAATACAGTTTCTGTGTGATTATTTTGTGGCTAAGCAACTGGAAACAAACTAGCGGCCTCCTTACTACATTCAGAGGCTCTAAAAAACCCGTTACCAGATTAAATGTTTAAAATTTTCCATAAAACAGTCAGAGAATGCCAACAGCATTAGTAGGCAAATGCTGTTTTTGTTTCCAAATATGCAGCCATAGAGTGAATGCTGTTGGTCAGCACATGCATGAGAAATGGATAAAAAGCCTAATATGGTAACTTAGACTGTTTCCATCAGGTTCGTTTGACCTCTTTTAAATAGAGGTCTTAACTGCAAAGAAACATGTTTTCCTGTAAAATAAGTAGAACTGCTTATAGATACTGAATAAATTTTGCTGAACTGTATATGGTTACAGAATTGTGGTAATTATTTGTGAATATTTTAAGGAAAAGTAGAATTTATAAATACACATCATTAGTTCTTAAAGATGGAGAAATAGAATGGAAAAAATCACTATCATTTTTAATATACAACATATATCTCCAAAAATATATTTGCAATTCCATGCATACCTTAGAATTGCAATGGTGGCATCAGAAGTACCCTAAGAGACAGGTTTCATTTAGGAATGGATGGTCAGAATTCTATTAGAAGTAAGTTAATATGAATAGATTAAGCACCTAAGAATGCATATCTTTATTATGTTTTTCTGGGACATGAAAATATTTTGTGCTAATGTTAAAGCATTTCTACAGAGTGTATATTTGAACATTTAAATGTGATTCTAAAAATTACCTGACATCCTAGCACCTGGCAACTGAAATTGCCAAAAAGTATAAATCTTTCATTGGCTAACTATAAATTATATACTTATCTATGATTCTATGGCTCTTAGTTTAAAGATAATTCATAATTGCACATAATGCTGGCAATGCCTAGTAGCTATAAAATATAATTGTGTAGGAGAAAACACAAAGAGTACAAAAGATTCCAAAGCAATCACAATGTATTTCACTGATCATTATGAATGTAAAACAAGATAACATATTATATTTAATTGTAAGTGAAAAATATATTATTGTCAATATTCTTATCAATCAATCATATAAGCACCAAATAATGCTGCTAAGAAATCTGCTCTCTATGTCTCAAAAATATGTTGCCCCCCAGAAGGCTTTTAGATCATAACACGATACCTTCTGATCTTCCTGCAAGCATTTAATGCCTGCTTGCATCTCTACAGTGTGGGAAAATTTGTAAGCTCTCCTTTGGTGTTTAGCCAATTTAAACAATATTTAAAAAATGGAGATACTTGTAGGCTCAGTAAGAAGTACAAGAAGCCTATTGTTCTTTCTGCCAAATTTTCCCGAATGGTAACACTTCCAAAAACTAAAAGCATTATCATAGATATATTATCAGAGTTGCTACAAGTGTGGCAAAGAGCCTTTATCTCACCTAATAGAACTTGCAGTTCTACGTTTCTAGACACATTTAATTTCTCCCTACCCACCCATCCTTTGTATACTAGTCTACTCTCTCCGTATATTGCTCTGCCTTTCTGAGACACAGTCCTCACTAAAACCATACAGTATGAAACTTTTTGACAGTCTTGTCTTTTCTCAGTGAAATTCCACAAAGATTCTTCTCGGTTATGCATGTTTCAAGAGTTCAGGCTTGTTTTTTATTGCAGCCTAGTTTTCTGAGATTGGATTTACTGAAGTTTGCTGACGTATGGAGGTATATCTTGGTGGTTCCCAGGTTTACCTATTATGAATGAAAATGTCACAAACATC
The DNA here is from genome assembly GCF_018167655.1 of Microtus oregoni. Classification (NCBI taxonomy): domain Eukaryota; kingdom Metazoa; phylum Chordata; class Mammalia; order Rodentia; family Cricetidae; genus Microtus; species Microtus oregoni. The sequence goes on from NW_024543089.1 coordinate 17,040,686, forward strand.
TGTGTGCAGGATTTAGTGTCAAACATAAGTTTTCATCTCTCTGGGATAAATGTCCAGAAGTGCAATTACTAGGGCATATGGTAGTTGATCGCTTTATTGATAAAGTGCCAATTTATTGACTGCCTTATAATCAGCCGATCAGATTTTGAAATACACTCATGTGTTTATGGAAAAGGCTACCTTTGTCACGTTAAAGGAACCATGGAAAACTTTTTGAAAAAAAAAAAAAGGTCTGTCAAATATAGAAGAACAATTCTCTGCACTATAAGGATTTCTTGTCATTTTTGTAAACACAATCAATGCAAAATGTTTATTATTGTATTTGTAGAACTGAATGTAGATTGTCACATAACAAAGCATACAATATGTATATAAATATGTATATATGCTTATCCCCCCAACACTTTGGGCTGATCTGGAATATGCAGAAATAATACCAGCAGAAATATCTTTCCTTTATTTTCACTTATGATTTTATACTGATATTAGCAGTGTGAAGAATTAAATATATATTACTTCATAAACAATTAAAAGTTAAACCAGAAACAATATGAAAAGGAATGAAAAGAGAACACTGGAAGGCAGATGAAAATGACAGTCTTACACATCTGAAAAAATGGTGACATGTTTTTAATAGATTCTGATTGTTTAAGGGCTGAAAATCTGAAGAGGTGTGTGTCTCTGAATTCTAGCAGAAGACAGAGCTAAGCATAAGAAAGCGGTGAAAAATATATTAAAACAAACAAACAAAGACAAAATAGACTTTAGTTCTGTAATGATAGTGTTCTAGCTATTTGTAAAGAACAGGGAAAGCATAGGAATTGGGTTTGTAACTAAAGGTAAATCAGTGTTCATGTCTCTATGAGACAATATAGAACATTGTGGATCAAAACTAGATAGATATATAATAAAATGTATAAGTTCATTTTGCAAATTGGAAGGAAAGACAACACTGAAGATTTGAGTTTAAATTCTAATTTAGCCAGACTCTAGCATCTGCCAGACAGTAACTCAAAATGTATGAAGTAGACAGACAATAGTTGGTTCCCCAGTGATTTAAAGGCTGATTTTGCTCTGTGTTGAACATCCAAGCATGCCTGCTTCAGAGATCATAACATTCAGAAAGTATTCCTGTGTGGCAAAACCTAAGACGGGAAGGCTGGGACTAAGATTGTTTTTTCTTGCAGAAGATATATAAACTGGGTGTGTGGGATGGGGTGGGGGTTCTTTGCAGCTGAGGAATCCCATTTCATGAGATCAAAGTTGCTGAAGATAAGATCCCCAATATTCAGGGAACTAGCTCCCTGGACAACTATATTCCTTCCACAGCTGTTGCCTCATACTCCAATTAGTCGCTCAGAGTACAAGCTAAATAATCCCATCCTTCAAATGACTTTAGGAAATTGGGTGTTAGGCAGATCTGTGGCACCATTCAATCAAGTGGTCCTTGAATAGGAAAGTGCCTTCCTTTGAATGGGAAAAGTTTGATCCCATTGAAGGTAATCTGTCATTTATCACACCCGTGGAAGAGATGGTTAATGGCTCTATCGATTCTTTTGGGTGCTGTGTTATAATCAGCCTTTAAGCAATGCCAGGCTGAATATGGGGTCTGTTTTCCGTTTGTTATTGATGTACCTAAATTATTTTTATTCATCACTGTAATTATTCAAAAGGAAACAACTGATGTTTACAGGAAAGTCTTTAAAACATATTTTGGAATTACCCTTTGTTTCTCCTCTTTCCTCATCCTCCTGTGCCATACCCAACAGCTTATTTTTGTAGGTCTCTAGAGTTTTAAATTCCTACTTCTTATTTCTGGTTTATATGGACCAGTTCTAGAAGGCAATCTATTTTCCCCAGAATAAAATGAAAGAAATACACAAGAGTAGGTGGCAAATGTTTCCTACTGTCAGAATAAAGAAGGGTCCTCACTATAAATGAGAAGAAGGCTGTATTCTTGCTTACAGAATAACTACAGTAACATGTGATTAGAAATAAAAAGAAAAAAATGATAGCTATAAGATAGAAGTCTTGGTGCTGTTTGGTTTTTGTAAACCTGACACAAACCTAGGTACATCTTGAAGACAAAATGCTTCCTTAAGATTGCGCTGTAGTGGAGTCTGGAGGGCATTGTCTTGATTAATGATTGCCCAACCCACCATGCGCGGTGCCTCTCTTGAGCAGCTGGTTTTTAGTTGTATAAGAAAACAGCTTTTTGGAACCCATTCTCTTTGCAGAGATAACTTGCTCAGCCTAGATATAGTGGGGAGGGCCTTGGTCCTGCCTCAAAGTAAGTTGCTACACTTTCTTCACTTTGCATGGGAAACCTTACCCTCTCTGAGGAGTGGATCAGGGTGGGGGTTGGGTGGGTGGTGATGGGTGGGGTGGATGGAAGTAGGTGAGGGGTGGGAATGGGAACTGGGATTGGCATGTAAAATGAGAAAAGACTTTTTAAATAAGTTAATTATAAAAAGAAAACAGACTGAGCAAGCTATGGGGAGTAAACAGGGTCCTCTAAGGACTCTGCTTCAGTCCCTAACTTCAGGGTCTTGCCTTGAATTCCTGTCCTGACTTCCCTAAGTGACCGGGTGGGACCTGAGAGCTGTAAGCTAAAATAAACCCTTTCCTCCCCAAGATGTTTTTAGTTGTTTCGTCACTACAATAGAAACCCTAAGCGTGACCCAGCCTGGGATACAGAGGCAGAGTCTAAAATAACAGTTCACAGACTGACAAAGCAGAATACAAGGTGTGTAGTAGAGGAGAAATATGCAAATCCCTTTCTTAGGTAGAGTTCCCTTGCAGCAGTGTATGACTATCTGTGAGTACTCCTGTACATGTCTCCTGCGCTAGTAAAGCATGAAATAAGTCCTAGAGCTGTATAAAATCACCATTATATAAAAAATAAACAATTTAATAAAAATCAGTTCTTAACAATCACATTCATTCCAAAGATGCATTTTCAGAAATGCTGAATTTTTAATATGTGTTGTCTAATAAGAATGATGGATTAGAGTAATAGCTCATGTTGATATCATTAATAATTAAGATCTAGATATGATATGAATATGACTTTAGAATTAAGGTGTTCAGATTTGTAAAATCAAAGCTTGGGTCTCAGCTCCAAAGCGATTATTGTTTCCTAAGAATTGGAATGACTTATTGTAAACACAGTTTTTTCCCCAATGATCTCTTCTTAACTCCATATTCACATTGTTAGTTGGATACTCTTGACAGTGGAGGTAATTAAATCATGAAAACACTATAATTTTGAATTCTTGGTTTAGAAAACCAGTAAATCACTGTGAAACCCCCAATTTCACTCAAAAAATCGTTTTTCTATTAAAAGAGTTATTAAAAAACTAACAGTTTTTTCACAAACTCTTGAATTCTGGGGGTAGTGGCTTGCTGTGTTCTTCTGTGGTAGAGCCAAAAAAAGTCAATTTTTCCAATTTGTCTCACTTTGTACTTGTTGCTAGGGAATAGTGCTGGTTACAGTGTTGATGGTTGCTGACTTCTCAGGATGGTAGTCACTGAAGTGTAACAATTTCATGCAAGATCACAGTGTTGCCTACCCAGTTTAAATTATTTTTTTCATGAAACATTTCTCCACATCCTGCCATGCTATTTAATAGCCTTTTACCTGCAATAGAACCTTTTCTAAAATTTGTGTCGAATCTTGACAATATTGGCACAGTTTTTCAACTAAGTTGAATCCCTGCATTGTGGCTAAACAATAACACCATGATTAACTGAAAAAGTAGTTTCATGTTATTGCACTGTTTTTCCATGAAAATCAAATCACTATCTGTTGAAATTTCATCATGAGATTGAAATAGAGGCAACCACAGACTCCATATCTAATTCTAGGTCTTTTTCTATTTCCACATCTTTAATTACTGAATTAAACTATCAAACTCCTTTAAGTTGTCTGTAAGAGTTGTGATCAGCTTCTTCAAAACTCTAGCAAATGTTGATATTTTTACTCCAACTCAGAAACAACACATAGTCCCACTAACATCTTCAGAAGTGAATCTGCTTTAGAAGGTTATCAGTTTACTCTTTTAGACCTACCAGATGAAACAGCATCTGTGGAAGCTATGTCCTTTGAATATGTCCTTTGAATTTCTTAAACACTACAACTTGATGGTTGAAATTTCTTTGTGACCCAGGAGTTTCAGAATAAATCCTTTGTTAGGAAGCATTAAGCACCATTGATATAATTGTACACTTATGTAACAAGGCTTGGGCAACCAAGTATGAAGTAAATCAGCAGCAAATATTTTGCTTCTTGTGGGAGGAGATGCAGGCACAAAATGTTTATATGAGTAACATTTTTCCCCTGGGTACTAAGTATCAACAATAAATTAAAAATACTCATTAAGTCATGGAATTATGTTTGAGAAACCAGATGCAGAGTAGATTTAGTAGAATTTTTTTTCGAGATAGTATCCCTCTGTGTAGCCCTGGCTGTCTGAAACCCTCTTTGCAGACCAGGCTGGCCTCAAACTAATAGATATCCATCCATCTTTGCCCTCTAAGTGCTGTAATTAAAGGTATGCACCCCCCCCCCACACCAGCAGTTTTAGTAGAATTCATATTAGAACACTAGAAGTTTCAGAATGGAAGACAAACGCTAATTAACTTCAATTACAGACACCAACTATATTATCCTCAAATGAGAATGTCCACTTCCCCTTTGGAGCTCTACAATCTGCCACTGACCTCTCTCCCTTGGTATCACATCCTAGATGAATTATCTACTAATAGATACTGTATGGACTCGGTCCTCCTGCGGCTCATGGAATGCTTTTTTATCAGATAGCTGGACCTTCTGTATATCTTGTTGTAGCATCTACATTTGACAGCCCATTTTCCCTCTTTTCCTTAACTCTCACAGTCCACACTTCCCCTTGAGATTTTACTCAACTCTTCCAACTATAGAGTAGCAAAGTTGGAACTTTACTCCGAACTTGGATTCAGCTCAAAACACTGAGGTTGGCTTGATTTTCTTTCCAGATCACAACAGCTTTCTTCACATCAGCACTAACTCTGGGTCACTTTCGTTATCATTCATGTGTTCAGTGGAGCACCACTTCAATTGCCTCCAAGAACCCTGCCTTTGCATTTACGTCTTTGCTCTTTCCTCAAGAGGCCTAACTTTTGGCCTGCCTTGGCTTTCGATACAACCTCCTTATAAAACTTCATTATCTCTAACTTTTCATTTAAAGGGAAAGACAGAAAACTCTCCCTTTCACTTGAAGACTCTGAAGTCAATGTAAGATTACTAATTGACTTAATTTAAACATTGATGTTGTGCAACGAATAAGGAAGTCTAAGGTACAAAAGAGTGCTGAGAAAACATAGAACTGAAAAAGTCAGACACAGGTTAATATATTAAGCTCCTTGCTTTGGTTTGCATAGATAGTGGTGTTTAAAAGCAATTATAAATATTGAACATCAAAGATCACTGATTACAGGTCAAGGTAAAAGATAGTGATAAGTTAGTTTGAATATTTTTCAAACTGAGGCTCACTGTAAACATACATTGCTGAAAAATGACAGAATACAGTAGCTCAATTCAAGGTTGCCCCAGAAATACAATTAAAAATGTACTATTTGTACAATAAATTGAATAACAATAAAAAGAGTTATGCCTATAACAATTGCCAATAATTGTAGTGAGCCGGACAGGATCGCCATTACAAGATGGCGCCGACATCCTGTCTTGTTGGTTATAAACAACTCCATATTTGGCTATGGCTTTGGGAGCTGCGCGTCCCCGCTTCCTGCATGCGCAGTGGATGAGGATCCTTGAGCCTATCCCGATGCGGTCTGGTGTCAGCTGTTGGTGGCAGCCAATCACAGGGCTACCCGTGTGCCAATTCCCTATTTAAGCGGCTGCCTAAGTGCACCCCGGCCCCTTCACTTCCTGCTGCCTCTCCCCTTAGCTCTCTGCCCCTTAGCTCCCTGCCCCTTCGGTTCCTGTTCCTTGTTCTCCTGCCCCCCTCATTCCATGCTCCCCATCAATCAAGGGCACTCCAGTAAAAGCGTGATCTGAGTGGAATCCTGGTGTGGTGGTCATTCTTTCTCGCCGGTCGAGAAGTCCGCCACAAATAATTGCATTTCAAAGACAAGTTAGTAGGACTTACGTAGGAGATTTTTTTTGTTATTTAATACTCAATAAATAATGATTTTAAGTTATAATACACAGTACTTAGCCTTAGCATGAATCTTAGAGCATGCTGATGATTCAAAGACATAGACATTTTAATATTCTTAAACAATGAAAAGTATCTAAAAGTTTTTAAACTACAAACACTTGCATTAGATTTTGAAAAGAATGACTGTCACTTGTGACTATTTGCCACATGCGCATAGATGTCTAATTGGTCTCTCCACCACCTCACATGACTAGACAAGGAAATCTGGAGTTTATGCCTTCAATATTCTAATGTGTATAATTATACTGCAAAGTACAATTTACTTCATTTTTCAAACAAAACACTTAGAAATTCTTAATTCCTTTGCTAATCCTTGAATCTTGCATATCATAAAGCGTTCAAATCACCCTGTATTACTGACTGATACACCAAAGCACTTCTCAACTCCTTCCTGTGTTGTTGCCTCTCATCCTCAACCACATTCATCTCTCAACCTAATGGTGGTCTGTGGTTCTCCGACCATCTTTGTAATCCAGTCTCCATAGAAAATTAGTATAATTAGTTAAAAAGAAAAGTTAGACATAGTTCTTTTATCGTTTTAAGTGATCTTTCTTTTCTGTGATAATAAATTCAAATTCCTTTCATATCCAACATTCACATGTGTGTGCATACATGTGTCTCTTCAAAGTTGACAAAACGGTCTTGCTTCATAAATCTTCATCTTATTCCTTGTAGGAGGGTTTCACACTTTAACTTACTCCTCACTCATACAGCTAGTCTAGGTACTCAGCTTGCTTATGGGATCCTCTTTGTACCTTCAAATCACTGAAATTATAACAGAGACCACACCTGGTAAAATGCAGACCGTGAGAACTGAAGAATTTTATCCTTAAATGGAACATCTATATCACACCTACCCACGCCACTACTCAGGGATTGTTGCAGAAGAGGGGACAGAAGTATTTTAAGAACCTGAGGTAGTGGATGATTCCAAAAAACTCTTTTCTGGAGACTGTAGAGAAATTGCCCATATGAACTCAGTAATTGTGACATTAGTCAGAAAACCTACACAAACTTAAGCCAGACAGAATCACAACACAGAGATGGGAGAGTAAAGCAAAGTCCCATCCCTAGTCAAGGAGTTATTAGCAAATTATAGATGATGAGAGAGGAAGAGGAAATTTTCTTTAAGAGTACCACTCTGTATAGACTGATCACTTTCCAGTAGAAGATTGCACACCAAAGAATATAAGGGCAGAACTACACACACACACACACACACACACACACACACACACACACTCACACATATCACACACACACACACACACACATATGAAGTACATAAAGTTGGGTATAGAAGGAAGGATGGGTCTATCTGAAGGGAGGGAATATAATAAAAATTATATAAAATTCTCCACAAACATAAAATATGAGTAAAAACAAAATATGATAATGTAAAAAAAAAGATCACTACATTTACAGGTGAGTTTTCTCAGCCATATGGCATTTATATCGTGGATGTGTGAATCCAAATTCCAAACTGTACACTTGAAAGTGCTTTATCTACTGAGCCGTCTGCTGCCATAGTCTACAATACACTTCATTCCTTTATCTTCAAGCACAATTTGCAACAATTTCGACTGTATTCACTACAACTGAACATTGACCATTCTTTGCAAACATTTATAATTGTATTTTAAAAGTTCATTCTTTCCTGTGTTTGGAATTTACTCTCATTCTGGTGAATTGATTTCTGTTCTTCATTTAGAATTCAAGTCATGTCCCGGCTTCACAGTGGCCCTCTCTCACACTCCTGTCTGACCTTCGCAGTAATGATGCCTCCTTCTTTTCCCCACATCCCTCTGTTCAGTTTTAAAGAACCTTTCACAGACTGGTCTTGCTTTGCTCACATTTATTTGAATATAGAATGTCTCCCTTTCCCCATTGAATTTAAAGTTCATGAGAAAGGGGCTTGCATAATTTAATTCTTTTTTCATCTCTCTGATAGTGTCTAGTTCACTGTTCCAAACATGTTTAAATACATTCGTCTATATGTATTTCATTTGTGAAATAATTAGAAGATATAGCAGATACTATAAACTCCACTATATAGCAGATGTAGGTACTTATGGGAAAACTGGTATTTTCACATGATTAAGGAAGGACTCATAATCTAGACCAAATGGAGATGATGGGTGGAAAGCACTTATCAAAAATGACAAAAAAATCACTTGTACTTAGCACATAGTTACATAAAATAAAGGTCTTCAGACTTCTTAGAAATCCATCCTATTGTAGGATAAACTTGAAACTATTTGATTGTAGTAGAAAACATCAAAATCAGTTTTATTTATCTCACCATAGTTTTCTTCTGTGATCAAAATGATAATGAATATAATGTATATACAAGATTGGGGTTTTCCACTATGAAGTCTCAAGTTTAGAAATGCTTCCCTTATCCTCTAGATTCTTGGCTCTGTAACTTACTTTAGAGTAATAGATTAGAGAACTCAGGAGAGTCTGCTTTCTTTACAATCTAATTCTGCCATTTGCTACCTCAATTAATCTCTCTGAGCCGCAGTTTCCTCATGTAGAAACTCAAGATGATTAAACTATTCGAGTCATAGAATTTGTGCATAAAAAGATTGTAATGTTTTACATATGCTTGATTTTTTGCTTAGTTTATTAACATCTCTTTCTGTTTTGACAGCAAAATCTAGCTGTTTAATGATATTTGTAGACACTTATTTTAAATAATTTATTATTATTTGTTATCAGTAAAGGCAAAAAAGAACAAAAGAAAGAAAGAAAAGAAAAAAGAAAGGCAAAGAAAAGGGAAAGCAAGAACTCAAGGATGAAATAGTGGTGGTTGTGTTTCAAAGAGCTTTTCTGGATTCCAGAGGTCAAGTTACTGAAGCCAGTTTTAGTGGTCAGATAAACTCTGATGTCCACTTATTTTTCTAACTAATTCTTATAAGCCTATGGAGAAGAACCTCATTTAATAAATATAAAGAAATGAAAAATTTTAATTTTTCTTGCATAAAAGTCTTGGAAGATTTCTTTCCATAAATGGAAGGGTTTTAGTATGGTACAATGACCTCCAACATGTTGGAATTATGAATCAGAGAGTGCTTACACATTGAGCAAGCAGAAAATCTCAGAACAGCAAGTTCCCACCCCAAACTTGGCCATAGATAGCACAGTCTAGGAACCTGTGGTCTTTGCATAACTGTCTTCCCAGGATACATTGTTTTAGGGTTAATACAAAAATGATGTTGCTCCTTAAAAGTACATATTTCAAAGAGAAAGAGAGTAGCCTAAACTGATGAAATTCCTAATTCTCTCAAATACTACATGGAAAGAGAAGGAGCCCTTCAATTCTCTGCAGTTGTTCAAAATAAGTAAGTAAATAAGAAAGTAAGTAAATAAATACATAAATAATAAAAATTCAAAAGGAAGGAAAAATCTGTACAGGCAATGTGAAACATGGATTTGTATAGGATATAGTGAATTTTAACATTTTGCACATTTCTCTCTAAAACCACTGATAATAGTGTTTTAAGAAAACAATTTGTCTACTATTAATATGGAAATGATATACATTAGACCAACCTGGATGATTGTTCTTTGAGAAAACCGATTAACCTGAAATCTCAATCTTTGAAGCATTTTTCATCACACTATTTGAAGTAGCCTACTGTAGCACACATCTAAACGGATTTATTTTCATAAATTGCCTTGATGCCTTCTAAATGTTACAAAATGTACAACTTTTAATATATTTTAGGTACCAACTAAGTGGTAGCATGAATACAATTCTGAAGAAAAAAGTTGGCAACATTCAGAAGCATAACCTTATCCCATCCTTGAAGAACCTCACGTAAATGTTAACAGGTAAAATGAAAAACATGGCGACAAGTTTTGGGTTGCAGGAAAAAAATGTATATGAGCTTTATTTTCAGCAGAATGGGAAATAGGGGAAGAAACAAAAAATAAAGGGCAAAAAAGTGGAGACTACGGGAAGTCAAGTATGTGGGCAGAGCAGCGGCCTCAGTGAGGCAGAATTTCTGTATTGATCTGATATTTTATTTATACCATAGGATAAAGAAAAAACACCACCACTTTTAAATGAACTTGGAAAGAAAGAAACATATTTTCATTGTCTAAATTCCAAACACAAAGAAAAGCATATTCATGTATCTGTAACACGAAGCAACTATTCCCTCCTATGTTTATTAACTTACTAAACACTTGTTTTTTTCTTCTAGGCTATGTTGTTAGGGGAAAATGTTTTAGAAAATAAAATAAATCTGGTTGTGGCTATGCTGGTTCACAATATTAGCAATCGGGAGAATGAGGGACGAAGGTCATCAGCTCAAGGTCTGTCTGGGCTCCAGACTGAGTTCAAGGCCAGCCTTAGTAAGACTGTGTCTCGAAATGGTCCAAAGAAGGCTTAGTATATAGATTAGTGTTACAGCACATTGTGCCTGAGATGCACAATGGATCCTGTGTTCAATTCCTAGTACAGAGTATGGTGGTGGCGGATGTTTCTGAAATCTGATGAATGAGCAGTCACCTGCTTGAATACTTTGGCAGAAGTTCCACTGTGTACAAAGTTTCAAAGGTGGGGAACAGTCGTGGGTATTTGCTTCCCCATAAAAAAGAAAAAATAACATCTAATTTTGAAAAGTGAAATTCAAGTATGGCAAGGTTCAGAGCATATTGCAGCAGACAGGTTTTGAAGGATGTTCAGTGGGACCTGATCCAACCTTCATTCTTAAAATACTAGACTGACTGTCATGTAGAGAAAAGATGTGTGTGTCTATGAAGGCGGGAGTGGGGTTAGTGAAGCATGTTCTTCTAGATGACAATTTACAATTTGGGAAAGTACAGAAAGCGCAGGTTCGTTAGAACTGAAGGCTTCTTTTCAACAATAGCACAGTTTACCACGCTCTGCCTTTTCACTTTTATCAGGAAGCAGAAAAGGCGGTCTCCATAAGATAAAGACATGGGCTCTACTAACAGCAACAAAGGCAGCGGTTCTCACTCAGTGCTTATTCAGACTGTCCTTGAGATCAAGTTGAACGACAACTTTTCGCCCTAAGCTTTCTTAAAGATGGAAAGTAAAAGCTACTATGTGGAGAGGTTCACTTGCTGAAGCCTGCATGGGTTACTCAGCAAACCTTCCATTTTAGTGCTTGCTCTCAGAATCTAGAGCTTATATTTGTAGCCAAGATTAGAGAGAGAAGATTGCTAAGTGATAGTGAACATATTGGCTTAATATAGACAAATGACAAAAAAAAATAAGTATCCAATAAGTATTAGTTTCTCTTAAAATATGTTCATCTGCTTAAGCAGGTCTTTGCTACACTGTAATATTTTAAAAATCATGTTGATGGGGCTGGAGAGTTGATCCAGCAGTTAAGAGTATTGGATTTTCTTCCAGAGGACCCAGTTTCAATCCTCAGCACCCAAATGGCAGATCACAACTGTCTGTAACTCCAGTTCCCATGATGTGACTCCCTCATACAGACATATGTGAAGGCAAAATACCTACACTCGTAAAATTAATTAATTAAAAAACAAAAGCATATTGTAATTTTATATATAAATAATATACAATCAGAACATGTTAAGTTAGATTTTAGCCA